>NC_052626.1:14174299-15554066 GCF_016161935.1 Mauremys reevesii | reverse complement strand
ATTAAGAAGATCCCTTACAGTTGTAACTTAAAGCAAACACTGAACCCAGATCTACAGAAGCACACTGCACTTTGCCATTGACCCCTATGTGGACAGAAAAGGAATTTTTATTTAGCTTAGACTGTTTATTGGGCTTTAGACAGAGTTTTGCGGGTTCTTTTAGGCTCTCTGAAGGATGATGCAGCATTTGGATATCATAGGGGCTGGGTGGATGCACAAAAGCATTGTGACATTGTGCAGTCTATATGGTTTTATAAAAAATTAATAAGTGAATATAATGTAACTGAGATATGCTTCATGCAAAAGGTCTCTTGTAAGATATTATTACAAAGCTTATAATCTACTGAGTGTAATCATCCTATTTGTATAAACGTACCACTCTTGTATCTGAAACTAGAAATATGAAATATAACTCTGAGGGCCTATTGTAATTATGCAAAGTGTGGGCCATTAATGGTAGTTTGGAATCTTGATGACGCCCATTAACTAGGACCATTGTCTGCAAATGGCTGTGTTTTACCTGTAAGTCTTCCTGTATAAGTGTGTGCTGGCAAGTGGGTAATGAAGTCTTGCAGTGACATGTGATCATGTCACCTGAACTGGAATCCATCTTTAACCTGGTGTCTTTCCGGGGGGGGGAGGGAAAGAGACTCAGAGAGGGACAAAAGGATTCCTGCCTTATGCAAAAGATATATAAAGGGGTGGAACAGAAGAAAGAGGGGAGGAGCCATCATGAAGAATCCCCTAGCTACCACCTAAGCTGAGACAAGAGCTGTACCAGGGGAAAGAATTGTGCCCAGGCCTGGAAGGTGTCCAGTCTGAGAAAAAAAACTTACTGAAGTATCTGTGAGGGTGAGATTATTTGTATTCAGTTTGATTAGACATAGATTTGCTCATTTGATTTTATTTTGCTTGGTGACTTATTTTGTTCCGTCTGTTACTACTTGGAACCGCTTAAATCCTACTTTCTGTATTTAATAAAATCACTTTTTACTTATCAATTAACTCTGAATATGTATTAATACCTGGGGGAGCAAACAAATGTGCATCTCTCTCTATCAGTGTTATAGAAGGCGAACAATTTATGAGTTTACCCTGCATAAGCTTTATACAGGGTAAAACGGATTTATTTGGGTTTAGACCCCATTGGGAGTTGGGCATCTGAGTGCTAAAGACAAGCACACGTCTGTGAGCTTTTTCAGGTTAACCTGCAGCTTTGGGGCAAGTAATTCAGACCCTGGATCTTTGTTGGAGCAGACGAGAGTGTCTGGCTCAGCAAGACAGGGTGCTGGAGTCCTGAGCTGGCAGAGAGGTAGTCTTGGCACATCAGGTGGCAGCTCACAGGGTTTCTGTGATCCAACCCATCACAAGCATTACAAATTCTTGTGAAATTGAGGATTGGAAGTGTCATAAGTAGTTAGTTAAGGGTTAAGGTCTACCTGTAAAGGGTTAACACAGACCTGGTGAAACACCTGACCAAAGGACCAATCAGGGAAGAGATTTTGAAAATCCCAGAGAGGAAACTGGGGGTCTCTGTGTCTTTGTTCTGAGTTCTTAGCCGTCTGGAACTACACCAGTCTAGACAGCTTAAAGTCTGCTCATCTTTCTGAACTAATTTTCTCTCTTTCAAGCAGTGAGTATTAGAAAGAAAGAACTAGTGCATATATATATCCTGTGTGTGTCTGTCTGTGTGTGTGTTTTATTTATTATTTAATAATTTTGCCTGTATTGTTTGTACTGAGGAAAGGAAAAAGAAATTAGGGATTAATAAAGATTAGACCCTATGAATGTCTATCTTGGATTGGATGAGATTGTGTATTTCTTTTCTTTCTTTTTTTTCTTTTTTAATTTTAAGTTTTTTTCAGGACTTGGCTAAGTTCCTTACTGTGGATCAGAGGGAAAGGAGCTAGGCGCCGCCACTCTGGGGAGACAAGAGTCTCAGAGAGAGAGAGAGAGAGAGGGAGAGGGAGGGGGCTGTGGGCTTGTGTGTAGAGAGGGATTGGATTGATTTGTTCCCTGGGAAGGGCCAGGGGAGCTTGGGGGGTCAGACACGTTAACATGACATAACATGACATGGTGGCAGCGAACCCATTGTTAGAAAAAGAAGAAATCTTCAGCCAGGTTGGGGAATTGAGTTTGAGTTTGGCTTTGGAGGAGCAGTTTGGGTTTTTTGGTTGCTTGGCTTGGGGAAAGAGGAAAAAGCTTTTCTGGTGCATAGAAAAGCAAAGCAGAGGAAAGAAGTGTAAAGTGTGTTAGGTGGAAGTGCCCTCACAGGTGCCCTGGGAGATAAGAGAGGGGAATCTGAAGAGTTTTAGAGGTGTTTGCTCTGGGTGGAGGTGTGTCCCTCTGTGTTGTGATTCCTTCAGGTGGGGGGGGGGCCTCTCCCGAGGGATCCCGTCCAACAGGAACAAACAGGTTTGGCGAGGAGAGAGAAGTTTTGAAGCACTTTTTTTTGTGTTTTTTTGAAATGCTGACTTTAGGAAGCCAAAGAGACTTTTAGATTTCTTTTCTTGCAGAGAGACAGAGAGTTTTTAGATTTTTAGAGTTGCCTAGTACAGAACAACACACACAATTTGCACAACACATCTAATTACAATTTATCTTTTACAGTTATCATACACAGGAGGGGTGTCCAGCCAGCAAAGGCACAGAGCATGCACAGACAAGTGACCAACTAGACAAGTGACCAACTAGAGCTAAAATCCTGGAAGCCAAAAGAGAAAAGCCAGGAGAGAGGCAGAGAATGCCAGATGAGCAGAAGCCAGAGAGGAGAAAGATCAGAGAAAGAGAATGAAGAGAGAGAGACAATCTCAGAAAAGAGAGGGCATCCTGAAAAGATCCAGGCTAAGCATCCACCACCACCACCCCATCCACACCATGATCAAACTTTTGAGAAAATTTCCTTCCGCCAGGCAGGCAGGTGATGATGTTGCCTTTTTTTGAAAAAACTTTGGGCCTGTGATTGTGGATGCCTTCCTTGAGACCAATATACAATGGAGCTTAGTCTCAGTCTCAGCTCAGCGGACATTATCCCTTGGAGGTCACAGCTCAGCTGAGACCCATGGCCACTTTCCACCAGGATGCCTAACTTTCACTCAGAACAGGCATCCACCCCCTGATCACGCCTCACACACCATCAGAGCCAAGAATGCTTACCTGGAAAAACACAGCGCTTCCAGAGCTTGCTCCTGAAAAAACAGAGCTATTTTTGGATAACAGGATCCAGATGATGATAAGGAGCTTACCCTATGAACCTGATGATGATGATGGTTCTCCTGATGATGATGTCTGAGAACGTTCATGCCTCACAGAGGCATGAGGAGAACCAAAAACTCACTGAGGTAGAGATGGGAGGAAGATGGATGGCAGAGATCGTGGAGCAACACCAAAGAGACTACCAAAAACCCACAGAGGCCACAAAAGCACACCCACAACTAAAGCACAGTCACACAACCCAATTGCACAACCACACCCAACCCCTTTTACCACCCCCTCACCCCTCTTCCTCCTACCCCTGCAACCCCAAATGAACACAACCCTTGCCTCTTGACAACCCAAGGAACTGGAAAAAACAAAACAAATGCACAATCAATGAACCGGGCTTGCACCTGCACAAAGATAAGACCCAAATGCAAAGAATCTCCCCAGGGAAAAAAGAACACATTTATAGAGAAGAAAGCAAATAAAGCAGCTGAACTTTGAGAGTGGATGTGAATAAAGCCACAGACAGACCGAACACCAAAGTGACAGTTCATCATCATCCAGTGAACCCTCGTGACACCAGTCAAATCATCAACGAACACCTTCGGTGCGTAACCGCAAGTTCAAAAAAAAAAAGTACAAGGGCTGGTCAGGGCTTCATGTCAAAACCTCTATGATAATTATTAGCTAGCTTTAACATGTCATGACCAGGGCAGGGCATGACACTGGGCAACCAACCATAGGGCCCATTCCACATGCTGCACCCAGAAACAGACATGACATCCATCACATCAGACACCAGACCAGTACCCCACCCCCAGAGACCCAGACAGCAGACCACCTGCAGCAGCCCATCCCACCACCTGAGCAACACCTCCAGCAGCCATACTGCAGACCCAGACAGAGAGGCAGCACCAGCTCCAGTCCCAGCTGCAGCCAGCCAGAACACCCAGCCAGAGCCGCCAGAGCCAGACCCAGGCCCCAGCGCAGGCCACAACCAGTACCAGCGCCAGCGCTCAACGGCGCTGACTAACTCACCCGGGCCGACAGAGGAAGCGGTTCTGAAGAGGAACTGGAAACAACATCAGCCGAAGCAGGAAGAGACCTGCCGCAGAAGCAGAAACAACATCAACTCAGCCAGACCCACAGCAGCAGAGAGCCACAGCCTCAGGAACAGGCAACACACCACAACAGGAAAGGACACTCTCCAATCTCCAGTGGACGCCAGACAGCACTGGCAGCCAAGACAGCCTCAGCTCAAAATCCCCATCGCGTTCAGACACCAGGCTGGCAACAAGGAAACAAGTTCGTGGCCACGATCCAGAGGCAAGCTAAGCAAGGTTAAGTGGGCGCATCAGACTGGGAAAATGGAGGGGGAAGCAAGCTTCAACAGTGTCGCGTCCTTGGGAGGTAAGCGGGGGGAGGGGGGCAGTTGCCCACCAGGAAGGCCCGTCTCCAGGTAGAAAAAAGGGGAAGGTCCCAAGACAGCGATAGCTGTGGAGCCAGGGTGCACTTTCCCATAAAAGCCCCCACAGAGGAGTAGCATGATATTACACTTCCCTTTTTGCTAAAAGAAGGCCAAGGAAGTAGCAGTCTATAAACACTTTGTGGACAAAACTTTGCTCAGAGAGCAGGGGTGGGAGTACATGGGTCTTTTGTGGAAAGCAGTATGTGACAGATTTACCAGGCTCAAACTGTGTGCCAGAAATTCTTGACAAATTTACCAGGATTCAGGAACAAATTTCATTTACAGATCCAGGCCAAAACAGCCTTAAGTGCCATTTGAGGTTTGATGGACAAACCATCTGAAACATCTACTGACTAAAAAAGGGACACTGGGGTTGGGATCCACATGGCCATATCAAAGACCAATGGGGGCTCTGTGGGCACATCCAAAATGGGCCTCACAGGACCATTGCATATATGGCCATGGTTACATCCACATTCACCACATCATCAGTCAACAATTCCACCATTAGATTATCTCAGGGCTCTACATTATTGGAGCTGTTACAGCAGTCAAAGCAGCATCAACAGCTTTGTGTTAGTAGAAACATTCCTTCTCACCCTCCTAACCCAAGGAACTTAATGGCAGGGACAGGGACACCCTTGCAGCACAAAGAGGGGACAGGTCTTGGTCTTGAAGGCTCTACAGCAAAGGGTCATGTAAGATCGAGGTCCAGGCGGAAGATTCCCATGGGTACCTGAGAGCTCATAACTACCTCCTGGGCTGAAGAACCCCTGGGTAGATGGGGAGCGGAAGCATGGTCTCACATCCTCCTCGTAAATTCCTATTGATAACAGGTCTTTAACTACTGATATCATTTATCCCTGAGAAGGCTTCAAGCATATCTACCTACTCTAAAAAGACATGAAATTCTGGAGAGAAAGTCCCTGTCTTCTAGAAGGTGATCTTCAAAGCCTAGAAATGGTGGTAAAGAAGGGGTGCCCCTCTCAAACAGCCCTCTGAGGTACAGGCAAGGAAACCCTACAAACAAGTCTGAGTCACCTCTGCTTCAACAGATCCCACCTCTCCAGGGACCTGCTCACAGACCCTGCTCTTCACACCTCCCATTGACTGCCGATTGGAGACCCCAATCTCTGTCCTGCCCTGTACCATGCCACCCCATGAAGGGTTCCCATTGACACCAACATGCCATGGAGTATTATCCGCCCTTACAGGACACCTAAGGTGGCCACTCCATGGGTCAACCCCGCTGCAGATGGGATGAACACCGAATTCTGGTCAAGATGGGGAGCTGGGAAATGTGCTCACCCAGTGGATCTAATGCTGCCACGCACTGATGAGCAGTACCAAAGTGGACGACCGCCATTCCAAATCTGCCATTGATGGGCATTAGATCAATGTGGGGGTGTTGATTTATCACACTCCATGAGAACGCCATGGCAAATCTGCCATCATCACCCATGTAGTAGACCTCTGGGCCCACATCTGTGATCATATACACCATGCCACCTTCCAAAGGCTGGTGGATGGTCTACTAGCACTATTGGAAGACTGTGCAGTTGCATACCTCGATCATATGCCGATGATTGCAGAATTGTGTCCAAACTGAATAGGCAATTCATTTAGCAGGATTGGTTGAATGACAGATGCAGGCATTTTGGGTGGCCAACAGTGAGGAAAAAGCCAAAAAAGGTGGGAAGTTTGAAGGTCAAAACAGGACAGGACTCAGTAGGCAGGGCCAACTAGTGTGGGCGATCAGTACCACAACCACAAACAGCCCAAGACAACAATCAAAACCAGGTGGGTCAAGGAACCATCAGAAACAGGTACAGGCCAAAGTGGTGCCACTGATATACAACCCTGCTTTCTACCTAACCAACAGTCAGTCCAACTCCAGTTAGGTTTGGCCCTTTGAACAGGAGATTTGTGCCAGCTATATTGGCTGATCTTAAGCACCTGAGCCTGTGACCAGCTTCCCGGACCAAAATGCAGTTAGCAAGCCTGACAGTGAGCAGAAAGCCCGCATCCTGGGTGGCGGTATTACTAATGCAGGAAAAGGAGCCTCCGGGCATCCTGTCGGTTTTCCTGTCAGAAGCTGTCTGAGAACCCTTCCACTGGTCCACTGCACCAAGAGTGAAGCCCACTGTGAGCCTGTACAAAAAAGCTTTCCTTAGCAACTCTGAGGACCTGGTTTAACTACAAACTGACCATGCTGCGAGAGGTTCCTGCTAAAACTTGGACTCAACAAGAAACTTCAGCGCTGGAGCTTAACTTTGGAAACAACAACTTTGCACTCACATACTCAACCATTCCTTCTAAAAAAGTTGCACAAACTCTCTTCTCTCACAGTTACACATCTAAATCTTCAACCCAGTTCTCTGATGTTACATATTTAAGGCTTAGTTATATGTTCAGTAGTAAATGTTATTAGCTTCCAACAGTGTTTGTGATTGTTAATTCTTTTTGAGTGTGTTGCTGTTTTGTTATGGTGGGAAATGTCATAAGTAGTTAGTTAAGGGTTTTGTTCTACCTGTAAGGAGTTCTGTTTAAACTGAAAGGGTGAAGTGAGATTTGGACAAAAACAGACATCAACCTGGCATAAAAATCTTAGAGAGGACCACTGGTTTCTGAGTTGTGGAACTTGGTCTGTTCCAGTAAGTCCTGTCTAGACCCCGCCACTGTGAACTAATTTTCTGAAATTATTTCTCTTATTCACTTCTCTCTATTCAAGCTAGTTCTATTAAAGAGATGTATCTGAGTCAGTCAGAATTCTGTGTCTTCTTATTGATTGTGTCTCTTTTTCCCTGTGTATGTATTCTGTTAACTAAAATTGAAAATTCTTATTTTGATTCTGTTTGTTTGATATTATTCTTAGAATAATTCATTGTCTATCTTTATTAGTTTCTAAAGTGTCTTTTTTCTCTTGGATTTTTTATTATTTTTCTTTGCTTCTTTAAAGTTCAGGATTTGGCGAGATTCATGGAGATCCCTCTTGGAGTTGGGGAGATTGGACCTCTCTTTTTTAATTCTTCAGTGAGAAGGAGAGAGGAGGGAGGGAATTCAGGAGGGAGGGGCAGGAAGCTGGGCTCTGACCTGAGAGAGAGAAGGGGGAAGGGGGGAATGAGTGGGTTGGGAAGTAGGAAAACATTTGGAACAAATGTAGTGTTAAAAGTATTTTCCAGAGGGTACTGGTGGGAGGAGGTTCTCACACTCTTACTACTTTAAGGCCTATCTAATAATTGGATTGTAGCTTCATTTTTCTCAAGCTCTGCAAATGCTGTAAGCAATATTGACATCTAGTGGGAAAATGTAGTATTCAAGCTCTTCAGGGCATTTATAAAACTTACACGTTTCCCAAATCAACTCAGAGCATTTCCTGGCAGTGAATGAGCTCCTGGGAGGAGTTATGCTTAGTAGGAAATGGCATGTGACAACATTGTAACTGTTGTAAAGGGAACATAGTAAAGAACACTCTGAGAACATTTTGTCTCTTTGTGAATTTGTGTGCAACATGGATTAGCATGAGTTTCTTTGCATAGTAAGCCAGGCACTTCTAAAGTATTTCAGGGCTGGCTCCAGGGTTTTTGCCACCCCAAGCAACAAAAAGGAGGCGGCGGGGGGGAAGCCGCGATCAGCTTCGGCAGCAATTCGGCAGCAGGTCCTCCACTCCAAGAGGGAGTGAGGGACCTGCCGCCGAATTGCCGCTGAAGAGTGGGACCTGCTGCCCCTCTCCGTTGGCTGCCCCAAGCACCTGCTTGCTGGGCTGGTGCCTGGAGCTGGCCCTGAGTATTTACATCTGGTATATTGACCAGTCAGATTACTGGAAAAGTTCTATCGGTTGTTGTCTTTTAGACACTGGAGTCCAACTTCATGGTTGCAATATTCAAATTGAAATGCTAAACCTACAAAAGACAAGAAGATTGTCATTTGGCTTTACTCTGTGCGTTGATAGCTATGTACTATGATGGTTCTTTTATGTTATAGTATGTCACATTTCCTAATGTGGCATACTATATGAAACATATCCTCAGTAATTGTATCTGAAAAAGCTGTATTTTTTTTTGTCTTGAAATTTAATAGTTTTGCAATGATTTGTTTCAAATGGAAACATTTACCTAGGAGTAATGTAGATGAAGGTTGACTGGCATCAGATGCTTTTAATTTGCTTAATTTCTTTTCTGCCTAATCAAAGACTTCTTTTTTTTTTTTAAATATATCAGTCAATTCCTTTTAAGAGTTTACAAAACCTAACCTACTGGAATCCATTCAGTTTTTAACAAAGCAATACTTTACCCCCATTTATCACTTTTCTTTTTACAGAGATGAAAACCGAGATTGTTGCATTATATTGATTCATTGGATAACAGAATCGGTTACTTACATTCATAAAGTTGGACTTGAATCCTTTTGGATTTACTGACTAATTCCTGATACTAATTCAATACCAAATGATTGTTCAGGACTAACAACTATGCAAGATAGATATAGATGTATGAGAGAAATATACACACGGTGATGTTACAGTTTATATGACTTTATATTCACTCATTAGCAGATTTTTATAATGTAACTGGAATATGCTTCATGCAAAAGGTCTCTTGTAAGCAGGGGCGCTCTGCACACCAGCGCAAGCGCGCCCGCGCAGGGCGCATCCTGGGGAGGCGTCATTTGGTGCTCCCGCCCGCCCCATGCCGCATGCCAGGCCACAGGAGCCGGGACGAAGCGATGACCTGGCGCTGCGCGCCCCTGGGCCGTCGCCGTCTTCGCCCGCAGGCTCCTCTCCCGCAGGCCGCGGCGCGGGCGGCCGCCCGTCCGGCGTCCCGTGGCGCGCCGCACGCAGGCGGCGAGGCCCCAGCCCAGCCAACGCCCCTCCGCCCCTCCCGAAGAGGGGACCGACGGGGGACTGGGCGGCGCGGCGGAGCTTGCGGCTGCTGGCCCATGCTGCTTGGGGCAGCTTGTAAGGTATCATTACAAAGCTTATAATCTACTGAGTGTGATCATCCTGTTTGTATAAAGGTAACACTCTTGTATCTGAGACTAAAATAAGAAATATAACTCTGAGGGCCTATTGTAATTATGCAAAGTGTGGGCCATTAATGGTGGGTTTGGAAACTTGATGACTCCTATTAACTAAGGCAATTGACTGTGGATGGCTCTGTTTGCACGTAAGCCTCCCTGTGAGTCAGGCTGGGAGAAATGAAGGCTTGAAGTCTTGCAGTGACATGTGATCATGTCACCTGAACTGGAATCCATCTTTAACCTGGTGTCTTTCCATTGAGAAGGAGGTGGTGGGAACCCAGAGAGGGACAAAAGGATTCCCACCTTATGCAAAAGATATATAAAGGGGTGGAACAGAACAAAGTGAGGAGAGGAGCCATATAGACTGTAACGTGTCTCTCTCACACACACACGTTTTCTAGGCTGGCAGGGACTGAGTGTTCCGACTAGATAACACAGCCTTTACCTGTGTGAAGGAGTCTTGTATTTCACAATGTTCCTTTCAGCTGATGAAGCAAAAGTATGGACTCTGAAAAGATTCCTAGCCAACCCTCCTCAGTTGAAAAGGCAGTGACTCTATTGCTGGGAATGAATGTGATCAACATATAGAGGGAAAGGGGAGAAGTGAAGAGGATCCACAGAAATGCATAAAGCAAAACAGTGAGCAGGTAGTTCTCATAAAGATTTCCACCAGGATGTCTTATTTCAGGAGCAAATTATTTGATTATATTCATCAGCAGTTCCCCAACTGTCACAGGTTCTTGCACTGGGTACAGGAGTGATATAGTGATTTTGCTAATTATATTTTTATCTTAGTCTACAAATATAGGAAGGTGAAAATGATATAGCTATATCTAGACAAATAACTCGAATCACACTGCAGAAAGGAAGGGTCGGGTGGTAGAAAAGGACAAGGAAAGACCTTTTACAGGAACTAGTGCTATTTCCTTGTTGTGCAGTACAGAGGCAGCACTAATAAGGGGGCAAACCTGAATGGTGCTGAAAGTAATGCATACCACTCAGGTGGGATGTGTCTGTAGGGTGGCATTTTCATGCCTTGTTATGTGCTCCTTTTTAGCTCCCTACATATCAGGTTGTCATGGATCCTCAGGATCGGTGCTATGGCCCCAGCTTTGGAATGGTCTTTAGGAGGAACTCTTACAGTGTGCCAGACCCCAAAGGGCCTTGCTCTTCCTCCAGGGTAAGCCATGTAGATCTCTGGGCTTGCAGGCATCCTGTTAACAATGTAGCATATTGAGGAAACTGAGGCACACATCAGCCTCACATAAATATTACAAAAAATCCCACTTTGTCACAAAGCTGTATCTCGCTGAAATGACATTCACTGAACTGCCTCCCTTAGCAAGGGATGCTTTGCTATACAAATCAGCAGATGTAAATGGGAACTCAGAAGAGTTTGCCAACTGGCTATAGGCAGTGAAGGTGATCCCAGCTGTGACACAGAACAATAGAAGATCTCTGACATTCCAGACACACTATGTCTGCTCATCCATTCATTCCCTGTTTTCAAATAAGCTTCAATAGCATGCTGGGACTTGTCTTACTGTTAATGTACAGCAACAAATCTATTTATAATGATATTGTACTCTTATTCACATGGGGAAAAAAAGCTGTAAGATGCTGCCACATAATTTTTGTGCGTGCAGACTGTGTCTTCATGCTCAGGGAAGCCTGCAGGCAGATAACCCAGAGAAATACTGATTTTAAAAGTCTTTCTCTAATCTAGTCTCTCTCCTCTTTTCCAGTAATGTCATGGCTCAGTTGACATACTCAGGCATTACCCTTGCTTCCCACATACAGTGACCTGCATACACAGATAACAGAATGCATTACTGAGATTAAAAAAATGTCCAATTCCATATTGTGGGGTCATATTACAGTTACTTACCAACACTATATTATCCATGCCTGCTTAGGGTGGCTTTCAAGCACAGATCACAATGAATTAAATATAATATCCAGCAAAATCTAAACTGTTAATTTGAGTGCCAGTAGCGTGCTCACTGCTATACAGAGCATCACTGTACAGAACAGGGAGGGAGACCTGATGCTTGCCTGGAGGAGCTTCCAACATACAGGCCAGATTACGCATGCCACCTTTACTCATGGCTTGTAGTAATTTACTATGAGTCAGACTCTGATACCCTTATGTTGGCGTAGTAGTATGTTACTCCATAAGTAGATGCATTGATTTTAGACAACTTGCCTTTGACTTTTTAAAAACATATACTGTACTGTAGCCCAACCAGAAATTATGGGCCCGATGCGGTGATTACTGAGTGAAATTATATGGCCTGTGTTTAGGGTTGCTAGTTTTGGTTGGACATATTCCTGGAGGTTTCATCACATGACAATCTTTAATCTTTAATTCCTGGAGACTCCAGGACAATCCTGGAGGCTTGGCAACCCAGGGCCGCCCAGGGGGGGCAAGTGGGGCAATTTGCCCCGGGCCCTGCAGGGGCCCCCACAAGAATAAAGTATTCTATAGTATTGCAACTTTTTTTTTTTTTTAATGGAAGAGGCTCCCGAAATTGCTTTGCCCCAGGCCCCCTGTATCTTCTGGGTGGCCCTGTGGCAACCCTACGCAGGAAATCAATTTAGATGACCATAATGGTCCCATGTGGCCTTAACATCGATTACTTCAAGATGAGTATTTGTGGAATGAGGTACTACTCAGCATGAGTAAGTATAGCAGAATCTTGCCCGGTATTAAACAATGAAAAGCAGACCAAATGCACAGGGTGACCAAAGGCTGGATTTAACAGAGTAGCATAGGGTTTTCTGCCTTAAATAAATAGGAATATGGAAAACCTTAGCTGGGTGAATAAAAGGGAATATTTGTGGAGAAAGTGTGTTATAAGGAGGAATCTGAAAGAGGAGGATGCTTAGTGCACCATGGGAGTGGGAAAATTCAGGCATAGAGGGCTTCCTTAGACTTGTGCTGACCAAGGTTGGACATTTTATAAGGCCATGGCTATACTTGCAAATTTGCAGCGCTGCAGCAGGGTGTGAAAACACACCCTCTCCAGCGCTGCAAATTGCGGCGCTGCAAAGCGCCAGTGTGTGATCAGCCCAGCGCGCGCGGCCCCAGCGCTCGCTGTTCTTCCCCCCAGGGAGGAGGGAGAGGGAGGAGGGTGGAGGAGTCTCCCTCTCTCCCAGCGCTGGCGCTTTGCTGACTTCATGCTTCAAGTGCTGCGTGCGTGCTGTGTAGAAGTGCAAGTCAGAATGTTTTCTTGTGAGATTTACAGTATGTCAGTTTACAGTCACAGAGGAAAAGAAGGAATGCAAAGCAGTGTGACATCATCTGAGCATTGCAAAGGTTTTGAATTCACATCTGGAACTGGCTGAAGGGTCAGGGGGCTGTTCTTATTTTCTAAACTATTTTACCCATCCCTTCTGTACAGCAAAGGGTTTTGACAGATGTAAGCAGAGTCTAAATGAATGCTTCCCTGACAGCTAGCGGGGAGGGGAAGAGACTATGGGTGTGTTTATGTAAATACAGTTTGCTTCTGCTCTGTTTGACACAGCTGTAAATGATGAATATGTAAAGGATCAACTTTGGCTGGTGTTGGGTACAAATGACCTTAGTACTGAATGCAAGGATAGTGAAATATGGTTACCAATGTTGTAATTATTGTAGCAATACAGGAAAGCAGGACTGTGCTTAACCTGTCCCAAATGAGGTGGGGGGCACCCTCACTTTAAAGAATGTCATTAAGCAGGGGCTTGAATGTCAGAGCCCTTTGAAAGGAAAGGGAGTTAGGACTTGATGCCTGTTCAGGAGGGTGTTTACCCAGGTTGTTTTCCAAGTGTTCAAAGAAAAGAGTTAAATAGGTTTCATTAGGAGCCTCTTTTGTTATTTTAATTGCTTAATCAGAGCTGAAACCAGTTGTGGTAGGACTGTAGTTTTGCTCTGCCTAGTAAGAGCTAAAATCACTGAGAGACTGATGTGTATAAGTCACAGCAAAGGCAGAAGGTGATGAGCAGCCAGCAGGGTGGCTGGTGGAGGGGTACAGTGAGAGCAGTAAGTAGGTGGTTGGCGAGTGGCTGGAGGTGAACTTTGCAGATGCACCTCTGAACTCTGGGTCTGCACTGACCAAGGACAGCAACTGTGAGTGGGGTGCAGAGACGGGTTGGGCATGTGAAAGGGACTTTTGGTTGCTGGACTTAAGAACCTGAGAGGAAAAGGGAACTGCCTAACTAACTTGGGGGTGGGTCTTTTACTCATGGTTTATGTTTATGAATCCTGTTTGTGGTGTTTTCCCAAATTAATTCCAAGTTACTTCCCTCCTTTTTATTAAGTTTCGTTTCTACACTCAGATTCTGTGCTTGGAGTGGGGAAGTATTGCCTGGGGTTGTGTGTAATTTCCACAGGTTACTGTGTGGGAGCTTGTAGCGAGTCGGTGTGGCTCCCCTCCGGTCCAGCAGAGGGAGCTCCTTGCCAGACGCCCAAGTGGGCTGAGACACCACTTCCTGTTCCCGCCCCCCGGAAGTCAAGGGGCGGGACAGGAAGTATAAAAGGAAGACGCCAGAGCTCAGTCAGGAGCCAGCAGCCGCCGGGAGCAGACGTGCCGGCGGGAGCTCCTGACCGGGAGCCTTCTAGGGACCAAGGCAGCTGCCCAGACTGGCCTCCGCTTCCCCGCGCCCACTACGAGGAGGAGGAGCCGCCCGAGCCGCCCCGTGACAGGTACTGGGACCACCCGCCGGACTGCCCCTCGCCCCGAAGAGGAGCGCGGGGCTTCCCGGCCCTGCTTCCCGGAGGAACCGCTGGAGCAGGCCTGGCCGGACTTTCCGGAGGCACTACCAGACCTCCCCCCAAGCCCAGACCCGGAGGAGCCGAGGACCTTTGGCTGGCCCGAACCGGATACCAGTGTGCAGGTAGGCCCCGAGGGGGATATGGAGTGTAGCCCGGGGATAGCCGACCCCTGTCAGGCTACGGACATTGAGGTGCCCATGTCGGTGTGTTTCGGTCTGGACCCCACCGACCAGCGGCTGTGAGAGCCGCTAATAGGGCCCCGGGCTGGAACACAGTGGAGTGGGCGGGCCTGTGTTCCCCCTGCCACCCCATTCACGGGTGGCAGTCTCCCCCTCACCCCAGCGCTCAGGCTTAGGCTTACCTGAACTATTGCTCAGTCCTGCCTAAGGGTCTGAGCCCTCTGTTTGTTGCTGCCCCGCCCTGAACTAGGGCCTGGGTTTATAAACTGAACTGCTGCTCAGCCCTGCCTAAGGGTCTGAGCCCTCTGTTTGTTGCTGCCCCGCCCTGAACTAGGGCCTGGGCTTATAAACTGAACTGCTGCTCAGCCCTGCCTAAGGGTCTGAGCCCTTTGTCTGCTGTTGCCCAGCCCCTGTTCCAGAGGCCTGGGCCTATATTGACTTTGCTGCTGCCCAGCCCCTGTTCCAGAGGCCTGGGCCTATATTGACTCTGCTGCTGCCCAGCCCCTGCTCCAGGGCCTGGGCTCATATTGACTTTGCTGTTGCCCAGCCCCTGCTCCAGAGGCCTGGGCTCATATTGACTTTGCTGTCGCCCCGCTCCTGTTCCAGAGGCCGGGGCTTGCATTGCCCGTGTGATTGTCCAGCCCCTGCTAGAAGGGTCTGGGCCCAAGGACGGCTGTCCTGCTGCCCGCCCTGATCGAGGGTCGGGGCGTATACTTATTGACTGTGTGCCTTGAGGTCAGCCCCTGCCTGAGGGTCTGAACCCCTGCGACCTTCGTGAGACTGATTGCCGCCCGGCCCCTGCTCCAGAGGGCCCGAGGCGTAGGGTTGAGCTAACCCCGGACTCTTGTCGCCCACCTTTAGAGGGGACAAGGAGCGAGTCGGTGTGGCTCCCCTCCGGTCTGCAGGAGGGTTGAGCTCCGACTCGCCAGATTACAGAGCTCAAACTGGTTCTGAGTTGTATTGATGGAAAGGAACCCCCTAGATATTGAACCTGGCCCTGGTTGCTGCTGGCTCCACCTGGCAGAAAGGTTACACATACACCCCCCCCTACCTCCAAACATGCCTCTCAAAAACTCCGATAAACATGGAGTTTATAATGCCTGCTCCATGTGGGTGCACTAGGGGACACCTGTGTATGCCTCTTCCCACCCACAGAGTGGGGAGAGGTGTAATCTGCATTCAACAGTGGGTTCCATAGGGGAAGAAGGAGTGCTAAAGCTGTTGCTGACAGAATTAGAGGGTCATGGCCATGCTTATATGTGGTTATATGATGGTCCCTGCCACCTACCATGATGTAGTACCAGGGTTCTCAACCTCTTTCTTTCTGAAGCCCCACAAACATGCTATAAAAACTGCATGGCCCACCTGGGCCACAATAACTGGTTTTCTGCATATAAAAGCCAGGGCCAGTGTTAAGGGGTAGCAAGCAGGGAAATTGCCCAGTGCCCCAGGCCACAAAGGGCACCGTGAAGCTAAGTTGTTTAGGCTTCTGCTTAAGCCCCAAGTGGCAGGGCTCAGGGCCCCAGGCTTCAGCCCCATGCAGTGGGACTTGGATTTGCTGGGGCCCAGGGCAGAAAACCAAACACTGGTCCTGCTTAGTGGACCCCTGAAACCTGCTCGTGGCCCTTGAGAGAGCCCCGGACCCCTGGTTGAGAACGACTGATGTAGTATACCTCCTCCTCCTCCCCTCTAGCATGCCTCTTGGGAAGCTGAGGCATGCTAGAGGGGAGGAGGAGGTATAATTAACCCCTAGGGCTCATGATAAAATGTTCAAAAGCACATAACTGACTTAGGAGCCTAAGTCCTATTTTTAAAAGTGATGTAGGCAGTGGTGTAGTTGTGTTGGTCCCAGGATATAGCACAGACTAGGTGAGCGAGATGTATCTTTTATTGGACAACTTCAGTTGGAAGGTACATGCTTTAGAGCTTCACAGAGCTCTCCACAGGTGCATCAGAGCAGGTAAAAGGCAGGTCACTCTCATCTGCCAGGTGCCTGAGAAGAGAATGCAAAGAAAGCAGCAGGTCCCCTGCTCCCCCTCTATGGCACATTGAGGCCAGCACATCAATGGAGTGATGGCTAGGGAGAGTCATGGCGATTGGGTGGGGGTGGGCATTGCTGGAGTTACAAAAGTGCCTACAACCCTGTTTATGGATCAGAGCAGAAGAGGTGCCAGTCCCAGCTGGCTGGCTTGCCCAGGGCCTCCAGGATCCCAGGACACTGGGAAGGGGAGCAATAAACTCACCTGGGAGAAGCAGAGCACTCAGGGATGCAACTCAGGATGGAGCTGGCCCCAGTTCCTAGCTGCCCAAAGGAGGAACCAGGCCACAGTGACCTGCCTCTCCAGCCCCACCCAATGACTGTGACATCATCCCTTTTTATGTGCTGCTCTGCTGCAGCATTTTAAGTGTAAACAAACCCTTAGGCTCTTAAGTCTCAGGTACTTCTGAAAGTGTCACTCCTACATGCTACATCTCTAGCACTGTACCTACCATCCCTCCAGGAGCCCCCAAACCTGCAATTCTGAAATGCCCATTCTAACAAAACAACTAAAAATCAGACTCTTGCACTTTCAACTAAATATCCTGGTGCATCCCTGTCATGATTTATGCACAGGGATGGAGTAAGCTGCAGGTTGTGAGGAACTGTTGCTGTTTCTAAACTGCTCAGTCACCGTTCTCAACATTAGCTTAAGAGGAACCAAAGTAACAGACCAGTGATTTGCAAATTATTTTCATTTGCAGGCCCCTAAAAAAATTTCAAGTAGAGGTTTGGACCCTTTTGGAAATTCAGCCTGTGGTCTGTGTACATCCTACCATAGAAGTCTTAGACTGAAAACTGTCTGAACAGTATTCAACTATAAATGTTGCACATGCTCCGCATGGCATTTGATGCAGCATGAGTAATGGTGCTAAACTGTGGGCTTTTATGGTAACAACAACACTTCCAGGTTTTGACCTCTAGGTGGGGGTATTCATGTACTTTTGATTGATCAGAAAAATGGAATACCGGTACCTTTTCTGGGATCTGAAACTATTTTCATAGTCACCTTTTGCGGACCCCTTAAACATAGTCTGCAGACCCTCAGGGGTCTGCGAAGCACAAGTTGAAAACCATTGTAATAGACAATAAAAGAAATTAATGAACTCACTGTTTCCAGTAAAGAATGGCCTCTTTTTTTTACTCCTTTTCTGAAGGCTTTTGCATTAAGAGTAAAAATGATTAAACAAAGAAATGTCTTATTTCAGAGCACATAGACTGGGGAAAGAGCTCCTCGCAATCCTGTGCACAGCCTTCAACTGCTGCACAATTCTGGAATCTTCTTCCCAAGTCCCTATGACATCTGTGCCTGACTTCTCACAGCCCCATTCTGAGCTTCTCCTAGTAGACAGTGGTGATTGTGTATCTGTCTTCTTAGGTGTTTGTAAAGCACCTATTGCCATGGTAGCTAAGTGCTGCACAACAATGAAAAATAGCAATGAGCCCAAAGGGCAACAGTCACAGTGCGCATGTGCAGAGTGGTTTTTTTGGGTTGGGTTTGGTTTGGGTGGGGGCAGGTTGTTTAGCTGTTTGTTCTTTTCTTCTTGCTTTCTATTCCCTCACTCTGACCCCCCCAAACTCCCCACTTCTGTGTTGGCCCTGGGGTGATGCCACTATATCTCAAAGGAGTGGATCTTGTACAGTATTCAGATCTGAATACAGCAGGTTTACTCTTACCTTCTCTGTCAAAGTTCCATAGTGGAGTAGTTACACGGGTGTAAATGAAGGCAGAAATCTGGCCCAAGGTTCCCATAACTTGATTTTTGCTGCAATTTAGCTGTGCCTTAGATTCATAAGATTGTCATAAAGATTTACCAGCTAAGGCATAAAGTGTGCTCACCAGCTGTGTAACGTGATGATAAATTATGATGATGCAGAAACAAATATTTTACTCTCCAGTCAAAAATATTACTCACCTTAAGCACACAGGATTTTGAAAGCCTTTGGGTATACGTGCATTGTCACATCCTACTCCAGTCCTGTTCTCACACTGGACCCCAATCTGTTGTGACTGGATCCAAGCACTGAATCCACCTTCCTGCCAAGCTCCTGGGTCTGGGGAGTGGCTGATCATTGTACCTAGTTCTGGGTTTCTCTGGTGCACTCCCCAAGTACTGTGCAGTCCCTATGTCTGCACCTTTCTTGAGCACTGGAACCCCAAGTCTGGGTGCCTCCATCTTCCAGAGCCCCCAAGGTTCTTAGACACATTCTCCCTAAAGACCACCCTGCTATGGGAGCTCTGGTTTCTATTTAATCCCTTCAGGGACAATGTGGTGGTAAAGCAAAGAAACACAGGCTTAGCAAAGGGATTTCTTACACACACTCTACTCTTTATTTAAAAAAAAAAACACAAGGGAATTACAGATCTAGGGGAAATAAACTCCTGAACAAACCCCCCTCACTCTGCTCTCGCTCTTGGGGTTCGCCTGTGTCTTTAGATAAGGCAAAGTCCCTTCTACCTCCACTACCCCCCCCTGGGTCCTGTGCCAGTGATGGTTTCTGTCTGGAGGTTAGGAAGCACTACCTTTTAAAACAGACTCTGTCCCTCTTTGGCCAGGGGAGAAACTGCAGCCGGCTCAGCCATGTGCTTAACCTGGGGAAGGTGGGAAATTCTAGCCACCTCCTTTCTCCCCAGACAGGTTTCTGAGTACAGAATCTGTTCAAAGTCAATGGCCCTGCTGGTGGTTAACCCTATTGTTTCACCAGGGGGAAACCATTCAGTGCAGCTAGCTCTTGGTGGCTGTATCACAGCTTTCCAGACTATGTGTCAGGTTCCTGCTACAAAACAGATGAATTAATCCACAGTGATGGTTACAATTACAAATAGTGTTCACAAACCCAAATGAAATTCATACTTGTACACAGACATAACCTCAAACTGTCACATCTCTTCCCCCATCGAAGATGAACTGATCCACTCCCCCCATACGAGGGACCCCCAATCTCCTACCCACTGGGGGTTTTGTCTGCCCCCCATTACCCTCTTGCCATTCTTTCCCCCAAGCCAGGGGTTCTCTGTGCAGCCCCTTCCTTTCATGCCAAGGTCTCTGTCAGCCTCTCTTCTCCCCATTTCCCCCCTCACCTAGGGTGACTAGATGTCCCAGTTTTATAGGGGCAGTCCCAATATTTGAGGCTTTTTCTTATATAGACACCTATTTACCCCCCACCCTCTGTCCTGAGTTTTCACACTTCCTCTCTAGTCCCCCTACCCTCACCCCTATGCTAGGGGCTCTGTGTAAACCCTTTCCCAATTCCAGGATATCCCATTTCCACCCCTCCATGCCAGGGGCTATGTGAACCTCTATTTCCTCCTTTCCCCCACATTTCCCCTTCTCTCCCAAATACTATATTTTGTCTAGGAGATAAGCCATTCAGAGTGCCAATATTATACCTGCTCATCTTCCGATAGGTTAACATCTTGCAGCATGACAATAAACTCTATGTCATCAACCAGTAATTTGATCTATAGACAATTGCAGAGATGCATGAAGCTGTGACTGTGCTAAACAGATGCAAGGGGCTCTGTGTCTCCTTCATTTTCCCTCTTTGGGGTTTTCAATTTCTCCCCGATCAATAGGATTCTGGCCACTGTTACCTAGAACATTCCTTGAAATTTTGGAATTAAGCAGATGCAACATTCAAAAATTGTGTTATATAGAAACTAACAGAGAAATACCATTTTTGTAGAGAGACTGACCACTTAATATAAGAAAAATACATCTACTTTACAGAACTGCAGACTGGGAACTTGCTACTTTATTTAACTACATCACAACAGAGTAGGGTGGAAACTCCCTTTAACTAAAACAGAAAATAAGAGAGGGGTGGAGCATACTCTGAATAACCCTATTAACCCTATCATGACCACTTTACTACAGACATCAAATGAGTGGATGGCTTTGCAAAGGGCCAGTAAATAGACAAGAAAAGCATACTCCAGCTGCTCTTCAAGCAGGGCAAGTGTCAGGTACCAAAAAACAGGACTGTCCCTTTAAAAACAGGACATCTAGTCACCCTACTAATGATTCATCTCTGTTGTGATGCCATTCAGGAGAGACTTGAAAGTGAAGAGGGAAAGGGCCTTAAAGGGAAGCTTAGGGATTTCTACTGATTTTTCTGAATTCCATCTCTCACTTTCTTGATTTCATTTTTGCATACTTTACCCTTTCTTTTTTTTTTTCTGTTATAAAGTCAGCACATTTTCACTAGATCGAACAAGTGGAGTGCTCTCCTTTCATGCACATTTAGGGGAGCAGAGAAATTACAAATTCAATTCTTACTCCTGAAAAGCAGAATGCAGTGATATGTAGGATTTTAATTTAGGCCCCAATCCTGCAAACACTTATCATGCACCTACCTTCATGCACGTTAGGCCAGGCTTCAGCTGAAGGGGAAGGTCAGTCAGCTGTGAGAAGACTGGAAGATTCCAACCCTGGCAAATAGTGAAGAGAATGTTGGCTGGTCTTGATCAGCTGTTTAATGGCTATGTATTTAAAGAGTGTGCTCTGAGCCAGATCCTCAGCTGGTATAAATTAGTATAGTTCTGTTGGACCCCAGTGGAGCCATGCAGATGTACACCAACTAAAGACCTGAACCTGAGTCTTTACCCTTGAGAATGTCAGCCAGCTTTTCTCGCTGGCTCGTTTTAAATGGGCCAGTCTCCCAGAGTTCGTGGGATATCAGCTGAAACCAGTGTTTGTGTGTACGTATCGTAAAATTGTGCTGTACTAACTATATTATAATAAATAGCAAAGCAATCAGTAATGGTTAAGTCATCTTAAAACCAGACTAACTTTCTTTTACATAAATAAGTATCCTCCAGTTTACACACCCCAGAAAAGCTCTTCCTGCTGTTATCATTTTAGCCAAGAAGTTTATCAACTTTTATTTTATTTATTATTCTTGATTCATTTTCCAAGAGTTTAGACCTAAACTTCCACTGACATGCTCCTGACATAGTTATTTACATCTGCCAAACAAGTGTTAACATGCTACCACTCCATGCTAGTGGTGTTTAATACCCACTTTGCATTTCAGTAGTTCACTGCACAAGGTGCAAGGCAATGAACAATCAGGACAGTCCAGAGCAACCTCTGATCTTTTGGCTATTACTGAAACTATAGTATCTTCACAAACATGCACTTCCCTTAATCTCTGCATAATCCTTACCTCAGAGTAATTAAAAACATGTTCCATGCCATTTCATTGGTATCATTTAGCTAAACATTTTCTAATCTGCCTTCTCATTCCACTCTCAAGGTCTGTAAATCTTTTGCATGTTGATTTCTTTTAAAATCAACCTTTGTACTTTTCTTTTGACTCTGCACATTATGTGGAATGTTTTCTTTTTCAGACAGACTACTACCTTTCTCTCCCTCTCCATCACCCTCAGCCTTAGGCCATGTCTACACTAGCGTGTTTACAGTGGAACAGCTATCCCGATGCAGCTATGCCACTGTAAGATCACTTGTGTAGTTGCTCTATACTGACAGAAGAGAGTTCTCCCGTTGATATAATAAAACAACCTAAATGAGCAGCAGTAGCTATGTCAGCGGGAGAAGCTCTCTCACCGACATAGCGCTGTGCACACTACCACTTATACTGGTAAAACTTATGTCTATCAAGAGGGTGTTTTTTCACAGCCCTGAGCAACACAAGTTTTGCCAACTTAAGTGGTAGTATAGAGATGGCCTTACTCACCTGCCCACAATGCCCTATTGAAAGCAACTCTGCCCACATCTACACTACAGACCTATATAGGTATAACTACATCACTGAGGGTATGTCTTCACTACTGGCCGGATTGGCGGGCAGCGATCGATCCAGCGGGGATCGATTTAGCGCATCTCGTCTAGACACGATAAGTCGATCCCCAAGCACTCTCCCGGTGACTCCTGTACTCCAGCGCTGTGAGAGGCTCAAGCAGAGTTGACGGGGAAGCGGCAGCAGTCGACTCACTGTGGTAAAGACGCCACGGTAAGTCGATCATAGTACGTTGATAATGTAGCTGAAGTTGTGTAACTTAGATCAATTCCCCCTCCCCCCAGTGTAGACCAGGCCTTAGGGATGTGAAAAATCCACACCCTGGAGTGATGTAGTTATACTGACCTAACCCCTCCATGCAGACAGCGCTACATCAATGGGAAGACTTCTCCCTTTGACATGGTTACTGTTTCTCAGAGAGGTGGATTAACTACACTGATGGGAAAAGCTCTCCCACCAGTGTAGGTGTTTCTGCACTAAAGGACTCTAGTGGCGCAGGCTGATGCAGCATTTTAAGTGTAGACCAGCTGTCTGCTAGGTGTTTGAATATCTCCGTAATTTTCTTCAGTGAGACGATAGTCATCTCCCTCCCTTCCTTATTATACCCTACAGCAGTGGTCCACAAACGGGGGAATTTCAGGGGGATGGGTGGCGACACCAAGCGGCTTGTGCCAGCCCCACATGGCGGGGTCTGGGCCAGACCCTCTAGAGGGTAGGGAGGGAACGCCACCCTCAGTGGGCCACCCAGCCCGTAGGCCGGTGTGCCACGTCAATTTCTGCTCCTGGCAGTCTCTGTGCCCAGTGCTGGCTCCACCCCTGGAGACCATCGCACGCACCTTCCCCCACCCTGAGATCTTGAGGGGGGAGGGGCAGAGGGACAGGTCTGGGCCCTGCCCTAGCGGTGCAGCCTGGCTGCCAGGTAGAAGCAGCCCACTGCTGAGGAAGCCTTGGCTGTGCAGTAATGTAGGGAGGCACAGGCAGATTCCCTAAATGGTAAAAGGTGAGGAGGCATGGTTGGAAAAGTTTGTGCACCACTGTCCTACAGTGTTTCTGTTTTAACACTTTGTGTTTCTAAAAAAAAAAAAAAAGTCTTATATGAATCTCCTGTGATGATCCTCTTCTTTATTTGTATGCCTTTGTGAAATAATTACATGATAAACAGAATATATAAATACTCTGGTATTAATGATTTTTACTGTACTAACATGGCTAACAAGGCAAGCATTTGAGTTTGACGTAGCATTTCTCATTACAGACAGCAAATGTTACTGTAGTCGTGTTGTTCGCCCACCATTTCTTTTGAACTTTATTAGTTTTTGGCAGTGAGGGAGATTCAAAGCTGCTGTTACTAAATTCGAACAATTAGACATGAAGGGGCCTGCAGCAGGTAAGTTTCAACATCTCAGCAATTTAAACGTAATATTGTTTTTGCAGTGAGCAAAGGTTTTCATGCTTGAACTACTACATAATAATTATTCAGATGGGGAGTTTATTAGGATTTATCCCTGCTAGTTCTAAAACACAATGGGTTTCAGAAATGCTGAATGATCACAGCTCCTGTTGGCTTCATTTGGAACTGTGGGTGTGTGACAGATGTGAAAACTTGGAAGCCTGGAAACTTCAAAAAGACTTTTGTATTGAAATGTACCAAATGCTGACAGCATGAGGATTAGTCATAAGCTTTTGTATTTAAAAGTGTCATATGTATTTTTTGAGCTAGAAATTACATGTTAGCTACATGGGGGAGTTACTGAGCTTCCCCCAAGAACTAAAATCATTGGGGGTGGGGAGGGATAAACTACTGCCGATCTTAGGACAGGTAAAGAACTCCAGAGAAGTACCCAGGGGAGGAGGGGAGGGGCGGGAGAATTGCATCTACTGGTTCTAAAACTAACATGAGATTGTAACCAAGAGGGCAATATCCTACTGGAAGGGAAACTTACTAGGGTCTCCATGTGGAAGATGGGTGACACCTTGTATGCTACCTCGCATGTAGACTGTTTATTGTTTTGTTTTCTCTGTAATGCTTTTGTCCTAAAATAAATGTAGTGTGCTCTCTGAAAGCTGTCTGGTCACTGGTAACCCTGGCATTGTCCCACTGAGACAGCAAACTGCAGGTGCGCATCTAGACTGAGCTCAGACCTGCTGGGATAATCACAGTGAATTGCAGGGGGACTGGAAGCCTAAATACCTGGTCTAGGGGGAGAGGGATGCAGGTCCCCAGCCTCCCAGGTGTTCCCATTAAAATCCATCCTTGAAGCAACACAGTTAGCTACAGCTACAATATGTTTTCCTTGCTCCCTCTGCCATTCTGTTTGACTTGATATAGATATATTAGAAGGTAGAGTAATCCTAATGCCTACTGGCTGAGGGCTCCCCATTTAGGGGAGAAGGTGAAAAGCTAGCTCTGGCTAGCTTCATTTACATACAATTATAATATTGCTTACCCATAGTTCCATCTAGGGAGTTTTGTTGCTTAAGTTGGAATTTGTTGAGTTATTTTGATTGTACACATTTAAAATATGTTTTTGTACTCATGAAACGGCGAAAGAATAGTGAAGAGCATCCCCTGAAGCAATTGGGTCATCCTGATTTAGTGAGTAGTAGACTTGGGTTTTGTAAAAAATCCAAGCCAAGTACAGAAAAGGGAAAAAGAGCTCTGTCCTAGGTATCAGGAGCTCTATTCTAAAGAGCAAGGAGTATATTAAAGAGCGGTGTTTTGGATTCCTCACCTGGAAATTCTATGCATGTGGAATAAGTTTGTGGGACCAGGATCTGAGTGGAACAGCAGTAGTGCAGAACTGACTTTACAGCTCTGCTACTAGGCAGAATGGCACAAAGTTGACTTTGTAGCAACCCAACAGATGGTGACATCATTGAATTGACTTCAGAATGCCCTATTAGGTATGGTATTGCAGAGCTGACTTTGCATCCCTGGCCACCAGAAGCAGAGTTGATATTGCAAAACTGGACCAAGTAGCAACATGCAGAGTGGGAAGGATGAGGCAGTTCTCTCCAGTTCTCTGGGCTAGAGCAGACTGGCAGAGGAGTGACACCACATTAATACTACTGAATCAAAGGCCATATCTACACTACAAAATTATGACAGGTTTATGGGCTTGGCTACACTTACAAATTTGCAGCGCTGCAGCAGGGTGTGAAAACACACCCTCTGCAGCGCGCTGCAAGCGGCGGCGCGCCAGTGTAATCAGTGTGCCCCAGCTGGCGCGCTGCGCAGCGCTGTCCCGCTGTCCCCCCATTCCACAGGAGAGCTGAGCGGACAGGACTGGCGAGCGCTTTCGCTGAGCGCTGCGCGCAGCGCTGCGCGCGCGCGCGCTGCTGCGGCGCGCGCGAAGCTGCCTTTGCAGCGCGAGCAGCAGAGTCTGAGTAGCAGCTGTGTTAGTCTGTATCTGCAAAAAGAACAGGAGTACTTGTGGCACCTTAGAGACTAACAAATAGTTCTTTTTACAAAATTATGTCAACCTAACTTACGTCGGCATACAGCCACCATAGTTATTAAAGTGTTCGTGTGGGCGCACATTTGGCTCCTTGTGTTGGCAGTGTGTGTCCTCACCAGGAACACTTGTATCAATTGTATTGTCACTGTGGGGCATTGTGGGACAGCTTCTGAAAGCCGGTAACAGTCAATGCAAGCAGTGCAGTGCCTACTTTGATGCTGCATCGACCTAATCACATCAGCCATGACTGTATGCTGTTCAGGGAGGTGATGCTACTAAATTGGTGTAAAGAGGCCCTTACATCGGTAGGAGCCACATTTAAGTGAAGACACTGTGACGATGTATCCCATAATGCTTTATGGGAATATGACATAACTGGAATATGTTTTATGCTACATGTGCCATGTAACACATCTCTGTAAAGTTATAATCTACTGAATCTATTCATCCTATTTGTACACATCTTTTTTTGTACTTGAAGTTATGAATATTGGCTGTACACTTACTTGATTTCTAAGTAAGCTTTGTAAGGCATTTGGTCAGCTTCGTTAGAAAGGAATTTGCAAAGTTAAGTGCCCAGTCAAGAAGCACTTAAGGAACAATGGATCTTGGAATGCTCCAATCCAAATAAGAAGTCTACTTGAGAATGTTCAAGGTAGCATGTGAACAATGGCTTCTGCCTGTAAAAACTGAGTCATGCATGGACATGTGACTTGCCCAGGTGACTCCAGAACTCCATCTTGGAGCTGGACTTTGCATAAGAAAGAGGAGGGTGTCGCCACCCACAACATAAAGTCTATTTAAGCCCAGGGGAGACCCCTCCATTTTGTCTTCAGCTGGCTAAAGAGAAAGCCTCTCCACCCTCAAGGATACCTGAAAGGAACTGGGACAAAAGACAGTAACTATAAGGGGTGTGAGTGATTGCTGGCTAAAAGGAGACTAATCTGTAAAAGGAAGCTTACTGGTGAGGTTTTTATCTGTACTCAGTTGTATTACTGTATTAGACTTAGATTTGTCTGTTTTATTTTATTTTACTTGGTAATTCACTTTGTTCTGTCTGTTACTGCTTGAAACTACTTTAATGTGCTAGCTATAAAGCCTAAGAGTATTAGATGGGTTCTTCCTATCTGTGCGCTTGGATTCATTTTCCATAGACCATGGGGTGGAAGAGACAAAGTGAACAAAATAAGATAAATAGAAAGAAGAAATATATTACAAAGAGTTACAACAGGTCAGCAGTTAGACAAAACCACATCAGACAGAACAAGCTCCTTCAGCCTACATGGAAACAAGTGTGAAAAGAATGAAGGTAGCCAGGAAAATGTAACTTAAGATGGATTTCTTTCCACAGCTCCAACTCCTCTATAAGATGGTACTGTCTTTTTTTGTTGTTGGATGTAGTTGGTTTAAAAAGTCCCTTCAGCAGTGGCCGTTAACTGCTAAAATGAAATCAAGCACTAACAGGTTGAACCCTTTAATAGCCATAAGGTTCTTATGTATATTGGGGCTCAAATCTACCTCAGATATGAATGGGCCCGACATGAAAATTGCAATGCTAGTTGATGCAAGCATGTAGAATAATAGGACAATCAAGATTTGTGGTAATGCATTTGTGTACAAAGGAGCACAATCAGGACCTTACCTTATAACCAGCTTTCTCTAGAACATTACAATCCTTGCTATACACCTAAGAGACTTCCAAAAATTTAATATGACTGTTCCTTCAATAGACACTTTTTAAACAAGGTCCTCTACTATATTCTAATAATCATTTACTATTTGTATTTCATTAGCCTCAAGTGGCCTCATTGTGCTAGGTGCTGTATGAACACAACATAAGGGAGATTCCCTGCCCCAGAGATCTTACAATCTAAGAACTAAGCATATTTGTTTAATAGTGAGAGCAGGGAGCTGTGAATCAGAAATCCTGAGTGATAGTCTTGGCTCTGCTACTTACACAAAGTGACCCCTGAATGGAAGCACGTGCTTACTTTTAGTACATGAGTAGTTTGATTGAAGTCAATAGGCCTATTCATATACTTCAACACCTACTTAAGTGTTTGGATGAATTGAGGCCTACATACCCTGGGGCAAGTTATTTAATCATTGTGTGCCTCAATTTGCCCATCCCTAAACTCTTTATAATAACCAGCTACCTCACAGTGGTGCTTTCAGGCTTAACTCATGTTTGTAAAGAGATTTTAAGATTTGAATTTTATCAATTTGAAAGTAGCATTTTTAATGGTGAATGTCATGTTCTGGTTACACTTTTGCAATAAGTTTTATCACTGTAACACTGAAATCACATTTTTTTTGGCACATTTTCTACCCGTAGTCTTAAAATTTTAACACAAGCTTTAGAGAAGTGTTTCTCAAACATACCTCAATATGAATGTCTTTTTAACTGAAGACTCCCCATAAGTCTCCCATTCCCAATTAAGAATGTATATTTTGAAGAAGTTGTACATATATCTTTCTTCCTTCTTGTTTCTTTTTCTAGATCTTGCTTTTTGTTTTTCTGAGTACCTCATATGCTAAAACAAAGATATCCAGCATGCTGATCAGAAACATCAATTGTGATTGTACACAAATCATTAAAACTCACTCTACTTTTGTGCCGCAATAATATAATAAAACTATCAGAAGAGGAATAGGATGCAAAATAATCTTGCACAAGATACTTATTATAGTGGGAGCTGGGAATCACATCCCTAACTTCAAGTGTACACATCATAGCAGACATAACCTTAGGCCTGGTCTACACTAAAAAGTTAGGTCAGTCCAGCTACATTGCTCGGGAGTGTGAAAAATCCATCCCCTGAGCAACATAGGTAAGCTGCAATAAGCCCTGATGTAGACAGTGTTAGGTCAACAGAAGACTTCTTCCCTCAACCTAGCTACCGCCTCTTGAGGAGGTCGATTACCTACACCGGTGGGAGCACCCCTCCCATCAGTGTAGGTAGTGTCTATACTTGAAACGCTGCTGCAGCTGTGCACTATAGCGTTTCAAGTGTAGAGAAGCCTTTAATTTCAAGGATCAGAGTTAGGGATATCTGTGCACGCCTGAAGATCCATCATGGGACAGGGAGCAATAGCCTGACCACCACCCTGAACAAAGAAGAGCAGGGCAACTCCAGAAGACTCAAGGGAGAAAGCCACCAGCTATTTAAAAATATTTTTAGAACATTCCAAAATTTAGTTGATTCTTCTCCCCTCTCTCCAAAACTTGTATATTTTGAACTCATTGAACTAAAACTAAAACTAAAACAGCTTAGGTTTACAGGAGGAGGGATTAAAAAAAACACTACACACACACACGATCAACTATCTAAAACACTAGAGAACTGTTGTTCCTGGGGAAAAGAAAAGGAAAAAAAAGAATGTGTGTGGGGTGCAATCGAGATTTTATCAGCATGTGAGCAGGTCACTGTCCCCTCATGGAGAGAAACAGCACTGCAGGAACTCTGCCTCAGTTTCCCCAACCATACTTCTAGACTTTTCAGTGGGCCTACATGACTCAACCCTCCAGCCAGATCACTATACAAGTTAAATCCCCTTCCAGGGTATCAGAGACCAAAGTTATAGTCTAAAACAAACACCAGATAAAGGAGTCTTTGCCCCAGCTAGACTTAATTTACAGCCTCTGTGGGACTATTCATCCATCTTCCCTCTGGGTTTAGTGCTTCTGTCTCTTCAAGTAGGATACCTTCTGCTTTGGCTTGGTTTAAGCCCATCAGCAGGTCCCAGGTACACATAGATGTCTATCAGGAAGCTGTCTGACTCCACTCTGGACTCAGACTCAGAGCACTAGCCCTCCTGTTGAGAAAGAAGCTATCTACACTCCTTCCCAGCTAACTAGCCCCTTAACTAAGTGGCTCATAGCAAGACAAGCAAGGTGAGGTAATATCTTTTATTGGATCAACTGCTGTTTGGTAGGTCCAAGCTTTTGAACTACATAGAATTCTTCAGATCTGTGGAAATAAATCAGAAACAGGAAAAAAACACCAACACTCCAATAAGCTCATATCACTCCCTTAACCCTTTCCAGGTCAGTCTGGGTTTTGCAAACCCCATCACACAGTACCTGTTTGGGCAGAGCTGCAGAACATACTTGTGACTTTGCTGCTTGTAAGTTAAACTCCTGTCAATAACACCTCTTTTACTCTAGCATGAGTGTATATTAAAGTAATGCATGTACCCAAAATAATTAACTCAGAATGTCCCAGTTTTAATTGAGATTGGCATGGTGTCCGCGCCTTTTGATAAAAAGCACCGGAGTTCCAATGTAGCAGTTAGGCAAACAGTGTTTATGAATGAATATGCCCCTGAAGGTATTGTGAGAGAGGCTGATCCAGCACACACTGCAGTCAATGGAAGGACTCCCTTTGTCTTCAGTGGGTTGCTGGAGCAGGCTTTAGGCACAGTTCTTTCCCTGTCTCTCCCCCCATTCTCAGAGGGAAATAATTTGCTATAGCTCTTTGCCAGGTACAGGTTATTTCCCTTCTCACTGGCTCAGCTCTGTTTGCTGACCCGCTGCAGAGTAGGAGTGAAGGCTTCCCCCAGTCCCCTCTCTCTACCCCATCTCTGGCCACTTACTCATGGCTGTGGGTAGCAGCAGTTTTATGGCGCTCCCTTTGCCACAACATACCTAGAGCAGAGATCCTGGGTGTGGGTCTTAATCCCTTGCCTGGCTGTGCAAGGTATCACAACCTGATCCAGTCCAGCTCTCTCTCAATGGCCACCAGTCTGCTGTGATGAGATCCAACCCCTGACTCCCATGTGCTGCTAAGAAGCTCCCTGGGTCATGGTGGAGAAGCGAGTGGCGACCACTATGTGGAAGCTGGCAGCTCCAGACTGCTACTGATCAGTCGTGAATCAGTTTGGAGTTGGGAAGTCCTCCTGGGGGTTGCAGTGATGTAAGTGTGCAGGGCCATTAATCATGTCCTGCTACGAAGGACTGTGAGTCTGGGCAATGTGAGGGGAAATGGTGGATGGCTTTGTGACAATGAGATTCCCAAACTGTGGCAGAGCAATAGATGGCACACAACCCCATTTTGGCCTCAGGTACATCAACAGAAAGGCCTCCTTCTCTATGGTGTTGCAGGGGTTGTTTCACTGACATTAATGGGGGATGGTCAGGAAAAGTGTATGGTGCATGAATCTGCAGGAAAACTGGCTTGTATAGAAAGTTGCAAGCTATGACTTTCTTTCCAGACGAGAAGATTCAAACTAGGGATATGGAAATGCCAGTTGTGATCCTGGGAGACCTAGCCTACCCCTTGATCCCATGGCTCACAAAGCCTTACCCTGGAAACCTTGACTGCAGCAAGGAGTGCTTCAACAACAGGTTCTGCAGGTGCAGAACCACCACTGAATGTGCCTTTGGCAGATTAAAGGGTCACTGGCACTGCCTTTTTGGCAGGTTAGACCCCAATGAGGAAAATATTCCCATGGCCTTAGCAGCCTGACGTGCTCTGCATAACATTTGTGAAGCTAAGGGGGGAAAAGTTTCTGCAAGGGTGGAGCATTAAGGTGGATCAACAGGAAGCTGCTTTTGAGCAGCCAGATACCAGATCTGTTAGAGAGGCTCAACAGGGGGCTAGGAATCAGGGAGGCTTTGAAGCAATATTTTGACAATGAGCCCCAGTAACGTGTCTTTCTGTAATCCATTGAGCCAAGCATTGTTTTCTAGCACCATTGAATGACCCTTGTAATATGATGCTGTGTGAGCATTAATTATAGTCTGCAAATGTATTGATTGCCACTGTGTATGAATTTCAGCAGCAACCACGATGTCTAGGACACAAAGATTCTTTTTTTCCCCTATAAGTAAATTCTTATTAAGCAGGCTTATAAACATTACTATTTCCTACAAGAGACATATCCATGAATAGCACTTTTTGAAATGAGACTCTCACAACTAGGTGTATGTCCAGCTGTCACTGGGAAACATGTCCCGAGGGGTTGAGTGCATGGAGGTATTGTGACGGCCTGGGAACACGTGAGGAATGTGTTTGGGGAGGGAATGGAAGGTAGTTCTGTGTGGGCTGCAGGGGGAGGCAAGCATAGATGTGTTCTACCTGCAGCACAATCAGGGACCTCAGTTTAGTCCTCAAGCAGCTGTATCATCCACTCCTGCCCCTGTTTCCCCTCCTGGCTATCCATTTTCATTGAATATCTCCCTCCATGCTCTCTGCTCACAATCAGCTTCATCAGATGATTGCAGCACCTCTGTGCCATTCTATACCTTGGGGGAGCATACTGTAACCCTCATATTCCTCATTTTCATATAATCGTGATCTTACATATAAAGCATGCCTTGTAAGGTATCACGGGAAAGGTTATGACCTGCTGAAAGTCATGTATGTGTATCATTAATGCATATGAAGTTATGAGAATTGTGTTGTATGGTGGTCACTAAAGCATGCTGTAAGTTGGGGAATCAGCCAGATATTAGCTCCCCAGAGGCAACAGCAAGGAAAGTAATCAAACACCTGGGTGGGGTGTCAAACAACCCATCAACAGCCATTGTCTGGCAAGGGAGCTACAATGCAATGACTTACCTGCATGAGGCCACACCAGGGGAATTGCTCAACCTTGCTTGGAGAGACTCTGGAGAGACTTCCAGGCATGCCTTTGTACTCACATGGACTGAAAGTATAAAACAGACAGAGTCGACACATACTGGGCCCTTCTCCTGCCCCCACCTATGCTGCAAGCAACCAAGATGCTGAGCAGAAGACAAGACTCCAACACAGAAGATTGTTTTTTAAACCTGGGCCAAACCTGTCTATTAAGGACTGCAATATCCAGTGGAGTGAGAAAAACTGCTTAATCTAGTTGCTGCCCAGTCTAATAGGGTTGAGAGTTTAGACTGCATGCTTATATTTTCTTTTGGTAACCACTCTGACTTGTTATGCCTTGACTTATCACTTAATAAGTGTCTTTATAGTTTAAATCTGTTTATTCTGCCTGAAGCAGTGCATTTGGTTTGAAGCGTGTCAGAGATCCCCCTTAGGATAACAAGCCTGGTACATATCAATTTTTGTTAAATTGATGAACTCATAAGCTTGCAGTGTCCAGTGGGCATAACTGGACACTGCAAGATAGAGGTTCCTAGGGTTGTGTCTGAGCCCAGAGATATTGGCTAGTGTCATTTGGTTGCACAATCCAAGGAGCAGCTTACATGCCCGAAGCTGTGTGTGAACAGCCCAGGAGTTGGGGTTCTCACAGCACAGCAGGGTAAGGCTGGCTCCCAGAGTCAAGGATTGGAGGGACCTAGCAGATCACCAGCCCAGATAACACCAGAGGGGAACATCACAACCTCCCTAAACAAGTCTTCCTTACTTATCCTGGTTCGTCTCCTTATCAGACGGAGCCAGTGTGCAGGAGGAGACCCTCAAGGGCATATCTGCAGAAGCTAGAGAAACAATAGAGAAAGTGCACTCACAGCCTTGATTCATAGATATTATGCACATCATTTTCTCGTTTTCCCTTTGCAGACACACAGCATGATGAGAGACCTAAGCATGGTGAGTTTCACCCGGGGCGAAGGGGCAAGATGGGACAAGTGGTGGGGTGGTTTCCAAAGAGGATCACTACAAATGCCTAGGGACACTATTCTGAATACTGGGACTGTTTTCCACAGGCAGCAGTGATAGAAGCTGATATCTTGCACCTGAGGGTAAGTGAGGATGCAAGAGTGCAGCTCCTGCATGATGATTTTAGTAAAGCTTTTGATACTGTCTCGCATGACCTTTTCATAAACAAACTAGGGAAATGCAACCTAGATGGAGCAACTATAAGGTGGGTGCAAAACTGGCGGGAAAACCGTTCCCACAGAGTAGTTATCAGTGGTTCACAGTCAAGCTGGAAGGGCATAACAAGTGGAGTCCTGCAGGGATCAGTTCTGGGACCAGTTGTGTTCAACATCTTCATCAAGTATTTAGATAATGACATAGAGAGGATACTTATGAAGTTTGTGGATGATACCAAGCTGGGAGGGGTTGCAAGTGCTTTGGAGGACAGGATTAAAAGCCAAAATGATCTGGACAAACTGGAGAAATGGTCTGAAGTATATAGGATGAAATTAAATAAGGACAAATGCAAAGTACTTCATTTAGGAAAGAACAAATCAGTTGCACACATACAAAATGAGAAATGACTGCCTAGGAAGGAGAACTGCAGAAAGTGATCTGGGGGTTGTCAAAGTTAGACTCAAGACTCACAGTTTGTCAGACCACTCTGTTTTATTAGCACAGCGCTTCTGCTAATAACACCCAGATAATGTGAGCCCCATACAAGACACAAACTATCTTATTTATACAGATAAAAGGATGAGGACTTAACAAGATAACAAAGGGAGCAGAATCAGATAAGTTTACCTGGGTTAGGCATGCATATTTTTTTTTTATACTAACTACTACCCATCTTCTGTTAATGTTTTGCATTTAGCACATTTGTTTATGCCTAATTTTTTTTTTCCTTGCACCTGTTTTTCATTTTCTTTTTTTTCTTTAATTTAGTACACAACATATTTTTCTTTTTTTTTTTTTTTTTTTTTTAATTTTATTCTACTTTCACAGGGTCATAGCGGACCACATGCTAAGTAAGAGTCAGCAGTGTAACACTGTTGCGCAAAAAAAAAAAAAAAAAGCAAAAAAGCAAACATCATCCTGGGATGTATTAGCAGGAGTGTTGTAAACAAGACATGAGAAGTAATTCTTCCGCTATACTCCACACTGATTAGGCCTCAACTGGAGTATTGTGACCAGTTCCGGGTGCCACATTTCAGGAAGGATGTGGACAAATTGGAGAAAGTCCAGAGAAAAGCAACAAAAATGATTAAAGGTCTAGAAAACATGACCTATGAGGGAAGATTGAAAAAAACTGGGGTGGTTTAGTCTCAAAAAGAGAAGACTGAGAGGGGACATAACGGTTTTCAAGTACATAAAAGTTTGTTATAAGGAAGAGGGAATAGGAGGATAGGTCAAGAAGCAATGGGCTTAAATTCCAGAAAAGGAGGTTTAGGTTGAACATTAGGAAAAACTTCCTAACTGCCAGGGTGATTAAGTACTGAAATAAATTGCCTAGGGAGATTGTGAAATCTCCATCATTGGAGATTTTTAAGAGAAGGTTGGACAAACACCTGTCAGGAATGGTCTAGATAATACTTAGTCCTGCCATGAGTGCAAGGGACAGGACTAGATGACCTCTGGAGGTCCCTTTCAGTCCTATGGTTCTATGTGGCTTCAGAGTGGGTCCATATGCTACTTGCCAGAAGTAATTGCTGATTGGCACAGCAAAGTTTCCTACCGTGGGAAGAAACAATGCGTGACCTCCCAAGGAACCTGTGGCAGAGGATTGCAGAATACCTTCAGGAAAATTCCCCAGAGATCTCTATGGAGGAGTCGTCCCAGGACGTTAAACTTTTCTGCTGCACCCCTTCTGCCTAGCTGCACAGGGGAATGAGAAGCAGATGCAAACAGTGATAGTGTTGGTTATTTTTATCCCCCTTCTTCCCTTTTCCTCCCTTTCTTACTTTTTTTTTTAAATATAAGTAAAGAAAAAGCAGTATCATGTCCTCCTGCAGTATCAAAGCACAATGAGTACTCCCCCTCTCCTGCATCAGGAGCACCAGAGCTGGAGTGCTTGGACTGTTTAGACCCGCTCTAGAGCTGAAAAGAGGTCCTGGCTCGCCACACCACCAGATGACCCTCTTGCCTGTCCCTGATCCTCCTCAAAGTCCATTTTCTTGTCCACCACTTTGTCCTCGGTGTTCATGCTGCTGAAGTATCCATGGAGGTCTTGGTGGTGGAGGTGGGGTCACCACCAAGGATGGCGTGCAGCTCCTTGTAGAAGTGGCATGTCTTTGGCACCGCACCAGAGCAACAGTTGGCCTCCCTTGCTTTCTGGTGTGCCTGCCTCAGCTCCCAGATTTTAGCACAGCACTGCTGGGTGTCCCTTTTGTGCCCCTTCTCCTCCATGCCATGAGCAATCTACCCTTAGGTATTAAAGTTCCTATGGCTGGAGCAGAGCTGTGCCTGCACAGCCTCCTCTCCCCACAGACCCAGCAGATCCAACAATTTCAGTGTACTCCAGGTGGGAGTGTGTTTGCTGCAGGAAGCCAGCATGGTCAGCTGGGAAGATGCACTGTGAGCTGCGCACGCTGAGCAAAAATTCCTGGGGCTTTAAAGAGGGAGGGGTGTATGCCTGTGTACATGGCTGCAGGGCATCAGAGTTCAAACTGGTGATCAGAGTGGTCATGATGAGTATTGTAGGATACCTCCTGGAGGCCACTTAGTGCACCATAAGCAACGCTCTGTCTACACAGACAGTGCATCGCTCCAACTTCGTCCCCAAAAGCTCTATACTGGTCATGGTGGTTTTATTATGTCAGCATAGCAGAAGGGTTAAATCAGCGGGAGGAGCAGTGCATACACCTCTACTGTTTGTCTTGTCAACAAAAGGCAGCTTTTGTTGACAAAACTGTAGTGTAGACATGGCCTTAGAAAACACTACTTTTAAAACAGACTGTCCCTCTTTGGGCTGGGGAGAAACTGCAGCTCGCTCAGCCACGTGCTTAGCCTAGGGAAGGTGAGGAATTCCAGCCACCTCCCTTATCCCCAGACAGGTTTCTGAGTACAGAGTCCATTCAAACTCAATGGTCCTGCTGGTGGTAACCCCATTGTTTCATCAAGGGAAAGCCATTCAGTGCAGATGGCTGGGTCACAGCTTTCCAGACACAGCTTCTTCTGACACTATGTGTCAGGTTCCTGCTATAAAACAGATGAATTAATCCACAGTAATGGTTACAATTATAAATAGTGTTCATAAACCCAAATGGAATTCATACCTGGACACAGACATGAACCCAAACTGTCACAACTCTCCCCCATTGAAGATGAGCTGAGCCAGGGTGGTCTACAAGCAGCCTAGAGAAGTCTCATGTCTTATGAGAGAACACCAGCTACCACACTGACATGCCCTTTTACATGAATCACCTCCCTATCATAATCCTGGCATGCCAGACTCCATTTTAGCAGTTTGACATCAGAGACTCTCTACCTGAGAAACATGCTTTTCCAGGTATTATTAAATATCCATTTATTACATCCATACATGTCAAGGCAAATTTCACCATCCTAAATATTCATACAATTAAATACGCTACCCAACACCACAGGGTATCTCTAAGTTGTTTAGCTTGTCAGACAAAGTCTGGGGGAGGGGTGCTGCAGAAGCTTGTGTTTTGTTATAAAGAGGTATGTGAGGAACTGCATTGCTACACTACATGGTAGTGAATAAAATAAATATTTAAGGCATGGGGTAAATAAAAATTTAAGAAAATAATCTGAGCGGAAGAATGGAGAAGTTAAAAGCTCCACCAGACCAGAAACTCTCTGGAAATATGGAAGATATTTAAACTGCACTTCACTTTCTATCTGCAAGCACTGGGTGCCAGCAAAAAGAAAGAAACAGGAAGTAGCCTTAATTTTGACAACAGCAGGTTCTGATGCACTTGATGCATTTAACAGCTTTCAGTAAACTCAGGAATAGGAAGCTACCTATGAAACTGTACTGGATTAACTTTAGGGTTGTGACGATTTGGGAGTTCTTTCTCTACCACTTCTGAATTGTGGATTATTTAATGAAATTATATATAACGGAGAGTCTGTATGTATGTGGATCAAACATGAGTTAGCAGGATTGTCAGAGACAATGGTGAGCGATCTAGTCAAAGTAAAACACCTTGGGAGAACAGGTTTGCTCTAGGTGGGAGAAGATGCTTCCTCCGCTTGTCTGAAGGGAGTGGAGAGTTGGGAGTAGTGGAAAGTTACCAGGAGGTGAACAAGAGAGACCAGGAAGGGTTTACAATAAAGGCACACACAGGAGCAGGGGGTCAGAAAGATGCATGGGGGAGGAAGAAGCAAGGTCACGGAAACAGGGATGAGACTTCATGAGGGAGAGAGCCCAACTAGCATGCAACAAACAGCCTGCATGAGGTGAGAACAGCTCACTTGCCTGCCTTCCTGAACCCAGATGGTTCCCCAAGGACTCAGAAGAGAAGGAGACGACAGAAAGTGAGGGACAATGCAGTTTCAGATGTTTATTGTTTTGTGTGGTCGCTACTCTCCTGTGCTTTACATGATTAAGGATAAAAGAGCATAAAAGGTATTAGACTGGGCAAAGTGTGTGGTGTTACCTGTTTTACAACTAGTGTGTGTCCCTGAAGGAGTTAAACTGTAAATCTTTGGAGTGGAGTTCTGGGGGATGGGTGTATTTTAGGAGCATGACAGGTCCCCACTGTGCCCAGAGGTGTTAGGCAGCTGGACAGCAGGTTCCAACACTCACAGACTGATGTCAGATAGGTCTGCACCCTGAAAGTGTGGTAGGGAACCTGAGATTGGGAAAATGGCTGGACTTCGTTCAGGATCCAGGAGCTTGAAACACCCTGGGGAGCCAGAGCACAGAGGCTTGCATTCCCCTAACAGCAGTTCTAGCGGAAGGCCAGGAGGAGTGCTCATAGGGTCTCTGACAGGAGTACAAAGGGAAAGTAAAACAATAAAAGAATTTGTGACTGATTTAATACTGAAAAGCCAATCTTACCACTTTGGGAGAACTAACTGAGCCCCTAATAAGAGATCAGATTGTGACTGGAATCTGGAACAACAACAACACAGCTAGAGACTACAGAAGACCCAGAATTAACCCTTGACAAAGCCATTAGAATTTGCCAAGCAAGAGAACCCAGCCAGTCCAGAATGAAGCTTATGGAGGGTGTACAGTGCTCTGGTGCTGTAAACCTGATAGAGAATCCAAAAAACAAGAATAAAAACCAGGAGCAGAAAGGAATGGATCTGAAAGCCAGATTTAATCAAGGAGCTAAAAACCAGATTTAATTAAGAACAGCTCATGGAGCTGCATATGCTGTGACAATCAGCACAAGTCAGGATAGGGCCTGGTTTATGGGAAGAAATGTAATGGATTACCTGACTTTACAAGAGATTGCAAGCTCCAGTAGAGTATGCACAGTGTGGACAAAAAGCATGACAGCAGCACTAGCTCATATGAATTTTTCATAGGGGCAATGGACACTGTTAGAAGCAGATGAATGGACTGTCAACCTGAAAATAAATGGAACATTTATTAATTTGAATTTGGACTGTAGTGCAAAAGCCAGTGTGTTGTCAGAAACTAAAAGAAAAGCCACAGGTAGTGAATGGTAAATAGGTAAAACCCAGGGCTTCCAGAGGCGAGCTTATCCCACTGAAGGATTAAAGCTGAAAGAGCCCAACCACCACACAATTCATGCCTCTGTGAAAGTTCTGCTTGCCCAAAGGAAGAGACTAAAAGTGGAGCTGGAAGGCTCATTGCTCTGTGAACCATAGAAAGAGCAGAAGAACCTATAGTTGGGACAGTTGGTCATTATAGAAATAAAAAAAATTGAACCCTTCATTTGCATAGAGTCAAAAGAATAAAATAAATATATATAAAAGGAAATATTTCCCACTACCTACAAGGGGGTACATTTTGGGGGATATGGCTGATGCCAAGTATTTTTCTACACTAAGGCCTTGTTTACACTAGACAGTTTTGTCAACAAAAATCAGCTTTGGTTGATAAAACGGTGGAGATGGACACACTGCAGTGCTCCTCCCACCAATGTAACTGCCCTGCTATGCCAACATAATAAAACAACAAGCACCATAGAGTTTTTAGCGACACAGTTAGAGCAACATAGAGTCAATGTAGACACCTTCTTTTGGTTATGTCCAGGAGGTGTCCCACAATGCCCATCACGACTGCTGTAGTCACCAGATTGAACTCTGCGGCCCTGAAAGTACATAGGCTGGGCCAGCTCTAGGTTTTTTGCTGCCCCAAGCAAAAAATAAACCAACCAACCTCTGAGAGCATAACTGCTGAAGGAAAACAAAAAACACAACAACCCGGAGTGCCACCCCTGGAATTGTGCCACCACAACCACCTGGAATGCCACCCCTGGAATTCTACAACCCCAAGCATGTGCTTGGTTTGCTGGTGTCTAGAGCCGGCCCTGTACACAGGGATGCACCCCTGTGGCACTCTGTACCTCAAAGCAGCCCTGGAATCCCCATATTCACCACTGTCATATAATTAGGATATGTTTTGTACAAAGTATGCCTTGAGAGGAATCATTTTGAAAGTCTTGATCCATTTAACATTAATATTCTGTGGGCTTGGGTAGTGAGTTGAGACTCACTGATGCACCACCTCCTGCTGGTCATCTTGGGAATTGGCTCAACTCCAGCTTCAGAGGGCCCTCTGGTGGCCAGTGGCTCACCTACCTCAGGCCCCTGTATCCCCCCAGCCCCTGGTGCCCTTTACCTCAGGATTCTGCCCCAGCAGTACCCCCACATTCTGGGTCTCCCCTCTCAGGGGAACCCCCAACCCTCTAAACCTACTTTGCTTCAGTAGCCACTGCCAGTGCTAGCCCCCACTTACTGAGGCAGACTGCAGTCTGCAATGGCCACTCATCATTGATAAGGAGTTAGGACCAGCTGCCTCTGCCTATTCCCAGGCTGTATCTCTGCAGCCCCAGTACCTCTGTAGGCCTTCAACAAAAGCTGCAGCCTGGGGTTTTACCAGGCTGGAGCTCCCTTGCCCTATTCCCCAGCACTGTTCCACTTCAAGTACCTTACTCTCAGACAGCTAGCCCTTCCCTCTCCAGGACTAGAGTGAGCCTCCTGGCCCCTAACCCTCTTATAAGGGCCAGCTGGGCCCTGACCGAGCTGGTGACAGCTGTGGTGCTTCCCCAATCAGCCTAGTTTGGCTGCTTTTAACTCATTCTCCAGGAGTGGGGCAGTTGCTATCAATGTGCTATCATTGTATGTGAAGTTATGAAGTTTTGCTCTGTGTGTGTGTTATTGAAATATGTTGTGAGGTTGTGAGCTCCCACAACCAGCCTTTCAGGTACAACGATGGAGGAGACAGATGGGCTGATGGCCCATTCAAGAAAATTCACTATCCCAGGAACTGTATACAATGGAGGCTTCTCAGGGAGAGCATGTATACATGGAGGCTGCTTGACCAATAGGAGTAGACCCCATGTCACAGACAAACAGCTTTCCAGCAAGCTGGAAGAAATTATAAAAGAGGGGAAGTGACATCATCACTTGGTCTCACTCCCCCCATAACCCAATACCTAGATGCAACTTTGAGCTCTATGCTCACTACTTATAATCACTTAAAATCTATCTTTCTGTAGTTAATAAATCCGTTTTATATTTTACCTAAAACTGTGTGTTTTGGTTGAAGTGCTTCAAAAATCTCAGTTCAGGTTACAAAGGCTTAGTGTGTGAGCTTTCCACTTTGAGGGAGAGACAGACTTGGTAATAAACTTACACTGGTCAGGCTTCTGACCAGGGCAAGATGCTATCTTCCAGGGGTGCAAGGCTAGGGAGCTGGAGGGAATTGGCTGGAGCCTCTCTACTGTTGGTTTGTGAGTGGCTGGCAACCCTTGCCCAAGAATACAGAGATTATTTTTTTAGTAATGAACATATGATTTGCAAATCAAATACAAACCTGGGTGAGATTTGGTGGTTGCAAACTGTCCTGAATCCACAGAGTGTGCTATGCCTCTGACCATTATGCAGTCTTTCTGAGAGCATACCCCTTTAGAGAAAAGGTCATATGCAATGTTCCCTCTAATTTTTTCCACCCATGTGCAGAATAAATTTTGTTATGTGAACCAAAGTATGTGTGGATGTGCACCACCAGTAGAAACCAAAAACCTAGATATAATATACATATTTTTTAATGTTACCAATAGGAATAATTACTCCAGCCAGGACAGGTTAGGCATTTTAGAACTCACTACTCAAAGAATTAAATTTAAGTGTAAGACAGAAATAAAAATTATGAAATACGTTGACCAGTCAAAAAAATAAAATAACACACTTTGAAATAATAAAATTACAGAGACTATATGTGCATTGCAGGAAGCACCAAGAAGTAACAACAACAGTGTTGGGAGGTATGTGACACAGAGACTGTGTGTGTGTCTGAGAGAGAGAGAGACACACACACACTGTGTTGTGTGTGACACACAGAGACTCTGTGTGTGTGTGTGTGTGTGTGTGTGTGTGGGTGCATGTGACACAGAGACTGTGGGCTGGCTGGCTGGGGAAGTTTCTGAGAGATGCCTGTCTGCTGTCTCTTTAAGGCACTCACTGTAAGCTGTCCTCCTCCTGAACCATGTCTCCCGTCCCCTGCTCTGCAGAGCTGGGGTACATGGGGAAAGGGGAGGGGAAGAGACAGAGTGTGTGTGAGACAGAGAGACAGACAGAGATTGTGTGTGCTGGCTGCTGCCTGCTGGGGAAGTCTCTGAGAGACTGTGCACTGTCTCTTTAAGGCACTCACTCACCTGAAGGCTTGTTTAGACCTCTGAGCTGCCGCGAGTTCTAAGCCCTGTCCCCTCTACCCTGCTCTGTGGAGATGGGGTACAGGTGCTGGGCTAGGGGACTGAGAGGGGGACACCCTGACATCAGCATCCTCCTTTCCCCCACCCCCTGTTCTGCGTAGCCAGCAGGAGGATCCCAGGAGCAGCTGCAGGAGCAACCTGGCTGCAAAGCAGCAGGGGAGGAGAGGGGCACCTGAACACATCTTGCTGGCTGGATGTGTGTGGCTCTGTTAATCAACTGCATGGCACTTGAATCTCTCCTGGGCAGCCGCACAAGTGCGCAGCTTACAGGGAACACGGGCCCTATGCCTCTACTTTTTGCCAGGGAGAATCCCACAGCTTCATAACTCTGAGACTGGGTCTTTGGCTTCAGCATCTCTGTTCTCACAGTGGTGCCTCCAGTGCTCCAAATGAATTCAGACCTGTGTTGGAGACTTACCTTCTTGGGAGCCACAGGACCAGCAGACGTTCGCAGTGACCCAGGAGAGCCTTTTCAAAACAATCCAGCATTTATTAGTCAACCGGAATATAGTACATAAGGATCCCTACATTAGAATGGAAAAGCAAAGTTTGTTTACATGTCCATGTTGGCAGCACTATCTGTCTCTGTCATCCTAAGAGTCCAGGATTCCATCTATCCTTGCACTGGGCTGCAGTCTACTGAATCCCGGCTGCTCTTTGTTTCACATTGCCGTTTTCACATATTTTATCTCCCTTTGCTGGCAGTCTTTAAAATTAATGAGACACGGTGGGTGAGGTAATATCGTTTATTGGACCAACTTCTGTTGGTGTGACCAAGAAGCTTTCGAGCTTATATTGACCTCTTCTTCAGGTCTGGAAAACTTACTCAGAGTATCACAGCTAAATGCAAGATGGAACAGCATTTCTCAAATGTGGCCACCGTGGGCTTTTCTTGTGGCCACAGCCTCCTGGGCAGTGATGGGGGGGCATGGGGCAAAGCAGCAACCCCTCCCCTGAGACCATCAGCAGAGGCTGGTCCATGTTCCCTTCAGGAGCCACAAACGCTGTAGGAGCCTGCGGCCAGCATGAGTTCCCCACCTTCCTGGGGGCGATGGGGGTTGGGCTTCAGGCTTCAGCCTTGGGGTGGTGGGCAGCAGGCTCTGGCTGTGTGACAGCAGGGTCCATCCCCCAGCCACAGGGCTTTGGGTCCAGCTCTGGGCTCACCCCCCACATGTTGCCCCTGGCCCCAGCTGCCTCTTCCAGTCCCCAGCCATGCAGCAAGGATCCAGGCTCCCGTCCTGGGCTCACCCCCTCATCGTCTCTGACCCTGTTGCCTTCCATCTCCCCTGAGCCCCCTACCCAATCCACATCCAGGGCTTAATTTGTTCTCCAACTTGCCAGGGCTGAGTAAGTCGGCCGTGAAAAGTGATATTGTTAATATCATTCACAGCCTCCCAGCGAGCTAGCAAGTCTGCTGTGGAAAATGATATGAACAAATAGACAATTGTCACTTTTCACAGACTAGCAAGTCTAAAAAGAAAAGCAATTAAAAAAAAGCAAAACATGCAAAGCACCTTATTTGTGTTTCTATTCTGTTTAGAGCCAGTAAAGAAGAGAGACAACTGTAAATTATTTTAAATTATTGAGTCTGCCAAAAATAAAAAAAGCAAGCAACCTACATAAATAAATTACAATGATTTGGACATGTATATGTGCATTTTCCCCCCTAAAATTAATTAAGTATTTTAAGGAGAATTGTTAGAGTGGCCCCCAGCAACAGTTGGTGGCTTCAATCTGAGGCCATCCAAAAATTGGTTGTGAGAACCTCTAGCATAAGTAATTAACACATCTCAAGAGACTATTAGCTGTGATACTCTGAGTAAGTTTCCCAGACCTGAAGAACAGGTCCAAGCTCGAAAACTTGTCTCTCTCATCAACAGAAGTTGGTCCAATAAAAAGTATTACCTCACCCACTTTGTCTCTCTAATTTCCTCGGACCCACATGACAACAACAACATTGCATACATCTTTAAAACTTAATATTCAGTCATTTATCTTCCATTTTATCTCCAAGTATCTACACATGTATGTTGACAGTTCTTGATAGTCTATTCATGCAAAATGATATGCCTGCTGACTATATGACGCCTACCCAGTCCCCTGTCTCAGGAAAGAAATTAACCCCTTCAATCCCAGGAGCTAACAATTCCAAAGTGAGTGGGGAAACTGTGTGATGTATTTTTTTTTATATACAAATAATACAGAAATTTCCCACATCCTCCACACAGACACACTTTCTAGAGCATTTGACAAACATGCAGTGGAGCAAAGTCCAGAGCTATACATTGCATACGCCAATTTGATTTCAAAACCCCTGTGCAGTCTCAGACAAAATGTAGACTGTGATTGCCAGAGCAACAGCTCAGGATGAGAACTTGCAGTAAGTGATTAAGGATATTAGCACAGGGAGGTCCGGACAGCATGTTCCCAGTCCCTAATACAAATTTAGAGGGGCGCTCTCAGTCCTAGATAGGGTTTTGTTTAAAGATACCTGAATGGTGATGCCTAAGGTGTTACAGGAAAATATGTTTAAAAGGACACATGAAGGTCATTTAGGGACTGAAAAATCTAAGAGACGGGCAAGACACTGTTAATTTGAAGGAGTCACCTTGCAGAAGCTGTCATTGCTTGCTGCATAGGCCAAAAATACAGGCCAAGTCAAGCAAACAGCCTATGTTGATGGCACACAAACAATTGGCTTCCTGGAGCAAAGTAGGCATAGATTGTTTACACTGGCTGGAAAAAAACTATGTACTTGTCCTAGTCTAGTATTCTCACTTCCCTGAGAAAGCTTTACTAGATAGCTTTACATCAAATCTAGCTTTGCTAGACATGGTATACCTGACGTAGTAATGTCAGACAATGGGCCACAGTGTAGTAGGCATGAGTTTAAGCAATTCACAGTAAAGTTAGGGTTTAGAGATTTAATTGCTGGTCCCCACTATCCCTAATCCAATGGGTTGAGTGAATGCTCTAACCAATGGTCTGTAGGATATATGGGGACAACCCCCCTGCCCCACCTATTTTACTTGTGGGGCCTAATCCAGTAGGCATGCTCAGATCACACCTACCTGACCAGGCCCTGCAGTCAAGATAGGTGGAGGACTATATAGTTTGAGAAGCTCACTAAGCATTAGGTGTGAGCTAGAGGTCAACTAGTTCCTTGGCATCAGGATTTAAGTCATTTAATGCATGCCCACTGGAGGAAATATAGGCACCGGGATGGGGAAGCAAGATTACTGTAGTGATTTGACAGAGAGAACTCCTCCAATATGGGTCCATTCATTATTTGTCTTCATTTCTTTTTGTGTTTGTTATACTGAAAATAACAATTTGTGCCTCACATCTGTATATAAATGGCTGGTCATTAAAGTTCTTTGCATTCCCAAGACCAGGTGCAAGTGAGAACTTCTGAAAAATAAGACGAGGCCTTGACAATGATCTTCTGATTCTGAAGTAAAGTATTCACTGTTTTAACAAGTTTTGTGCTTTTGGTTTTGCTGCTACTTGGAGCTCATCAAATTCATGTTATTTGGAACATCAGTTTTTGGCCTATCTGGTTTAGCCAGCAAAGTCAGATTTTTGACATAGCCAGTGAATTTATCATACTATAGCATTTTAATAGTGTGCAAACAGTGATGCCCTGACTGAAAAGTTTTGCAATTCTGTAGCACACCAATCATTTAGGAAAAATTTAATAAAAGCAAACACTGTGTGAAAGAAAAATGTGAAACTGTAAACAGAGTTGTGCAAATAACTAATTTTTTGGTTTGTTGGCAGCAGTGAAAAATTGAAAAAAACAGTTTCAGGTCGACCTGAAATGAAATTTTTTTGGTGAACTGAAAAGTAAAAGAAAAATTTGTTTGGGGCTGAAATAAATGTTTCATTTGACCCAAAATAAAACATTTTGTTTCTATTTTGAACTTAAAACATTTTTACAAATAAAATGGAAGGAAATTTTGAAATAAAAAGTCATTTTGAAAATGTCAAAACAAAACATTTCTATTTTGTCAGAATTTTCTTTTTGTTTGGCTTTCTTTTTTCCATCTGAAACAATTTGGCAAATTCAGCACAAATTAGTGAAATATTAATCTGCATTTTTCACCAAAAAAAAGTTTCCATAGAAATTTGTGTTTCAAGAATAATTGCATCATTCAGACCAGAGTCAGTATCTGGGGATATTAGCAGTTAGTGTCATCCCTCTTTATTGCAGTGTGTAAAGATCACAGCATAGTGATAAGGAGACAAAGGGACAAAACTGCCTATTCTTTTTTCTCATTTGCATTCTCTTCTCATTCTTTCAAAACTGCCTATTCTCTTTACTTCCTGTGGAGTGAGATAATAGTTGGACCTTATCTAAATAAAGTGCTACATTGGTTCATTATGTATTTTGCTAAAGATAGCTGGATTCCTGTAAGTTCCGAATGCAGAAGTAATCACTGGAATTCATGAGTGATGACTTTTTTATAGATAGATGGTTAATTTTAATACTTCAGATTGCTTACTAAGAAAGTAATGTACAAGGTTCAGTACTGGAGAGCAATGGACGGCCAGGGCAGATCCCAGAGCACCCAGAGTTATATGGTCCTAGCAAGATACCCTGCTCAATAAAGCAGATGCTGTATTCTGCACAAGCTTCAGTCTCCAAATGGTTTTAAGGCATAGCCCCATGTAGCACACATTGCAATAGTCTAATTTTAACACTACAAAAGATGAACAACAGTGGAAAGATCTACTTCTGAAAGAAAAGGTTGCAACCTTTTTAACCTATTTAAATAAAGTAGCAATAATTTAACTGAATCCTATATCAGCTCTTCTGTTGTTTTGCCCAGGATTGATGTCAGAGTAATTGTCCTATAGATACTTATAGTGATAGGGTAGCTGGCCCCTTAAATGAGACTGAGCCCAGTTCTCCTGTTCCAGTCCAGGTTTGTCCTAATTTGGTGTACTGAGGAGGGCAGAGCTGCCCCTCGGAGTTCTAAATGAGAGTTCAGACAGCTGAGAGAGAGGAGTCCAGAACTGGAGCTCTGAAGCAGAGCTAGGCTGTGACCTTCAGGGAGATAATCCCTCTGAAGTGGGGAGCAGTTAGAATTCCCTAGAGAGCAATGGAGCCAGAGCAGGCAGGTGAAAACTGAAAGCAGGAAGGTCACCTACAAATTTCTCCAGGCCAGAGAGAGGGCTGGGGAGGGCAGAAGGATGGGAGTAGCAAAGGTAGATACTTGCTGGCTCTTTGAGCTGGAGGGCCAGAGAGGACTGAAAGCTGGGGAATAATGAAGGGGTGAGCCTAGTGGTGTCTCTGGGCAAGAACTGGAACCATATCTGGGAAGGAAATAGGGCAGAGAAGCACCCTAGGTAGAAGGGCTGGGATGAGGCATAATGAAAGACCCCAGAGCCACACTTGAGAGCTGGGGTATGCATGGTGAGACACCCCAGAGCCATATTTGGTGTTGGACTGTTGAGACTAATATACTGTTTGCACTGCACTGGGAGAATTCTGCTTTATGGTAGTGGGACTTTTGGTAATAAATTAACTCCACAAAAGAGCTATTTAGGTACTCCAAATGCTGTACAGTACTGAGTTTATCTGATGAACCAAGAGGGCAACTGATGCAAGGAGGCATTTGGAGGGCTGTCCTGAGGCCACCAGGGGACATATGGGAGACAGCCTCAGGTTTACAGGTCATCACACTTGCCCTTTTTGAACATTGGCACACTAGCATTGTTATTATTATCTTTATTACCATAGGCCCAGGACTCAGGTGTGTTGGCTCATTTTAAGATCCTCTTTGATTTAAACCCATCTGCAGTTACTCCTATTGGTATTTTTTTAGAAACTTGCCTTTATTTCATTAGTTGTTCTTTGAACCAGACATCCTTCCCCCTACTTCATTCCTTTTGGCCTTACAAGTCATTACTTTCAAGGCTCTTCTCCATGCTCGGTGGTGGTGTGTGTATTGAGGGGCTCAGGTTGTGTGGAGGAGGAGGGAAGCTCTTCCCTCCCCCTCCCCCCCCCACTGGGTGATAGATATGGGTGGGTGCGGGGTGGAGAGGCAGCTCTTTTCTCCCTACCCCTGCTGGGTGATGGAGATCGGGGGGTGGCTCTCCCCCCCGCACATCTCCTGCCTGCGTGCTCAGGAGCTAAAGTTCCTCTGCCCACCCCACACCCTTGAGCTTCTGTGGGCATCTCCACGTGACACCCGCGCAAGGACGAAGCAAGCAAAGTTCATTGGCCGCTCCCGCGCTCAGAACAAGTGGTGATTGGTCGCAGTTTCTCCTAGAAGGGGGGGTACAGCCAACCAGGAGGGCCTTCCACCGCCAGTGCTCTTGCCTTACCAGCAGAACGTTGCGCAGGCTCCGTGGTGGGACCGCGCGCACGGAGGGCGGTGACTGGAGGAGGAGGAGGGCGCCGGGGCGCGCGCGCGCGGCGGCAGCGGGGCAGCCGGGCTCGGCTGAGTCAGGACGGTCACAGGAGGCAGCGGGGAGGGTGACCGACGGGCCGGAGCTGCGGCTGCGTAGCGGGAAGGCGCAGCGGCCGCTGGGCGGGTTTCTAGGGTCGAGTAGAGGCTAAGCCCCCTCCCCGCCGGCATAGCTCCCCCTCCCCTCAGGAGAGATCCCGCCCGCCCCTCTCCCGGGAGAGACTCCCCGCGGCACCCGGCTCCCAGCATGGCTCTGCTCCAGCGCCTGGCCCGGCTCGCTGCCGACCTGCAGGACCCGCAGAAAGTGGCCGACTTCCAGCGGCTCTGCGGGGTGGAGGGGCCCCCGGGCTTGGCGGCCTCCCCTCCGCTCGCTGAGGAGAGCGGGGAGCCGGGGCCGTTAGCCAACGGCAGCTGCCCCGCCATGAACGGCGGAGGGGAAGGCGATGGGTGGCCCCGGCTCCGAGGCGCCGCTGGCGAGGAGAAGCGGCACCCGAAGGGGCTGGGGAACGGGGCGGTCCCCGGGGGAGCCGGCGGGGAGGGACCCCCACAGCAGGCCTGGGGGAGGAGGCAGCCGCGCCGCAACTCCCTGACCGGGGAAGCCGCCTGCCAGGAGATCGCCATCCGCAACCCCTTCCTCTATTATCTGTTCAACCTGGGCACGGAGCTGGGCAACGAGCTCTTCTACATCCTCTTCTTCCCCTTCTGCATCTGGAACCTGGACGCCTGGATAGGCAGGAGGCTCATCATCGTCTGGGTCTGGGTTATGTACCTGGGCCAGTGCACCAAGGATGTGATCCGCTGGCCGCGGCCTGCCTCCCCTCCCGTGGTGAAGCTGGAGGTCTTCTACAACTCCGAGTACAGCATGCCCTCCACCCACGCCATGTCGGGCACTGCCATCCCTCTGGCGCTCGTCCTGCTCAGCTACGGCAGGTGGCAGGTAATGCCCGCCCTTCTTTTTCATAGCGAGAGAGGCACTCCACTGCCTTAATGGGAGGGGTGAACTGGTTTGGATAAAATACAAAACCTGTTCTCCCCTCCACCCCCCCAAATCATCTATTCTTAAAAATGAATGTGAATTTAACTTTTTTTTTTGGTCATCCAGGTAAGTGTTTAGATATCAGGCGAGAGACTTCTAGTATTTCCGGCTTTTATTTGAATAGTAACAATGTGCACAGTGTGCTCTAAATCTCTGTCTGCACCCTGTTCTTGTGAGACTTTTGTAGCCTCAAGTGGTTTGGGTAAACTTTGTACAAGCATCTGATCTTTTGGCAGGCTGATTGGTTTAACTGACTGACTGACTTACAGAGCACTAGGAACTTTAGAGTTCAGTGATAATCTTACTTTTGCTTCTGATGTACTACTTGTCCTTGGCATCTCCTTGAACTCTGTTTTAGTTTAATAATCTCTTATCTGGGTGTTGAAGATATAAATAATCCTCAAAGTGCTGCACAACTGTAGAAGTACTATTTTTTTTTTTTATCAGGAACTGACTTCTGAACCTTTTCAGGTTTGCCCTTCTCTCATCTAAATTTTAATCTCAGGTATATTGCATCTTAGATCAACAAGGTCAATTTAAATGATAAATTGTACTCTGTGGATAATTAGATCATGTCATGTTTTCAGTTGTGGTAGGTATTACTGAAATTTTTGCTCTTGAACATATTGCTAGAAAATTCTCTACATATACATGATCCTCGAGTTCTCTCGCACCACTTGCAGGGGCAGGTGAGCAACAAGAGTTTTCGGTCGTTTTTTGGTCATTCCTTGATAGCAAGTGTTATAGACAGAAGTTTCAATGCACTGCATGTTAAGTAACAGCTGTGTATTTGGAGGATCTCCTATATCCAGCTTATGTAAAAGGGTTGATTTCTACTTGCAACATGTTGAGCGTTTTCAGATGGTCTGCTGTCTGTACTGCTTTTCATATAGCTGTATAACTTTTAAGAAGTGCAGCAAATTGCTATGAGATACTTTCAGCTTAGTGAGTAAAGAACCCTTATCTTTTCAGTCAATGCTGTTAATGATCACTGGCTGTTTACTGTCATAGCATGACACATGTTTTTATCTCAGTCTGTGAAATGGGTATTCTGAAAGGAGAGAGCTGGTTGAAGGTTCAGAAATGTGCAAATATGAGGTTTAAACAAAGATTGAGATTCAAAGTGCAGTAACTAACCTTGGTAAAAGTCAGTCCACTCCCCAAAAGTGTAGTTATTTTGGATACCTACACTTTTTTTTAACCAAAGGCCAAGTGCCTTCCACTACACACCAAGTTCCCTCCCAATTGATGTGCATAGGCATCTGATAGATCAAGGTGTTAAGGTTTACTTTATGAAATATATATATTCAGTTATTAGTAACTTTGATTATAGTTTCACTGTAAAGAGTGACTCATAAAAAATGGACCTTATTCAACAACATGTACATTCAGTCACAGTTGCTTACTTTAGTGACAGAAAAATGTTTTATTGCCTTTTACCCCATTAGCACTGGAGAGCTGACAGTCTGAGAATGATCTGAGTTATATTGCTTTCTATATATCCTTAACAGAATAACTTATTAATGCCAGAGAGACAATGTGGGCGAGGTAATATATTTTATTGGACCAATGTCTGTTGGTGAGAGAGAGAAGCTTTTGAGCCACATGGAGTTCTTTTTCAGGTCTGGGAAAGGTACTCCAAGCATCACAGCTAAATGCAAGGTGGGATCGACAAGACTACAATTACAGCGCACATGTTAGTAATGCTAGTCAGTTATATCCGTTTAAACCCTATGAAGTCAATTCTGGTAGTGATGTGTGGGAAGCAGAGCCTAGCTTGATTGTCAGAGTGACTTTGCAGCACTGGCAATCAGAGAAATAATATTTTTACTGGTAAACTAACTACATTTGTTATGAAAACTCAAGTGATGACAAACATGGGACCCATGCTTTGGTTTGGTTTGTTGTCACTATTCAGAGTAGAACCACCCTTAACCTTTTCAGTAAACCAGCATCTTTTAAATGGATTGCTCTGCCATCTCTTGATTCTATGAAAAACTTAATTTCATATGAAATTATTTGCTTGAATAGTAGAGCACACGGAAACTAAAGTTTATTCAGGATAGTATCTGTCATCTGAAGAAGTCTGAACAATCAGACTAGGATGCTTCAGAAACTTTATAGAAAATGGATGCTGTGAATAAATGTGCTGGACTTCACATAAAAGTTTGGGCAGTAACATTTAAGTAGTTTCATTGACACTTCTAAATATTTTTTTATTCTTGTTGGGGAGAGGAGTTTGATTTATGTGGGTCTCTGTTTTTGGGCCTAGATATTGAGAATCTTCAGAACCTCAGCTTTGACTCTTTGTGCTTATTGTGTTATACTAGGCCTTTTATTGCAGCTTGACATCTAACCAAGGAGGGCTGCAGTATTTTCCTTCTGAAGCCTATTTGTGCTGCTCATGAGTGCTGACTATAAGGATTTGCTATGAAGCAATTTAGAGGTTCTCTCTCTACTGTACAGTTGGGTGTACTGCATTCATAATAATTCCAGACTCTGTTAAAAGTTTGAACTCATGTCTCTTCTATAGTAATGAAGTGCTCTGTTGATGGATTTTGTTGTACTATGTATTATGAACAAAACTTTTTTAATAAAATGAATTTTTAGCACTAACTTCCCGAGCTAATATTTCCAAAGGAATATTTAAAATTAGATTAATAGTTTCATGTCACTAAACTTAAGTCTCGCCTGAAAACCTATATTGTTTGCAGTGATGATGTAGCTGGTTGTTCCCAGGATTTCAGAGGCACAAGGTCAGTGAGGTAATATAAGTTGGTCCAATAAAAGATATTACCTCACCCATCTTGCCTTTGAGAAACCCTACTTGTTTTAAAAAACCTGGCAGAATCTTCTTGCTAAGGGTCACATCCTGCTTCTATCAAGGACCATGACAAAACTCCTTTTGACTTCAGTTGTGCTGGATTGGGCAAAATGAGTGTATATTGTAGGGAACAACTCTGCAGAGATGCCTTTTATTCTTCAGTAGAAGAAAGTTAATAGTATTTAAAATATTTTTAAAGTACTACTTTTTTGTAAAGGTATTTTTCATCCCAATACATAAAACTACTCTTCTAGCTGCTACCTTCTACCAGGTGCAGTTCTTTTGCATTCATAGAATGCTGTTTTTAATGGAATTTTGTTCATTACTTTTCTCTTTAACAAATAAGTAGAGCTTGGTAAAACTTTTGTGAATAAAAGGGCCTAAGCCATTAACTTCTACAGAGTTGAAGCTTTAATTTAAAAAGAAAATTCCTGTTATCATAATAGCCATAAGATAAGAAACATTCTAAATGTGAATCAAATATAAACTGATGCACTATTTTCTGTCCTTGGATTCAGGAAGGCAACTCTAATACCTCTGCTACTCCACATAGTTTACCCATAAAGTAAAAGTGGGACATAAAACACTGGTTCTCTTTACTACTCTGGAAATAGTGGATTGACAGGAATCAGGCAATTTAATTCAGTTACCGCTTGGGAGAGCTTTGAACAACAGGGGACCTCATTAGTAGTAATCCCCATCTTTTGTGTGTAATAGCTGAAAGGTGTAGTATTCTATTCTGGTATGTTATTGCCAGGACTCAAAGATCTCTACCTAGAGTGTGACATATGGAGCCCTAACCTATGGTCTGCAAATATCCCACATTTTTACCATATTGCTTGAATTCTTTTGCACAACCAGAGAGACCTTGAAGGATTCTTGGTTCCAAAAGAACAGTATTGATCTTTAGCAGCAAGAAAAAAAAATTGTTTTGATAATACTTCATCATAGTTAACTGTTCTGTCCTCTTGTAATATATGACTTTTTAATTGTTACTTACTTTGACGCTATATAGGAACTTGACTAATGAGCTCTCTATTTCAGCTATACAGGATTATGTTGAAAAATCCCTTCATTTTATTATTAAATTGTTTACTAAAGTGGAAAAACCCACAAACTTTATAATTTTACTCGGTGACTTTGAAATACAAAGCAGATGAAATCGATCCATGGAAATTTAGAAACACTGTTGTGGATATTAATACAATAGATGGTGAAAATTGTAAAGAAAACTGATCAACTGGAAATAAGGGTGCCATGGATGATATTTAAAAAAAAAAAAAAAAAGTGTATTTCCTAGTTCATATCAAGATCTACATTCACACACCTTTTTCTAAATATGATTTTACCACAGTAAAGAAAATACAGGCACACTCTAATCTTCAACCAGTCTTCAATATTTTAAATATTCTAAAGTGCCATGGGGGTAAGAGGTAATATAAAAGCACTGTATGATGTAAACAGTTAACTGACATTTGATAAAAATTTTCATGAACTTTAGAGAGTGCTTGAAAACAAGTACTTGTTAACCTGATTTTAGAAAATATTTTATATTAGAATGTTTTTGTACAGATCAAACTCAAACTTTCAAAGCTTGATATCTTAATGTGTTACATTTCCGATTTATCAGACTCTGCACAGCTCAGGAGGGCTGCTGCAAAGGTGTTTTTTTTTTTTTTTAAGCTACCTTAGTACCAGATTGGGGAAGCACAAGTACAATTCTTACTGTAAACTAGAGCAGCCTATGGATTTTGCTAAATTATGCTGGTGGCCAATAGTCCTAAAGGGTTGTTTCAGGAAAGAGTAATTGTGGTGTCTATGGAAGACTGGGTCATTCCCCCTGCTTTAGTAGCCAGGAGTGGGTGGTGTAAGAGATTTTGTAGCTTCTCTAGAACAACTCTGCCTATGAAGATGGAATCTTCCAGTGGCTGGGTAAGGCCAAAGCTGCTCTACAGTAATGACAGGATCTAGCCATGAAGAACTTTAGTTTATTACTCACTTGGATTTGAGTCACTGTAATGACTCACTTAAAAATGTGTGATGTCTTATCTAGTTACACTTAGTATTGAGAGGAACAATTCACTTAACATGAAGAAAATATAATCGTGTGAATATTAAATTGATTAGTTCTCAGTTAATTTTCTTCAGGCTATTTGCATAATATACCATCTTTCCTAGCACCTGTAAACATTAGGCAGGTTTGAATTAGTGTAAATTGACAATCCCGACTCCCTTATACATATGGCTACATAACAAACCCTTCAGCTGTTTAATATAAAAATGTAAACTACATGAAGCTAAGGTGGTTCATTGAGATTTCTGAAAGCTGTTCTAGTTTGTTTTTTGGCTGTTCAGTGAGATTTTGGAATGAAGCAAATAGATTTGGATTGTTAAAATATGTGATGGCTAAACATTCATATATCTGTTTAATAATTCTGTGTTGCCTTTTCCCTTGCCTGGAAAACCAACATTTATTGTCATATTTATTTGTTATGCTGAAGACCTTTAATGTAAGCTAATTAGGGTGGTTGGGTTTTTTGTTTGTTTGTTAGTGTTTTTCCCTGGACTTTAATGAGAATTAAATTGTCACATTTTAGCTTGGTGTCCAGTGAGAAACGTGAGGAGGGAGAACAAGATTTACAACAATAAGATAATATGGATGTCTTGGTTAGTGCATATGCATTGATGCCTTAATAAAAGCTTAATTTTTTTAAAAATATATTGATATTAGCCAGAAAAGGTCAGGGAGAAAATTCCAGGTGTAAAAGTCTGCATAGAATTTGCATGAAGATGAGGAGGAAAAGGATATAGGAGGGTGCTTAAACAAGTAGATGGCATATATACCGTACCTGAGTTATCTTGATATATAGGTATTCATGCATGTAACTCCCTGTGCTTTCATTTGGAATTCAACCCCCCTCTTCCTCCCCCCCCCCCAAACAGTGCTGTTAGCAAATATTGCAGTACTTTGCTTATAAATTGTGTGCATGTTTTTGTGTACAACCACTCTTTGGATAGACTGTGTAGCAGCTAGTGTGAAAATTTAAATTGAACAATAACAGACTGGCGGCTGGCAATTGACTTATTTAGTTTCTGCTCATTAGCAAATAAGGAAACAAAACTATGCTTATCTTACTCATCAAGGTTATTGGTTTAACTTTTTGTTCTTGCTCTTATACAGACTGTGTTTAAAAGACATAGATTAATAAAATGGACAATTGGGAATCTTTGGTAAGCTTAAAACAAATTTTAATTGCTTTTTCCAAAGCAAGCAGTACCCTTGCTTTTCTGCAAAACATAATAATGTGTAATAACCTATGGGATGTTTTCATCCCAGTTGAATCAAAGCACATTACTGGTATTAATTTTTCTATATCTGTCTGTCTGAAGAAGAGCTAAACTAAAACTTTAATCGCGACAGCCTCTGCATCTACAGTACATTTTGACATATGGTTGATTCTCCATCTATCTGTAGGAAACTTTGGCCAGGTCTTATTTGGTAAAATTAAGTTTAGTATTAATAAGGAATACTGAAATCAGAGCTGCTTTAGGTGAAAGGGCACTGAAGTAGGTCAGGTACTCACCTTGTGCTTGGCCCCATTTTGAGTCTCTCTCTTTCCCCCCGCCCCCTTGTCATGCTTACTAACAGTCACAAGAAATGAATGGAAATTAGTAAAAGGGTAATGGACTACACGCTGCTAATTATATTTAGCAAAGTGAGAATGGGCCATATTCTGTTAGAAGTCTGTTGCCAGATCCTTCTCACATGCTCTGCTTATGGTTACCATGGATGTTGGAAGAAAATGTCCACCTCAGACTGGACTCTTCTACTATGACCTCAGATTGAGATACCGAATTACTACCACATTGAGCTATAGCCAACATGCTGAAACCCTAATTGTAGAAAGGTGGTCCCCAAGGCAGAGCAAGAGGGCACAGAATCCTACAAGACTAGCCATGCAGAAGGAAAGTAGGGAGACTCCCTCTTGCATCAACAACGATACCTGAAGTTTTGTCCTGCTTTCTTTCCTGGACTCGTCATCCAGAGAAGAAATTTAAAGACTGATCATCAGCTAAGCCAAGCCTGAAGTCACAACTGAGAGAGAGAAGAGCCCAACCATCACCCTGCATGCAAAAGGAGCTCAAATTTTTTGCAACATCAGAACTAGTTCTCACCTAAGACCAATCATGTTAATTAGACTCTAAGAAAAAGCCATGTGCATTTGACATTCTGTGTGTGTGTGTGTAACCTTCTCCCTAGGAAGACACTAAAAATTCCCAAATCTGTTATCTAATTAGTAAGAAAGTATATTGGTTAAAAGTGTTATTCCAAAGCCATTAAGTGCCTGATTTTAAGAATAATTTCTGCGTCTGTATAAAAGTGTCAGGAAGATGAAGACAGTGTATTTTAATGTGGGAAGGTGAATAAGCTAAGTAAATAAAATCTAACGTGGGTCGTATGTTCTCAGAAACTTAAGGTGGAACAGCTCAGTGGGAAGATACAAAGAAATAATTTTATGTATTATACTCCCTTAAAACAAAGGCAAGAGTCAGCTTCTGTCTTTAGCAGATTCTTAGCCCGATTGCCTTTCTTTTAATCTAATAATTCTTCCATAACTTTCCTGTAAAGTATTGAAGTGTAATTCTTGTGAATTTTGATAAATGCTTTAATTACCGATCATAGTAATTGGTGAGCTAGATAAATTGAACCATTGATATGTTGATTGAGTTTTCAATTGTAACCTTGTTTTGAACATTGCATTGTGTTTCATTTGATTAGTTTAAGGAAACTACAAATAAAATGAGTGACATATTTACTTCATATTTGATTGCCTATGTCTTACTAAATCTATAAAAGCACATTAGATTTGTTCCTATCTTGAAATTTCAGTGCAGGAAAACACCCCAGTTAAGAGTTAAAGGTAAATACATTGAATAACCCTGTATTTTAATTAACTAAAATCCTATCACCACTACATAACCTAGAAGTTGTATATTACATACTCTTCACTTTGCTATTAGTGCTTTGCCACACAATTTGACTGAGTTCTCAATAATAGGAAAATTTCTCCCCAGCAGGATCATATTATTTATACTGTAATGTCAGATGAAATAACTGACGCAGTTGTCAAGTTCTCAGGATCATGTTTAATTTATAAATTCACAGATAAATACTCAAAAACTTCATTGAAGATTGGCCATATACTGTACATGCAAATAAGCCGCTTACATTCTATTTCTTGAAAGTGTTATGAAATATGCTCACTAACGTGTGTTTAAATGTGAGTATTAGTAGACTCTAACAGTAGAACAGCCAGTAAAACTACAAATCATAGAAGTTTGTATCTATAAGTTGACACCAATTGCAACTTATTTACTTGGTAAAGTATCCATAGCCTCATTATGTATAACAAAGCAAACATTGTTTTAAATTCAAATTGTCAGTCAGATCACATATGACCAGTCCCTTGGTTTTTAAAAAACAAAACAAAAAAAAAGTCTACATACACATCTTGTCATATTCTCATGACTTCATATGGTTGGCACAAATATGTAGTTAATATTTTCAGGGCTTGTCTACCAAAAACTGTAGTGACAGTAAGGGTGCAGTATTTTGCCATATTACTTGCAGCTAGCAGGATTGAGAGATTTTGACAAACTGTATGATTTCTTTAAGGTCTTGAGAAATGTTTTGTATTAACGATTATAGATGCCCTTCATAAGGTTTGCACCTCATAATCTTGTAATGATAGTGTAACAGTTCTTCCTTCCCTGTCATCACTAATCATCTTCTTATAGCTTTCATTACCTGAATTATTTTCTGGAGTCTTGTCTTGAGCCTGATCCCCAGAGATGCTGAGCGTCCATAGGCACTTGGCACCCAGCAAGTTCTCAAATTTACCCTTATCTTGTAAATACCTTGAATCAGTTAATGTCTAACTCTGGAAAGCATGGAGTAAATTTTTTTTTAATATAAGTGAGTTATTAATTATTTGGTCCACAGATCCATGACTCAGTTATGTGCAGCATTGGAGGTGGACCAAACTTGGCAGTAAGGGAGGTGTGTCTCCACCACAGAGAAACCACCAGATTTCATCTTCCTCTTTTGGGTATGTCTACACTGCAGTTAAAAACTTATAGTTGGCCTGTGCCAGCTGACTTGGGCTCACAGGGCTTGGACTAAGGGGCTGTTTAACTGATGTGTAGATGTTTGGGCTCAGGCTTGCACCCTGGGCTCTAGATCCTGTGAGGGGCAAAGAGTCCCAGAGCTTGGGTTCTGAGCCTGAACATCTGCATCACAATTAAGTAGCCCCTTAGTCCAAGACCGAATCAGCTGGCGTGGTCCAGCCCCAGCATTTCAATTGCAGTGTAGACATACCCTTAAACTGCAGGCGGACAGACCTGCTACAGAACATATATAAAGAAGTGGGGGTGAGGGAAGAGAAGGTTGAAATTCTTGAGGTTCTGCTTTTATCAGCAGAGGCAATCGCCTTTTCTGTCCCTCCCCTCCTTGCTTATCCATGTGGAATGCATCATGGGTAAGAAGTGAGAGAAAGCTGGACACTGTCTCCTGCACCTCCCTCTGCTGATTGAGTGCCTGCATGGACTGCTGTGGTGACCCAGGCCCTTCTCAAGGGCTCTAGGCTGAGACAGCATTTCCTGCAGCCTTCCTCCCTGAGCAGGACAGCTTCCAGGAAACATTGGCAGCACCTCATGGTAAAATTACCCAGACAGAGGCCCCAGGACTGTCATAAGTGGCAGTTCCTTACCACGTGAGGGGTGTGTAAGATGAGGCACAATAGCAGAAGGCCAGGTGAGCCTCTTGCCTAGTTGCTGGAGCCCATGCTTATAGTCCTGAATGTTGGCCTGGAGCCCTGCCCAGCCTCTTTCTGACAGCTGCTGCGGCAGCAGGGATTTACTGATAGAGACCCAGAGAGCAGAGAGAAAAAGGAGGGTCTCTAAGGGACCCTCTGGCCCATCTGCTCCTAGTGTTCTGCAGCATGCTCCTCTGGCCAGCATTGCAGTGGCTTAGGGTTACTGCTTGCCAACAATGTCATACCAGTTCTATCTATCAGGTGCAGCATGTTGGTTACGGATTCTGTTTGAATCACTGGGGTTGCAACCTGCTGCCCACACAGTTGACTCAGGCTATGTCTAGGAATCTCTCTGCAAAAAAGGATGTGGAATCCTGGAAAGCCACCTTCAGCTCCCAGTGCAGCACAACCTTTCAGTTTGAACCCCCTCTTTCTAGGGCAAGAAATCTGCACAAGAGAGTAACCACAAGGTTCCATGGCCCTCCAGGAGACCCTCAGTCTGAAAATTCTCTTTCTGTCTGAGGGGGAGCATCAAAGGAGACATAAGAAAAAAAGGGGTCTCAGATGTTCAGACCCCTCTCCTCATCCCATTATGAAGCTCTAAGGGAAGAAAAAGGGCCTCCCAATCCCTCTGTCTTATGAAGAGTCTGATCCAGGTAATTTCTCTAGGAGGCACTCTAAGGCAGTGGTCTCCAACCTTTGTGACCAGTAGCACATTCATGTTTTCAGAGGAGCGTGGCGGGTGCCAACAGTTTTACAAGGCTTATTTTGTATTTGTTCATTAAATAATACAAAAAACATATTTAATATTACATAATATATGAATCCAGAGAGAAGCCGGAGAATAGCCGCGAGGACAGAGGACACCGGTGCCTGCAGCCTCAGAGTTCTCTGTCCCTGGCAGGCCTGGGGCCGCAGCTTCTCTCCCCTGCTGGGAACTAGGCAGGCCCTGCACCTGCCAGGAACAGAGAACACTGCGCCCGCAGCCTGAGTTCTCTGTGCCCGGCAGGTCCCCTGCTGGGCACTAAGTGGGCACACATAAATACCCCGGCGGGCACCACGTTGGGGACCACTGCCCTAAGGGCTTGTCTACAAGGGGCTTTGCTTTGTGACAAAGCAGTACGTGACTCTACAGAGCAGTAGCTCACCATGCAGTAACATTCCATGTGAATGCTGCTACAACACATTAAGAGTTGCGTAGTGCAATGTAGCATCATCCACATAGGAAAAGTCCCATGTAGACAAGCCCTCAATAGGTACAAAGTGAAATGTTTCCCTCAAGCAACATAAATCTGTGGAATGCAGCAGGACAGATATTCCTCAGCACCTGCCTCCTGTGCTCACCTTCCTGAAGTGCAGCATAACAATCAATGCAGAAAACAGCAGGCCATAGCCATGAACCTGTTTCCTTGAGGTGTGCATAGTTGAAACCCTACAAAAGGAAATTCTCCTCACTTATGGAAGGAAGGCCGCACACCCTCTTTCTCCCTCCCCCCCCCCCAGCTAGACTCTCAGGGAAGAATGTACTGAGTATTTTAAATCATGATTATAAGGTCTGCAGATGCCCTAGACAAGCTATAGCTATATATCCCTCTTTATGCACCCTGGGAGGATATAATAGTGAGATAGGGATTTCCTGCCACACCTAAAAGACTAGGAAACTATCGGACAGTCATCCGCCACTGCTGCTGAGAGTTGTTGCCCTAATATCCTGGGTGTTGCTATCAGCCTCTGTTGCAGGTTGCTGTGCCTTGCCTCCACCTTCTAACCCAAGCAGATGGCTGTGCAGTAATGATAGCAGCTCAGATGTGGAAGAACCAGCAGGTACTAAGGGGCATCTTGGCCCATTGTATTTCCCCCTCTGCCCTCGCCCCCCGCTCCTGGTTTCCATTCTGTAAGCTCAGAAGTTTCCTCAGTGTGTACCAGTCAAAATTTATCCTGGTGCCTCTTATAAAGATAAATTTGCCTATTTCTCTGGTGGTCAGGAACTCATCTTTTCTAACAGACTTTTTTTTTTAATACCTGCAAGAGTGTCTTCCTCCCTATCCAGCTCAATCACAGGCAGCCAAGTCCAGGCAGGTGTATTCTTAGCCCCTTCCTTCTGGCATGAAAACTATTGGGAGCATCAGGCCCCAAGAGTAAACAAACAAACATACATACATCATATCTGTTAATCTGATAGCCTAACTGCCCATTCATGCTTTCACAAGCAGGGATAATATGGATGCACAGTATTGTAAGTGTGGTCCCTCTCAACCTATTTAAAAAGAGAATTGTATAGTCTAAGGGCTTTTCCCTAAGGAGGAAGAATCAGTGCATGCAGACAGTCATCCTAGATCTCTTATGAATGGCAACAATATAACCTGTTCCCGCTCCAGAAAGAAAACAAGGCTTTTATTCCATATTGTTCCTAGTTTCTTCTTCTCTCTTCCCTCCCCCTCCCACCAATCAGAAGGCCATAAAGAACAGCTCTTGACCTCAAGTATCTCAACAGTTCCACGAAAAAATCAAAATTCAGTATAGAGACCTTAAAAGCCACAGTGGCTGCCAACAACAAAAGGAACTGCATGATATTAATGGATCTGAAGGATGCTTATCTCCATACAAGGAAGGATGACCACCTCGTTTGGGCACTGGCCTGGGGAATAGCAGACCTAAGTTCCAATCCCTGCTCTGCCATGGACTTCCTGTGGGACCTGGGACTAGTCCCTTAGCCTCTCTGTGCCTCAGTTCCTCATCTGTAAAATGAGGGTCTCAGAGATGAGATGGGCACTGCCAAATTAAAACCACCCATTGAAATGTCATGAAATGACATCCCTATGGATCAGGTTGGTCACAGGATATACACACTATTGCTGTATCTCAATCTAACACTCTAACAGATGCTTCCTAAGCTTTGCTCTCAGAGCACAACACTATCAATACAGGTCCTTGCCCTTTGGTTTAGTAATAATACAGCAAGTATTTACAGAAGTGCTGGTAGTGTTAATAATAGCTCTTGGACTGGAGGGGGTCTGTGTCTACTTACCCCTTCCTGTGTGACCTCATCCAGAGCCACTGTCATAGATGGCACCATGTGATGAGGATGCTGCAGAGACACAGTTTTGTGAAATCAGTTAACGTTGTCTCAGGAGATTCCTCATCATGGAGTTGACATAGACGTGGTCCTTTATAAAGTTTCTTTTTGCAGGAAGGAGAAGAGAAGCTGAGAAATCTTAACAGAAGTCAGTCTCTCAAGGGAAGTACCCCTTCATGTGCTTCTGTTTCTTCTGTGGGAGACTGTATCTAAAGCTTTGCTCAAGTCAAGGAATAACACATCCACTGCTTTCCCCTCATCCACAGACCCATTTATCTCCTCAAAGAAAGCAATTAGGTTAATCAGGCATGATTTGCCCTTGGTAAATCCATGATGACTGTTCCTGATCACTTTCCTCTTCTCTAAGATAAACTAAACAGATTGAGCTGTTTAAGTCTCTCACTGGAAGGCATTTTCTCCACCCCCTCTAATCATTTTTGTCCTTCTTTTTGGCATCTTCTCCAACTTTTCCACATCTTTTTTTGATGTGTGGTCTCTAGAGCTGTATGCATTATTCCAGCATCTGTATCGTTGATGCTCCATAGAGAGATCAAATCGCCTCCTTACTCCTACTCCCCAGTCCTACTCAGCAGTACTGGTGGTGGTTTCATTTTATAGATCAGAACAGCTGCTTCAGCAAAACATGTCGAGAAAATTGGACAAACTTGCAGTATAATGGTAGTCTGTTAGATTAAAATATAGATGAAATGTCTTTCATTTCAGGACATATCACATGATGAATTTTATATTGCAATTGCTTAATTTCTAACATGATGATGTAGATTTTATATTCTGCCACATACCCCTATCAAGGTCAGTTCTCAAAGTCAGATCTTCTGAAATATTAAGGACCCGCCTGCCTGGAGTCTTCTGTATCAGCCGAAGGTTGGTAGATGTCTGAAATTTCAAAGTCCAATCCCCGGCTGCTAGTAGGGAGAGGAGCATGCATACTTTCCCTCCTCCAGGCCTCTCATCAAGTGGCTGGGAGGAGAGGCGGTAGGGTCAGGGGCGGCTCCAGGCACCAGCGCGGGGGGTGGCGTGCCGGTCGTCATGAGGGTGGCAGTCAGGCAGCCTTTGGCAGCATGCCTGCGGGAGATCTGCCGGTCCTGTGGCTTCGGTGGTAATTCGGTGGTGGGTACGCCAAAGGCACACACCGGCAGATCACCCGCAGAAACACCGCCAAATCCGTGTGACCAGCAGACCGTCTACAGGTGTGCCGCCGAAGGCCGCCTGACTGCCGTGCTTGGGACAGCAAAAAACATAGAGCCGCCCCTGGGTAGGGTTTCTGGTACTGTTCTGCCTGCAGTCTTGTAGCTGCTGCTATGGAGCTGTGTCATTGATGCCCTACTCTTAGCTTTCGCCTTTACCCTAGTGTCTTTGTTGGGGTCCTTCTCCCAAATAAATATCTCCAGTTTGTCTGCTTCTCATAATTTCTGTGAGCAGCAGGAAAGTGTAAATGACCTGATTCTTAGTTCTCATAGTTGCCTATTAGTGAAAACTGACCTGAGTCTGGTCAACTTTCACTCTGTGGCAGCAAAGCTTAGTACAGCAGCCAAGGCATTGGGGGTTTCTGTCTAGACTTAAGAAAATAACTTTCCCTTCACATCTGAAAGTTTAATTATCTCTGCAATCATAAGCTCTGTAAAAGCTATCTGAGGGTTTAGCTAGCAGAAGCTTCTGATCTTGCCATTTCTGAGGGAGGAGAATACTGTTTCCTTCAACTACTTTGGATGCTATGGCCTACATTTGGAGGATAGAAAAAAGGGGCAAAATGTGAATTTTAATGTGATTAAATGGATTAATATCAGATTTTAGTTCTCAAACATAGAGTTACTGTACTACACACAACAAAACTACATTTGGAACCCTGTTCTCATGCTAGAACCTCACTATTAGAAAGAAGGTTGAGAAAGGCCTGGCTTTTTTTAACTGAGAAGGAAGGGAAAACACTTTTTTTTTTTTCTTTTTTTTATTAAGCAGAATTTCCTTTCCACCTATACAGAAAACTGTAAACTAAAAGAAATGGGTGTCTAGAGTCCTCTTTGGTATTCTCTTCCACTAAGGAAGGGGAACTTTCTGACCCTGGGTCATAATCTTCCAAGACAGATTGTCTCCTTATTAATGTTTTCAAACAACGATTAAGTGATTAAAAACCTTGGCATTCAGTCAGCAGGGGAAGAAGTTCAAGTTAGGGCACTTCAAGGGAAATATTTTCTGAGTGGATCCAACCAGAAGCTTGCTAACCTACTTTAGGGGATGCCATTAAAGCAGAATGGGAATTTCCCAATAAAAACAGGAGGTGTAATATATGAGATATGAACATCTAGGGATTTGAAAAGGAAAAATCAGATCTGTAAAGTACATATTGCCATGCCTTCATTACTTAAGGAAACAATGATACTTTGGAGCATTTGTTTCTGAGGTCAAATAAATAAGTCTCTGGAGAAATTGCCAGCAGTGGCCAGACATTAGTTCACACTTTTTTGCCAGCTCTGTTACAACATTCTCATTATACCTAAAAGACAGCATACCTAGCAAATTTAAAGTTGTCATAATAGACTTCCTCAGCCTCTTTTTTTTATATTGGATATATTCGTGGATACCCTGAGGTTTTTAACTGGAACTGTAATACCTATAGGCAGAAGTCAGACTTCATCTTTGCTTGAGATCATAGAAGACTGATATCCAGGTGAACAGTTGCTATCTTTGAAAAAATTCTTACGAGGAAAGGTGGGGAGGCTTTTTGGAGAGAGTTCTTGTCAGTGGTGGCTGGATTAGTAGAAAATTGGTCATTACCATCATCAAGACTTTAAGAAGGATTTCAAGACTTATTTAATTCAGTTCATTCAGAAATCCAAATAAAAGAATCTGGATATAAGAAGAAAACAGTAAATAAACACTAGTCTGGTCCATCTGTGGTCTTAAATAGATTTATTTATTTATTTTCATGGATAACACTAGAAACTAAATAGCTATGAGTTTGAACAAATGGAATTCAAAGATGAGTGAAATAGGAGAATTACTTCACCAGTGGCCTTTCCATGGCAGAAAATTTCTTATTTGTTAACTTTCTTTTCTTCTACTTAGCACGTCATCTAATCTGTCATTCATTAATATAATTCCTACACAAAAAAAATGTTAGCTCTAAGGTTCCTTAAAGGAAATGGCCACTCACACAAACCCTTAAAACCAAAGAAATGTCAATTATTATATTCTTTTTTAGCCTACTATAACCCCTATTCATCACACTCACCACTTTCACTAACAGACTCCTCCTCTCTGTGAATACGTCTTCCAACATGTTCAGTAACAGTACAAACACCTCATTCCTCAGAATCTCACTGTACTGTGAAACCTTAATTCTGACATCTGCAACATGTAAATGTCTACTGAACATCAGTGCATTGCTGAAGTGTATGATGTGGTGTTTTATCATAGAGAAGTATGTGATTGGAGTTAGTTTTGAGGTGACATTTTTATTTTAGCATAAAATTAGTTTTTAAAAAAGAGTGGCCACCTCTGAAAATATTGGTTTAAATGACTTGCTTAGCATCATATAAAAAATCTTTTGGTAGAGCTGGGGATGGAATACAGTTCTCTAAGGTCCTAGATCAGTGGTTCTCAATTGGCTGCCCACAGGCTGCTTGCGGCCCAATCGGCACAGAGCTGCACCCCATGTGGCATCCTCAGGGCCATTCAGGTGGTATTGGATGTGGCCCACAATGGAGAAGCACTGTCCTAGACCCATGTCTTGACAACACCACTCCAAAGGGGCAAGGAGGAAAGCATTGAGTCATGTAACTAAAGATTATCATTCACTGTATGTCTCGCATTGTCTTACAGAGGTGGAGATGCAGGGGTAGCCCATTTTAAAGAAAGTATAGCCAAGTATGAAGACTTAGTCTAGTCTTTCTGAGAGACAGCATGGCCAAATGCATGAAATTTGGTTTCTGTTCCCAGCTGTGCCAGAAGTGATCTTGGGAACCTTTCAGATCTTCACACATTTCCTCTGTGAAAATATTTTGAATGACACTTGTGTACCTCCTGAGGTCTTGCTTAATAAGAAGAGCAGTGAAGCACACCCCTAGTATGTGGATGAAATAAGATTTGAACTCATCATCTCCTGGATGCCAGTGCATGTTTCCATAGGGGAATTTCTCATATGCTGTTGCAGCTCTGCTGATCTGGCACTTTCTTACTTAAGGAACCACATATTGAAATTACTGTAATTTTGTGGCTTTACTTTGGCATTTTCTTTCTACTTAAGTAGAAATTGCTAGTACTATGGAAAAGATCCAAGTATCAATCTGTGCCATTATTGGAAAGCTGAGGTCTCTGGGATTCCTGATTAGCTAAAATCCTAAGCATGTTCCCCAAAGACAACTGGAGTACATAAGAGTTCTGATACATTTTACAAGTCTTAGATTTTGTATGACTCCTAGCACCTGCAGTACTCCTGTACAAACAGCTACTGTGGTCTATACTGGACCACACAGTTCTTAAATTTATCAGACTGATATTCTTTTTGCTATATAGGAAATGAAACTAATCTTGGAAGTATGCCGTGTGTCTTGTGACTGCCTCCCTTTTATGGCTTTGTAAAACTAATGATTCTTAAACGATAAAAGGAACTGCACCCTATTTTGCGCAATACAGTGTTTTGCAAATATGTAGTTTAAGAAAAATGTCTTGCCCTTTATGAGTTGTGAAACAGTATTCCATCTTAATCTGAGGACTTCAGAACTTCTATTAAAAAGTTTGAAATTTTGTTTATTTCTGGACTCTCAGATACAGTACGTACCAGTTAAAATGAAGCATGTTCTTCCTTCCCAATAATGTAATGTACAGAATCTTGAAAGATTTTTTTCCATGCCATGTGTTCAAGAAAAGTATTGACATTCATGCTTTAACAAAAACCTTAAAGAATTAAAGTTCTCTTTATGTGGTTTGTAGAAGACAATATCATAATTTTCCAGGCTTCCTTATGTAAAGGTCAAGGTGAATGGAGTATGTTCAGACTATTTCAGGTTTCTCCCTAACTTTGATAAATGCCTGCATATCACATTTATTTTTATTTTGAGTTGAGCTTCCAATGCACCTTGGATCAGTGGATAATGTTTGTGGTGACTTGGTGTTGTCTCATCTTCTGTGTTCCTAAGGGTTAGCAACAAGAGCAGATGAATCGTTAAGGATCCTAGATTAATGCAGATAGCTTTAGTAAGCAAGCAAACTGGGAGAAATAGAAACTCAGCAGAGTTCTTTCTATAAATCAGTAATATTCAGTTTCCTTCCAGGCAGCTATCTTAAACAATTTATATTTGATTATAAATTCAGTATTGCTAACCACAAGTGATGAAAAAAATCATGTCAGTTCCTCCAAAATCATGAGATTATTTTAAATCATGAGATTTAAAAAAAGTTGTGTTTTTTTTGTCTTCTGGGCTTTGAGCCTTTTAAGGTTTGTATTTTCAAGTGTCCCCCCACGCCCACCCCCTGGGAACCTTGAGAAATAGAAACAGTCTCCCTTCCTCCCCTGCACACTTCCCAGTTGGAAGCTGAGCTGCATATGCAATTTCATTACTCCAGGAGCTGAGGCTTATAGCATGAGACAGTTGCAGGTGTTGCTAAAATTGGAATTAATGCATTTCATGAGCTATACTCTTACGTTTAAAAGAAGTCAAGTGTTTGAATCAACTCTGCCACTAAAGGGAAGAGTTAAGGGTTACTGCTTTCCCAGCTGCCTTGTACCACTACACCTGTAGCCTCAGGGGCAGCTGTGGGGTGAGCTGGCAATTATATACTGGGTGCTGTCCCTTCCTGCTGCAGCAGCTCCCCACTGGCCACACACTGTGTCACAGGGGAGGGAGGGGAGTTAACTCCAGCTGCTCTCCCACACATTTCCTGCCATACTATGGGACACCCTGGGAGAGCAGGACAGGAACTTGAATGGCTCTGTCTGAAGCTAGGAGAGTACCTAGTGAAGGATGGCTCCCCTTCTCCAGAGAGCCATGCAGATCATAAAAAGGTGGCGGGGAGAGAGCAGAAACTGAGAACCCACAATCAGTTATGTTCTCTGATTCTCTGCCCCAGAGCAGGTTAGACCAGCCTGGGATCTATGAAGTTTAGAGTTGTCGGAACTTGTTTTAGATATTGTCTGGAAAGGATATTAAACTTAATTTCAGTCTCTGCCACCCCATCGCCTTTCAGGGACCTCGTATCACAACAGCCTGCTGTGTATGGAGAGAAACTCTTTTTCAGTAGGGTGCCTTCAGAGTTCTGCTTCAAGGGGTTCTATTTCCCCCTACTTCTTCATTCCAAAAAAGAATGAAGGTTGACATCTAATATTATATCTGACATCTCAACAAATTCATCTGCTGCTTCAAATTTCAGATGGCTACCCTTTCTTCAATAATCCTTTCCAATAAGCCTGTGAATTGGTTTGTGACACTTGACTTACAGAAGCTTATTTCCATGTGGCAGTTCATTTGGTTCATAGGAAGTATCTATTTCATGGTCAATGGACTTCATTACCAATTCAGAAGCCTACTTTTCAGTCTCTCAACAGCTTCAAATGTTTAGCAAATGCCTCTCTGAGGTGATAGCATATCTGAGGGGACACGGCCTTCAAGTGTTCCCCTTTCTTGATAATTGGTTGATTCAGTGGGCACACTTCCAATAGAGAGATTCACATAGTTCTTCAGCTGTTTTCCCATATAAGTCTCACAATCAACTGCAACAAATTTATTCCCACCCCTACTCAGAGGAGCAAGGTTGGACTCAGTGTTATCTAAAGTGTACTTTCCTTGAGGTTTTGTACAATAAAACATTTCATTTCAAACCTCTACAGTCAGCCAAAAACATGCGTGACAATCTGTCTCACCTTACTAGATCACATGGCAGCATGTCCTTAGGACTCCATATTCAAGACTCTACCTCCATCCTATTCAGGGGGCTGATACTAGTTTTATCAACCAATCAGGCGCAGCATGGACTACTGGTAGAAGTACCAAAAGTGCTGCCATCTCCGTGTTGGTGGACAGACCTTCAGATCTGTCAAGGTGTTCTATTCCACCCACCTGCCCCCTTAGATTCATTGTAACAGATGTGTTCAAGCAGGACTGAGGTGCACAGTAGGACAACCTCCAAATATAGGAGGTTTTGGGGGTTTTGGATGCAGTCTCAGTGATACAAATAAATTAGAAGTCAGAACTGTTTGTCTAGTTTGCAAGACTTTCCTACCCTTGCTTTGGTGCACCACTGTTCAGGTCCTAACAGACAATCCAACTGTGATGCACTATATAAACAGCAAGAAGGGGGAAGCATCTGCCCCACTATGATGAAAAGTGGTTCTTTTGTTGGCATGATGTATTTTTTTCCATTGAGTCAGCCTGATATCCCTTCATTTGCTGGCTGCTCAAAACAATTTAGCAGATTATCTCAGCAGGAGGGCTTAGTCACACACAAGTGGGAGTTGAAAGACTTGGTTCTGCAGCAAGTATTTCTGAAATAGTGGGTCTCCTCAATAGACTTATTTGGCTGTTAAAATATTTTAAGGATCTTGTAAAATGTGCAAAAGTGCGTCTGAGTTATTTATGTATCATTAAAAGGATGCTAGCAAAGGTTTAATTAGCGTTTCTAGATTGCTTTTAATGTAGTCTTGCTGTAGTAGATGAGTGACTAGATGTTTTATAACCATCTATTCCATGAAAGTGTTCTGGGATAACTGTAATTCCTTTGAATAAATACAACTTCTGTTTTCCTGCACTACCACCCATTTTTTTGAAAAATATGCAGACAATTAATTGTTTAACAAAGTTAGTTTACTGTCTGAAGATTTTACAATGTCCTCTTTTCAACAAAATATTGCAAGGTTCTGTACAAATATTATGTTTTTGTAAGACCCTGGAGAATAGATACGTTATTTTTCCCACTTCACAGATGGGTAAACTCAATATTGTGTAAAACACTTTCTGATCAAAATCTGAAAACTCTTTGGATCTACAAACACACTTCATGAAGTTTGAGTATGAATAAACCCATATAGCCATATTAATTAAAATGGTGTCTTTTGAAGGGTTAGTGAAACTTCTGTTTAAATACTTGGCGGCAGCAGCATCATGTGTTGTAGATTGCAGCATGCATTTTGAATGGAAATGGAAAATGTGTTCTGTTATATTTGTGACTCGAAGGATGTTGCACCTACTGGGTGTCCTCTGTCAACCCTAGCTTTTTCTTAAAATGTCAGATGGTATACTGTTTAGCAAGTTTTTCTCATAAAATAGGTTAGCACTAGTCTCTCTCCTGTCATTGCTACTTTGAAATCAGCAAAACTGATATGGAGTACCTCTTTGGAGTGCTTTATCACAACAGTAATTTATCAGTGTTGTACCTTGTCACAGGATATTGTATTATAAATAATTTTACTAGATCATAGGAGACCTCCAGTGCCACTAAGGATTTTTCATCTTGGTTGCATCCTGTTTACCAGTTCCTTGATACCTATTGAATATTATGGTGATTCTTTCAAAAGTTTGCAACTGAACATTGACTTAATACAGCTTTGCAGAGCTATGCAGAAAAAGAAATGCTGCTTTCCCTTTATTTTTCAGTAGTTTTCATTTAACACAGTACTGTACTGTATTTGCTCTTTCTTCCTTCCCTCCCTCCCTCCCCGTCTCTTCTGCTGTCCGATTGCATACTTCTGGTTCCAAATGAGATGTGTGGTTGACTGATCAGTTCATACTGAGGCTCTACTGTAGCTTTTTAAAAGCAGTGGTGCCTTCTCTAAAATACCTCTATTTTTAATACCGCCCCCCCCACCAATGAAGCACTGTCGTAAACTCAAGGATCTGGTGTACGGTCAGCCTAATCTGCTGACTTTGCTGATTAAAATTAATGTTTTTACTGGTAAACTGAGCAGAATTGATCTGGAACTGTCAAATAAATATGGAACCACTTTTTTTTTTAAAGTCCCTTTTCAGAGAAAAAGCATGCTTTTTCCATAGTCAATTATTTTATGCCTCTGCCTTGCATAGTTAGTTGCTCTTGGGGAGAAAAAAAAGTTTAATTCAATTTCAGGTACAAATGTTTGTCTGTTGTAACAAAATAAGCAATGAGCGTTGGTACTGTAGCTGATATAACTTTGTCATTTTGCAGATAGATTTTGGAAGACGAGTGATTTTCTGTACCTCCTAGAAGAGAGCCAGTAATTAAAAATACAGTCTAAACTTTTAGTCTGTGCATGACCACTATAGGCTATGTTCTGGTTCTTTAGAAAATAAGGCTTTTCTTTTCTATTATTACTTTCCACAGACAAACAAAAAGTACTGTATGATCAGGTGAAAGATTCTAGCAAGGATTACTTGTAAAAATCTAGGTAGTATTACTACAGGAAAGGAGTAGCTGTTACTGGAGAGTATTGTTATGAAGTAATGACGGTAATAATAATTTGAACATTATGGTGGCAAACCAGGTCAGGGTCCCATTGTGCTAGGCACAGTATGAACACGCAGAAAATGATAAAAAGCTTGCGATATAACAGATAAGAGAATAAGGCCTTGTCTACATAACAGAGTTTTGTCGGCAAAAGCTGCCTTTTGCTGACGAAACAGGGGAGGTGTACACAGAACAAAGCTACTTTTGGTGGCAAAACAAAACCACCTCGATGAGAAGCATAAAGCTTTTTTTTTGCGTTTGGATAGGTCGGTCAGCCTGCTGTCTTCCTCACCCCAGACACACCACTATCCTTTCTCTTCCCCTCATCCCTTTCAGTTGAAAAGCTGACAATCTACTAGGATGCCCCTGGAATGATGAGATTGAGAAACCTGCACCATGTGATGCTGTACCTGCCCCATGAGGCATTGCAAACCCTTCTCAAAGCACCCTGCGGCCAGTTGCACAGTGGGATAGCTACTCCGTCGCACTGCTCTCTGTGTCGATGCAAGAGCTGTTCGTGTGGATGCACTTTACCGACACAATGAGCTAGTGTGGACATGCAACAGCAGTTTTAATTAAAGCGACATAAATTTTACTGACAAAACTTTGTAGTATAGACAGGGCCTAAGTGGACAGACAAAGGAAAAAAAATAACCAACTGCCTAGCTTGATTATGAGAGAGACCAAAAGCAAAAAGTATTTAGACTTGAATATTAAAATCTGAAGCAAACTTCCAAAACAGAGTTGGTTGGGTATGATGGTAATATGTGAATAGTGCCCAAATGTTTTAAGCTCTGTTTCTACTCTCAAGAACCTACATTCTTACTCAGAGCTGTCCCTTGGGTAGGGCAAATTGGGGCAACTGCTCTGAGCCCTGTGCTTTGGGGGGCCCAGTGGGCCGGTGTGATTGGCCAGTGTTGTCAGTCCTGAATGAGACGAATCGGTCTCTTCCGCTCCAGGCCTTGCACCCCCCCTAGGGATGGCCCTGTCCTTACTGTGTTACAGTATTATAATTTTATTACATATCTTCATAATGTTCTAACTTTGTATGATGCTTAATTGATTAAAAAGACATGGTCCTGCCCAGCAGTGCCTGTACTGTGACTAGAATAGAAAAGCAGACATAGGGAAGGGGGTAGGAAAGAGAGACAAGGGTTAAAATAAATGGATCCATACAGTGAGGAAATGATGTAAGCTCTGACACTTAAGTAAAAACTGAGCCTTGAGCAAGAGGAGAAATAGTAAACAGCACTAGCATATAATGCCCTGATGCAGTAAAGCACTTAAGCATGTGTGCAACTTTAGAACTACTTAGGTGCTTAAAGTTAAGCATGTGATTTAGTTCTGTTGACTTTAATAAAGTTGCACACATGCTTAAGTGCTTTGCTGGATCAGGACCTAACTTGGTAGTGGAAAGTAAAAGTAGTTTTTGAAGTGGGCTTTAAAAGAAGAGTTGAGAGCATTTGAGACCTGATTCAAAACTCATTGAAATCAGTGGAAGCAAGTTTCTTGGGATTTGGGGAGTGGGGAATTATCACCGGAGTGAGAGATGTGAGAGTCAGTCAACAGGAGTTGAGTTGAAGGAGAAGAAGAACAGACTCACTCAAGATGCTTGGAGAGAAAGGGAATGAGGAAGAGATTGTATTGGTAAGGAAACAAACAAGTGAGGCTTTCTTTAGGATAGGGAAAATAGTATGCAATGATTTTGTAGCACCAACATGCTGGAACTCCTTTTTATGGAGATTTAATACATCATGGACGCAACTAATGTTTCCGTAAATCAGAGAGAAATGTTCCACTCCCCTCAATCTGGGCTGTAGGCTTTAGCTAACTTCATTAGAACTGTTCTGTGTACAATTTAAAATGGTATTTGAAATATGAGATCTGAGTGTGGTGTAGCTATTCATTGCTAAATCATTTTCATGGAGTATATACTTATGGCTTATGATTCTAATACAATCTTTTTTGTTTTGTTTTTTTCCAGTATCCTCTTGTGTATGGTCTGATTCTTGTGATCGGTTGGTGTTCTCTGGTTTGTTTTAGTCGAATTTACATGGGAATGCACTCAATTTTGGTAAGAGAAACACCACACATTAAATCTGTTACTTTACGTAATGACGACAACATATACCTGCTTTCATATCCCTCTGTAATATTCAGATATTTAAACTACACTAAGGTATCTTGTGCACTGTGGTAATCTGAGGGGCTTTTTTCAGCATATGTTACTATATGTGGATCCAGTACTCTATTGTTAAATTTAAATGAAATAAATTGTTTATCATTGTATAATTTATTAGCAAATAGAAAAACTATACAGTCTACAAAGATTTTACCTAGTAACTTTATAAGTGTTCAGAAAAGGCAGCTGTCTAGAACCCTAGATGCTTTTGACATAATTTTTTTAAATAATTACGGTAACTAAAACTAGCAAAATGTGTGCCCTTATTAAGAGGTAATAGTTTATTGCTGATTGGGTTTGTAACTAAAAACATTTTCACCACACATACTTAAAAACAAAATAAATTGTATAAAGCATTTTTCACATAGTAAGACTGGCTGAAGGACCAATATTACGGTTAAAAATTCCATATCAAGCTTGTTAACTTTACACAATTAAAATTAATTGGCACTCTTGTTTGCAGTTTCAGTGCAGAAGTCAAGGACTAACAGGCAAAGGGACAAAATTGCCCTCTCCCTCTTTGATAGCTCATCCAGAGAAGGGTTGAAGTACTTTGTGAGGGCACGAGGAAAGCTTTTCATGCTCATTCAGCTTTCACTTGACGCCTTGGCACTCTGCAAAAGCATCAAGTTAAATCTTATTTAAGGGAAGAAGACTTTCATGCTACCACACACTGGGAAGAGAATGTGCTTGGTCAGTAGTTTTGTGTTGCCTTGATATTCTGGAAGACATCTGCATGGTCAAAGGGCTTCTCCCTCCCATTTCCACTGCTGCTTTTCTTCTTAGTCATAATCCTATTTTTGTGACATACCTTTGTATGGATTAGACTAATACTATGCTGCTTCTGCCTTTGTATTAACAGTCAGTAATGCAGCATGATGATGGCTTTATAGCACCAAAAAAGACACACATCGATGGAGTAACCCTTTTTCAAACACACAACTTTGGTAATTCACAAACGTGGTAACCAAATTATGAAATACATCTGGCAGCTCAACTTGTTTCTTAGGGTATGTCTTCACTACCCGCCATATCGGCGGGTAGCAATCGATTTCTCGGACTTCGATATATCGCGTCTCATCTAGACGCGATATATCGAACTCCGAACGCGCTCCCGTCGACTCCGGAACTCCACCACCGTGAACGGCGGTGGTGGAGTCGACGGGGGAGCCACGGACGTCGATCCCGCGCTGTGAGGACGGGTAAGTAATTCGAACTAAGGTACTTCGACTTCAACTACGCTATTCGCGTAGCTGAAGTTGCGTACCTTAGATCGAACCCCCCCCGTGTAGAGCAGCCCCCAGTCATGATATATCAAAAATTACCCAAGTAGGGCAGTCTCCTTTTAAAAAAAAAATAAAAAAAAAATTACAAAATACTTAAAAATAAAGCATATTCAGTACAAGTACACCTTTACCCCGATATAACGCGGTCCTTGGGAGACAAAAAAAATCTCATCGCATTATAGGCGAGACCGCGTTATATCCTCTGTTCCTTGTTCCCTGACTACCCCCTTGAGAGACCCCTGTCCCTAATCACCCTCAGGACCCCACCCCCTACCCAACCCACCTGTCCCCTGACTGCTCCGATCTCTATCTGCGCCCCCGCCCCCCAACAGGCACTCACCGGCAGCGGCGGAAAGCGGAGCAGCCCAGCCCCAGCCCGCTCCACTCCTCCACCTGCCAGCCGCGGTGCTCTGCTTGCTGCTGCAGGTGAGTGCGGGGAGGTTGGGGAAAGGACGCCCTCCATACTCATCTGCAGTGGGAAGCGGAGCGCTGCGGCTGGGAGCTGGTGGAGTGGAGCGGGCTGGGGCTGGGCTGCTCCGCTTCTGCCGCTGCTGGAGGGGGGAACCGAGCGACACGGATGAGGCCGGGGCAAGGGAAGCAGAGTGGGCTGGTCCTGGCGCCCCGCTAATCCCCCGGGCCACTCCGGGACTGCGAGGCCCCAAAAGTGCCCTCCCACAGCTCCTGCCCCCCATGCCCTGGGGGGGGCGGGAAGCCCCTGACTGCCCCTGAGACCCTCTGACCCTTATCAAACCCCCCGGCCTGGCCCAGCACCCTTAATACGCTGCTCAGAGCAGCATGTCAGAGCTTTACCGCCATGTATGCGAACCCGCCTTATATTGGGTCGCATTATATCGGGGTAGAGGTGTATAACGATAAGTCTGCGACACAGCAGAATCATTGGAATAACAAACTAGTATTCAAATAAATGGATTCTTCCTAACATATATTACAGCTGTGTATTTCTACATATTGTAAATAGTAGAGATCAGTACTTTGTTGTTGCAATCCCAGTGTGCACTTGCTAAGGAATTCTGTTGTAGGCCTAGTGACTATTAGTAATATCTAACCATGACACTATCTGCTAGGTTTTTTTTTTTTTTTTTTTAAGTTACCAAACTTTGTTGCTGTTTATCCCATTCCTACCTGGCAATCGTTCACAGTGGGTTTTACCTTTGTCTCATTCTTAGGAGTGCAGATACCAGAACTTGGCAGCTTCAGATGGGGCTTAGGACCACTTCTGTGAAAACCAGTCCCAGAAACCATCTCTGCTGAATCTTAGGCTCTTTGTACATTGCATTAGAAAAGGAGCAAGTACAATTCCTTCCCCTACTATTAGAACAAAACTAGTTACATTGTGAAAGGTTAAATGTAAGAAAAAGGAGATTTCAAACATGTGGAAGGATCTCTACCTACAAAGCAACTAAACTATTCTCCATGCTAATGTAAATTACAATCTTAAATGAATTATTGAAATAGTTACTTCAAAGTTGGATATGAAAGAAATCCTAAAAATAAAGTATATCATACTAAATGATTGTATCTTTTATTTCCTCTCAACAGGATGTTATTGCTGGATTTCTGTATGCTATTCTCATCTTGGTTGTCTTCCATCCAGCTGTGGACCTGATTGATAACTTCAATTTAACTTACAAGTATGCACCACTAATTATCATCAGTCTTCATTTAGCCTTGGGGGTTTTCTCTTTCACTCTTGACACCTGGAGCACATCACGAGGAGATACAGCTCAGATTCTGGGTTGTGGTGCTGGAGTTGCTTGTGGATCTCATTTTAATTACATGTTGGGTCTAATGCAAGATCCTTCCCCAGATACATTGCCTTTAATTCCTCCCTCCATCACTGTGACTTTATTTGGAAAAGCCATATTGCGGTTATTGATTGGAGTAGTACTACTATTGTTAACAAGAATAGTGATGAAGAAAATCACCATCCCACTGGCCTGTAAAATGTTCTCTATACCATGTGATGATATACGACAAGCAAGGCAGCGCATGGAGGTTGAACTTCCCTATCGCTATATTACATATGGAATGGTTGGGTTTTCTCTCATGTTTTTGGTTCCTTGCTTGTTTCTTTTTATTGGTCTTTCTTGATGTAGACTTATTCACTTGACAAGGGAAGAAGGGAGGTAGTTGCTTAATGTAAGAAAATGTGCACCGGTTTGCTATTGGCAGACTTGTGAACTTTGCTTTAGCAGGGACTTTAACAGCAATACATGACAGGCACTGCATTTAAAGGAAATTGCACATCTTAGGTATGGTATCGGGCCAAAAGCCAAAAATTACTCTCCTGAGAAGTGCTATACTCTATAAATGCCATGTCTATTCTTATTGCTGTGTGCGTGTATATATACATGCAGTACATATATATGTGTGTATACACGTACGTAGTGAAACATACATCATACTGTACTTGTATACTTTGGCATATTGCAAAGGTGTCTGACAGCTGATCAGAAAGTTCCATTTGTGTTTGGTTTAAGTCATTTCATAATAACTTACCAATTATTGAACAACAAACAGCTAATGGAACAGCTTATGTGTTTTCCTCCATTCTTCCCCAAACTCAGTTGTTTATATAGATGGCATTTCTAATGGACCAAACTTGCAGTGAGATCAGTTGTAAAAACTGAAGTTATTTCCTTCAATCCCTTCCACAAAATAAAATGTCTAGGTTGACATTGGTTTTAGGTATAAATAAAACTGTTAGATTCAGGTACTGTATTTTATGGCTTAATTGTGCCTTTCTGTTGCTAAATTAAGAAATGCCATATACTGTGATGTAAAAATATGACAGTTAATTTTATTTTAAGTCATACATAATTAGGCAGATATTTTAAAATGTAGATGTCCACATATTAGAATGGTTAATTTTAACTATACTGATCACAATTTAGCTTATATTTAAAATTATATAGATGGAATGAGCTAAACAGTGAATCACTAAGCTCAACAGGTTGTGAATGGACAATAATTCCCTTTTATAGGTATTTTTTATGTGCATTGTCAGTTACTGGTAGAGGATATATTTTTCTGCAAATTGTCTTAATAGTTTATATACTGGACAGGTATGTCCAATAGTAAGAAATAAATTATAAACAATAACAATGCACACCCTAACTATAAATGGCCTCATATGTTTTGTTATTCCAAACTGATTTTAAAAGGGCCACTATTTTTAGAGGTGTACTTAAGAAGAGATCCTCTTATCTTGGCTTTAAAAAAATTATATAAATTTTATGCACAAATTGCATTTATTGTAGTTCAAGAAGTCTTACCACTTTTACCCATACCTAGACAAAATATATAAAGGTCAAAGCAAATTTCTTTGTGATCATTCTATAATAAACTAAACTAAGTGTTTGAAGCAAAGACAACAGCATTGTGAATGCATAAACTATTTGTGCATATCGGGGTTGTTTTGAATGGCTTTTAACAGTAATGCACTTTTCAGTTTTATAGTGCCCTCTTTTCTGCTGATAAGTAAGATGCAATCCTTGGACTATCTAATTTTACATGAACCTGGAATTTGAATTTCATTTTGTCCATATGATTGTTTAGGTTCACGTGTTGCCTAAGCGATATGTCAGGAGTTGTTATTGCAATGTTGCAGTATTCTGACAAGACATAACTTGTGTTGTGTATCCATATTATATGTTCAGGAAGAACCTTAACTTGATTAAAAGCTTTCTGTTCTAGCTTAGCTATTCACTTTAATGTATAGTTTTGTCGAGGATTACTTGGAATTGGAACTTTTTGATTTGGAGATATGAACTCCACACTCTATTAATAATATGTATATTAACAAAACTTAGTAAAGGCACTGACTGACTTCGTATCTCTTTCTTATTAGACCAGTCAGTAGATCTTCTTATGGTACGCTGACATCTGAACTTTTCAGATGTGCATTTAGAATGCACTGTTTATGAATGTATTCCACCGTGTTCAGTGTGTTAAACCACTAACTTTTTTTTAATAGTTGAAGAGATTTTTTTTAGCTTGCAAAAAAAAAAAAAACGTGGTTAGCTTGTTTCAGTACTTGTGTATTTATGATTTTCTATCTATTCCTTTATTACAGTTTTGTGCTTAAAGTGCAGTAGAAGTTAAATCCCATTTCCAAGGTGTTGAGAGAGGAGATTTTGTACTGGTATGGTTCTGGATTTATACTTGCATGTTCTGAGCAAATAACTAGGGAGAATATATAAAAAGGCTTTCTTCCTTAAAGCCCCGAACAGATAATTTGTAGCTCATGTAATATTAAATTGGCCCTGCCAGAGGTAGAAATAATATTTTTAGAATGGTTTCCTTTTCTTTAAATAGCCTGGCTTTACTGTTCTAATGAAGAATGTTTAAATAGTAGTACAAAAGGGCAGTTATACAAGAACTAATTGTTCCAAGTAAAAAATTGCACTCATGGTTTATAGGAACTCGAATTTCAAGCATGGGATTGCTCTTAAGGCCGAGTTTATAGTTGTACTGCACTGCTATACCATGAATGCAAAAGAAATCTCAGTTGCTGAGAAAGCTCAGTGTGTAGTAGCTATAAAATCACATGCAGTCATGGTTTCCAGAGTAGGAAAAATTGCACTGTAGTTTGTTCTACTGTTACTCTGTATATGTTTATATTTTGTACATTGCATTTGGTAGTTTTAAAATGTCATTTCTCATGCACAGAGTAGTTTATTCTACAGGAAAAATGTACATCCAAATGTCAATTTATATAGCACTTTTACAATCCTGTCCTTAGATCATTGCTGCTTACTCGAGTTTACATGAAAATGGAATATTAAAACCTTTATTTCATGTTTTATAAGGGGGTTGGATCGTGTGGGTAGTGTAACAGAAGATGCCATGCAATTACAGAAAGCAGTATGAGGCAGGGAAAAGAGGCAGAAATGCAAACATTTAACAAAGTTGAACTTTAAAGAAAGTTCATATGAACATTTGATTGAAAGTCTCTAATTTTGTTTTGTGGTTATATTTTCCAAAATGATTCCTCCAAATCTGTAATTAACACTTGGCAGTTGATATAACATGAACATTTTAATTGGCCTAAATAGACATTCTATCCCTTTATCGTTGGAGTTGAACATAAAAAACAAAGGCTTATAGTTGGAATATCAGCTTGTACCAAAATTTAAAAAAAAATGCTTTAAAATGATGGTGGTTAGCAGTCTTTTCAGAGTGGGAATACACTTGAAAGAACTTGTGGAACTTTTATGAGGTAGTGTGAGAACTTAATTATTCAGATATAACTGTGCTAGAAAACTTTTCTCAATTCCGGATACTATTTAAACTTTTAGGAATATGCTATTTCTCTAAAGAAGTAGAGCTACATCCATTACTAAAAGATATTACAATATTACATTTGAGTTTGGTTTTTTAGGTTACTATATGCAATTTAAATACGACTGAAAATAATGTTAATATAGGGCCTAATTTAGCAAAGAATTTTCCACAAGGCCAAAGAGGCTCTAAAATATTGACTTGTATGTCAGCCTTAAGAATGGAAAGCAAGGTGAATTTTTTTCTGACCTTGCGCTTAAATAAGACTAATATAGGTATTACACTGTCTTTAAAAAATACTTTTTCATGTTTACAGTATAACTACCATTTTTGCTTCCTAAACTAATGTTGAGCTGGTTTGTTTTATGCAGTCATGTACAAGGCTCTTAAGTGTTTGATCATATTTGCCTTATTACTTAATTTGCTAATACCTTTTTTTTAAAAAAAATGGTATTTTAAAGGTAAATTGGCAAACCAAAAGCAACTTTTGCTTTGTTTTAAGTTTACTTGGACTTTTCCTTTTAGGTATAGCTTTTTTCTGAAAGCTAGAAAGATATATTTTAAAAATCACATCTCTAAATGTACTTTTTTTTTTAAACCACAACAGTGTTAATTGTCCAGATTTTAAAAGTTGTCATTTTTTTCTTTTTTGCTATTATATTTTAAATTTGCTTCTGTATTTTTGTTACTTATTTCCTGCTTTTATGTCCCAGAGAGGGTCCTATACTATTTGTAAGCAAATGCAAACATTCTATTACCTATGTCAAGATTTTGTCGTTTTGAACTTGTAAATATTTAAGGGCTGTTAGTGGCTCAAGTTCATGAGAACAAGCCATGCATGCTGTAAGTAAATTCATCTATTGTGCTAAAAGTGGTTTTATCTCCGTATTTGCTTTCTATCTACAAAAGACAGGCAAGATTTTTAATTCAAATATTTTAAGGTATTAGTAGTCAACACATGGGAGGACATAATGGGAGCTGGGCATCTAACTTTGGTGGGAGTTTTAAATCCAAGTCCATGCATACTGAGTGGAAAATTTACCTTTAAAGGCTTGACCCTGCTGTAGTATGCAGACGTACGTCACTGTGCATGTGGAGTAGATAACCTTATAAGATACAACTATAACATACTCATTTTTGAGAACTGGGTGATTACTTTTTATAGAATAACATCTAGGACTCAGTCCAATTTCAAGCTGTCTTCTTTTTTCATTTTAATTGTTTTCTTTATCTGGAACTAGTACTACATTTGCAAAAGTGGATTCCCCTTTGTATTATAATTATGATGATGGACAAGATCCCAGAATAATACATAAAGCAGAAGAATTAATATACTGGGAAACTTCAACATGTTGAGGCCAATGCACTCTATTCAGTTCTTTTAATGGCAGAGTGTTTTGCCTTGTGAAATTCACGGACATATTTTAGAAGTGACTTTGAAGCAATTGAAAGAAAATTGGTCTTTCTTGCATTCCTGTCAAGAAGGCTCCTTGAATGATTTGCATCACTTCTTTGTTCAGAAACAGCTGACAAAAGCTTAATTGGTCACTGCATTTTTGGCATAAATAGCTGATCCTGTTCAGAATTTACTCTGGATGTAGTTATTATATAATTTCAGATACTTTGCATTGGTTACCTTTTAAACAGTACTTCCTTCTGAATCAAAAGGAAGAAAAACACCTTAACTTGGAAAATAAAATCAGATTAGGCAAAGTAGCACTTAGTACTGGTGAAATATTGTCTTTAAATTGCAAATATGATATGCTAGAGCCAATTCCAAGTTGGAAACTATTTTGGAAATTATTTGCAGTTACTAACCAGTGAAGACAGGTTTTATAAAACCTATCATTCAGTAATAATGATTCCAAAATATAAATTTGGCTCTTTCAGTAGCCATTGTAAAATTTCATAGGTGTACTGGTGGGCCACCAGTAACACAGAAGATTTTAAAACACACACATTGGCATTTGAAAACTTTTCTTTGGTACATTCAGTTTTGATCTGGAAATAAACTAGATGTGGGTGGGAGAACTCACCAAAAGAAATTGATAACAAATTTGTGTTTACAATGTATAGGCAGCCTAATTAATAGTTACTTCTTGCAAGGTCCATGAAGAACAGAACATATTTAAAATTTAAATGGGAAAATTTACTTTAAAGCTATTTATTTTTCATTGCAAAGTTAGAGGGTTTTAGTAGTACTTGATCTTTGTTATTTAATTTTATAGTTACTTTTCTTTTGGTTTTGAAAGTCTAATGAATGTCAAGGTTGTTATTACTGAAATAGCCACCAGGTTTCATGACTTCACTCAGATCACCCCAAAACGGCATAAGTGAAATTAGGTACATTCAGGAACTGGTAACTTTAAAAAACAAAGAAGCCCAAAACAAAACAAAAAACCCACCACCTACAAACAAAAAAACCAACTGAACAAAGAACCTCTAAAGAATAAAAACTCATAGGCAGATTTTGGACCAAATTTTGGAGTCCATAAATGTGATGTCAGATTTTGGCCTATACTTGAGTTTACGGGATCTGTAGTATACTGCAGCTGAAATAGGAATTTCACAGAATAAGATACATATAGGAGTGTAATCATTTGTTGTTTTCTCCCATTAATATTGTTGTGTTCATTAATGAAAGCAAATATTCAATATAAAATATTTTATAGACTTCATTTTTTAAGAGTTATGTAAACTCTTTCAGTAAACAATAATATATTTTTTAAACTATTGCCAGCCTCTCAACATCTTAGAACAAAAAAAACCAAACTTGCTAGCACAAGTCCTGACTTATTTGCAAGATCACATAATGGTTACTGTATGATAGTGTACAACCTGACATTTAAAGATAAAAAAACTGTTCCGGTATTTCTTACATTATGGTTAATGCTTTTGCACTCATTGTACACTCTCCACAGTTGTCAGAATTAATATTTAATCTTTAACTGATAACAGAAACAATATTTGTAACTCCATCTGCAATGATTGGATAATAAACTACTGTTGGAATCAAATGTTTTGTCATTTCTGCGTCCCATGTTAGAAGGGATATGTTAGAAGGGATGCCTAATGTAAGGGTAAATTGTTGGCTTGAGAACCTATATATTTTCATATAGTGAAAATCATTAGGATGACAATGTATGGTATTTTCACATTTAACTTTTGAATCCTTCTGAAAACAACACATTGACAAGATTTTTACTGTCTGATAGAGTTATATGGCATATTTGTCAGTGTCTCACACCCTAAATGGGAAGCCAAATCATTGATCAAATTAGATTAAAATATTTTATTTTTAGGTCTTACCTTCTTTACCACCTTCCCCATTCCTCACCCTTTCTTGTTCACAGAAGCATGCTCCTGCTCCACAGCATCTGAGAGAAATTTGCTTTCTAGAAAATGAATCAAAGCAGGCCACAAAGAAGCAAAATGTCTGATACAACCCACTGGTTTGATGTGTATGTGTTTATTATTTTATACTAATGTAGCATCTAGGAGCCTTAGTCATAGACCAGGACCCCACAGTGCAAGATGCTGTACAAATACGGGATGGTCCCTGTCCCAGAGAGCTTACAGTCCAATTATAAGACAAAACAATAGATGGAGACAGACAGACGGGAGAGTACACAAAAACAGTTTGCCAGTGTTGGTCAGCATGATAGATGTTAGTACTCATAGACCTCCAAAATGTCAAGTGAGGAAGTTTAAACAATCATTATGGTATGTTCTACCTTAAGAAGTGCATCAGAGGGTACGTCTACACTACGGGATTATTCCGAATTTGCATAAACCGGTTTTGTAAAACAGATTGTATAAAATCGAGTGCGCGCGGCCACACTAAACACATTAAATCGGTGGTGTGCGTCCACGGGGTCCGAGGCTAGCATCGACTTCTGGAGCGTTGCACTGTGGGTAGCTATTCCGTAGCTATCCCATAGTTCCCGCAGCCTCCCCTGCCCCTTGGAATTTCCGGGTTGAGATCCCAGTGCCTGATGGGGCAAAAATCATTGTCGCGGGTGGTTCTGGGTAAATGTCGTCAGTCACTCCTTCCTCTGGGAAAGCAACGGCAGACAAGCATTTCGCGCCTTTTTTCCCTGGATTGCCCTGGCAGATGCCATAGCATGGCAATCATGGAGCCTGTTTTGCCTTTTGTGACTGTCACTGTATGTGTACTAGATGCCGCTCACAGAGGCGATCCAGCAGCGCTACACAGCAGCATGCTTTTGCATGACAGCAGAAATGGTTACCAGCCATACTGCACCATCTACCAGGAAAAATTAGGGCCAGGCACCCTTGATAGACCTCACCGATGCTAGTATGCATGGTTACCAGTCCTTTTGCACTGCCCCATGTGCCAATAGGCTGATGACGAGGACAGATACCAGTCATATTGCACCATCAGCCACCCATGGCGGGGGGGAGCAAGGATGTTGGTGTTGAGTGCTGCAGCATCGGGTCTATCTTCAGCATTCAGTAAAGATAGGGTGACATGTTAAAGAGTCAAGAGAGGATTGTTTTCCCTTTCACTTCTGGGGATGGGGGGGGGGTGCGTAAATTGCCAAGCTATGCCCTGACCCACCGCGGACACTGTGTTTGACCCTAGAAGCATTTGGAGCTCAGCCAAGAATGCAAATACTTTTCGGAGACTGCAGGAACTGTGGGATAGCTTGAGTCCTCCAGTCCATAAGCGTCCATTTGATTCTTTGGCTTTCCGTTATGTTTGTCATGCAGTAGTGCGCTGAGCCCCTGCTATGGCGTCTGTCTGGAGATTTTTTTTAAAAATGATTTTGAATTTCGTCTTCTGTAACGGAGCGCTGATAGAACAGATTTGCCTGCCCTTACAGCGATCATGTCCGCATCGTCCATGCGGGAGCTCTTTCTTTATTTTGATTTTTAACTGCATCACCACACGTGCTGATCGGAGCTCCACGCTGGGCAAACAGGAAATATTCAAAAGTTCGCGGGGCTTTTCCTGTCTACCTGGCCACTGCATCCGAGTTCAGATTGCTGTCCAGAGCGGTCAGTGGTGCACTGTGGGATACCGCCCGGAGGCCAATACCGTCGATCTGCGGCCACACTAACCCCAATCCAATATGGTAATACCGATATTAGCGCTACTCCTCTCGTTAGGGAGGAGTACAGAAACCGGTTTAAAGAGCCCTTTATACCAATATAAAGGGCCTCTTAGTGTGGACGGGTGTGGCGTTAAATCGGTTTTACGCTCCTAAAACCGGTTTAAACGCCTAGTGTAGACCAGGCCAGAGTTCAGAAACCTCTGAAAGAGGCAGGAAACAGATTCCTCCTCCCCTACCATTTCTAATCTGATTATAGGGGATTTAATATCAGTCCTCCATGCTTTGCTAATTGCAAATGCTTACATAGTAGCTGGGATAGAATCTTCCTTCTGTCCCAGTGTAAAATAAGTAGAGTCCTACTAAATTCACAGTCCATTATGGTCATAAGATCTTTAAAATAATAAATTTCACAGTTTCAGATATTTAAATCTGAAATTTCATGGTGTTGTGACTGTGGGGGTCTCAACTCAAAAGCGGGTTGGATGGGGGGGCTGCAAGACTATTGTGTGTGGGGGTCATGGTATTGCCACTGATGCTCCTGCACTGCTGCCTTCAGAGCTGGGTGGCCGGAGGGCAGCTGCTGGCTGGGCACCCAGCTCTAAAGGCAGCACCACTGCCAGCTACAGCACAGAAATGAGGGTTGCATGGTATGGGAGGTCTTCCCTTTTTGGGGACAGGGCCGGCCTTATGGGAGGGCCATGTGGGTAACCGCCCAGGGCCCTGTGGTCAGGGAGTGCCATGGTCCCCCTCATCCTGCCCCCCACAGCCAGTCCAAGGCCCCTTTAACTCCCGAGTGCTAGGTCCAAAGCCAAAGAGGGGCAAGGCTGGGGGTGCCCCAGTCGGGGGCTCCTACCATGCTCCAGACTCCAGTTAGTAGTTCTGGCTGGGCTGCTGCTGGTGGCAGCGCTGTCTTCAGAGCTGGGTTCTCAGCCAGTAGCCGTGGAGCTTCCTGCAGCCGGGGTAGGTTCCCAGAGGCGGGTCTGACCCAGCCTTGGGAGTGGCCTGTGCAGGGTAAGAGGAAGTCTCATCCCTTCTCAGCCAAGTCTGGACTAGAAGTTGGAGCCTGGTGCATGGTAGGAACCCATGACTCCAGGCCCAGGACTGGCAGTGTATGTGTGGGGAGGGGACAACAGCGCCCCCCTGACCATGGGGCCCTCTCTCCCACAAAAGTGACTACTCCCCCATACCCTGTGACCCTCATTTCTGCACAGTAGCTGGCAGCTGTGCTGCCTTCAAAGTTGGATACCTAGCCAGCAGCCACCACTCTCCAGCTGCCCAGATCCGAAGGCAGCACCACCACCAGAAGCAGTGCAGAAGTAAGGGTGGTAATACCATACCATGCCACCTTCACTTATTCTGTGCTGCTGCTGCTGGCAGCGGTGTTGCCTTCAGAGCTGGCATCTCCACTCCCACTCCCAGCAGCTGTGGAACTTCCTGCAGCTGTGGGAGGTTCCTGGAGGTGGATCTGACCCAGTCCCAGGAGCAGCCCATGCAGGGGAAGAGGAAGTCCCATCCCTCCCCAACCTGGTCAAAACTAGCATCTGAAGCCTGGCGCATGGTAGGAGCCCCTAGCTGTTTTATATAGATTTTTTTTTTTTTGCTACTGCTTTTTTTGGTAGATATTTTTAAGTGGTTAATGTTTGCTTTGACTTGTTTCCTTTTTCCCCACATAGTTCCACATATCCTCAGTTATCCAGACTTGAGGTTTGCTTAGAAAAAGCCCCATGACATGTCCATGATGACTTCTTGTGGTGGATCTAAGTCTTGTAGCACCTGAAATTGATTCTTCAGTTCAAATCTGCTGCTGTATCCATTTGCCTTTTGCTGTAAAATTTCTTAGTACTTTTGGGAGATTTCTTGTTTTTCTTGAGTTTATCTTCAGTCTTGCTGCACGCGAATTGTGGTCACTTCCAACATCAGTTCCTCTGTATACTCTAACATCCTGGAGAGTTGATCTAAATTTCTTTCTAATATGTAGATTGTCAATCTAATTACTGGTGATTCCATCTGGGGAATTCCAAGTTACTTTATGTGTATCTTTTTGTGGGAATAGTGTTCCACCAATGATGACCACAGATACCAAGTACATAGGGTGACCAGATGTCCCAATTTTATAGTGACAGTCCCGATATTTGAGGCTTTGTCTTATATAGGCACCTATTACCCCCCGCCCCCTGTCCCCATTTTTCACACTTGCTGTCTGATCACCCTACAAGTACAGTTCTTCTAGTCTTTCACAGTTCTGATTTTGGGAACCAAATATGTGATTGCCCATTGATTTCTCCACTCTCTTGTTGTTGTTGTCAACCGTGGCATTGAAATCCTCCATTTCTAAGCAGATGAATGTCATGCTTGAAATATTGTCAGAGTTTGTAGGCATCATCATAGTGATCTGTCTGTGCATAACATTGTATAATTGTCATGTTCATGTACTGTGTTTAAAACCTGACTCAGAGCAATTGGGTATTGGTTCCCAATCTAAGTGATTTTTCTCTTTTGGAAGTCACAATTGGTGCTACTTCCTGAGTATCTTATGATTTTATTTTCATTTTTAATTGCTTTTTATCAGCTTCTGGCCATCAACATTTGCTTACTCCAAGGATTTGAGATTATATTCATCCATTTCTTTCATCACCTGCACAGCTTTTGGTGTTGCAGCCATCATTCAAATGTTTCAGAAACCTATTTTCATAGTTTTATTTTTACCTTTTTAGTAAAGAACTTTTCAAACACTTGGCTTCCTGATGGTTTTCACCAAGACTTGTTATTTCTACAAGACATGCTGTTTGCCATAGAGGCTATCTTCTTGTATGTCTATAACTTGGCCTATCACTCAACCCCCAGATCTGGAGGGCCAGTGAACTGCTTGTTATCTGGCCCCTACCCTTTGACCTGTCTTGGTTGGGTGACCCCAACCAGGAGTTATAACTACCTCTGGCATAGCTCTGAGGATCATTATAGCACACAAGCCTTCCCACCACATCAAGGTGCAGGCGTCCGGGAAATGATCTTGCCCACTTGCATCCGAAGAAGTGGGTATTCACCCACGAAAGGTCATGCTGCAAAACGTCTGTTAGTCTATAAGGTGCCACAGGACTCTTTGCTGCTTCTACAGAACCAGACTAACACGGCTACCCCTCTGATACTTACCCACTTAGAGTGGGATTTTCATGATTGCTCAGCATTGACCAAACTGCTCCCGTTAATGTCAATGAGAATTTGACGAGTGATTTCAAAAGGAGCAGTTAGGCCAATGTTGAGTGCTTTTGAAAATTCTACTCTGAAGCTGCAGTCTCCTGGTCAGAGAATCATTGCAGGTGGGGCCTTTAGTTAGGACCCATGCTGTAATTACTAGTCTCTTTTCCAGGGTTGTATCAAGAGCATAAAGTCTGGCTATTTATTTATCCAGTGACTGAGAAACACAAGTTTCTTTAAAAGTACCATCATTACAGGATTCTCCTTGGGTTTCAAGCCTCCAGAGCAGGGGTCGGCAACCTTTCAGAAGTGGTGTGTCGAGTCTTCATTTATTCACTCTAATTTAAGGTTTCACGTGCCAGTAATACATTTTCATGTTTTTAGAAGGTCTCTTTCTATAAGTCTATAATATATAACTAAACTATTGTTGTATGTAAAGTAAATAAGGTTTTTTAAAATGTTTAAGAAGCTTCATTTAAAATTAAATTAAGATGCAGAGCCCTCCAGACCATTGGCCAGGACCCAGGCAGTGTGAGTGCCACTGAAAATCAGCTCGTGTGCCGCCTCTGGCACGCATGCCATAGGTTGCCTACCCCTGCTCCAGAGCTAAACAGGCAGCAAGCTTCAGAAGCTGAAGATATTTTTGTTCAGGGTTGCTGTCTCACACACATCAGCTGGCATCATGTTCTGCTTCTGCAGCGGAAATGGAGCAGCCCACTGGTACCTCCAAATGCCAATTCCTCTTTAACCACTCATGAATGAGAAGCTGCCTGTGGCAGCCAAATCTACTTGGCTTTTGGCTAATTTTCTTCTTTATATCTGGGTTTTTCCCCCAAGGGTTTAACTGACCATCAGTTTCCTGTCAGTTTTAACAATTAAAACATTTAGAGAGGCTCTTGCCATCTCTTTGGCATTGGATTAAATTTCTTGCCAGTTAGGCCTGTTTCTCTCTTCTCTAGGGTAGCTTTGGTTCCTAGGGAGATGATGCATGCTACTGCAAATCTCATGAGAAGGGTACTTGTAGTACTTTCTTCTTGCAGACTTTGCGAAGCAAGTACAATGTTCATGGTTTTTTCCCCTGCACACTACTGCCTGGCTCCTGTGTTAAGACTGTGGATTCCAGACCCATAGTAGTGTGGCTAACTCCCAGCTGTAATCTATTCTGGGTACCTTCCCACCCATAAAACAAATACAAATATAGCTACAGCAAATCTACATTGATATCAATATACACACTGTTCTAGCTGGAAATCTGCATTTAATTAAACTTAAAATTGGCACACACCAACAAATGCAGAAAATGCAAACTTGAGGACAGAACTTTTGTGTTTAATTTTCTTTAGTGATTTAGAATATTTTTTATGGCAGTAGCAACATATCAACTGTTACATTATAAACATCTTGAAAACACAGGCCATCTGAAATATAGAAAATCAAACCTGCCAGTAACAATAACCCTTTAGCACTTTTCAGAGCACAGTCTGTTGTAGACTTCTCTTTGTACCATGACTGCTTTACACACACATCTACAAAAATCCGACTTTACCAAAAAATGTTTAAAGCCCTGCTCTAAACTACATTGAAAAGAAAAATCTCAAACTTCTATTAGAGTTGACTTCAGTGTTGTGGAGCACATGTGTATACAACAGGAGCTATTACAATTTCAGATTTTCAGTATGGGTGCAAGCTGGGGGTCATGTTTGAGGCTAGTGCACGTGTGCCCCTTTTGGCCTCTGAGGACACACAGCTCAGCCTTAGGCCTCTTCCCCTTACCTCTCTCAGGATGGAGTCTTGCAGTTTCTTCCACTATTAGACATCTACTGCTTACCGCCCTGCAGGTCTGACTGGGTTTTCGGTATCTGCATTTCTTCCTTTGGGAACCTGTGACATATGAGACTGACCAACAGTCTTCTTAGAGCAAAATATTTTTATTTAGACATTGGAACAAAGCATTATAGAAAAAAGGATTTTAAAATAAGAAACAACCTACATGTATGTTTATTATAGCAACAGTACTACCACCCCATACTGGTGACCTAGGCAGGCCTTACTTTTTCAGATACACGTATGCTTTCCTGTGCCGAGTGTCCTCTGTGTGCTGCCCCAGCTCTGCAGATAGCTGACACAGCAGAGACCACAGAGTCCAGTAAGATGCAAAGCCAGGATGCCTTCTTATACACAGGTACAAACAAGTTACACATCACACCTGTGTACATGTTGGTTCGAACAAAACAACTCTATTCATCATTTTACCCTGTCCTTTTATTATCTATGGAATGTTTTAGTATAATATGTTCTAATGCTGTGTTTATACTTGCTAGGTGAATATATGTTTATGCAGCATCAGCCAGTCTTGTTCATTACTTCAGTTCAGGCCTCAGGCCTCATACTAGGCCTTTATCAGGGCCTGCACTTACTACATCTTTCAACCTAGTTCCTGCGGGACCCAGAAAGAGTATCTTTTTAAACAGTGCAAAGTTCTTTGTTCTTTTCGTTGTTGCTGGGTTTTTGTCCCTCCTGATCAAACCAGTTTCAAAGGCTAGCGTAGGGTATCAAGCCAGACTAGTTAGAGCTGATAGTCCAATAACCAGCTCAATATACACTATTGAGAAATTGTTATATAGCACTCCATTGTTGTGTCACTGGAGTTTGTGGCCCACCGGTAGTAATAGAATGCTTCGGTGGTTTGCTGAGAGCCGGCTAGTCATGTTGGTGATGATTCTCCCTGCTAAAAGAAATAGCAGGGGGAAGGGGAAATGAAATAAAGTGCAAAAGAGAAGGCAGTGTGAGAGCTCTTGCAAAACCAAAACCACAACCCTGTATCACACTGAAGAAGCTAAAATACTTTTCCATGTAAGCAATTGCTGTAGTTCAGTGGCCATTTGTTTATCTACTTTTAACTGTATATTTACGTGATCAGCAGAGTTGGTTTAACTCCTATGTATGCATTTAGGGCCTGATCCTACTCCTATTGAATTCAATAGTAAAACTTCCGCTGACTTCAGTGGTGCAGGCTCAAATTACTAGCCATCGCTTTTGATGATCCAAAGGCCATAGTTTGATTATCTCTGGTGTAGATAAATCATTCTTGATGTTCATTCAGCCCTTTTCCTCTCTGCTACAACTGCCAAAAAAAAGTGCCAATTGTAAAAGATTACTTCTTCACTGCACTGAACAATGGACTGAAATCACCTGCTTCCTGCAGATCACTGAACAACTGTCAGAGCACAGTGACTTTGGTCACTACTACCTGGGGATGGATTTGACTCAATAACCTGGAGCTTGAAAGTCTGCTATTGGGGCTTTCTGTGTAATTGATGGGTACATTTCATTTATATTACTCAAATTCTGCGCCACTGCACAATGCAGCATTTCACAGAATTCCCTGTTTCCCCTGCAGAATTGGGGCTGCAGAGCTGTTGGCCATCACTGGGGGGATGCTGGACTTTACAGAGCCTGGCTGGGCTGAAGGCTGCACGCTCTGCTTGAGCCTCATTCTCCCAGGGAAAGGAAAGGGCCCGAGAGGCCCAGCTATGGCAAAGGGCAAGTAAGGCCAGGGCTGCAGCACACCACATCCTCCAGCAGGACAGTAACGAAGCTGGGGGGAGTAAAGGTTCTGGGGGTGCTGGTGTCTGGGCAGGGCGTGCCCTGTGGCTAGGCTTTGGGGGCCCCACACAGCCCCCTCCAGCATCCTTCAACTGGAATTGGGTTGCCATAGGGGTTTCTTTAACTCTCTACTCCTGGGGGAATCTTCTTTGCTGTTGTCTGTATTGTTGACATATTGTTGACAGGTATTTTGAAATAAATTACCAAAATAATTGAAACTAGAGTGTTTATATTGTGGTGTTTTGACAAATAAAATGTGCAAAAATTTGCAGAATTTTAAAATATTGTGCACAGAATTTTTAATGTTTTGGTGCAGAATTCCCCCAGGAGTTAAATAAAATATTTGTCTGCTGATCGTGTGTGTGTGTGTGTGTGTGTGTGTGTGTAATATATATATATATATATATATATATATATATATATATATATATATGTGTATATATATATATATATATATATACACATACATATACATACATATATATACACATACATATACATATACATACATATGTATATGTATGATTAATTGCTCTGTTAATAATAGAATACCATTTATTTAAATATTTTTGGATGTCTTCTACATTTTCAAATATATTGATTTCAATTAGAACACAGAATACAAAGTATACAGTGCTCACTTTATATTTATTTTTTAATACAAATATTTGCACTGGAAAAAAGAAATAGTATTTTTCAATTTGCCTAATATGAGTACAGTAGTGCAATCTCTTTATCATGAAGGTTGAACTTACAAATGTAGAATTATGTACAAAAAATAACTGCACTTAAAAATAAAACATTGTAAAACTGTAGAGCCTACAAGTCCACCCAGTCTTACTTCTTGTTCAGCCAATCGCTATGAGAAACAAGTTTGTTTACATTTATGGGAGATAATGCTGCCCACTTCTTATTTACAATGTTACCTGAAAATGAAAACAGATGTTTCCCATGGTACTGTTGTAGCAGGTATTGCTAGATATTTACGTGCCAGATATGCAAAACATTCGTATGCCCCTCATGCTTCAGCCACCATTGCAGAGGACATGCTTCCATGCTGATGATACTCATTAAAAAAAATTATGCATTAATTAAATTTGTGGCTGAACTCCTTAGGAGAGAATTGTATGTCTCCTGCTCTGTTTTACCTGCATTCTGCCATATATTTTGTGTTATGGCAATCTCGGATGACAACCCAGCATATATTGTTCATTTTAAGAACACTTTCACTGCAGATATGACAAAACGCAAAGAAGGTACCAATGTGAGATTTCTCAAAGTAGCTACAGCACTTGACCCAAGGTTTAAGAATCTGAAGTGTTGTCCAAAATCTGAGACAGACAAAGTGTGGAGCATGTTTTCAAAAGTCTTAAAAGAGCAACAGTCTGATGTGGAAACTACGCAACCCGAACAACCAAAAAAGAAAATCAACCTTGTGGTGGCATCTGACTCAGATGATGAAAATGAACATGCGTCAGTCTGCATTGCTTTGGATTGTTATCAAGGAGAACCATCATCAGCATGGAAGCATGTCCTCTGGAATGGTGGGTGAAGCATGAAGGGACATATGAATGTTTAGCATACCTGGCACATACCTGTGTCACTGGCTACAACAGTACCATGGGAAACACCTGTTCTCACTTTCAGGTGACATTGTAAATAAGAAGTGGGCAGCATTGTTTACATTTACAGGAGATAAACTTGTTTGTCTTCATGATTGGCTGAACAAGAAGTAGGACTGAATAGACTTTTTGTTTGAGTACAGTTTTGTAACAAACAAAAAATCTACATTTGTAAATTGCACTTTCACAATAAAGAGATTGCACTACAGTACTTGTATTAGTGGGGGAGCCTGAGGGCTAGTACATACTGGGCAGTCTCTTGCAATAGAAATACTAGAAAAACAAGATTCTCAATTTAATCTAAATTAGCTCTTTTATTATGCTGTGGAGAGAGAAACAGTCAAATGATGTCTAAGACCCTTAAACAGGGCCTACCTATCTATCACCCCTGTCCTCCAATTGGGCTTTGGAACCCACGTCTCTTACTTAGCGAGTACCATTCAGTTGAGGGTGAGTCTCTCTATCAGGGTTTGCCAGGTACAGTTCTGCTGCCCTTGGTTCACACAACAAGGATAACAACCCTTTATTACTCCTACCCCCATAACAAGGAGACTGAGGATCCAAAACCAGTCACGAGATCATTTGGGCAATAAATCCCATCATGCTGAGCACCTAGGCAAAGTATTTGTCCCAATTTCTGTTCCTCACATACCCTCTTCCCCTTTGCTGAAGGTCCAGATCTCCAACCTGGCCTCTCTCATACCCACAATTTCTCTCTTTCCCACCTAGTTTAACTCAAAGCCCATGGGAAAGGTGTGCCCATGCAAACAAGAACAGCTCCTGAAGTCTTTTTCCTCAGCTCACCACTAGATGTCAAGGGAGAGCTCATTCAGACTCTGCTTACATCCATCTATCTATCTAGTAGCCTCATGTTTTAGAAAATAAACCACCAACAACTGATTAATTATGGACCAGTGATTACTAAGGATTTTCATTGTTGATTTAAACTAAACTGACTTAGTTATGACTGTAAAAACTACAACTGTTTTTTTTTTTAAGTTTGTATAACTGAAATTGTCACTGACTTTGTTTTAAGAACTAAAAATATTTATTTAGGGCTGAGGCTGTGATATGCCAAAATTCAGTTAATGGTTTAAGAGTTGAAAATGCAACTGCTGCCAATATCTTTGGTATAGTGGTAAGAGCACAAACAGTACCAATTTAGTATGCAGACTGGCGGGTGCCATCCCACTTACGTTATAGCAACAGCTGCTGCTGAGTTGGCCTCATTACTGTATCAGTATCGTGTCTAGACTTCAAGCCGACTAACCTCATTAATACAGAGTTGAAGGAAAAATATAAAATTATTATAGTTAGGTTTGATTCAATTCTTTCCATTGATGGGCATGTCTGGACACGGCTCCCACCCCTTGCTAGTCAATGCAAATGCTTATTAGTGGATGCATTGTTTATAATAATGGTAATATAGCAATTCTGAGACTGTAACTAACTGGTCCAAATATACAATGCTTTTCTCATATTAATTTGAAATTGTGAAGCCCAATGATGACAGATGCTAATATTCTCAATGTCTGTTGATTTCAAGGGGATTGGGCCCCAGGTCAATAAATAAAAATAACCTCCCCAGCAAAAGTGCAATTCAAAACTGAGTCCACTTAATAACTGATAATTCCATAAGAGAGGCAGAATAATTTCTCAGCAGATCAGATGTCGTGTGTGTGTGTGTGTGTGTGTGTGTGAGAGAGTGAATGAATTAGAGCTGCTGTGTCTTCTTCGTAGTGTGCCTCAAGTGGCATGTGACCAAGATTCATCACCAAATTTGGACCACTGGTTGGATCATTAGCTTCCCTGGCCTGGGCCGGGTATTACAACATGAATGCTGATCCAGCTGCTTTGTAATAATTTATGAATAATGTATAACCTAGTTATTGGGAATATTTATTATATGAACATGTTGGTTTTGTAATGGGAGGGTTTGTCAGGACAAAGCAGGAAGGAAAACAACAGCTCAAGACAAGCCCCTCCTCAGTCAACACAAATGGGTCATTAAGAAAACGCTGGATAGGAAAAGACCCAGCAACAAAAGATGATCAGAAGGACTAGTGCAGTTTAAAAAGGGACTCTTGGGAGAGAGGACGGTAGTTGCTGGGATAGGTGTGCTGGGAAACCAGACTGACACACAAACACCCTGCCTGTTTTATCATCAAATGGAAAGCCTTCAATAAGAAAGATGTGTGTAGACTATTTGTTTTGAAAATCCTTTTTCTCTTAGGCTTTGTTCCTACTGTGGGAATAAACCATACTTTAGTTTTAAGAAAGCTGGCTGGCAACTGTATGTAACACTGGTCACATATTGATGAAGGGAAGAACTGTAGATGCCAAACCCAGTTGGACCTGCTGGATAGGCATGATTGGTATATAAGGTACTGTAGCCCGCCAGATTCTAGTCAAAGAATGGCAGAACTGTGGAATTCCACCTCAGAGGAGGTAAATGCACGAGACCTAACCTCTGAGGGGGTGCACTCAGAGAGACCAAAATGGGGGTAGAGGTGCAGTAGCCCTATCACTATGACAATGTGTTATAAAAGATCCCGTGTGCTTTGTATAGAATAAGGGAGAAGGCAAAAATGCCGCATTTATTGAGAATACAGCAGTTGACATATGCTTTCCAGTTACACACACACACACACTCACACCATGCACCCAGTCCTGCCAGTTGATGTTTATAGTTACCAGTCCAGAGTCTGGATCAACCTAGTGGCCAGCCAGATTGGTCGCAGAGGGGAGCTGGGCTCTGACAGTTGGGGTCCAATGCTCCCGGAGTGTGGAAAGACGAACCCAAAGTGCTATGGCAAAGCACCCTGTTCTCATAGTCCTTTTTTCTCTGTAGAAGTCTATGGATTTTGGTGTGTCAGTTTCTGAGCAGTTACTTGTGTTATCTTTTGATGTAAACATTCCAGTACACCTCCGAGAGGGCCATCCTGTCCTGGTTTCGATTTAATTAATTGTTTTGTCCTTAGGGGTGCCAGCCTGCACCTTTGGGTCATCAATCTGCCCTTCCTTCATTATGGATGTGCGTTGATGGTTCTCTGGTGTCGTTAAGTCTCTTCACTCCTCCTTCCTTGACCATCTGGCTATAACAATGGCCTTCACCCCTTTTCTTTTGCTGATGCATACATTCCTCATTCACACAACCAATTTTTTACAGAGATCTTCAAAGGTATACAGCAGTTTTTATGTTGAGCAAGAAAAGGCATTGTAAATTAAGCCTTCCTAAATCTTATAATTAAAACAATTCACATTGGGGCCCAGGCCTTCAACATTCCTCTAATCTCCTTAACACAGATACAATACAACAGGGGTCCCCAACGCGTGCCCACGGGTGCCATGGCGCCCGCGGGGGCATCTAAATGCACCTGCGTCCTGGCCGGCGGTGGAGCATCTGCCGAAATGCCACCAAATTTCTGCAGCATTTCGGTGGCGACGCCTCTCAACGCTGGTGTTATCGAGAGGTGTCGCCACCGAAATGCCGCTGAAATTCAGCGGCATTTCGGCGGATGCTCCACCGCCGCCATGGTCCTTCGTCTGGCGCCCGCCAGATGAAAAGGTTAAGGACCACTGCAATACAAGATTCTGTCACTTACTTACTAAAACCTTAAAACAAAGAAATGTATATTTAACTAGAGTGCCTAATTTGTAATACATATAGGAAACCATAGTAGACATTATAACTTACCCTAAAACAAAAGGGTGACCATAATCAGTCATAAAGTTTGTTCTGGTCTGTCCCTGCCTTAACATCAGTACAGACACCGGCAGTCTGTCAGATGCATTTCTACCAATGTCCCAGAGGGTCATTCCTTTCTGCTATTCAAAAAGGGTGGCTGGCAGGATGAAATCAAATCATACATTAATTCTCATAGTACAACTATAAAATCCTGCTCCTACATATGTGCACAATTTACAAATGCATTCTGTTAGCAGTATTTATTTTTATTACTGTAGTGCCCAGAGGCCCCACCAGGAGAGGTTCCCATTGTGCTAGGTACTGTGTAGATATATAGTAAAACACACACACTGCCTTAAAGACCCTTTTTATTTATTTATTTATTTTTTTACAGGTTACAACAGGTAAGTGAAATAATCTGGGAGAGAGGTAGGATGTTGTTGTACAAGATGGGCTTGCCATTATTAGGTGGTAGTGTTCTGTAGGCCTCATGGCAAAGGTGAACTCCTAAGGACTGATCTGATGGAGTATATGGCTTTGTAGATTTTGGGGGGGAGCTTTTCCCCATGTGTAAGATATAGCATGGGAGAAAGTACAACGGTGCTTGTAGGAAAAGTGGGCAAATGGCTGATGATTAGTGCTATAGTTGGTAGAGCAAAGATAGGGAATAATTGCATGATAAGATCAGAAAATTTGAAAGGTAGGGTGGAGATGGGACAGTCCTTGAAGATAAAGACAAGAATCTTGTGTTTTAAGGCAGTGGTTGAGTGGAGGGACTCATGCCGATTTCTTTCATTATAATATCCAATTATTTAATTACTATCACAGTATGGCCCATGGTCTCTAGTAATGAGATATATATAGGAAATCAGAAATTCAAATATCAAAGTGATAAAATTGATTAAGGAAGTCAAAGGAAAGCAAGCAATCCTGTTTAAACAACTAAGTGCTATAACTATTTTTACAGTCAAATAAAATTCAGTTTTATAGTTCTTCACTAATGGACAAGGACTGCAATGGAGACAGATTGTTTAGTGCTATAGATGTAGAATGTACTTTACCAAATGTTGAAAATTTGGTTCTTCCCCAGAATTTATTACATCTATTCATGTTGGTGGTAATACTTTGCACTTCTACGGTGCCATGTATTCAAGGATTTCAAGTGTTTTAACATTGATTAACTAAGCCTCTGACAACCCTGGTGCAGCAGGTATTCTATTTATATTTTATAATACTCAAAGATAATTCTTAGACACTTTATAAATACATAATTCTGTCAAATGTTCTCAGCCAGTTCAAACGGCAATGAACAATATAAAAATTTAGCATCTAAAATAGTTCACCTATTGATTAAACATGTTGTGTCGTCTTCACCATCATAAGAAACTCACGTGTGTCTGATTTATTTTTAGTTTCCATGCTTATTCAGTGTCTGCTGGCTGACATACTGAAAGGACACCATGCTTCTTGGATTAAAGAGCCACCCCACTCTAGTATGCTGGTTGGTAGCTTTCTTGGCCATTTATGGGACGACCTGTATATTTTCCTTTTTAGTGCTAATTTTGTAAAGGATCTGGTATATATTGTTGATGATACATCTCAGGAATCAGTAATACAAATTCAGAGCAATAGATACTTTCAATAGGTACATATTGCTTTTTAAATAATAGGTTTTGCGTGGGATGGGGAAGACTGTATTTAAAGTTAGGTTTTATTTCTCTTTTTAAGTACCCAATTCTCACTGTTTCTGTAGTGGAAAAAAATCTTTGTTGTAAGTCATTTGAGATTTCCACTTTCACATGATGGACAGCTTGGCAGATGACAATTTAAAATGAAGCAAATTTGGAGTGGATGGCTTTCATCAAGCCCCCAGGCATAATATAGACATTTAAATACTTATTTTTTAATAATTTTCACTTGAAGTGCTCAGAAAGCACTTGAGAAACTGCAATCAAGAGTTGAGTAAATCATGTACTTTTGCTAATTATGTACAAAAAACTATGATAAAAGGACATTTTATTGCAAAGTCAAACACTAGAATGGAGATACTATTTTCTCAGCAGGTCAACTCAAAGCTCCCAGCCTCCTGTATTAGATAATATTTGCTAACTTTCTCCATCCTGCAATAAAAATGCTTCCACAGGAGTTCTCATTTGAATACTTATAGTTACTCATGAGCTGCTCAGGAAGCCAATTTAAGATTAAATAACCCTGTTGTATAAAACAAAACTGGGCAGACTGTTCCCAACAACCCAAGCCCCATCCACCATATGAAGATCTTAGTATCTCCACAGTACTGTCTGTCACCTTCTTCATGGGCACTTTGATGGCCTCTCTACAGTTCAGGATCCATACAAGGAAAAAGGACTGGACACAGGAGGGGATGCTGGGGAAAGTAAGACGGTAGGGAATGTCTATCTTCTCCCGGCTAAGACCACAGAGTTTACTTGGAAAAGGCGATCAGCTCGAAGATTCCACAAAAGGACTACATAAATACAGGAACAGTGAGAACATCCCTGGCTACGTTAGAATAATAACAATGACAAAAGTTATAAGGGATGAAAACTTCTCCTGCTTCAGAGGACATGCCAACCACTAACTGTGATGGATAAGAAAGAATATCACCTATAGCCAGGTTATTCCATCAGTGTACACTATGGGGTTTGGTTTTGCCTCTTTCTCTGAAGCATCTGCTCCTGGACTACTGTCAGATGAGATACTTAGACAGTGTATGTCTGTTTCCACAGCATTTTTATATTAGTCTGGAAAAATTCCTCTTGCCCACTCACCTGAAATTAGTAAAACATCATTAGCATTTCATGATCAATCATAGTCAAAGGCAGCACAGTACATTTTGTGTTTGAGCTTGTACATTTTCATAGCAATTTTGAAAGGCTGTTATATCATTGCAGAACTAAGCATGTGATTTAGGTCTTTATCATGGCTGTACTGTGTTTATACATTATATACTATTAGATTTTAAATGCACAACTTAGAAAAAAATCTGACCCATGAAACAATTGTTACAGAACAAAAAATACAAAAAAAACCCCAACACCCTGAATTACTCTGTCTTCTGTGTCACTACTAATAGCAATGTCTGCATGGATAGCAGGCTTCTGTACTCTAAGCTTTACTGTAAGCTATTTGTAACTTGTCATGAATGCAGAAAGCGATACCAAATACACTACACTAATAAGAAACCATTTAGAAATAAATTTATCTCTACTGAAATCATGGTTCACAGAATATCAACATCCCTGTGAATTACAAAGGAAGTTGACTGTTTCTCACAATATTACAGGATGTTCCTAAATAAGAATGCACTCTAGTAGTCATAAAAACAAATTATAATGCTGCCAGAATAACTAAATAACAAAGTAACTGCACTGTAATGTGCAGGGGCGGCTCTAGCCATTTCGCCGCCCCAAGCACGCCGGTCCCGCGGCTCTGGTGGACCTCCCGCAGATGTGCCTGCGGATGCTCCACCGAAGCCATGGAACCAGCGGACCCTCCGCAGGCATGCCTGTGGGAGGTCCACCGGAGCTGCCTGCCACCCTCCCGGCGACCAGCAGCGCCCCCCTGCGGCATGCCACCCCAAGCACGCGCTTGGCGTGCTGGGGCCTGGAGCCGCCCCTGGTAATGTGAAATGGGTAGATTAATGGTCAGACTGCAGCATGAATAAAAGTTTACATTTATTAACATTAAGTATCTCCATCTCCAGCTACTCAGGGTACACAAAAATTAAGCTTTGCTTTTCACTGACAGATAATTGAAATGTCAGTACTCTCGCCTTCTGATATCAACTTCTGCTTACCCTATGTGACCAGGGTTGTTTAAAAAAAAAAAAAAATCTTATCAAGAGTGAAGAACAAGTCATGTGTTTACTATGCATGGTTCTACAGTTATTACCCATGTGATGTGACCACATTATTGGTTTTAGCTAATGTCCTTGTTTTACATGTCAGAAAAACTGTACAGAGTCAGCTCAAATGTGACTCAAAAGTTTTGGGTGTGTGCGTGTTTTAGCAGTGGCAACTAAACTAATGGAAATGTTTCTATACTGTTTTAAAAAATCCTGCTGCAAACACTTTTATTTTAAAAATAAATTTTCACTTGCAATATTTGTAACCCATATTTAACACCATTCTGTTATTGCAAAAGAACATGAAACTGACTAGAAATAAGTTATAAAATCAAAGGTTAGTCATTTCCACTAATCTGTGTTGGGGAAAAAAATGTAAATTAAAAACTTTAATGCTAAAAGGTAAATTTGATTTTAAAAATTCTTTCAATTTCTATAAGCTTAGGTATTTGTAAAATAAATAAGGAGAATTACTTAATTATACTAATATAATTTGTATATGTAAGGCTGTTTTTGTTCTGGCTTTTCTGAGTTTTAAATTGGTTTATCTTTTCTACTTTTTTTATTACTGGAATGTTTATATGTAACTCCACCCCCAATTTGGAAAAATGTAATAAAAAGTTATAGGAAATACTGACCTACAGCTGTTTGAGAGAGATATAATATTTGGAGGGGGGTGTTAATATTTGTCTTACTCTATCCTTAAGCTTAGAGTGACTATCTCCTCTCTATCCGCCATGTACTCTCCTTTTCCTTCTGCACCTACCTTCCTACTTGCATTTCCTAAGTAATATCCCTGCGATTTCTCAAGCCTGCACTGTTCTATGTGTCACACATGTTGGTAGATCCTGATCCTATAAGATCTTCTACATCTCTGGATCCTGAAGTCTATAATCCCACTGATTTTAAGTTTCCATGCTCACTACTTATGATTTTTGTTGATGCTGTCTGTTGCCTCGATCCCATACATCTATAAAGGAAAACGTAGTCCCCACTTAAAATCTAGATCAGATACAAATGAAGAGTGCAAATTCAAATGCACCACTATTTTTAAAATTCTTAATTTAATGCACAGAGATTGTTCCCTACTCTGTAAATGTTTCTGTATTATCAACTACAAACACTGAAAAATCAGCAGCCCTCCCTACCACCACCCTCCCAAAAATAATGGGATTGTTTAGAAATCATGTGTTTTTTAAAATACGTATTTTGGATTATTTTGATTTGTCTTCTGGTATTAGAGCATTTAGAGTTTGTGTTTTTAAGCTTTTCACTGCAATGTTGCAGAATCTTCCTTTAGCTCAAGTGACAGGACCCTGGGCTTTTGGAGCTGGAAAAATGACTTGTGTCCCTGCTGTAGTTGTGTGGATCTAGGGACTCTAGTGTAGTTGTAGCGCTATTGGTCCCAGGATAGTAGAGACACAAGGTGGGTGAGGTAATATCTTTCTGGACCAACTTCTATGGGCGAGAGAGACAAGTTCTCAAGCTTTACAGAGCTTAGCACCTGAAGAGAAGGGCTCAGTGTAAGCTTGAAAGTTTGTCTCTCTTACCAATTGAAGTTGGTCCAGTAAACTATATTACCTGACTCCCTTCTCTCTGTAATGTACTGCACGGCACCAGCCAGAGAGGCCTCCATGGCAGCAGATGTAGTTACATAAGGGCATGAAAAAGGCTGAGGGTGTTTCCCGGCCAATGGGAGTGCGGAGCCGGTGCTCGGGGTGGGGGCAGCACGCAGAGCCCCGTGTCTACCCGATCTAGGAGTCGGATCTGCTGGCTGCTCCAGGGGCGCAGCGCGGTGCCAGGAGAGGCAGGAAACCTGCTTTCGCCCTGCAGTGCTGCCAAGCAGACTTTTAACGGCCTGGGTGGCAGTGCTGGTCGGAGCCGCCTGGGTCCCTTGGTGACCAGGCTTCCAGTCAAAAACCCGGACGCCTGGTAACCCTAAAGGCGCCCCTCGGTGTAGGTGTGGCCTGTCACTGGCACAGCACTGCACCCTGGTTGGCACAGGGTGGCTTTGGGCCCAGTGCTGTTCATGGCACTGCCCAGCTGGGGTGCCCCGGGACTGACCCACGCACCCGGCTGTAGGGGGGGCCAGTAGCCTGGGACTGTTCATAGCAGGGCCGGCTCTAGGTTTTTTGCTGTCCCAAGCTAAAAAAATTTTGGCTCCCCCCCCACCCCCTGAATTGTTTTTCCTTTTACACGTTTGCACTTTGCAGTTTTGTTTTGACTGTTTAAAATTTAAAAAAAAATGAAAACAGAGAATTTGTAGTTAGTGAAACAAAACCATTTCCTACTAATGTAATTTTAACATTTAATTTATCAAGGGCATTTCAAATTCTAATCCTGTCTCCCAGTGTGCTTCAACCTCCCAGCTGGTGTCATCTCTGGAAAAATTGTTTCCATTATCCAATTGATTTATGAAAATATTGAATAGTGCTGGACCCCGTGGGACTGCTGGTCACATTTACCACTTTGAAAGTGTATCATTGATAACTGTCCTCCAACCAGTTTTTCACCCACTATTTCCCTACCTGCACATGACTGAGTGGTAGAAGGCAGGCCAAGCACATACTTGGCTAAAATAATGTAGAAATATCTTGTGGTTAATCTGAAGAGCAGAAATACACTATTTTTCTTCTTTGCCCAAGGAGTGACTCAGTGATAGGTCAGAAGGAGGAATGTCCTCATCCCATCCAGCAAAAGTAATAGTTTCAGCCGGATATCTAGGCACTGGGACAGAGGCTGGGTGAGAAGCTAAGGGTTAAGGTAAGCAAGCTATATTTAGCAGGTGCCCCCTATGAGACTGAACTCAGGCCAGTGGGCCATTCAGGCTAGGCACAAGGAGCGTACAGAAGCCTGTGTGGTTACAACTAAAGCTGGGTGACTTTTTTTGTTCAATCAAAACAACATTTACGAACAAATGTGCAGAAAAATGTTGTTTCATTCAACTTTTCCCCTTAAATTAAAGTCTTTAAAAATGGTTTTCATTGAGCTTTTCCTCTCTTAGCCTTTCCTTCTCCTCGCCTCCTTTTCCCTCTCGGGGCGGGGAGAGAAAAAGGTAAAGAGGGAGAAAAAGAAGGCGGGGTAGAGGGGTAACAACAAACTGAAAACCTTGGAGGCTTTTTTGGTTCTTGTTTCACCAAGCACAAAAACAAAAACAAATAAAAACCCTGCTAAACGTTTCAAATGAAATGAGATGAGATTTTTTTAGAATCCCTGACCCATCCTGCTCCTTGTGCCCTGACAGCCACCTCCCTAAGACCCCCCCATCTAACCCCCCCTTCCCTGGCCCCTGACCACCCCCCCACAGAACCTCTGCCCCCTCCCTGCCCCCTGAGTGTCCCTGGGACTCCCTGCCCCTTAGCCAACCCCCGGCCCCAGCTGCTCACCACCGCGCGCCTCGAGAAGCGGCCCTGCACGGCGCTGCAGCCGCACGGCTCGGGGCGGGGGCTGAGCTCTTCCCCGCCCAGAGCCGCGGGGTCAGGGGAGGAGCCGCTTGGCTCGGAGCTCGCAGCCCCGCCCCCTGACCACGCGGCTCGGAGCGGGGCGGGGCGGAGCTCAGCCCCCCCGGAGCCAGGCGGCTGCTGCGCCGTTTAGGACGCGCTGAGGCACCGGGCGCGAACAAGCGGAGGCGGGGCCGCGCTACCGGAACCCGCCGCTCTTCCGCGGTAAGGAGCCATCCCTGTCCCCTAGGCGGAGCCGGTAGCGCGGCCCTGCCCCGGCTGCAGGGGACGGGCCGCTCCTCGGCTCGCGGCGGCGGGATGAGCCGGGACCCCAGCCTTATGCCGCCCCCTAGAGTTTGCCGCCCTAGGCACCTGCTCGTTTAGCTGGTGCCTAGAGCCGCCCCTGGTCAAAGGGCGTAGGGCTCTGGGGCAGGGGTTGTGGGGCAGGGTCTGTGTATGGGGAGGGGGGAGGTGCTGGGGCAGGGTCTGTGTGTGGGGAGGGCTCTGGGGCAGGGTTTATGTGGGGGGAGGTGCTGGGGCAGGGTGTGTGTGGGGGTGCTGGGGCAGGGTTTATGTGTGCTGGGGCAGGGTCTGTGTGTGGGGGCTCTGGGGCAGGGTCTGTGTGTGGGAGGGGCTCTGGGGCAGGGTTTATGTGGGGAGGGTGCTGGGGTAGGGTTTGTGGGGGCACACGGTTTGTGTGGGGAGGGGTTCTGGGGAGGGGCGCTGGGGAGGTTTATGTGTTGGGGAGGGGTGCTGGGGTAGGGGCTCTGGGGCTCTGGGGCAGGGTTGTGTGGAGGGAGGGGCTCTGGGGCAGGGCTTGTGTGTGGGAGGAGGGGTTCTGGGGCAGGGTTTGTGTGTTGGGAGGGGTGCTGGGCAGGGTTTGTGTGTTGGGAGGAGGGGTTCTGGGGCAGGATCTGTGGGGTGCTGGGGCAGGGTTTGTGTGTTGGGAGGGGTGCTGGGCAGGGTTTGTGTGTTGGGAGGAGGGGTTCTGGGGCAGGGTCTGTGTGTGTGTGTGTGGGGGGGGTCTCTGGAGTAGGGTCCGGGGGAAGGGAGAAGTGGGGGTGGTTGTACAGCGTGTTTCATGACCCTAGCAGTAAAAGAGTGTGCTGATTGCCTGCACACTGGATGGTGCCAAGCTTGTGCTGACATCTTGGCTTATGTTGAATAGTCCTTGGTGGTTCCATTCTCTCATCAGATGTAAATTACTGATACTACACATCTCTGTGTACAGCATAGCCTTTTTGATGTTGCTAGAATGACCCATGAGAAAAATATCTTGATTGCAACATGTACAAATTGGAGCTCAAGATTTTCTCACATATGTATAGACCAGGGGTAGGCAACCTATGGCACGTGTGCCGAAGGCGGCACGCGAGCTGATTTTCAGTGGCACTCACGCTGCCTGGGTCCTGGCCACCGGTCCAGGGGGCTCTGCCTTTTAATTTAATTTTAAATGAAGCTTCTTAAACATTTTAACATTTTTAGATGGTCTCTTTCTAAGGTTTTTAAAATGTATTACCGGCACGTGAAACCTTAAATTAGAGTGAATAAATGAAGACTCGGCACATCACTTCTGAAAGGTTGCTGACCCCTGGTATAGACACTGGCTAGCCTCTTGGTCTTCTATATCCTGTTTGGTAAAGAATATGATAGCAGTTTTATGAGATTTTATTCCTGGCAGGTATTGAGAAATACCGTACATTTAGTCTCAGAGCTGTCTTGCTGAGGCTGCTCCTTGGTGATCAGGATTGTCTCTCTTTTTCCAACATCTTCACCTCTCGTCTTTCAGCCAAACTAAGTTGAAACGGTTCTATTTTCTTTAGTTATGATAGCATCCATGTTGCTGATAACACACCAGTAAAAATATGCTTTCTTTATTCTCTCATATCTTCAAGATCCCTGTATACTGAAGTGGGAGACAACCATGATTTAACTCTACAGTACCACCAGTATCAAAACTTTCTTGTACAATGTTCTGTTCCAAATTTCAGAAATGGCACAAAATAGAAACACCTTGAGCACTGGTGAACTTTTAGTTTCCAAATGAATGTGCAAGGAGTAGCCCCTACTGCTGTTAATGGGGTTTTGAGAATTTTTTTTAAATTGTGATTATGGTTTGACATACTATAGCTGTGCATACATATGTATCATACTGCTCTGACAAAGTCAATATGAAGCAAAGGCAGAATTGGCCTCAAATATGCTGTCCTATATATGAATGTAGGCTTTGGTGTATTTTATTCCCCTTGGCCCATTACTTCTGAAATTTCTTCCTCTAAAAGTCTGTCCCTGATTTTTGCACAGTTATATGTAGAATCATAGAATATCAGGGTTGGATGGGACCTCAGGAGGTCATCTAGTCCGACCCCCCTGCTCAAAGCAGGGCCAATTCCCAACTAAATCATCCCAGCCAGGGCTTTGTCAAGCCTGACCTTAAAAACCTCTAAGGAAGGAGATTCCACCACCTCTCTAGGTAACCCATTCCAGTGCTTCTCCACTCTCTGAGTGAAAAAGTTTTTCCTAATATCCAACCTAAACCTCCCCCACTGCAACTTGAGACCATTACTCCTTGTTCTGTCATCTTCTACCACTGAGAACAGTCTAGATCCATCCTCTTTGGAACCCCCTTTCAGGTAGTTGAAAGCATCTATCAAATCCCTCCTCATTCTTCTCTTCTGCCGACTAAACAATCCCAGTTCCCTTAGCCTGTCCTCATAAGTCATGTGCTCCAGCCCCCTAATCATTTTTGTTGCCCTCCGCTGGACTCTTTCCAATTTTTCCACATCCTTCTTGTAGTGTGGGGCCCAAACCTGGACACAGTACTCCAGATGAGGCCTCACCAATGTCGAATAGAGAGGAATGATCACATCCCTCGATCTGCTGGTAGTGCCCCTACTTATACAGCCCAAAATGCCATTAGCCTTCTTGGCAACAAGGGCACACTGTTGACTCATATCCAGCTTCTCGTCCACTGTAACCCCCAGATCCTTTTCTGCAGAACTGCTGCCGAGCCATTCAGTTTCTAGTCTGTAACAGTGCATAAATTCTTCTTTCCTAAGTGCAGGACTCTGCACTTGTCCTTGTTGAACCTCATCAGGTTTCTTTTGGCCCAGTCCTCTAATTTGTCTGGGTCCCTCTGTATCCTATCCCTACCCTCCAGCGTATCTACTCCTCCTCCAAGTTTAGTGTCATCTGCAAACTTGCTGAGGGTGCAGTCCATGCCATCCTCCAGATCATTAATGAAGATATTGAACAAAACCGGCCCCAGGACTGACCCTTGGGGCACTCCACTTGAAACCGGCTGCCAACTAGACATGGAGCCGTTGTTCACTACCCGTTGAGCCCGACGATCTAGCCAGCTTTCTATCCACCTTATAGTCCAATCATCCAGCCCATACTTCTTTAACTTGCTGGCAAGAATACTGTGGGAGACCGTATCAAAAACTTTGCTAAAGTCAAGGAATAACACATCCACTGCTTTCCCCTCGTCTACAGAGCCAGTTATCTCCTCATAGAAGGCAATTAGGTTAGTCAGGCATGACTTGCCCTTGGTGAATCCATGCTGACTGTTCTTGATCACTTTCCTCTCCTCTAAGTGTTTCAGAATTGATTCCTTGAGGACCTGCTCCATGGTTTTTCCAGGGACTGAGGTGAGGCTGACTGGCCTGTAGTTCCCCGGATCCTCCTCCTTCCCTTTTTTAAAGATGGGCACTACATTAGCCTTTTTCCAGTCATCCGGGACCTCCCCTGTTCGCTATGAGTTTTCAAAGATAATGGCCAATGGCTCTGCAATCACATCGGCCAACTCCTTTAGCACCCTTGGATGCAGTGCATCCGGCCCCATGGACTTGTAGTGGGTTTCTTTAGCAATGCAAATAATATTTCACAAATATTTCTCATATACATTTATTCTGAGTGTAGCAGTGCATCAAAGGAGTTGGCACAAAGGATTCTGGGGTATCATCAGTTTCTAGATGGTAAACTCTTCAGAGAAAGAACTGTCTTTTTGTTTGTTAAAGTGTACTAGTTGCGTAAGGCACTATAGAAATAATATTAAACCTACAATGCCATGAGAAGGACATGTTCTACTAGATCTATACTTGAGATGTGAGACTTGCAGTTGAATTCAGGTGCATGCTACTCAGTCCAACCTTTCATCAGTTCATGCTCCAGAGGTAAGCCTAGACATGGTCTAAGAGAGCAGCTATTCAATATTTTTTTTGATCCTACTCTAAGTGTATAATCTCATGCCTTATTTACTTCAACATTCAAACTCCGCATTGGATATAGAATTATTCATTTCCTTATGGTCTTTTCTCTGGTATTCATCACTAGTATCTGATAATGCTTCACAAACATGATTAATTTCTCCACAATATCCATGTGAAGTAAGGTGGTATGTATATATTATCCCCATTTTACACATGGGGAGTGAAGTCCAAAATTGTCAAGGGTGATAAAAGTTTTGTAGGCCTTGATATGATCTGGCCATAAGTCCTATTGAGTTGCAATTGAGAATGCTAAGCACTTCTGCAAATCAGTCCCTGGGTATCTCATATTGGGTACACAGAAAATGCCTGTACACCTGTGAAAATTTTGGTTTATGTAACTTGCCCAGAATCTCACAGCTCACATGATAGAGGCAGGGATAGAATCCAGTTCTCCAGAGTGGTGGTGAAGGCAGCTGAAACACCACCTTCATTTTTCTTTTTTGAATCCCCTGCCTCATTTGCTGCACAACTTCCTACTTCTGTAATAGATGAGGTAGGGGTCCTACAGATAAGTCTTCTTCATTATACAATCCTGGTTCATTTCCTGAGTACTGTCCATCCTGTGCATTGAATGAGATGGGGTCTGTCACACCACTTCAGTTATCCTTCACCAGCATTGTGTTTTATTGTGGTGGTCAAGCCATAACTCTACTCACTTAATTGGTTTCAATAAACATATATTGGTGGGGAGTTGAGTCTCAGGCTGTCAGCTCCTGACTCAGTACATACTTTCCAAAGGACCCTGTAACAGTAGGATCATGTAATTAAAGACTGTCATAATGGCTAAGCAAAAAGGGGCCAAATTAACTTTGTGCAGGCAACCTTAATTCTGGCATTTCCTCGCTTTTGAGTGTTCAATTCTGCAACCTTAACATTCTTTTTTTACACACCCACACACACCCACACCCACACCCTAAATTTTAAAGAAAGCAAACTGAAAAAAACAGAAACCATATTGACCATTACATGGGTCATGAGTAGAATTGGAATCTTAGACCCCCCAGCACAGACCTCTTGCCACTTGAGCTAACTAACTGTAGCGGTAGTAAGCTGTTGTCCTCTGTGACCTAGCCAGTAGAGGTTGATGAAAGACATACTTTCTTAGTCTGTTTCACAGCTATTTGCTACGCATAAAGAGGAATGATGATTCTCAGGAATTCAGAGTTCAATTCAAAGTTCAGGAAGAGAGTGTTTTCTGGTAGTTATTGATCATTTTATATCCTGTGTTCCCAGTGTCAAAAACCAAGGTGAGGTTGAATTAAGCTAATCATTTACTGTTTCCACGTGTCAGATGTAGAGAAAGTAACACTAATGAATCGTCAGAGTAAGAGGGTGTTAGGTTTTAAAATGACAAGATAATGCTTATCAGCAATTTATCTTTAAGAATTTAGTTTTAATCTTAGATTTTTATTTTGTCATTTGACTTCCAACATATAGCACTTGCAGTTAATTTTTGGGGCCCATATTCAAGAAACATTCCTATCCACAAAATCACTTAAGCACCTGTTTAATTTGAACTCAATAGAGGTCAGACACAAGTGCTTTCATGAACTGGGTCCTATAATTGGATATATAGATTATATTGCAACAGAAATATCATGGAAGCTAGTTAAGTGATATGGCATTTTAATGCATTAGCCTTTAATTTTTTTAGACATTAGTTTGATCACCAGGAAAACCAGTTCTTCAGGGACAGTTTTCCATATCACTAAACATAGCTTGAAGTCTTCTCGAAAGATGAATACTGGAATAGCTTGGATGCACTGCGGTGCTGTCAAAACAACATGACCCAGATCCTCAGAGGTATTTGAGGATCTCGGCCCATGTAACATTTTGTCCAGGAACTGCATGTGCTTTGTTTGGTTCTAGCCAATGCTGTCAGTATCTCTTTCAGTGACACTAAAATGCACTAAACTAAATCATATGCAATGTCTGGTTATTACTATGCAGTCATTGTTTGAATGACTGTAGGCATAGTTTAGAGTTTGGGGTTCAGTTACTACTTGGAATAAACTCTTATTTGTAAATGTTTGGGGGAGATCTAGATTTTATTTTTGTTTTACTTAGATTGTATTTTACTGTAATCTACTGTTGCTTCTGCTTCGTTCTGTAGTGAAGTTCTATAGGATCTCAGCTACCCGAACACTAGAATTATTCATATAATTGGGAGTCAATTTAAAGAAAAATACTGTAACAAAATGTTCAATAAAGGCTCCTCTTCTCCATCATTTGCCGAAACCATTCATGGTTTATTTTTTGTTTGGCCTCAGCAGCACTTTCCATTGACATGCAAAGTCTTAAAGTTTTCTTTTATACTTCTGTAGTGTCTGTAATTGTGAACACCCATCTCCTTCCCTCATACAGCCAGAACTATCACATTCTTCTTGTTTCCAGATCTGTCCATTATTGCCAAAATCTCCTGCACAGCTTTTCAACAAGAATTAATAAATACAAAGGAATAAGTGCCTTATAATTGGTAAGCAGTTAACAAATTGGCAAAGTGACCTCATAAAGTCATAGATTCTAAGGCCCGAAAGGAACATTACTGTCGTCTACTCTGACCTTCTGTATAACACAGGCCATAGAGCTTCCCAAAAATAATCCTTAGTGTATATTTTTTAGAAAAACATCCACTCTTGATTTAAAAATTGGCAGTGATGGAGAATCCGCCATGATCCTTTGGAAACTTCTGATGGTTAATTACTCTTAACCTTAAACATTTACATCTTATTTCCAGTCTGAATTTGTCTAGCTTCAACTTCCAGCCATTGGATTGTGTTATAACTTTCTCTGCTAGATTGAAGAGCCCATTATTAAATATTTTTTCATTATGTAAATATTTGTAGATTGTAATCAAGTTACCCCCTCAGTGTTTTCTGTGTTAAACTCAAGGAGATCAATCTATTTAGTTCTATAAGGTTTGTTTTCTAATCCATTAATCATTCTTGTGGCACTTCCCTGAATCCTCTCCAATTTATAAACATCTTTTTTTAATTGTATGTTCTAGACTAGACACAGTTTTACAGCAGTGGTCTCACCAGTGCCAACTACAGAGGTAAAATAACCTCTCTACTTCTTCTCAGAATTCCCCAGTTTATGCATCCCGGGATTGCATTAGCACTTTTGGCCATAGTGTCACACTTGGAGCTGATATTCAGCTTATTATCCATCACAACCCCCAAATCTTTTTCAGTCACTGCTTCCCAGAATAGAGTCCCCCATCCTGTAAGTATGGCCTACACTCTTTGATCCTAAATGTACACATTTACATTTACCCTATTAAAATACACATAGTTTGCTTGTGCCCAGTTTACCAAGCAATCCAGATCGCTCTGTATCAGTCACCTGTCCTCTTCATTATTTATCACTCCCACTAATAAACTAAAATTGGCAAATTGTTTGCTAGACAGGGCAATATGGTGGCTGTTCCTCAGATAGGCAGGTTCAGAAACTGGTGATTTTGGATAATCGGAGAGCCTAATCTAATAAGCATATGGTTATGTCTTTTGCTATGGAAGTGATGGAGATAGTGGAAATTAGCATTGTGATTTTCTTCCAGGATCTGAAAGGACAAACAGATGGGTTATGAAAGCACTAATACTTGTTCAATAAACACACGTCTATTACTAGCAAACCTGAAAAAAATTCTGCAAAACTTGTATTAGGTAAGTGGATTTGTTTTAGTTTATGTAGTTTCCACAGTTAGTGTATTGTATGCACCAACCCCAGAGGCAGAATAATGGCTTTAAGACAAAATTAGTTGAGCAGCTGAACAGATAGGGTGCATATTATATAATTGCATCATGTTTTGGGAACTTGGCCCAAAATGCTAGTACGATATTAATTTGGGAAGGGGTAGTATCTCAGCATGACATCTGTTGTAGAGTCTGGTGTGGACTTTGACACTTGCTGGATGTTTGAAGTGCAAACACAGGTGTGTGTTGTGTGACAAATTACTTGACTTCTGTGTTTAGAGACAGCAACACCTGTTCTCAGATTTGGAATCATTGTCTTCATAATATCAACCCTAAATGTTCACAAATCTTGATTCAGGCCCTCCAAAAAGCATGAGATTAGCTTAAAAATCATGAGATTTAAAAAAAAAAGTTGGGCTGTTTATTTGCATTCCAGTTTCCTAACTTGATATACTGGGCTTATGTTTTCAAGCTTTGTGTCCCAACAGTGAGGGCCAGAAACTTACTTTTTTAATGAAAGCTGAGATTCTCATGTAATCACTTGATTCCGAGAATTGAGTCTCTAACAAAAACAATAAATATGGTGAGATTCATGATGAAATTGAGAGATGGCAGCGCTGTTGTCAGAAATGTTTAAGACTTCTTTTAAGTCTTCATTGTAATGCCAAAAACAGAAGATAATTTTTCATTTACCAAATACAGTAATGTGTGTTAGTAAGATAGTGAGGGGATTAGAATTGCATGATTGTCCACAGGTAGTTGTTCACATGTTCTTGTAATGATTAGATAATTCCTTATTACTTCTATCAAATTACTTCTTTAAAAGCTTTGATTCTCTAGTTCAGGGGTCGGCAGCCTTTCAGAAGTGGTGTGCCAAGTCTTCATTTATTCACTCTAATTTAAGGTTTCGCGTGCCAGTAATACATTTTAACGTTTTTAGAAGGTCTCTTTCTATAAGTCTATAATATATAACTAAACTATTGTTATATGTAAAGTAAATAAGATTTTTTAAATGTTTAAGAAGCTTCATTTAAAAATACATTAAAATGCAGTGCCCCCAGGACCCGGGCAGTGTGAGTGCCACTGAAAATCAGCTCATGTGCTGCCTTCGGCACACATGCCATAGGTTGCCTACCCCTGCTCTAGTTTCATGAAGATGGTGTTTCAAATATTCATTGACTGATGGTCAGTTAGTGACACCAAGTGGATTTATTAGGAAATAACATGTTCCATTGATGAGACATTCTGAGACATCTGTTCGCGCATGTAATGAAGGCATCAGTAGGAACTCCAGTTAAGGTTGAATTGAGATGTACACTTAGTTCAGGACTAAAATCCTTCTGTTTCACACTTCAGTGAGTAAAAATGGTCTCCAAATTTGGAAGAGACAGTTGAATTTTCTATGTAATATTTTTAAGAAAACTTTGCAGAAAAGACATTTAATAATGCTGTCTTTTTCAAATTTTGCCCTGACAATTTTGCGGGCTTTTGGGGGTGGAAGAGGCAGGCAAAGGTGCCATTTAGGGAGGGCAGGAGGGACACCTACTCCCCCCCCCCCGCCATGTTTCATACCACATTATAATTTTACGAACAGTACACATATCTAAAATGTGAAGTTTGTGCAGTCACATTTTTTTTGCTGATTTTCCTAGCCTGTTCCTACAAATCCCATAATCCACAGCCACCACCTCTTGGCGCTCTTCACTTCAGCAGGAAGTTTATTAGCTCACGGTGCCAATTCTGTTGAAACAGTCCTGTGTCTACACAAACACTGGTGGGGGTTGGAAGAATTCTACTTTTTAGACATGGTGTTCCGTCCTCTCTGGTAAGTATGGGTTGTTTGTTTTTGTTTGTTAAATGATGTGTCATTATTCGGTCTCTTATTTTACTTTGATTAAAAAAAAATCCATTTAAGTTGCTTACATCATATTCACTTGATTCTTTAGTCCATCACTTCAGTATTCACTGAATTCACAGACAGGCTTCAGGCAGAGTCTGCTTCATTTTATATCGCAATACCTTGTTTATTTGAATTACATAAAGTAAGTAAACTCTCTGAACTCATAATGTTCCTATGTTCTAACTCAGGTTCTTACAAAGTAAACACTTGTTGCCCTGAAAGCCTGAAAACACACACAATAATAGGCCAGGAATTAAAAAAAATTATTATTATAGTTTTTAACTAGTTTAGGGGATTTTGTTGTTGTTGTCACTTCTTGGTACTTCCTGTCAAAATGTGCAATGCACATATATTCTCTGTAATTTTATTCTTTCAAAGTTTAAGGATTACAGTACTGTTTTTAGTTTTTTTTTTTTTTACTGGTCTATGTATTTCTTAAGAGAGAAAATTATGCTTAAATTTAATTCTTTGAGCAGTGAGTTCTAAAATGTCTAACCTTCCCTGGCTGGAGTAATTATCATTATTACTTTTATTACCATCTTCTGCTTTGTCATTCATTATTTAAAGTGGTACAATCAAATAGTAGTAGCCTTCTAGAATGTAAACTTAGCTTGTCCTCACCTTAGCAGTGCCAATTTCAAGAAAAAAATAAATAAAGCAACTATTTAATATCGATGAGTGTCATTGACATTAGCAAAATATCTAAGTTTAGACACTGTGCATATGAAGGTTGCTTATTTTCAAATGGTATTTTTAATTATAGCTATAAAATAACTTAACATTTGAAAGAAATAAATATGGTTCCAAGTCTGATACTAATAGTAACGATGGAGTCAAGTGTTAGTGAGTCATGTACAGGATTGTGACTGGTAAATCTAAATGCCAAAATAAATAGAAAAATAGATCCCCGTTCTTAATAAAAGAGAAAATAATACTTAATTGTGTATGTTAAAATTAGGTAGAGACATTTTTAGTGGAGTGAAAAACAAATGGCTAAAATAGAGTAGATCAGAGGTTCTCAAACTGTGGGTTGGGACCTCAAAGTGGGTCGCAACTCTATTTTAATGGGGTCCAGGGCCGAAGCCTGAGCCCCACCACTCAGGGCCGAAGCCAAAGCCTGAGAGCTTTAGCCCTGGGCAGCGGGGCTCAGGTTATAGGCCCCCTGCCTGGAGTTGAAGCCCTTGGGCTTTGGCTCCTCCCCCTGCCCCCCCTCGGTCACCGCACAGGATGGTGTGGCCTGAGCTTTGGGCCCCTGCGTCCGGGGCAGTGGAGCTCAGGTGGGCTCAGGCTTTGGTCCCCCTTCCTGGGGTTGTGTAGTTGTTGTTGTCAGTAATGGGTCGCAGTGCAATGAAGTTTGAGAACCGCTGGAGTAGATAAAGGCAATAACACAGTGTGTGTCTGTTAGAGAGAGAGAGAGAGCCAGAGTTATTGCTTCAGTGTGTGATAGCCTGTTACCTGATGCATACCTCCATGTAGAGTTCCTTGCTGAATTCTGTGCATATACGTGGATGTCTCCTTTTATTTTATTTTTTGATCGGGGTATCTAGCGGTGTTAAGCAGACAGCTATCATGCTTTCTACAGCTTCTGTTTTGACTGACCATTTTTTCCTTTGGTTTCTTTGGTTTCATTTTGCAGAATGATTTCTCTTCACTACTAATACAGTCCCTAACATCTGATTCACTTGTGCTACCATAAACCAAATCAGAGTAGGAAGTAGCAATAATTTCCAAGCCTTCCATATAATTGAAAAAAAAAGTAAAAAAAAAATACTTCTATTTTTGTTTCATATGTTTTTGTTTCATTAGTTGCACACTGCCTCATTGAAAAGCATTGCTGTGTTGCCTTTAAATAATATTTAATTTAATACAAATATAGTAATAAAATAAAATCTACACTATTCTTATTATATTTGATTTTTATGTTTAAAAGTTGATTTTAAAAATTCCCGTGTACAATGGTACAATGGCACCTCTACCACCACAGCAGAGGAATATTTTATCATTTTTTTTTAAAAGAAAGGCCCCTGACCATGAAAACTGTGACAATAAAGAACTATCCTTGAAAATGAACTGTGCAAATGCTTCCTCAAGTAACATTGTCCTGCAGTCAACACAGAAAAAACAAACAGGATAATGATCCTTGTGGCAGTATATCAGTGGCCAGCAACTACGCATCTAAGGATGTCCCGTATGCTCTGACATTACCAGCAGGGGCAGAAGGTTTTATTAAACAGCGTTTACCTGTTCATGACAGGAAAAACAACATCTCCACAGCTTATTTAATTGCACAAAGAGGAACAACCAATACAGCCTAAGGTGGATTCATATCCTACAAATGGTGGACGTTTCAACTGTAGTTGGTTTTCTTCGTACCCCTTTATTGAATACTCAGTTGTAGAGGATTCTGTTTTTTGCTTTCCATGCCATCATTTTGCTACTCAAAGCACAATTGGACCAGGAGAACAGTTCAACAACAGAACATTCATTGAGCATAGCTTTAAGAAATGGGAAGATTTTCATAGTTTTTTAAAACAGTATCCATTCAGTTCCAGCCATACGGCAGTTTTCATTTCATGGCAAAACTACTTGAAACTTAGGATCAGCGGTTCGAAAAGTGTTGCAGATCAACTTGTTTCCAGTCATCAGGCTGCCATAGCTGAAAATTGCCAGTATGTTGAAACACTCTTAAAGGTATCCATGCACTGCATGGTAAAGCTTTTCCAGGGCATGATGAAATACATAACTCTAGCAATCATGGCAATTTCATGGAAATTCTTGAGCTGGTTGCTTCCACTCAGCCCAGCCTTTTGACTAGACTAAGAAGCAAGTATTGACACTATAATCCAGTGTGTCTGGGGCAGTCCTTACTAGAAATGCCAAGGTCAGGGCAGGCTGCAAAAGGGAGAGCGGATACTCCCCAAGACTGGTGGGTAACCCTGAAGTTAAACTCCCCAACCAGTCACAAATTGATCCCCCACACTGGTTATTGAGAAGCTGAAAAAGGAAATCACGGAGCCCCCTTTATTGCATTCCAGTTCTCTCGCTCCCAGTCAGCACACAGGTCCAGTACAGTGAGAAACTATTTAAACTCTGCTCACATATACAAAATGTTCTTCTGACCCCAAATGGTCAGCCATGTTACCAGGTCAGTATAGGTTTGGATCTTACTCAAAATACCACACTGCCAGCCAATCCTTTTAGTTTTAGATATTAAGGTTTATTATAAAGAAAAAAAGAACAAGAAGAGAGATGTTAAATGGTAAAGCAGTCACATACATGAACTTTGAATGTATCAGGCTCCTAGCAGTATTGGTGAGTTTACTGGCTTGAAAGTCCCTCTGGACCACATCCACAGCTTGGATGGGTCATTCAGTCCTTTGTTCAGAGTATTGTTTGAACAAAGGTTACTCCAGAGGTAAGAAGCAGGACTGAAGACAAAATGGAGCTGCCTTTTATAGTCTTTTCATAGAATCATAGAATATCAGGGTTGGAAGGAACCTCAGGAGGTCATCTAGTCCAACCCCTTGCTCAAGGCAGGATCAATCCCCAGACAGATTTTTATCCCAGTTCCCTAAATGGCCCCCTCAAGGATTAAACTCACAACCCTGGGTTTAGCAGGCCAATGCTCAAACCACTGAGCTATCCCTCCCCACCATGTGGCTTGTGCGTCCTTTGCTCCAAACACAAGCTGCCCAGCACATGGCCTGGAAGCCTTAGAGTTCTATCCATAGGCAGGCCCCTGCATGCCTTGCTGAGTCATAAGGTGAAGCTCTTGACCCTTTCAGTGGGTTAATTGTACAGTTGATGTTCCTTGATGAGCCATCAAGCAGGCTAGTCAGTGCTGATGCCAAACTGTCTGGGGGTGTCACCCAGAAGCATAGCACAAGTTTGAAATACAGACATATGTACATATCTATAACTCGTAATACAAAGGTGATACAAACATATAAACAAGATTATTATACTTGGAAATTAAAACATTTTTGCAGATATCTTACATGGCATATCTGGCACAACTCATTGCAATTTTACAATGTTGGTGTTCATAATATCCTAAAATGTCTCCCAAATTCCATACAGCGTCACAGACACTGTACCTCTCACCAGCACCAGAATGATTTAATACATTCTGCAGCAGAAGCCCCGAGAGAGCATCATTGAAGAGGTTGGACAAGTCAAGTATTTTTCTGTCCTTGTTGATGAAACTAAAGATGCATTAAAAAAAAAAAAACTGTCTCCTTTTATGCTACTGTCGAAAAGGAATCTTCAGGAACGAGTTCTGGGCTGCTTCCACATGGAAAATCTAAATGCTGAATATGTTTAAAAATGATTATTGAAGAACTACAGCATTTGAAGCTTGATATTAATTACATTGTTGTTCAGTGCTATGATGGAGCTTCTATCTGGGTGAGCATTTAACAGGAGTACAAGCTCAAATTCAGGAAAGGATTATGCCTGCCATTTATGTGCACTGCCATGCTCGCAGGCTTAATCTTGTCGTCATAGATACATATTCCAGCATCACCCAGTATCAGGAAGTCTTTGCATTTGCCAAGGAACTGTACATCTTCTTTAGCAGTAGTTACAAGCACCATGAACAGTTTAAGGCACAGCAGGAGCTAGGCCAGAAGGTACTTGAGCTAGGTACAGTATGTGAGACTCGCTGGTCATACCAGTATGACTCCCTCTGAAAACTGCATGCAAGTTATGGCACTGTAGTGGAAACTCTGGAAGCAATTTCAGTTCAGAGAGCTGATGGACTATCAGTTAGCTCTGCAAAGGACTGGATGGTAAGGCTAAGGAGCTATCCCTTTCTGTTGAATCTCTTGGTTTTGGAAAGAATATTCAAAATTTTGAATAGTGCTTTAGAAAAATTGCAGAATAAAAAATTGAATTTATTAGGTGCCATGGAATTAGTAGCAAGCAATGTTGCTATTCTTCAAGAAATAAGAACACCTGAAAGCAAATGGAAAGAACTATGTGACGAAGCTGAGATCATTGCCAAGGAACTTGAAATTGCTAGTCCGGGTCAGGCAGTTGGAACTGATCAGCACAGCAATACAAAAAAATGGCAGGAAGATCTAACAAAGTATCCTCCAGTCTGGCCTTGTTGTTTGTTTCTAGTACACTGAGTCAGTCATTCACATGATGTTCCCAAGAGCACTCAAAATCTATAAAATCTGATTTCTCCTATCCTGTGCTGGACAGAATTGTTGCTGAGCTTGATAGAGGATTCACCTTCAACTCCAATTTACTTTCTGCACTAACTGCTTGTGACCCAAAAAGTGAAAATGTTCTTGCTTATGAGAAATTGAAAATAATTGCAGATCATTATGGAGCAACAGGTACCAATTTTTGTGATCTGGATGCAGAAGTCGAAGTTGCCAAGAAGCACATTGCACCAAAAAAATTGACTTCAATTTCTGAATTCTGGAATGTTCTCAGTGACATACCAATGGGTTACCAGTCTTTGCTGTCTAGTGTAGATACTATATTGAGCCTTCCAGTCTCTACAGCATCACGTGAAAGGTACTTCTCGGTGCTCAAGAAATTAAAGGACTATTTAAGATCCACAATGGGAGATGAATGCTTAAGTGACTTTGGTAATTTTAGTCTATGAATGTGAGGCTTCAGAACACCTGGATATCAACAAGGCTATTAACAATTTTTCCAAGATGAGACAATGCCATTATCCATTGTATTAGCTCATATCTGGAGTGGTATTGATTGTTTTAATAATTTATTTACCTTTAAACATTCCTGGGATTAATTATCTGTCTCATTCTCCTATTCATAATTTGAACATAAGACATTAAAAACAATTGCAGGGGCAAGCAGGTTTTATTTATTTTTATTTATCTCTACTAAAGATAGAATACCAAGTATCAAACTTGTGTTTCTGAGATCTGTGTTAAGGCTCCAAAACTGATTCCTCAAGGCTTGGAATTGGGAACATTTGCTAAACTTACTTAAAATATGGTTTTAATTGGTGTTTATGTATATATTTTCTTCTTTTTTTATATAGGAATTAGATAGACTGCTCCCGTCAGATAATTTCTAAATTGTTATCTGCAAAAAAACTAGAGTTTTCAGGTGCCTAAGTAACCCCTGAAATCATGGTTAAATTCAACCCCCCCCCCCCCAAATCTGAAGTGGTATCCCAGGAGGCAAGGGGTCCTCTAGCTAAATAACTGGTGTGTATATATACACACACCTCTACCTTAGACACATACTGCTTTTGAAATCATAATTTAGTCATTCTCCCCATTCATCACAATTTGATCTTTGCCAAAAAGAGACAATGGAATTGTTCAGATCTGTCAGCTGTTTCCCAACTTGACAGCCTCTTTCATAGCTAGATTTGTTGGCCCAAATTGCTGTAACCACCTCTTCTCCTGGACACACTCATTATTAGAGACTGAAGTAGTGGGAGGGGGCTAGTGAAAAGGAGGGGTTTCAGCTAAACTGTGCTGACAAAACAAGGTTGCACCTTCATTTAAAAAAAAAAGAGGGCACGGTCTGGATTTGACAAGCCTCTTGTGGTTTTCCATTGCCAGAAATCTGCTGCACTCATCTGTAGATGAATCACAATGGAACTCATGTTGCCAAACATTGTGTAGCTCAGCAGTTTTGGGAACAAGGAGGAAGTTTAATGCATCTTTTGCAGGGGATGGGGAAAGAGTTGGAATGTGGGGGAGCATGGAGGTGTGTAGCACTTGTTACGGCTTGCCAGGGAGAAGAGTCTCTGTGTTGGTAATCATAGTAGTCTGTTGGGCAGAGAAGGCAGGAAAAGCATTAATCCTTATCTGCCTTTTTGCTTTTCCTGTACGAAGCCCCACTCACCTCATTACCACCTTTATTCTGCCTATGGCTAAGGACGGCCCTGTACCTGAGCTCCTCAAACTCCCATATCACCTTATACCCCACTCCTGCTTACATACTTACAACTTGAAATCCCTGCTACCCTGGGACATTGCCACACAACCTTGTTGCTGCCTTCCCCATTCCTAAGCTGCTACTTGCTCTATCACCACTAAGATTACTACCTATGCTGTGTTGTCTGCTACCCCTCCGTCCCCCCACACACACTTAAAGAAAACTAAAAGGGAATTCACAACACACAACTCTTACTAACTTAGTCAATCTAATAAATAATAGTAATAACTAATGAATTTCCAATCAACAAAATCAGTAAAATAAACCCAGACTCTTTAACTGTGCGACAAATTTCCTTTCACTTGTAATACAAATCCACTTGCATTCAGTTAGTCAAAATATACTCAGATTCTGTCCTTGGGGAGATTATTATTTTACTGAAAGACACAATGTCAGTTTGAAAGTGTGTAATGTGTTATTAAGACCTTAAAAAATGTTGAGGTCATGTCATAAACAGATAGTTAAGGGTTAAGGTCTCTTTTATCTGTAAACAAGCAGTAACCTGATGAACACCTGACCAGAGGACCAATCAAGGGACAAGATAATTTCAAATCTCTGTGGAGGGAAGTCTTTGTCTGTGTTCTTTGTTGGGGTCTTTGTTCTCTCTTTGGATCTAAGAGTGGCCAGACGCATTTCCAGGCTATCCAAGTTTCCTGAAGTATTTTCTTCTATTCAGTATAGTGAGTATTAGAAAGGCGGATTAGTCTTATAGTTAATTTCTGCATTTGCAATTGTGTGTTGCTGGAGAAATATCTTTATTTCTGTTTGCTGTTACTTTGATTATTCTGAGAAAAGACGAGGGGGGGGTCTCTCCAGGTAAATAAGCTAGACCCTGTATATTTTTTCCATCCTGGTGTTACAGAGAGAGTGTACTTTCTTTCTTTCTTTCTTTCTTTTAATAAAATCCTTTTCGTTTTAGAACTTGATTGATTTCTTCCCTTGTTTGGAATCTCAGGGGAAGGGAGGGGGGGAAAGGGAATCCCTCTTTGTTTGATTCAAGGAGTTTGAATCAAACAATCTCTCCCAACGACTAGGGGAGGGGGAAAGAAGGTGGGGGAAATGGTTTATTTCCCTTTGTGTTGAGATTCAAGGAGTTTGGATCTGTGTTCCCCAGGGAAAGTTTGGGGGAACAGGTAGTGTACTAGACACTGGAATTTCTAGTTGGTGGCAGTGTACCAGATCTGAACTAGGATTTTAGTTTAGAGGAGTCCATGCAGGTCCCCATCTTGTGGACGCTAAAGTTCAAAGTGGGGAATAAACCTATGACAGGTCATAATTATGATTCGTACATTTTAAAGCCAGAAGGGGACTCCTGTGATCTTCTAATCTGACCTCCTTCATAACACAGACCATAGAATGTCACCAATAATTCCTGGATCAAGCCCATAATTTCTGGCTGAGTTGCAGAATATGTTATGAAGGACATCCAATCTTGATGAAAAGACTTCAAAGGATGGATAATCCTGACATCCCTAGAAAGGCTGTTCCAATGATTAATTAGCCTTATGTTAAAATTTTTAACCTTATTTCTAGTCTGAATTTGTCTAGCTTCAGCTTCCAGAGATTAGATTTTTGTTATGCTTTTGTCCACTAAAAAATCTTCTACTGTTAGAAATTTTGTCCATGTAGGTATTTACAGACTTTGATGACATCATCTCTTAACCGTCTATAGGATAAACCAAGTAAACTCCTTAAATCTCTCACTATAAGGCAGGTTTTCCAGATATCAAATAATTGAACGTGCATGTCTGAGTGAGATTTTTCTGTGTGTATAATGCATATAATATGTCATATGTTCCAGATAAAGGAATAGGGATACCTGTTAACGTCATCTATTCATTCTAGATTGGCCAACTGAAATTATTTTAGTAGATTAAGAGCTGTAATAGGTTGCTCTTACTGCTGTAGCACTCCCCTGGCATCAGGGCACTATATTGCAGGGGACTTCGCCTCGTGTACCTCTGTCCCACCCCCCTCTCCCCCATGTGGCCATTTCCTTGGCCCCACAGTGGCCTGTCTGTGTCTTTTCCCAATAGTCTTTATCTGGGTGTTTTGTGGCCTAGCCCTCCGGCCAAGTGACATAAAAGTTCACTCCCCTTCCAGGGGTAATAAGAGTCCAACTATGAGTCCAGCTAATAATTCTTCTGCCCCTCTTAGGCCTCTCTGAATTATCTTCTGCTTTTGCCTATACTCCTAGATCCTGCAAAATTTCTCCTAAGCTGTTTTTTCCCCGGCACGTTTTCCCCCAGGGACTTTGGCAGTTTACCTCAGGGATTTCTCTGTTCTTTGCAGGCCTGTCTTGCTCCCTTTGATTCTTTTCCAGCCTAATTTTCCCAGGCCTTTCTCAAAGAGGGAACTCTCCTTGTTCCTGTCTCCTGGGTCTTCTCCCTGACTGAGTTCAGCTGTTTAAATAATCCTCTCTCTGATTCTCCACAGCTGGGGTTGGTCATTCTAACTAAACTCCATCACACCCAGCCAGGATTACTAATTACCACTACATTTCTAGATCACCAGTGAGACTGAGGGATACCGGTGACAAGGCCCAAATTTGCAAGCTCTCCATGTGCAGAACTCCCACTTAATTAATGTCTGAAGAGTTTGAAGGTTCAGGCTTCATGCGATTCTGTGTCATGTAATATGATTTTGTGAACGGAGCATTTACCACTATAGAGAATGTTAAATATATCCGTCCACAAGACCCCACAGGATTTAGATAGTTCTGGGGGCTTTTTGACCTAATCCTCACCCTTCAAGTAGCTATTCAACCATACTTCATGCAGTACCTCATTTGAGGAGATCTATTGCAGCACTTTAGCTTCACATAGAAGAGCTAGATGTTTAAGCTTCTTGTTTTGTGCCATTTTCTTCTTGTCGTCCGGATCAGGCTGTCAGAAAACCGAGGAGATTTGTGTGGACAGTTAGGAGGAAGCCGTCATTTGGGATTCAGAACCTCAGTGGCTATGTGTAGAGGAGGATGGCTCACCAGAGACTTAATTATTTGACCTGTAGATGGAGTGCTGCTGACTTTTACCATGTTCTGGAATTTGATGGGCTCCCTGGGAATTTGTGGACAGACTAGGATCATGAGTTGTTTGGTTACTGGAGAATTCTCACCATTGCCTTAGTGAGGTAATAGTGTATCCAAAGCAGTGGCTGCATGGTGGTCTCTTGTGTATCGATATGTAATCCAAACTCCAGGTTCAAGGTGTGACCAGCTGTGTGGGTTGATCAGAGGTGCCCTATGAAAGTCCTGGGGAAACAACTGAGGAAATTTTTGTTTCCTCATTAACAGGGATCAGTAAGTGTTTACTCTTAAAAAATGGTATTGTGACTAAGGCACTGACATTGGTGTAGCGTTACAAAAATGATAGCTTGAATAAAAATATATTTTTCAGAATACGAAGTGGGAGTAGTAATACCACATCTGCAAAGGAGGAGGAGGATAATTCAGATTAATTTCTCATCAGTTTTCTCAACAGAAGCTGTGAATAGTAGGAACAAATTTTAAGCTTATGGTTGCATGAAAAGCAAAGCATCCAGAAAATGCTGTAATCATGGGTTTAAAAGAATGAGCATTGGTACTGCAAAGCATATGTATGCTAAATTATTGGTGTAATATTTAGCATATGTATTGCTAAATTAAGCATATGTATGCTAAATTATTGGTGTGAAGACCTGCTTAGTCGATGGCAGAGCACTCTCCTGTCGACTCTGGTACTGCAGCGTCCTGAGAAGAGTAAAGTAAGTTGGCAGGAGAGCATCTCCCATCGACACAGAGTGTTGTAGACGCCGTGGTAGATTGACTTAAGCTACGTCAACTTCAGTTACGTTATTCAAATAACTGAAGTAGCGGAACTTAGGTTGACTTAGTGTGGTAGTATAGACAAGGCCTATGATTTGAGCATTGCATGTTCCTTGTGGTCTAACTATTCCTCCCAGTGGCTGCTCCAGCTAGCAAGGCTGTCTCCACAACTCTCTAAGTAAAGAGAGGCAGAGCTCCTTCCTGGCCAGTCAGCCCCGAACTGAGCCAGGCTGTCTCCTTTTGTTCCTCCAGGCTTGGCAGTGGCCATAGCCTTGCCCAGCTATACCTAGTTGAGCTAAAAGGGTCTCCTTATCTCCTTCTTTATTGGTATGGGGCTCCTCTGACCTATCACAGGAGGTGACTCACATTTGCCATGTGGCCTAGCGTAATGAACAGTGCTCTATTCCCAACTTTGCCACTGACTGGACTTACTAATACTTCTTACATAAGGAACAGTGTGAAGTAAGCAAATATCATTATTCTCATTTAAAAATGAGGATTATAATCCAATTTGAAAACAGTAGTTGCCTAAAGTTATACAGTAAGTCATATGAAAACCAGGATTAGCAAATAGATTTTCAAGATCATGGCCCATGGCAAATCCACACTGCCACCCAGACAAGTAACTTAATCTCTCTGTTTTGCACATCTGTAAAATGGCAATGTTTCTGGAATCATAGAAATGTGGGATTGGAAGAGACTTTGATAGGTCATCAAGTTCAGTTACCTGCACTGAGGCAGGACTAAGTATTATCTAGACCAGTGGTCCCCAACCTTTTCGTGTGGTGGGTGCTGGATGACCAGCCGCCAAGGAGCGTGGTTGCCGGACAAACAGTCACCGAAATGCCGCCGAGAAGCAGCGTCATCAAGAGGCAATGCTGCTGAAATGCCGCCAATTTGTTCACATCTTTCTCAAAGTGTGGTACCAGAACTGGACAATAGTACTCAAGTTGAGGCTTTATCAGTGCTGAGTAGAGTGGAAGAATTACTTCTCATGTTTTGCTTGTAACCCTCCTGCTAATACATCCCAGAATGATGTTGCAAAACAAGTGAATAGTATTACAGTGTTGACGCATTTAGTTGTGATCCACTATAATCCCCCAGATCATTCTTCTGCATTACTCCTTCCTAGGTAGTCGTTTCCAGGTTTGTATTTGTGCAGTTGATTGTTCCTTCCTAAGTCTAGTATTTTGCATTTGTCCTTATTAAATTTCATTCTATTTTATTCAGATCATTTCTCCAGTTTGTCCAGATCATTTGAATTTTAATCCTATCCTCCGAAGCACTTGCAACCCCTCACAGCTTGGTATCCTCTGAAAACTTTAAGTGTACTCTCTTTGCTATTATCCAAATCATTTATGAAGATATTGAATAGAACCAGATCCAGGACAGATCCTTGTGGGGCCCCACACAATATGCCCTTCCAGCTTGATTGTGAACCACTGATGATTACTTTCTGAGTACGCTTTTCCAACCAATTCTGCAACCACCTTATAGGACGTTCATCTAAGCTATATTTCCCTAGTTTGCTTAAGAGGTCATGTGAAATAGTGTCAAAAGTCTTACTAAAGTCAAAATGTATTACATCTACTACTTCCCCCCCCCCAATCCACAAGGCTTGTTACCCTGTCAAAAAAGGATATTAGGTTGGGTTGACACATGTTCTGGGCTGTTGACTGTTATTTATTGCCTTATTTTCGTCTAGGTACTTACAGATTGATTGATTGATTATTTGCTCCTTTATCTTTCCGGGTACCAAAGTTAAGCTGACTTGTCTCTGATTCCATCAGTTGTCCTTATTCACCTTTTTCTTGATAGGTACTATAGTTGCCCTTTTCCAGTCCTCTTCAATCTCTTCTGTTCTCCACATGTTCTCAAAGATAATCGCTAATGGCTCATAGATCTTTTCTGCTGGTTCCTTAAGTATTCTAGGTTGTATTTCATCAGGCCTGGTTGATATGAAGACCTCTGACTTGTCTAAGTAATTCTTAACTTGTTCTTTTCCTATTTTAGCCTCAAATCCTACCCCATTTAGACTGATGTTCACTATGTTTAGTTGTCCAATCACTGCTAATTTTTTGGGTGTAAACTAAAGCAAAAAGACATTTAACACTTTGGCCATTGTTGCATTTTCTGTAATTGTCTTTATTAGAATTTTCTGTTGCATAGCCCTCTGGAGCCAAATGCACAGCTGGCACTCTACTTAATGGCAATGTCATTCTTAAGTATTTAAGATTTTCTGAATTAAAACTTCCGTTGGTTATTTAAGCATTATTGCAATCACTTAATATTTATTGCAGTCACTTAATATGGATCTGGCCTAATTATCTGAATTTTGTTCTATGTGTGTATCTCATGTAGTCTTATTAGGGAGAGCAATCCTTTCCTGTGCTGCTTTGTGATCCCATTTGCTGACATTAACTGTCCTTTTCTAGTTCATGTTTTTATATCAGTAGGTCTCCAACTTGTGCTTCACCTCCTATCCAATTTCCCTTCCCTGTACTACTTCTCTGTTAATTTTCCTGCTCAGTTATAATGTAAATAGAGATGGCCAGAATTAGAATGGTGAATTTGGGCCAGGCTATATATTTGAATTTTCTTTATCCATGCCTATCTATACAATTTTTGTTTCACATCAAATCCAAAATTAGAACGGAATATGTACCCTAGTCTGGATGCAGCCAAAATTCAAATGAACAACTGACTTTCTAAAACTTCCATCTTTCTTTGGAGCAAAGTTGCTCTAGAACAAGTTGGTGCTGACTAACCCGAAACTTAATCTAAACTTAATCCAGATGCAAACACCATTTTCTTGGTCCATCTCTGTGAATCCTGTATAGTGATGAAGAAAAAACTTCTTCATATTCTCTATTGATGGGAATGTTTCTAAGCAACAAGATTAGGGTACAAAACTGTTCTCATTCCCTTCTTGTGTAGACTAATAGACTTTAAGGCCAGACGGGACCATCTTGTCTGACCTCTTGCACCTTGCAGGTCACAGAACCTCATCCACCCACTCCTGTAATAGAGCCATAACCTCTGGCTGAGTTACTGAAGTCCTCAACTCATGATTTGAAGACTTCAAGTGAACAGAGAATCCACCATTTACAATAGTTTAAACCTGCAAGTGCCCCCTGCTGCAGAGGTAGTCTTCTTTCCCGTTGGTTCTCATTGATCCTCTAGTTCAGGGTTTTTCACCCAGTGGGTCGGGACCCAAAATTGGGTCGCCAGAATGTTTCAAAGGGTTGTGTGGCAGCTCCTGTGGCTCCTATCTCATGCTCCAGGCATTGCAACCTCTGGGGTCCCAGTGCCACCACTAAGGTTTGCCCCACCAGCCATTATGATGACAGGAGTCCAGGTAGACCAAATTTGAGTGAGTGTCACTGCAACCCCATGAGCCAGGTCATAACATCACTCAACAGATTTGGTCCAGTCAGTGGGCTGGGGCCAAATCTGAGTGGAGCAGAGAACCAAGTCTAGCAAGCCCCACAGCACAGGAGCTGCCACTGTGGGGTGAGTGCCAGGCAGGACCCAAGGTCCCCAGGGGGCAAGATCCAACCAAAACTACCCCAGAGCCTCTACTCCCAGACTATTTTCTGGATCATGACAGGCCATAAACATTTACAAATGGGTCCTGAACCCAAAAAGGTTGAGAACCACTGCCTGTACTAAGCCTCTGTGACTTTCTCCTTGATGCTCTTCTGGTTGTCTAATTTACATTTTTCCTTTTCCTGCCCCTGGTTACCTAAGCCTACTTCCCTGCTCGTTTTTCCTATCCCTTAGCCTTTACTGTTGTTCTTGGGCCGGATCATACTCCTAAGACACATGTTGTGAGGAAGTAGAGATGGAATTGGACTTGCTGAATGACAAAGGTTTGTATTTTCTCCTCCACTCCCACATTATTTGTCTGTCCCTCCCTTCTGCCCATTAGGAGTAATAATTTTCTCTCTTGTACAGTTAAAAAATCTTCCCTAGATTCATTTTTACTGCCTTTGACATGCCACTTGGAACTTAGACCTAGCTGATTTGTTTGGAAGGAAAAAACAAATGTCTGGGCTGGATTCATCGTTGTGATTCCCTGTTTGCTGCACAAGCCATATCTTGCATGTTCTCTCAGTCTCAGCTTTGCACTTTCCACAAAGCCCCTTATGCCTGAAATTCCCTCTGTCTGATATGCCATGCCTCTACCCTCTTCACCTCAAGTCTCTCCTTAAAACATATTTCCAATAAGCCTACGTCTCTGTAGTTCTCACCTCAGTAAGATTAACAAAATCAATTGCAGTATTTACAGATAGCACGAACTCTCAAAGTACATACTTACGTTTACCTCTGTTCCTTGTTTTTTGTTGCATCTTACCCCCATCCTAAATTTGGTTGTCTGTTTAATTTGTAAGTTTGGAGCTGGAACCCTTTCTCCATTTGTTTGTAAAGCATAGAATCATAGAATCATAGAATATCAGGGTTGGAAGGGACCTCGGGAGGTCATCTAGTCCAACCCCCTGCTCAAAGCAGGACCAATCCCCAACTAAATCATCCCATCCAGGGCTTTGTCAAGCCGGACGTTAAACAACTCTAAGGATGGAGATTCTACCACCTCCCTAGATAACCCATTCCAATGCTTCACCACTCTCTGAGTGAAAAAGTTTTTTCCTAATATCCAACCTAAACCTCCCCCACTGCAACTTGAGACCATTACCCCTTGTTCTGACATCTGGTACCACTGAGAACAGTCATGTTGGCACCCCTTTTTGTACACGGAATTGTAATATACTGAGGGTTTGGCTACACTTGCACTTCAAAGCGCTGCCACGGCAGCGCTTTGAAGCGCTAAGTGTAGTCAAAGCGCCAGCGCTGGGAGAGAGCTCTCCCAGCGCTGTCCGTACTCCACCTCCCTGTGGGGAATAACGTACAGCGCTGGGAGCCGCGCTCCCAGCGCTGGGGCTTTGACCACACTGGCGCTTTGCAGCGCCACAATTTGCAGCGCTGGAGAGGGTGTGTTTTCACACCCTGCTGCAGCGCTGCAAATTTGCAAGTGTAGCCAAGGCCTGAGTAATTGTCTACTTGTGCTTCCTTTTACTAATTAGTAGACTTGGCTGATTTACCTTGTTTTCCCCACTGGCGCTGATGATATGGGAGGTTTCAGAAAGCATTATGCTGTGAGTAAAAGTGGAGCATATTGTGCAAATGCTAATGTGTTCTCCTAAACCAATGCTGTGCTTGGTGTTTTCACTGTAAAATGCAAACCACACATTTGTTGCAGCTGTGTGGACTGCTTTACACTGGCCAGTGATTGCTTGTTCATTTTCATTTTTTTCTTTAATGTCTAATAATTATGAAAGGGAGTGAGTGAGGATTTGTTTTCATTGCTGAGAGTGGGAAAGAACTGAGCATGATTCCACATGCAGTTGTTCAAACCGCTTGCCGTGTTTGGTTTTTGACCTGCAGTGAGCAGGCTGCCAAATCTGTAGGTTGTTTTCATTTTGAATAAATGCGTCTATTCGCCTATTGATAGGTTTAATCAGTATGTAAGAGTAACTTTTCTAAGATAAACAGCTCATTGCTCCCATTTTCCACCATGTATTTCAGAGAGATGTGATTTAATTTGTGTACATTGTTGCACTGACGTTCCTTTTTGGGAACAAGGGAAGAACTGCAGAATCTCACAATTCCCATGAGCCATTCTAAAAAGAGACAGAATCTACTTTATGAATCACTGGGTTATTTTTTGAAAACCTTGTTGGATTAAAATGACTCATTGATCTGTCTTCTTTAGCTGGGGAAATGTTGTTTATAACTATCATGCCAAGCACAGAACATTACAATATATGTTCTGATAACACTACATATTAGCCCTGCAAAATTGACAAATATTTTTTATTTCTTTAGAATTCTAATGTACCTAACCCAGACACTTGGCACCATTGACTCTTTAAAAATGTAAGGGAAAATCAGAAGCAAACTCCACATAAATCAGAAATAAACAGCTATCCTATACATCAAAAAGATATCACCCTCTCCTCCTCCCTTCCAGTAGTCCCCTTCAGGGGACCATTCCATCCTCTCTCTACTCTCCCCTGCCCCCAAAAGCTTTGCATCATACCCCGAAGGGCCACAGATTTAGGCTGTTTCAGATTGGTAGGTGTAAAAGCTTGAAAGTTGGCATGTTTTCACAGAAAGTGCCCTGCAAGAAGCTGCTTCTCTCTCAACCAAGGAAGCTGCAGCTTGAATGCCTCTGCTGATCTCAGTTGTTGCAGTATGGCATAGGGGTGTGGGTCTCTCAGGTAAGCAGACCCCAGGCCATTTAATAGGGCTTTATAGGTCAAAATTAATACCTTAAAGTGTTCCCAGAAACCCAAAGCCAGCCTGTGAAGATAATGAAGCACTGGTGAAATGTACTTAAAGTGAGATACTCTGCTTAAAAAGTAGGCTGCTGAATTCTGTACTCGCTTCAGCTTCTGAATGGATGTAAGAGTTAACTTAAGTAGGGAACACATTGTAATAGTCTGATAGTGAGTTGACAAAGCCATAGATAAGTGGCCAAGTCCACATCCAAAATATAAGGTCACAACTTCTTGGTTAGCCAGAAATAAAACTGCTGTAACTCGATCACTTCAACAATAACTGGGAATCCAATCAGATTCCGAGGTAGCAAATACAAGTTACAAATAGTGGCCAAATCCCTTCAGTCAGATCTTCCATTTGCTTTCCTCAGTTAATCAACGTTGCCTGTGTCTTTACTAAATGTTGGTGTTCCATCTCACCCAGTCACTGGAAAAGGCATTCATCCACACCACCTGAGTTGGAAGAGAGAGAAACATAAAGCTGGGTTTCATCCTGCAGGCAGGACAACCAGTGCTTCCTTGTTCTCCTTCTAATGGCCTTGTATTCAATCCAAAACCCTGCATCAGAGCACACCGGGTGTCGGGTGAAGAGGGGTAATTACCCAAGACTACTTCTAGGATTTCCCTGGAGATAGGAACAAAGCTGTAGAAGCATAGCCCTGTCTGCTCCCTGCATGGTTTGCACTTTGTAATCAACTGTGTCAAAGACAGTTCACTTTATAATACTGGCATGGACACTTGTTTCTCATTGATCACCACAAATAGTCATTATGCATACCCATATTCACAGAGGTCAAGGAACTCTGAGGCAACTGGATACTGTGAGGGCTGTTATAACACAACCTTTCAATAATCTTACCTACAAAGGGAAGATTAGATACAGAGCAGTGATTAGCCATATTGTCAAGGTCAAAACATGGCTTCCTGAACATAGCCCATACTCGTGCTTTCTAAAGAGAAGCTGGCAGCTGCCATCTTTATGGGAGACACTGTTGTATTAATTTAAATGGAATAAACGGGCCAGAGATGTTAACAGCACCCAGTCACTATCCAACTTTAAACAATGTTAAACGTGGTTCATGGTTCGGTATACAGAGACCTCAGGCTGCTTAGCACCATGGCAAACACCATTTAAAATCCTTTACCCTTGTATTAAGAGAGACAGAAAAGAAGTTAAAACAGTTAAAGCAGTTGAAATGTAAAATATTAAGTAAGGCTTTCATTTTAACAACATCCCCTGTTCCCGTTTGCTGGAGAGAGTTTTTTGAAGGAACCTCTCCTCCCCAACCCCCTTGTTTGACAGTCTCTTAGATGGTGTCAAAGATGGTAATAACTGTCCTATTGGGGAAAAGAGAAGAAATTAGCGGAGATGGCCTGGATCTGTTGCTGCTGCTGCTGTTGGTAAAGTCTGATCTTGTTTTGTCTCAGGTGGTGGTTTGGATTCAGTGGAGCCGGTAGAAGTGGTGATGTTATCTGGGTACTTGTCTCTGGCCCAGTCTGATCAGGACATCACTTAAGATTAGCATGAAGAAGATCTGGGGTCCCAGGATGGTCCCAAAGTCTTTCTTCAAGTATCCAAAAAGGGAGTGATGGGAAGAATAGCTCACCCCCTCATTATTTTATCCATCAGTTAGGTCTAATATCTGACACACCTATTTTGGTCAATTAATTTCTGATTCCACATCTCTCCCCCCTGCACCCTCTTTTTTTGTTTTGTTTTGGTTTTGGTTAAACCAAGCATGATTTCAACACAGTCCTTGAATTATATCAGTGTGGCCTATTATGTTTGGACTAATTTAGTCTCTTTGTCTGGTTCTCATGCACCTGTTTGCTTTCCATAAAGAATGTTATAATTTTTACAACTGATCTTACAATTAGGGTAAATTCGTTGGCCCAGTTATTACAACAGTATTTACAATCACTCTTAGTACTGGGCCCTGTACTTCTCTGCTAACTTCCACCTGCAAGAAGGACATGGATCTAATGCATAGGGTGTGTCATGAGGTTTTGCTAGTACCTCAGAGAGCTCTACTGGTTAAAATTCAAGTAGTGATGATATAGCATTTGTTGTCCCCAAGATATTGTCCTGCTTCCACAGAAATGAAAAATTTGGTCCAAATCTTGACAAAGTATAGGGAATATGTTTTCTACTTGGTGTTCTCAGTACAAGATAAGGCTTTTATTTATTTATTTATATATATATATATATATATACACATACACATACACATACACATACACATACACATACACATACACACACACACACACAAATAATTCTAGAGATAGATGATGAAGGTGTAAATCAGGAATTAATAAATTAGTCTTTCCCCTGTACTTAATTGGAGAGACTTAATTCATTATGAATAAAAATGAAACCACCTGTGCCATATTTCTTTGTAATCGTTGTGAGCTCTGTTTAGGAGCCTTGTAGGTTTGGGGAGTGAGCAACCAGATTAAACAATAAGACTGATCCACCCAGTAAGTTGCTGTGTGCGTTCGTCAACCAACTGCATATTTTGAAAACTCTAATGGTGCCAGTAAAGATGTAAACAAACTGGAGAGAGTCCAGAGAAGAAGAACAAAAATGATAAAAGGTTTAGAAAATGTGACCTGTGAGGAAAGGCTGAAAGAATTGGGCATGTTTAGTCTAGAGAAGAGAAGGTTGAGGGGGGACATCATGGCCTTGAAATATATAAAAGCCTGTTGTAAAGAGGACTGTGATCATTTGTTCTCCAAGTCCACCAAGGGTGTAGCAAGAATTAATCATCTTAGTTTGCAGCAAGGCAGACTAGGTTAGATATTAGGAAAAATGTGCTAACCATAAGAATAGTTAAGCACTGGAATAGGTTACCAAGGAACATTGTGAAATCCCTGTCATTGGAGGTTTTTAAGAACAGGTTGGACAAACACCTGTCAGAGATCGTCTAGGACAGGGGTCGGCAATCTTTCAGAAGTGGTGTGCCAAGTCTTCATTTATTCACTCTAATTTAAGGTTTTGCGTGCCAGTGATACATTTTAATGTTTTTAGAAGGTCTCTTTCTATAAGTCTATAATATATAAACTGTTGTATATAAAGTAAATAAGGTTTTTAAAATGTTTTAAGAAGCTTCATTTAAAATTAAATTAAAATGCAGAGCCCCCTGACCGGTGGCCAGGACCTGGGCAGTGTGAGTGCCACCGAAAATCAGCTCGCGTGCCGCCTTCGGCATGCGTGCCATAGGTTGCCTACCCCTGGTCTAGGATTAGTTAGAATCGTAGAATATCAGGGTTGGAAGGGACCTCAGGAGGTCATCTAGTCCAACCTCCTGCTCAAAGCAGGACCAATCCCCAACTAAATCATCCCAGCCAGGGCTTTGTCAAGCCTGACCTTAAAAACTTCTAAGAGAGGAGATTCCACCACCCCCATAGGTAACCCATTCCAGTGCTTCACCACCCTCCTAGTGAAAAAGTTTTTCCTAATATCTAACCTAAACCTCCCCCACTGCAACTTGAGACCATTAGTCCTTGTTCTGTCATCTGGTACCACTGAGAGCAGTCTAGATCCATCCTCTTTGGAACCCCCTTCCAGGTAGTTGAAAGCAGCTTTCAAATCCCCCCTCATTCTTCTCTTCTGCAGACTAAACAATCCCAGTTCCCTCAGTCTCTCCTCATAAGTCATGTTGTCCAGCCCTCTAATCATTTTTGTTGCCCTCCGCTGGACTCTTTCCAATTTTTCCACATCCTTCTTGTAGTGAGGGGTCCAAAACTTGACACAGTACTCTAGATGAGTCCTCACCAATGCCAAATCGAGGGGAACAGTCACGTCCCTCACTCTGCTGGCAATGCTCCTATTTATACAGTCCAAAATGCTGTTAGCCTTCTTGGCAATAAGAGCACACTGTTGACTCATATCCAGCTTCTCATCCACTGTAACCCCTAGGTCCTTTTCTGCAGAACGGCTGCCTAGTTATTCGGTCCCTAGTCTGTAACAGTGCATGGGATTCTTCCGTCTTAAGGGCAGGACTCTGCACTTGTCCTTGTTGAACTTCATCAGATTTCTTTTGGTCCAATCCTCTAATTTGTCTAGGTCCCTCTGTATCCTATCCCTACCCTCCAGTGAATCTACCACGCCTCTCAGTTTAGTGTCATCTGCAAACTTGCTGAGGGTACAGTCCACACCATCCTCCAGATCATTAATGAAGATACTGAACAAAACCAGCCCCAGGACTGACTCTTGGGGCACTCTGCATGATACCGGCTGCCAACTAGATATGGAACCATTGATCACTACCCATTGAGCCCGACGATTTAGCCAGCTTTCTATCCACCTTATAGTCCATTCATCCAGACCATACTTTAACTTGCTGGCAAGAATACTGTGGGAGACCGTATCAAAAGCTTTGCTAAAGTCAAAGAATAACACATCCACTGCTTTCCCCTCATCCACAGAGCCAGTTATCTCATCATAGAAGGCAGTTAGGTTAGTCAGGCATGACTTGCCCTTGGTGAACCATGCTGACTGTTCCTGATCACTTTCCTCTCCTCTAAGTGCTTCAAAATTGATTCCTTGAGGACCTGCTCCATGATTTTTCCAGGGACTGAGGTGAGACTGACTGGCCTGTAGTTCCCCAGATCCTCCTCCTTCCCTTTTTTAAAGATGAGCACTACATTAGCCTTTTTCCAGTCATCCGGGACCTCCCCCAATCCTCATGCATTTTCAAAGATAATGGCCAATGGCTCTGCAATCACATCCACTAACTCCTTTAGCACCCTCGGATGCAGTTCATCCGGCCCCATGGACTTGTGCTTGTCCAGCTTTTTTAAATAGTCCTGAACCACTTCTTTCTCCACAGAGGGCTGGTCACCTCCTCCCCATACTGTGCTGCCCAATGGAGCAGTCTGGAAGCTGACCTTGTTCATGAAGACAGAGGCAAAAAAAGCACTGAGTACATTACCTTTTTCCATGTCTTCCGTCACTAGGTTGCCTTCCCCATTCAGTAAAGGGCCCACGCTTTCCCTGAGCACCACCTTGTTGCTAACATACCTTCATCCTACCTCAGTGCAGGGGAATGGACTAGATGACCTCTTGAGGTCCCTTCCAGCCCCACATTTCTACGATTCAAATAAAAAACACTTTATAAAAAAGAAAAATACAAATTACAACAGCTGGAAATTTCCTTTCAGGTTAATTTTAAAGCTAATTTACAAACTGTGCACCCTCTTTTCCAAGGATAACACCTGGTTGCTAATCTCATAGGTGCTTTACTGTATCTAAGATCAAAACATTAGTAAACCTGTTGAAACAGTAGCAAAGTTGTTGCAGGCTTGGCAGATGGAGGGTGTGGTAACACTGCATCACAGACTACATTCTTGAGTACATAGCATCATTTGCCTTATATATTCTTGTAAATGGCATCATTCCAACACTTAGTTATCTTCTGTTTTGCTTGGAAGATCATTATTTCCTATTTATCTCATAAATTTAACACACATCCTATTCCTCCTATTTAAACTCTCCCACCAAAATACAACAGTGACTTCCCCTTCTGAAAAGGAAGGGCTGGCAGCTACACCCTGAAGTTAGCATGAATTGTTTATGTAACCTTCAATCAGGAATTCATAATAGACTAAAGTATTTTTCACCAGAGCAGAGATTTTGTTGCATATTAGTATAACAGTATTTTGGTGACATGCTAGCTGTCAAATGCAGCATAAAACCCCTTTCAGCCATTTCATTGAAAATAGAATTGAAAGACCATACCCCCTCACCTTCCAGTACATATAAATTGCATCTCTCTGGAAAACATTTCCCCCCAGTATTTCAGAGCAACTGCAGCTGTAAAATTTGGAGTAAACAACTAGAAGAGCCCCCAGGCCATTCTGTTTTCTAGAGAACCCCAATATGTTAAGTTGAAGAAGGACCTTGCAGACTATGTACACTGTAGGCTATAATTTGACATTTCCCTGTGTTAGTAAAATTTTTGACACACAAGATGAGTGTTGCAGAAATTGCACATGGAATAATATATTTTATCAAAGTCAGTAATATTAAACAATCATAGGTTACTTTCCAAATGGCTGACATTTGTCAGGAGAATGTCTGTCTGAGTTTACTTGACCTTTCTTGTCTAAAAAGGTTTGATTATTTTGAGGTCGAAATTTAAGTCAACATGGAAAATTACCTTTTTCTTACAAACAGAATCTGGCTGGGACCCACTATATACATGTTCTGCAATCATCACAGTTCAGAGATTACCCCAGGTTCTGCAGACCACTTCCCTCTTGTGTCCACAGGCAGGCACAAATTTGGAAATACTCGTCTAAAACATAAGTTTCTGTTGTAATTCTTCAGTGATCTTGATTAAATATGCCATGATCCATTTCTACTTTCTGATACTAATAAAATTATTTATGTTTTTCCCTTAATTTAAAAAAAAAAGCAGATCACAGATTTATCTGAGCATTGTTAAATAATTAAGCCACCTTTTTTCCCTCTTAAAACTATAGTTTGTGTCTTTTGTCTTTTTTTATCCATTGCCTCATCTTTGAAGTACTGTCATAAAACTATCTAGTAAGTATTTTTCACCCTATTAGTATGTCAAGAAAAAGTAAGGACATAATTATTTTTGAAAAAGCACTATCTAGGTAGGTATAGCTTAACGAACCCATAGTAAGTTGAAGTCCCTGCTCTGAAGAGCTTACAGTCTACTGAACAGTGCTTATGAACTGGCTGATGTTTATGTAATTGCATTGCTGAACACTTGCCTAATCTGGAAGACCTATCCAGAAAGGTTTGGAAGAAGTAAACTGTGATGATTAAGCTTGTGCACACTGTTGTGCCAGACAGAATATTGTACTTTCTCTCGGGGGAGAAAGAGAGTTTCCACAGGATGTCTGCATTTCGTAGCAAAAAATGCACTTGCAGATGTATTCTGTAGGGTTGTTTTGATGTAGAATATTAACCTGGGGACCTTATTGTCACAGGATATTACTGAAGCAAATAGTTTTGTGAGATTATTTGTGATTTGGGAATTAAGCTTTTGTGAGTGTAAGTGTGTACTTAAACTGATGTTTACTGTGAATTTGGTCCTGATTGTTTCATCATAAGATGAATATTTTACACATTATGAACACCTCTCCACCCCCAAACGATCTGTTTCCAAGCACTACAGACAAACCCATAACAATATAAAATCCAGATATATTATAGAACATTCTATGGTAACCCATGGTAGCTGATAATTTTTTTTTCATGGAAATTTTAAAAGGTTTAACTAAAACAAGTAATATAGCCCTTCCCTACTCTCCTCTGTAATCCATGCACACACTTCCCTCCTGACAGTCATTCCCTTCCCTCTGCACAAATCCCCCGCCCATGCAAAATGGTCAGTTAACTCAAGTAGTTGCTGTTTTTTGGGTCTTCAAAAGCTGCTAGTGAAATCTGTGGGAGTTATTGTAATGTTTTACACTCAATTTACAGTGGCATAAATATATTTTTAAGATGAAGGGCACGGGAGGGAGAATTGGGCCCATAGAACTTGGTATATGGTTTTGAAATTATTGCTGATTTCTATTTAAAAAGGAAAGCTCAGTCCATCCTGTAAACTTTGCCAGCCACATGGTCTGACTTCTGTTAAGTTTCCGTCACCACATGAAATTTCAGAAACTTTTGTTCCTTTATAGTGGCCAAAGTCTGTAAAAGGACAGAAACTTAGAAATGGGGCATCATGGCAAATTATCTCGAGTTAAAGGCTGTGTGAAGTTTTCTGATTCAGAATTGGCATCAACCCTCTATTGCAGTTGCACAATTTCTTACTACTATATAATGTAGAAAACAGGATATGCTTGGTAAAAAGAGATCTCCTGTAGGGCACCTTATATATTTTGGAATAGGATTCTTTTCATGTTAGGAAAAAAATTTTTATGAGTAATCTGCACATTTTAGGACCTGTACACTTTACTGAAATATCTTAGATTTACAGGACAGTTCAGTAATGTCACAGAAGAAGTTGCATCTGAATGTAAGGTTTTTATCCACAGTGTATTAAGTGCTTTATACAGTCTATTTTTAAAAATCGTTTGATATAGGTCATTCACCATTGATCTTCAGTGACATTTCCACAATCTAAAAGCTGTTCTCTGTTGCTCAGTTTCATCCCATGACTCCTAATTTATCCTACCTTGGATTACTTTAAACAAAAATGTACTGTAGTGTACATTGTATTTTAATTCTTTACCCTTTGCACTAAGGGCCAGATGTACAAATACATTTAGGTGTGTAAAAATGCAGATAGATGCCTCATGGGATTTAGGAAAGCACCCAGGCAGGTTAAGTGCCTAACTCCCATTAACTAGGTATCAATGGGAATTAGGCATCTACCCTGTTTAAGCTTTTCTGTTAACGCCACAGGGCACGTATCTTGCCATCCTTAGGCAAATCTGACCCCAACTGACAATCATACTGCCAAGTAGCATTTCAGGTAATATTACATATAACTCAGCAGGTTAGGGTGTTGACTCTGTGTCTTTCCATTTGTCAAGAACATTGCTTTCCTACTTAGGAGTATTATTAAGCAAATTTGGCTAGAACAACTTGCAAATGATTCACAAAGAGAACAATTAAGATTTTATAGGCTTAGTTTAAATACTTATCTTAAAACACTTTTTACCAAAATGGTTTCCTGATGGAGCAGGCTGCTGTATTCGTTCGTACTTCTGCTTTATCCTCTTGTGTATGTATCAAATGACAGTAGTTATGGTGTAAGAATAATTTAAACCTAGTTTTATGCATGAGATCTGTTGTGAAAGATGCTGTTTCGGAGATTTGTAAGAGCTGGAATTTCTGCATAATTGAAACTTGTTTAATTCAAATAATATATTTGGGATTTGATGTATTGCAGATTCCGACCAGCTTTGGGTACAGTCTTTCTGACAACCACTATGGAGAAGATTGAAGAACAGTTTGCTAATTTGTGCATAGCAAAACGTTGTGCACTAACTGAAGATTCCACTTACTTACTGGATATAGATGTTTCAAAATCTGTTCTAGCAGAAAGCAACCACTTAGTTGCTGTTTCATGTTCCAATAAATCAATTAAAGTATATAATAGAGAAACATTACACTTGCTAAGGGAGTATAGTGGCCATCCTGGATTACTTAATGGAGTCAGATTTGCTCATACAAGTGAGAATATGTTGTTTTCAGCATGCAGTGATGGCACAATAAAATGTTGGGATACTCGCTTAGCTACTCAGAAAACTATACAATTATTCAGTGGTTATCCTTCAAATGTTTTCATCAGCTTTGATATTAATTGCAGTGATCTTATAGTTTGTGCTGGGACAGAAAAAGTTGAAGAGGACACATTCATGGTGTTTTGGGATGCAAGAAGTAATACAAACTATGCATGCACTGCTAAAGAGCCCTTAGGAACCTATTCAGAGACTCACAATGATGATATCACTAAAATATGTTTCCATCCTAACAAACCCAATTTGGTAGTGTCTGGATCAACTGATGGATTGGTTAATGTGTTTGATATTAACAAGGAAAATGAAGATGATGCTTTGATTGCAACTTGTAATTCAAATTCATCAGTAAGTTTTATTGGTTGGTCTGGGAAAGATTATAAACAGGTATATTGCATGACTCATACGGAAGGATTTTGTTGGTGGGATCTTACTCAAATAGATAGTGAGGAACCAATGACATTGTTGCAGATTCCGGATGTCAGAGAAGTAGTCTTCACTGAAAATAGCAACTTAAACTATCTGATAGGTGGCTTGTACCATGAAAAGGCAGACAAATTGTTTGTTGTTGGTGGAACAGCTATGGGAAACATTCACCTAATAAACTGTGGCATTGATGGACTGAGCCTTGTGGGCACCCTTCATGGAGGGCATTCTGCTACAGTTCGCTCATTCTACTGGAACATGACAGATGATTCTTTGTTGACTGGTGGAGAGGATGCACAGCTGTTGCTATGGAAACCTGGAGCTGTGGAAAGGTCCCTGGTAAAGAAGGCATCTATGAAAATTGCTTCCTCCGTTCAGCAGCGAGTGAGAGTTCACAGAAACTCTCTCAAAAGCAAGAAAAAGTAAAATTATGAAAACAGGACTCTTAAATTTGTAGAGTTTTTTACTGTCCCGAGCAATATATTTGGGGTGATGATTTATTTGCACTATGTGGCAAATATAATTTAGTATGTAAATTTTACCTAGAAATGACCCTCACTTTATCATGTGAATAACTTTTTAAAAAAAAGCAACTGATACTTATTAAAAGGGTAAACATTTACTTTGTATTCATTGAACAAAGTATGTCTTAAAATATTGTATATTTTTATATCAAATTGATATCAAATAAAAAATATTGGCACAGAGATCTTGGATTAGAATAAAAGCCTGCAACTTGTATACTTTATATTATTGCCCACAGTGAAATGTTTTGGACATATTTAAAAAGATTTCAGATTTGTAGCCATCTTTTTCTTACAGATAATTTAATGAATGAAATTGCTAAATATATTGAAGACTTAGTTCTACTTACTAATTCTTAGAGGAAGTACTTATTGATGAAATAGAGAAAAGGTGTTGTTTTGCATGATTATCTCACTATTTAATGACAAGTATATAAACAGTAGTTCACAGAACACACTTTATAGCAGGTATGTGTGTTTGTTCTAGAAAACAGTAATACTATATCCGAAGTACCTGTAGCCTTTTTTATGCTTATGAAAAGTGTTTATAATTGACAATATTTGGGTGTTTTGATTAGAAAAAAATATCTCCAATCTAATGAAAATTGCAAGCTACCCCACGCTATCCTGGCAATATATCTTAATACTGACCTGGAAGACCTATAAAGACTGAGGAGGTAGGTCCGTCTCAGTGGGTCATAGGAATTGATGCACATGATCTCCCCAGTGCTCCATCTAGTCCACTACCTATTTTTGACATGCCATCCCACATCCTCATAGGAAGATACAGAAAAACGTTCAGAATATAGTTATGGAATAACCTACCTATAGAGAGTTTGTTTTTAACCCCCTTTAGCTTCTGCCCTGCAATATATGCACAGTAAGTAACTAGGCTCTTTAGAGCACAAATACTACTCTCTGTGGACACCTCTCTAGGAGCAATGAGATTTCAGAAATCTCACCAAACAGCTGTTGGGTGGTGTAAAAATTACCTTATACCTCCTAAGTTGTTGTTTGTCTCATTCTGCTCCACTGGCACTTTTTAACCTCTGTGCCTCTGACTCTGAAAGTTGCCTTTATCGTATTCTGCCCTCCCTAAGGTTGTAGTAACATTCATATCAAATGTATCAGTCAGTAATTACTCTAGATTTAACAGATAAGGACTATGCTTCAGTGAAGCTTAAACAAATGTAAGAATTGGTATTTTACAGGATAGAGAGAGCATGGAAATCAAAATGATTGTAAGTTTAATACACACATATGTACTTTGACAATATTTACAGACTGCATCTAAACTTGAAAATACCCTGTAGTTTGAAGTAAAAATGGTGTTTAATTCACTATGCATCATGGGTAATTTATTTTCAGCTGTACCACAATGTATGGTTACTAGATGTTACAAACATACCTGGATTAATCTCCTGTGGAAATGAGTCCTCTCCAAATACACATGCATCAAGTTTCCTTCTCATGTTTATACTACACACACACACACACACACACACACACACACACACACACACACACACACACACACACACACACACACACACACACACACACACACACACACACACACACACACACACACACACACACACCCCCCCCCCCCCGGGATATTTAGCTTTATGCTCACTTCATATTTGTCCTTTGGTGATGATGGTGTGATTACATTGCATTTATTAGCACTAAATGTTCATTTAAAGGATACTTTCAACATCAATATCATGCTTCTTTCTGCTAGCAGTCTCCCCCACAATTTACCCATCCTGGATGGCTCGTTAGCCAAGGGGTCAGCTTTTTATTTGGACAGTTACTATGCAGATAGTTGCCTGAGTTGGCATTTGTTGTTAATATCTTTCTATGAGTTTTACACAGCTTTGGAATGACTCATCTAGTGGCAAGTGGGAGGAGGAGGCACAGCCAGCACACGCTGTGTCACAGCTTTGAACTGCCTCTGGACACCGCAGAATGAAGGGGAGCAGTCCAGACATAACAGAATTGTGGTAGTTGCTGCTACCAAAATGGAAAAGTTCTTACCTGATCATTTCAGGTAATGAAATGTAGGTTTGTGTGTGCCGAAATGTAGGTTTCTAAAGAAATGTGACCAGAACACCTGTTTTCCTATTTAACAGTCACTGTCCCATTCCAGTGGCTCCCTACTAACATACACTTTTTGAAATTAATTATCATTAGTATCAGTTTCTTACTTAATGTATCCACTGGTTTTTAGAAATATATTTTGTACTTTATTTAAATGGCTTTCTTCTGCCACGTTCCTTAATATCAGAGAGGTAGCCGTGTTAGTCTGGATCTGTAAAAGCAGCAAAGAGTCCTGTGGCACCTTATAGACGTATTGGAGCATGAGTTTTTGTGGGTGAATACCCACTTTATCGGAAAGCTCATGCTCCAATACATCTGTTAGTCTATAAGGTGCCACAGGACTCTTTGCTATTCCTTAATATTAATTTTAGTGGTAATTCTTACAAGATACCAATAATTAAAATTTCAGAAGAAGTCAAAATATTTATACTTTAAAAAGGGATACAAATACTTTCAAAATTGTTCTTGAAATGGGGTTAATATTATGCAACTAACCTGTGCTCTATTTATTGGCTAGTCCGATCTGTAAGAGCAGAGTAAAGAATTTCAGAGTCATTTTCCCACCCCGCATTGCTTAAGAACAATAGTTAACTTGAGAATATTTTTAGAGTCTAGAAAATGTTCCTCATCAGAATTGGAATTATTTTAAAGCAAGTCAAATGTTAAGGCTCGATTACTTGACATTGTTTGTTTTAGCTTATGCAGAAGCCCTAGCATTAGTCTAGCTTCTTATTTTGATTATTTTTCTGGTTCCAAAAAAAGACAGTAAAAGCAATGGTTTACTCAACTGTAATCATAAACACTTGAGAAACACTTGGGGGTTGGACTAGATGACCTCCTGAGGTCCCTTCCAACCCTGAGATTCTAAGATCTGTGGCAGTGACAAAATTATGCAATTAAAAGCCGCAATGGAAGTGAATATATTTCACTTTAGCTCTGTGCTACAGACTACAGTCCTGCTTTTTTTTAAAAAGTCTGTCTACTGTATGATATAAATCTCAGAATTATTTTTTGTTTTCAAAATTCCACTGAAATATTTTTATTTTCTTACAGTTGTCAGCTACTGAGAAAATATGCTTTTTCTGGAGTTAAAACTCCCCACTGGATGAAGCTAAATTAAATATTGCTAATGTTTTCAAGATAATAAGGATTTTTGAACAAATGGTACTTGAGCCTCATTTTTTGTTGTCTGACTGAACAGGATGTGATTTCCCTCTAGGTGGCTCTGAAATGGGAGAGTTCAGTACTGGTATTGGTCTGTGCTGTTAAGTAAACCTCAGAAGCTTGTAGTGGTATGGGCATATGTGAATATGGAGATATGCCTCTGCCAGATTCACTAAAGTTAGGAGGTTCCCATTGGGATAGGGATGATACCGTCAAAGCTAGGATCTCCATCTGGAATTTTGTCTTTTTCATCCACTTAGTGAGTCTTTTCAGGTTGAGGATGGCTCTGACTCCCCCGGTGCACTTCTGAACAACAAATAGGTGGAGTAGAATCCTGAGAACCTTTTTTCTAAGGGAACTCCTTCCATTGTTCCTATGTCCATGAGCTGGGAGATCTCATTCCAGATCAGTTTGTGCTGGGCAGAATCACTAGATAAAGGAGTCTGGATGAAGAAGGGATGGAGTGAAGCCTGTGGTTTGCAGGAGTTACTCCCAATTCACATGCTCACTTGTAACCCCCACGGGGCTAGCCTACTATATTATATTTGTTTTTCTCTATTGGCTTGATCGATTATATTATTTTGGCTTATATTTTTGTATTGAGTAATTTCAGCAGACATTACTTCATTATATTTGGCTGTAATGCAGAAAACCTATAGGCTTGTATCCTGTAAGATTAGCTAGAGCAAGTTAGCGTAAGTGGATGTAACCTTTGGCATAGATAAATGGCCTACAGGTTACCCTTTTTGATTTTGGGGAACGGAATGTGTTTACTAAAATTCTGGGATACCAGTAACCACAAGGTACATCACAAGAACATGGAAGTAACGGTTCAGGCAAAGGTGATGGTTTCAAGAATGAGATAATTGGCATTAATATGTATAGATGTTATTAATATGTAAGAATATACTAGACTATAGAGTGTGTACCCTAAGATTTATGTGGGTGAGGAAATAAGATTTGGACATGGAAGGTTGGGCACTGACATGAATATTCAGGATAGTGCCAAGACCCTATTAGAGGGTAAACCAACATATGGAGCTACCTTCTTTTAGCTTCAAGTTCTCTTTTGTTTAGCTGTTAGCTCAGTTTTTGCAATATAGCTGAGTTACTCAACACTTGACCCTGATCACCATCATTTTGGGACTGAGGAACCTGGACCACCGGTCTCAGTTGGCATGTCATAGACGAGGCTGGTCCTTTGTCTCCCACTACCAGGTCCCCAAAGAAGGGTGTGAATATGCTAATCTAAGTAGCTTTTGTAAGAGATGGTACCAGAAGTCCCTATAGAACTGTATTACTTCTTTTTGATTGTGGTTTGAAGCTTTGATAACTTTTTCCTTTATTTTAATAAATCTCTTTAAAGCTTGGCTTTGTCCTCAGTGTGAATGTCCTTGCACACCCCGAGGGTCTGTACGAAGTATTGAACTCTCTACATTCTCTAATTCTGTAGCCTGATTTTGGGATAAGAACCTAATTATCTTCTGGTCAAATCATTGGCAAGCCTATAATAAGCCAGCCCTCTAAAATTGAAGTTAACACGTACCCACCTGTCTGTGGTCCACATGGACCATTCCTCTGAAAAGTGGAAAATTCTGTCATCTACCTCTGCCCAGACCTGACTGTACATTTGCTTGTTGTCACAGAATCATAGAAGTGTAAGACTGGAAGGGATCTCGAGCAGCCATGTAGTCCAGTCTCTTGCACTCAAGGCAAGACTATGTAACAACTAGACCATTCCTGACAGGTGTTTGTCTAACCTATTCTTAAAAACCTCCAATGATGGAGATTCCACAACCTCCCTAGGCAATTTATTCCAGTGCTTAACTACCCTGACAATTAGGATGTTTTTCCTAATGCCCAACCTAAACCTCCCTTGCTACAATTTCAGCCCATTGCTTCTTGACCTATCCTCAGAGGTTAACAAGAACAATTGTTCACTCTCCTTCTTGTAACAACCTTTTATGTATCTGAAGACTGTTAGGATGCACCCCCCCCCCCCACCCAATCTTCTCTTCTTCAGACTAAACAAACCCAACCTTTTCAATCTTTCCAAATAGGTCATGTTTTCTAGACCTTTAATTATTTTTGTTGCTTTCCTCTGGACTTTTGCCAGTTGTCCACATCTTGCCTGAAATGTGGCACCGTGAACTGGATACACTACTCCATTTGAGGCCTTATCAGCACGGAGAAGAGCGGATGAATCACTTCTCGTGTCTTTCTTTCAACACTCCTGCTAATGCATCCCAGAATATTTGCCTTTTTTTTTTTTTTTGGCAACAGTGTTACCCTGTTGACTCACATTTAGCTTGTCATCCACTATAACCTCCAGATCCCACTTTTGCAGTACTCCTTCCTAGGCAGTCATTTCCCAATTTTGTATGTGTGCAGTTGATTGTTCCTTCCTAATTGGTTTACATTGCATTTGTCCTTAATGAATTTCATTCCATTTACTTCAGACCATTTTTTCAGTTTGTCCAGATCATTTTGAATTTTAATCCTGTCCTCCAAAGCACTTGCAACCCCTCCCAGCTTGGTATCATCTGCAAACTTTATAAGTGTACTCTCTATGCCAGCGTTTCTCAAACTGGGGTCCACGGACCCCATTGACCAACTACTCCCCCTCCCTCCCTCAACTCCTCCCCTTCCCTCCCAGTGCCTCCTGCACGCCAGGTAGCTGCTATTCAAAGGTGTGCAGGAGGCGCTGGGAGGGAGGGAGAAGAGTGGGGACATGGCACGCTCAAGGTAGGGATCATGTCTGGGGCTGCTGGTCCCACTGATCAACTCCTCCTGTTCCCTCCCAGTGCTCCAGCTGTTCTCTGGTGTATAGGAGGCACTGGGAGGGTGGGGTAGGGGGAGGAGCAGGAATGAGGCACCCTGGGAGGGGGCATGAGAAGAGGAGGGGCAGGGGTGGGGGAAGGGATGGAGTGGGGGCAGAATCTGGGGCTGAGTGGGGGAGGCTTGGGGGTCCATGAAAAAATTTAAATCAAAATGGGGGTCCTCGGGTTGCTAAAGTTTGAGAACCGCTGCTCGATGCCATTATCTAAATCACTGATAAAGATATTGAACAGAACCGGACCCAGGACTGATCCCTGCAGGACTCTGCTCCCTATGCCCTTCCAGCTTGACTGTGAACCACTGATTACTCTCTCGGAACAGTTTTCCAACCAGTTATTCCCCCCACCTTACAGTAGCTCCATCTAGGTTGTATTTCCTTAGTTTGTTTAGGAGAAGGCCATGTGAGATGGTACCAAAAACCTTATTAAAGTCAAGATATACCACATCTGCTGTTTCCCTACTATCCACAAGGCTTGTTCCCCTGTCAAAAAAAGCTATTAGGTTGGTTTGACATGATTTGTTCTTGACAAATACATGCTGACTATTACTTATCACTAAGGCTAAGATTTTGTCAGGGATATTTTTAGTCAAAGTCACAGACAGATCATGGGCAAACTCAGGGGTTCCCCCGCCACCACCTGTTGGGAGTTTGGGGTTCCCCTACAGTGCTGTCCCTAGTGGCAGGGAGCTTGGGGTTCTCTGCCACCACCCTCCAAGACCTAGGGGGTCCCCTGCTGCCCCCAGCTGCACGGAGCTGGGGGAGGTACCCAGCAGCTCCTGACCACCACAGGTTTAAGTCACAGAGGCCACTGGAAGTCACAGATTCCGTGACTTCTACAACCTCCGTGACTAAATTGCAGCCTTACTTACCTTATTATCTTCTAGGTGTTTGCAAATTGATTGCTTGATTATTTGCCCATTATCTTTCCCCGTACTGAAGTTAAGCTGATTAGTCTGTAATTCCCTGGGTTGTCTTTATTTCTCTTTTTCTAGATTGACACTATATATTTGCCCTTTTGCAGTCTTCTGGCATCTTTCCCCTCTTCCATGAGTTTTGAAGATAATCGCTAATGGCTCAGGTATCTCCTCAGTCAGCTCCTTGAGTATTCTAGGATGTTTTTGATCAGGCCCTGGTGCAGGGGTTGGCAACCTTTCAGAAGTGGTGTGCCGAGTCTTCATTTATTCACTCTAATTTAAGGTTTCGCGTGCCAGTAATACATTTTAACATTTTTAGAAGATCTTTCTATGTCTATAATATATAACTGAACTATTGTATGTAAAGTAAATAAGGTTTTTAAAACGTTTAAGAAACTTCATTTAAAATTAAATTAAAATGCAGAGCCCCCCCGGACTGGTGGCCAGGACCCGGGCAGTGTGAGTGCCACTGAAAATCAGCTCGCGTGCTGCCTTCGGCACACGTGCCATAGGTTGCCTACTCCTGCCCTGGTGACTTGAAGACATATAAGAACACAAGAACATAAGAATTGCCATACTGGGTCAGACCAAAGGTCTATCCAGCCTAGTATCCTGTCTACCAACAGTGACCAATGCCAGGTGTCCCAGAGGGAGTGAACCTAACAGGTAATGATCAAGTGATCTCTCTCCTGCCATCCATTTCCATCCTCTGACAAACAGAGGCTAAGGACACCATTCCTTACCCATCATGGCTAATAGCCATTAATGGACTTAACCTCCATGAATGTATCTAGTTCTCTTTTAAACCCTGTTATAGTCCCAACCTTCAAAACCTCCTCAGGCAAGGAGTTCCACAGGTTGACTGTGCACTGTGTGAAGAAGAACTTCCTTTTATTTGTTTTAAACCTGCTGCCTTCATTTAAACCTTCATTTGGTGGCCCCTAGTTCTTATATTATGGGAACAAGTAAATAACTTTTTTCCTTATTCACTTTCTCCACACCATTCATGATTTATATACCTCTATCATATCCCCCCTTAGTCTCCTCTTTTCCAAGCTGAAAAGTCCTAGCCTCTTTAATCTCTCTTCATATGGGACCGTTCCAAACCCTTAATCATTTTAGTTGCCCTTCTCTGAAACTTTTCTAATGCCAGCATATCTTTTTGGAGATGAGGAGACCACATCTGTATGCAGTATTCAAGATGTGGGCATACCATGGATTTATAAAAGGGCAATAAGATATTTTCCGTCTTATTCGCTATCCTTTTTTTTAATGATTCCTAACATCCTGTTTGCTTTTTTGTCTGCCGCTGCACACTGCGTGGACATCTTCAGAGAACTATCCACAATGACTCCAAGATCTTTTTCCTGATTAGTTGTAGCTAAATTAGCCCCCCATCATATTGTATGTATAGTTGGGGTTATTTTTTCCAATGTGCATTACTTTACATTTATCCACATTAAATTTCATTTGCCATTTTGTTGCCCAATCACTTAGCTTTGTGAGATCTTTTTGAAGTTCTTCACAGTCTGCTTTGGTCTTAACTATCTTGAGCAGTTTAGTATCATCTGCAAACTTTGCCACCTCACTGTTTACCCCTTTCTCCAGATCATTTATGAGTAAGTTGAATAGGATTGGTCCTAGGACTGACCCTTGGGGAACACCACTAGTTACCCGTCTCCATTCTGAAAATTTACCATTTATTCCTACCCTTTGTTCCCTGTCTTTTAACCAGTTCTCAGTCCATGAAAGGATCTTCCCTCTTATTCCATGACAACTTAATTTACGTAAGAGCCTTTGGTGAGGGACCTTGTGAAAGGCTTTCTTGAAATCTAAGTACACTATGTCCACTGGATCCCCCTTGTCCACGTTTGTTGCCCCTTCAGAGAACACTAATAGATTAGTAAGACACGATTTCCCTTTACAGAAACCATGTTGACTTTTGCCCAACAATTTATGTTCTTCTATGGGTCTGACAATTTTATTCTTTACTATTGTTTCAACTAATTTGCCCAGTACTGATGTTAGACTTACCAGTCTGTAATTGCCGGCTTCACCTCTAGAGCCCTTTTTAAATATTGGCATTAAATTAGCTATCTTCCAGTCATGGGGTACAGAAGCCGATTTAAAGGACAGGTTACAAACTATAGTTAATAGTTCCGCAATTTCACATTTGAGTTCTTTCAGAACTCTTGGGTGAATGCCATCTGGTCCCGGTGACTTGTTAATGTTGAGTTTATCAATTAATTCCAAAACCTCCTCTAGTGACACTTCAATCTGTGACAGTTCCTCAGATTTGTCACCTACAAAGGACGGCTCAGGTTTGGGAATTTCCCTAACATCCTCAGCTGTGAAGACTGAAGCAAATAATTAATTTAGTTTCTCTGCAATGACTTCATCGTCTTTAAGTGCTCCTTTTGTATCTCGATCATCAAGGGGCCCCACTGGTTGTTTAGCAGGCTTGCTGCTTCTGATGTACTTAAAAAACATTTTGTTATTACCTTTTGAGTTTTTGGCTAGCTGTTCTTCAAACTCTTTTTTGGCTTTTCTTATTACAGTTTTACATTTAATTTGGCAGTGTTTATGCTCCTTTCTATTTGCCTCACTAGGATTTGACTTCCACTTTTTAAAACTTGTCTTAAGTAATTTGTAACTTGTTCTTTCCCTATTTTAGCCTGAGACCCTACCTCATTTTCACTGGCATTCACTATATTAGACTTCCAATCACTACTAAACTTTTTGGTGAAAACTGAAACAAAATAGTTGTTTAGGATTTCTGCCATTTCCACAATTTCCGTTATTGTCTTTCTCCCTTCCCTATCCTGTCCTTGGTCTTCCTCTTGCTTTTCATGTACTTGTATATTTTCTTGTTACCCTCAATATCTCTAGCTAGTTTAATTTTGTCTTTACACACTTGTAGTGTTTGTTAATATTCATCATTTGTAATTTGACTAGTTTCCACTTTTTGTAGGACTCTTTTTTTTGAGTTTCAGAGCATTGAAGATCTCCTGGTTAAGCTAGAGTGGCCTCTTACCATACTTCCCATCTTTCTTATGTAGTGGGATAGTTTGCTGGGCTCTTGAGAGCTGTGGGACCACCTCTGGGCTTTCTGCTCAAGCCTCAGTTCCAAGATTTGCCCTTGGTGTATCTAGTATCTTTTCTCTGGAACTTCTGTGAAGAGGATGGGTGAAAGGAGAGTGGCTGCCAGAAAGTGGGCTTATACTCCCTTCTTGGAGAGACGGGCGGGCCTGCTTTAATTTTGCAGAGTTTTCTGCCACTATCTTATCTAACTTTTCTGATCAATTATGTGAGCAAATGAGCCCAAATGAGGTCTGAAGCAGTTACATGTGGATGACTCTTATGAAAATCAGAGACTTAAAAAACTCACCGGGTGTTTTTAAAACGTAGGGGTGGGGAGAGAGCCTTGTCTTCAGTTCTTTGATGCTAGGATGATGACAGATTGAAGTGCTCGCCTGCACTAAATTCCAGAGAATTGAGGATTGATGCATGGTACTCTTGAGAATGCAGTGACCTGAGGGGATCAAACTATGTAACCCTTATTGGTACAATGAATTTTTCCACATCAGAAACCGTGAAACCTTAGATAGTCAGTAAGTTGCTTGCAAATGGCCAGTTGCTATGGACACATACTCTGTGTTTGTTGCAAATTATGTTTTAGAATCTCTAGGAAACACTCTGCCCAACAGGACAGAGAAAATAAAATTACTCTACAGTCAGACAGTCTGAGATTTGATTTGTTTAAGTTAAACAGAGATCTCTACTTCAAAATAGGGCCTGAGCTAAATCTGATGTCATGTTAAATTGCTGCTTTTATTAATTAGCTGAAAGAACAATAAACCCTATGGCAGTGAAAGGTCCATAAAGTCATTTTGAAATAAGATTATTCAGTGATATAAACAGGCTATTAGCAATTATAAGGCCAGATCTCACAAACCTTATGGGAATATTCATTGCTCATTAAAACAGTCCTATTGAAGTCAAAGGTACATTGACTTAATTGGGACTACCTGTGAGAGTAAGGATTGCTCATGTAAAAGCTGCTGATCAGGCCCTTGATATCTGCAGTATTGAATGCTATAGCTAAAGGTGGGAAGAGATTTCCATTCTAAATCTCTTCAATTGCTCATGAGCCTCAGGGCAGGACTACACTACGGGGTTAAGTTGACCTAAGTTACGCAACTTCAGCTACGTGAATAACGTAGCTGGCATTGACGTACCTTAGGGTGACTTATTGCGGTGTCTACACTGCATTGGGTCGACGGGAGAAACTCTCCCATTGACTTATCTTATGCTTCTCGTTCTGGTGGAATACCAGAGTCGACGGGAGAGCGATCGGCGGTTGATTTAGTGGGTCTTCACTAGACCCACTAAATTGACCCCCAGTGGATTGATCGTGGCAGTATTGATCCATCAGTAAATGGAGACAAGCCCTTAGTAACTAAAATCTGGTTGGGCCTAATTGACCAACTACCAGACTGTTTATTGATCAGAAATGCCAGTGGAAAATACTTGCTTGAATTCAACTTTCTTTTGTTAGAAGAATGGTCCTTATGAGGGAATACTTTTTGATAGTACACTAATAATGAGGGAGTACTGAATCTCTTAAGATTGTCAGTCTGCCTGCATGTATATTGAATTAAACTGATTGCTGTGTTATAGATAATTTGAATTCTTACAGTTAACGTGTTTAAAATGAATTTGGCCTAATTGCTGAAGGGAGTACAAAGAGTATTATGGCAATAAAGGAATGGTGGTGGTCTTCCTGTAATTAAAATCTTTTTGAAAGCTCAGGCCATTATGTATTATTTTGTTTAGCATTCATTTAGCCAGAGTGCCTGCATGCTGATACTGAGCCATAACTCTGTGGTCATTCATCAGCTATGCAAATCCTTGCACTCTGGTTTGTGTGATGATAGTATGGCTATTCTTCATTGACCTCCTCTACTGATACCTCAATTTGGGACAGTTCCTCAGATTTGCCACCTAAAAAGAATGGCAAAGGTGTGGGAATCTACCTCATATCCTCAGCTGTGAAGACTGATGCAAATAATTAATTTAGCTTCTCCATAATGGCTGTCTGCCTTGAATGCTCCTTTAGCAACTCAATCATCCAGTGGCCCTACTGATGGTTTGGCAGGCTTCCTGCTTCTGATGTATTTTTAATTTTTTTTGCTGTTTTTTGTGTCTTTTGCTAGTTGCTCTTCATATTCTTTTTTGACCTGCCTAATTATACTTTTACACTTGACTGGTCAGAGTTTATTCTCCTATTTTCCTCAGTAGGATCTGACTTCCAATTTTTAAAGGATGTCTGTTTGCCTCTGTTGTGGTTGTTATGGTTCAGGGGACAATGCAGACCAGTGAGGGGTTGTCACCGCTTGCCCTGCAACCCTGGGTGCCTTACAATGCCTTGCTTCTGTAGCTCCCAGCCTGGGATGCTCTCAGTCTGTAAGAAGCATGCAAGTCACACCCTGAGTGTCTGTATTCTTGACAGCACTGGTTTAGCAGCTCTGACCCCAGGAGTAGGGTTGCCAACCCTCCTGGTTTCGTCATGAGTCTCCTGGAATCATGCTCTATCTCCCGGAGGCTACTTCAGCCAAACCGGGAGATTTTGGGTGCTAAGAGTCTGGTCCAGTAGTGGGGCTAAGGCAGGCTTCCTGCCTGCTGTAGCCCTGCTCCCGGAAGCAGCTGGCACCGTCCCTGCAGCCCCTGGGGTAAGGGCAGGGGGTCTCTGTGTGCTGCCCCCGCCCTGAGCACTGACTCCGCAGCTCCCATTGGGCAGGAACTGTGCCTAAATGGGAGATGTGGGGCAGTGCCTGTGGGTAGCAGCACACAGAGACCCCTTGGCCTCCCTGCCTAGGAGCTGCTGCCACAGGGATGTGCTGGTCGCTTTTGGGAGTCGCCCAAGGTAAGTGCCAACCCCCTCCTGCAACCCAACCCCCTTCCCCAGCCTAGGGCCCGCACCCCACACCCAAACTCCCTCCTAGAGCCTGCACTTTGCACCACCTCCTGCACCCAACCCCCTGCCTCAGCCCAGAGCCTGCACCCAAATTCCCTCCAAGCCCAACCCCACACCCTTTCCTGCATCCAAACTCCCCCCCAGAGCCCACCTCCAGCACCTCGTTCAGCACTCCAACCCTCTGCCCCAGCCCAGAGCCCACACCCAAACTCCCTCCCAGAGCCCACACACCCCCCTGCCCCAGCCTGGTGAAATTGAGTGAGGGAGCGGGGGAGAGAGAGAGTGAGCGGGGGTGGGGCCTTGGAGAAGGGGTGGCATGGGGCGTGGCCTCAGGGAAGGGGTGAGCTGTGGGCAGGCCAAGGGTCTTTGAATTTGCACGATTAGACAGCAGCCTGTCTACAGCCCCACTCTGGCCTTGGTTACAAGCAGCCAGATGACCCGAACGCAATTCCAGTCCTGAATTTCCTCAAAACCATGTTCCCTGAAGAGTCCAGACCTCACCTGGACAGTTCAGTGAAATAAGAATATTCGTTGCTCCTGTAAAGAGACAAAACCACATCGCAACTTTTTAACTTAACTGGGGTAAATGCAGTCTTCCATTTAAACACAACAATGAGTTGGTTTCTAGTATGAATAAAATCAATTTATTAACAATAGGATATAGGTTAAGTGATGCCAAGTAAAAATAATAAAGTTAGAAAAGGTTACAAGTAAAACAAAAGTGAAAACACATCTAAAAGTCTAAAACTTAATCTAGCAAGGTCCAGGCTTTGCTCCAGATGGTTTTTCTCACTAGTCATTCTTCCTCCCAGCCATGGCTGATTTTCCCTCAGTCAGAACCTTCCACGAAAGTACAAGGCGCTGGCTTCCCTTGTCTTCTTAGGAGAATAATCTTTATCTATGCAGGTTTCACATCTATATTCAGTTTGAGAAACTTCAACTTCTCCTTGGTTGAAGGACCCATCTTCCGCAGTGTGCAAGAGCTCTGTTCCCTTGTGTCTGTCTAGTGATGGATGCCAAAGATGGCTTCTGTCTTTGCTCATATCTTCCAAAGTCTGATGACTTTAAGAGCAGGGTAATTTCTTGCTGTTCTTCCATTCCTGTGGGCTTCCCATCCCCTGGAGGATTTCTATGTAAATGGGGTTTCCATGGTTTCTGACTCCACCATGCTTAAGTCACATAGGAGACAGGTAGATAGCTGTGACTTCCCTTCTGTCTGGGTGAACTGTACAGCCTAATATCAATGAGTATCCATAATTCCTTACTCAGGATTAGTACATACATTTTACAATGATTTTAACCATCAGTTTGTCATTAGCTTTCGGAAAAGAGCTGACTCGATACACTCTTCTAATACAGTAATGTTGTATACAATCAGTTGATTCAATTGCTTATCACTTGAGGTTTAGACCCCCCTACCTTTGAAATGGATTCTTTTGAGGGTTACCCCTCAAAGTAAAGTTTATTCAAGCTGTGAGGAAGGCAACATGGAGTCTGGTGGTGAAGGAAGCTCCTTGGTTTTTAATCCCCCACTTGTGTTTGCTGAAATGCAAGTCATTCTGTTTTCTGCCATCTCCTCCCCCTGCTGTGTCTTGATGGTCCTGTTTATGCTTATATGTCAATAGCGACCTTCACTGTCTCTTCCTGAATATTGAGCTGATCAGAGAATCAAATACACATTCTTTTGTCTAAGACAGACCTATTTAACAACTCCGCTTGACATACCTGGTTTACACACACGTGTCATAATTCCAATATATATTCATAATCCTTAATACACATTGTGTACATACATCATGCAAGAATATTAATGATCAGTGAGTTGTTAGTTTTCAAATGATACCTCAAGGCATATTTTATACAAAGATTATAACAATAGGGTGTGGGGTGTGAATATAAAGGTGCTTAGCTTCATAGCCTTTAATTGTCTTTTTTACTCTGTTTAGGCATGGAGGAATTTTTTGGTCCTCTTACTGTTTATTTTGATGTAGGCTATACATTTAGTTTGAGCGTCTATTATGGTATTTATAAATAGTTTTTCTGCAGCTTGCAGGCATTTCAATCTTGTGACTGTTCCTTTTAATTTCTGTTTAAGCAGCTTCCTAATTGTTGTGAAGTTATCCTTTTTAAGTTAAATGTTACTGTGGTGTGTTGTTTGGCATTTCCCCCCCTACAAGGATGTTAAATTTAATTACATTATGGTTGTTGTTACTGAGCAGTTCAGCTGTATTTGCCTCTTGGACCAGATCCTGTGTACCACTTAGGATGGAATCAAGAATCGCCTCTCTGCTTGCGGGTTCCAGGACTAGCTTCTCCAAGAAGCTGTCATTAATGGTGTCTAGAAATTCTCTCTGTTTCCCATCCTGAGGTGACATGCACCCAGTCAATATGGGGATAGTTGAAATACACCATTATTATTCGTTTTTCTGTTTTTTGTAGCCACTCTAACCTCCCGAAGAATTTCACAATCACTGTCACCACCCAGGTCATGTGGTCAGTAGTATATTCCTACTGTTATATTCTTATTATTCAGGCCTGGAATCCATATAGAGTCTATGGTACAGTTGGATTCATTTAAGATTTTTACTATATTTGACTCTAGCCTTTCACATACAGTGCCACTCCCTCACCAGCATGACCTACTCTGTCATTCCTATATATGTTGTACCCTAGTATTACCATGTCCCTTTGATTATTATTGTTCCACCAAGTTTCTGTGATGCCTAATATATCAATATCCTCACATAATATCAGACACACAAATTTACCCATTTTAGTATTTAGACATCCAGCATTTGTATATAAGCACTTATAAAATTTGTAAGTATTCAGTAGTCTGCCTTCCTGTGATGTAATTGGACGAGACTCCTTTTCGTTTGACTGTTTCTCTTCAGTTCCTACTTGTTCTTTCTTTGGTTTGGGTGTATCTGCTTTTGGCTGCTTCTCTGCTCCCTGAACTGTGTTTTTTTAGCAGAAAAGAATTCCAAATGAAGGATGTCTTTCTTTTGTTTAATTTGTAATGTCTGTGTCTCTTTCCATGGTATGAGTTAGGCCAAAGAGGTGGAGAACTAAGGACTCAACATATAGAGGTCTGTGCCGATGGTCTGTATTAGCTCCTCAAGATGATACATACTCGGACTGCTCTTCTTCGACTGGTCAAAGCCATCTGTCTTTTACATTATTTTTCTTTGTATTTTGTTGCCCTGTCTTTATATTGATAATTTTTCAGTTGCACTCAGTTTTATAGCAAAACCACAAGATACACTGTGTTGAACTAGTCAAAACTTGTAAGCAGAGACATTTTACCATTCTCCGCTTCCCATTAAACCAGGCATTGTGACAACTTTCCCTCATCAAATGAATTTTCTGCTTGAATTCTCTGCCAACATCTGCCCCAAATAGTCAACATTTCTTTTTCTCTCTTTGGGTCATCTCCCTATGCATTGGGATGACTCATTACAATTAACTAAACAAAGCAATGCCCATACCATAATATTTTAACTTTGATTTGCTTTTTGGATGTTTTTAATCTTAGAATTGACAACTCTTTTCCCATCTTCACAAATTTTGGCAAGAGAGAAACAGAAACTCAGGGCCAGTTACTCAGTATAAGAAAATGGCATGGGATTCCGTGATGGGATGTTTAGCCTATGCCAGCCTTGAAGGGGTTAAGGTGGCACAGAAAGTGGATGCAGAGTGGAAAGTCGCCCTCTCAGCTTAGAGAAGGAAAAGGAGGAAACCCAGGAAGAGAAAGAGAAGCCTTGGGATTCTGCCCCTGAGAGAATGGTTTACCCAGAAGAGTGGAGAAGGCCTGTGGGAGGCAGAGCAGGAAACAGCCCAGGTAAAGAGCAGCAAGGTTAGAGATTGTGCAGACCTTGGCTGCTGATTGTAGGGGTCTGTGGGCTGAAACCTGGAGTAGCGGGTGGGTGCCCTGGTTCACCTACCAGCCACTGCGAAGTGGCACAGGATTGTGGGAGACATAAACAAGACAGCTGGTCTGGAGGGATTCTGGTGCTTCAGAAGGGAGGAAAAACTACACAGTAACCTAACCAGAGGGCCGAGTAGCAAAAAGAGAGAGAGCGGCTGTAGGGCAAGCAAACAATGGAAGGGGACACCAGACCAGATGAGAGCTGATTTCCCAGATGTAGCCACAAGGAGGGGCGTCAGCTGTGAGTGAACCCCATTAAAAGTTAAAATATTAAAAATTTAGTTTGTCATATTTTTATGCAGCCAGTGTATCTTTCTAGTGCTATATGGATGTACCCAGTATCAGGGGACACTGGAGAAATCATGAAGGATGGCATAAAAGTCCTTTCTGATTATTTTGCAAATATTGCTAAAGGGTTTAAATAGATACATTGACTGATTGTCCTCCCAATAAACTTATTTGGAGTTTCTTTGTGTTTAAATCTGAAGCAAAAATTGTGTAGTCGGGAATGAGCAACATAGCTGCTCCCTTTGGAATCGAAGGGGGAAAGGGATGTTATTTACCCTATTGTAACTAGTTTTTTGAGATGTGGTCTCTATCTGTATTCCACTGTGGGTACACATGCACACTGGAGTATTCTTGCAAGCAGTGTCTGCACTGAGGGTATGAGGGATCGGGCAGACTGCGCACCTCTCCAGTTCCTCCTCTACCATGAAACTTGCCAAGATGCAAAGTAGAGAAGGAGTGGGTAGCAGAATACAGCAAGGGACCATATACCATGAAGAACCCCAGTTACAATAGAATGAGTAACCTCCCTTTCTTGAGTGCTGTGTATACATATTCTACTATGAGTGACTGACAAGCAGTACCCAGAGGAGAAGACAGAGGGTGCGAGGATGCAGATGGTATATCTGCTTGTAGAATCGCTGTCCCAAAGGATTCATCAGTGGAGGAATCTTGGATCAAGGTATAATGTCTCGTGGGTCTGTGGATGGAACTCCATGTAGCTTCCCTGCAATTGTCAAGCAGTGGCACTTCTTACAGTGATGCTATTGAGGCTGCTTGTGGCCCTGTAGAATGAGCCTTTGCCCAGTGTGAGGGAGCTGTGCCTACTGATAACAGTGTAAGATACAGCCAGAGATCCTCTGAAAAGATAAAACTTGACTTCATACTCATTCTTCTATGACATCAAACAGTTGAAGTGACTTTCTGACCAGATTAATCCTCTGCAGATAAAAAGCCAATGCTTATCGCATGTCGAGGAGATGAAGGCTCCTGTTTTAGCTAGAGGAATTGGGCCTAGGGAAAAACACAGGTTAGTGAATTGATTGGTTTATGTGAAATTCTGCAATTATCTTAGGAGTGAATTTCAGGTGCAGTTATAGTGAGCTCTTGTCCTTATGGAATATTGTGTAAGGTGGATCAGCCATTAGAGTCCCAGGTTCACCTACCTTTCTGGTTGATGTGAAGACAGTTAGGAAGGCAACCTTCATTGACAGGTGAGACACAGAACATGTAGCTACTGGTTCTTTACTGGCCAAAATGTTCTGATCAGAATCTTCAAGAATCTGGATGTTACTGGGTGAGTAAAGATCGAATAACCATCCAGTGCTGGGTGACAAGCTGTGACTGCCACCAGATGAACCCATAGTGAACTAAGGGAAAGGCCCATCATCTTGAGAATAATAGTCCAAAATAGTAGGAATACCTGCTGTCTCTGGAAATATATGGTTTTGCAGGGCCCAGGTCAGTGATGAGCTGCCAAAATCTTAACAACCGGCTCCCTATAAAAAGTTCTGATTTAAGGGGTGGAGGGAGCGGGGGAGGGGCCGGGGGAGACATCCTCGTGGGGTCAGGGGCCCCTGCAGGGCCTGGGCCAATTGCCCCACTTGCTTCCTCCCCTCCCCTCTGGCCAGCCCTGGAGCTTGCAGCAGCCCCCTCCACACACACCTTGCTGGGCCATTCAAAAAGTGGCAGCAGGACGACTCCAGAGCTCAGCTGAGCTGCCCAGCTGATGCCGGCGGCTGGCCATGCTGCAGCTGGGGGGAAGCGGGGGAAGGGCCGGGGGAGCCTCAGCCTCCCCAGCTGGGAATCCTGGGAGCAACAGGATGGTCCGGCCCACGGACCAGAGTTCTTGGCCTACCCCCTGGCCCTTTAACAACTGGTTCTCCACGGAGGTCTAATTTTAGCAACTGGTTCTTGAGAACCTGTGGGAACCTGCTCCAGCTCACCACTGGCCCAGGTAGAGAAATGTTTCCACTTAGCTAGTTAACATTTTCTGGTGGAGTCATAGAAGTCCAGTTTCCTCCATTCATGGCAGGACTAAGTATTATCTAGACCATCCCTGACAAGTGTTTGTCAAACCTACTTTTAAAAATCTCCAGTGATGGAGATTCCACAACCTCCCTAGACAATTTATTCCAGTGCTTAACCACCCTGACAGTTAGGAAGTTTTTCCTAATGTCCAACCTAACCATCCTTGCTGCAATTTAAGCCCATTGCTTCTTGTCCTATCCTCAGAGGTTAAGGAGAATCATTTTTCTCCCTCCTCCTTGTAACCACCTTTTATGTACTTGAAAACTGTTATGTCGCCCTTCAGTCTTCTCTTCAGATGAAACAAACCCAATTTTTCCAATCTTCCCTCACAGATCATGTTTTCTAGACCTTTAATCATTTTTCTTGCTCTCATCTGGACTTTTTCCAATTAGTCCACATCTTTCCTGAAATTTGGTGCCAGGAACTGGACACAACAGTCCAGTTGAGGTCTAATCAGCAAGGAGTAGAGTCAAAGAATTACTTCTCATGTCTTGCTTACAACATTCCTGCTAATACATCCCAGAATGATGTTTGCTTTCTGCTATTATTAAAAAAGGTTTGCACAGCTTCAGAGCAGGAATGTTATAGGCTCAATCCCCATCCAAATCCTAAACCGTGAGATGAAGCACATCCGCGTTGGGATGCCTGTGGCCTGGGCTACACTAGCTGGGGGGTTCGAACTAAGATACACAACTTCAGCTACGCTATTCATGTAGCTGACGTCAAAGTATCTTAGTTCGACTTACCTGGCTGTCCTCACTACGGCGAGTCGACCGCTGTGGCGCCCCTGTCGACTGCGCTTACTCCTCCTGTGGAGGTGAAGTATGGGTGTTGATTAGTGGATCGATTTATCACGTCCAGATGAGACAAATCAATCCACGATGCATCGAACACTACCCGCTGATCTGGCAGGTAGTATAGACGTACCTTTAGTCTGCCACTCTCCCAGGTCAAGAGATCTGGGAAAGACTGAATGCTGACAGGTAGATGGGTAGACATTTGTAGGAGACTTGGAAGCTAGAATTGCCTTGGCCATTTGGTGGTGACAACAAGGATGACTTGTGCTCTGTCCAGTCTGATCTTCCTTAGAATCTGAAGTAGTAGTGGAATGGGAGGGAAGACATAGCTTAAGTGATCTGTCCAAGGCAGTAGGAGAGCATCGCCACTGAAGTACTGTCCTTGAGCTCCCCTGGAGCAGTATATGTTGCACTTCCTGTTTTCCTCTGAGGCAAACAGGTCTCAAGCGGGGTTCCCCACTCATTGAAAATGCTGCTCACCACTGAACTGACCATCAAGAAAGAGGCACTAGCTGTGCAGTAGCTAGTAGAGGCCTTGTGTTATTAGTTACTAGGGAACCCCTTCCAGCTAATTACAGACCACATGCCCCTCCACTGGCTCAATAGCATGAAAGACATCAACGCCTGGCCCATGTGTTGGTACCTCTTCCTACAGCTGTATGGTATCCGTGTCTTTCACCGACTGGGTTTAAGCACACACCAATGCAGATTTCGAGGTGGGGTAGGGAGGAGGACAAGGAAAGACACTAAACAGGTGCCCTCTTGAGGGGGAGGGTGTGTGATGGGGTATACTAGCCCCGCACTGGAGTGGAAGGGGCTAAGGCTGCACTCTTAGCAGCGGAAGCCATGCTCCCTCGACCCTGCTGGGCATGCTCCAACTGCTGCTGCAGTATAAAAGGGAGCAGCCCAGCTCAGTCTGGGCTGACCGCTGAGGAGGAAGGACGTACTTTGCCGGCTCCAGCCAAGGAGCAGCTGGGATTCTGGACCATGGGAGCAGGAGACGCTGAGGCCCAGGCAGGCACCCAGGTGTCTGTGGATGCCCCAGGGAGATTGCAGTCATCGCCCGAGGAGCCCAGAGACTCTGAAGACCCCCTGACTTCAACTACAGGAGACATGGTAGGAAGTAGCCCAAGGAAGGACTAGCCAGTGTCCCTGCAGCAGTCGGCATGTTGCGGGCGGATTCCCTGTCGACTTAGTGGAGACAGGGCCCTGGGCTAGGACCCGGTGAAGCAGGGAGGGCATGGGCTCCCTACCCAGCTGCCCCCTTTGGGAGGCGGCCCATCAATCCCTCTATTGACTCTGGCCATGGGCAGTGCTCTAGCCTCAACTTCCAGCCACTGGATTGTGTTACACCTTTCTCAGCTAAACTGAGGAGCCCATTATTAAATATTTATTCCCCATGTAGATACTTACAGACTAATCAAGTCACCCCTTAACCTTGTATTTGCTAAGCTAAGCTTTGGGAAGAGATGGGGTCCACCCGACCAAGAAGGGGAAGAGCACCTTCGCGCACACTAATAATGAGGAGGGCCTTAACCTAGGTTCAAAGGAGGCAGGGGACAAAAGCCCACAGATAAGCATAAAACAAGGTGACCTTAACAGAGGGCTGGATGTTGTGGGGGTAGACAGAGACATTTACAATAGGGTCAAAGGAGCAACAAAAGGGAAATAAATGGGGGAATCTGCTCAGCATCTTAGATGTCTACATATAAATGCAATGACTATAGGGAATAAACAGTAAGAACTATAAGTATTAGCCCATAAGCGAAATTATAACTTAACTAGCATCACAGACACTTGGTGGGATATGGCTCATAAATGGAATATTGGTGTAGAAGGAAATGGCTTGCTCAGGAATGACAGGCAGGGTAAATCAAGAATATATGCATTTGTTCTGAGGTCCAGCAGGAGGTGGGAGGCAGCTTAGTTGAAAGTCTCTGGATAAAGATAAGAGGGCTAAAAAAAATAGGGGTGATTTCCTGATAGGGTCTACCATATAAACCATCAAATCAGGAAGGGGAGGTAGATGAGGCATTTCTTGAACAAACAACAGAAATATCCAAAACAGAAGACCTGGGAGACTTTAACCACCCAGACTTCTGTTGGAAAAGTAACACCGCAAAACACCAAATTTCCAATAAGTTCTTGGCATGTATTTTTGTTCCAGAAAGTGGAGGAAGCAACCAGGGGGACAGGCATTTTAGAGTTGATTCTGACCAACAGGGAGCAACTGGTAGCAAATCTAAAGGTGGAAGGCAATTTAGATAAAAGTGATCATGAAATGACAGATTTCATGATTCTAAGGAAAGGGGGGAAATGAGAGCAACAGAATAAGGATAATGAATTTCAGAAAAGCAGACTTTAACCAACTCAGAGAACTGGTAGGTAAGGTCCCATGGGGAAAAAAACCTCTGTTCAGGAGAGCTGGCAGTTTCTCAAGGAGACAATATTAAAGAAACAACTGCAAACTATCCTGACGACGCAAAGGAAATACAGAACAAATAGTAAGAGATCAACATGGCTCCATCAGGAGTTCTTTAATGACCTGAAAAGGAATCCTACAAAAAGTGAAAACATGGACAAATTACTAAGGAGGAGTACAAAAAAAAGCACAAAAATGTAGTTACAAAATCAGAAAGGCTAAGGCACAAAATGAGCTACACCCAGCAAGGGACATAAAATGCAGGAAAATACCTATCTTTAAAAAGGGGAACAAAGAGGATCTGGGGAATTATAGACTAGTTTTATACAGAATTCTGTAGACCAGAATTATAGACATTTAATTTTTTAAAGTTAAAAAAACCTCAGAAACTTCATAATATTTTGGAAAGGAAAGTTCCATACTTGCAGCATGTAGTTCATAATCATAATAGCTATACAGGTAAAATAAACTTCTAGGATTGAGGAATATGCAAAACTTACTTCTGTGATTCTACTGAGATGATCCTTGTCTCTTATAAATTTTAGCATTAGGCACAATCTATGACATACTAGAAGTATGGAGAGTTAACAGAAGTAAAAACTTTTCTCCCTTCTTGCTAGCAAAGCATAAGAATGCTCAAATCCTTACAACTGTGTTCACAGCTCAGACACTAAAACTACTATGGAAGATTATTCTTCCATCTCACAGCTTGCTGGATGGACAGACGCACACAAACACACATATACATGCCTCTTCCAAATCTCACTCCAGTACTGCCATAGGTAGCTTTTGAAGTTCAGTTTATCCAACCCATGTATAAAATACGGCACATGAATTTTTGGCCTGTCCAGACTCAGCAGCATAGCATAGGAAACAGGTTTGGATAGATGACCTCTGGAGAGCATGGAACCAAGTGTTTGGGAAAGGAAGATATGGAAAAAGCCCCTCCCCCTCTGATTTTTTTTTTTTTTTTGCACCTGCAACTTCTAGTGTGTTCAGCATCTTGCAGGATTAAGTCCTATCTCAGCAAATGAGGCTTCCCAGTGGGAAGTGGCAGTAAAACGAGTTCCTTGAGGGAGACTAGGACCATTCACAGTTAGTTAATCCCGCTTCAGGGTGGTTGCACGTTTGTGTGTCAGATGATCTCTTGAGGTCCCTTGCAGCTCCTACAGTTCCATGATTCTGTGTAGAAATTAAAATGATTGGCTTTTTTAGAAAGTTTTAAAAATTGTCTGTGTATGCACTTGTACTTATTTAGTGGTCCACCAACCACTTTAGTGTGACGTTAAGCATTTTCTTCAGTAAAAAAAATGTCTCCACAGTAAATTGACATATCCTTTTATTCACTGAGTGTTTTAATTATCGAGGAAAGAAGTTCCTCCTGGCCCTTATGGCAGACACATTCTCTGTAGCGTGGCTGCTACAAACCTAATAACTCTGTATAGATTCATGAAATATTTTTAAATTTCTAAATATGTTAATACAAGTCACACTTGGAGTACGTGAGTGAGAAAATGCAGATGAAGGTACACAGAAGCAAGAAGACTGTGCTTGTTGCTATTGTAAGCTATGTACAAAGAAGCAGAGGTAAGAAGACAGGTTCATGTTTCATTTTATTGAAGCTTGACAAAACCATGGAAACCCTCCGCCCCAGGTCAGTTTGGGTCAACAGGAGTTTAACTATGTTTTATTTCATGCGTTAAAGCCAATGACAACCCTTGAAAAATATTCCTCTTAGAAACAATGGACTGGTCCTGAAAAGCTGTGATGGCCTATGACACCCATTAAAGGCAGTCTGGAGAGAGATTCTGCTGTAGATATTAGTGGCAGTGAGGAAAACCTAAAGTTCCTACATATGAAAACATATGTGGGTTCTCTATTTTTTTTTAAAACGTAACTCCTGAAACAAGCAAAACATTGAGTACTTCTGCTATTTCCAAAAACTGATAAACAAATGCCTCAGTCCTGCCAAGTTACAAGGGCGATAGCGGCAGAGAAAATACTTATTTTGGGACACAGTTGTGGGAGAATATCTGTAGATAATCAGAGACCTCAACGTGTAGGACTCTGACATAGTTTGGAGAACTTCTGCGCTTACAATTTCCTGTAAGCTTGCTGCTGTGTAAAACTGTCCCTGAATTTTGTTCTGAAATAAAATATTTCTGGTGATATTTTTGTGGTGGGCGCACCAGCCTTTGAAAGGTTGTCATGGGTAAAATCTGTGAGCTTCACCCACCAGCACATCACCATTACACCCCATTCACCCAGACAGCTGTGCCCAAGGGGGATTCATCTGTCGGGGTGGGTGGTGGTGTTCCTCAGCACTCTGTAGAATTCCTCTCTTCCACTACCACACACCAACTTTGAACCTTGCTTATGTTCAATGCCTGGTGAAGTAGATTTTTTCAGTCCTCCTCTAGTAGCAAAGGGGCCTTCTTAGAAGTAAAAGGGATTGGGGAAGATTGGCATAAAGACTGAAGACCCCACAATGACACACAAGCACCCTTTATTCACCTGAGATACTGAAACAATTACAAGTTCTTCTACAGCAAATTTGGAACATTATAATATTCTAATTTAGTAAACATTTTTATTTAACCTAAGTGACATATCTAATTAGTGGACCTTTCCTTTAAACTGGTGACTGTGAAAAGAAAAAAAACCTCCCCAAAACTAACTATAACTAGATTTGGGGTTTACCCATAACTGACAATTACACAACTTATTTTTTTCTTCGTTTAGCTTTCTCTAGGTATGTGCTATAGACTAGGACACAGCACCAGAAGATGGAATCTATGAGTATATTAACACTGCCAAATGGTTATGAATACATGCCCTAAGAATTCTCCCTTTCACTTCTTCCTTTCATCTTTATTTTACAATTGTTATTTCATTCCTCTTTCTTTAAATGTTTGGGTTTGGCACCTTCTAGGGACGGAAACAAACAATAACAGCTGATAACACTAAGCCGCTGCAACCTGTAAATTCCTACTTACTGTGAGCTCTACACATAGCAACATAGTCTGTATTAGTAACCTAGAACTGTGCACAACAAACCCAACCTTACAGCTAACTCAGTGTCATTTTGCTACATATTTTAATGTGCTTTAATACCATGTCCCATATAAAGATTAAGTTTATATCATTCTGAATTCCTACATTTTACTGTATTGGATGCGTAGACACAGATTTCAGTAATCTCATCATGTATTTAACAGGGGGTTTTGTGGAACACCACTAGATGCCAATATTCTTGGTAAAATGGTAACTATTCAAGGATTTAGGCACCTGATCCTGCCATCCTTACACAGACAAATAGTCCTACTGTGTTCAGTGACAGAAGAACTACTCCTATGAGCAAGGTCCCATAATTGTCCTTTTTTCCTTACACAGGTCACAAATGTTGCAAAAAATAGGCTTCATTACATATTAGAGCATAGAAGCATTTTGTGTTTACACGTGTCCATCTACTATGGAATGAAATACGTGTAGAACTGTTTTATTCAAATTTTTATTTCTATTTACACATATTTCAATAGACGGCGGCTGCTCTAATTTAGGCCATGGCTCACATTGGCCCCTGGGCAGCCCCAGGATTAAAGGAGATGGAGAGGGGTCATAACACCACCTTTGCCCCCTACCTTTCAGAAGGGCTGAATTTAGGTTAGGCACATTTGAAAGTTGAGTCCTAAATGTGTAATTTCTGAATACAAAATCAACAGCTTGAGCCTTCCTTCAGATCGTGACAGGGCTGCGTGCACAGCCAGTTGCCAATATTCCAAGTACCACAGCAGTGAATGCCACCATTCAGAGAGCAGAACACTGTTCTTCAGTTATAAAACAATCATACAAAATTCAAAGTCCAGAATACTTCTCTGAGTGTTTGATCAACCTTTCCTATTCGCTATAAGCTTTAGAAATTCGACTCCAAATACAGCTAACTGAAAACATCAAGAAATGTGGAGTGTTTGCTGCACAAATGGAGTGATTTGGACAGTGTCCATTTACTGCTTCTCCCATGGGTTGGCAAAACCAATAATACTCAGCAACTGACATGTTCAAAGCACTACAAACATCAGCTACTGAATTCTAACAGCAGTCCTATGAGGTAAACTCGTACTGTTACCTTGTGTTAGATGGGAAACTAAGCAGAGAGGTGAAGCGATTTTCTCAAGGTCACACAATAAATCAGTGGTGAATGAGGATTAGAAATTAAGAGTGAAATCTGGCCCCCCCTGAAGTCAATAGGACTTCTGCTACTGGGGCCCAGGTTTTACCCAAAGCCTTCTTAACTCTAAACCCTCTCGTCATTTCTCCAGCCATGTTGCTATTCCTAAATTATTATATAAAATACATGCAACTTTTAAAAGTTTAACATGATTACGTGGTTTGGCAACATTGCCCAGTGTGGAACCACATGATGCATCTAATCCAAAGTGGCAGCAATCCACCATCATATGAAAATACTAACATAAAGAAGGGATTTTTCTTTAAAAGAGTGAGAAAGAAGGGAGAACAGTTTCTTAAGTGGATGTTAGTTTTCTTCACTTGCCTGTTGCCAGTCCAGCTCCATGGATTTATTTTACCAGCCTCTTCTAAGAGAGCACTTCAAGACCATTAGTATTCCAGAAAGTTTCAAACCTTCCCAATCAATGAAAAATAGCAACTTCTAAAGTAAGGCCATGTCTACATTGCATACAGCTGCTGCAGTTTGTTCATCGCTTGTGCGCATGCATATCTGGCTCCTTGTGTCAGTGGGGCATGTACTCACCAGGAGAGCTGGTACTGATGCAGAGTGCAGTGCACAATGGTTAGGTATGCAACTCGTCATCATCCAGCGCTCTGTCTTTTGGGATGTTTTGGCAATACATGATGAGGCTGAAATGAGTTGTGCAGCATTGACTGGGAGCATGGAGTCAACTTCCCAGTTTGCAACTGTCTCCTTCCCATAATGTCATCCATGTCCCATAATTTTCACACCTTTTTTTCCAAAATCCCAAACCTGCATGACTCTCCTTACTGTGCATCATCTATGACAGAAGCAGGGAGCCTGCACAGCTCTGCACTATTGGCATAAGTGTTGCAAGCACAAGATGCGTGATCCTGGAGTATGTGCAGAGGAATGGGGACCATGATGATTCCTTGGAGGACAGCTTGCTGAGGGATATAGTGAAAACCAATTCAAAGTTGTTGGTGGAATTCACTAAGCAGCTGCAGATGGTGAGGTGTCATTTCTGGGCCCAAGAATAAAGCACTGACTGGTGGAATCAAATCATCATGCAGGTTTGAAATGAAGTGCAGTGACTGTAGAACTTTTGGATGCACAAGGTCACATTCCTGGATCTGTGTGCCAACCTCACCACAGACCTCCAGCTCAGGGACACCAAAATTAAAGGTGCACTGACAAATAAGTGGTAATAGCACTGTGGAAATCTGCAATGCCAAAGAATCCATTTGGACTCTGGAAATCCATCGCAGGGGCCATTATCATACAAGTGTGCCGGGCCATTAATCGCCTCCTGATATGCAGGATTGTGACTCTTGGCAATGGGCAGGACATAGTGGATGGAGTTTCAGCCATGGGTGTTCCTGAACTGCGGGGAGAGTGATAGATGGCATGTGTGTCCATATTTTGGCATCAGACCACTTGCCACAGACCACATCAACATAAAAGGCTCCTTTTCTGTGGTTATGCAAGCGCTGGTGGCTCACCAGGGATGCTTCATCGACATCAGTGTAGACAGGTCAGAGAAAGTACATGACATTCACATCTTTAAGAACACAGGACTGTTCAGAAAACTGCGAGCAGGGACTCTCTTTCCCGACTGGCATATTACCATTGGCAATGTTGAAAGGCCAGTACTGACACCGGGGGACCAGGTCTACCCCTTGCTCATGAAGTTGTACACTGGCCACCTCAACAGCACCAAGGGAGCACTTCAACTACCGGCTCAGCGGGTGCAGAATGACAGTTGAATGTGCCTTTGGGCATTTGAAGGCACACTGGCATTTTTTACTCACAAGACTGGAATTTTGTTTGTGAATGATCTTGTGTTGTGTGACACCGTGTAGTAACAGGTAAATGGTCACTTTCAGAACCGTTGAGCACCAGCCAGCATATGGTGTGAAATGACAAAGATTAATTATGTTTCAAATAATAGAATTTTATTCTGTAACAAAATCAGTGCAAACCCCGATCCCCCCCCCCATTTAAAAATGAATGCATTAAAATGTAATAAATAAGGAGAATAGAACTTATGAAGGGGAAAGAACATTCATGTCCATTTCAGCTATATATATATATATATATATACACACACACACACACCACTGTAAACCAGGCCTAAGTGAATAATAATCATTTATAAACTCAATTTCTTACTTCTACTTTGCAACTCTATAAAACTGTGCATCTGAGACTCTCAAGGTGCCTTTCAAACACTAAGGCCCAGGTTCTCTAAGGTATTTAGGCTCCTAACTTCCATCAATTTCAATGGACATTATGCATCTAAGTACCTCTGAGTATCTGGGGCTAACTAATTAGCTCACACAACATCTTTGTTTGCAGGGAAATATTAGCCTTGTTTTATAGATCGCTTAAGCAACGTGCCTGAAGTGGCACAGAAACTCTGTGGCAGAGCCAGGAACAGATACCAGCTCCCCTGTGTCCTTGGCCTATGCTTTAGTCACAAGTTTATTTTTCTTTTCAACTTGCAGGAGGCATCTGACCTGGCCTAAAACTGAGAGAAACTACATGATGTTATCTTTCTCTAGTGTTCTCTTACACTGTCCCAGAATAATGGGAATTGATTAGCTCATGTATCTACTGAAAACTGATGGAAATATGTAACTGCACCGGTAGAGGCTTGCCACACCTCAAGCAAAAGAGTAAAAAAGTTAATGCAACTGAAAATTGAGACTTTCTATAAAGATGTTAACACTCAAGTTATTTTGGAATGTGCTAGAATTCTACTAGGACCATTACAGAAGCATTCCTGTAATCCTATGTTTGAAGCATAATTGTCAACCTGAAATATAGTGGAATTTATTGTAAGCAACCACCCAAAGGAACATAGATCAAGTACCCAGCTGAGGTGGTCTTCAATTAAAGATTAAACACTATGGCACTGCAAACTTTGGGGAAATGTTAGAAAGCTGGGCTGTTCACTGGAGATTGTCCTTAGCACAGGTTACAGTGAATTAATAGGTACTGAATAGTTCTTAGTGTAGTCTTTCTAAACTACCTAGTAGGAGTTAACTTTAAATCAACATAAGAATGGCCATACTGGGTCAGACCAAAGGTCCATCCAACCCAGTATCCTGTCTACCGACAGTGACCAATGCCAGGTGTCCTAGAGGGAGTGAACCTAACAGGTAACGATCAAGTGATCTCGCTCCTGCCATCCATCTTCACCCTCTGACAAACAGAGGCTAGGGACACCATTCCTCATCCATCTTGGCTAATAGCCATTAGTGGACTTAACCTCCATGAATTTATCCAGTTCTCTTTTAAATCCTGGTATAGTCCTAGCCTTCACAACCTCCTCAGGCAAGGAGTTCCACAGGTTGACTGTGCGCTGTGTGAAGAACTTCCTTTTGTTTTAAACCTGCTGCCCATTAATTTAATTTGGCAGTCCTTAGTTCTTATATTATGGGAACAAGTAAATAACTTTTCCTTATTCACTTTCTCCACACCACTCATGATTTTATATACCTCTATCATGTCCCCCCTTAGTCTCCTCTTTTCCAAGCTGAAAAGTCCTAGCCTCTTTAATCTCTCCTCATATGGGACCTGATCCAAACCCCTAATTATTTTAGTTGCCCTTCTCTGAATCTTTTCTAATGCCAGCATATCTTTTTGGAGATGAGGAGACCACATCTGTACACAGTAATATTCACCATCTTATTCTCTATCCTTTTTAAAATGATTCCTAACATCCTGTTTGCTTTTTTGACTGCCGCTGCACACTGCGTGGACATCTTCAGAGAACTATCCACGATGACTCCAAGATCTCTTTCCTGATTAGTTGTAGCTAAATTAGCCCTCATCATTTTGTATGTATAGTTGGGGTTATTTTTTCCAATGTGCATTACTTTACATTTATCCACATTAAATTTCATTTGCCATTTTGTTGCCCAATCACTTAGTTTTGTGAGATCTTTTTGAAGTTCTTCACAGTCTGCTTTGGTCTTAACTATCCTGAGCAGTTTAGTATCATCTGCAAACTTTGCCACCTCACTGTTTACCCCTTTCTCCAGATCATTTATGAATAAGTTGAATAGGATTGGTCCTAGGACTGACCCTTGGGGAACACCACTAGTTACCCATCTCCATTCTGAAAATTTACCATTTATTCCTACCCTTTGTTCCCTGTCTTTTAACCAGTTCTCAATCCATGAAAGGATCTTTCCTCTTATTCCATGACAACTTAATTTACGTAAGAGCCTTTGGTGAGGGACTTGGGAAAGGCTTTCTGGAAATCTAAGTACACTATGTCCACTGGATCCCCCTTGTCCACATGTTTGTTGACCCCTTCAAAGAACTCTAATAGATTAGTAAGACATGATTTCCCTTTACAGAAACCATGTTGACTTTTGCCCAACAATTTATGTCTGAGCTGTAAGCACTCCATAAGGGCTTTTAAGCCATCATTTATTATGCGTAGTTCCTTTTTTATTCTTCAGAGGAGAGTAAATAAATTAAAAGGAATGTTCTGGCTATAAACAACACCGTTGGTAGTGTGGCTGATCCTCAGCAGACACTTTGTAGAGAGAGACTCCACTGGGATATTTGCATAACTCTCTAAACACCCTAAAAACAGCAGCCTAAAAGGCTGACCACAATTTAAAAATATAACACCTGCCTGAAACAGGAATCTTTAGGGCAATCAGATATAATAGTGATGAGCACAGTATAAAAGCCTAGATTGACTGGAGAAGGGTTGTAATCGGTTTGCTATGACAAGTCATGTGCAAATGTAGGACAACTAGTGTAACAAGTATACACACCCCCCAAATGGCCAAACGGTTGACAACTTCTCAGCAACTACCACAGCATCACATTTAAACACTTCCAATATAACCACCACTGATTTCAATTTCTCTTCATGAACTTACCTTGCTACATCATGTGCTCACCATGCAAATCTAGGAGAGCTGTGATTTTAGTGAGATTTTCCACTAGACACTGAAATTCCCTTAATCAGACATTTAGTTTAATAATTCTATAATAGGACCCTCATCCTCTCCAGTACCCCAAATCCTAGGCTCTCTTTAATTTAGGGATTACTTTAATCCAAGCATTATTAATGTGAAACTATTACTAAAACCATCTGCTTTTTGAATTAATGTATTGTTTTGACCCTTAGAAATGCTGGCATTCAAATTAGATCTAAATTTTAAGAGACAATGGGCTTGATTCAGGTGACTTGTAGTCAGTGCTGCAGCTGCAGTTCTGTTGGTGAAAATGGTATAACAAGTTATACCATCTTGATGCTCTAGTAGTTTTTACAACAGAAATGCAGAACTGTAAACAGGAGCTCTTTCCTTTGAGTAAGACAAGGAGCCAAAGGAATACCGACACCTTGCAGACACACACCCATGTACCTGTTATGTCTCTACAGCAGGTTGCAGAGGTATAGAATCATAGAACCATAGGGAAGGCACCGCAAGAGTCATCTAGTCTAAACCCATGCCAAGATGCAGGATTTGTTGTGTCTAAACCATCCAAGACAGATGGCTATCCAGCCTCTTTTTGAAAATCTCCAGTGAAGGAGCTTCCACGACCTCCTGAGGTGGTCTATTCTATTGTCCTACTGTTCTTCCAGTTAGGAAGTTTTTCCTGAGATTTAATCTAATCTGCTATGCTGTAGTTGGAACCCATTGCCTCTTGTCCTGCCCTCTGTGGCAAGAGAGAACAACCTTTCTCCATCTTTTTTATGGCAGCCTTTCAAGTATTTGAAGACCACTATCATGTTTCCCCTTAATCTTCTCTTTTCCAATCTAAACATACCCAGTTCCTTCAGCCTTTCCTCATATGACTCGCATTCCATCCCTTTGATCATCTTAGTCACTCACCTCTGGATCCTTTCCAGTTTCTCTACATCCTTTCTATACATTGATGACCAAAACTGGACACAGTACTCCAGTTGAGGCCTAACCAGCACTGAGTAGAGTGGTACTATCACCTCCTGTGACTTGCCTGCTATGCCTCTGTTAATACAACCTATAATTGCATTTGCTTTTTTTGCAAGAGCATCACATTGCTGACTCATGTTGAGGTTGTGATCCACCACAACTCCCACATCTTTCTCAGCAGTGCTGCTGCCAAGCCAGTTATCCCCCATTCTGTATTTGTGCATTTGTTTTTTCTTCCCTGTGTGTCTGTCAAATTTCATTTTGTTGTCTAGAACTCAGTTCTCCAATTTATCAAGATCCCTTTGAATTTTAGGTCTATCCTCCAAAAGTGTTTGCAACTCCCTCCCCCTTCGTGTCATCTGCAAATTTGATGAGTATGCTCTCTATTCCTACATCCAGGTCATTAATAAAGATGTTAAATAAGACTGGATCCAAAACAGATCCCTGTGGAACTCCATTTGAGACCTCCTTCCAATCTGACATGATTCCACTAATAGCTACTTTTTGTTTGCAATTGTTTAACCGATTGTATATCCATATATCCACTAAATGGTAGTTCCGCCAAGCCTGCATTTTTTCAGCTTACTTAGCAGAATGTCATGTGGGACTATGTCAAAAGCCTTGCTAAAGTCTAGGTATATTATGTCCACTGCATTCCCCCATCCACCAAACCAGTTACCTTGTCAAAGAAGGAAATCAGCTGGTTTGGCATGATTTGTTCTTAGTAAATCCATGCTGGCTGCTAGTGATTACCCCTTCATCTTCCAGGTATTCGCAAATTGAATGTTTTATACCTTGCTCTAGTAGTTTACTAGGTATCGAGGTTCGGCTGACTGCTCTATAGTTCCCCGGCTCCTCCGCTATTCCCTTTTTAAAGACGGGCACTACACCTTAGTCCTTCTCCATCTTCTGGGACCTCTTCTGTCATCCATGAGTTTGAAAATATGATTGCTAGTGGCTCTGAGATTTCTTCAGTTAATTCCTTCAGCACCCTGGGGTGAACAGCATCAGGCCCTCTTGACTTGAATTCACTCAAATTTATCAGAAGATCTCTGACAATTTACTTATCTTGAATGGCATCCCTTCCCCTTTATTGTCTATGGTGACTTCACTAGTCATCCAGCCACGTTATTTTTTGTGAGAAGACTGAAGCAAAGCAGACCCCGAGGAGATCTGCCTTCCTATCATCTTCTGTTACCAGCTCACCTTGTGTGGATCCACTGCTCAATGGACCATCCGATCTTTCTTTTTTGTCTAAAGGCTTGGCTACACTTGACAGTTACAGCGCTGTAACTTACTCCCCGTCCACACTGGCAAGGCACATACAGCGCTGTATCTCCCTGGCTACAGCGCTGCATGTACTCCACCTCGACAAGAGGAATAAAGAGAACAGCACTGCTGTTGCAGCGCTGGGATGCCAGTGTAAACAGTGATTAATCTTACTACGCTGTAACTGACCTCTGGAACCTTCCCATAATGCTCTTAAGTAAAGATAACACTCTTTGTTTTGTTGTGAACTCGGGGCTCCCGGAGCTGCTTATCTAAAAAACAAACACAGCTACTGTTTGCAGTGAATAAGCAGAGGCAGGGGGATCCCTTTGGAATGTCCACAGCTAGTGTTTGCTTGAGGAGAGAAGCAGCATGGCGGGCGGGGGGGGGGGGGGGTCCGTTTCGGAGCAGCTGCTTATCTGGTCTGTGAGGAAAAAAACAAAGAAGGCTATTTGCATTTAGTGAATGAGAGGGGTGGGGGAAGGGGTTGGAACTTGCAAGGCAGGGAGCTGACTCCAAAAATCCACTCCCTCTGTCTCACCCACGCTCCCTGTCTCACTCCACCCCACCTCCCTCTTTTGAAAAGCACGTTGCAGCCACTTGAACGCTGGGATAGCTGCCCATAATGCACCACTCCCAACACCGCTGCAAATGTGGCCACACTGCAGCACTGGTAGCTGTCAGTGTGGCCATTCTGCAACGCTTTCCCTACACGGCTGTACGAAGACAGCTTTAACTCCCAGTGCTGTACAGCTCCAAGTGTAGCCAAACTCTGACATATTTGTAGAACCTCTTTTTGTTTCTAACATTTCTTGTCAACTGTAACTCAAGAATTGTAATCCCCGAACTGCTGTTGGGGAAATCTGGAGAATACCACAAGGAGTTGCCTACGAAAAGAGGTGCAAAAGGTACGTAGGAAAATGCTGAAATAAATGTGCACAGGAAAAATGCTCCTCTGAAAAAGGTGTGTCACTCCTATGACACAGCTACAGGAAAATTCCTCAAAGTCTGTCCTACTGCAATGCTCATGTACTACCTTCCATGTGACCCTTGCTGAGCGAAGTCCCTCCATGCTAGCTTTGCATTTCAGAATGGAGCAAGCCATTTTCACCAACTTTACACAGGTACCTTGATGATACAGATTTTTGCTAGCCCAGCCTCTTTAGGCTCAGTCACCCCCTTTCCTTTCAGTTTACAGAGCAGGCAAACATAACTGCAACTGCCTTGCACGCTCTCACATCTGGGAATAAACTTCCTAAAGTCCTGAGATAAAGAAGAAAGAAAGGTAGAGCTCTTCAAGCTGGGTCTTCTTTCCTCCTCTCAGAAATCTGATGAATGGGACACAAACTCATCTTGGTTCTTAAACTGACTAGATACTGGTCTTTGGAAAAGCAAGCAGATCTAACAAATTTCTTGTCATAGCAGGGAGACGGGAGGTTGGCTTTTTCTCGCCACTGCTATTTCAAGTGATGATAGAATTTGGCTGATATCACTTCAAACAGGAGCAGAGCCTGGATCTGGACATCAGAAGGGTTAGTGGCAGTGTGAATAACAGGTGGAGAGGACGAAAAGGAGGAAATTGAAGAAAGTGTGAGCAGGGTTATTCAGGGCTAAAAGTTAATAGAAAGTGGAGTAAGCTAAGAATGGCTTGGGGACAAGAGAGACCAGGATCAGACAAGACTCAGAAACATGACTACAATAAACAGTTATTTAATCAGGACAATGGAACATTCAATGATCTGGTTCATTCAGTAACCACATGTATTTAACTGACAGAAGGACACAGCTTCATGGAATACATTGAGCATTGTTTCTGCAGGCAGACAGACCAATCTACATTGATGGAGCCCCAATTTTAGGGGATGAATGGGCAAAGGAAACAACCACTCTGGCCAGAGAAAAACAAAATGGGTTTGAGGTTGGACAATAACATTGTTTCTCTCTTGCTAGAAGACTTGGTGAGTTGCTGCCAAGGCTCAGGAGGCTGGAGCCTCTACTTCATCTCACTTCAATAAAATGTCATCCACAATATTGTCTTGGAATTTTTGGTTTACAGTGAATTTCCTCGAGATCTTTTGCTCCTCCCCTTAATTTAGCTAATTCTTATCTGCAAATCCTATTTTTAATTAATTCTTGCATTATTTCTCTCTCAATATGTTCCTTTTGATCCTCTGTCTTAGTCTAGTATCAGCTACCAATACAGCTGTCAATGCAAACTTTCACCAAGGCAGCTGGATTTCCTTATAACCACCCTTGCTGTGTGTCAGATATAGTAACTCTTTAAATCAAAGCATGGAGACTTGATAAAGCTGACAGTTATGCACTAAGAGCATTCCCCCTAGTATTGACTACAATCCCCAAAATGTTGTTCCAACATGAACCAGATATGGTATAAAACCTGGGATAAACTCTCTTCTTTGGTTATTACAGTAATCAGGATTTTACTCTGAATGTGGTTGTTGGATTTCCCCTTGTGTGGCTTTTTAAAGTTGACATTACTACATTTTTACTTCCCTATGTGCCTGAAAGACAGGTTACCAGCAATTAGGTGGCTAATGGCCCAGTTGTGCATTACATATATAATATATAACACCATGAAAAATCATTTGTGTGTAACGGGGATGCTGCAAAATGTAAGGGGATACTTTGTGAGCGTTCTTGGATCTGCCGGGGACTAAGTCTACCCTGTCACAGACACACAGTATATTACATCAGGATACCATCTTCAGGGCTGGCTTCTTCACGTGTAAGGAGAAACAGGAACATGTGGGGCGCATGCTCTGAATTTGCAAGAAAAGTTGGGAACAAAGAAAGTAGGATGTTGCAAGCTTGGGAGATCCAGATAAAATGGTGAGTAATTCATTACTAGTCTAAGGGAACATGTCTTTCAGACATGGTAAAAATATGAGAATATGCTTGTTGGTGTAATGGCTGCTGGTTGTTGGTTTTTAAGATGAGGAAAAAGGCAGCTAGGCCCTTTGAGACGCTTCAGACAGGAAACGAGGCCACTAATCTCAAGAGAATGGTTTTGTCTGAGGATGGTAACAACAAAAGACTGCGTACACCCTTGGTAAATGATGCATTGATTTCAGAGCTGAAAGAGAGAGACTTTATATGAAAGAAATCAACGAAATGAGATCTCACCTTGTTTCATTTGCAACAGACACACAATCACAGTGATAAAGTAAGGGAGAATGTAACATGTGACACATGGGGCAGCAATCTTTTCCCATACTGCTTTTCACCCACTGAGCGAAACCATTTGGGTGGTGTCCTTTACACAGGAGAAGGGATGGAATGTTTGAAGTGGAGGATCAGGGGCAGTTGGGGAATGACAGTTGGAGAGGAGCGGGCCAGACGAAAGAGCAGCATACCCCTAAGAGGACAGAGAAAACAGGCAGGCAGGGAACGTAACAGGAAGTGGTAACTTGAGAGAGAAGAAGCGTGGCAGGGGCAGGAAAGCAAATTAGAAATAAAAAAGGGATTAGGTAAAAGAAGAAACCAACTGAACCAGAGGGAAAGTGAGAGCAGAGAAAGTGTTAGTGAAAGACAGACATCTACCCAAAAAAGGGAGCTAGTGTCTGCCTATTGCACTGCATTGACTGTAGGAATAGACTTCTAAGGACCCATAGACAGAGGGATCTATAAACAGAGAAATTAGGGATTGGGTCCCATGCTGTTAGCCCTGGCTCTAACTTTCAAATTCCCATACCATCTTCAGAGCTGGGATCACATTTTTTGAGAGCATTGCTGAAGTTACCACCTGGTTCTCCATTCTCTCACTGTTGGCTCAGGTATGGGAGCTCTATACAGAACCCAAACAAGCATAAGACTCACCTTTAAAGTGTGGCAACATGCAAACTATAAATTATGGTTCTACAATTATAAATATTAAAGCAAAAGTTGGATGTGCCATTCGCCAAAACAAATGTAACAACAAAGTCAGAAGCAAAAGTCATCCTGATTGTAAGCAGATTAAATACAATGATCTTGCACCAGGACTGAATTTGGTTCAAGAGGACTTATGCTAAAGTAACACTCCTCAACTCTGGTGCACTTAATTTATTTTAGAGTAGTTTAGTTATTTTGAAGCACTATTTCACTGATTGTTCACTTTTGACAATTTCTGTGGCCTGATTCGTCTGTTCAGATGGCATGACTTGTTCCTGCAAAACATTTTCTGGTCTTTTTCCTGTTGGGAGGAATAATTAGTTGTCTGGGGACATAAGGTCTTTCTAGTTCCAATATTAGTAAGCAGGAAAACGTCTGAACAATTCCGATGGCACCAATGAGAATCTTCCCCTCAATGTATAGATGCTTAATAGCAGTGGTTCTCAACCTTTCCAGATTATTGTACCCCTTTAAGGCGTTGCATTTATGTTGTGCACCCCAAGTTTCATCTCATAAAATTTACTTGCTTACAAAATCAGACAAAAATACAAGAGTGTCACAGTCTAAGTTCCCTCTAAGCTGTGTGGCCGTGCAACTGCCTATTAAGCCCCAGCGCTGACCTGCTACGGTGCCAGCCTGCCCCAAACTTGCTGCAGCCAGCTGGGGAGAGGATCCCCTCCCTCAGTCTGGCCCAGCCCCACTGGAGCTGCTGAGGCCAGCCAGGGAGAGGCGCCTCTCCCCTGACCCCAAACTGCTGTGGTGAGAGAGGGCTGGGGGGAGTCCTCTCTCCCCACTGCAGCCCCGGGGCAGCCTGCACCCCAAGCCCCTCATCCCCAGCCCAGAGCCCACCCCGCCACACCCCAACCCTCTGCTCAGCCCTGTACCCCGTCCTGCATTCCAAACCCCTCATCCCCAGCCCCACCCCAGAGCCCACACCCCAGAGCCCACACCCCAACCCTCTGCCTCAGCCCTCAGCCACCTCCCACACCCTGAACCTCTCCTCCCAAGCCTCACCCCAGAGCCTGCCCCTCCCAGACCGAGCTCTCATCCCCCCACACCCCAACCCTCTGCCCTCTCCCACACTCCAAACCCCTCAGCCCCACCCCCACCCCATGAATTTTGTTATGTGCACCACCTCCATATTGGTGCACATAACAAAATTCATTCCGCACATGCATGTAAAAAATTAGAGGGAACACTGGTCACAGCACACTATTATTGAAAAACTGCTTACTTTCTCATTTTGTCTGTATGAAATTTTAGTTTGTACTGACTTAGCTTGTGCTTTTTATGTAGCCCGTTGTAAAACCAGGCAAATATCTAGATGAATTGATGTACTCCATTGAATACCTCTGTGTATCCCCAAGGGTAACGTACCCCTGGTTGAGAACCACTGCTTTATAGAGCATTATATAACTCTCAGTATGCACACACAGACCAGATGAAGTAGCCAAATAAAACTGTTTACTACCAAACAGAGCAAGACTTCCACAATGTTATCCATTCAGTGACCTTGTCTTTGATAAAAGTTTTTAGGTAAAGTTTACAGAGGGTTCTTCCCTTGTGCCAATCCGAGAAGGCAGCACTGGGCAGCGTGGCTTCTCTTTTCACATATTTAATTCATAGTCTGTATCACAGACAGGTCCATGAACCCTAGATAGTGGATATTTAGTTACACTTTGGAACTCCTAGGCAGACCAAATCTGGGAATAATTGTTGCAGAGTAGGCTTTGCCCACCAGTATTGTTTTGGCACTACAGATGTTGAGCTGGAGAGACCATTCTCCACAGAGCATTAGTGCCTTTTAATGCCTATTAAAAATAAAACAAGCTACCTTTGAAAATTTCTTTTAAAATCTGTTTTAAAGGCTCATAGATGAACTTTCCTGAAAAAAAAAATTTAATTGGGCTCATATTGTGCAGCACGAATTGAGCAGTGCAGTTGTAGAGAACACCTCTCTCTATCATGACGATCTGGGATGTTTGAGATGACAGTCCTTCACCTTGTTCACTTAGGATAGGGATATATCAGTGGAGGAGTGCTACAGTCCAATAGAGTGCTTTTTCTGCCCCTAAACCTTTAGGGCACATTGAAAGGTTCATATATGAATACAGGCTTTTCCTTGAAGATGTTGGGGGTTCTCAGCTTTACTTGGTGCTGCTTGTTTGGTAGCTTTTATTCTTGCTAACTATACATTTGTGAATTTTTAGGATTTTCTATATTGCTGCCTAGACGCCAGAATATGTAATTTCTTGGAAATACAGATTTCACAAAATGTAAATCAAGCATTAAATGAAAAAAAAAAAAGTTGCTGTATCCCTTTCACATGACAACAGCTTTTCATGAGGGTGCAGACAAATCTCCCTGCACATTTGAGGACAAGATTCGTATTTCTCTTAAAGGAATACAAGAACTCATGGGACATGACCAGGAAAGAAAAGAAAAAACAAACAAACAATCTGCAAGAAAAGGAAAGAAGAGTTGTGGAAAATTTGCTGGCCAGAAGATAAAAAAAAAAGTAAGTCTCGTTTATACATTGTTAGGTCTCCTGATTTTGAGATGTTCATCACCACATCAGACTGATAAATATTACAACAAACAGTATAAACATGCCAGTAGCAGTCAAAATGGAAATAGCAAGTCCTTGTAGAGCAATTTTTTAGTTATATGGAATACATAATTTAAATATGATTTATTCATTTTCTAATGAATAAATCAACGACTTAGATATTGGCATAGAAAGTACGCTTATTAAGTTTGCAGATGATACCAAACTGGGAGGGATTGCAACTGCTTTGGAGGACTGGTTCATAATTCAAAATGATCTGGACAAATTGGAGAAATGGTCTGAGGTAAACAGGATGAAGTTTAACAAAGACAAATGCAAAATGCTCCACTTAGGAAGGAAAAATCAGTTTCACGCATACAAAATGGGAAGAGACTGTCTAGGAAGGAGTACGGCAGAAAGGGATCTCAGGGTTATAGTGGACCACAAGCTAAATATGAGTCAACAGTGTGATGTTGTTGCAAAAAAAAAAAAAAAACCACGTGATTCTGAGATGCATTAACAGGTGTGTTGTGAGCAAGACACAAGTAGTCATTCTTCCGCTCTACTCTGTGCTGGTTAGGCCTCAACTGGAGTACTGTGTCCAGTTCTGGGCACCGCATTTCAAGAAAGATGTGGAGAAATTGGAGAGGGGCCGGAGAAGAGCAACAAGAATGATTAAAGATCTTGAGAATACGACCTATGAAGGAAGGCTGAAAGAATTGGGTTTGTTTAGTTTGGAAAAAAGAGAAGACTGAGAGGGGACATGATAGCAGTTTTCAGGTATCTAAAAGGGTATCATAAGGAGGAGGGAGAAAACTTGTTCACCTTAGCCTCTTAGGATAGAACAAGAAGCAATGGGCTTAAACTGCAGCAAGGGAGGTTTAGATTGGACATTAGGAAAAAGTTCCTAACTGTCAGGGTGGTTAAACACTGGAATAAATTGCCTAGGGAGGTTGTGGAATCTCCATCTCTGGAGATATTTAAGAGTAGGTTAGATAAATGTCTGTCAGGGATGGCCTAGACAGTATTTGGTCCTGCCATGAGGGCAGGGGACTGGACTCGATGACCTCTCGAGGTCCCTTCCAGTCCTAGAATCTATGAATAATATAAATATTATTAGGTTACATAAACTTAACTTCTATAAAATAGCAAGAGAGGAAGGTCATGAGACTATCTGCAGAGATGTGGTTTGCAGTAGCCCTTCTATCACTAGGAACTTATTTTAATAACAACAACCTCTTATATACTGCCTTTCATCTGTAGATATCAAAGTGCTTTACACAAAGGAGGTAAATATTATCCCCATTTAACTGATGAGAAAATTAAAGCATAGACAGGTTCACTAACTTGCCTGTGGTCCCCAGCAGGCTAGTGGCCAAGATCTCCTGAGCATCACTCCAGTGATTTATACATGATCTAAATAGCATGGAGGACACTGAATTTGGATAATGTAGAGAATTTTAATTAATAGACATGGAGGGACATAACTATGTGAAACTCTCTGTTAACTGAAATAGTGAAGTCCTTCCCTCTATTAGACACTTGCACTGGTGTAACAAAAACTGATCTAGTTACACTGGTGCAAACGCCTAGAACAGATTCACTTAAACCAATTTAGCTTAATACCATACATTACTACAGTAAGGTAAATTGGTTAAAGTGGATTTAAAGTGATTTAAGTGTATCTGCATTAGGGGTTTGCTCCTCTGTAACTAAATGTTTTATAGTTCCATCAATACAAGTTTTCTAATGTAGTTAAGATCTAAGTCTCTATTGTAATTTTTTTTTTTAAATACAAGTTTTCTGGGGACATGATAAACTAGGTAGTTTACTACCTTTTTGTCCCATTACAGGAAATGACAGTTGCTTGGTTGTCCACCTGTATAGCAATGAGAAGAGTGAAGCTTTAAATCTTTCATGGCTCTCACACTAAGTCAGTTTCCTAGCAAGGAAGCTGGCAATCAGCTCCTCAACGATTCCTGTATTTAGTGTGGCACTACTGTATACTCCTTGACTATTGGGGAGACAATTATAAAGAACAAATGGGATGAGGGAAGACAAACGGAAAATGAGGCAAACATCATCTATGTGGCCTTAATACTAGTAGCTACCATGATTTTCAGTACGTTATCCATGCTTACGAACTAACAACGTGTACTTTTTAGTAACTCACATAAAAAAATTAATTCACTCCTCTTAAATAGTTCAAAGAGCATCTTTTAAAAAAAATACCTGTTAGAGGAGCAAGTGAAGGTGGGAGAGGGAGGATGAGTACCTATATATATTAACAGTTGTTATAGCATTATACTCCCAGCTACTTTCTTGTGAAATCAGTAAGGTTTGACCTTACTTTATCATAGATTATCAGGGTTGGAAGGGACCTCAGGAGGTCATCTAGTCCAATCCCCTACTAAATCACCCCAGCCAAGGCTTTGTCAAGCCTGACCTTAAAAACCTCTAAGGAAGGAGATTCCACCACCTTCCTAGGTAACCCAGTCCAGTGCTTCACCACCTTCCTGGTGAAAAAGTTTTTCCTAGTATCCAATCTAAACCTCCCCCACTGCAACTTGAGACCATTACTCCTTGTTCTGTGAGAGCAAGGAATAACTCTGTCAAAATCATGGGGGAAACATTGCATTATATTTATAAACACGAGACAATAACTTTCATATTATAGTTAAATATATATAACTATTATTAAAAATACTCACTTTGTTGCACACATATACTTGTACCCATTTAAAAAAAACAAAAAACAATCCTTGGAAAACACCAAACTGACTGCGCTGGGAAGCCCAGGTGCCCTGTACCATAAGATGTGGAGGGCTGGCATAAATCTTATAACTGGGAGAATTCAGCAAGTGTCTTCCCCATTTTTATTTTCACAATGCGCGGGGGGGGGGGGGAGGTTGTTAATACTTTTTAAAAGCAGTTTTATTTCTTCAGTTACAGGATATACATTCACATTTATTCAGCACCTTTCCCCCCAGTCCTTGTCACGTACCCGGGTATGGTGTGGCACTACTACACAGAGAACAGCTGGGCAGCTCAGCTCACCCCACCGCCACACACGTGTGAGGCAGCGACGCTACAGGGGGAGTGGAGGGACGGAGGCAGAACATATTTACCCCGGCTGGGAACCGGCCGGACGACACGGTTCATGGCCCTCCCCTCCAGAGCGGGGCTCGGCCAGCAGCGCCTCCCCGCAGAAGGGCTGTGGAGCGCCCCGGGGGCGCACGGGGCTCCGTCGGGGAGGGCTCGGCTTTACCTTGCAGGCACCCCCTCCTCGCTCGGTTGGGGGCGGCGGGCCTTGCCCTTTCCGAAGGGGGGGGTGTCTCTTTTCGGAGCGCGCCTTCCAGCACAGAGGCCTGGGTCTCCCCGAGCTGCAGGGCCAGGCAGGCAGCGCTACCCGGCCCGAGGCCTTGCCGGCGGCCTGCTCCCTAGGCAGGGAGAGTGGGCGAGGAGCCGCGAGGAGCCCCGTGGAGCACCGCCAGCCCCGGGCCGGACTCCCTGCAGCACCAGCCCCTGGGCGGGGAGGGCGAGCCCAGCTCCGCCTGGCTCAGCGGTAGCGCCCGGTGGGGGCCGCTGCCCCCGTCCCGTGCGGTACCTCTGCCGGCAGCGGCGCTCCCACTTCCCGGCGGCGGCGGCGGGCGCCAATGAGGCGGCGCGTCCCGGCGGCGGCGGCAGGCTGAGTGGGCGTGTGCGGGGGGCGGGCTGTGGGCGGCGGCAGCAGGTTTGGTTGTGTGTGTGCCATGGCCGGAGCCCAGTGAGAGTGGCTGACAATAGGAGCGAGCGAGCCTGAGCGCGACCCCGACACAGCCGGGCCCCCTCGCTTCCCAGCCAGCCACCGGCAGAGGAGGCCGTCAGCGCCAGCCGCCGCGCCCCTCGCCGCGCCCGCCCGCTCTACCGCGGCTCCTCTCCTCTCCGCTCCGCTCGGCCCGCGCCCGGCCGCCCCTCCGCAGGCCCCTCCGCAGGGCTCCGCCGGGAATGTGAGTGAGGCAGCAGCCATCGCAGGCAGGGGGCCGCGCCGAGCGCACGGGACTGAGCGGAGCCCGAGCAGCTGCCTGCCCCTGAACCCGCCGCCAACGCCGCCCTGCGCTGAGGAGGCCGCCGCCGCCGAGGCCTACAGGCTCCTGCAGCTGCAGGGACAGAGCCCGGCGCGCACAACGCTCCGGCCACTGCCGCCAAGCCCGGCTCACTCCGCCTTCTCCTCCTCGGCTCCGAATTCTCTGCCAGGAGGGTCAAGGTAACTTCACCCCCAGCCCCGAGCGGGCAGCGACCCGGCCGCGGCGCGGGGGCTGGGCTGTGGGGAGAGCGGCAGGATCGGGGGGCGCTAGAGAAGATGGGGACCACGGGGCGGGGGTGGTAAAGGACAGAGTCCAGCCGGGTTACTTATCCCCTGGTGGATGGAAATGACATCCCACAACACCCGTCAGAATGCAGCTAATTACACCCCTGCTTTCACTGAGCGCTTAGTGGAGGCGCTTGCTCCTACCTAGCCGCTTGCAGTGACATCCATCGGTATTTTTACATTCACTCGCGTTTCCTCGTATTGTTGTCCCCAGCGGTGACAGTGTCTAGTGAATGTCGCTGTGCATTTACCAAAATACTTAAAAATTTCCAGTTATAAATAAACACTTTCGTATTGAGAAAGCTATAGCTATAAATGCAGTTATCCACCACTTGTGCTGCACTCAATAAATAACCTCATCTCCGCCCCCCCCCCATGGAAATAATGTTTTTCAGTGCATTTAAATGATCATTTAGGAATGTGAAAAAGTGATCAGTGTTTAATGTAATGTTGTTAAGGCTGGATGTAGTCTTGTTGAATTAGAATTAGAATTTAATAATTTATAAATCAGGTGAGAGAAACTGTTAATAAATTTACAGCAGAGAAGTGTGGGTAAAGTGTCTTGCTGACAGAATGATCCTGCAGTTTGAGTGATCTGCTCTAGTCTTTGTTAATGTTGTTAGCAATTCCATTTTGAGACTGTACAAATACATCTGGATAAATGGTTAGATTTTTCAATAGTTACATGTGACAAGGAGATGAAAACATTTTTTTTTTAATGAGGCAAAATAGGACTAACAAGTCTAGACTCTAAGTGTCATTTTTTGTTGATGTTTCCAGAGTCCTGCTGACATAACAGGTAACTTTTTGTGTTTGTATATTTTGAGGGACTCTTCTTCTCTACCCTTACTTAGGAATCATAAATTGGTTTGTTGAGGTGAAAGTATATATCCATTTCTCCATATAGTTTGTCTGACTTTCCCATGAATCTTGCATGGGGCCTTGATGCCATGGTGATGTTGGCATCTGTTACAGTTGGTAAATAACATCTGTTTCAAGTATAGAAGTGTGTTGCTCATAGTCTATTAAATGTAGGATGTATTATTTGGGATAATAATGAAGCCACACCTGAGGAAAAATTAAGTTGATACAATAAGAATTGTTTTTAGATGATGCCAGCTTCACTGTCCAATATCCCTTGATATTGGACAGTGAAGCTTTTTATATATATATATATGAACAAATGAAACCCTCTCAACTTAAATATGTGGAAAATTAATAGCTCTCATCTTTCTAAACATACATACTTTTAAAAAAATCATACTTATAAAGTATTTTGCATAATAAGAAAAATCCAAATAATGTTGATTTAAATTATTTATGAATCAGATCAATCCCCAAATATTTTAACAAAATGAGGACTTCAAGGTGCACTGCAGGTTGCAAAATCATCTCCCATCAGCAATAGTAGTCCTTTAGATAATTGGAATCAATGGCCATTGAGTGCTCTCAGGACCTTCCAAAAACATGCTCTAAGGCCCTGATCCTGCAAACATTTACACACATTTAACTTGACTAATGTGAGTAGCCCCACTGATTAAAGTTGAACACGTGTAAGTGTTTGCTGGATCTGGGGCTAAATCTTTTTTCCTAAATGTGTTCTTTCCACTTCACTGAGAAAATTTGGTATAACTTTTTTAACTGAGAAGGTAAGCCTAGTAAAAATCAAGAATTTGGTTGTTGAATTAACCATTTTAGTATTTTCTTTTAATTTTCCAGAAGTAGCCTGGAATATGCTCCAGAAATATTAGAATGTGAAAAAGGAATGTGCAAAGAGATTTGCAATATGAAAGCTGGATATTTCTAGAGTGGAGAATAAATAAGTGACAGGTTACAGGCTTATCTACACTTAAAAGGTGGCAGTGGCGCAGCTGCATCATTACAGCATGCACTGTAGAGCTTCAGCGAAGATGATACCTACACTGATGGGAGGGCATCTCCCGTCAGAGTAGGTATTCCACCTTAACATAGCTACCGCCTCTCGGGAACAGGTGAGCCAAGACCCCCGACGTAGCACTGTCTACTCGAGAGTTAGGTCAGTATAACTGCATCCGCATGGAGGTGGATTTTCCACACGCCGAGGGATGTAGTCACACCAACATAACTTGCTAGTGTAGACCAAACCCAAGTCTAGTGAATGTTCTTTGGTTTTAAAGCTTAGCAGTATATTTTACTGAACTTAATGTTTCCACAAAACACACACCTTTCTTTATGGATAGTAAACTGAATTTTATTTCTGTTTTTAATTGTCCTAGAAAATAGTTGTGACTTTAGTATTAAAATTCATTATTATTTTTGAGCGCCTAGAAGTGTGCATGATTCTTTGTTAAAACAAGTAAAAGATATTTTGTGACCCAAAAAGCTTATGATCTAAGGTTTTGATCCTGCAGACAGGTCTACGCAGGCATACTCCTGGACCTCTGTCGAGTTCTAGAGACATCAGCTGATCTCGATGGATAGGTAATTGGTATATCTCCAATTATTACCTATCTCCTAGAACTGGAAGGGACCTCGAAAGGTCATCGAGTCCAGCCCCCTGCCTTCACTAGCAGGACCAATTTTTTTTTGCCCCAGATCCCTAAGTGGCCTCCTCAAGGATTGAACTCACAACCCTGGGTTTAGCAGGCCAATGCTCAAACCTCTGAGCTATCCCTCCCCCACAGGTGTCTACGTATGGATCTGATCGCAGAATCAGTGCCTAAATTCAGACATGATGTAACAAGTGAGGACCATAGACAAAATGGAGAGGATGGACAATAATTACAATAGTACCATGAAGCTACACCTCTACCCCGATATAATGCAACCCAATATAACACGAATTCGGATATAACGTGGTAAAGCAGCGCTCTGGGGGGCGGGGCTGCGTACTCCGGCGGATCAAAGCAAGTTTGATATAATGTAGTTTCACCTATAATGTGGTAAGATTTTTTGCCTCCCGAGGACAGGGTTATATAGGGGTAGAGGTGTACTTCATAAGACCTATATGTAAATTGATGAACCATCTCTCTTTGATGTCAGAAGTGGGTTTTTAGGAGAGATGTGAATGAGGAGAAGGAGGTGGCTCTTGACAAACTCATTTAATCTTTACCTGTTTTCATCCACTGGGAATGTATTTATAATGTGTGTTTCCCTTCAGTAGGGATATGTCCTCAGCACCAACCACTCCTCCGTCAGTGGATAAAGTAGACGGATTTTCTCGGAAGTCCGTCAGAAAAGCCAGACAGAAGAGGTCACAAAGCTCCTCCCAGTTTAGGTCTCAGGGCAAGCCTATTGAATTAACTCCTCTGCCTCTTCTAAAAGGTAAGGCTCAAGACCAGTTATATGATTAAAACATTTTTATTTTACAGCAGACATCTAAATTCTGCTAAAAAGTATTGTTGTATCAGAAATTTGAGGGGGAATTTGGCCTGTGAGTGAGAAACAGTTCATGCCATACAAGTATTTATTAAGCTAAAAAAATTGGCATCAGTTAATATATTTAAAATGAAAACTTGCATCTATGAATGGTTATGTGTTTACTGTTTGCAATACTTGTGGAAGTTCTGAATGCTAATACTAACAGAACCATTTCTGGCAGTCTGAAGGCACACAAGCTTTTTGCACATATTTTAGGTTATCAACCTTTTAACATTTAATCCAATGTGGCAATAGTTTTTAAATGAGATGATTCATTAGCAGGTTTGAACAATATTAATTTAGCATTGAATTCTCTGATCTGCCAAGCACTTTCTGCAGGGAGCTAAGTGCTCTCAACTCCCACTGATCTTTAGTACAAGTCTGGGGGGCAGTGCAGTTTTTAGAATTATGTCCTTGCAGAGAAAAGGACCTGTGTATTTTTCATTTTCTCATTCATTCAGCCTTGCAAAACTGTTTTTGAAGAGGCTTATGTGGTCAAATGCAGATTTCTACATTTTATCATTCTCTTTGTTTACAAGCGAAGAAAATAAGTACAGTTAACTAAAGTTAATATTAGAGTTGGTCATTGTGGTAGTTGATATTGGAGTTCATAATTCTGGACATTGTCAAGGGTTAGTAGGTTTAGGCCTATCACCTTTTTATTGTTTTGCAGATATGTACATTTCCCACGTCCCTTCTCTCTACCTGTCTGATACTTTTGTAATTAGTCAAAATATTTAAATATGTAAAGGACCTGCTCTGACCAGAATCCTGCCACCCTGTTTGCTCACAAGAATGCAGTAGACACATGAAAAATACACACATATATGCATCTATCAACTGAGAGAAAAACAGGTTGCCTGAATTCTTGTTAGTGGGTTACTCAATGGAGTTGTCATTTATTTAACATGTCTGAGAACTTTTTTTGTGGAGCTACTAGAGTTTTTAATATCAGGAGCCAAATACTATTTTAAAAAAATTATTTTAATGGTAGGTTAAATTTTCGGCCTGTCATCCTTGACACTTTCCTTTTGAAATACCTACGGCTCTGGTTCATAAAGAGGGACAATTTGCCCTTTGGTTAAAATGACTAAAATTTGGAAATTAAATAGATATACATTTTATATAAAAATGAGCAAACTGTTGCTGCTACTGTTATTTCTTATTTGTATTGCAGTGTTTCCTAGTGATTCATTCAAGGAAGTCACTAGGTACTTTATGCACATATAACAAAAATGTGGTCCCTACTATCTAAGGCCCCAGCCCAGCAAACACTTACTCATGGTAGTCAAGTTAGGAATGTATGTATACCCATTGAAATCAATGAGGTTACTCATGCTGGTCAAGTTAAGAATGTGTGTAAGTGTTTGCAGGGTTGGGTCCTAACTGTAACTGCAAGAGACAATGTGTGAATCTGACAGACATGGAGCACTAAGTATTGGTGAGAGATTCCGATTAGTGTAATAAGCAGTAGTAACAGTGCCCTGTCTTACAAACTGAAGATTTGATCTTGTAAGTTATTTCTCGTTGATTTGATGGGGAGGCTTTCATGCTGACACAAGGGTCCACCTGTGATGATTCATTTGTGGGATTTGGGCCTAATACTGCAGCTTCAGATAGGTTATATCCCTACTGAAGGGACACCATCAACTAAAATTCACACTTTTGCTAGAATATGCTTTACCTATTATTGTTACCAGTAATACCCAAAATTACTAAAGCTGAAAGGAGTGAAAAATATGAATATATATTTAACTTTTATTTACCATGTGCATTGCCAACCCTTCATGTATAGTCAGTTTCACTGTTTCCCTTGGATAGGCTGTTAGGTCCCAATTCTGCAAACTCTTTGGCTTGTCTTTAACTTGAAACACAAGGATAATTCCATGGACTTCAGTAAATTTCCCATTGACTTAATAATTTCCCCTTTTGTTTGTATGGTTCTCTCGAATAGGAATAAGAACATTAATAAGAGCAGGTGATTTAAGATATTGGTAGATTTTATGGATTCCTATATGGCAGGGGTGGCCAAACTTAGTAACTCTCTGAGCCACATATGACAATCTTCAGAAGTTTGAGAGCTGGGGCACGCCTGCTGGGAGCTGCTGGGGGAGCTGCTGCTTTTTCTGATGCCTGTCCATGAAGAGCTAATACCTGGGAGCTGCAGGGAAGAGCCACTGAGGGACAGGCTCTGACTCCGTGGGTGCTGGAGCACCAATGGGGAAAAAAATGGTGGGAGCTCAGCACCCCCGTGGATCAGCTCCTCTCCCTCCCCCAGCGCCTCCCAAGGGGGCGTGATTCAAGCTCTCGGGGTGGGGGACCTTTAAATTGTGCCCCCTCATTCTCAGCAGGCACCAGTCATCTGTGGCAGAAGCCCCTAGCCCCACCAGCCTACTGTAGGGAAGAAGCCCAAGCTCCCTCTCCCCCGCCCCGGTCTGATAGGTGGAGAATTGGGGGGTGTTGGGGGCTCCGCAAGCCGCACCTCTACTGTAAAAGAGCTGCATGCGGCTCATGAGCCACAGTTTGACCACCCTGATAGTATAGTGTGGGTTCTGACTACCTTAGAGGCTGCCTTCTTGCCATTTAAAAGGGGCTGTTGAGAGTGTCAGAGCTGATAGTCCCCCTAGATTTGGGAGCTTGTGGGAGAGCAGTCTCAATGGAGAGACCTCATCTCTGGAATTTATATTCCCATCTCAATCCAGTAATCCAACAACACAGTTTTAATTTGTTGATCTTCAAGTCTTGTCTGTTTAATCATGAAAGAATTGGTTTTGCTTGTGTGGTGTGTGATTGTTTGTTTGTTTGTGTGGTTTTTGTTTGGAGGTTATTTTGTTTTAATTAACATTGGGTTGCCTCACACATTGTGTTGGTCTTGTAAACATATCTAGAAGTAGATCAATATGGGTGCAAGCTACAAAGGAGAAGTTGGTGGGAAGAAGGTAGAAAAATATACTGTATATATATTTTAAATATCAAGCACTGAAACCTAACCAAAATGCTGCTAGACTTTCCAGACTCTTTCCAGTGCTGCCTTATACTCGTATGTGCGCTTAAGGATGCACCGAGTGGTGTACACTGAAATTGGATAGGAAAAGAATGTAGTGCACACTGTTTTTTCTGTCATTAAAAATGTGTCTAGTTTCATCAAGTAAAGCAATTGATTTCTCAGGGAAGATGAGGTACGTGACAAGTGTGAAGTTTTAAGTTCAAACTAATTTGTATTACCAGGACACATGTAAAGTACTTCAGGAATAAACACTCCCCCCCACCCCATTCCATATTCTTTGATATGTTACTGTAATTCTGTTTTCTGCTCTTTGTTTTTTCCAAGGGCAGATCTACACTTAAAATGCTGTAGTGGCACTGCTGTAGCACTTTGGGGAAGATGCTACTACACTGACAGGAGAGCTTCTCCTATTGGCGTAGTTAATCCACCTCCATGAGAGGCGGTAGCTGTGTCAATGAGAGAAGCCCTTTCATTGACATAGCGCTGTCTACACCATGGATTAGGTCAGTATAACTGCATCACCCAGGGGTGTGGATTTTTCACACTCCTGAGTGACGTAGTTATACCGATGAAAGTTTATAGTGTAGACTTGGCCTAAAACTATTTCACATTTAGGCTGACAACAACAACTTTCAGTTCAAAGATTAATTTTAATTTTGGAAAAGTTTTACTTTGCCCAAAACAGAGGGAAAGTCCTCCTTCACCAATCGCAATAGCTTTGCCACTGCAATATTATGAAATTTATTAAGGTTCTAATACATTTATCAGATTGTTTAATACCATGGAAACTATTTCTGTAACAGCAAAAAGGAAGCACTGTATACTGAAAACGGAACATTTTGTTGCACGTTCTGTTATTTATATATATATATATATATATATATATATATATATATATATATGATTTATTGTATTGTTTTCTTTATAGGTGAAGTTTTATTATGATCTTCTTATAAAAGGCTATCTTTAGGCTAAGTGCTGAAGGTGTTACTGAGGCAAAAATCCCATCAAGTTCAATGGGAGTTTTGCCTGAGTAAGGACTGTGGGATGTGGTTTTGGTTTTTCCAAGTACAACCACATTTGATCTCTTCTTTGTCTTATCATAAGAATATTATTTATCTTCCCTCATTATTATGTCATAATCCCCAATCCTGCAACAATCACATGTATATATTATTATTATTATTATTTTATTATAATATAGTGAAAAACTTAGCTCTTACCTTAGTATTTCTGTTGATTTCATTGGGAATGGATTACTTTGCATTTATATGGTACTTTTCACTTTAGTTACTTGGAATGCTTTACAAATGTCAATACCATTAATAAGTGCCTAAGCTAGATACTTATTTCTAATGTACGGGTGGAGAAACTGGGGACACAGTGATTCAGTTACTTTCCCCGAGATCACACAGTGCAGTACTGGCACAATTGGGAATAGAGCTAGAACTCCTGACTTACAGTCCTGACATCTCTCCATTAGACAGTCTTCTTGTATAATCATAAATATTTGGGATTTAGTTGTGCTTTTCATCCTCAAATGCTAACTAAGATACCGGTCCTGCAATTGAATCTGCATATGTAGAACCTTGGGACCCTTTCAGAGGCTCATTGACTTTAGTGGCCTCCTTGTGGGCAGAAGGGTCCATCTATATCAGAGGTGGGCAAACTATGGCCTGTGGGCCACATCCGGCCCGCAGGACCCTCCTGCCCGGCCCCCTGAGCTCCTGCCCTGGGAGGCTAGCCCCTGGCCCCTCCCCTGCTGTTCCTCCTCCCCCGGCTATAGGTGCAATGCTCTGGGTGGCGGGCTGCGAGCTCTTGCCATGCAGCACAGCTGCAGAGCCCGGGCTGTAGTGCCACCAGCCGCTGGTGCTCCAGGCAGCGCGGTAAGGGGGCAGGGAACCGGGGGGAGTTTGGATACAGGGCAAGAGAGTTCGGGGTGGTGGTCAGGGGGCAGGGGTGTGGTTGGCGTCGGGGCTGTCAGAGGACGGGGAACGGGGGGGTTGAATGGGTGCAGGGGTCCCGGGGGGCAGTGAGGAAGGAGGGGGGTGTTGGAAGGGGTGGTGGGGGACAGTCAGGGGCAGGGGTTCTGGGGGCGGTCAGGGAGGAAGGGGTGGGTGAATAGGACAGGGTTCCCGGGAGGGGCAGTCAGGAATGAGAGGAGGGGTTGAATGGGGCGGCGGGGGGCAATCAGGTGTGGGGGTTCCAGGGACGGTCAGGGGACAGGGAGTGGGGGTGTGTGTGGATGGGGCAGGGGTCGCGGGAGGGGGCCATCAGGGGTAGAGAAGGAGGGGGCAGGGGCCAGGCCATGCCTGCCTGTTTGGGGAGGCACAGCCTCCTCTAACCAGCCTTCCATACAATTTCCAAAACCCGATGTGGCCCTCAGGCCAAAAAGTTTGCCCGCCCCGATCTACATACAAGGATTATGGCCCCAATCCTGAACTCTGTGCTTTACCCCTGTGAGGCAGGCAGGTATTATCCCATGTCTTAAACTTTTACAGTTTTATTTTAAATACTTGTAAACATTACTTCATGGGTTTTCTTCAAATCTGTGGTGAAACTCCATCCATTTTCCTGCTCTCTTGTTACTGCATGTGGATTGTTTAAATTGAATTTTTGCATTTGTATATCTGATGGTTATGGAGTGTCTGTTAAAAATGTCTTTAGCTGTCTCTAAAATTTGTGTGCTTTTGGAACATTCCATAAGTGAACTAAATTCCCTTTTTTTGAAACATTTAATATTTGTCTGTTGACTGGGTGTGCTTCTTGATCTCAAAGGCCCTATCGTTCATATCAGCCTAAAAAAATAAAGCTTTGAGGCTTCTTCCATTTTAATTTATATTCTTTTTGCTGTCATGATATCTTGGATGAAAGGCTAAAAATGGAAGTTAATTGTGAGTGATGTGAAGAATTGAACATCCACAGAAATTATGTAATTTTCTTCCGTATCTCTGGTAATGTTAAATATGTGTGTAATTTTTTTCCTTTTATTTCATTTTCCATTATGTATTCACAGGTAAATAGGTATAGTATAATGGGATACTCCATATATTCACTGGTTTAAGTTGCTGTGTAGTGAGGAGACTGTTTTCTTCATTAGGCACTGTATTCCTTTTGAGAAGATGCTAAGATCGATTGCACCTTTCCTTTTTTAAAGTCATTGTTTTTTTTAGATGAAAGGTAACTCATATTCACCCAGTCTCTTCCATCAAATCTTTGTTCTTTCTTTGGCCCATTCCTTCAAAGACTTAGTTGTGTGTAACTTCACATGTGAGTAGTTCAATTGACTCCAATGGGATATCAATAGGAGTGTTTAAAGGATTAGGGTCTTGGTGAGTGACAGGTTAATATTGATAACCTAAACATAAGCAAATGTCCCCACTTATTACTTCATCTTTATTTTTGGGGAAGCCCTGTCCTTATCTTAGAGCAAAGATACAAGGGAACTCAATGATTGGTCAGAGGGAATAACCTCTACCCTTGTTGGTTGTCTCTAGTCTGTAGGGGAATGATTGGTGACTCCAGATATAGAAAAAGGAGCAGCATTTGCCCCTTGGTAAATTGCCTTTAACTAAGTATTAAGTAGGTGGGGTAGTAAAGGTGTGTAGTCTCCCCCCCCGCCACTAGTACTTTTACAGATATCAGCTCCTGATAGGTTTTGGATCAGTGGCTTTTTCTAGTGTATACAAATTTGAAAATGTGCATGTTATCATATTTGGTTGTTTAATGAAGCAGCAGGCTTTTCAGCCTTACATAGAATGTATGAATCTCTGCCATTTTGCAGTATTCTTTGTACTATCATTGATTAGCTTTCTGTTAACGTTTGCATTGCTTGAAAGGTAATTATGATTTAATAGTCCTGTTTTTAAAAAGCCTCTTGACTTTTTTGTGCTGCGTTCTTGTATTGGTATGTCTTACTATTTTTAAGTCACTATTGATTTCTTGAAAATATTGGGAAAAATTCTCCTCTCCAGTCCATGTGGTGGGTCTTAACTGTGATTTTCTTTTTAGAATATCAAGTGTGTACATATGGAGCACTTGTACTAATGTCAGTTTTGTGCATATAAGGAGCACAGTCTACTTGTGTTGGGATCTTCCTAGAGAACTGGAGAGGAGAGATGCTTTCCAAATATTTTTCAGCAATTTTAAAACAAAAAGGAGAAGTAACAGGTGTGGCTGTACAGCATTATTGTTTGTATTGCTGATTTCTTTGTGCTAGTTATTTAGTAAACACATCGGAAGAGATGGTCCCTGCCATGAGGAGCTTGCAGTGTAATTTAACATAAGTAAGGTTATGTTTATGTCACGGAGGTCATGGAAGTCAAGGAACTTCCAGAGACCTCCATGACATTCTCTGCTTCAGCCCAAGGGACTGCGGGACTCCAGAGCTAGCGGGCAGCGGGCCCCTGGCAGGGTTCCAGTGACAGGTGACAGACTCCTGAGGGGGTCCTCCTCAGGCTTCCAGTGACGGGCGACAGCCTTGTGCTGGGGGGTGGGGAGAGAATGCCTTGGGCTAGAGGCTCTCAGTGTCCTGTTTTCTTTTTGGGGAAATATGGTCACTCTGCAGCTCCCAGCCGCTGTAGGAGGAGGGGGAGCCCCCTGCAGCTTCCAGCTGCCACAGGCAGAGGGGAAACCCCAGCTCACAGCCACCAACCTGTGGTGGGGAAACCATGGAGCCGCAGCAGCAAAAGTCACAGACAGGTCACAGCTTCCATGAACTTTTGTTTATTGCCCATGACATGTCCGTGACTTTTACTAAAAATAACCATGACAAAATCTTAGCCTTAAACATAAGACATGGCCAGTGAGTGTGGTGATTAGTAGAGAGGAGGAGGTAACAGCAGTAGGTTAACTTGGTAATTATAAGTTAGTTTTGTGGACTGTTTGATTAATTTAAGTCTTTAAAAGTAATGAGTTATTGTAGTTTAAAAAAAATTATTTTGGCGCCTGATCTAGCTGTCGTCACTAGTTGACTGATATTTTGTAACGGGGGGGATTGAGGGATGATATGGAAGTATAAGATCAGTATATTCCCAGTGTTAAAATAGGGAATTTAATTAAGCATTCTAATACAAAATTGTATTCAGAAAATGTCTGCTGCTGACAGTGTATGATCAGAAAGATAATTTGAAGTTGTATATTAGTTAGAGAACTGATATGTTTTCAGATTTTGATTAAAACAGTGAAATGTACATAACATTTGCATTCTTAATCCCTTATCTATTTTATGCTGTTTGTTGTAAACAGTAGTTAGATATAAATGTTATAGTTTAAGTTGTGGCAGGGAAACATAATTCTTAAATTACTTTTTTTCCATATGCTCAGGAACAGCTCACAGGATAAATTGTATCTCTTGCCTTGCAGTGTACTTAAAACTAGACTGCCTTGCAATGTATTTAAAACTAGATTTAAACCAGGAAAGTGTAAGGCACATTCTTCTGTGCCACCGAAGCCCATTTTGCCCTGGGGGAGGGGAACAACTTTAAAGGTGTCGTAAAGCTTGTGGGCATGGGTGATAAAGTACACTGTATCAGTTCTCACAGTGGAGAGATGTAAATAGTGAGGTTTCTCAAAGATCTGTACTGGGACCAGAGCTGTTCAACACATTCATAAATGATCTGGAAAAGTGGGTAAACAGTGAAGTGGCTGGAACCACCTTTTGCAGGCGATAAAAAATTACTCAAGGTACCGGCAGTTAAGTTCAAAGCTGATCGTGAAGATTTACAAAGGGTTCACACTAAACAGGGTGACGGGGAGATGAGATGGCAGATGAAATTCAGTTTTGATAAATTCAAAGTAATGCATATTGGAAAAAATAATCTCAGCTATACATACAAAATGGTGGGTTCTAAATTAACTGTTACCACTCAAGAATGAGATCTTGGAGTCACTGGATAGTTCTCGCAAAACGTGTGTTCAATGTGCGGTGGCAGTCAAACAAGCTAACAGATTGTTAGGAACCGTTATGAAAGGTATAAATAATAAAACAGAAAATTTAATAACCTCTATATAAATCTGTGGTACACACACACACACCTTGAATATTGCATGCAGTAATGGTTGCCCCCTCTTAAAAAAGATATACTAGAATTGGAAAAGATACAGAGAAGGGCAACAAAAGTGATTAGGAGTGTGGAACAGTTTCCATATGAGGAGAGATTAAAAAGACTGGGACTTTTCAGCTTGGAAAAGAGACAACGAAGGGGAGATGTGATAGAGATCTATAAAATCATGAATTGTATTGAGAAAGTGAATAGGGAAATGTTATCTGCACCTTCACATAACACATTAATTGGTGGGAGGGGGGGGTCACCCAATGAAATTAATAGCCAGTAGGTTTAAAACAAACATAAGAAAGTATTTGTTTACACAGTGAATAGTCAACCTGTGGAACTCATCACCATGGGATGTTGTAAAGGCCTAACGTATAACTGGGTTCAAAAAAGAATCAGTAAGTTCATGGAGAATAGGTCCATCTATGGATGGATTACTTGATGATTGCCTGTTCTGTTTATTCCCTCGGAGGCACCTGACATTGGCCATTGTCGGGCTAGATGGACCATTGGTCTGACCCAGTATGGCCTTTCTTATGTTCTAAGGCAGGGGTTCTCAAACTGGGGGGTGGGACCTCTCAGGGGGTTGCAAGGTTATTACATGGGGGGGGTCATGAGCTGTCAGCTTGCACCCCAAACCCCACTTTGCCTCCAGCATTTATAATGGTGTTAAATATATAAAAACATATTTTTAATTTAAAAGGGGGGGTCACACTCAGAGGCTTGCTATGTGAAAGAGGTCACCAGTACAAAAGTTTGAGAACCACTGCATTAAAAACACCTGAAAGATATGATGATGATGATTTTCTTTAAAACATTTTTTTTTTTTTTTTTGGTGGGAGTATGTATTTGAAATTTTGTCTAGGTTTTGCTGGCAAATCTTGTGGATATCTTGGAGGTATGTATTGTGAGGTCTGACAATACACCATCCACCGCCATGCAAAAGAGTGATCTCACTGCTTTGTGTCACTCCATCCTGGCCCTTTTTCTGTCACTAGGGACCTCTGCCTCATTTGCACTGTCATAGGTCAAGTTTAACCCTGGTTTGATTTCTGGATACCAGAACTGTTGTATTTTCAGGTTTTAAAATACTTGTTGCAGTCTGGGTCTTTGTGTGTGTTGCTTTCAGGGTTATGTAAGTATTGTTTTGCAGGTTATATTGTATTAGAAAGGGTACTGTGGGTTGGATATACATTACTGTAAAATCAACTGGTATTTGGAATAGCTTGGGAATTGGGTCAGAAATGATTCAGGGTCAGGGAGATGTAATATTTCTACTTTCCTTTTATGTATAAGCTCTAAGCATCGAATGAGAATACATAAACTTCTATTTAGTTTTCTCTAGAAATTGTTTAGATTCTCTTAGGATGTTTTTAAAATTTCTGCAATATGGCTTAGATATGTTGTGAATAATCTTTTTGTAAAGAGACCGATCTCTCCAAGAAATATTGTACAGTTTTAATTTTGAACAGTTAACTCCTGTGGTTAATATGGCAGCTTATATTTTCCATTTGTTCAGTTCCATTTGTTTCCAGTTGCAAAGTTTGAAAAAACTGTTGTTACAACCAGACAAAATGTAGCCAGTGCAGCAAACTTAATTTAATTGCTGGATGTTTTGAGGGCTACATGCTGTAAATGGGAGGCTTATTATCAGAGATGTTTTCAAATGGTATTTTAGTGTTAGGCTAGTCTTTGAGGAGAAGACTTACGTTTTCAATTAGATTTGCTGGTCTATGTGGAAAACGCTCCTAAACTGGAGGATTAAGACAGTTATCTTTCCCCTCTTCAATTTTCCTTGTCAGGCCCTCGCCCCCTCCTTTCTTTTTATCACTTTTCTTTCCCCCACTCGTTTTCTGTCTTCTGTGCGCCGCAGTGTTTTTGCAGCCACTAGAGGGCGCTATGTTCTCTCGCATGTGAACAATACTATGAATGCTTGGGATGGGTTGGCAGGGGTTCTCAAAACTTCATTGCATTGCAACCCACTTCCAACGACAAAAATTACTACATGACCCCAGTATCCTGTATTATTCTAGAGCCTAGAATCAGGGCCGGCATTAGGGGGCGATAAGCAGGGCAGTTGCTCATGGTACCATTCCAGAGGGGCCAAGTGAAGCTAAGTTGCTCATGTGTTGTCTTCAGTCCCGGGTGGCGGGGCTCGGGCGTCAGCTTCTGCCCCTGCTGGCAGGGTGTCTAACAACAGCCCTGGTGACCCCATTAAAAGAAACTCACAACCCACTTTGGGACGTGATCCACAATTTGAGAATCGCTGGGTTAGAGTGATCCTTCCAATCACAGTCAATAAAATTAGCTGCTTGAGTAAGACAAAATAGTCTGTTCTTCATCTTCCTGAGGTCCACAGATCTGTTACAGTGAGCCTTTCAGTCTGCTTGCAGCTGCTTTGAAGGCTGGACCAGATTTATCAGACCCTTTCAGGAAGGGGTTTGTCTATCCCTCTGAAGAACACCCTAGTTTCATTCTGCCTTCATAGCTTCAGTTAGACAGTTCAAGACTTCTCCCTGGCAGAGCTTCTTTCCCCTTTCCTCTTTAATAGAATAATTTACCCACTCATTTCTTGAGATTGTTTATTGGCAGAGGGAATAGATGCATTCTTTCCCTGGTGCTGAGACACTGAGGTGGCTGAAGGCTCTCCTTTATCCACATGAAGTGCAGAATGGTGAACAAAGCATGGAAGAGGGAAATGCAAAAACGTGTGCCTCTCCACTACTTCTGTAATTGAGTGCCTGTGTCCACTGTTGGCAGAAACCAGCCCCTTCACAGGCAATTCATTCTGAGCGGGGATCACTCCAGTTACTTCCCCAGGGCAAGGAAAGGCCCACTTGGCTGCAGAGGAGAAGGTGCAGCTGAGGAAGTGGTCGCTAGTTCCCACTGAGGGGAGCAGTGCCAGAAGAGTGTCCCTAATGCGTTGGGGAAGTTTGCAGGTTTGTGGCAGATCCATAACTGTGGAACATGGAACAGCTGAACAATTGCCTCAGACCGTGGGTGGAAGATAGTGCGTGAACCAGGGAGATTGTGGTAAGGGGCCTTATAAATAGACCTGTCTGCTTCCGTATACCCTCACTTCCTTCCACTGTACCGGGGCTTCATTTAGCCCTTATTTTTGTTTGCCCTAAACCAGATGGGGTTTCCCTTGCAGCCTGCTCCAGGATACCCACTAAAGCTGCTGGGTTTGATATAGTTCTTAGCAGGGAAAACAGACTGCAGTGAACCCCTTAATCTTAGAGTAATGAGCACATGGGATCTTTCCTCTGAGTCAGGCCTAACCTGGGGCCTTTCTGTTGTCAGGAGAAGATTTGGACGCTTGGTTCTATCTCAGGAATAGCCAAAGGAAGTCCTGGCAAGAAAAGGCCTCTCAGAAGAAAAGAAGTGAAACCACTGATCATCACTTGGATTGCAAAGAGAATTTTCTCTGTACCCTTCAGACTTGGAAGAAACTAAAAATGCCCCAAGAAAACAGCCTCTGAACACGCATCCAAACTCTCAAGTTTTCCCTACTTTCAAAGAAAGTGCTGGAAAATTGGAAGCATACATACACAGATGGTGTTCCCTTGTTCTCTGTAAGTCTTGGAGTCTGATTGTCCCAAGCATACCAGATCCATCAAGAATACAGACATGCCCAAGAAACAGAGACATGGTGCAGCTCACTCCTTGATCTAGGGCAGGGGTAGGCAACCTATGGCACGCGAGCTGATTTTCAGTGGCACTCTCACTGCCCAGGTCCTGGCCACCACTCTGGGGGGGCTCTGCATTTTAATTTAATTTTAAATGAAGCTTCTTAAACATTTTAAAAACCTTGTTTACTTTACATACAACAATAGTTTAGTTATATATTATAGACTTATAGAAAGAGACCTTCTAAAATGGTTAAAATGTATTACTGGCATGCGAAACCTTAAATCAGAGTGAATAAATGAAGACTCAGCACACCACTGCTGAAAGGTTGCTGACCCCTGATCTAGGAGAAGAGCCTTAAGACATAAAATCTCAGGGCAAACTATTCCAGATATCTTTCTTTAAACTTTATTTTTTTTTTTAAAAAAAAAGGCTGTTAGCCCCCTCCTTTCTTTCTTGCTAGATGAAAAGACATAGGAAGTTCAAGAGAGAGTGGAATGAAACAATATGAAAGTATTTCCGTTCATATTTCAAACTGTACATCCCTGTAAATACAAACATAATGAATTCTGGGCATGCATAGGGAAACAAGGCTAAGCAGATTAACAAAGAGGTTTTGAAATATCTATCAGTCTACCTATCTACACTGCTCTTTCCTCTCTCAGAAAGGCTAAAGACATTTCCTTTGTAGGAGCTTTCCTAATCAAGGATTCTACAGATAGGAGGGCTGCTGTGACCCTTCAGAAGAAATTACAAGGTGACCTCAGTTGACCTCACAGCATCACTGTTCTTTTGCCCAGTCGATCCTAGTATGAACAGGCATGCTTTCTAATTTAAGTACTTACATGGCCCCCATCACTGTAGTATTTGGGTGTCTCATAACTTACACCCTATATTTATCCTCACAGCATGCCTGTGAAGTAGGGTAGTGCTGTCATCATATATATAATTTTTTTTTTTTTCAGGTGAGGCACTAAGGCCACCGAGAGACTAAGCGACTTGCCAAAGGTCTCTCTCAAAGTTTGTGATGAAACAGGAAACTGACCTGATTCTCTAAACAAATTTGAAAAACACTGAAATTCAAGACAGGCAGAGCTAACTTTTCTATGTTGATGGATTTGAAGAGGCTTGTTTACCTGTACATCCTATTCTCCAAACCCTTAGCAAGTTCCTCTATTTTGCCTTTGTATGGCATTATTTCCAATAAAAATCTTGCCCTTTGGAATGGTCACAGTTCCCAGGGTGTTCATAAACGTGCTTGTGGTCTTCAGACAAGAAGCCCATGTATACCTTCCCTGGATGAATTGCTAAACTGAACTGAGACAAAGCATTATGGACAATCAGCATGCGGCTTAGATCCTGGTGGATAACCCTTCATTCTAAATTTAGAGAAGATCCAGATGACTTATGCCAGTTGATTTTTTTTTAACTTCGGAGTAGAGTTAGGCATTCTACATTTTAGGGAAGAGGCAAGAGGGCTCTTGTGGGAAATCAACGACAGAGAGATCTCAGTACAGTCTCTTTTGTTTGTCTTAAGAATGATGGTATCACATTTATATACACAGCAGAGAGTCCAAGCCACATGGGCATTTAGTTACCCAAACAAGAATAAGGCAAAATATAGATCACATTGAAAGTTTAGAAAAATGCTATATGCCCCACAGTAAATATACGAAGAAAATGCTCTCCACGAAGTACCAACGTAAACACACACATTTATTCTTTTATCATCTTTTTAGCACTTCCTTCTCTGTCCTGCAATTCAAGCAAAGTCCAGCATGCAGAGGGAGGAATGGATTTTCTAGCACAAATCCAGCAGCTTTCCAAGGAAGAGTTCGGAGGTAGAGGAGAGGAGAAGCTCCTGTGTTTTCATAACTCACCAAGAATGGTTGCAGGCCCCACTCTTTCCATTGTTGTCAGGGAAAGTACTGCTTGGTGAGGGCTTTGAAGATCTTGGATGCAGTAACAGTCATAGTGCCTCTGCGGGGACATTTGGCTAGTGAAAAGGGAGGGTAGTCCTGCTTCTGTTGCCTTCTCAGAATATTTGGAAATTGTGGACTTGAGAACTGGTCTAGGTGTGAGAAGAATAAGAACTGCCAGGCTAGGCATCTGATCCTCCACATCAGATATGGTTGAGGGAAGCTGTGGTTGGTTCAGGAGTATGTGTGGGATCAGGAGTTGCAAGCCTGTAAATGCTGTTCACTGTCTGGTGCAAGACATTTAGCTTGCCTGTAATGGCAATTAAATCCACATGGGCAACCATATGTTGTGGCAGAAGATGGCGCAAGAACACTTTTGAGAAGGAATCTTCCTGCAGATCAAATTGGGGGTATAGCAACCATTTAAAAAAAAAAAAAGAAAAAACCTATTCAATGATGCCCAAACAAAAGCAAAACCACCACCCTATATTGATTGGTTGGCATTTTGGGATCCCATTGATGCTTTATTTCCTAAATTATTTTAATGTATGGAGTATTTTTATATATGTCCAGGTACGCTGCCCAGGCTATGAAACTGGTGAGGACCTTTGTTCTTTGATGCCAGGGATGCAATGTATACTTTAGGGCTGGGCATGTGGCAGGTATCAATAACAGAATCTCTTGTTTTCAGTGAAAGAGCTTTTGGCTCTTTGCCCATAATGCAGAGTAGAGACCTAGAATAATGTCTGCCCATCTCTGGATAAGAGGCATCTGAGAAGTTTGGCACTGGTGGATCAATCTTTGGCCTCAAGCACCTGTGGTGCTACCATGGTGGGCTTACCCAGTTCTTTGTCTTTCAGGGAGACTGCTGGATTCTCTATGCCTCATTCCTTTGGAATGTTCCTTCTGGAGCCTATGGAGCAAAGCCTTGCTCACTCCGCAGTAGCCTCATATATAGCAGCTATTTCATGCAGACCCCTGGGTGCAAGTACCATGATCCATGTAGAGATTTCATTCTGTGCCTACATAGGAGTCCCTTTTCTTGGATTCTGCCCTTTCCATGGCCTTATTAGCTGTGGAGTCTGAGGTAGACCCCATCCTATAGCCCTTCTCATGGATAGCTTGAAGGATTTTGACCTTCATCTCCATTTCTCTAAAACAGGTTCATTTTGAACTGAATCTATGGTCTCCATGAGGTGACATGCTGTTTGGCCTGCCAAGTTGCCACTTTGTCATCCTATTTCCATTGGTAACTTTTTGAATATTGATCTTCTGTTCTTGCATGGCTTACTTTCCCTTTCACTCAATATCAGTTTTCAGCTGTGTAGAAGGAGGCACTCAGTTTTGTAGGGCAGGACCAGATAGTCTTTGACTCATTTAGGATCAGATCCGCAAAGTTTGTTATATGGCTGGATTTTCTGAGGTCAGGGATTTGGTAGGTAACACTCCATCTCCTTTAGGACATAGGTCCAAATGGATTTAACTTCCCTTTCATCAGCTGGCAGAGCGGTTCATTACCTGGCTTTCCTATTCCCTCCCACTTTTTTTTCCTCCTCACACAGACTAAAAGAGCTAGTGTCAGGAGGCCAGATGCTGAAGCGTAAGGGACATTTCATGCAGCTCCACCTAGATTCTTTGTCCAGGTGCATGTGACTTTCAGATGTTGGGGAGCTGATGTAGTCAATTAGGTTGTCTTTGAATTGAAAAGTGATTGTGGGGTATGACAGCTAAGGTCTAGGCTAGCAGCCTATGTGGTGGTAGGTCCTAGCAGTAGTGTCAGAAATCTTTTTTTCAGCAGGGTGGTTATTGGGTTGGTGTAAGCTCAGGAGGAAAACAACTATAAAGGAAAGGAGGGAAGGTTGAGAAAAGAGCCCCAGCTGAGGAAAAATCAAGGGTATGAAAAGAGAGCGGTTCCTAATGTCTAAAAAGCCACAGGATGGCGCTGAGAAGCTTACCACAAAATGTTATGTTAGAGCAGCATCTTGCAACATTGTGTGGTGGAGAGTGGGGCTGGAAGTCACCCTCTTCCATCTGGCATGGCCATTTCATCAACTGCTCTGTGCCCCAGTTGGCCAATCAAGGAGCCTGTTGCAGGAACCTGGGTTTACCCAGTGAGAGACCTCTTCCTCTTAGAGACTGGTTCCACAGGGCAGCACAGGGATATGGCCCTCTCTCTCACTGTTTCCCTGCACTCCCTCTTGACGGGGAAAGTTGGTGTTCCTTAACATGTCTATCAGGGTTCCCACTCTAGTGGGGCAGGTTAAGAGCATTTCTGACCCACTTTCCCCAAGCACACAACTCCTCCACTCTTAACATCCATTTAAACCAGGGGTTCTCAAACTGGGGGTCTGGGCCCCTCAGGGGGTCGCAAGGTTATTAGAAGAGGAGTCCCGAGCTGTCAACCTCCACCCCAAACCCCTCTTGCCTCCAGTATTTAAAATGGTGTTAAATGTATTAAAAAGTGTGTTTAATTTATTAGGGAGGTCACACTCAGAGGCTTGCGACGTGAAAGGGGTCACCAGTAAAAAAAAGTTTGAGACCCACTGATTTAAACCTCTGAGAGAGGTGCTTTTTTATACTTCATGTCCATCGGGGCAGCCTTTGTGGCAGTCGCATTCATCAAGCGTCACCTTGCTAACATCAAACACAAACTATTCATCTTTGCATTTAAGGCCTTTCGTGACACATTCTCACCCTACTGCCTATCTTTTATATTCTGTCAAGGTTTTGACTCCCACTTCTGCTGTGCCAATGATGCTAGCCTTCATAACTCATATGTTAAAATTTCAAACAAACACCTTTTGCTTTCTGTCATGCCACCTCCTCTGCTTGGGAAGAGATCTCTGTAAACCCGTGTAAAGTCACCTCATTGTGTTTTCAATTTCCTCCTTAAAACTCTTCTTTGCTGTGGTGCCTGCAAAAAACTTGACACTACTTAAGCAGCTTGTGTGCTGTGACTGCCTTTTACTATGCTAAGTAGGATTGTTTCATTATTTCCTTATGCTCCCCTGTTTGTTTGTGTCTTCCTGCAGTCTCTTGTTTTAGGGCTAGTCTACACTAGAAGCGCTACAGCAGCACTGTAGTGCATCTAATGAAGATGCTCAACGCTGACAGGAGAGAACTCTCCTGTCGGCATAATAAAACCACATCCCTGAGAGGTGGTAGCTCTCCTGCCAACATAGTGCTGTCCACCGTGGCGCTTCGGGTGTGACATAAGTTATAGTAACATAAACTGTAGTGTAGAGAAGACCTTATACTTGGATGGAAAGCTCTTTCGGGCAGGAGCAATTTGCTGCTTATGTGTTTGTACAGTATCTAGCATGGTGGGACTCTTATCCAGGATTGAGGTCCCAAGGTGCTACTGTAGTACACATTATTAATAAGTGTGTTGGAGCTGAATCTGGAGCTGGAGCGTGTTGTGTGTTGGAGCTGGAGTGTGTCGGAGCTGAATCTGTAGAGATTCAATGCCGTTCCTTCCTGTGGCAGTTCGGAGAGTCTCAGTCAAGTTGCAGAAATCTCTAGTTTGATACAAAAACGGGAAAAAACCATTTTGAGCAGAAGCTTCTTAATTTATTTTAAGAGTCACATCAGCCACGCCATCAGGGGCTTGTTCACCTGCACATCTACCAACGTGATATATGCCATCATGTGCCAGCAATGCCCCTCTGCCATGTACATTGGCCGAACCGCACAGTCTCTACGCAAAAGAATAAATGGACACAAATCTGACATCAGGAATCATAACATTAAAAAAACCAGTGGGAGAACACTTCAACCTCTCTAACCACTCATTGACAGACTTGAAGGTAGCAATTTTGCAACAAAAAAACTTAAAAAACAGACTCTAAAGAGAGACTGCTGAACTTGAATTAATATGCAAATTAGATACAATTAACTTAGGTTTAAACAGAGACTGGGAATGGTTGGGTCATTACACTAATTGAATCTATTTCCCCATGTTAAATTCTCCTCACACCTTCTATGGGTCATCTCGATTATCACTTCAAAGGTTTTTTTTTCTCCTGCTGATGATAGCTCATCTCAGTTGATTGGACTCTTACAGTTGGTATGGGTACTTCCACCTTTTCATGTTCTCTGTATGTATAAATATCTTCTGTCTGTGTGTTCTACTCTATGCATCCGAAGAAGAGAGCTGTAGCCCACGAAAGCTTATGCCGAAATAAATTTGTTAGTCTCTAAGGTGCCACAAGTACTCCTGTTCTTTTTGCAGGATTAAAGCCTCCTCTATCAAGCCCTCAATTCCTTGAGCTGCTTAAGAAATAAAATGTATAACATAAAATAAACCAACAAAAAGTACATATGGTTTGAAGTTTCCTCTTGAAAGAATAAATAGCAGTTTTTCCTCTGCCAACCCTCAGTCCTTCAATCCAACTCACCTGTTTTATATAAATTTCAGTAAATTAGCTGCAGCTGCCCTGCCGTCATCCGTCAAGCTCATGAGAGGATTCTTCTGTATATAAGCTTCCTCTTTCCAGACAGATGTCTCCTCATTTTGGTAGAGAAACCTTGGTGGGGGTTCAAAGGGAAAGGTGATGAAGATCTCTGTCAGAGGCTTATGGCATCTGTACTGCCAGTCACACTTCCATGTGTACAAGTTAGCCCTCAAAGCTGATTCTATTTTTCATGAGGTGCACACCATTTATCCCAGAAGCAGGAGATTGTTACTATATTTCCAATCCAAACCATTGTGGTGTTCAAAAGTGAAGCTATATCACATTCTGGATTTACATAGAGCTCTCAGGATGTACATGAGTGCACAAACTCTTCTGTAAATCTAACTCCTCTGCTTTATCGTCCTTCACATTGTTTAGAATTATTTCAGTAATGGTGAAATGTGCTGAACTTTCTTGATAGTAACAAGCAGAGGTGAATGCGGTTTCTTGGTTTTCAAAGAAATATTACGTTTGAGGATTTTAAAAATTAGTTTAAACCAGATTTATAGAAAAACCCCATGAGTACATTGTGACGGGTTTCCCCTAGGGTGCCACCTGTAACTGTGGTACCACTGGGCCCTTTGACCCACCAGCCTTATCTCCCTCTCACAATGTGCTGCTGTGACAACCTGCAGACCCGCTCCCGGTCCTACGCTTCCTCCAACATTCACACAGGTAGGGACACACCCAGCTGCAGTTACATGCAGGTTCTCTGACCAGCCATTATATGAACCAACAATAGAGAGGCTATAGCCAAAATAACCATCAGCTTCCCAATTTAGGATTCCCCCCACTGGAGTATAAACCCCAAATTATACCTTCTTGCACTGCACAGGGAACTGTACAGCATAAGCTCATAGAGTTTGCCCCTCCCTTAATGTGGAGAGGAAATGCAACAGCCCCCTTACCTCAGATTCCCAAGCACTTCACTCCAAACTTACTGATTTAGATTAAAACATAAAATAAGTTTATTAACTACAAAAGATAGATCAAAGCAGATTACGTAGTAAATAAACAAAAACGCAAAGTAAACTTAACATACTAGAAAGATAGGATTTGAATTAACACCTGACTGATGGTACAAGCAGGTTGCAGATTCTTAAGGCACAAGCTACACTTGTTTTCATACACAGGCTAGATATGTCTTTAGCTTGGGTCCAGCATTTCCTGCAGTTCAGTCTTTGTTCCTCAGGTGGTTTCAGGAATCCTCTTGTGTGGAGAGTGAACAACAGATGATGTCACTCCCTGCCTTATACAGCTTTAGCATATGGCGGGAACCCTTTTCCACAAACTCAGTTTGTGGAAAAACACTGACATCCCAAGATGGAGTCCAGAGTCACCTGGCCTGGTTACATGCTCTTGCATACCGTGCTGAGTCATAGCAGCCATTACTTACAAGCTGTCTGGAATGTTCACAGGAAGGTTAAGTTCTTCCAGGGTCCATTGTCTTTGCTGATGGGCCATCATTACTCTCTGGCTTCTTCATTGTTGTACCAGAAAGGCTAGTTGTGGGTGTCATCCAGAGTAAGTACGATTGAAATACAGACACATAGTCAGTATTCCTAACTTTAGATACAAAAATGTTACATGCATACAAATAGGATAATCATATTCAGCAATTCATATATTTTCCAAAGACACCCCACATGACTGGTCTTGTACAAAATGCATCATAATTATGCCATAATCATATCAGACGATCACTGTGAAGAATATGGGGTGCAGTGTCACATTTGTAATATAGAATAATAATACCTATGTGATTTCACCTTCCCTCTCAGATTGTTGTTTTTGTGGGGTTTTTTTTTTTTTAAGAAGTTGCAGTTTGACATTGGGGAGTTTTTTTAGGCTTCAACTCAATGGAGCATTTTGCTACATTTCACAAAGTGTAAATATTAGTGTTTTGTCAAGCCTAGTTTTAAATGACCCAAGCTTCTCATATCCCTTGTTAAACTATTCCATAGCCTAATAAAGCTCTTTATCTGTTATCCTAACAGATAAAGCACAAGACGGGATACTAGTTGATGTCTGCTATAGACCACCAAATCACACTAGTGAACAATGACCATCTCCTTAAGCACTTATCTGTAATGTGTAAGAAGAAAAACTACTTGATCATGGGGAACAATCGGAATAAACATATTCTTTAGGTCTCATGGTATCATACTAAAACATCCTCAGAATTTCTAAAGGTTATATATGACAATTTCCTAACTCAAAAAGTGTTGCATACAACATGGGGGTATTCTATACTAGATCTTGTCTGAGCTTGGGGAAGTGAGAAGTTAGTTGAGATAGGCTGGAGCTGTTGCTGCTGCTGCTGTTAAAGTCCAAGCCTGTTTCCTAGAAAACAAAACAAGACTCTCTCTCTTTGACTCTCACTGCTGGAAAAACACAGGCACAGCACACAATCTTATCAGCCACTCCAAGACCTGAAAACTTTTACCAGCATCAGTCTGTGTTAGGCATTGCTTTTAGCTGCCTTTCTGGTAACAGGCTTATAGCAGTGTTGCCAAATATACAGTCTTGTCAGGCTAAGCCAGACTCTTATTGAGAGAAGGAAAAAGGAGAGGGATAGGAAAGAGAAGAAATAAACTAGGGATGGAAAAGGATACATTGATGTGAGGGGAAACAAAGTCTCACATCCCAGGTTGGTATTCAGAATTTAGCTGGAGCCAGTGGAAGTGGTGATGTCATCTAGGTCCTTCTCTTTAGCCCATTCTGTTCAGGACATCTCCCTGGATTAGGATGAAGAAGGCACAATGGTGTCTTGTTGGATCCTGGGTTCCTAGGAGACAGGGGTTGCAGATGGTAACGCTTGCTCTGTCCTGTTCTCATAGAATCATAGGAATGTAGGGCTGGAATGGACCTTGAGATGTCATCAGGTTCGGCCCCCTGTGCACAGTCTTTTGTCTCTGTTAGTCAGTGATTTTTACCTCAAAAGTCTAGTCTTTTAAGGACTTCAAATGGGAGTGCTGGGCGGAATAGTCCATCGTCTCTCTATTTTTCTACCAATTAGGCCTAATTTCTAACACCCCAAATTTGGTTAAACAAGAGTAGTGTAGGAAAATTAATTATGAGACATGGTCTTAATGCAGTCCTTGAGTTATAACAGTGGGCCTTTTTGTTTTGACTAAGTCAGTCTTTCTGTTTCTCCTTTGCCACTTTTCCCATCTATATTCACCTGTTATATGTGATTGGAACATTTCCTAAGCTTTTGTCCACATTCCAGCTCATAATTAGGGTAAATTAGTAGGTTCAATTATGACAGCAGGACTCTAACAGGACAAGAAGTAATTGGCTTAATCTGCAGCAAGAGAGACTTACGTTAAGTATTAGGAAGAACTTTTTAACTATAAAGGGTAGTTAAGTGCTGGAATAGGCTGTCACATGAGGTTGTGAAATCCCTGTCATTGGAGGTTTTTAAGAAGAGGTTAGACAAACACCTTTTAGGATGGTCTAGGTATATTGGTCCTGCCTCAGAGCAAGGGGCTGGAGTACATGACCTCTTAAGGTCCCTTCCAGCCGTATATTTCATGATTCTGGCTGAGGAAGCAGTGACTGAAAAAGACTTGCAGGCCATGATGGATAATCAGCTGAACATGTGATCTCAGTGTAACTCTGTGGCCAAATGTGGTGCTTGGATGCATACAAAGGGGAATCTCAATTAGGAGTAGAGTGTTTTACATCTATCTGGCACTAGTGTAATTTGCCACTGGAATACTATGTTCAGTTGTGGTGTCCACAGTTTAAGAAGCATGTTGGTAAATTGGAGAGGGGTCAGAGAAGAACCATGAGAATAATTAAAGGATTGGAAAACATGCCTAATAGTGGTAGACAAAAGGAGCTCAAACTATTTAGCTTAACAAAGAGAGGATTAAGGGGTGACTTGATCACAGTATATAAGTTTTTTTTACATGGGGAATGAATATTTGATAATGGGCTCTTCATTGTAGTGGAGAAAGGTATAACATGATCCAATGGTTGGAGGTTGAAGCTAGCCAATTCAGACCAGAAATAATGCATACATTTTTAACTGTGAGGGTAATTAACAAATTACAGAAGGTTATGCTGGATTCTTCATCACTGGTAATTTTTAAGTCAAGATTTTGTTTTTTTTGTTTTTTTTTTAAAGAGATGCTCTAATTGAAAATGAATTATTTCAGGTAAATTCTATGGCCTGTATTATACAGGTCAGATTAGATGAACATAATGGTCCCTTCTAGCGTTGGAATCTATGAAAGCTTGATATGAGAACGTCTTTCTGATATTCAGTCTAAATAGTCTTTCTTAATTTTATCCATTGCTGTTAGACCATTGTACTAGAGTAATTTTTCTCTTTCTTTGGTGTTTATGCTCCTGAAATATTTGTAGTATTTTGGCATGACAGTATTTCTCCCTCACAATCCAGTTGTCTCCTTGTCAAGTGTCTGTAATGTGCCTGTATCTGTATATTTCCCTTTTCATTTTTATTGTTTTCTTAACTTGCTTCAGTTTGTCTGTATCTTTCTGACAAAACTCCCTTGAATGAACACTGTTTAAGGTGTGGTCATACTACATCCTTACAGAAAAGAACTCTATTCACCTCCCTTCTTGTGATGTGATACTTCTTTGTAAGTACATCTCTACCCCGATATAACACGACCCGATATAACACGAATTCGGATATAACGCGGTAAAGCAGTGCTTTGGGGGGACGGGGCTGCGCACTCTGGTGGATCAAAGCAAATTCGATATAATGCGGTAAGATTTTTTTTTTTGGCTCCTGAGGACAGTGTTATATCGAGGTAGAGGTGTAGTCCCAAATTGCGTTGGGCTTTCTTGCTGCCATATTGCATTGCCAGCTCATGTCTCATTTGGTATTCACAAATTTTTTCTGCATTATTGCTTTTCAGGTTTTTCTCTCCTATTGAATACCTGTGCTTAGAATTATTTTTCTCAGATGTGTTAGTTGGTGGTTTTCCAAACTGATTCTCACTTTTTCTGCCCATGTAAGGAATTTGCTTAGATTATCTTGTGTTATTTCTGGCCTCTGTGCTGCTCAAAATTCCTCCCAATTAAACATCATCTAAAGACGTCATTTATATGCTGTTTTACTATTTTTAAATCATTAATGAAGATATTAATGAATGGGCCTAATGTTGGTCCCTGAAGTACCTCACTAATCACCTCTTTCCAGTCTGATACATTGCCATTTATTTTTACACTGTTTGTTGTAGTCTTTCAGCCAGTATTCTGTTTCAGGGCCTCTACCTGACCAAAACAATTCAAATTAATTTTAAATGTAGGATTTTGATGGAAGATTCAATTGGATTTTATTTCTAATGCTGGTATGGAAGAAATTGTCTTGACACAATGAGAATATCAATTGAAACTGTGTCATTGGCTGTAAAATTTGTTTTGGTTTTGAAGTACTGCTTTTGCACTTTGATTCTTAGTTTTATATTTAAACAATACAGTTGTCCAAAGTAAAATATGTACTAGTAGACTGCAGTTTTATCTTTATATATCATCATGAGAACAGAATGTGATGTCGTTTTGTAGGTTCAGCTATTTGAATCACACGCCGCCTGTGTTTTTAACTCTATAATCTATAATCCTCAATATGTTTTAATCTACTTCATCTTTACTGAACTACATTTTGGGATAGGGGAGAATATATTATGATACGTACAATTTAAAGGAATAAAGGTCCTGAGGATTAGAAATGGAATTAGTCAGCATCAATAGAACTTTATTCATTTCAAACAGAAGAAATAAAGCCCCGGGTTAGGTAAAGCACTTAAACACTGGTGATGTTTTAGTTACTGTGGAAGAGATTTAAATACAAATCAGTTTTTTTTCAGCCTTTCACATTTTGATAAATTGAATTAACCTTTTACTCAACCTGCTAATTTTACACGTTTAACAATTGTTTAAATTAGTGAGTTACACATATATTCTGTGGGAGATATGTGGAATTAAGGAAAGGTGGCTGATCTGCTTTTAGTTAGAGTGTATAAAGTGGAACTAGAGCTGGGATGGTTTACCTAAAAAGGGCAAAAATGTACTATTCTTTGGCAGAGACCTCTTAAACAGTATGACCTGTGGTAGGTATCACCATAAGAATGAAATAAGAATTTCTTAACAGTGAGCGCTTATGATTACATTAAATTTGTGTACTAGCTTGGAACTAATGTTTAGAGAAGCAACTTCAGCACATTTGAATTTCTGGCCTCTCTAATGTGGAGTGTATCCATACCAGAGATTGCTTGGTTTTGCCTGTTTGCTTTTTTGATTTACTGTAAGAATGGAGAGGAAAATTTGTATTTCTATTTAAATAAAAATTGTCTGTAGTCTATATAGCAGGGCTGGGCAACCTGCGGCCCATCAGGGTAATCTGATTGCAGGCTGCGAGACATTTTGCTGACGTTGACTGGCCACAGGCACGGCCACCCACAGCTCCCAGTGTCCGTGATTCATCGTCCCCGCTTTCCATGGCTCCCATTGGTCATGAACAGCAAACCACGGCCACTGGGAGCTGCGGGGGGCCGTGCCCGCGGATGGTCAACATCAACAAAATGTCTCATGGCCGGTAATCAGATTACCCTGGTGGGCCACAGGTTGCCCACTGCTGCTGTATACGGTCACTTATCTATAAAAGTTGGCCAAAATTGATAGTGCCACCGGGATGATGCATTCCTTTGAATTTAGTACATTATTAACTTTGTTGAGAGAAAATTTAGAGCACCTGTCATAGGGAATCAACATGAAAAATATCGGAATAAGATTTTTAAAAAATGTATTAGTTTAAAATAAAACAAAGATTTCTATAGGACAGTTTTAGGTATATTACTTTATACCTTTATTACTAGCTGATTGACTTTTCAGGAAGTAATTAAAGAATTAATACTTCATAGATTCTTTAAAAAAATGTATCACTTGTTTTCATGTTTTGGTAAGTGACAGAAATCCTAGACTGTTGTGAAATGAAGTAAATTTATAAAATTTGTTGCTAAACTTTAGGCAAGTTTCATTGTTCATCTGATATCACAAGATTGTTTGGTACTGGAAATTGATTAGTGATCTGTTAATACACTTTGCCAAATAGCAAACTGACAGATATTACATTTCTTAGGATTTTCATAGGCTTAATTCAAACTACAAACTGATGTACAGCATACAGATTTCTGATTGAAGACCACTAGTAGCACAGCATAATTGTTAAGGAGATATGGCTTCTAAAAACTTATTTTGGGGGGCACAATTCATGTGCTATCCACAGGAGTTTTCTAGTTCATCTTACAGCAGAAGTTAAAGATCAGAAATTCTAAGGGAAGCTGGCACATGCTGTCCTAAAAGTGTTTGCTATTCATACAACTAGTGGAATCTTAAATACAAATAAAGAGAGATTTTTTAAAATGCTAGCTCTATATTATAAAACTCAGGAGAGAAAATAATTCGGCACAGATTTCAATAGATATCTCACATTTGTGTAATAGTATACTTTTCAAAATTCTACAAAGAGATGTAAGTTGAAATAAAGCTTATTTGCACAATTATGTAATTAAAAAAAAACAAACAAATTTCTACTCATTCTGCAGGATACATTTCCTTATAAAACTTTTTTTTAATATAATTTCTAGATGAGGAAATAACTAAGGCTTTGTATTTGAGAGTTTGTGCCATTCCTTAAAGGACATCCAAAAGTAGTCTTCCAAGGTATTAGCTTCACTGCTTAAATTCACACTGTGCTTTCTGTATTCCTAAACCATGTGCTATGAAGCAGTAATTGCATGGAGGTAATGATACTCAACTGTCATTATAAAGTATCTGTGGAAAAGTCTGCTAGTCTACATTTGTACGTGGATACTAAATGTAGCTGAGAGGTTGGCAGATGCTATCTGGACCAAAATGGGATCTGGGGCAAAAATTGGTCCTGCTAGTGAAGGCAGGGGGCTGGACTCGATGACCTTTCAAGGTCCCTTCCAGTTCTAGGAGATTGGTAGATCTCCAATTATTATTATTATTATTATTATTATTAAATATTAAGCAGCTGCGTTCCTAAGACCTTTTAGTAACTGGAAGAAATGGGGGGAAAAAAGTAACAAAACAAGAGTTATTTTGATTTTTAAATATGTACTTACAAAAATTTTGCTGGCTGGGATTTGATTTTCATATTGTGTTAGAAATATATATGTAAAATATATAATTCTTCCTCCCCCCCTTGAGCTGAAGAAAAATCACTCATCTTTGTTGCATTATATTGGATAAGCACCATCAGTTTCTGCAGAATTTAAGTTGTCATTAAAGTTTCTATTCCTTAGGGTTGTCAAAATAACCTTCCAAACACAAACAAAATTTAAAACAATGCAATTCTGTCTTCTGATATCTGCAGGAAGATAGCTCCAGTGCATCTGGGCTACTCATATCTTTCCCAAGATACAAAAGAATGAAAATTGATCTGCAGTCTTGTCAATTTACAGTTTTGCTATTGGGAGCGCTGTGGGTAGCAGTCAGACTGACAAGAATTTGATCCATTTCACAATACTATATGTGAGAGCACTATAAGTAGTAGAGTTGTGCATTGGAATTGTTTGCTAAGGACTGGACCCCAAATTTATGCTTGCATTGATGCAAAGACTGAGAGAGGAGACATGCATCCCACCTTCACTATCCTTAGATTAGTTTAGTCGCTGGTGAAGTTTAGAGTGACATTGAGAGATGCTCTAATTTATTTCCTTTTTGCAAAGCCAGCGTGTTTGTAGACATTCTCTAGCCCCATCATTCCAGTTCCCAGAATTCCTCATGCATTGTGGCTGCAGGAGGGATGCATAGAATGAGCTACATCTCAACTGTTTCTTTTTCTTTCAGAGTGCATTAGGGCCATTTTACAGTCCATTTGCTCTGGCATAGCTGGAAATAGAGGAAAGGATTTAAGAAGCCCCTTTCCTCACAGAGGGCAAGTGCAGGAGGCACTATAGCAGTCCATAATAGTAGTTCAAGCAGAGACCATGGACCTGCGTTTATTTCTGGGTGCAGTTCCCTTTATGGCAGTTTTATAGGTATCTTAGAGACTATCTCTGTGTCAGAGCATTATCCTGATCATTGAGATCTAACCTGATGCTTGAGCTGACAGTCTCTAGATTTGTACATCTGTGGGGATGAGCATTTTCAGTGGAGGGCCCTTGACATTTGAACTAGCTTGTTTTCAGGTTGGTTGGAGTTTTTCTTAGGGTCTCTCTTGATATTTTCTAAACTTGTATTTTTTTTTTTACTTTGTGCATCTGGAGTCTGCTAGGTACTATATAAACTGAAAAATAAAACTTTCTTTATGTGTTATCTATTCTTCACTCATAGCTAGAGCTATAATACTGACAGGCAAGAGTCCATTAATACAATCCACATTAAAACTATTCTTGCCTATGTCCCACCTACTCACAAAGGTCAATTGCATGATCATTTCATTGTGGCTGACTGTCAGTGAAGCTAAGAACTTTAATCCCATACAGATATTTTAGCATAATGAAGCAAAACATTTTTCTAATGCAAGCACAGAAATAGCAAATGAGTCTGTAAAGCATGTTATGCTATATCCTAGAATCCAGATGTGACTATAGGCAGGGTTGGCAGCTCTTCCTATTATTAAGATTTCTTGACACTTCCCATTATAAGACCTTGTTTTCAGTTGCTTATAACTTTGCCAAACCTCAACTGTTTGGGCTGAAATTCTCCATGTAGCAGTTTGTCTGCCTCAGGCTGATTTTTTGAAAATTTCAGCCAAAATGGTTTAGCAGTTTCCAAGACTAGGGAAAAAGACATTATTTTGCCCATGTTAAAAAAAATTCTTTTGACCTTTTCTTTTAAATGCTCCCAGGCTTTGGAGTAAGGACTTTACATTTGGGGTGGGTGGCCTTTTGTCAGAATATACCTTTTGCTGTCCATGTGAAAATCCGCCCAAATTTGCTTGAGTTAAAAACCTTTGAAAAATTGCATTTTTCTGGTTATCAGAGACTTGCTAGAGTTTAACAGCTAAAATCTCAGATGATTCTGTCATCTCTGATCATACTTGAGTCTCTCAGAGCTCCTAGTGCTGACTAGACTGCATGCACCATCCCCACAGAGTGACTGAGCATGCTCCATCCCGACATATCTACAAGTGATGGAACTACATATGGGGCATCCCTATAGACTGAGCAACTGAGCATGCTCCATCCCTTCACAGCTCCTACATAGGGAGGTGATTTTACTGTTGTATACAACATTAGTGAGATCAGTACTGTGCACAGTTCTGGTGTCCAGATTTTAAAAAGGATGTTTAAAAGTTGGAGCTGATGCAGAGAAGAGCCTCAGAAAATTATTTGAGAGCTGGAGAAAATGCGTAACAGTGAGAGATTTAAAAAGATCAATCTGTTCAGCTTACCAAAAAAGAAGATTGAGAGGTGACCTGATTACAGTGTATATGTACTTTCATAGGGAAAAAAAATCAGATACTAAAAGGCTCTTTAACCTAATGAATAAAAGCATAACAAAAACCAGTGGCAGGAATCTGAAGCTAGACAAATTCAGGTTAGAAATTAGCACAATTTTTTAACAGTGAGGATGATTAACCATTGGAACAAATTGCCAAGGGGAGTGGTAGATTCTCTGTGTCTTGATGTCTTCATATCAAGAATGGATACCTTTCTGGAAGGCATGCTTTAGTCAAACACAAGTTGTTAAGCTTAATACAAGGGTAGCTGAGTTAAATGTAATGATCTGTGATATACTGGAAGTCAGATTAAGTGATGTTAGTCCCTTCTGGCCTTAAACTGTATGAGTCTGTAGGACCCAGGTCTTGTGTTGAAGAAATTGGAAGGTATGAAGTGAATGAGGCAGGTGACTGCAGGAAGAGAAAGAAGGGTCTCGTGGTTAAGACAGCTGAATGTTGCCCTGGAGAATTAGATTCTGTCCCTGCCTCGGCCACAGAATTCCTGTGATGCTAATCAAGTCACTTAAACCAAACTTTTCAGAGGTGGTCACTAATTGTGTGTTCTTCATTTATTTAGTGCCCAGCTGGAAACACTGGGGCCTGATTTGTAGGAGAGCTGAGCACTCTCAACTGCAATTGAAGTCAGTGGGAACTGTGCTTGAACATATACATTGCTACATAATGCTGAGTTCTCTGAATAATTAGTCCTAGGCATCTCAAATTGGACAGCCAAACTTAGGGGATACTTTAACTCCAATCTCTCTGTGTCTCCGTTCCCTACCTGTAAAATTGGGATAATACTACTGCCTCACCTCACAGCGATTTTTATAAAGACTATTAATTGTTTGTGAAGCACTCTTGTACTATAGTGATGAGTGCTACACAAAAGCTCAGAAAATTTATAATTCTGTCTTCATAGTAATGTTTGAATGGAGGGCAATGTATATGACATGGGAGCACACATTGAATAGAGTAACGTTGAAATAATGGAATTTGCATTTTCTCAAAATCACAAAACAGTCTCAAGGAACAATAACTAGGTATTTTTTTAAGACCCTTGCTTAATATGTTGAGAGCACTTAGTGAAACTCGGGTTTCTGGCCTTCTGTATATAGGGAAATGTGTTCCAATGGTTTGTCTGCTGCAGCACAAAGAAAATTATTGCAATTAACTATATGTTTAGCCTAAAAAGCCAAGGTTTAGCCAAAAACCTTCTACTGTAGTACAACAGAACATTGATGAAACACCAAATTACCACAGTAGGAAAGGTAGTGCAGTCTGTAGAAAAGTGGAAAAGAATAATGAAAAAGCCTTAAATTGGATTATAGTCACAAAAAGTAAGTTATGAAAAATACACTAAATTAGTAATGCCTGGGAAAGCAGATTATACCAAGGTAGTACATAATGTAAACATGGCTTTCCATGCAGATAAGGCACCATGGTTTTCTTTGCAGACTGAAAGTGGCTCAAAAAGTATATATCCAGTTACAAATGTGGAGGATGGTGGTGGTATTCAGCTTCCTAGATCTACTAAGTGCCACTTCACACAGCCAGGACATGTAGATATGTGCCAAACTATCTGTGCTTTGCTACAGCATAGTTTTCCCACTGACCCTGTGTTACAGTATGTAGTCACTGACTGTGGTAATGTTTGACATGTCTTTTCATTAATTGCCCCAATCAGTTTCTGTGATTTTATTTTTTTCCGACAAATTGTCTTAAAACTGTAACAAACCAAGCAAATGATCACCAAAAGGTAAGTAAACAAGCCACCCTCACAAAAGTGAAAATACAATCTGAAGTCTGGTCTACACTACGTGTTTAAACCGGTTTTAGGAGCGTTAAACCGGTTTAACGCCACACCCGTCCACACTAAGAGGCCCTTTATATCGATATATGTACTCCTCCCTAACGAGAAGAGTAGCGCTAATATCGGTATTACCATATCGGTTTAGGGTTAGTGTGGCCACAAATCGACGGTATTGGCCTCCAGGCGGTATCCCACAGTGCACCACTGACCGCTCTGGACAGCAATCTGAACTCAGATGCAGTGGCCAGGTAGACAGGAAAAGCCCCGCGAACTTTTGAATATCATTTCCTGTTTGCCCAGCGTGGAGCTCCGATCAGCCCGGGTGGCGATGCAGTCCGAAATCAAAATCCAAAAAGAGCTCCAGCATGGACCATACGTATGTGATCGCTGTATGGGCAGGCAAATCTGTTCTATCAGAGCTCCGTTACAGAAGATGAAATTCCAAAGCATTTTAAAAAAAATCTCCAGACAGACGCCATAGCAGGGACTCAGCGCACTGCTGCGTGACAAGCGTAACGGAAAGCCAAAGAATCAAATGGACGCTCCGGGAGGGAGGGGGGACTGAGGACTCAAGCTATCCCACAGTTCCTGCAGTCTCCGAAAAGCATTTGCATTCTTGGCTGAGCTCCAAATGCCTGTAGGGTCAAACACATTGTCCACGGTGAAGTTTGAGACTGTTTGTTTTCTCAAATGCTTGTGTAAATGCTTTCTCAAATGCTTGTGTAAATTATTTGTGACTTAGGCACTATAGCTTTCTTCTTTCTAGTGTGATAGTTTTTTTTGGGGGGGGCAACCATGTGGTAAAATATTGGAGAAAGCATGAGTGTCAATAAAATGGAGAGAGGAAAAAAAATCTGGAAGAATGAAAAAAGGAAATAGGTTGGATTTACTGAAGAAGTCTTTCCATTTCCTTGTGTACATACAGTGTCATCTCTCTAGCACATAGACCCTTTGAGACATGATCTATGTCTTCATTTCCAAAGTTGATACCATATTCCTGTCACTATTATTTGTTATGCATATAATGTAAATAAAATGGGTGGGGAGGAAGTTGAGGCTGAATAAGACTAAAAGCATGAACAATTTTGACTGTAATGATTGCTTAATTGAAAGGAATTATTTGCCATCCTGTTTGTGAGAGTAGGGAATTGTTTTTGCTTTAGTCACTGTTGAATTATGAATGTAAATCAATATGTATGTCTTACTATTACATCCAACTCCACCTAATGCACACATTCACAGACGGTTCAGTTCACACAAACATTGGTATATCACTTACTATGGTACCTTAGTAGACTGAGACTGGGACAGTATCTATGCTGCTGATCCAAGGAATGTGAATTTCCTTAAAGAGGGGAGGCAGGAAACAGTATATGAACACTTCTTACATATTTAACTGTAGCTTCCTTCAACTTTAAAAATATTGAAGCATTGCTTCAGATGTTTTTAAATTTTTCAAAAAGTAGGTAGTCATTTGGTGTGAAATTCACACCACATTAGTTTTTATTACATTTGAATTTTCTGTATAGTTTCTGTTTGGTGTCTCTTACGTTGTTAATAGGAATACTTTGAATATTGGCTCTGTCTGAGATTCTTCTTCTTCAAGTGCTTGCTCATGTCGATTCCATTCTAGGTGTGCACACGCCCACGTGTGAACTCATCGGAGATTTTTGCCTTAGGAGAATCTGTAGGGTCGGCTGTTGTGCCCCCTTGAGTGCTGTGCTCACACATTGGTATATCAGGTGCACTGGCCCTACGCCCTCTCATTTCCTTTTTACCGCCCATAGTGGTTAGTCGGAGAGTTTTGTCTCTTCTGACTTTGAGCCTTAGGACAGTGTAAATAATTGTTGTTAAGTGTAGTTAGAAGTTATTTCCATCGGGGACTTAGCCCCAGGCGGGGCATGCCCCGGTCCCCGGGATTTAAGCCCTGCACAGACTGTAACAGGCCTACCATAGAATCATAGACTATCAGGGTTGGAAGGGACCTCAGGAAGTCATCTAGTCCAACCCCCTGCTCAAAGCAGGACTAATCCCCAACTAAATCATCCCAGCCAGGGCTTTGTCAAGCCTGACCGTAAAAACCTCTAAGGAAGGAGATTCCACCACCTCCCTAGGTAACCCATTCCAGTGCTTCACCACCCTCCTAGTGAAAAAGTTTTTCCTAATATCCAACCTAAACCTCCCCCACTGCAACTTGAGACCATTACTCCTTGTTCTGTCATCTGCTACCACTGAGAACAGTCTAGAACCATCCTCTTTGGAACTCCCTTTCAGGTAGTAGAAAGCAGCTATCAAATCCCCCCTCATTTTTCTCTTCTGTAGACTAAATAATCCCAGGTCCCTCAGCCTCTCCTCATAAGTCACGTGCCCCAGCCCTCTAATAATTTTTGTCGCCCTCTGCTGGACTCTTCTATGCTTGCATTAGAACATTTTTTGCTTCATTATGCTAAAATATCTATATGGGATTAAAGTTCTTAGCTTCACTGGCAGTCAACTATAATGAAATGATCATGCAATTGACCTTTGTGAGTAGGTGGGACATGGGCAAGAATAGTTTTAATGTGGAGTCTATTAATGGACTCTTGCCTGTCAGTATTATAGCTCTGGCTCTTGATATTTTCTAAACTTGTATATATTTTTTTATTTTGTGCATCTGGAGTCTGCTAGGTACTATATAAACTGAAAAATAAAACTCTCGTTATGTGCCATCTATGCCTGTAAATGACCCCCGCCAGCAGCTTCCTCAAGTGCTTGGGGGGAATCACATGTAAAGGACAAGTGTTGTAGCTCTAAAAGTTTTCAACCAAGGACCCAGAAAGAGAGTGATATTTGTTTGAGGGCTCTCGTCACGGAGGCTGCCTTCCAAATGGCTTTTGAGCAGTCTCGGCTGAACTCGACCCCTAGTATCTTGGCCTCTGTGCACAGCATACCCTCAGCACTGGGCTCTGCCCAGCACTGCTCCCTGGCTCTGGTGCCCAGAAAGAAAACTAAGAAGCACAGCTCCCTGGCAGTGGGTAAGAGAGGCTATGGGGCATCGAGCAAAGAACCCAGTTTGGGCCACTAAGCCACTCCAGAGCCATGCGGGCGTGCCTCCCCAGTCGGGGCTCATAGCCCCTTAAAGGATCCACCACTGACTCCTGGGAGTGGTAGGGGACCCAAACTTGTGGCGACATTGATGCTTTCCCAAGCTCCCCTGGCATCAAGAGAGCAGAGGCCTCCACCCGCACGACTGGTACCGCATGCGCCACAGGAAGCGGCAAAGACTCCCTGTGAGGGCAAGCCAGCCGCCAAGACCCCCCAAAGGAGGTCCCTTGGGACATGAAAGGAAAGGGGTTCTATTCCTGCGACTTCCTAATCCTGAAAGCAAAAGGGGGCCTCAGACTCATTCTGGACCTGCATTGCCTCAACAAGTCTCTCAGGAAGTTGAAGTTTTGCATGGTCTCCCTGGCCTCCATCATCCCCTCTCTGGATCTGGGAGACTGGTATGCCGCCCTCGACTTGAAGGATGCTTATTTCCATATTCCAAGGTCACAGACATTTCCTCCGTTTCATAGTGGACAGACACCATTTTCAATTCACGGTGCTGCCCTTTGGCCTCTCGGCCCCAAGGTTGTTCACAAAATGTATGGTGCCAGTGGCTGCTTACCTGAGCCAGTCATCAAGATATGGTAAGACCTGGACTCCTCGATGTCTCATCAAGGGCAGGTCTCGGGAACAAGTGCAGAGGAGCCTCGATCTGGTGCGTTTCATCTGCTGTGACCTGGGCCTGTTAATAAACAAGAAAAAATCCACCTTAAGGCCAGTCCAGTGAATAGAGTTCATCGGGGTGGTTCTCGACTCCCCGCGAGCCAGAGCCTTCCTTCCGTAAGCACGTTTTCAGGCCATGTCAGACCTGATCTCCCATGTGAAGAACCACCTGCTCATTATGGCCCACACCTGCCTACGGTTGTTGGGCCACATGGCTGCATGTACATATGTGGTCAGTCATGCCTGGCTCCATCTCTGGCCTCTGCAAGCGTGGCTTGCGTCGGTCTACAGTCCCAACAGGCCTAAACCGGACAGTCAGGATGGCAGATCACATCTGGTCGTCCCTGGATTGGTGGTTGAATCCCGGGTCGGTGTTGGAGGGAGTTTCCTTAGCGGCCATGGCCCCATTGCTGATCCAGGTCTCTGATGCTTTGGACCTGGGCTGGGGAGCCCCCCTGTGCGCTCTCAGCAGTGAGGGCCTCTGGTTGCGGGATGATCTGGCCTTCCATATCGGCATCAGGGAGCTCAGAGCGGTTCGCCTGGCTTGCCAGGCTTTCTTGCCCCCACCTGAATAGTAAGGTAGTGCAAGCCTTGACGGACAATACCACAACGATGTATTATATCAACAAGAAGGGCAGAGCCAGATCGTCGGCCCTTTGCCAAGAAGCTCTCCGCCTTTGGGACTTTTGTGTGCGGCATGCCATTCATCTGGTAGCCGTGCACATACCCGGGAACAGGAACGTATTAGCAGATCACCTCAGCAGGATCTTCTTGTCTCACCACAAGTAGTCACTCCATCCAGAGGTGGTCAGTATAATCTTTCAGAGGTGGGGGACATCCCGGGTGGACCTGTTCACGTCCAAGCAGAACAGGAAATGCCATGTGTTCAGTTTGATTCGGGGGATGAACAGGGTCTCCCTGTCAGACGCGTTTCTCATCCTGTCATTGGAGGCTCTGATGTATGCCTTCCCGCCAGTGCTGTTGATTCACAGGGTCCTTGTGAAGATCAAGCAGGACAGGGTGAAGGTTATCCTAATACACCCCGAGTGGGCTCATCAGCACTGGTTTGGCATGCTGCTGAACCTTTCAGTAGCCGCCCTGCTGCAGCTGTCCTTCTGGCCAGATCTGCTGTCCCAGAACCACAGTAGCCTTCTGCATCTGAACCTGGCGAGGCTACACTTGACAGCATGGCTACTGCATGACTAAACACGAACCAACAGGAATGCTTGGCCTGGGTTCAGCCAGGCTTGTTGGGTAGCAGGAAACCCTGCACCAGAGCGGCTTACCTGGCCAAATGGAAAAGGTTTACGTGCTGGACCTTGGAACGGCGTATCCAGGCCTCACAGGCCTTGCTTCAGGAGATCGTGGATTATCTTCTGCACTTCAAACTTCAAGGTTTGTCCCTGTCATCGATCAGAGTCCACCTGGCCTCTGTTTTGGCTTTCCATCCTCCGTTCCAAGGCAGGTTGGTCTTCGCTCACAATATGACGACCTGGTTGAAAGGTCTGGAGCATCTCTACTCACACATCTGTGATCCCATCCCTCCCTGGGACCTGAATCTCATGCTGTCGAGACTCATGGGGGGCCCCCCCTTCCAGCCCCTGGCTTCCTGCTCTCTCCTGCTTCTTTCCTGGAAGGTTTTGTTCATGGTTGTAATAACGTTTACCCTGCTTACTTCAGAACCACCTTGTACGGTATTCTTTGAGGATAAGGTCCAGCTGGGCATGCACCTGACATTTCTACCCAAGGTCGTTTCCCAGTTTCATACTGCCAGGACTTACCTGTCTTCTTTCCAAAGCCTCATATGTCAGATGAAGAATGCAGGCTGCATGTTCTGGATGCCAGGAAGGTGCTGGCCTTTTACATAGACAGGACAAAGCTGTTTCATAAGTTGACGCAGCTGTTCGTTACAGTGGCAGACAGAATGAAGGGTCACCTAGTGTCTGCTCAAAGAATTTTGTCCTGGATCACTGCCTGCATCTGCTACTGCTATGAGCTGGCAAATGTGCCTCCACCAGCAATCCTGACAGCGCACTTGACCAGGGCACACGCATCATCAGCGGCCTTCCTGGCACAGGTTCCAGTCCAAGAGATCTGTAGAGCCACTAGCTGGTCGTCTGTCCACATGTTCGCATCTCATTATGCACTTACTCAGCAAGCTTGAGACGACGCTGGTTTTGGCAGAGCAGTGCTGCAAGCTGCACGACTGTGAACTCCGAGCTCACCTCTATGGACACTACTTCTGAGTCACCTAGAATGGAATTGACGTGAGCAAACACTTGAAGAAGAAAAAACGGTTACCCATCTTTTTGTAACTCTTCTTCGAGATGTGTTGCTCATGTCCATTCCATTACCTGCCCGCCTGCCCCTCTGTCGGAGTTGCCGGAAGAAGGAACTGAGAGGGCTGGCCTGATATACTGATGCATGAGCATGGCACTCAAGGGGGCACAACAGCCAACCCTACAGATACCACTAAGGCAAAAATCTGCGACCCCACACGTGGGTGCGCGCGCACCCAGAATAGAATCGACATGGTGGGTAGCTGGGTTTTTTGGCAGTTCCTTCTAACCTTATGATTCTATGTTTTCATTGTTGACTGATGTTGCCTAAAAAATGTGGTAAAGAAGTAAATCCTGAGAAGATTTGGTGCAGTGGGTAGAGTGGCTTTGTTTTTTAAAATAATTGTTGGATTTTGAGTAACTTTTTAATTGTTGTTTACATTATAACTGAAAGTTTTTTGTGCTGTCCACAGAAGCCTGACATAAGGAGCTAGGCTCATGAAGCATGATTGGGGGGTAGAGTAGGGCACATGGAATGTGGAGGGAGCTAGCTGCACACATACCTGATTGATGGATGATGGGCAGATGTCCATAAAACCTTCTCTCAGGAGTCACACCTTTCTGTCCGATTTTATCTTTCAGCAGAGGAGAGTTCACATGCAGCTGCTGACACACAATGACGTCTCACCCACGGAAGCCAGCCTCCTATTGCTGGCTTTAACCTCCCTTTTATATACAACTCTTTTACCAAACTACCCTCTTGCAGCACAACCAACTTCTACATCAGATATTTACAACTCCTAGCATTGGGGTGAAAAATAATCTAGTAAATGGTTGTAGTGGCAAGACAAAGGGAGAGAAGAGTTAAGGTTGGGATGCTTGTCTGTGATATTCGGTAATTGTGGTAGTGGTAAGCTGTGTGTGCTTGAGAATAGAGGCCTTCTGTCTGTGTGAGGTGTGATTTGTGTAGCTATGTGTGTGAGAGAGAGAGAGGAATTTTTATTGGTTTGTGTTGCTGTCAGTGTAATTTAAATTTTTTAGTGGGTGGGCCTGATCCTGAAATATTTTGCCTATGTGGACTTCCGCTTCTGCACAAACACACAGGCATTGAAGATCTACGCCCATCCAAACAAATATTGTTTCTGAGCTGTAAAACCCTTTGTTTTTCAGATTCAGTGGTCCCCTAAATCTGCTGTGCTAATCCATAAAGTACTGTATGTTATTGAAAATAAGACAGTACTTCCTACAGTCTGGATTAGTATTTATGTTTGGAATTACTTTCCCCCCCCCCTCATTGTTAACAATGGTGCATTCTACTCTCCTGGCAGCCTTATTTTCATAATGTAGAATTTTCCAGTTGTGTTTGTGAATCAAACTGATCATTTAACATGTTCAGTTACTATTATTTCTTTTTATATTATCTGATGAATTCAAGCAAGAGGGGGGAAAGTTGACTTAAATTAAGGGCCTGATCCTACATTTATTGTGCACTTGAAATTCCTACTACTTTGGGAGTTGTAGGTTCTTAGAAATGTAGGATCAGACCCAAATGTAACTGTTTTTGTTGAGCTTGGAAATGAAGTCCCAGTTCTGTGGTCCTTGCTTATGCACATTTTATTTAGATGTGAGTTTTGCGTGATTGATGGATTGGACCCAGCATTTTTAGGATTGGTATTAATATAAATAATTATTAATTGCACGTTGAACTCTTTTTTTTTTTTCCTGTTAATTCTGGCTACAGATTTATTTTTTTTTTTGTACGTAGTAACATTAAATGGCAAGAGCTGTATTCTGCTTTAGGGTTTTCAGAGGGAGCTGCATGTTACCATGGGCAAAATTTGAACCTAAAATGTACAGTGTTGGTATTACATTTATTTCTCTTTGCTCTCAGAAGGAAAAATAAATGCTATTAATATTAATTTTTCTTTCAATAAACTTTTTGTTGAAATTTTGGGACAGATTTTGAGGTCTGTGTTATCATGCCAGGGAGTCTCTCACCTCCAAAAATCAGAAATGGAGTAATCTCTAGAGGATTCCAGCAAATGATAATTTTCATTGGTGAAATAAGAGCAAATTTGCTTTTAAAGGCAGGGTAAATTTCTAGTTTTCCAAACCTTTGATTCCAAAATTCTAAATCCAGAAGCTTTCCTAGTATTCATCTGTTTTAAATATACATTCTCTCTATGGAAATGTTTACTGCTTAGATAAAAATACACTTCTGCAGTTAAAGCACAAAGAATGGCCATACTGGGTGAGACCAAAGGTCAGTATAGCCCAGTATCCTGTCTTCCGACAATGACCAATGCCAGGTGCCGCAGAGGGAATGAATAGAACAGGTAATCATCAAGTGATCCATCCCATCGCTTCCCAGCTTCTGTCAAACAGAGGCTAGGGACAACGTCCCTGTCCATCCTGGCTAATAGCATGTATTGCATCCATGTATTACAACAGTAATAAAAAAAGACTGATGCTTAACTTAAAAATAAACCAATTCAATTGAAATTTCATATGCCACATCTCAGCCCAGCATAGAATAATTTAGAATAAATTCAGTAGTCTGCTTTTTGTTCATAAAGTTAGTGAACAGTTGGAAGTTTTCTATGACGCCTTTAAAAAAAAAAATGAAATGTTTCTGTCATTGGTTGTTTGGCTTGTTATAACTCCAAAATGGCTTCTCTTACAGATCCCCAAATGTTTAGAGGTGAGTGGAGTTGTTTTGTTTTATATTTTGGTACCCCTCAAAAAAACAAAACAGCTTTTGATGGGGTATACCCCTGCCCCACATTGCATTAAGGGGGGAAGGGGTTAACTAGTAGCTCATTAGAGTAATGATAAAGAAGATGGGGGAGAGCCACTGATGAGAAAAATTAAGAGAAAGTGCTTGCCCAGCTATGGGCTCAGGATGTGAGGGAGAACAGGGAAACTGCTACTTAAGAGACCTAGGCCTGGTCTACACTAGGCGTTTAAACCGGTTTTAGGAGCGTAAAACCGATTTAACACCACACCCGTCCACACTGAGAGGCCTTTTATATCGATATAAAGGGCTCTTTAAACCGGTTTCTGTACTCCTCCCTAACGAGAGGAGTAGCGCTAGTATCGGAATTACCATATCGGATTAGGGTTAGTGTGGCCGCAGATCGACGGTATTGGCCTCCGGGTGGTATCCCACAGTGCACCACTGACTGCTCTGGACAGCAATCTGAACTCGGATGCAGTGGCCAGGTAGACAGGAAAAGCCCCGCGAACTTTTGAATATTTTCTGTTTGCCCAGCGTGGAGCTCCGATCAGCACGTGTGGCGATGCAGTTAAAAATCAAAATAAAGAAAGAGCTCCAGCATGGACCTTGCGGATGTGATTGCTGTAAGGGCAGGCAAATCTGTTCTATCGGCGCTCTGTTACAGAAGACGAAATTCAAAATCATTTTTAAAAAATCTCCGGACAGACGCCATAGCAGGGACTCAGCGCACTGCTGCGTGACAAGCGTAACGGAAAGCCAGAGAATCAAATGGACGCTCATGGACTGGAGGACTCAAGCTATCCCACAGTTCCTGCAGTCTCCGAAAAGCATTTGCATTCTTGGCTGAGCTCCAAATGCTTCTAGGGTCAAACACAGTGTCCGCGGTGGGTCAGGGCATAGCTCGGCAATTTACGCACCCCCCCACCCACCCCCAGAAGTGAAAGGGAAAACAATCCTCTCTTGACTCTTTTACATGTCACCCTATCTTTACTGAATGCTGCAGATAGACGCGATGCTGCAGCACTCAACACCAACATCCTTGCTCCCCCACTGCCATGGGTGGCTGATGGTGCAATATGGCTGATATCCATCGTCATCATCAGCCTATTGGCACATGGGGCAGTGCAAAAGGACTGGTAACCATGCCGACTAGCATCCGTGAGGTCGATCAAGGGCGCCTGGCCCTAATTTTTCCTGGTAGATGGTGCAGTATGGCTGGTAACCGTCCTCATCATAGCAACAGGGGGCTGAGCTCCATCAGCCCCCACCCTTCATGTGTAAAGAAAAGATTCAATTGCCCCTGGGCTAGCAGCGGGATGCTGGGCTCCTCTCCTCCACACTCCTTACTGTCCTGTCTGGACTATCATAGCAACTGGAGGCTGCCTTCCACTCATTTCTCACTAACAAGTCACTGTGTCTTATTCCTGCATTCTTTATTACTTCATCACACAAGTGGGGGGACAATGCTACGGTAGCCCAGGAAGGCTGGGGGAAGAACGGAATCAACAGGTGGGGTTGTTGCAGGAGCACCCCCTGTGAATAGCATACAGCTCATAATTTCTGCGGGATCTGACACAGAGCAGCTGTGCTCTCTGGTTCTATGATACACTGGTTCTCTAGTACACTTGCCCATATTCTAGGCAGGACTGATTCTATTTTTAGATACCAAAAAGGAGGAATTGACTCAGGGAGTCATTCCCAATTTTGGCTTTTGCGCCCCTGGCTGATCTCAGCCAGGGGCACTTATGACAGCAGCAAATGGTGCAGTGCGAAAGGACTGGTAACCATGATCATCTTATTACCAATTTATGGTATGGTAGATGGTACAGTATGGCTGGTAACCATCTCTGCTGTCATGCAAAAGCAAAAGCATGCTGCTGTGTAGCGCTGCTGAATCGCCTCTGTCAGCGGCATCTAGTACACATACGGTGACAGTCACAAAAGGCAAAACAGGCTCCATGATTGCCATGCTATGGCATCTGCTAGGGCAATCCAGGGAAAAAAGGCGCGAAATGCTTGTCTGCCGTTGCTTTCCCAGAGGAAGGAGTGACTGACGACATTTACCCAGAACCACCCGCGACAATGATTTTTGCCCCATCAGGCACTGGGATCTCAACCCGGAAATTCCAAGGGGCAGGGGAGGCTGCGGGAACTATGGGATAGCTACAGAATAGCTACCCACAGTGCAACGCTCCAGAAATCGACGCTAGCCTCGGACCGTGGATGCACACCACCGATTTAATGTGTTTAGTGTGGCCGCGCGCACTCGATTTTTATACAGTCTGTTTTGCTAAACCGGCTTATGTAAATTCGGAATAATCCCGTAGTGTAGACATACCCCTCGTAAGGTAAGGACAGGTTTTTTTAATTCCCCTGTTTAAAACAAGTTTTAAACTATTAATTGTTTGGTGTTACATAATTTTTGCACCAGGTTGGAAAAAGCACTCGTCTTGAGTCCCTGTACATTGGGCAAGGTAAAACAACAAACACTCATTGCCCCCAAAACAACAACAAAATAAAAAGAAAAACAAAACATTTGTCCACAGTTGTGTGTACTGTGAAGTAGCAGGATGCAGTATTTTAGTTGGTGTCTTTCTTTCCTGTTTCTTGTGACCACAGCTGTACAGAACTATATAAAGAGCTATGTCTAAAGTTATTTATATTTATTAGTATTAAGAAAATAAATGTCTTGCTAACTTGATGTGTGTGGGGGGGTGAGAGGGTACATGAAGGGCTGGATTAGGGGTAGGGGAGTGAATGGGATGGAGTTGTGACACCCAGTCTTGGGTGGGGAAAATAAAAGTGCCTTGTATTTAGCAGTCACATTAGAGCAGCATTTCTCCTTTTGGACAAAGAGAAAAACAAAGGAATTCCCTTTTCAGCAGTGTAGCAAAACAAACCAACACAAAAATGCCTGGCTCCTTAGCTTCAGGGTAATTAGTTCCAAGTTCTTTCTGGTCCACATGAGAAAGTGCAGCTCCTTCTTACCAAATGCTATGTTCTCCAATATAAATCCCATTATTATTATCACTGCCTCTTAATGATCCACAGCTGAAGCCCCTTCCCTCCAGGTTTGGCAGCTCATGCAGTCTCTTTATGGGGTGGAACACGATCTCTTCTTTCTCTCCAGTGAAGAATTTTAATCCCTCCACTATTTAACTGAATTCAGGGTAAATACTCTGTCAAAGGGCTCTGCCTTTAATTTTAAGAAATATTTAGAACCTCTTTTAGCTATAGTCAGATTAAAAAAAAATGCTCGGGAACAGCACCTATGTTGGTAAATGTATAGAAAATAATGCTCTAAAAGCTATTCTTATTTAAGAAAAGGTTGATTTATTTTTTAATGAGCTATTGATCTCTAGCATATTCAAAATTTCTAGACGGGGCCCATATGTGTATTAAGTTATCTTGCTCTTTGGTTAGTAAAACTGAATCATATTCCCCTAAGATGCCCATTTTTCTGGTTTTTATATTTCTTAATATTTAATGATAAATATTGTTTTGAAATTATCCAAATTAATATTTGAATTTGTCCTCCGAATAGTACAATAAAGCATTACAGTGATTTTCAAATTTCTTATTTGGATTGTTCAGTTATACAATTCTGATTTGTGTTATTTGCCTTTCTCAGTGGCTATTCTCCTCCAGTAATACTCACCCAACTAGTCTTTCTCGGTTGTGATCTGTTTTTCAGTTGATGCCTACTCACCCTTGTGGTGTGAACCTGTGTTTCCTGATACTCAAGAGGGAAGCAGAGTTACCTCTTTAATAGATAGAAGGAAATACTCTGACACTTCAGCTTGTGTCTCCAGTAACAAGTGGTTGAGAACCACGGAGGGTTCCTGAGCCGTGTAAAACATTGCTTTGTAAATTTTATGGACTTTGCTGATATTATGAAGACAGCTTGCTCATATCAAGTATGTAAGAAAGATATCTTTGTACCAAGGTGCCTCTTACAGAATTGTTTGATTGCCTGTGTGTGTTTCCAGGAGTTCACGCTTCAGTTTTCAGATATCTCTTAGTTTTTACAGGTTTGTTTATACTTCTTCTAGGATGGCTCCTTGTAAGTTCATGTTTTTGTATAATAGTCCTGGATGTTTTTGTCTAGATGGTCCCTGGTAAGGGAATTGTTGGTGGATGGGTGAAAAATTGTGGTTGATTTTGTAGCTAAAATGATCTAATATTTTAAATTAACTGATCTATTCCTTTACAACCTTAAATATATAAAATGTTTGTCTTGGAATGTCATTACTTGAAGAAAAATAAAAATATTGATAAGAAAAGTTGTTGTAGAATATTATACAGTAGAACCCAGCTAGTTTGTATTAATGTTGAGGAAACCCATTGGGATTTACTGAATTTTGCATGCGAGCCAGTAAAGGTGAAAGTTACCTCACTTAAAGAAAGCCCAAATAATCAGGTGAAGTGCATGGGAACTGGGGAGCTGAAATTCACTCATCCCTAAACCAGGCTCAGTGGCATGGGATAGCATGGGATTTGCTCCATTCTATGACTGGAATAGTGTCCACAATCCTTCCATGCTATTTATGTGGGATATTAAGGCAGTGGATTAGTGTAAGTTTAGAACCCATTGCTTCCTTGCTGACCCACCCTGTCTGCACATTGGCTGATGAGAACATCTGTGCCAATGGGTGAGTGGTGTTGGGGCCACCAGCATGTGGGTCCACTGCTGTAGCCCGACTGTAGGATTTCGGTGAGGTAGAGTGCCTTGTGTGTGATCTCTGCGCCAGGCTGAACTTCAATCCAATGAAAATAATAAAATATATAATTTTAAAAGTACTCTGCTCATACTGTATTAGTAAATGTTATATATTTTATAAAAACAATGGAGCCTACAAATGAGACCTCCAGAACATTCATTTTTGAATCTCTACTGCCAAAGTTGGGAGTGCCATTTTTTTGAAATGTGTAAATAACATGTGTAGATAAGTGTTGTTGGTCCTGGATTATCTGGACCTGGTGTTTCCTGAACTTCATAGTGGGCTGAAGAATGCATGTTACCCGTATTTCCACATTGAACTTAGTTCTGGATTTACTGTAGATAACAAGAATGTGCTGTGGTATAAATGCTTCTTTGACCTGTGTACTGTAGGTGCAAAGACACTTTTGTTAAAATGGCTCTTGTAACATGATTTATATTAGTTCATCATCAGTGTATTTGGATAACCTCATTTACTGAGCAGCACATTTAGACTTACCCCTTTAACATGTATAAACATATAATGAAATGCAGATTTTCCTGCCAGATGGGTTTCTTCTCCACTTGTTTCTCTGAGAGAGTGCACTACTGATCAGATGGTTCCTTTCCATGATTAGTGAACAGCTGGCTTACTGCCAGTTAGACTGTAATGGTAAAGTCCTGTTTCCATTGATTGCAATGGCAGTACTCCCATTCACTCCAGTAGGGACAGAGTTTCAACCCTAAGGTGTGTCTACATTGCAAAATAAGTGTGTGTGTGTGTGTGTGTGTGTGTGTTCTGAACTTGAGTTAGCAAACTCTGGTTAAAATAGTGAAACAGTTTAGATGCTGGAGTTGAAGCCTATAGGGAACCCTGGAGTTGAACTCGAGCTGCAAATCCAAGTTAAAACCTGAGTTGCTTTGTGTTTGCTGTTGTTTTAACCCAGGTTAGCTAACTTGAGTTAAAAATTTACCTCTTGTTTTTGCAGTATAGACATACCCTAAGACTTTTGCTGCAACCAAAATATGAATAATGGTGAATTCTCTGAGCGTTGTCAGTGATGTCCGCCTAACATCAGGTTGACCATCTTTGTATAAAAGTGACTCTGCTAATGGTTAATTTGAGATGAACTGGAGAGAGTGGCAGTTTTAGTGTAGCATTTGATAGCTTGAGAAAGATTTTTTTTTTGTCTTTGTGTATATGTAATATTTGAAAACAGCAGTTAAGTCTGGTTCGTATTCATTTAGACAGTCTTCTGGGCTCAGGCTTCTAACGTCTGGGAATTTTATCAGTAATTATGACAAGGACTCTTTACTGGACTACTGTTGGTTTAGGTTTTTGAAGTTTATTCTTGAGGGAATTCTGTGCCACTGAGCAATGCAGAATCTGTGCAGAAATTAATGTTCTGCACAGAATTTCCTTTCCCCACCCCCCCAGAGAAATGGGCTTCAGAGCTGCTGGCTGCCACTGGGGGCTGCTGGACCTGGCAGACCTCCGCTCTCAAATAGAAAACACCACTGAGGAGAGGAAAGGAGGGAGCTGGAGGGTTCTGAGCAGCTGCAGTTCTCGGTAGGGTGACCAGATGTCCTGATTTTATAAGGACAGTCCCGATTTTTGGGTCTTTATATAGGCTCCTATTATCCCCCCTCACCCCGTCCTGATTTTTCACATTTGCTGTCTGGTCACCCTAGTTCCTGGCACACCCTGAAAGGAGGAGACGGTGTGTAGGAAACTCCACACAAGCCAGGGACCCAGCATCAGGCTGTTTCTCCCTCTGGATCCCTGGGCTCTGGGGGTGTAGGGGTGTGGGTGTCTGAGTTGGCAGGTGCCCCATGGCTGGATTCTGGGGGTGGGGGGAGGAGGTGTGAGTGTCTGGGCTGCGGGGGGCACAGCTGGGCTCTGGCAGGGAGGGGTTGTGGTTGTCTGGGCTGGGGGGTGCCCTATGGCTGGGGGCAGAGGGTGTTGGTCTGGTCCCCTGGCTTGGCTCTGTGGGGGAGAGGGCAAAGAAACAGGAACTGGGTTGTTGTAGGGGTTTCTTTAACTCTCTATTCCCAGGGAAATATTTTTGTACCTGTATTGTTACAGACATAGTTGCTGATAGTTATTTTAAAATAAATTACCAAAATAATTGAAACTGGTGTGATTATATAGTGTTATTTTGACAAATAAAATATGCAAAATTTTGCAGAATTTTTAAATTTTTGGCACAGAATTCCCCCAGAAGTAGAAGTTGCATCTCTTTCTACAATGAGTTGGCCCTTATTAAAGTAGTATAATGGCCCTATAATATTAATTTGATAATATGTAAATTTATCCCCATTTACTGTTTAGCAGTGCCAGCTAATGGTTCTAGATGCAAAACCCCTACTGTGTGGCTAAGAGTGATGTCTGTAACTATACAATAATAGTAGAATTTGCTGCATCTACATCTGTGTAGTTTCCAGTTAATCTGTAATAAAATAGCTTTTGAATTACTTAAACTTGGTAGAATGTTTAAATAATTAAAACATGCAGGGAAAATTGTAAATGCAACATTAGAATCTGTGTATTAAAATATTATAGAATACTGATGTCAAATTACATCATGACCCAGTAATGCAGTTACTGTTTTGGAACAGAAACATGCTATAATGAACTTCACTACCCCTGCCTGCCAAGATGCAATGATTATGGCATATGCTTATTTTCACAGTAATGTGTGTAACTTTTACAGATAAATATACAAAGGTAGGCAGGCATGTGTGCGCAGACACACAAATGGCAGGTAAATAGGGAGTACAGCAGATGGGCTTGACAAGTTATTGGAAAGTACTGTGTGAATATAATTAATACATACTTTAATGTCTAATACTGTATCTTTTGTATTGGGGAATAAACAAAATAAGGGTGAGGGATACTGTATAGGTTTCATTGTGTTCAGTGTACAAAAAGTAATTAAAAACTGCCTAAGAAATACTATAATATCTCTCGATGCCACTGAATCTGGGAGAAATCAGCAATGATTGCAAGGAGGAAATATTACGGTTGATTTTTTTAGTCACCTATACTGATATTAGGTTTGCCATCATGGAAAAGGATATTCTTAACTAACAGGTGACTTTACCCAAGAGGCTTTTTCTTGCGGTGAGTCCTTAAATAGTATAGTATGGGCCTTAAAGATGATCATGGACAAAGAACAGCTGATTGAAGCTGAACCTGAGGAAGATGGAGTCTATGCTGGTGGGCAGATAAAAACATTTTGAAGAGTTTGCAGCCATGGTGCAGTTTTCTATGGTTGAACGTCTACACCCACAACTGAACAATTCAGTCCATCGCTTAGGAATGAATAGAATAGAATAGAATCAAATTTTGGTGGTGCAACTTTGTTCCAAGTGATAACTTGTTCCAGTTATGTTCCTACCCCCCACTTCCGGAAAATTTTTTTTTGGAAAGCCTTATATTCTAAATCAGGGGTAGGCAACCTATGGCACGTGCGCCGAAGGCAGCGCGCGAGCTGATTTTCAGTGGCACTCACACTGCCCAGGTCCTGGCCACGGGTCTGGGGGGCTCTGCATTTTAATTTAATTTTAAATGGAGCTTCTTAAACATTTTAAAAACCTTATTTACTTTACATACAACAATAGTTTAGTTATATGTTATAGACTTATAGAAAGAGCCCTTCTAAAAACATTCAAATGTATTACTGGCACGCGAAACCTTAAATTAGAGTGAATAAATGAAGACTCGGCACACCACTTCGGAAAGGTTGCTGACCCCTGTTCTAAATGTATAAACTACCTTAAATGCTTGCCTACACTATTGGACAGAGGAAAAATGTTTGCATAGATAGTAGCACTTGCCATCAACTGATCTTGGAATTTAAAAAAAAGAAAATTGATTGAGGTTATATAGTCCAGATACATTGCTGAGAGAATTGTTTCAGAACCAGGAGACCTTTGTTATCCATTTCATGTTATTTTCTTGTGTCTTGCAATAGAGTAGCATGCTTAATTCTCAGCTGAAGGTGAATGATCTAGGAAGCGGAAGGACAAGAATAGGAATGGGTACCATAAAAAATTTGTGACAAAAGAGGGGATCATGTTGGTTTGAAGGAGTCAGTAGTTTTGTGAATATAGGAGGAATTACTCCCATTTTGGTCTGTGCATGTGGGTCACAGTGATTCAGAATTTTTAGTGGAACCTAAAAAAATCATCATTGATGCTTAGGTAATCTTACACAGGTTGGGTTACCAAGATATAAAGTAGAGATGGTAATAGTCTCTCTTAAATTACCAGAATAAACAAACATAGGAATTAAGATTTGTCTTCAAATGTTTATAGTGTTGAATGATGTTTTACTATTCTGCCTCTGATTCATTTTGTATTGGATTTGTTTTTCTGTAAAATATTGTCTTTCACTTGTTATGAAACTATAAATGAAGTTTAAAACTAAAAATGTAGAATAGGAAAGAGTGATTAATTTTTTACAGAGCATAGTGTAGTATCATGTTTTTAATTCTTACTGGGTTTTTATTTTGAGGAAGGGAGTTGAAGGAAAAAATCCTCTTCTAGAATAAAAAAGGAAGGGCAATTGTTAATGGAATGCAGTCTTTTGATGGCAAGTTCTTACGAACCAGCTCAAACAGCTAGGTAAGTGCCCTATAGGAAATGAGTTGATCTTTCTCCAATTCTTAGTGGAAATAGGTGTTCACATTATAGAAAGCTTTACAGCTACCATTAAATTACCCTAGTCTACTGAGCACTAAATTACTGCTTTGCGCCCCCTGCCCCCAATGTAGACAGTAGTAGTCTTGTATCAAGGAAAAAGGCACTGCAGCTCCCAGTACTGAAACCATTTTGTGAAGAGACGATCTAGATTTTCAGTGCTGTCAGTTCAGTTTTCACAAGCATACAGATGGTTGGTTGGTTCTTATTTGTATAAACTTGATACAGGAATTTCATAAGTCTGTAGTATGGATAAAATAAATGCTGCATTTTTAATGCAATTTAAAAAAAAATCCTGGCAAGGGTCAAAGCCCAATACAATTTTTGCACTCTTAAAAGAGGTATGTATATCTATATAACTTGATCATGGCTTCAAGGACTAATTAATGCATCAGATATGTAAATTAGAATGTGACTTACAGTTTGCCTTTTGGCTCCAGTCTGAGTGGAATGCAACTACAAAATTACTGTGATGTGTTGTGGTGATCTGAAATGACTGTCAAACAACATGTGCACTCAGTCAATTCATTTAATATATAAAGACAGTCACCGTGAAGTGACAGACATAGTGAAAGTGCTACCAATTTGAGACCTGCTTGAGCCTTGGCTTGATAGGCATTTGTGCTCTGACATCACTGTCGTATCCTAGATCAACAGGCAGTTGTACTTTTTGCTGTTGTGGTTTCTAGGTATCAAACTTACTTGACATTCCTCCCCTCCAGCTTTTATATTTTTGGCCATCTAGGGTACTGGTTTGAACACGAGCACCCTTCCTACCTGTTATACATGTTCCATTCCAGCCGCCAGTCCCTCTGAAACATCTTAATTGGGATATTTACTATCAAATTACAACACAAGTACTATTTGCACTTTGTACATGTTTTGTTCTCAGGCAAAGTTGGAGTCTGATCCATCATCTATTGCAGGATTAGCCACCCCTACATGAAAAAGGTGGTACGAGTATATATCTAACAAGAGTTGAAACAGTATACTCTTGGGGGAATTCAGCGCCACTACAGATACGCAGAATTCATGTCTCAGATTTTTTTCCCACAGAAAATAAATTTCTGCCCAAGAAGTGCTTCAGTTCTGCCTTTTGCCCACCAGAGGCCGCTGTGGCACCAGAACAGCCAGCAGCATGAACACAGCTGGCTGTTCTGGAGCCATAGCGGTCTCTGGTGGGTAAAAGGGAGAACTGCAGCACTTCTGTGGCACAGTGTATTTTCTGGGTGTGTGGAGGGGAATTCTGTGCGTGCCCAGTGGCACAGAATTCCCGCAGGAGTAGAAGTTAATCACAGCACCCAGTCCACGGAGCCAAGTTAGGACAGAGTGGGGCACACAGAGCTGCTGAGGAGGGGTCACAGACTGGGGTTCTGAATGACTAGTGGGGGGGACAGACTGGGGTGCAGGCTCAGGAGCTAGTGGGGTGACAGTGTTGAGCTTGGGGATGGGGAGAGGGGCTGCAGGGACACATGGGGATGAGGGAGGGGGCTGCAGAGACCCATGGGAGGTGCGGGGACGGGGCAGATGTGCCTGACTGAATGGGAGAGGCTTAGGGTCAGCCAGGGTCTGCATGGGGGAAGCTCCCCAACTCCCTAACAATTCTGCTGCTCATCCCCCCAAAAAACCTGTTCCATACTTCTCCCACCCACACCCAGCAATTCTCCAGGTTCACTCCAGGCTCCTTCTCTCTCCCTCAGCTCCTCCTTTACCCCTGACTTCCCTAAGTCTTTGCACCACTTCTGACAGGTTCAGGAAATATAGTTCTGTATTATAATTTAAATGAATTATTCAAAGTTCTGTACAGTAACTTCTCACTTAAAGTCGTCCCAGTTAACGTCATTTCATTGTTACATTGCTGATCAATTAGAGAACATGCTCATTTAAAGTTGTGCAATAGTCCCTTATAACGTCGTTTGGCAGCTGCCTGCTTTGTCTACTGCTTGCAGGAAGAGCAGCCTGTTGCAGCTAGCTGGTGGGGGCTTGGAACCAGGGTGGATCAGCAGCCCCCCTGTCAGCTCCCCATCCCCCTAAGTTCCCTGTGCGGCAGCTGCCCAGCAGTTCAGCTGTCCCTCCCCTCACTGCCGTGCTGCTCCTGCCCTCTGTCTTGGAGCTGCTCCCCAGAGCCTCCTGCTTCCTGTGCGGGGGAGGGGAGGGGGGGCACTAAAGTCAGGGTACCCCCCTGCTCCTGCACTCCGCTTACCCCATCTTCCATAGAGCAGGGGGGACACAGGACAGGGCTCAGGACAGAGGGAGTTAGAGTGGGGTCAGCGTACTTAAAGGAGCAATGCGCATCTCTCTCTCTCACATGCAGTGTGTGTCTCTGTCTGCCATGCTGTCTCCCCTCCCTCCATTCGTGCTGCCTTGTAGAATGTGAGGCTACATTAACAACGAGTAAACCCTTATGGGGAAATTGTGGGGGTTAGGTTCCCAGAGAATGCCTTACTGCTAAATGATGAACTAGCAATTGGCTGGGAAATTGGACTCGCTTAACATTGTTTCACTTAAAGTCGCATTTTTCAGGAACATAACTACAACCTTAAGCGAGGAGTTACTGTATTAATATGCCTAGTAAGGAATCTATTTGTCAAAAAAAATTACCAGAATTTTTTTGTTGGGGGGGATAGGAGAGGGGGGGGTCTGTGTTGTTACAGATATACTTGCTGACAGATATTTTGAAATAAATTACCAAAATAATTGAAACTGTCATGATTATATTGTGTTATTTTAACAAATACAATTTGCAGAATTTGGCAGAATTTGAAAATATTGTGCACAGAATTTTAATTTTTTTGGTGCAGAATTCCCCCAGGAGGAACATTAACTCAAGACCAATACCCAGGTTGACACTGTGTCAAGTTTAAAAGTCAAGCATCAGAGCTTTAAAGAAAATTTCAATATTGAAGCTTCAGGTGCAGAGACTTGATTTTGTAGAGTCAAAGATTAATCAAAACAGATGTTACCAGATTTGCCCCTTACTTTGGGGTATGCTCATTTATTCGGGTTACTTTTCTGGGGAAGGGGATTCTGTAATTCTGTCAATGTACTGCTTGTGTCACTTTGTGTGTTCATATGGAGCTCTACTTCTCCCTTCTACAAGCCCCCTCCCAATGGAGCTATCCTGCAGGACCTAGGTTCCCTAGGGCTGGGTTTCTCTAGCCCAAGAACCGGATGAACACACACCCACCCACACATACATTAACAGAGCAAGTCTGAGCGGACCGGGTCAGTCAGCACTGTCAAGCAGACCCCTTATATGTCCCTGGACTCACTGGGCTGGATGAAGCAGCACTTTCAAGCTGACTCTCCTTATATGCCCCTGGGCTCCATGGACTGGGTCAAGCAGCACTTTCAAGCTGTTACCCTTATGTGTCCCAGATTCAGCACGTCCCTGTCCTCACCTTCACAACACAATTGTACTGGCAGTAACCTACTTGATGAGCAAACCCCACAGTATTTTGGGCACTGCAGGGATCTTTAGCTTAGGTAAAAGAAGTGTTGCTGTAGAGTAAATGGGGGAAGCTAAAAACACAAAAGAGTAAGGTTCAGCAAGAGAGAGAGAAGCAACCAGCTTAACCATACAAGTTATTTATTGAATACTGGTGATAACTACACAAGGAGGGCTAAACCAATATAACATACATTATTAAAGGTTAATACCTAAGGTAGACAGGAAAAATGAAAAGAGAGAGAGAGAGAAGGGGATCTCACCACTCCCTGAAGCTTGAACTGGTCGGGGTTCCCAGATGATGCTGGTAGTTGAGGGTCCTGAGGGCAGGAGGCAGGCAGAGTCCCCAGCACGATCAGTCAGGAGAGTATGGAGTCCTAGTGGAACTGATGCAGAGTTTGGATCTAAGCATCAGAACCCTGACTGGAGGGTGAGTAGGGATTTTTGTAGAGAAAATACAATTGTTCAAGGGAGAACAATAGATTTGTTTATAGGTAAGGCTGATAACTCAAGGGTTTTCTTTAGACTAGACAAAAGGAGCTGATCACTCTTGGCTATGGGTGGTGTTTTCTTCCAGGGAGCTCACAATGCAACTAGGCGGCTTCACTATTTGGATATCTATTAAGGATTCATTACTAGAATTGGTCTGATAATTGCTGAGCTGGGTGTGTGCAGACATAGGTTCATTAGCATCTGGAGCAGAGTTTCCCAGGATGCAGTGCTTCCCTGCTTTTTCTGGTCCCAGAATTCAGTGTGGTTCTTCGTTCTCCATTCTGTATGTAAATTGAGATGTCTTCCTGTTCCATCTTTCATGCAGATGAGGCTAGGGGAGTTGTCTCTGCTCTCCATTCTGTATGCTAATGGGGATGTCTTAATCTTGTCACCCTTGTCAGGAGGGGTTTAGGTGTGTCTCCCAACACCCTTCCCTGCTCTCTGCAAGTTTTTTCCTCTGATGGGTTTTGGTTTAAGCAGAGGCTGAGGGGTGTGGGGGTGTCTTTCATGAGTCAGGCTGGATACTGCACCCTGGTTCCCCAAGAACACAGAGGTGTCTGGTATCAGAACATAAATCAAAATTATCTTGGAGGCTTTAAAGAAGCATCTTGTCACCAAGTAACCACATTTTACTGGCTCGAAGAAGCTTTTAGCAGAAGTTCAGAAGACTGATAAAAGCATACAGTAGGGATAAGAAAAAGATAAGTTTCATTGCAGAATATCTGAAGGAGGAACCTCTACATTCTGGTGTGCAGCTTTTGCAAGGAACTCCTATGCTGATTTCAGTCAGGGATCCATTTAGAAGGTTATATTAGGGATGAGGCACTGACAGTTGGAATGGGCTCTGAAATGTAGGGCAAGGAGTGATATGTGATCAGTTACTGGTGCTTCAGAGGGCCAAAAAACCCAAAGGCAGAGATTATTCATGGCCTGTCTTGCATTCAAGGAGCAATATACTTGATAGGATAAACTTGTGAGATCTTCAGAGAAGTAAAATTGCAAGTCAGTAATTTTCCTTTATGATCACTAGTCTAGGAAAATCGTATTGTTCTACAGCTCAGGAAGACCCAAAGCCAGATCTGGAGAAATAGAATTTGATTATTGCCTTCCATACAAACTGTTTATCTGTATTTAAAATACCTGGCTGAATCAACAGGCCTGAGCCTAAAAATTAACATCTGCTCTCGGCTTAAGCTCACTATCTTCTTCAAGTAGTGTCTCTATGGGTGCTCCACTGTAGGGGTGTCTGCTTTCCTGTGCTGCTGGTCGGAGAACTTTGGTAGCAGCCTCCGTTCAGCCTGCACGAGGCAAACCAATGCTGTGGGTGGGGAAACCCTCCACAGTTCCTTCTCAACAGGAGTTGTCCCAGTGCATGGCAGAGGCACTGCAGATACCACTACCAGAGACCGAGTCGCACCACAAACTAGTGGACATTTTACATTCTTCTATTTCGTCCAGAGTAGCCCTTCCTGTTAATGAGGCACTCGTGGACCCTACGAAACTCATATGGCAGACCCCCGTGTCAGTAAGAGGGCCAACAAAAAGTATTATGTGCTGGTGAAAGACATGGAATTTTTCTTCTCCACCCACCTCCCAACTTGAAGACCGTACACATAGTTAACTCAAAAGGCTGCCAGCACCATTTCAAATCCACTCCCTATGACCAGGACTGGAAGCGCCTGGACCTTTTTGGCAGGAAAACATACTCTTCAGCCACTCTTCAGTTCTGCATTGCAAACTATCAAGCCTTAATGCCAAAATATGATTATCAGAGCTATTCAAAACTCAATTCCTTTATTGAGCGGATCCCAGATTTGCACAAAGAACAATTCAAGGCCATGGTCAACAAAGGCCTACTGGTGGCAAATACATCTCTCCAGTCTGCACTCTGACAGAGCGGCACATTCCATCTCTGATGCCATCATGATGAGATGAGCCCCTTGGCTGCACCTATTAAGCTTCCCAAAAGAGGTTCAAACAACTGTGGAGGGATCTGCCTTTTCACGGGATGAAACTATTTGCTGAAAGGACTGAATCGTCCCTCCACACCTTAAGACTCCAGAGCTACTCTTTGATCCCTTGGGATCTACACACCTGGGTATAAGAGAAAGTACAGCCATCAGCTGTCATTCAAACCCCATTTGTCGCGATATCCATTTCAAAGGTCATATGAACCTCAGGGGAAGAAGTCCAGATTCCCCAGACAGAAACCCTCGGGATCTCAATCTACTTCCTCTCAACCTTCCTCCTCAAAGCGACAGTTTTGACAGGTTGGTTGAGGTGCCCGTAGACCGCTCTCCTCAACACCGATTGATGCTGGAAAACCTCACCCATCTCTTTGGATGCCATCTCACCCCATTCTGCAGCCTCTGGGAATGGATAACCTCCAACAAATAGGTGCTGGAGATTATTTGAGAGGGTACTCCACAACTTTCACCTCCCTCCCTCCCAATAAACATCCCTGACCCTCTTCAGGGACCCTTCTCATAAGAGCCTGCTACGACAGGAGATAAGCCATCTCTTCAACATAGGAGCCAGAGAGCCAGTGCCCAAACGTCTAAGAGGTAAAGGCTTCTACTCTTGCTAATTCCTGATACTGAAGAAAAAGGGAGTATGGAGACCCATTCTGGACCTCAGAGTGCACAACAAATTTGTCAAAGCTCCGAAATTCAAGATGGTCACATTAGCAACAATTATTCCAGGATTAGAAAAAGGAGATTGGTTCTCAGCCCTTGACCTTTCCACATTTCTGTCATACCAAGTCACAGTCGAGACCTCAAGTTTACACTAGGCCAAGGCCACATCCAGTACAGAATACTCCGTTTTGGCCTCTCATTGGCCCCCAGCGTATTCTCCAATGTCTTGTCCATAGTGGCAGCCCACTTACACTCCCAGGGAATTATGATTATCTTTACCTGGACGATTGTCTTTTCAGGGCACATTCCCTTCACCAAAGCGCTATGAATCAGCCATTTATTTCAGAATCTGGGCTTTCAAATTAATGCACAAAAATTGACATTAACTCTGGTACAGAGGTTAAAATTCATAGGACCTGACCTCAACTCCGTCCATGTAGGGGGCTCCTCCCACATCACAGATTCCTCAGCCTCTTCATGCTTCTAGAGACAGCCCCCAATTTTTGGCCAGACACTGCCTCCAGCTTCTGTTAACATTGGTTATAGCTCATGCCACACTGCACATGAGTTGCCTCCCAGGATGGTTTGGTTTGGTTTACAGACTGAACAGAGACAACATAAACTACAGTTTGTGCTCACCAAGATCAAACAATCCTTGAATTGGTGGAAAGACCCAATAAACATCTGCAGAGGAATTACATTTGTTCAGCCTTCTCTATCGCTACCCCAACCACTGATGCATCCCTCATAGGATGGGGCGCGCACATCTCAACAATCTCACAGTGCAGGGCAAATGGTCTCCATCCAAGACATGCCGTCACATCAACCTGCTTGAACTCAGAGCGGTCAGAAGTGTTTGTGCTCACTTCCTCCTGCTGATCAGAGCATGCACACAAAAGTCATTATGGACAACATAGCCTGCATATATTACATAAACCCACAAGGAGGTGCAAGATCACCCTCCCTGTGCATGAAAGCACTAAAGCTATGGAACTGCTGCATTTCCCACAATGTCACAATATCAACAGTCTACCTACCGGGTGTGTACAACACAACAGTGGAGAGTCTCAGCCGCAAATTCCCACATGATCATGAATGGGTGATGTATGTCGTGGAGTATCACTGAATCGTCTGACAATGGGGGACACCTACAATAGACCTGTTTGCCACTTACCAGAACAAGAAACGTCCACAGTACTGCTCCAGAGCAGAGATTGGATTACACTCCCTGGGGGATGCTCTCCTCCTCTAATGGGACAAGGGCCGCCTTTACACCTTTTCCCCCATTCCCTCTATTCCTTTTCCCCCATTCCCCTGGAAATAAAAAGAGAAAAAGCAAATATCATATTGATTGCTCCCACCTGGTCCAGACACACGTGGTATCCATACCTGTCACAACTGGTGTTCTGTCCACCATGACTTTTCCAATGACGCCTTACCTTCTGTTGCAGAACAAGAGACACACTCTATCCATCCCAACCTGTGGATACTGCGCTCAAAGCCTGGCTCCTTTGTGGTTCAAGCACATAAAGACATCTTGCTCTGAGAAGATACAGGAAGTGTTATTACACAGTAGAAGAGTCAGCTAACTGTTGTACCTACCTACAAAAGTGGACTAGATTTTTGAATATGGTTCCAGTCTAAAAGTGTCACCCCGGATGCAGCCACTCTACCTGTAATCTGTTGAGTCTCAAGAAATGGACTTTATATTAGCTCACTAAAAGTCCACTTCACAGCAATTGTGACCTTCCACCAGCAGGTAGAAGGGTACTCAGTTTTCTCCCACCTGACTACGAAGAGGGTTCTCAAAGGCAATGTGAACCTCTTTACTCAACCAAGGCTTCCCTCCACAATGGGATCTCACTCTAGTGTTAAAAGGACTGAATAAGCTGCCATTTGTACCCATGGCCACTTGCTTTTTAACTCACCTTCCCATGAAGATGGCGTTCCTGATCTCTATAACCTCGGCAAGAAGGACAAGGAAGATGCGGGTCCAATGGCACATACCCCCTTCACAGTGTTCTTTCCTGACAAAGTCATGCTTAGACACATCCGAAGTTCACTCCCAAGGTCACTTACGCATTTCATGTGAAACAATTTATTCACCTTCCAACCTTTTATCCCAAGCCTCATCAGGATAATAGGGAAGCCATCCTCCATATGCGCGACATGAGGAGAACCTTGGTCTTCTATTTGGACAGGACAAGATTTTTTAGAAAATCTCTGAGACTCTTCCTCTCCATTGGAGATAGATCAAAAGGTACAGCGATTTCTACAAGATCTGTCTCCTCGTCCATCACCTACTCCAAGGGTATCCGTATATCAGAAATCTGCAGAGCAGCTACTGAGGCATCTGCACATACCTTCACAGAACACTGTGCCATTTTGGGGAACTCTGCTGCAGATGCCAGATTCGGTGCCACAGTGCTATCATCTATAACAGACTCCACTCCAGAGCTCCAGCCTCCAGTGTGGAGGGGCACTGCTTGGGAGTCACTTACAGTGGAGCACCCATAGGGACACTACTCGAAGAAGAGGAAGTTACTCACCTTGTGCATTAATGATGGTTCTTCGAGATGGTTTATATCTACATGAGTAAAATTGGTGCCAGTTAACCCTACATTTTTGGCTCACAGTACCTAAACTCTGCCCTGCTTGTATAATGGTTAAATATACGTAGAGAGCAGAGTTGGGGAACAGCTTTGAAAAAGCAGCCTATTATAGATGAGCGATTACTGACTCCATTCATAATATTGTCAGTTAGCTATGAAAATTAAATGAAAGTAATCAGGCAGATTACTTTTCAGAAGTGTGTGTGCGCGTGTGTGGAAGAGAGAGAGAAAAATATACATACTTCGTCGTACCTTTTGAGTGAAATTCTATTTTGAAAAATGTCTGTATAAATATGTATCTTTTTACATAACAGGTCTGCTTTCTTTATTTGGAATAAAGCTAAAAGAAGGTACGCTAGATTCTATTCTTTCTTGCTTATCAATAATAGAATTGTTTTGTAAATTCCAGTTACTGGGCCAGTTGATTGTCAGGGCAAATCCATTGGCAAAAACAGTGATGTAGAGGTATATAAATGATGGGGAAATTTGGCTTTCATAATACACCTCTACTTCGGTATAACGTGACCCGATATAACATGAATTCAGATATAACGCAGTAAAGCAGTGCTCCGGGGGGGGTGGGGCTGCGCACTCCGGTGGATCAAAGCAAGTTTAATATAACGCAGTTTCACATGTAACACGGTAAGATTTTTTGGCTCCCGAGAACAGCGTTATATCGAGGTAGAGGTGTACTTATAACTGGTGGTGATGCACAAGAAAGAAAGGAAGAACCCATCTTGGCTTTCAGATCCCGTGAAGTTTGCAGAGCTGATAGTTGGCAAAATACCTTTTCACATGTAAATTGAGCATGTTTAATCATTGAGATGCTATCTTATGTGCAATGCCATTTTTAGAGTCACTTCAGAATAGGACTGCACTTGATTATTCAGCTTTAAATAATATTAATACTTCTGTATAGTGCTTTATTATTTTCATAGACTTATAGTAGTCTAAATTTATTTAAATATAATAATATTTAATCTCTCTGGAAATGTGTAATCCTATGACCAAATACTTGCATAACAACAGCACCAATGTTGAAAAGCATAGCATGGCTGACAAGAATCAGCATTATAAAGTAGTTTGATTCATTTGACCCAAGGAAAATATGCATTTTAGTGAGAAATACCTTAAAATCCCCAAAATACAAAATTCCTGCAGGACGTAGGATTTTAAGTAGATACAGTAATAAATGGATTGCAGTGGATCTGGAATGTCTATATGGAATACCCTTTGGTTTTTACTGTTAATAATCCGATACTGAAATGATTTCATTTTTTGGGGAAAGTATGTGAATAGAGTTCTCCTGTGTTTGGAAGGCATAAATAAGATCCGACAGCTAATGCAGGTTAAAACATTTATTCTTAATTACTAGTTCTGTTTTCCTCTTGGCTATGGAATTTGTGTTTTGTATTTTTTTCAAGCTTAATAATATATCACACAAAATTTCTAAGGTGTAAGAAAGCGATATTTATTGATAAGATAGATATATAGATAAGATAATTAATCCACGTAATCAATGTAGTGAAAGTAATAGCTGTCTTCAAAACAATTTAGAGGATGAAGTTAGTACTGATGAAAACAAGTAGTCTGGGAGCATTGATTTGGAGCAATCATAGTATAGATGAGCATTTTGCAGTTTTTACTGCACATGTTCCAAACATTTCATTTGCAATCTGCAACCCTTTTGTTTGTTCTATTTGCAGGCCCCTGTTGAGTAGAGACTGCCAATCTGTCCCAAATTGTATGATGGTTTTGTAATTTGTAAAATGATGACTAGTGTCACCGTAACTCACTTTCATTTGTGACCTTAAGAAGGATTTGAAGCCAGCTCTCTGAAAGTGAACAGCTAGTGCACAAACTCATTCTACCCAATCCTCAAGAAGATACATTTTATGAACAAATTAAAAGTATGTTCTGTATCGAGTGTCATATTATGTAAATACAAAAGTGTTGTTCTACGGTATATTTTATAAAGCATTGACGTGTCCACAATAATACTATGTCAAATTTTGATCACCATCTTTGAACAAAGCAGCAAAGAGTCCTGTGGCACCTTATAGACTAACGAACGTATTGGAGCATGAGCTTTCTTGGGTGAATACCCACTTTGTTGGATGCATCTTTGAACAAAGACATAGTTAAATTTACAAGAATGTAGTGTAAGGTAACAAAAATAACAAAGGAAAAGGGATTGGTATTGGGATTATTTAGTTTGAGAAAAACAATTAAAAGCTAGCATGACTGAAATATTTAAAATATTTTAGAGTTACTATCCCAGGAGTGCTAATGAGAACTACAGAGAAGGTTGCCCAAGCGTTTCTATTATACTGCACTATTTTGATTTGGTTATAACTGTGTGATTCATACTAATTTTTGTTACAGGTTACCGATTATTCATAAATTTCAGTGAACTTAATCTGGAAATCTGATATGAAAATATTCTCTTTTATGTGTTTTAAATAGCTAAAGGGGAAACTGTCAAGCTTTTCACTCCTCAAAGGTCATTTTCTTTAAAGGTTTCAACACGAGGATTCCCTCAATCGCCCACCTTTTTTTTTCTTTTTGGTTACTAAAAAGAAAAGCATACCTTCTGGTGTGTCTTAAACATACTAGTCATGTCATGCAGCCCCCCTCCCCCCCACACTTGATTTGTATTTATAGTGTGTTGTATAGGGGAGGTTGTTTTACAGTAGACTGTTAGAGCAAACATCTGTCCTTTTGTGAGTACCCTGATCTTTATAACTGCAAATAAATAAAACTTGTCATATTCAGTATAACTAATTTTTGAGCTCTAAAAGCTTGATAGTGTTTCTTTAGGAAAAAATAAAAACATTGCAAAATAAACTGAAAACAATGGAACTTTCACCTGTTGGGCACAAATTAAATTTGTGTTAATTCATCTCAATCTGTGTCTTATCAATTAATTATGCAAGTTAATTCTTTTTCTTTCTGGAAATTGCAACTTGACTATAGAGGAAGTGATTTCTGTTCTTAATTGTCATGTTTTATTCTTTGACTTTCTCACCTTTACGTGCTCTTTTTCAGATTTTCCTTATTTCCTTGGTACAATGAAGGTATTATTAAGACAAGTTAGAATCTATTGGGTCTAATCTATCCCTTTGATTTATTATGAGATGATTATTTCTGTGTATCTTGAGAAATCTGCTACTGCTTTGATGTGCAATAGTGATTTTTCTAAGGTATGTAGTTATGCATGCCAACATACCCCAAGTAAGCATTAATTTCTAATTCATAACTAAAAATCTGTATGTAGTTTTTACCTTATTTTTAGTGCAGATAATTAATATGTGATCAACATTTCAGTGTGGTAAACTGACGGTAATAGTAAACTGGATTTGGAGGTCCATTGGTAGAGAAAGGCTGCCTGTAAGATTATCAGTAGAGAGAAGCTGACAGTTCCCTTGCCCCATACTATTTTGCACTGAAAGTCTTTCATCATCTCCTCTCCTCTCCAGTCCATCCCTTAGAAAGATTAAAAGATTATACAGCAGCATCTTTGGACCTCTGTTCACAGACGGCAGTCTTTTAAAGAACTGACCTTTCATGATGGAAAACTGAACTGAAGTAGTGGGAACTGGCAACACAAAATAACTTTTTAACATGGAAGATTGATTTGTTGATTTCTGCTGACCCATTTCGTCTTGTGCTGAGCGCATCCTGCTTCCCAAAGTCCTTTGTTACCTTTATCCTTAGAGAGTTCATCGTTCCCTTCCCAACAGAACTGCCAAAAGCAATTTCAAAACTGTGTTGCATTCAGTTTTTTCCCAGGAATTGATCACACTTCTAATTGATTGCTTAAATGATGATTTGCTTCTTAAAGGAGGACTAGATCAAGAAGAGTTTTCACAATTTGTGTACTGATTACAAAAAGTCTATAATGACTTAGTTTTAGTGTGTTTTCTGATGCAGTGTGTCTTGCATAGAATTATCTAGATTTCTTTGTAGTTTCAGCTTTGGAAAATACAATTTATTTTCTCCCCAAGATTTCAATTGAGAGAACTTTGAATGAGATTGTCAATTATTGTGGTGCCTTTTTAACCCCTGATTTTAGTTTAAGGTTTCCCAGCATTGTAATTTGTAGCAAGTTTAGATAAGCTACGTAACATGTTCTGGGGCTTAAGCCTAGGAACCATTTTTTGAGTTAATTTTCCTTTAGACAGACATAGTGAGTGTCAATATACATAGGCGCCAACTTCCTCTCTACCAGGGGGGTGCTTAACCCCCCTCCGCCGCAGGCCTGCCCTCACTCCACCACTTCCTCCAAGCCCCCACTCATGCCCCACCTCTTTGTGACCCCGCTCCACCCCTGGCATCTTCTGCCGCCCATGACTGGTATCCTGGCTGCTTGTCCCTTGCCCAGAGTTCCGGCTGCCGGCCGGGGTGTGGGGCTGGCAGCCGGGACCTCATATAAAACTTGAGGGTGCTGCAGCACCCCCTGCACTCCTAGTTCCTCGCCTGTGTCAACTCCTTAATGGTTAACAGTTGAACCAATAGAATTTTAAGGTTACATGGTTACTATTTTTAAACCCTATTTATATCCCTATTGCTGGTGGGGGCTAAACACCTGCTAATTTTTTTCCGTGGGTGCTCCAGGGCTGGAGCATCTGTGGAGTCAGTGCCTGTGCTAATAAAGACCCATACCCCTACCTTCCCATCCACTATAAAACAGATACACAATTTATATAAAAATAGATGCACTCATTTATGTTTTATTGATGCAATATGCAAGTTGCAAAGAAACGTAATGAATTATAAAAAGTTTTGAAACAGATTACAGTCTAGAACTAAGCATTATATATGTTGTGGAAATAACACTGAAATACACCTAAATACAATAGATACCAACTACCCCATTTGAACCATAGCTTATGTTTTGGAAGAGATTGTTAGTGCCTATCTCAGAGAAGACTGGGTTCTAGAATCCCTCAAACACACTGTAGTTAGGCCACTAGTAAAGAAGAAAGTTCTGAACTCCAGTCAGTCACCTCCCAGTCTGACTCTTGAAGTTCCTTTTTTTTGTGAAAGATCATCAAGAAAATGGCAACATGAAAATACGACGGATTTCTAGCTCCCTGAAGCCCCTGGCCTTATTTGGTGACATTTCAGACTGTAAGTGGTACTAATGGACGTTGTTGATCTTCTTGTGCAATGGGCAGAGGCCAGATACCTTTATGGATATCCCTTGACTTGTTATCAGATTTCAGCTCTTGCTGACACAGCTGTGTAACTTTATCAAGATGGCTGGAATAGCTTTAAAATGGTGTTCTGCTCATTGCTTCTGATAGTTTTTAGAAGGTGGTGATGGTTGGCTGCTCCATCTCAAAGGTTCTTATTTGTGGAGATTTGCAAGACTCCAATCTGTCACATCTTCTGTTCGACATCTATACAGAGCCTCTGGGAATGTGTTGTGTGGAATTAGATGATATAAATTGCAGTATCATTAGTACACTGCTGACACCTATCTGGCATCTTCTCCTTTGACTCAGACATGGGTGTTGCAGAGCTCACTAAATGCCTAGCAGAATCCGAAATCGGGAATAAAACCAACTATCTGCAACTCAGCTTGTCCACGACAGGGGTTATTCTGTGTAGCAAAGAGGTTGAGGATCTGATGGAATCTATAATTGCTCCATACGCGCTACACATAAAGGAAGAAATTGCAGAGGGTATTGAGCTTTGCCATGACAGATTTATATATTTTAGTGCAGAATGTCAGCCATATCGCTGATTACATATTCATTGTTTCTACAGCAATCCAATATCTTCACTGCTTTTTTTTTTTAAGATTATACTAACAAAAAATAATGTGTAGTGGATTAGGAAGCATCTCTTATTCAGCACTTTAAAATAAAATACAGTTGTGCAGTCCTTTAGTCTATTAATATGAATTTGAGCCTTTAATAATTTGTTTTGCAAGGATTTACTTTTGTAAAATTCACAAATTTTTTTAAACATGAAATTAGGCATAGGTATAATTTTAATTTAAATCTTCAATTAATCTGCTTTATTCCAAAATAAACAACACTTATCAATTTCCCATGTTTTCCAACTATTCCTTAACCTGATCAGCACTATACCCCGAAGATAAAAAAACAAAACAAAAAACATACCAGTGGGCCAAATGCTGGCCCTCTTTTATATTTGTGCATCCCTGTTTAAGAAATGTTACTATGTAAAAGATATGACTTGTATTAAGAGAAGAAAGTGTGATATAGTTGATCTTTTGCAGATCATTAAAACAGTATAAGTTACAAATGTGTGGAGTGTTATACTGTTTCTAGCTGAAAGCTGAATTAGAATAAGCTTGTATGCTTTATTTGTTGCATTTCTTTGAAGATCACTAAGTCCATCCTACTATGTAAACCTCTTGAGCTAAGCTGCAGTTTCTTTAAAAAAAAAAAAAAAAGGGGGGGGGAGGTAAGGAGGTAGCCTTCCTCAGTTGTTTGTCATTTTTTCTGTTTAATATCAAAGGTTCTGTTCTATAATTTTTCTATCATCATTATTAGCCCCTTGTGTACATGAAAATCAGATAAACGAAATTTACTACATATTCTTTTGAAATCATGTTTAATAAGGTAACTAACCTGCCACTGTGAATAAAATAGAAACTGTCAAGAGTTTGAGCACATTTATGGTAGTGCTGTTGAGTCCATCTTTATTTCATGTAGTTTTGCTTAGCGACTGATCCAGTAAGACTGGCAAAACAGAGAAAAGCAGCAAATATATACGTACTTACTTTATCAGCCAAGAATACTTGAGTGTTCAAATATAAACTATATGTAAAGGATAAAATATTCTGTTGCTTTGGCAGGATTCTATAACAGAAAAGCTTCATTGACTACTGCAAAATTACAATTGATTTTATCACAGAAAGTGTCAACATGGGAATAAAAATTAATGGGACTATGAAAATTTGTTTGGAAAGTCATAGATTTATTCGTATGGTGTTGCTGTATGGTACAGCACTTTTTGAAATATAAAGATAGAAATATCAAGTTTTAGAACTTTTTTCCTTCTTTATAGTGTAAGCTAATTGTGGCTCTGATCCTGTGAGGTGCTTAGCATCCTCAGATTCCAGTGAAGTCGGTGGTACTTGATTTCTGAGCAGCTTGCAGGATCAGGTCTTATACGTAGGTGTGTTTGTACTCTCCTCTAAGTCTTGGAGATCTGGTAAATGTTACTTTTAAAAGCAAAAAATTAAATATAGTGGTACATGCGGTATCCAAGATCTCAACTACTGAATACTGATGAAATTTCTATAAAGGGTTTAATTGTTAGGTTGAGCACTGTTTTATGAAAACTGTATGGAACACTGCTTTCTTTTGAAATTGCTCTTCAAAAAGAATTCCTATTTCATATAAAAAGATGCCAGACTCACAAAGATTTCCTTTCTTGTTTCATAGACGTTCCATCTTCAGAGCAGCCTGAACTGTTCCTAAAGAAACTTCAGCAGTGCTGTGTAATTTTTGACTTCATGGACACACTATCAGACCTTAAAATGAAAGAATACAAGCGCTCCACTCTTAATGAACTGGTGGACTACATTACAATAAGCAGAGGCTGTTTGACAGAGCAGACTTATCCCGAAGTAGTTAGAATGGTGAGTTTCTTCTTTACTGTGGACACTTTAGATCCACATACAATGCCAGTTAAATATTGGGGGCCAAAGTGAACCCTGGAATAAGCGGACTAAATGTGGCCTTGGGTTTGTATTTTCTAGTAGACGTCACCAGAGGATACTACTTCTAAGACCAATAAAACTCAAATTTTCACTTGCAGTGAAGTGAAATCAAATTAGGGCATCAAAACATGAGTGTCAAATATGTAGAAAAGTATACCCAGAGCAATTCAAATTTCAGCATTCAGAACATGAAGTAGACACAAACTCATTGTGCTTTTTTTCCTAGTGAAACAGAATGGAGTAATTTTAGAATGTTTGTCTTTATTTTTTGTAAAATAAAAGCCGTCTTTAAATCTAATAAAATCTCATCACTAAGGAACTTTGTCACTTTTGCCATGTAACTGAGCATTGAAAAGTGATGCATAGGATCAAAATTAAAATTGCAGTGCTTTGCTCTTTAGATTCATAGCAACTACAATTAAGAGGTCACCAGGAGTTCTCAAGAGTAGTGGTAATCTTATTAATAAATTATTAGCTAACACAAGTGCCTTCAACATCAGTACTGAACAACCACCAGATAGCATGAAGTGAAGAACATTCATTGCAAGCTTTAAGATAGTTATTATAAAATCTTACTAAATTGCCACCTGAAGCAAAAGACAGATATTCAGAAATAGACTTTGTGGTGTTGGTTCTATACTGGTATTATGTGATCATCGGATCTGGTAATAGCCACACAATTGTGTAGAACTATGATTAAATTTAATTTGCAGTATGCATCCACCTTTTTTTTTGTTACGCGCAAATTATACACAAATATATACCTACACTAGTGATTGTATGAATTATGTAGAAGTGTATGTTTTATACCATTGGAATATGTATTTGTGTGTGTGTAATTTGTGTTATGTATATTTCATATATGTGAAACATACAAAAAAACTGCATTAAAAGAATGCTAAGGTTTCATATGGAATCTTAATCCTGGCATTTGCTAACATCTGAGTACTTATTTTTGCTACCTTCACATTGTTAATGCACCTTTTTATGTAATTATAAAAATACATTGCATGGGCAACGCTAATTTGGCCTTCTTACGCATGTGCATTATGTTACAGTCTAGAATTATATGATCACTGTTTTTTTCACAGGACTCCTGCCTTATTCAGTACACAGGAAGGATGGTGCTTACTCAGTGAACAGAAGCTATTCAATATCATGTTTTATCCTCATTGTTCCATGTGTGGTCCCATGCCTTATTTACTGTATACTATTCAAACCCTGCTCTGAATATAGAATTATTAATTTTCTCCTGAGAGTTTCTGTGGTGCTCATCCCTGTAGTATCAGAGTGCTTCACAAAAGGTGGTATTCCCTTTTCAGAAATGACGAACTGAGACAGAGAGATTAAGGTCAAAAGTATCCAGTAATTTTGGATGCCCAAGGCTTGATTTTTTTTCAGAGAACTTAGCATTTTTTATCATTTTTATTTGCTCAGAGCAGAGTTTTCATTGACTTCAGTTGCAGCTGAGAGTGCTCAGCACTTCTGCAAATCAGGCAAGTGCAAGTTGGGCATTCAGAAAGTTAGTGATCACTTGTGAAAAGTTTGGTTTAAGTGATGTCCCCAGCATCACATAGGAATTCTTTGGCAAAGGCAGGAATAGAATCCAGTTCTTCGGGGCAGCATTCAACTGCCTTAACCATTACATGATTCTTTCTTTTCTTGCAGTCCCCTTCCTCACTTACTGTACACCTTCCAATTTCTACAACAAATGAAGAAGGGGGTCCTACAGACCAGTGGTTCTCAACCTTTCCAGACCACTGTACCCGTTTCAGGAGTCTGTTTTGCCTCACATAACCCGTTTCACCTCATTGAAAAACGACTTGCTTACAAAATTAGACATAAAAATACAAAAGTACCACTGCACCCTATTACTGAAAAAGTGCTTACTTTTGCATTTTTACCATATAATTATAAAGTAAATCGATTGGAATATAAATATTGTACTTACATTTCAGTGTATAGTATATAGAACAGTATAAAAGTCATTGTATGACATTTTTATTTGTACTGACTTCGCTAGTGCATTTTATGTAGCCTGGTGTAAAACTAGGCAAATTATCTAGATTAGTCGATGTACTGCCTGGTAGACCTCTGCATACCCCCCAGGGGTATGTGTACCCCTAGTTGAGAACCTCTGCTGTCGACCACAGCTTCCTTTTCTGTGCAGATTCAGTCCCTGAGCTTGGTTCATCCTGTGCACTGAAGGGAGGGTGGGGTACCTGTAGAAAAAACAATTGTCCTCATGTAATTAAAGGCTATCGTAATGCATACACACAAGGGGAGCAAATTAAGGTTTTACAGGCAATCACAATTCTGTCATTTCCTGTCTTTTGAGTACTTGATTTTAACATTCTTTTAAATGTAGCTTTTTGTTTGTGATATTTTTAAAGGAAAAACCTGAAAAAACAAATTTCATCACGTTGAACCATGTCTGATGAACCACATGGAAGTTGAGCATTAGGAACTTTATATCCACAGCACAGGCTTCTGTCTCTTGACATCAGGGACTAACTGATAACAGTACTGGGTTTTCATTTTCTGCTGTCGACTGGCATGTCCTTGTTTGAGTCCCAGTCTTCTTCCTTACCCTCAGCTCCATGTCCCAGGTCTAACTGCTCACTTCTCTGCATTCTAGTCAAGCTAGTTCCTCCTCCTGCTCACTGCTTGGATGCCAACAGGGGAACATTGTGACCACAGGAGTAACAGTCTTTGTTCCTGTGCCTGGTGTTACAGCAGTCCTTGGCTGCCAGGAGGAGGAAATGCAGAGAAAGTCCTGCTTAGTCCTTGCATGCTCAGTGAAAACAATTATTGAGGTATCTGGCTGCCAAACTGGCTCATAATTTGGCCAAATTTGGGCAGATTTTCACAGGAACAGCAAAAATTCCCACCGTTGGCAACAGGACAGCCCTTTTGCCAAATGTCAAGTCCCTTCTCCAAAACATGGAGGTGCTATAACTTCTCAATAAAATGGTTGTAAAAATGTTTTAACATGGGCAAATCAACATTTTTTCCCATACGCCTGCATCAGAATTGTTTTTGTTGACATTTTCAAAGAAACCTCAGCCTAAGGAAGATGCATGGCTTGGAAAATTTCAGCCCAAATGGTTAACGTTTGGCAAAGTTATAAGCAAAAGAAAACAAGATCTTACATTGGAAAGTGTCAGGTATTGCTACCTACGCCAGCTATAAAGTGCACACACACTTTGCAGATGTATTCTGTATAAGTGTTATGCATGATGATGTGGCATAGAGTATAAAGGTTTTTAAAACATGCTTGGGTCATGTTGCTCATGAGTGTTGAATCCATGAGTGAATTATGCAGGTCATCCCAAATGAGTGCTAACAAATATTTTTTGCTATACCACACCAGCATGTATTTTGTATATGCTACATATTTTACAGGAAAACTGTCTTAGACATGTACTGTTTTTTTTCATCACTTTGCCAGCAAAAACTAAACTCCCTTAGTACCATGAGTCCAGCTGTACAAGCCTTAGAGGAAGAGACAATCCCTCAACATTACCTAAAATAGATGTTTAGTACACAGTGTTTCCCCTTGGCTAAGCAGTAGTCAATTTTGGAACCTTGCAGGAGGTCACTTTCAGTTGCTGGAGAGAAATTGATGATGTGAAGTCAGGTATAGTATAACTTGTTTATTTACAATATGTATATGAGTCCTGTTATTCTTAAACTGAGATAGATCTAACTGTGTGAAGGCAGCTTTGTACGCCCATTCAGTGACCATGAACAGCCACAAGGAACAGCTGCTTTTGTGCATGTTCCTCCAGGTCTCCAGCTATCCTCCCAACTGCCATTGATCTTCCCTTTCTGGCTGACCTGTCATGATCCAGTCAGGAGCCAGGAGAACAGCAGCAGATTCACCCTTAGTAAATTCATCACACTGCTCTGTGTTGACTGCGCAGCACATTCATCACAATAATATTTTGATGTTAAGGTATGATATCTTAAGACCTACCAAAACTAAACATAAATGCTATTTGGAAAACTTGGTGAAGTATTCTCTTTACTGTGATGTCTAGCACTCATTTCTAGCACTTTTGGGTTGCGACGTACCCATCCAGGAAAGAATATTGGCCATCCTGGCCTTTGGGCCAGTGTAATCTTGTGGGGGAGGGGTGGAATTCCATATCTGGAGGGGATGGGAAGGGAATCAATGTTAAGACTGATTTTTTAAAAGGAGGAGCAAGGAGGGGATAAAAAAGCACCTCTTTGAGTTGAAGGTTTGACATGCTAGTAGTCGTACAGAGGAATAGTGGTTAAAGTGCTGGTCACTTGCTGCTAGTCTTGATTATCTGGAGGCATCTGACTTTAAAATTATATTATATATGGAAAAGCTTTTTAGGTCATTTATACAGTTTTCTAAAATGCATTAGTTGTAATTTTTCTCTGCCTATAAAACCTGAAAAGTTGATTTATGATACTAAGGCAGCCTGGCTTTATAGATAAAGCGATATAAAATCCATTACTAATAATATTATTTTAAAACTCTCTTTAAAATGTTTCTAATTTTTTTGGTAGAATACATGTTGTTAGTGGTATGGTATAAAGGTTTTATAGGCACTCATTTGGGATGATCAGCATAGCTTACTCATGGATCTGCGGCCTGCAACTCATGCAGTTCATGGTATTTAAAACTTAATGCTGTGGTCTAGTAATCTGGTATTCTATATGTTCTCTCTCTCGTTTGTGTTTGTGTTCGCCCCCCCAACCCTTTACGTTTATCAGTCTGTTTTTTAACCAACCTGCTTTGCTTGTTTTAACTTTTGAAGCTATGCTAACTTTTGGAATTTGTATTGATGGGGAAAAAGTCTTATTAGTGGTCACCTGACATATGAGGCCTTATAGGAATTATCAATATCACTTCCAGTAGAAGAATAACTGGCACTTGTGCTAATGGAAATCGGAGGATTTATTCAGGAGTGTATTGCACAAAGCCCACTTCCCTTGCAGTTTTTGATGTGTCATTTAATGAGCATTTTACATCCTTTAGATTTCAGCTGATCTGAAGAAAAAGGCCCTTACCACTTAAAACACAGTGTATGCAAAAGAAAATGTCAGTGATACAGTTTTATGGACAAAATAATATGGCACTTAATCTGAAATAATTTACCACTGTCTGAGCAAAATTTGCAAGCTTAGAATAAAGTAATGATGGTGATTTTGCTCTTAGATTAAGCACTGTTAGTATAATAAAATGAATGTTTGTATTAGCCGTGCATTATCCTACAGTGTGCTTGTAGGGCTTTTTATGCTTTCAAAAGGTTGACATGTAGATTGAGAAACTGACTGTTTCTATTTAAAAAGGCAAATGGGTGGGAAAAATGACTTTTGGTTAAATTTAAATCCTTGAATGAATTTCTGTGGTAGGTGCCCATTCTTTCCTTTGCAAATTATAACCTCCCCACAAAACATTTGCTGTAGTGTTTATGCTTTAACCCAGGATAACTAACACACTACCTTTTATTGACTGGATAATGAAACTCATTTGTGATACATAACTTTGAGAAAAATGTTCCTTTACTATCTGACTCTTAAATGCAAAATTTGACCATAGTGCACTAGGTGTCTTCCTGAACTTTTCTATCATTACAAATTAAGTGCAATGAAAACATTAACCTGCATAGGCAAAATTAGACTCAAATCAGGACTATTCTGGCAGTCCTGGCCAAAAGGCTGCTGAACAGCACAGGGACAGGCAGAAATCTGTTGTAAATAAATAAGTCAAACATCAGAGAAATTATTGCTTACCAAACAATACATCCAGAGAGCCAGATGCTGATCTCTGTTCCCGTGGTATAAATCTGGAATGATTTAATTGACTTCATTCTGGGTTTATACTTGCGGAAAGAGATCAGAATCTGGTTCAGCTAATGTAACAGAAGTGAGAGAGCTAGTAGATAAAGCTAATCCTTGTTAAAGCTAATCTCAAACCCTTGGTATACAAGGCAAACAAAGCCAAACAAGGCAGTTGTTGAGGAATCCTTTTTAAGTGAAGGTGCTAGCAGTCAGACTTACCGTAATTGTGAATTTCTTCATTTTCATTAGCTTTGCTTATGATTAGTAGTGGACGCTGGCCTCAAAATCCAGATCCAATTTCAAATGTTCCCAAGTTTAAAGGCTGGTTGAATCAGCAGATGTACTGCAAATCTGTACTTCATTAGTATTAACATTTTTTAAAATAACTTGTTATGTGTATTTTCTCTGTAGTTTTTTTGGGGGAAAAATCAGATTAGATTTACACAATATCAAGTTTAAATAAAATAAATAAAATAATACAATTTTCCAATAATGGATAGTGACAAATTTTGGCTGAAATATTTATCTTAACTTCATTTTAGAAGGTTTGTGACAACAAGTTAAGAAATATCAATGTGCCAGAGTCATTGCCTGAAAGATTGCAGTGCTAAAATTACAAGAGTACACAAAGAGTGTTTTGAAACCACCTAAGAACTCCTGTATTCTTGAACTCCATTTTTTTAGAAGTTTTTTTTTCAGGAATAAAATGTTACTGCAGAGCTAGGATCCTCTGAACCTAATAATGGATTTGTAATGGAAGTCCCCAGATAGCTTTAACTAACTGCAAAATTACCCAAGGCATTTATGAGATATTAAAATTTACAGAAGATGTAGCTATAAAATATGAATTTGAAGAAGGAATTTTAAATTTCTGCTGGAGGATTGTCAGGTGATATTGGCAGTAGAAGCAAGAACAGAAAAGAAAAGAAAACAATGTGTTCACACTGAACCTAACTCTTTCACACATTTTATTTGTTTTAAATATAATTGACAGCAAACTGATTAGTTGGATGCCAATTACTCAGTACTTGTTAAAGAAGCATCCTCAGCTCGAAATCCAGTTGTTTTCAGACAATGGATTATAAGTAGTTTCAGCTACTACACTTGCCCCTAAGTTTTCTTACCAATTTTTGTGGTTTTTTAATAAGATTTGCTTATTTTTAGAATTTTTTTTCCCCCTGACTCATGTTTGTGTGGGTTATTTGCTCAACCCAAGAAACTGATTATACAGGAGAAATTATGAAACTGACAGCTTTTAAATGAGCAAAGTAAATAAACTGGAAAAACAAATTAGAGAAAAATTTTGTGCTTCTTTGAGTAATGGTCCCTATTGTATTCTACTGTGAGTTACACATGCGTACCGTGTGCCTGAGCCAGAGAATTTTAAAGTAGTGTCCATTGGTCTGCACATGCACCCTGGTCCACCTTGTATCTCTGACCGAGGGAATAAAAGGTGGTACAGACTAATCATCTCTTCAGTTTCTTCTCACCACCACTTGGTCCAGGTTGGAATCTAGAGTGTCCGCAGCTTTGACTTCATTCAGTTTGGGTACCAGACTATACCCAGTACGCTGGGCTTCAGTCTTTGAGCTTCCTGACCATGATCCTTCTCAGTGAGTGATGACCACCAATGATGCCTGTACTGCCTTGGGGAAGCTCACATTGCGGCAAGTGTATGCCTATCTCGTTCCTCAACTGTATTCAAGAAGGATGGGATCTTTGTCTCCATAAATGCCTCATGGAGAAGGCGATGAGGCCCCAATCAGACCCAGGCTGGTGAAACCCCGCCCCCGTACATTCACTTGATTCAGCAAGGAGTGCGCTTCCTGCTGCAAAGTGCAACTCTGATGCGGTAGAATCCATCCTCACAGGCCCCATGGCAGGGCCTTGTTGGGAAGCTAGGAAGCACTCTCATAAGCATGAGATTAAGTGTTCCTTTAAGTTCACTTCAAAGGAGTCGGACTTGACTGTAAGCAAGCCTACCAGCTCAGTCCATGAGGATTTAAAACATCCTAAGTCACAGAGACACAACAAGGAAGCCCACAAGCATTGGACTACATCAGTTCCAAACTGTGTCCTGTCAGTACTGTCATCCCCGATTCCAAACCCCGGGATCCATCTACACTGATGAAGACCAATCACTGCCAACTCTGGATACCACCCTTCTCACCAGCTCTGATGACCTGTACAAGCAGAGTCCCCCTCACACAGGAGAGGTCTGAATGTGTTGCCACCCCACAAGATGTCTTCACCCTCCCAGATCCAGAATCCTCTCCTCCATTGGGACCCTCTGTTTCCCAGGATATAATATCTTGTCAGAGAGAACCAGCTGTGCAGTGGAGCCTGTTAAGCTCCCGTATGCAGAATACACCTCCCCTCCAATGAAGCTGGACTCAGTCTTCTGCTCAGGAGATTCAGAGCCATTGGCTGAATTACTCTTTCCTTACCATACTTATCCTCCACCACCCAAAAGACCTGCACAGGTTCAGGACCGACCTCTGCTTCATCTAGCTCAGAGCTGCTGGTACCCCATGCCTATCAACCCCTCTTACTGGCCACGTTGGGAGCCTTGGTATCTATTTGATCCCATCTGCTAGGGAGTCACCCATTGCCTCCCCTCTAAGGGGATGCTCAGGTCTACTTCCAGATCCGACAGAGGAGAAAGAATATTGTGCTCCGGTTCTGCCGGAACCAGCAAGATTGTCATCATCATTCCCAGATGAAACAGTAACTTTTGCACCCCCTCATCCCCATGACTTCAGGCGGTTCCAGGACCTTCTCCAAGAGTTGCTGGAGAGCTTCAGATTCTCCTTGAGGTGGTCTAGGACTCCTAGCACGAACTCTTAGCCAACCTGCACACCTCTGGAACTAACATGGCTCCAGTGGGATTTAAAGGGCCTGGGGGTCCCCGCAGCAGCCGGAGCCCCAGACCCTTTAAAGCGCCGCCGGAGCCCCGCTGCTACTGCGCTATACGCGAACCCATGTTATATTGGGTCATATTGTAGCGGGGTAGAAGTATATATGCTGATTGTTCCCCAGCTGTACCCAAGAAGGGTGGGAACTTTGTTTCTACAAGTATCAGAGGGGTAGCCGTGTTAGTCTGGATCTGTAAAAGCAACAAAGAATCCTGTGGCACCTTATAGACTAACAGACGTTTTGCAGCATGAGCTTTCGTGGGTGAATACCCACTTCTTCAGATGCAAGCCTGAATTTGTAGTATTTGTAGATGTCTCTACAAATACTTCATAGAGAAGGCCAGGAGGCCCCAATCGGACCCAGGCTGGGGAACCTCCCCGTACATCCGCTTGATTCAGCAAAGAGTGCTCTTCCTGCTGCAAAGTGCAACTCTATGATGCTACATCTTCTCTCTTCATTGGGAGTCTGCATAAATATAGAAAAATCTGTTCTCACCCCCACATAAACTCTGGACTTCATCATGACAATCCTAAATTCTACCACTGCAAAGGCATACCTGCCCGTGGACAGGTTCCAGACCATGAACAATATCATAGTTCATGGCACAAGTAGCCCTTGAGTACTGCTCAAAACACATCTGTCCCTACCCAGTCATATAGCTTTCTCGATCACATAGCAGGCATTACTTTCAAATTCTCCAGCTCAAGGCACATGGTGCACATGCTTAACCCACAGTGGAATACGGATAGGACCATATATCTCAAAGAAACTCCTGTTACAGGTAAGTAACCAGCTCTTAGAGTTACTGTAACTTTAATTGTTACAATTAGGGCTGTCACGATTAATAGTGCAATTAAAATGAATGGCGCTGTTAAATAACAATAGAATACAATTTATTTTAAATATTTTTGGATGTTTACTACATTTTCAAATACACCTCTACCCTGCTATAACGCGACCCGATATAACACGGGTTTGCGAATAGCGCAGTAGCAGCGGGGCGCCCCGGAGCTCTGGAGCCCTGCCACCTCTACCCTGATATAACGGAGTTTCAGCTATAACACGGTAGGGATTTTTGGCTCCCCACGACCGCGTTATAGTGGGGTAGAGGTGTATATTAATTTCAATTACAACACAGAATACGAAGTGTACAGTGCTCACTTATATTTTTTTATTACAAATATTTGCACTGTAAAAAATATACTTTTCAGTTCATCTCATACAAGTTCTCTAGTGCAATCTCTTTATCATGAAAGTTGAACTTACAAATGTAGAATTATGTACAAAAAACTGCATTCAAAAATAAAACAATGTAAAACTTTAGAGCCTACAAGTCCACTCAATCCTACTTCTTGGTCAGCCAATCAATCAGACGAACAAGGTTGGTTACAATTTGCAGGAGATAATGCTGCCTGTTTCTTATTTATAGTGTCACCTGAAAGTGAGAACAGGCGTTTGCATGACACTGTTGTAGGTGGCACTGCAAGATATTTACATGCCATATGTGCTAAAGATTTATATGTTCCTTCATGCTTCAATCACCATTGCAGAGGACGTGCTTCCATGCTGATGATGGGTTCTGCTTGATAACGATCCAAAGCATTGCGAACTGATGCATGTTAATTTTCATCATCTGAGTCAGTAGAAAGTTGATTTTCTTTTTCGGTGGTTTGGGTTCTGTAATTTCTGTATCAGTGTGTTGCTCTTTTAAGACTTCTAAAAGCATGCACCATACCTCGTCCCTTTCAGATTTTGGACGGCACTTCAGATTCTTAAACCTTGGGTCGAGTGCTGTAGCTATTTTTAGAAATCTCACATCGGTACCTTCTTTGCTTTTTGTCAAATCTGCTGTGAAAATGTTCTTAAATGAACATGTGCTGGGTCATCATTCAAGACTGCTATAGCATGAAATATATACAGAACGCAGGTAAAGCAGGTCAGGAGACATACAGTTCTCCCCCCAAGGAGTTCAGTCACAAATTTAATTGACGCATTATTTTTTTAATGAGCATCATCAGCATGTCCTCTGGAATCGTGGCCGAAGCATGAAGGGGCATACAAATGTTTAGGATATCTGGCATGTAAATACCTTGCAGTGCTAGCTACAAAAGTGCCATGCGAACGCCTGTTCTCATTTTCAGATGATGTTGTAAATAAGAAGCAGTCAGCAGTATCTCCCATCACTGTAAACTAACTTGTTTGTCTTAGCGATTGGCAGAATAAGAAGTAGGACTGAGTGGACTTGTAGGCTCTAAAGTTTTACACTGTTTTGGTTTTGAGTGCAGTTATGTAACCAAAAAAAATCTGCATTTGTAAGTTACAATTTCACGATAAAAGAGATTGCATTTCAGTACTTGTATGAGGTGAATTGAAAAATACTGTTTCTTTTGTTTATCATTTTTACAGTGCATATATTTGTAATAAAAAATAATATAAAGTGAGCACTATGCAGTTCGTATTCTGTGTTATAATTTAAATCAATATTGAAAATTGTAGAAATACATTAAAAAATATGTAATACATTTCAGTTGGTATTCTATTGTTATAAGTACAATTAATCACAATTTAATTTTTTTGAGTTAACTGCAATTAATTGACAGCCCTAGTTACAATCATAGCTAAAAAAATGAAGTATGATTTTGAAGTCCATGGTAGCTCTTTAAATGTTTAAATGCTTATAGTTTGTAAATGTATGCAAGCGTAATGAGAGTCTTCCTTTTTTCAGTATTTTTATTTCATTTTTTCAAGTGTACAGGGTTGAATTGAAATATTTCTTTTCCTTCAGCTATTTGCAGTTTGAAATATATGTCTTGTGGTATCACCTAATTTCTCGAGATCATACAACTCCAAGCTTAGTCACTTTACCATGTGCCAGTTGCACAGCAGATAGCAAAGTGTTCCATCACTCAGTCATAATAGTGAAAAAATAAAATAGTAAAGTTTGAAAAGTGTAGTTATTTGTGTGGACTGATGCAAACATTATGAAAAGGTTCACAATCTGTTAAGTACTGTGGCTCTTTCCCATCAAGTTATGGGCTTATTCAGTCAGAATGGCTTCAGATATTTGTAATATGTATGCACAAGTTACTGTGTACATGCTATATTTATATATTTGGGGGGAGTGTATCTCCCATTTACAACAGGGGATGATGAGAGAAGATGTAAATTCACTAGTCACTAATGGGAGAATTTAGACACCTATATGTTTCTACTGCAGTGACAATATATTTAAGGATCTGTTTGGTTTGCTTAGTCCAAACTCCCTTTTCATTTCAGGATAAAGTTTGGCATGTACCCAATTCAGAAAAAAAGAAGTACAAAGTATTGAAATAAATTGAAATTGAGCTCAGTCTGACATTTTTAGTTACAGCCAGGTACAAGCAATACGTTCTGGGGGAACTTGGGACACTGTATGCCATGCTCTAGTTTAGTGGGGGAGGGGAGACTTGACTTGAAAAGGTTATTGTGGCTTTTTTTTTGTTTGTTTTTTGGGTTTTGTTTTTTTTGCTGGCATTCAGCCCTAACCTCAGACAGGTTCTGTTTTTGGTATTTAAAAAGTAATTTCAGGTACAAATATCTTGGTAAAATCTTGCAACATATTGCCTATTAATATATATTTGGAGTTACATTGAAGTGGTTGATCGGTAGAGCTGGTCAATATTTTGTCAATTTTTGAATTAGAAAAAAAAATCAGGAAAAAAATTTATTTGAAATTTACTCCCACTTTTTTTTTTGTTTCCCAAATTAGAGTTGGTTGGAATTTAAAAAGAAAAAAATGATTGTGGTGAGGAATCTTGGAAAAAGTTTTGAAACAGATTTTCCCTTTTGTTCCCCATGCAGCTCTACTTTGAAGCCATTCTACTGTATTGTCAAAGATCTATATCTCAACAGCGCCAGACTAATAAGCAGGCTGTGAATTGATGCTACATGTAAATGAACCGTTACACCGTGTTTATGATTCATGCAGTAATATTCTTCATTCTTTCAGTTGCCTGCATTTCAATCCTTTGCGTGATACTTAGAAGAAGTACAGTATGTTCCAAGAACTGGCGCACTTCAGTGCCCCCACGGCATTGATTTTAAAAAGGAGGTGCCTACTGTAACAGTTCACGTTATCTTTTTAGACTTATGATTACTTGTGGACAGCAGTTTAATGACAATTGGAACTCTTCACCATCAGGATAACTTGTCTGTCTGTGTTCTCTTGACCAAGACATCTACATTTTGCCTCTATTTATAACATCAACTTCTTCGTTCCTAATGCGGACAAGAAAAATTAAAGGAAACTACACATCTTTTTCAGTTGTGGTTGTACCTTTACTTTAACTTACTCTTATCTACTCTCTCTCTTGCATGCACAAGTGGATTTGGATGCATTTTATGCATGTGTCACTCAGCCTTTACTTGGACTTTACAGTATATGCCTATTCAAAAATAATTTTGCTTTTGTAATAAGCTTACAGTATTCAGGTGCCAGTGTTGGCCTTTAACTAGTTGTGGCTAAAACCTTTTTCTCCCACTTCTTGCTCCAGCAATCAGCACAGATAAATGTGTCAATATTTGTTTTCCTTTTTTAAAGGTCCAGGCCCTGTATGCGTAGGACTTACACTTACTTCATTTCCTACAGATCAGACCCTTTTGATTCTGAAATATATATAGTGCTTTCTCTCTTAACTTACCATTATTTTTAACAAGTTAACACTTGCTGTTTATTGGTAGTGGGAAGATATGTGCACTCAGTCTTGCCCAGTCTCTTTTCCAGTTGCTAGTTAATTTTAGAGTTGCAAGATAGGTTACTTGTCTTTCAAGAATGTGATTTCAGCACCCAAATAGTTTTTATGCCCTCAAACTCTGCCCACTGCTTGTTTTCATCTCATCAAGTTCTAAAGAATAATAAGACAGTGAGCACCCATTTTTTTCGGTAACCCTGCTTATGGCTTCCATGTACTCGGAATAGGGTTGTAATTTTTCAGTACAAGTGTTGCATACAATATTTAGAACTGTGCAGATGCTTTGTTAACAGTGCTTCAGTAAGTACTTTCCCAGTGATGTGGTATGTTGCCCACAAATGTGGGTTTGTAATGGAAATAGTGGCATAACTATAGTGATACTAGATAACACTGCTATAATAAATTTATGAATAATAATTAAATGATTCCATCTTGACATGCAACTTTGATGAAGGAATGAATTGATTTGACTCGATATATAAGGTTTGACATGTGTGATCATGTTTTGAATAATAAAGAAGAATGCAGCTATCTTGAAGAGTTCTTGATCACTCTTTGGAAACCTAGCATCATTCGGTATAACTAAAATGAGATCTTAATTTAAGTAAAATTAGTTGGACATTAAATATCCCATGATCCATGAAATTTAAATTGCTTTGCCTTTAACAATAGTATGTTAATAAGGAAATGCTGTTGTGTCAGAACTGAGAAAGTTTGTTGATTCAATGTCTGTATAGAAATCCTTTTTAAAAAAAAGACATAGTTATACAAAGAAAGGGCAGCTAATATGTCTAAATACGTTGTATAATTTTTTAGCTTAACATAAGACTGGCCATACTGGGTCAGACAAATCATCCATCTTGCCCAGTATCCTGTCTTCCAGCTGTGGCTGATGCCAGATGCTTCAGAGGGAGTGAACAGATGAGGGCAATTTATCGAGTGACCCATCCCCTGTCGTTCAGTCCCAGCTTCTAGTAGTTAGAGCAGTGATGGGCATCCCATTTATGATCCAGATGAGACTGGAAACTGTGTCATGGAGGATCTTGTAAGTGAACAGTACCAAATTGAACTTAAAAAACAATAACTTCTGTATCCCCCCCAAAATAACCCGCCCAAAATCCCCAAACCTTACATGGAGAATGACTCATGATAAATGCTAGTAACCAGTTAGCAAGTATACATTGAATCCAATATCTACTATCACATAACAGGGTGCACGCTACTAATCGCCGCATCTGTCAATGTTGAATGCCATGTGACTGGAAGCAAAGATTTGTGTATACCATAAAAGCTTCAGTAAGTCACTGTGCTTCACTATTACTGTAGCTAAACACACCCTCTTGTGGTGAGAAGAAGAAAGTCCAGTCATAAGCCCACCTGTTCCCTCTGTTCCACACTTTCATTCACTGATCGCTTTATTAATCCTTCTCCCTCAGTTGTTACTTATGCTCCTTTTTTCTTCTCTTTGTTCTGTTTACGAGTGTTCCACGCTGTCTTGCACTGTTTCAGCCTTCATGCTTTTTTCCTTGTTCCACTTTCTTTTCTTTTTTCATAGTTAAATCTTTTACTAGTACCTCTTATAATTTGTGAACTGAAGTGTACTTCATGCTGCCTTTAACAACGTATTGATTGTTTTTATGCTTTTGACATTAAAGTAACTCTGCATGTTAAATTACCAATATGCTGAAAATATAACTTGCAGATCTACTTTTGAAACTTTCTTCTGATTTATCACAGGTCACTGAATTACAAGAGTAAAAAGCTAGGTACAGAGACAAGAATGTTGAAGAAAGATTCATTGTGTATCTCACAACCTTCAACAAAACCTCTGCTTAGTTTATCCAGAGAGGATAAAGGGGACCAGTGGGAGTCATGTATAGACTGGATCAGGACATAACATGCTGCTGTTTTCACCTGTTTGATAACCCAGTTAGGTCTGGGATGAACACCAGAGAAGAGGGAAAAGATTGCAATTTATCCTAGCTGTTGTACAAAGCTATACACCACATTCAGTAGTGTAATTAACCTAGAAAAGCTGCCTCAGTAAGCCAGGCAGTCTCAGCAAAGCACTTCTAATTAGGTTTAAGTAGAACAAAACCTCCATGAACTAAAATATGTGATATGTGACAAGCAAATAGTATTTATTGCTCCCAATTTGTGCCAAATATACAACTTAGTACTAAGTGTGCAGAGACACTAGAAACTATGCCAAATGAGACTCCCTGATACATCCCACTAATATTCTCTCTGTGTGAAAGAAAATAACAAGGTTATATGGAAACCCTCATATTTTTACATCTGCTTATAGCGCATTCCTATTGATTCTAAATACCCATGCCCTAGACCTTTCAGATTACTGCCCTTTGTTTGAATTTTGCTCAGCTGGGCTGGGAGTAAGGAGATGAAGGGCTCTTCAAGGGAGAAACAGAGGCAATCAGTGAAATGGCAGCCTGTGAGGTGCTCTTGGAACACCATTGTGAAGAAGAGACAAAGTTTTTTAAGGAAGAGGAGACCGTGGCAGGCAACAAGTTCATTAGGTTACTTTAGTACTGCACAATTTCTAATGTGAATTAAGCGAAAGAAGTGCTGCCAGTCTGACATCCATAGTGGATATATAGAGTATACATAAACAGAGTTCTGTGCCTGGAAATGACTACTATTTCAGAAGCAGCTCTTAATTTTCTTTTCTTTTGCTTTTTAGGTATCTTGCAATATATTTAGAACTCTCCCACCCAGTGACAGCAATGAATTTGATCCAGAAGAAGATGAACCCACCCTTGAGGCATCATGGCCACATTTACAGGTATTAAAATTATTAAATATAATCTGAGAACAAATCTGTATCACTGCTTGATATGTGTGATGTTTCCCTACGCTGTCTGTTAATCTGTGAATCACATTTGAATTGGTTCATAAGATATAGAAATCATTGTTATACCTTCCTAACACTGCTCTTTACTACAGCTGGAGTACCTATGAAGATAGAAGAGCCTTTGTAATGTTTTCAGGGCCTTTCTGATCAAGTCAGGGACTTAAATTCAGCTCAGGACTGAGAATGGCCCATATTTTCCTGTTTTCCTTCACTGCATTAAAAAAAATATTGTGGAGAATTGCACCTGTCCTGCACTTGTACACAGTACTTCTTAGCAGCTTCAGCAGGAGCAGTGGAATGAAACTAATGTGATCCTAGTCAGTTTCGCTCTGCTGGACCATTAGAAAATTGCTACTATGCAGAAGAAGCATACATGAGCCCTTGTTGCTAGTCAGGAGGATGAGGGAGAATATAAATGTTAGTCTACTTCCCTTTTCCCTCCTAACAATGTATAGCCTTACCTTCAAGAATTCATAGCATAGCAGAACATACTCTCTCTGCTATACATCCTCCTTGTGGGATGTATAAGTATGCCTTCAGATATCAATGCCAAATATCTTTAATGTACAGGAAAACAAACTCATTTCACAGAGAGGGTCAGAAGCTTCAGAAGCTTCTGGACCAAATTCTGCCCTGGCAGAAGTAAGTATACGTTCCATTGATATCAAAGGGGCTATGTCCATTTATGTCACAGGTAAACTGGGTTATCTTCTCTCCAGTTTAGAACAAGTCAGAGCCCGAACACCAGAGAGAGAGAGAGAGAGAGGAATCTGGGAGTTGCTATGAGTACAAGGGTATGATTGATCTCTACCTAGAGTAAGGAACTGGTTTGAAACTTTTATGCAGGGCTCCAACTCTGCCTATGAGAGATTTGATAAATCACACAATATTCTCATCCCAGAATTTAGAAACTGTCTCCTTTCTCCTTTTGTACTTAAAATCTCACAAAAATACTATAGTGTATTAAATCCCTTGGGATGGTGGGCGCTGTATAGACGCAGAACAAAAAGACAGTTCTGGCCATAAAGAGTTTACAATCTAAGTATAAGTCAAGACAACAGATGGATACAGACAGATGGCAGAGTACAAGGAAACAATGAGACAATATTGGTCAGCATGATAGGGAGGGGAGCGGCTATAGATTTTCTTAGAAAATAGATGGTTTACATAGTAAAACTAACTTCACTACTTGTCAGGGAGTTGACAGAAGTGCTTTCCTGTTGACCTACTGTTGAATTATATAGAGTTCTTGCACTTTTCCTTACCTCTGACCTCCCTGTTGTTTCCTTTAAGAAGAAATCACTAACTCTCAATAAGACAAAGCAGCCACAGTATCATGTTATAGTGGAGTTTGCATGGAGAAGCTGTAGATTCCTTTTAAATTCATTTTTAGCTTGCCTTTTTCTCTCAACACCAATATTTATCCTTTCAAAAACTGGAAGGGAGCACATTTTAAAATGGTTGGTCTCCTAGGAAAGGTGTGATAGGGAGAATAGACAGCAGTATACAACTCATCTGTCTACTCATAGCTGCTTTCCTAAGAGAGCTAGATAATATCTGTTACACTTTGCTTCCTTCTGCCTTGTTACATGCTTGTTATATACTATCTGAAGGGGTCTGATCAGTTGCAGTCCCTTCTGAATTATATAGGCAGATATGGACTTTTGTGAGAGCAAGTATCTCTAGTCCAGGGCTAATTCTCCTCAGCGAGTTGGATCTCATTCTCCATTAGTCTGCAGTGTTTCAATCTGTAGCAGAATGCTACAGTGAACAGTTTCTAATTACAAATTAAATGTTTCCATACTGTTTCACCAACCCTCTCAAAATCATAATGGCTTTATTTTGTATGATTTCAGGAGTCCAGAGGACAGTGAGAATGTGCTTGCCAATTGCTCCAGAAAGCTGTACAACTCAATGAACAAGCATTACAAGATGATAATGCCTGTTCTTAGTGAGAATCAAGATGAAATTCCTCTGACTTAGGGTTAAATGATCAAGAATAACGAGTTATGATCATGTAATTAATTCTAGCTCTAAAGTAACACCTTAATAAATTAAAAATACATATCCATAAGGTCTTTCAAAACATAGGCATTTTCTATTCTAGTGCATTAGGAACAAAAGCTGGGAAACTTTACAAATAAAAATAAAATAAAATCATAGAATAAACTGTGATTTTGTTTCTTGCAGCTTGTATATGAGTTTTTCATACGATTTTTGGAAAGCCAAGAATTCCAACCTAGCATTGCCAAAAAGTACATAGATCAGAAATTTGTATTACAGGTAAGCAGGCTCATTTTCTTTAAAACTGTCAGCATGCTTTTGATACTTAATATTAATGATTTTTTTATTCCTAAAACCAGTTTATTCGAAAGTAAAATGTGTAACTCTTTCACCCTTCCACAATAACGGGTAAGTGGGTAACAATAGAAGAGATTCAGACCAGCAGAGGGAGGAATATCGATCCATCACAGAAGTTCAGACTAGGTGATCCACAATGGTACCTTCTGGCATTGGAGTGAGACTGTCTAGCCATCATTTAAATTTGTCTCCACATTTTTTTTGTTAACTCACTTAAGAAATTTGACTTATAAGTTGTATAACTCAATTGAAATTGTGGCAGAGTAAAAATAAAGGTTTGGCCATAGAGTTTGATAAATAGTGTTTATAGAGTATAAAAAAACCTATTAAATAGAGATTGTTTGTTTATGCCTGAAATTTGACTGGCTTTAAAATTGTTAAAATATCACTTTTAAAATATGGAAATATTTTCTCATTCTGGCTCAATAGCTGTTTGAGAGCTGGCAGAAAGGGCAAAAGTTCATTAAGAAAACTCATTCCTAGAGCTGTACTGAAAACACTGATGCTGTGGTGGTTGTGGTGGAAATAAATCTAAAGGCCATGTTAAGTTCAAGGTCTGTTAGAAGCACAGGAAGGGAAGTATCAATAATGGGGGGAAAAAACTTTCATTCTTTGACAATTTAGTTCTATCTTGATGATGTGGTTGCCACCAGCATGATTCAACTGGGGAGGCCGTCAGTCCTGCCAATGGTAGCCAGTCTGGAGTTCTGCACCTAGTTCTTTGTCTTCCTGGTGTGCAGGCTGGCTTCCCTGTGCATTCTGAGGAACTAGCTTTCTTCCACACCTCAGCAAAGCTTTGCATAATATGGGAAGGTAAAGAAAACTTTGCCCAGGAAGAAGACCTGAAAGTACCCTACTTTGCCTCTTCCCTACAACTTTCAGCAGTGGGTCCATTTGTCTTTTGTGCTTCTCTCCCACACTATGGACTTGTGTGGAATCTCTGAATACAACCAGAAAGAGAACATCTAGGAGGACCAAGAGTTAGATAGGGGTCATGCTAGAAGTGATAGGAGATACTTTGCCTTTCCCAGGATCCCACACATCTTCTTGAGAAAGTCTTTTCATCCATGATCAACAGCCTAGTAAGGATTCTCCGAAAAAGCTTCCCAAAAGAGCCCTTTCTTTCCCTAACCCCCGCAATAGTCTCTTCCACCCCAGGGCCAAAAAAAAAGCATCATTCTTCATTTTCCCTCCTTCCTTTTAGGTAGGAGGGTCTCCTGGAGACGATGGAGAATAATTGCTGCTGTGTTGAAGTCCCATCCCCATTCCTTAGCAAACTCTGAGAAGGTCACTCTGAAAGACTGGGGGTGGGGTATTTTAAATCACATATTGCTACAAAACTTAAATATCTCTTCAGAAATTCTCAAAGGAGGAGGTGAGGCTCTGCTTTCTTTCCTCCAAAGTAGTGCCTCAGAATTGATTCTTCCTTTCTGGATAATGATGAAAGAAATGTGGTGTGTCTCTCTCGATTTTTATGCCCATCCTGCCAAAGAACCTTAGAATCTATATTCTTCACCCAGACTTCCATAACTTCTGATCTCTCACCCAAAGGTAGATTCAGCAGTGGCTTCCTAACCTAAGCTAATAGACCTGCCTAGGGAAGCCAGTATCTCTCCATGTTGACTGATCAGCAAGGTGGAAGAGGTGGCTAAACAATTATTTGAGTTGGAGGCGACTCTGATCACTACTGCAGCCTATGGCTCATCTGCCTAGAGTGGCCATTCTGTGCCTCGTGGAGATCCAAGAAGACAAAGTTGCTTGCTTCAAGGCTTTCTTTAGGGGATATTTGGTATGGGACTACTGTTCACTTCTTTTCCCTTCAGACCTAGCCAAATCATTGTGGAGAGAATCCTGGTGCCCTACTCTCCATTTTAGAGAAACATTGCTTCTGTACTCTTGTTATATGTTTCTACCCTTACCCAGCATCCTAGGTATGCTTATCCCTCATGCTTCTTCCTCAGGACACTCACCTTTGTCATCCTTTCATAATGTTGCTCTAGTGTATGAATGTGGATCAAATGAAGGGTTTCGGCATCTGGTCATCCATAATGGTATACCAAATGAAAGAGTGGTAACTATTAGGAGAGGGAATTTTAAAACGAGAAATAGTACACATTTAAATATGTATGAGACAGTATATCACAATGCCTGTTGAGAATCAGATTATTCTTGCCTTGTGGTTTAGGTGATAGACTTCTTAAAAAATAGCTGTGTACCTTTTTTTAGATAGAATGAGTATTAATTCAAATGGATGTTTTGTCTAAATCACAAGTTAAGCCTCAATTTGTAAAAAGTAAATTTCGCATTTAAAATTGACTGGCCTATTAAAGCCATATTGCACTTGCAATCGTATATTTAAGGTCAGTTTGGTTTTAGAATTATAACTTTATAAGGATTTGTTAGGTTACTGTAAGACATTTATATTAAACAGCAACTGAAACTTTTATAAAATTCAACCTGTTCAATGAATATTGTTCCATGGTAATTTTAACCTATGACATTATTTTACTTATGTTTTCATTGTTGAATTTGTTTTTAAAATTTGAGAAACTTTAATGAAGTTATTCCTAGTGAGGAATGGCTTTAATTTCAGAATGAGAAAAATACCAGTCACTTTTTATATGTACATATTTACAAACCTAGTGCTGTGTCATTGGATGTTTAGAGTTTAACATTTCATTTCGAAAGATGTCTTACATCTATTCTGAAATGTAAGGCAGAGGTTGCTAAGAGAGATAACAATTAAATATCCCCTACCCATATGTTCTGCTCTAGGTGTCTCTTTAGCAATTTGTACTTACCTTTATACTAATTATAACTAGAAATGTGATAATCATAATCATGCAAATTATGGAAATCATTCAACCTGTCCTTAAAAATAACCCTTTGTTATTTTGTTAAAACCTAAAGACAAATTGGACATCATATATCAGAACATGTCTTTTTACTATGTTTTGAGCCCTGTAATTGACATTGATACTGACAAGCCTAAACAATGTTTTCCAAGAGGATCTGTGCAATAAAACTGAAAATCTAAATATTTTGCCTGTACAACCAATTCGCAGTCAAAAAGTTAAAATCCTGTTGTATCTGCAACATTTCCTGCTATTTTCTACCTTAGGTGAGATTCAGAATTTTTTGGAAGGGAAGGCAGTTATTTATGTATGTGTGTAATTTGGTGGGGTTTTGTTTTTTCTTTTAGGGCAGAACTAATTCAACATAGTGATTTTGTGTATAACCTCTCTAGCACAGCTGACAAAACTCATAATTTCCCTCATGAAATTGCCATTTCATATCCTTCACTGCAGGGAACACTGTATTAATCATCACAAGCTATGGAACTATCCAAAGCAGTAAAACAGTTAGGAAGCTCACATGCATCTGTCACAGACTTGAATGTTCTAAACCACAGGTCTTGAACCTGTACCTATCTTCACTCTCTTTTATACCCTGAATTGTACAAGGAGAATGCTGTGATTGTTGTTGAAAAGAAAATGTGCAATATGTGGATGCAGAATAAATAGTGAAACAAGTGCCATAGAGATAAGAGAAGTTACACTAAAACAGCCTAAGCCCATAAGGGTGTTCAGGACTATGATGGCAATAATGCGACAAGCGTAAAGCTCACCTGTGCAGGAGACAGAATTTTTGCAAGGGCCAATCTAAGACTGTGGAACAAACTCCCACAAATGAAAGACTGTCACAGACCTCACCACCATTCATTCTAACTGCAAGATGCACTCCTTCTCTTATGTCAACACAGAGCAAAAAACTCTGCCAAAACATACTAGTACGCTGCAAGTACAGTTTTCCCCTTGAGGAAAGGATGAGACAGAGAATGAACCTCATGTGACAGTTGTTAGTCACTTTTTATAATGCGCTAGTGGAAGGCACTCTGATATTACAGTGATGATGGCAGTACAAGAACCTACGTAGTATAGAATTGAATGAAATCAGTGCAAGTACAAGAGTCTGGGGTCATGGGGAATCTGCAATATTGAACACACATCACTAAGGTTATCGGAAAAAAATATTATTTTACTACTTAATATCAGTCCACCTTTCCAGCTGGATGTGACTATGAAATGGGGCCTGTGACATACTATTTTCCACTCATCTGAAATCTGATCATTAGAATTGATGTTTCAGATTACCTTAATTTCTGCAGATAAGAGATTTGATACATACAGTGTTTGCCTTGTAAAAGAGAGCAATATTATTTTTAAATTGTTAGAACCTTCCATCACTATGAGAGAAATGTCAAATTACAAATTTGGGGGGCGGAGGGTGTTCTGGATAAAAGGCAGTCCATCTCAAATATATCAACAAAAAATCAAGATGTTATCTTAAAAAGACACCTAATTGAAATCTGATAAGATTGGCTGACCTGTTGTTGACCTTTGATTGTAGAAATTGTTTAAAGTTGTGATTTGTGTGTGTGTGTAGGATGGGGGTTATATGCAGCTATTTATAATGATTGAGTATACCAGACTTTAATATTTTAGTTCCGTAGGAACATGTAAATTAATGGTGAGTCATCCCATTACAAGCATCTGTCATATAAGACCCCAATCCTGCAAAGATAGTTGTAGGTTGATCCCTGTGCAGAGCCCTATCAATGTTTAGTCTCTGTCCAGGCAAAGTGACCTGCACGTATGCATCTCTTTACAGGATTAGAGCCTTGAATTACAAGTATTATGTGATCAGGGTCCAGATTTTTAAAGGTATTTAGGCATTACTGCACTCATGTTGCAAAGCCAAACTGATTTAGGAGCCTAAATATCACTTTCAAAAGTGATTTTGGCACTTAGAAGCCAAAATTCCATTAATAGTTGATGGGATTTGCACTCCTAAGTGCCTAATTCATTTAAGAAAATGAGATTTAGGCTCCTAAATCAGTTAGGCATTGCAATGCTGAGTGAAGCAATTCTGAAATACCTTTAAAAATCTGTGCCCAAGTAACTAATGTTTTTATATTAAAGGGACAGTTAATAAGTACAGTACCATCAAACACAAGTAAACTATTCAGTAAATCTAAGGCAATTTGAGTTTGTTTTCTACCATTCAACTTAATGTTTTGTTTCCACTGGTAGCTTTTGATTAACAGACACAGCTCTTTGGAGAACAGTCTTTGTACTTCGTACAAATGGGAGACAACTCCTCCTAGTTGTCAACAATACACTGCTTTATTTATTTTTGTCACTTTGGGATTTCCTTATCTATTTTTTTTATTTCACTCCAAATCCTGTCTATTATGGTCAGAGCAGATGATTTCAATTGCCAAGGCTCTAAATATTTGCTTTCTTCTGGAAGCCTTGCCTATGTTCTGAAGTGTGTTTTGAATTGTCACATTGAATTATTTTTCTTTTCACTCTTGGTCGGTCCCCCCCATCCACTTTGTTTTGACAACACACTGTTGTTGTGTTGTAGCTTCCACTATCTGCTTAGATATGTCTTCTTAAACATAAGAATATTATACTCTTGAAGTCAGAGTTTAATGTTTTTTGCCAATCATAATATGATTGTGCTGTTTTTTTCCTTCTAAGTATATACAGTAACATGCCCTAAAACCATATGTTAATTAATATTCACTGAACAGCTGAAAAGGATCTATTTAAACTGTGATTTTCCTTTTCCTTTTTTAGAGAACTTTTCAAAGTGCCTGCAATTTCTTGTGGCTGACTAAAATCAGGAGCCCAATTATACAGTTTCTTTAACTATTTTTAGATTACTATTTTCTATGTAAATACTACATTTTATTAGATTTTTCCCTCCACTAACTATACATTGTCTGTAACACTTCTATATCTGCACATATTTTTTATTATTGTAGTTATTGTTGTTCAGATCAAAGGTGGTGATGTGACATTTTAGACACAATTAAGAAAAACATGGTCCCAGCAACAAGGAGCATACCATAGGTGCACTGGAAAAAAACCCCTCTGATTTGTGAGAGATCACCAGTTTTATTGGTATTCCCCATATTAAGCACTGAGGTGTTATCTCAACCCAATAGATTGTAGAATCAAAGAAATGTTTTAAGTGCAACTACTGTGAAATCAACATAAGATAAAGTATACATACAGAACCGTAAACAACTGTGGGTGGTGGGAGTGATGCATGTAGGAGAGATGATGGAATCAATAGGGAAAGGGAAGCTCTTCCTTAGAGGATAATATTTAAAACCCCTGACCAAACATCAAACTGTTTGTTTAAAAGTTTTGAATTGAATTAAAAATAGAAAAAACAGCTTGAGAGAGTTGGTAGTGTTCATAAAACACAAGTGGGCTCAAAAGTCATGCATTACATATAGGTACAGTGTATGCCTGTCTCAGTTCAGGCCCTTAAAAATTTTGGGTATTAAATTGACATGACTGTGTTAATGAATTGGTATTCATATTTTGCAACTAAACTCTTTTTTTTTTTTCTATCTCTGAAATGTCACCAGTCCAAGTCCTCTGCTTAACAAGAAAGAATTGGAATAATTGATAAATGTTTTCATATATTTACAGGCTTGACTGTGGCAACTTGAGTTATAAACACTCCACAGTACATTTTCTACAGAGTGCATTGGCTGGTCTTCACACAGTTGACTGAATACCTCATCTCTGTGTTGACTCCTTTTGAGTTTAATTAGCTCCTTTTCAGTTTCTGTATTTGTCAAAAGTTTTATTTTAATTTATTTAGATTTTAATTCTTTTAATACAGAGTTTTTATTGTGTATTTATTTTATTTTTGTTAAGAATGAAGGCAACAAATTTGTGTGGCAGTTGTGTGCCCTCACACATATGCAGTCTAGCTCATCGTATGTAAACTGTATACGAATTTTAAAATAAAGCCAATTCACATTTCTTATTAGTCATCTGATTCTTAAATTATGTTTTCTTTTACAACAGCTTTTGGAGCTGTTTGACAGTGAAGACCCTCGAGAACGGGACTACCTAAAAACAGTCTTACACAGAATTTATGGCAAGTTTCTTGGTCTTAGAGCATTTATCCGAAAACAGATTAACAATATTTTTCTACGGTAAGTTTTTGGGGGAAACGGTTGTTGGGTTATAAATGTTTTAAGAAACTATATATTTATTAATTTTTTTAAACTTTATTTGATAGGTTTGTTTATGAAACTGAACACTTCAATGGTGTAGCTGAACTGCTGGAAATATTAGGAAGGTAAATTAATCTTTATATAATAATCCATCTCAGACAGCTATGCTGAAAATTTCAGGGGTCAATGGAAAATATAACCCTAAGCTCTGATCCTGAAAACAGACCTGTGCACATGCTTAACTTTAAGCACAGATTAAGTTTTAGCATACCTCTTTGCAAAGAGGATTTGTGTGCACATTACAAAGTACAGTTTTTTCTTACATTGTTCGTTGTGCACTTCATTCTGACTTGTACATTGCAAATTTTGTTTGAGCACACTAAACAGTTATTAGTGTGTTGGTTTCAGTGGGTTGCTAGTCAGTCTAATTGTAGTTAGTTCAACAGTCAGTTGCCAAAGAGCACCTTTAAACTCATTAATTTACCAAACAAATAGGCACGGTCATACATATTAGGCAACAAAACTATATGACTGATCACATAGTTATTCTCATGTCAGAGCATAACTACTATATAGCAATGACTAGAATGAACTGTACCTTGAACAGTGGCTAGTGCAAAAGTTCAGCACATATTAGGATAATACCTGCAGTCTGTCTTCTTGTGTAATTACTTTGATAAAAACTACTTGTTCAGACCACAAGTAAATTTTCTGTGATGTCACTAATCAATGTTTCTTTTCTTATTTCTAGTATTATCAATGGTTTTGCTTTACCTCTTAAAGCAGAGCATAAACAGTTTCTGGTGAAGGTGCTGATTCCTTTACATACTGTCAGGAGTTTATCACTCTTCCATGCACAGGTAGAAATTATAAAAAACATATTCTGCTTGGTTAAAACAGAACAGTATGCTTGATTGCTTTGGAAATCTTTTGCTTAGCCAAAAACATCTTCTAAATGAAGGAAAAAAAAAAAAACCCTGCAGAAAACTTTTGTCATGGGGAATAAAAATGAAACAGATAAGTATTTGGTAGACTTAATGCATTTTGTAGAATAAATCTGGTGGAATTTATAGATAGATATCTGGGTTTCAGATAACCTTTGTATACTTGTAAGATATTGTCTAGCACTGAAACTCTGGAGGCTTTCCTCCAGACTCACAATCTTTCTTCCCCTCTAATGAGGCTATCTTCCCCACTCATCCAGGCCCTGATTCTGCAACTAGAGGTCTCAGTTGTTGTTTTTGTCTCTTGCACTGTCATCTCTCTAGTCTTTCTATCTTGGTAATTCTTTACACACTCACCCTATTTGCACTTTGGCTCTAAATTGATCCTAATTTCTGCACTCTGGCCTTGGTTTCTTAGTCTTTTGTGCCAATTTTTGACTGTGTTGGCTCATCTCATGTAAGTTGTCATGATGCTGATGCTGCTAAAAGTGTAAAAGAAACACATTCGCAGAACAATGAGCCTTTCAAAATGTTGCTTACATGAGTACAGTTGGAACCCATAAAGTTCAAATGGTTTCAAAATGTACTTGGACATATTCTTTCTTCACTTTTCGTTTGTTTGTTTGTTCTTTGCTGTTAGCTGCAGCTTTGGATGCAGTTGCAAATTCCGCTGACGCACGGTTTAAAATAGGATTTACGATTTAGAATAATATGCATAATGAGCTGTTCTGATTCCTTGTTCTTTTTAATACTGAACATGTCTTTTGAGTTCTCAGTAAAAATGTCATAATTTCATGTGTATATATTTTTCCCCCTTCACAGCTGGCATATTGTATAGTACAGTTTCTGGAGAAAGATCCTTCACTCACAGAGCCAGTAAATATTTCTTTGGTTGTTTTTTTATATCTTAAACATTCAGTTTTCCCAGCTGTGAAATTGTAAAATTTAATGTAAAATTTGCTTTCTCATTTGTAATTCAGGTCATTAGAGGTTTAATGAAATTCTGGCCGAAAACCTGCAGTCAGAAAGAGGTAAGTTCTATGTTGCTGTTAAGACTTCAGTAAAGGCGTTTGATAGTTCTACAGATAAATGTTAAAGATACTTTTCTCCCAGGAACATCCAGAGAGTTTCAGGTAAATAATATAGACAACTCTTAAATGCTATTGTGGATTTTGGTGTCTGTTTAGCTCCTACAGGTGATTATCTGTGTTCAGACTGTCCTGTGTTGGACATAATTTTGACAATAAAGAGAGGTGTCAAGCTGATGATAGTCATCAGCTCTTTTGGCAAGTTAAGCATTATATTGTAGTATGCCAATATAAGTGTTCTTTCACGAGGGAGTGGCTCTTCATATAAAGAGAGCAAAAGTGAATGTTGTGGATTTATGTGGAAAAATTCTATTACAAGTTGCAGCAGTTTGTGTCAAGCCTACATTTTCAGAGTTGGGCTAGAGGTATTTTAGCTTCTAACGTAGATTGGCAATTAGTTGCATGATTACCTGATTTTGCAAATCTGAGTTTACACACTGATATTTATGGGCACAACATGAGCATCTTTGTTGTCCCAAAAGACAAGCAATTAAAGATGAATCCTTTAATTAGCAGGTAAAATCCTGGCCCATTGAAGTCAATGAGAGTTTTGCCATTGTGTTCACTGGGACCAGGAATTCACCCCAGGTACCCAGTGTCATCTGTAAATTCCTTAGGGCAAAGACCATACATTATAATCTGTAAATAGAACACTAAGCATGTGTTGGTGTTCAGCAAATAATAATAGATCAGAGGCAAGATCCAGGAACTACTGAGTATAGAATTAGTCACTCAGTTTGGGATTTAATACTATGAGATGCTGAGAATGGAAGCTAATAGAAGTTGAGGATGTTCAACACCTTGCAGGTCAAAGGCTTTCCTTCCTCTTTTTAAACCATGATTCGAATGTAGTCTTGTCTTCTCCCTCTTACTTATGTTCACTCTCCCACTTAGCAGCCATTACTGTTTAACAAATCCTTCAGCACTTCAGAGTCATTTGAACCTCTCTGTCCCCAGAGGAACAAATATGTCATATGGATGTGAAAGGTGTGTGCAGGATTAGGGCCTAATTTTTTTTTTTTTTTGGGAGTGGGGACGGGGGGAGGGGGGGGGGTTATAACGCTTGTAACCTACAGAAACATGCCTATTGCTGTATGAATACAACTATGGTTAGCTCTAAGTTCATTGCAAATTAGCTACAGAAATTGGTTCCCGTTGTTTAATTGTGTTTAGTCTTAGAGTGCAAAATTTTGAAAACTTGTTCTCTAATTTTGCACCTGCTGTGAGTTGTGGGGGGCAAATCCTGACATTTAGATATCTTAACTATCTGACTTCATCAGTAAATAAAGTGGATGACTACATTCTGTTGTTTGTGCCTGTAGAATTAGAGCATGGGTTGAGACCTGGTTGAAAACTTAGCCAATAAATTGCAAATACAAGAGTTGAGGAGTTCTGAATTTAACAATTACTTGTGTCTAGGTCATGTTCCTTGGGGAGCTGGAGGAGATCTTGGATGTGATTGAACCTTCACAATTTGTCAAAATTCAGGAACCTTTATTTAAACAAATTGCCAAGTGTGTTTCGAGTCCTCATTTTCAGGTCAGTAATACAAGTACATTTTTTAAGAACAGGCATATAGTTTCTAAGAGCTTGGGAATATACAAAACAGACGCCTAAATGCTGAGTTTGCATTGTACTGATTAGAACATACTTACTATTTGTATATCCATGGACGGGTTTGTTACAGTAGCAGTCCCTACACTCAGGGAAGATTGAAATAGAAAAAAGATGAGACTCCAAGGGTGAGATCTTAGAGTCCATTCACATAACAGCACAAAACTTGCATCTCAAGGTAAAGGAGGGCTAAGGTGGGTTGGGGGAAAGGGCGTGTTAGAGGCAAGGTGACAGGATGCAGTGCTTCAGTGATTCTAAGCAATGCTCCTTACCTGTCGGGGTAGGCATGGAGGCTGCTGCAACTCAGAGAGCCCCTCAGGGCAGTCTGAATTATCCCAGCAGCTGCTCTAGCCCCTAGAGTAGCCTAGAATCAGGAGGGTGCAATCCTAGCTTAAAGCCACCTTAGCCCAACCCCCTCTTGCCCTGGGCTTCAATCCTGCCAAGTGTTGAGCATCTCTTGTGAGATACTCCATACTCTTGGCTCCCTTTGATTTCTCTGGGAGACAAGGATTTGAAGCAAGCCTCAGCAGGTACTCTGCACTTACCCTGGGTTCAGGTCATATGACTCTGACCATAAAAGTGATCCAAATAGATTTTAGTTCAACGTAACCTTTCACCAAATAAGAAATTACAATGAAATCAGAGACTGAATACTTACAGATTAATTTTAACATTAATCATGTTTTAATTTTATTTTATATTTACCTTAAAAGACCACCTTACATTAAAACAAGTTATGCCCTGGATAAAATAGAGATTTCATTTAGAAAGTAATGATAACCCATTGATTGGCTCTGATGCTATTTGTTTTGTGGCATGTTTTCTGTAAAATATAACAAATTTGTAGATAACGGATTTTTTGCTAATGGGTTTTGTTCCTCCCTCCCCATCAAAGGTGGCAGAAAGGGCGCTATATTATTGGAATAATGAATACATCATGAGTTTGATAGAAGAGAACTCCAACGTTATACTTCCCATCATGTTTTCCAGTCTTTATAGGATTTCCAAAGAACACTGGAATCCGTAAGTTTTGGCATTCTCTTTCATCTGTCCACCTATATATTCAACCCCGGAAATTCCAGATAAAGAAAACATGAAATAGCACCAAATTCAGACTTGATGTAAACAGAGGCCACTCTATTAAAGCCAATGGGATTTAAACCAGAGCTGAATTTGGCTCAGAATGTTGTTAAATTATCTGAGACATGCACAAAATCTGAACTCTGTAGGATAAAAGCAGCAGTGCAAATTGTTTTATTTCCAAAATATGTTAAGGCAGCTAATGTAATATTTTTTAAATTTTTGTAGTTATTTTTTCATCATAAATACAAAAACAATAGAAATAAAATATTGCATAATTACCAAGAAAAAATGTCAGGCACCAAACGTTTCTAATGCTCTGTCAATACATTTCTATAAACTGGTTTACAGGATAAGTCTGATTGTAAATTGGCCTGGACATACCCCTTGATCTTAAGACATCTCTGTAGATACATAATAATATTTTGAGTGGTGTCATATAATCATTGGCAGCAGCATTTTTGTAAACATTAGCCGGTGCACACACATTTCAGTAGATTATATTTAGAAGTGTATTCAAATGGCAGCTATTAAGTCAGTATTAATCAACAGTTAGCTCACAGCGAGATCCAAGTTATTTGCCAATATAGAGAGAACCTACATTCTCAAACTCCACTGCTGCTGTACACTATTAAAAAAAGACATTTTCATCTTGACATGATCAGGATGATGTACCTGTCCTATTTGTGTGTGTGTGTACAGTAGTCTAGGGCAGTGGTTTTCAAAATTCAGGTTGCAGCCCAGTACTGGGTTGTGGAATGCAAGGCACTGAGTCACCTTGCTGAGCACCCAGGGACCCTGGCAGCTGGCCAGTAAGAACTAGTGGTCCCTACCTGTTCTGACACCACGCTGTACCCCGGAAGTGGCCAGCAGCAGGTCCGGCCAATGGGAGTTGGGGGGATGGTGCTTGCAGGCAAGAGCCGTGTAGAGCTGCTTGTGCGCCTCCACCCAGGAGCCGGACCTGCTGCTGGTCGCCTCCGGGGCGCAGTGTGGTCGGTGGTGCCAGGATAGGCTGGAAGCCTGCCTCTGCATCCCAGCTGCACCGCTGACCAGGAGCTGCTGGACATAAGCTCATGCCCCAATCCCCTGCCCCTGCCCCAGCCCCCTCCTGCACCCCAACCCGCTCATCCCCGGCCCCAGCCCAGAACCCGTACCTCCAGTCCAGAATCCTGACCCCCTCCCACACTCCAACCCCTTGCCCCAGCCCTAAGCCCCCCTCCCACACCCGAAACCCCTCATCCCTAGCTCTGTTGGGTCATGGGCATGAACAGTTTTCTTCAACTGGGTTGCCAGAAAAAGAGTTTGAAAACCACTGGTTTAGGGAAACATTTAATTATATGTACAGTTATAATTAGATGTCATCCATTTACTACCTGGGTCACAGAACATGTCTGGGGGTTGGTGGATAGCATTTAGTAATCACATCACAAAATGTAATGCTGGGATCATTTTTAGCATGCACACTGCACTCCTTATTCAGGCCTGTACTGTGAAAATTTGTGATAAAGTAAAGTTTTGTTTCTTAGAATTCTTCCTCAAAGATTTTTTCTTTTTCCAATGGACTTGTTTTCTTTTTACATGTACTAAAGTGAAATGATCATGAAACGTACAAATCCAAGGGAATCTTTCACATATCTCATACTTGGGTTCTTTACTTTGAGAGATTCATACTCTATTCAAAGGCATCTATTGAACCTTTTTTCTGTGCATCATTCACATTTGATATTTAGATTTTAATTACTTCTGCTAGAATAACAATTCTGATCATTGGATTACATTCAGAATTGCTGCACTGCTTGGTGAAGTATCTGCAGTTGTATGTGCTAGCTGTCTGTTGTTACCTGTAACAGGTGGGGATTTGTTCTCTCCATTTAAATGATAAAAAGTGATGAGAGCCTGATTGTTATGTTAATTAGGAGTAACTTCACTGAAGTCAAAGAAGTTACATCACTATAACTAGTAGGAGATTAGTATCAGGTTCAGCAGTTCCAATAAGAAAAGTTCAGGGAAGTGTGTAAATTATTTTTGTTCTTATTCAATTTCAGCTGAAACTAATAGATTCCTTATCTTTTTTTTGTATTTCACAGGGCTATTGTGGCTTTAGTCTACAACGTGTTGAAGGCGTTTATGGAAATGAACAGCACCATGTTTGACGAGCTGACAGCCACTTACAAGTCAGATCGTCAGCGGTAACTTTTTAAAGCTTTTTTGTCAGCTGTGCATAAGGCCTGCTGTTTAATTTTTTCCTCACATTTTGCTGTGATTGCATAAGTTCACACATAATTGATTGCAATGCCTCATTTTTTTCTGCATGCTCATTAGCCTTCTCCTTGCAAGATGCCAGATAATATCATGAATAGGTGGTTGTTTTCTCCCCTATGAAATACAGTACCCGTTGCATAGCTTGTGGATCTACATTCCTCACAGAACTCCTTTTGGCACCACATTCCAAAAGACTTAAATGTATCAAGATTTTCAGTAATAAAAGAAGAACAAGGGTTTAAAGATATCACTTTGCTTAAAGGCTTCAAAAAGGGTGGAGGTTGGACATGAGGGATTTCCTCAACACGTGACTCACCATAAGACCCATCCTACTTATCCTGCATGTGGTCTTAAGCCTAAGTGGCACCTTTCAGCCCTTTCAGTTTTTCCTTTTTCACGGATCTTGATATAGCTGAGTCCTTTAGCGTGCAGGATCCAGTAGATGCACCATTCATACAATCATTAGTTGCACCCTAGTAAAATGTTTTTTGTCTATTTTCCTTAATCTTCATTCTCCAATTATAGTGCATCGTCTTCTGTCTAAAATTTCAGCTTATCCAAAGCGGCAGGTGAAAAAAATGAGGAAACTTCGGGAACTCCGAGCAGTTTGCGACTTCGTTTAAGTCATGCCTTTTGTGTGACTCGGGGTTCCCACAAGCAAAGTGAAGGGTACTGTATGTCATCAAACCTTGTTAGGTTAGTATAGCCTCTGAAGTCTTTTGGAGGCCATGATACTGTTGAATTATGTGACCAGGTTCATAGTTCACCTTCCTTTTGATTAGCTTTGCTTTTATATATAATAAAATACAATGTTGTATACATTTAAAAATCTGTAATTGATGGGTTAGATGGTGCCCTGGATTAATGACTGCACTAACATGTTATTTCTGGAGTCCTGGGTTTAAACCTGAGCCAAATTGTAGGTGACTTGATGGTTTTTGTTCAGGCCCTGGTAGACAAGGTTCAGTCTGTCAGATTAGCTGACATCATCACTGTACAGTTTGTAGTGTGTGCAACACAGAATCCTAGGACTAGGGGTCTGATCCAGGAAGGTTCTGAGAAGCCTCAGCTACTGCTGAAATCGATGGATGCTGGAGGGACTTTTTATCTCATGAGGCATTCAGAGTTTCACAGGATCAGACCCTGCCATAGCACGTATGTTGCAGGTAATGACTGTGTGGAAGAGCTTTCTTAGCACTTGTTTACATGACCTCTACTTTATCTAGGGCTGGTGCTGATCTTTTAAATACATTTATTTATAAATTATTATTTTAATATATATACTGGAATGTAAAAAATGGGATAACTTCAAATATTAAACCATGTTTAATATTAACAATTAAACAATCGCCGTTTGCTGAGATAAAGACTTCTTAGGGTTCTGTGGACAAACATGGGCAAGTATTTGAACATCTTTCCATAGGAGATTGGATTTTCGTTTACTTAAGTGCTGGTGCAAAATTCATTAGTATTTGTAAGGAGTATTGTAGGTAGAAGTGGTAAATTGTTCAGTAAGAACTTGATAATGGGAACCCTCAGAATGAAATTCCGGTGTAAGAACACACATTTCAAAGGGGACAGGTGAATTCAGGGGCGGCTCTAGGTATTTTGCCGCCCCAAGCACGGCAGGCAGGCTGCCTTCAGCGGCTTGCCTGTGGGAGGTCCCCGGTCCCACGGATTCGGCGGCACGCCTGCGGGAGGTCTGCCGGAGCAACGGGACCAGTGGACCCTCCACAGGCATGCTGCTGAAGGCAGCCTGCCTGCCGCCCTCGCAGCGACCAGCAGAGCGCCCCCCGTGGCTTGCCACCCCAAGCACGATCTTGGCGTGCTGGTGCCTGGAGCCGCCCCTGGGTGAATTGTAGTCCAGTCCAATTGACTTCAGTGGGATTACTCTCAGGATCAGGGCCTAGGAATAGAAATAAGTTATAATAGACTTATGTTGGGTTCCCCGATAGAACAAAGTTTACAAAAATAAGACTGATGTATAGCCAAGTTATTTAGAATTTGTTAGGGCTAAAGTTTTCAGTGTCAATGAATAATAATAGTTCAAACATAGGTGAACTAATGAGGTAACCTACTGAAATATTTTAGAAAGAAAAGATATATGATACAGTGATTAGATAATATAATGATAAATTTCTGGTAAGTGTATTCACCATTTCTTATATTTAATTTTGAATTTTTTTCAGCAGCTATGTGTAATGAAAGTAGAAATTATGGATGAAAACAGATGTTTGTTTCTAACCAAGAATGGTGGTGTTAGATATGGCCAAATGACTGCTTTTTGACTAAATGTATGCAGTCTAAGTGAGGTGAATTTCCCAGGTAGCAAGTTGTACCAGAATAAAGCTTCTAAATCAGTGGAATATTTTGAGAAACTCTGCAATGTGACAAGTTGGGAATCTAGATATCAGTACCCTAGATATCCATGATGTTTATGTTCCCATTGGACCTGATCCTGCAAGGTGACTTAAGCAGAAATTGAAAGCTCTCCCCAACTTGTAGCATCAAGACCATACGTACTCCATGTGTTGTAGTTGTTATCAGAACACATTGACTTAATTTTATACTTATTTAAAAGCAATTACAACATTATGTCCCCACATTATAGCATAAGGACCATATTAACTCCAAATAACCAGTGACAAAGAGAGAGAACTCAGAGAATAAACAAATTAAGAAAGTTCTAGTTTAGTTTTTTAATTTTTGTTGGGTTTCCCCTGAAACCTCATCCACTCAGTTCCCCAAGAACTCAGTTGGACTACAGTCTTGTCACTCTGATTCCTTTATCTAATTAGGCAGCGCAGTCTGTTGGTAAAGCAAACATACAGATTATTTTGTAGGGATTCAGTAGGAATAAAGACAAATGCATTGAATGAGGGTCAGATCCTGTAACTGGATTCACACTAGCTACACTGGGATGGAGCACTGCTGAAGTTAATCTGGCCTTGTTTGAGAGACTAGGCTAGGTTTAACTTTAATGAAAGCAAGAGAGACCCTAATATCCTTCTTTAAACAAATAAATAAACTTGAAATTGTGAAATAGAACTTGGCCAAAAAGTATATATTAATCTGAAATGTAATATATTTGCTCCATAAAATATTTTAATATAATTCTAATATGAACTAGCTATTTTTGCTCTATTGTAAAATTAACATAAGTAAAGATTTTTAAACTTTTTTTATTATATCCCATCTTCTGTTTCTCTTAGTTTTGTTCAGCATTTTTGATGTAGATAAACTAAAGTTTGGAGTAAAAAATGTGTACTGAAAATAAATATACATTAGGGAAAAATGCATGTGCATTAGAAAAATTATTCCTCATAGCTTGTATCAAATAAGTATTTTTGGATAGGTACTTTTAAAGCTTCCTTGCTGTTAACACTTCATTTTATTTTATCTGCTAGTGAGAAGAAGAAAGAGAAGGAACGTGAAGAACTGTGGAAAAAACTGGAGGATTTGGAGTTAAAGAGAGGTCTTAGACGTGATGGAATAATTCCAACTTAACAAAAGAAACAAAGCAGCATTATTAACCTGTGGAGTCACACATTTATGTAGTAGAAGATGGAGCAACAGTTTTCTGTATTGTGCAACTTTACAGTAGATTTCACATTTGTTTCATTATTACAACAGCACTGTATATAACTGTCTCTAAGTAAAGGAAAAAATAAGGACTTTTCTCCAAAGTTTGGACAGCAGATGGACTTCTCAGAACTTTGCAACATAATCATTGTGTTGACCCTTCTTTAAATCCAGTCTTCAAAGATCTGTTGATGAAAATTGCTATGTCAAAATTTCATTGTCAGGACCTGTTCCTTATTTATCATTAGCAGAGAGTATGATACAACTTTCAAATGTGAACAATCTTAAATTTAGCTTGCCTTTCTGCTAAACTGTTAAATGTATTTATAGTAAAAGAGAAAAAAGATTGTCATTTCCTTTTGAGTTTGTGTAACATCCTCCTTCTCTGGATAACTTTACTGTAATTTGACGTTTTTTTCCCTTTTGCACATCTTCATAAGTTGAATGTCCATGCAGATCAGGGCCATGAAAAATATAGGTCCCTAAGATTTTGTTTACTGGTGTGAGTATCTTTCTGGTACCAGGCTAGCACTGGTACTCCTTCAATTTAAACATTAGGAGTAAAAATAAAGAGATGATAAACATAGTAGGGAAGGAAATTTCAGATTAATGCATCAATTTATTGTGAATCCACACTGTCTTGAATCCTTTGAAAATGGGCAATAGTAACACCATGAACTTCAGTACCTAACCAGTATTAGTTACATGTCATTGGACACACATACCAGAGCTCTTTTGGTAATACTAATGGCTAAATGATTACTATATACATTTTATTGGACCATTTTGAAATTATAACGACAAACGCTAAACAGTACAAGCATGAAATTGATCTCCAGTGGTCATGGGTCTAATTGGGAACAGAGCTGAGCAAACAGTTTGGACTGTTTGGAGTTGTTGCCTTACTTTTTAATATGTATTTATAAAGTATTCCAGCAAAAGAGGATGTAGCCTCTAAAAACATACTATAGTGTTTTTGTGACTGTAGTACTATTACTCATCACAGCGCCAGCCCTATGGTTTTAGCTGGAAAGGATTCTGGATAATATACTTCTGCATTCTGAAGTGGATGCTCATTCCTAACTACTGTATTTGTTACCAAAAGTGGTTCTACAAATGCTACTGAAAAAAAATTCTGGAAATCCTAATGTCCTGAGTATTAATAATAAAGTTTAAAATGCTTTTATATCAAAGGTGCATTGTGACCAAATTGTTTAAAAGCAAAACAAGAGGGCTGTATTATAAGTATGCATTATTGGCTATCTGCTTTGTATTTGAAAGTGGAATCTTACATCTTTGATCGTTAAAATGCTGATAAGACTTATGTACAGTATATATTTAGCTAATGCAGTTGCATTATTTTATACCGAAAGGTATGTGTTTCAGGATTTTTCTCCAGGATGCTTTTGAACTGTTATAGACATATGACAACAGTGAGCTGATAATCCTAAACCATCAATCCAGCAGTATTTATGGTATAAAGCTGACTTGGTGTTCATGAGTCTTTGTGTTAGTTGCAAACATGAACTTATGACCTGTTGCCATTGATAGAAATACAGTATAAGTATGAGCTTGTATATTTTTCTTCCTGCCATTCAAATATACAATAGAATTTGAGGTTTTCTTGTTTCCAGGTGCAAAAAAATTAAAAAAAATAAAAATGGGAGGGGAGCAGGAATCCAATCCCATTTTACTGACTGTTTCAGGATTATCAGGTCACAGTTTGTACACATGGGTCTGCACATTGGATGTTGTAAATGCAACAACTTTGTAAAAACTTGACACTGTTAATTCTGAAAAAAGAACAGAAGTAAACTAGTCATATGCAACACAAAACATCACAATATGGTTTAATGGGATTAATATAAGCCTCTTATAAGAACACTGACTGGGACTCAATGTAAACTTGGCAGATAGTCAGTGAAACATTTTATTTTAAAAGTGCTGGAACAAAGGTGCAAGCTCAGATCTGAAGATTAAATAAATTTATAACAAATCGTCCCTTAACCCTTTGATTTTTGACAGCCTTTTTGTTTCTACTACAGGTTGGGGTTATATTTAGTAGTGTGACTGTCTGAAATTAACATGCTGTATGAGAGGGTGCATTTAAACTCGTGCCTGACTAAGACTGAGTTAAATGGTCAACAGTTGAACTATTATGGTGGGAAGAAATCTTGGTGTTTCCATTTTTTTTTCTGCTTGGTGGAATGAAAAGAAATAATGTGACATTAGAAAAAGACACCTTGTCCTGTACTTAGAATTTAGGTGAGTGTTGACCATTCTTGGATGTTCTTGGTTTCAGCATGACCTACTGGAATTGATGATACAAAATGGATGAGAACCTAACTGGTTGCAATATTTTATTACCTCTAATGGGGGATACTGGGGAGTATCTAAAGTGATTTTCACTTCCACAATGGAATGTTTCTTAAATTGAATGAGGTAATGTGATGTTAGTCATGCAACTCTAAAAAGGTGAGGTCAGTCTGAGGTTGTACTTTGTGATGTACTTAAAGAAGCGCTTGCCATAGTAGTACTACAGAATCCACGCAATCCACTGTTGGCTGCAACCCAAAGGCAATAATCTGCTCCTGTCCCACTAGAGTCCATGGGAGGTTTATGCAAAGATAAAGGCAGCATATGGACGTAAGTCAATAGTGATCAGTGCATCTGTTCATTTGTGATTTTGTTTGCTTCATGGTTTTGAGAAACTACTTTTTTGTTAGTTTTTTGTAGACTGCTAACATTACAGTTGATGGGAGATCACTCATGTCTTGTACCATATTGGTTACAGGGGAAAGGATTGAATGTTGTCAGGTAAAAGTAATGAACTACATTTTCAAAACTAGAGCATTGCATGGGGATGTAACAGCTGTAAAAGTTCTTCTTGCATACTTTAAGTTGACCATGCATTGCTTTCTTCATCTTGCAAGCTTTCCTTATTGTTTTCTTTTTATTGCTATTGAATGTTTTTTGTCTCTCTTCCAAATCTTTGAATGCTTTAAATAAAAGTACTCTAATGCCATTGGAGTATTTGCAAGCAGGGTTACCGTAAATTAATCTTTGGTTTTGTTAGCATAAATAGAAGGATTTAATTTATTTTTACCTCCTTCTATATATGGAACAATCCAGGATGCAGAGCCCAGAACTGCTTGAGCTAGAATTGAAGCAGCTGTACTTATGTTGTACATGTGTAAGTATAGCCTCAGGCTCTCTTACACTATGGAAAAAGAAAATGTATTATGAGCTTTAAAAGCTTTTTTATTGTTTTGTGGGAGAGTTGGAGAACTGGATAGATATTTCCTCCCCCAGTGCACCTCATTTTCCTTTCAATTGGGAGCACACAACTGGCTTAGAAGGCAGAGATGCCCTTTTTTCAATACTGAGAGTTGCTCTGTGACAAAATGAGGGTGATAAACAGGCATGATGAAAGAATGTTTTTATTTGCACATTAATATTTTTATTTTTGTATCGTGGCTCATCAGCTTTCCAAAATAGCTGTGCAATGAGCCACAGACTAGTTTTTCTAGTAGGTATTGGCAGTGAGTTTTTTATATTCCCCAATATTTTCCTTTCAGAGTCTGGATAAAAGGATTGTGTATCCTCGAAGCAAAATTCAGCTAATTTTGATTTATAAGGAAGTTTTATCCAAGTGCTGCTTACTAGCCACAGAAGCAGCAGCATCTGTTCAAGAGAAACAGACATTCTATCATGACCTCTCTGAACACAGGTTTATTTTTATTTGTTTGGATCACTTACTGTAAATACGTTATAATCATAACCTCATGTATTGATGAGGGGTTTTTCAAATATAAATAATACCAATACATTTCTTGTCATTGTCCTATTTTTTGATTGTAGTATAAAGAATGACCTGCTCATGCTTTTTGTTTAAAAATTAGCATTAGAGTAATAGATTTCTTGATATTTTAGTATTTCATTGTTTAAGCAGGAGAGGGCAGCAAAAGTTCATTTCCCACTCTTTCCCCTTCCCCACCCCCCAAGAATGCTGTGGTCCGTTACTGTTTTTAAATCTAGATGCAGTTAAACTATTGGGTGGGTGGGGAAATAAAACATTTTTTATATATGAAAAGTTGCTTATGGAAATATATAGACTGGTCTAACCAGACTATGAAAATGTCTTCTATGCTACAGCAAGGTGGGAATAAAAAGAAAAATCTTCCACCTCTGGGTAAAGTGAAGCAGGTCTTAAAGACTTGGATTCAAAATGTCATTCTTTGGACATCGTTTACTTTCTTAAAAATGCTATTAAAGAAACAAACTCAAACTCAATGGTGCTCCCAGATATAAATGTGTATCCTTTCTCTTTTGCACATGTGCAAGAGGCTCTGTACTGTGGGTGCATCTAATAAAAAAGCAATGAAGTGTTTTCCAGGCGCGTGGCTTTTTTTCCCCTGTCTATACTTCACATGCCTTTTCAGCAATGGTCTTCCAGCCATTGGATATCATTTCTTGTACATGTCAAACATTAAGGTATCTCAGTGATGGAAAGATGTTGAGTTAGTGAGACAGGAATGTTAAGGCTCTGTGAGAATTTCCATTATAAGCTCCCAGTTTTCTTTTGCGAGTGTGGTGATTGGTCCTCTTAAATTGCAACCACATCTGAGTCTAACGGAGACCTTAAAACCATTGGATATGGAGCATAGGCCTTGGCTCTGTGGCATGGTTCCACTAACCCCTGTCGACCTTGAGCTCTGCAGGTGTGGAAAGGGAAAGACTGGTTGCTCCTCATGACTCCGTTCTGCCCCTTCAATCTCTGATCCAGTCTGCACTGTCCTATTCAGTTCTCCCAGCCAGAATCTGCAGTTCTTCACAGACCCAGCCCAGGACGATGGGGATGAACCCAGGCAGAGGCCAGTGGGCGGATCCTGTTAGTGTGTGACTCCTGCAGGAGTTGTGCAACCATGGAAGTCAAAAGACAAGCAGTGGAGGCACAGATGGCACTGGACTCAGCTAATCCTCTGGGATCTGTGGATTGAACCCCTTTCATGTTCCGTAAGGAGGCCAGGGCAGGGGGTAGCCTGGGTCATAAGGAATGATCATTTGCCCAATAATCTTGATTTAAAGGTTTTAAATCCTTAGGTAAATTATTCCATTGGTTAATTAACCTCTGTTAGAAATGGGTGCCTTATTTCATCTCTCAATTTGTCTAGCTTCAGCTTCCAATCATTGGCTCTTGTTATACCTTTTTCTGCTAGAATGAAAAGCCCTCTCCTAATCTTGTCCCTATGTAGGGACTGTGATCAAGGCACCTCTTAACCTTCTCTTAGATTAAGCTTCTTTAGTCTCTCGTAAAGTGTGTTTTCCAGTCCTTGGAATGTTTTCCAGTCCAGTTGTAAGAAATTAATATCTTCAGTGAGTTACTGCTCAGTGGGGATTTCTCTGTTGATTATTGTTAAAATAGGAAATAATCTTTAAGGACTCAGAGATATTTAAAAAAAGCTTCTTTGTATTTTCAGTACTAGTACCATAGGGCTTGTCTACATCGCCCTGCAGTTCAGACTGCAGGGCTGGGAATTGCAGAGCACTCTAACATGCTGCGCTGTAACTGCCCCGTGTGGACACTGCAGGCGTGAACCAAAAGGTACCTGGTTACCGTTAACATGGGCCTCTTTCAAACAGGTAACCTAAACACAGGTATCTTTTAGTTCGCTCCAGCAGCATCCACGTGACGCAGTTACAGCACAATTCTTTGGTGCACTCTGCAGTCCACACACCCCTAGTCTGCAATGCAGCCCAATGTAGACATAGCTGTAGTTTGCTAATTCCCTCAACCTCAAATTTCCTTCCCACAAATTCTCAGTTTCTCAGCCAGCAGCAGACCTTCATTCCATGTTAAATTCAGGATTACCCCACAAATTATGGGCTGCCCTCAATCATAAGTAGGGCCCTACCAAATTCATGGTCATAAAAAATGCATCACAGACCGTGAAATCTGGTTCCTGTGAAATCTGGTCTTTTGCATGCTTTTACCCTGTACTATACAGCAGGACCAGCTCCAGGCACCAGCTAAAGAAGCAGGTGCTTGGGGCGGCCAATACCAAGGGGCAGCCCTCCGGCCGCTATTGGGGCGGCAGGTCCGGGTCTTCAGTGGCAATTCAGCGGCGGGTCCCTCACTCCCTCTAGGAGCAAAAGACCAGCTGCCGAATTGCCGCTGAAGAGTGGAGCGGCGCAATTGCACTGACGCAGCTCTTTTTTTTTTTTTTTAATGCCGATTGGGGCGGCAGAAAACTTGTAGCCGGCCCAGCTATACAGGTCTCACAGGGGAGACCAGTGTTTCTCAAAAGGGAGTTGCAGGGAGGTCACAAGGTTATTTTAGGGGGGTTGCAGTATTGCCACCCTTCTATCCTGCCTTCAGAGGTGGGTGGCTGGAGACTAGCGCCTGTTGGCTGGGAGCCCAGATCTGAAGGCAGAGTTGCCGCCAGCAACAGCACAGAAGTAAAGGTGCCAATACCATGCCATGCCCCCTTACTTCTGCACTGCTGCTCTCCAACTGCCCAGCTCTGAAGGCACCACTATCACCAGCAGCAGCACAGAAGTAAGCCCCCCCTACAATAACCTTGTGACACCCCCCCCCCCACAACTCCTTCTTGGGTCAGGACCCCTACAATTACACCACCCTGAACTTTCAGATTTAAATAGCTGAAATCATAAAATTAACGATTTTTTAAATCCTATGACTGTGAAATTGACCAAAAGGGACTGTGAATTTGGTAGGGCCCTAGTGACAAGTCCGGGGGTACCTCTGTGCACTATGGGCTTTTACTCTTTTACTCTCGGAGACCAGAAGTCTGTATTAAAACATTTTCAGTTTAACATACATTGTAGCATCATTTGTGGCATTAATTCAGAAACTGCTTAAATCACATTACATTGAAATTTTTTTTAAGTTGTTTCTCAGTGTTTTCATTATTTCAATCCTTTTATTTTACATCAGACTAATGTGTTTTCCAATACGCTGGAAATGTCTGTTTCCCAAATGCCATTGCCTCTTTTATGCAGACAGAGAAATACGGCACTCTGTAAAGTTTGACGGCTGCACTGATCAAATTAGGTGCAGCTAATTTTTAAAAAGTCTGATCGAATAATCTGTTCTTTGAAAGAAGCGGATGTAGGCCCCGTTGCTGTGGGGATGCACCACTAGGATGCTCTAGTAAAAGTAACAGAAGCCACAACTATATTAAATGGCTCATTTTCAACCCTTATGTGATGATATGGTTGGTGGACTGTCCTTACCATTCCTTTCCTGTATTGACTTGTGTGCCATCTCAGTCTGTGGGGCAGGAAGGCCACCATCATGTCCATAATGTCTGGGAGGAACTTGCCAAAGGGGGGTCCAGAATCCTTCCATCTTCATTAGTGGCAGGGCTGGATTTAGGAACTGTATGATTGATTGGGAGCCTAGATTGGAATTTAGCTCTTGTTTGTGGACTCGTTATTGTGATAAGGAGTTGACGACTGCAGCTTTGACATGGGTTGACCATCAACCCATTTAGTTTAATGTTACAAGTTCACCTCAGCTTTTTCTGGTGCAGCAGGCACATCCGATTGGTCTGTTCACAGATGGACACAATTTCATTTCAGATATTTTCTTACCAGTAATACTATACAACTGGTGGCTATGATAACCTTTTGCTAGACCAGTGGGACGTTATACTCATCTATTGACACAATGACTCCCCAGCACACTCTGCAGAGGTCCCCTTGGCTGTACAGATTAAATGCTTGGGATGGAAGGATTGCAGATTTAAACCAAAAGATATACCAACACTGATAGTTTTTGAAACTAGGACAGGCATCTGCATTATATAATATTTGGAAGTTCAGACTTGTTAATGGATAGGACCCTACCAAATTCACAGTCCATTTTGGTCAATATCACAGCCATAGGATGTTAAAAATAGTAAATTTCATGATTTCAGTTATTTAAATTTAAATGAAATTTCTCAGTGTTGTAATTGTAGGGATCCTGACCCAAAAAGGAGTTGTGAGGGATCACGGTACTTCTATCCTTACTTCTGCACTGCTGCAGGTGGCGACGCTACCGTCAGAGCTGGGTAGCTGGAGAGCGGTGGCTGCTGGCAGGGAGCCCAGCTCTAAAGGCTGAACCACTGCCAGCAGCAGCGCAGAAGTAAGGATGGCATGGGATAGTATTGCCACTTTTATTTCTGCCCTGCTGCCTGCAGAGCTGGGCCCTCAGTCAGCAGCTGCCATTCTCCGGCCACCCAGTTCTGAAGGCAGCAGCGTAGAAGTAAGGGTGGCATGGTCTGGTATTGCCACCCTTACTTCTGTGCTGCTGCTGGTAGGGTGCTGCCTTCAGGGCTGGGCGTCTGGCCAACAACCACCGCTCTCCAGCCGCCCAGCTTTGAAGGCAGCACAGAAGTAAGGGTAGCAATACTGTGACCCCACACAACTCCCTTTTGGGTTTGGACCCCCAATTTGAGAAACGCTGGTCTCCCTGTGAAATCTGTATAGTATAGGCTAAAAGCACACACAAGACCAGATTTCATGATCTGTGACACAGTTTTCACAGCCATGAATTTGGCAGGGCCCTATTAATGGAGCTGCTACACTAAGGGCTGCTGTTTATTGTATCTCAAAGTAAACTGAAAATTGGCAGAAATACACTCTTGGTTTGCTTGAGTGAGGAAATGCGGAATTCAGACAGTGTTAATTAGTTATTAGTTCACAGGCTATTTCACAGGCACAAAGGGATATTATCCACATTTTCTCTACGTGACACTCCTCAGACAATAGTTGATTCACATAGTTTGTATTATAGAGTAGATTCCAAGTGTCAATTATAATTGAACTAATATAGTTCTTAGGAGTATGAAGGAAACAATGTTTCCTTCTGTAACTCAGTAATGCACACAATCGCATTTTAATGATATGCCATTAAGTGATACATGTTCAACAAGACTCAGCAGAGACAGATTTTAACGAACAGCGCCGAACCAAACATATTGAACAAAGTGCAGGTACTTATGACCACATGTTAGCAGGAGAGAGAGGTTGAAGATCAGGGAAGAGGTCAAGTATTTTGGTTATCTCCAAGCCTGAGAGATTCCCCTACTATGTAGTTTTGCTGGTCTCAGAGCTGATGTGAAAGGTCTTGAATATCAAGATTCCTGTCAAGTATGATACAGGGTTTGTTCCAAACTGATATCAGGACATAGTTGTGTCTGCTTCAGCAGAGGCCATAGCTAAGTGACTCTTCTATTTAAAATGGTTTCATGTCATAAGCTTCAGTTCCCTCTGAAATTTCCAGTCTGGATCATTAAAAGAACATTTGCCTATCTCAAAATCTGTTGCCACATATTTGAATATGCAAACCTGTAGGTTTTTCCCTCCAATGAGAGCTCTAAAGAGTTCACAAATAACACATTTTTAAAACTGACCTCTCATTTTGCCATTGCTTAAAATATTGATACAATAAATCTGACAGACCAATTAAAGATACATTGAGGACTGTGATTTGGAAGTTTTAGTCTCAACTTAGACTGGGGCTCCAGTAGATTTTAGCTGATTGTTTCAGTGCTATAATTTCAATGCATTCTCAAAAAAGCTACTTATCTGATAACTAGCAACCAAGTTGCTCGAGTCTCTTGATCCTAAAAATCACACTGTCATTTATAGAATGTGAGTGAAATTTAAAGGGAAGCATGCTGCGGCAGAAATATTCAAGACTACTATAGAGAAGGATAGTGGCCTTCACCAGTTCCTCTCTAGATAAATCCCTCCAACTTGGGCTCCAAAGGTTTGGAAATTGAAGTGTTTTGAAAAACAATCACACATGACACTCTATGGGAAGCTGAGCTTTCTTTCATCACTGTGGTTGGAAAAGGTTTCTCGCTTACATTATTTTTCTCTTGCTGCAGAGCAAACATTGCTGTTACTCTGACTGTCGTTATTACAGGTGACTTCTACACAGAAGCCAAACCGGAAGATGACAAAGCTGCTCTCCGGACCTGCATTTATCTCTCTTCTCCTGGAATAAGCTCAGGTATGTTCTGCATGCAACAATGCTGCTAGCTGTGCCTCACATCCCCCTGTTTAAGCTGGAAGTCAACAGCCACCTGTCCCTAAGGCTAAACTGACTCAGTGCGCCCAGGATCACCATGCCCTGAACAAACCTCTCACTTCCCTTAAGCCCTCCCAGGAACATCCTGGCTTTCTCCTTGTCAGGGGTAAATAATGGTAAATCAGGATGTAACACACAGGATCCACGCAAGCTCTACTCCATCACAGTCTGATTGCTAAAGTATTTGTGATGAAAATGATTAGCCGCTGACTATTGCAATTATTAGCAAATACAATTTGGAGAGTCGGGGTTAGTACATAAGAAAAATCCAATAGTGTTGCTGAGCTGGATTTTAATTTTCAAAGTATGAGAGCATCAGAGGGGTGACCAGCCAGGTCTAATGCTGTTTTAATCCCACCTGTGTGCGCATTGTCGGTATAATTCTGTTAGTCTTTCTCTTGACCTATTAACACTCCACACAAAACACATTTTATAGTTTCTTGTGTGAGAAATTCAAGTGCACTCATTACAAAAAAAAAAAAAAAAAGTATCTACACTTTGCAGTATATAGTCCCGGCAAAGGGGAAATGGGAAACCTGGATCCAAAGGAAAAATACTCTTTCAGCAGCAGCCCCTTGGTTTATATCAAGGACCTCAGATTCATTTTCAATCCTCTTGATTCAATCAGGGGGCTCATCCATAGGGCCTGATCCTGTGAGGGGCTAAGCATTCACAACTCCTCCATAAGTCAATAAGAGCTGCTAGTGCTCCACATCTTGCAAGCAATGCTCAGGACCTCATAGAGTCTCCAAATCTCATTCCTAGGAAAAGAGATTAGCTAATTTGATAGCTCATAAAAGACCCATCCCCACTTTTTTCTTTTAACAGCTCATAAACAGTAACCCCGATAAATCCATAGCCATTAAAACTGTTCTCTGTTTTCCCCTATTAAAATACCAAGCCAATTTCAAATCCTTGGCAATGAAATATGTGCCGTCTATAACTTAATGGAACAGCATTCAACTCATTATCAGGATGTTTGGCTTAATTACCACGGAAAACAACCTATAAACGAGCTATTTAAAGTCATAATGGCATTTTCTTTTGATCAGGTTTCAGTTAGTCACTAATGTAAGAAATCCTGCATTAGCTTCATCACGTCAGGCTGGGAGTGTTAGCGTAAAATGATGATGATTTTCCATGTAAACATGATTCCAAGGATAACAGGTCAACCAACCTTAACAGGTTGTAAAAGGGTTGTCCCAGAGCAAGGCTGGAAACAAATAAACTGAGAGTGTTTAATAAACAGATCAAAATATTGGGTTTAATGTAGACACTTCCTCCTGAACAGACTTTTCCAGTCCCTGAGATGTCCAAAACATAGTGGAGTGGGGTGAGGTAGAGGCTGAAATGTAAGCGTTCTACAGAAACATGGAAATCAGATGAAATAATATACTTTTCTCCAGTATTGGCTTTTCTCCCTCTTCAGTGCCAAGTTGAGAAGGCTTGAAGTCCAAAATCACAGGTTTCTCAGGCTCCAAACATATTTTCCTCCACTAGAATTTTTTAAAATGAAATGGTTTTCAATGACATGCACATTCTACCATGTCCCTCCATTTCTTCATCCCAATGTCCTTGGCAGTAAGTTTTCAACGTGATGTGCTATCTCAGTAGCTCCCCAGTCTGAAAACGTACCCCAGCTATCCAGCAGAGCATTGTTCTGGGTCTGAGATTAAGCTGTTTTAATCACAAGAATAGAAAAATGCAACTTCCCTGTTGGCTAAACTAAGAAGAAAATCTTTCTTTTTTTTTTTCTTCATTAAAATGTTTGCACTGCAACCACTAAGTTAGCTCTTCTCAGACAGTTTGTGAGAGGGAGGGCCAGAGAACAGAACCTTGATGAGAGAGGTCTGGGCCAGCCTTTTCAGGAACTGTGGGATTAATCCTGCTCTCATTGAAATAAATAGTAGCAGGATAAAGGCATATGACATGGCGACAATGCGATCTCATGTTCATATGGGAACACCTTGATACAAAACTAAGTTGTACTCCTTATGAAAACAAAGCCCAAAAGAGTGGGGAGAAAATCACACCTCTAACCCTAACCTGTGCCCGATGTTAAACCAGTGAAAGCAGGATACTTGTTGTGACAGGGTCAGGCCAGATGGCTACAGGAGAGTGATAGAAGGCAGATATATTAGCCCCAGGTTAAGTAGGTCCCCTTTCCCTGGGTAAGGTAACAGGGAAGGTTCCAGAACAATCAGGAGCTTTCTGGAAACAATTAAGGCAGACAGGATGATTAGAACACCTGCAGCCAATCAAGAAGCTGCTAGAATCAATTAAGGCAGGCTAATCAGGGCACCTGGGTTTAAAAAGGAGCTCACTTCAGTTTGTGGTGTGCGTGTGAGGAGCTGGGAGCAAGAGGCACAAGGAGCTGAGAGCGAGAGGCTGTGCTGCTGGAGGACTAAGGAGTACAAGCGTTATCAGACACCAGGAGGAAGGTCCTGTGGTGAGGAGAAAGAAAGTGTTTGGAGGAGGCCATGGGGAAGTAGCCCAGGGAGTTGTAGCTGTCATGCAGCTGTTACAGGAGGCACTATAGACAGCTGCAATCCACAGTGCCCTGGGCTGGAACCCGGAGTAGAGGGCGGGCCCAGGTTCCCCCCAAACCTCCCAACTCCTGATCAGACACAGGAGGAGTTGACTCAGACTGTGGAGAAGATCACTGAGGGGAGCAAATCCGCCAATAAGCGCAGGACCCACCAAGGTAGAGGAGGAACTTTGTCACATTGTGTAACATCATCTCCTACTCTGTGTATTCCAGATAATGGGTCCATGAATGTTTTTTATACGTATACAAAATTCAGACTGAATTGGGAAACCTATCTCACGCACTGCATATCTTATAACATGCACCTGACAAGGCTGTAGAAAAATTGCGTGTTAATATATTGTAGTATTTGAGACGTAGCTGTAATCATGTAGTTAGACTGCAGTGTAATGCATCAACGTACGGGAGTCTGTCAGGCTGTCTGTATACAACTCAATAAAACTGTCAGACAAATGAAATGATGCCTGTCCGTAAAAAGGACATGTTTGTGAACAGGAAACTATTGCAACAAACTGTCTGCAGCTGTGTCAACCAAAAGGAAATGTAATTCTCCTTTCTGTGACTGTCCCCTTTAAATGTAGGGGACCGTCCCTTTTGGTTGGATGGAATCCTGTCATTTTGTGATGAGATGCAGAATGTTACCGAGTGAGTCACTGCTCGCTCGCGCGCTCTCTCTCTCTTGGAAACTTTTTCTGGCTTCTCTGAAATAAGTCACCTAGACTGAAAATGATCTATTTAGCTTTTGGTGTAAGGCACAACAAAGTGAGGTCTTCCCAGAGAGTCTGTGAGAGGGAAGGCCATGAAACAGAAATTTTATAAGAGCGGTCTCTACAGGACTTGGCACAGGAGAGAATCTGGACCAAAGATTCTACTGACTGAACTTTACATTCCCTTTTCTATACGTTCGTAAAGGACCTAATTCTGGACCCTTTGATATCAATGGTAAAACTCCCATTGATCTCAATGGTGCAGAAAAGTCCCCAAAAAAATCTCTATATTTGAAATTCCAAAACTTTTGCCACACGCTGAATATCTTTTCCATTCAGGGCTTGCATTTAAGAAGCCTCTTCCATTTTGATTTTGCTGGTTCTACCTTTCCCCTTGTTACGTGGAGAGGACCTCTCTCAAACTAGGAAAACTTTTCATGGGTGACCACTGAGTTGGTGCACATAGCTGCGCATTTCCAACATCCAAAGGACCCCAACCTATAAAGTACAATTTCCCAAGGCAATCATGTTGGCCTAACTCTGCCCCCATTGATTTCAGTGGGAATTGGGCCAATGCTGAGCTTCTCTGAAAAGCTCACCTGTAAAGGATACAGCTGCTGAGTCATGAAAAATCCAGAGGATATGGGAGGATCCACAAGCTGAATTGCAAAAGACCATCACAGAATCCTAAAGAGAGAGACTTTTAAATATACTCCTACCTGACACTCCTTGATAAGATGAATCATAAATTTGAATTTCCTGTCTTACGTACAGTCTCAAGGATAATGTCTCAGGATCTTTCCTCCTGTACAGAAACCAGGGGTCTCCTGAGGCTATTGATAGGCAGCAGGTTTAATACAAACAAGAGAACGTACTTTTTCACACACCACACAATTAACCTGTGCAACTCGTTTTGTTGTGATGGCCAAAAGGATAACTAGGTTCACTTAAGAACTAGATAAGTTCATGGGGGATAGGTCTATCAATGATTATTAGCCAAGATGATCAAGGATGCAACCCCATGCTCAGGTTGATCCTAAACCTCTGACTGCCAATAAAATGATCTGAAGCATGAAACATCTTGTTAGTCCATCAAATGTTTACGAATTAATCTCTGGTTTGGAAGTCTCTCTAAATGAGAAAAGCATTTTGTTCCTATCAGGTTTTATCTGTCTAATATGATTAATTCAGACATAACCCATGAATAACACCGAATAAAAGACGCACTTAAGGGAAAGCAAAGGTGTTTAGCAACAGCACCATGAAATTGAATTCGCAGTTCTCGTTCAGTTAATCTGTACTGAGCAAGAGACGAAAATTGACTTCTACCTGAACCTCCAATGCTCATGCTTAGAAAAAGCAGATCTCTTATATTTGTGAAATTGTAGCTAAATTGTAATCAATGACGTGTTTATCAGTGGCATAAAAAACACCTGGAGGGAAGAGTTCTATTTATGGAACTACTGCACATATGCAGCAACCGTTCTAGCCCTCCATGATGGAGTTGTCAGATGTACGATCACTCTTGAAGAAGCAGCGTGAACAACTAGAGTGAAAAATGTTTTCCTAAGCAACACTGCACCTGCTATAGCCTTGGTTTGCAAGTGGCGTCTCGAGATGGATTGTAACAATAAAGGGGTAAATGCTGCTGGGGGGCATATGGCAGATATAAAAGTGAAAGATGCTGTCAGTGTGGTCTCTATGTGCTAGTTTCTAAAAGGGTCTAATGAGCTGGCTTTGGTGGAGTTACATCAGCATAAAACCGGGATGCCACAGTGTTGAATCAGGCCCAAAATATTTTACGTACAGGAAAAGGGCACCCAAACCAACATCCATAGCCTTTTAATGCCTTATCCGAATCTACGCTCCTACTTTTTCTCAATGTTGTTGTGGTCTGTGAAACAAACTGGGATGCTCCTTACACTCATTTTCTTGTCTTTCTATCACCTTTCCTGCCAATTTAGGATCAAGTTCTCTTTTCTCATGTTTATTACTCTGTTTAGGGTATTTACTCCTACCTTCCTAACCAGTAGATAAGCCCTTAGCTTCTGAAACCCTTGCTAGGGTGAAACGTACTTGAAGTAGCTTTACAAATCTATAGCTCTTAGACTTCGTGGTGATGGGCACTTCAGAAATACCTAAACTAGAAACACACTATAATTTCCCTAGTTAACACTCCCCATGTGCAAACAATAATAAACTCTTCATGGCAGGCACTGTCTGTGTCCTGTACAGGCCAAGCACAATATTAGTTCTAGATAAATAATAACCCTTATGGAAAGCTTGTGTGAAACAGGATAGAGCATCTCTCTGGAGGTCTTTCAAGTTGTCCTGTACAGTTTCACAGACAACTGAGTCCATTTTAAAGATTTCTCTAGGGTGGTTCAATAAAACCTATAGGTTCAAGAAACCTCCTACTCTGTTAAATTTTATGGGCCAGATCCTCAGCTAATGGAAATCTACATAGACAAATGTCTCCATCAAGAGAACTATCTAAGGTGCTCATTTGACACACACACACCCCCAGTACCAAAACGTCTGAGTGCCTTACAATCTTTTAATGAATTTTTCCTTGCGACACCTCTGTGAGCTAGGACAGTGCTGTTAGATCCATTTTCCGGTTAATGAACTGAGACACAGAAAGCCCAAGTGACTTATCCAAGGTCACACAGGAAGTAGGGAATTGGCCTGGAATCCAGGAGACCCTGGTTCCACACCCTAGCCACTGGACCATCCTTCCTCTCATGGTGTAATCTCTCTCTTGTCATATTCTCTTCCCCTTCCAAGGCAATGATGTCATTGTCATTCTCATGATTCTCTTAAGCATATCACATGACTAAACTATTCCCAAGTTATTTTTACTATGCTGCATTTCATTAGACGCTGAGACCCCATTTAAAAAACCCAAGTTCTATAACTTCAGGAGGGCAAATTCTGCCTTTAAGCACATAAGGCCCCGTTCCTACAAGCTGCTTTGTGTGGGCTGCCCCCTGTGCAGTGGAGTTGGAACAATTTGTATAGCAGGGATTGTGAAAGCCATTGAACAAAACTGTTAACGCTGTATAGGATGGAAACTACTTCAAGCCAAGGGGTGCAGCAGCACCCCTGCCCCTGTGCCCACATGGAGCCCTATTGAGATCCGTGTGGCTCCATGTGGGTGCCTCAGTCCCAAGCAATAAAGCATAACTTGCAGGATCAGGGATTTAAACTGGAAATCACCTGAGCTGCCAAGTTGAAATCCAGATCCAAATTTCCCCAGAGATTGGGGGGTGGTCAAGTTACGGGGGTTGGGTTGGTCTGTTCCAGAGAGTCTTGGCCTATTGTTGTTTAGGTGCTATGCCTGTTGGGATCCTGGCTCTGAACCTCTCCAGAGTCTGGGGCTGTTCACGGATTACCGTTTTCCCCCTCCAGATGGTGGATTTTGACTAGTATAGTAGCTTTGTGAGATCATTGGAATTGGAGTCAATGGAGGAGACAGTTAGATGCTTTGTTTCAAGAGGCCTCAGTTCCAGCTCTGCCTGTAAACATCACTGATCACCAAGGCAATCTGGAAAACAGCACGAAAACCAGTGGGGATGCATGTCGGAACAATGTGTCTGTTTTCTGGTGCACTGGACACGAACAATAGGGAAATTAATGAATTAAGATAATGTATCTTTGAACTGCTGTAGTTTGATTATGGAGCTTCATCTTCAACTTTTGAGCCTAGAGGAGGGGATTACTGGAGTTATGTCATTGCCCAGCAGGCTGTCAGAAAAGCCTAACACCCTCCTTTCAAAAGACCATTAGAGGAAAGCTATGGAACGCAGAAATGATTTGAGTTCAATTGCTTATTGTCAGTCAGGTATAATTTACATAGTACCTACATTTATTTGGCAATATGTTCCAAGTTCCAATTAAATGAGAGTAGATTTCCAGGTAATTACATGGGTTAGAAACACTGCACCCAATTCTGATTTTACGTGCATTGGCCTTGCACAGGTGGACTCAGGTGGAACTGATCTCTTGAATTATACTGGACTAGATGTGACCAGACTTGGGGCCAATGAAAGTCAAATAAAACAAGCAAGAGATTTTGGCTCCAGCAGGTTTAAGTGCGTACATCATCTCAAAAGTTGGATACTGGGGATGCAGGTGTCTCATTTCACATAGTGCCCAATACTTGAATCTGTCACATTAGTACAGATTTGTAACTATCATAGAATTATAAAAGATTAGGGTTGGAAGAGACCTCAGGAGGTCATCTAGTCCAATCCCCTGCTCAAAGCAGGACCAACACCAACTAAATCATCCCAGCCAGGGCTTTGTCAAGACAAAACCAGAAAAAAGAGCTGCAATACTTAAGGTTTAGATTCCAGTTCCTTAAAAATATAAAGCTAAGTGACATGAAATATTACAATTTGAGCATATTTGTCCACTCTTCTAGGTGTTTGGTGTGTTTTGTTTTGTTTATGGCAATATGCAGCATGTGAAAAATGGCTTCCATACAGTTCATGCAGGAAAAATCATCGTAACGATATGCGAAGTTCATGGAACAATGATCTTTTTGCCCTTTTGAACAGCAACTAGTGGATCTCACCCTGCAAGCATTGCTCAGGCAATATTTCCTGTTGAGTTTGCCTCGTTTAGGATCAAGCAGTAAATAAAGAGCAGTATTGATCTTGGAAGCTTTGGTTTACAGGGTAATTTGGTTTCAGAGCCCCCTAAGTTTTGCTTTGAATTGTGGAGTTCAAAAGAGCCCCAAATTAAAAGGGAACCAGGAATTTTTGCATGGATTTGATGCAAAGCGACAGTTAGTTTGAGTTCTTGAAGGTTTGAAAACCTTTGATGAATCTGGGCTGAATTTAGAATTTGTGTCTAATTAGGTCCATTTTCTGTGGTTTCGAGGCACGCTACCCACCCGCACTAATTTAAAAGCTCTTGTGAATTGCAGGTTTGCTTTGGGGGTGCTGAGATCAGGAAAATCAGCCAATTTTTATTTACAGTATTTTTTCCCTGAATGTTTTCTCAAGGTGTCATTAAAATGTGCAAATGATGCATTGAAGAGCTGAGAGAGAAATATATGGGTTGTTTGTTGAATACTACTCATTAGGTAGGCCAGGGTAAAATTTACAAAAGTGCTCAGGTGAAATATCTCTCTACTGAGCCCAATAACTTGTTTGACTAAAACATATATTCCAGAGAAGTATTCAGTCTTGATTTGAAGACAACACAAAGGTAAGATAATGTACCCATTCTTCTTGCTACTACTGGACATAACAGGCCAAGCCCTGAGTTTTTGCTTTCATAGATTCATAGTTTAAGCCACAATACTCCGTTAGATCATTGAGACTAACATCCTGTATGTCACAGGCCATTAACTTTCACTTAACTACCCTCGTATTGAGTCCAATAACTTGTTTGACTAAAGCATATCTTCTAGAAAGGTATCCAGTCTTGATCTGAAGACATCAAGAGATGTAGAATCCACAGCTTCCCTTGGCGGTTTGTTCCATTGGTGAATCATCCTCACTGTTAAAAGTTTGTGCCTAATTACTAATTTGAATTTGTCTGGCTTCAGCTTCCAGCCATTGATTCTTATTATGACTCTCTCTCTTGAAATTAAGAGCCCTTTAGTACCCAGTACTTTCTCCCCATGAAGGTTCTTATACATTGTAATGAAGTCACCTCTCAATCTTTTTTTGATCAGCTAAACAGATTGAGCTCTTTAAGGGTATGTCTACCCTTCAGCCTAGAGGTGTAGTTTCCAACTCAAGGAGACATACCTGTGCTAGCTCTGATAAAGCTAGCATGATAAAAATAGTGTAGAGCTGTGAAATCATGAGGCATGGGAGGGGCTAGCTGCCACAAGTAGGTACCCATGCAAGACACTAAGGTACAACTCCCCGTTCTGTAGGCATGGCCAGAATTCCTTGTTCCTAGATATATAGCTTGGCACTTAGCTATATTAAAACTCATTCTGTTAGAATGGGCCCAGGGTTATCAAGTGATCTGTGTTACTGCCCTGTCCTTGTTGTGTACCATGCTGCCAATCTTTGTATCATCCACAAATTTTATCAACAATGATTATATACTTACATCCAGATCATTGATGAAAATGTTGAATAGTTTTGGGCCTAGAACCTCACTAGAAACACTCCCATGCGATAATGATTCTTCACTGATGGCCAGTTTTTGAGATCTATCAGTTAGATCACATGTTATCCGTTAACATGTGCTCTGTCAATGTTGTACCGTGCACATTTTCAAATCAGAATGTTGCGAGGTACTAAGTCAAACATCTTGCAAAAGTCTCAATACTTTACACCTATGCAGTTACCTTTATCAACCAAACTTGTAGTCTCCTCAAAGAATGAGATCAGGTTTGTTTGACAAGACCTATTTGCCATAAAACCACGCTGACTGGCATTAATTATATTCCAACCCTTTAAAAATGTTTTATTAATTGAATCCAATTCAGCTTTTTGATTATTTTGCCCAGGATTGATGTCAGGATAACTAGCCTATAGTTATCTGGATCATCCCACTTACCCTTTTTGAATACTGGCACGACATTAGCTCTCTGCCAGTTTTCTGGAAAATCCTCTGCATTACAAGATTTATTACAAATTAACATCAATGGGCCAGAGATATGCTTAGCCCACTTTTAGGATACTTGGGTGAGAGTTATCTGGCCTGTTGATTGAAAAATAGAGTAGATGTTGTCTGAGATCCTCCTTAGTTACTAATAGGCTGAAAATACCTCATCATCCTCATGTAATACAAGTACATCATCCTGCTGCTTTCCAGATGAAGAACAGAAATATTTGTTGAATACTTTCTGCCTTTTCTGCATCATTATTAACAGTTTTACCGACTTCATTTAGTAATGAGCCTATACAATTTCTAGGGTTTCTATTGTTCCTAATTTACTTTAAAAAATTCCTTATTGTCCTGAGTCCTGCCAGTCATGGATTTTTTCCAATGTCTCTACTTCCCTTATCAATTTTCTGTACTTCATAACTTCCAACTTATGTTGGTTGCTATTTATTTTCCATTGGTTATATGTTGCTTTTTTATTTTTAACTGATGCTTTCACTTTGCCACTGAACCAGAATGGACTTTGCTAATGCTGAGATTTGCATTTCTTGTTAGCCATTCCTCTTGCAGTCCCAGTGGACAGGCCATGAGTTGCTCATGTTTGCTGATAAATAGGTTGGCTCATCTGCCATACCACAAATAACCAATGACAATAACTAAGATGCCTTCAGCCTGATACTTGATTCCTTTGGTCTGGCTGTGCAAAATTGTGAGGGAAAGTCCCACTTTCATTGGATGGATGGGGGCAGGATGCTGGTAAAGAGCCTAGTGACACTTTTTGTAGTGAAGCTCACACCCCCACCTGACCTAGCTGGCATTAGAACTTGGGGTGCTGGGGATGAGGCAGCACCCTCTGGCTTAAAGTGACTTCCATCATAGACAGGATTTACAGTTTTGTTCAATGGCTTTCAGCACCCCCACTATAAAAATTGTTCCAATTCCACTGCATGTGGCTTTGTGTCTGCACATCTGTGTATATAGCTCTCTGTAAACATGTGTGATATTATCTGTTTGTCAGTCTGTCTTTCCAGCTCCTCTCTCCACAGGCCAAAATCACCAAAGATGGCTGCCATAGTCCTTCAGTGTGACACTTCACATGGGCAAAATGGATCACGGGAACTGCAAAGGCTTTAGAATCCTGTACATTTTTAATTGAAAACAATATTTGGAAGGCTCAAAACCCACAAAAAGTAATGGGTGAAAATTGGGAAGTCCCTTCAGGTCTCTGTGCCTCAATTTCCCCATCTGTAAAATGGGGATAATGATACTGACCTTTTTTGTAAAGGGCTTTGAGATCTATTAATGTAAGGTGCTACATAAATGGTTGGAAAACTGGTCCCAGAGAGTAGTTATCAGTGGTTCACAGTTGAGCTGGAAGGGCATATTGAATGGGGTCCCGCAGGGATCAGTTCTGGATCCGGTTCTATTCAATATCTTCATTGCTGATTTAGATAATGGCATAGAGAGTACACTTATAAAGTTTGCAGATGATACTGGGAGAGGTTACAAGTGCTTTGGAGGATAGGATTGAAATTCAAAATGATCTGGACAAACTGGACAAATGGTAAGTAAATAGGATGAAATTCAATAAGGACAAATTCAAAGTACTCCACTTAGGAAGGAACAATCAGTTGCACACGTAGAAAATGGGAAATGACTGCCTAGGAAGGAGTACTACGGAAAGGGATTCAGGGGTCATAGTTGATCACAAGCTAAATATGAGTCAACCATGTAACACTGTTGCAAAATTTAAAAAAAAAGCAATCATTCTGGGATGTGTTAGCAGGACTGTTGTAAGCAAGACACAAGAAGTAATTCTTCCTCTCTATTCCACATTGATTAGACCTCATCTGGCGTATTGTGCCCAGTTCTGGCTGCCACATTTTGGGAAAGATGTGGACAAGTTGGAGGAAGTCCAGAGAAGAGCCAAAAAAAATGAAAGGTTTAGAAAACACGACCTGTGAGGGAAGATTTTAAAAACTGGGTTTGTTCAGTCTGGAGAAGAAGACCAAGATGAGACATTACAGTTTTCAAGTATGTAAAAGATTGTTACAAGGAGGAGGGAAAAATTGTTCTTGTTAACCTCTGAGGACAGGACAAGAAGCAATGGGCTTAAATTGCAGCAAGGGAGGTTTAGGTTGGACATTAGGAAAAACTTCCTAACTGTCAGGATGGTTAAGCACTGGAATAAATTGCATAGGGAGTTTGTGGAATGTCCATCATCAGAGATTTTTAAGAGCAGGTTAGACAAACACCTGTCAGGAATGGCCTAGATGATATTTAGTCCTGCCTTGAGTGCAGGGGACCGGACAAGATGACCTCTCAAGGTCCCACCAGTCCTACGATTCTATGATTCTATAAGAGCTAGGTGGTGGTGTTATTTTATATATTAGCCCACCTGGGTGTGGCACTCTGACCTCATTCCCTGTTCTGTCTTCAGAGACGTCTTTCATATAACCTACCTCACGCAAATGCATGAAAATAGGCTTTGCATGATCCCCTACAAGGTCAAACTGTGCTCTCATGAACTGACAAGGGGAACAAGTTCTAGTGTCAAGGACACTCTCTACCAAGGACACCCTGCCTCCACTTCCACCAGAGCAAAAATGTGGGGGCTCTCAGCCTCATTCAGTCGGGCTGATGATGGCCAGGGAGAGAAGGGCATATCTCTTAAGTCTGTGAGCCTCTCTGATGCATTCAGAATAATGGGGTTCTCTCTTCCTGACTGTTTTAGGTACTTTCTTCAGGAAGAGTCCCATGTATGGGGTTTTTTTTTTATTTGTTTGAAAGAAGAAAATGTGTTTTGTGGCTCATTAAGCACCTTCTCATTTCTGTGCGGGCAGGCATCTGTCTGCTGTGCCCTCCAGGAGTATGTAGTTCAAAAAGGGGACAGTCAGGTAAAAGTCAAATATATTCATATTTAGCAGCTAAAGTATACATCCTCTTTCATTTGAAATAAATCTGAAAAAGTTGACAAAAGTGTAAGCCCCCTAATTTTCGACTGTCTGGGGAAAGATTTTCTCTCTCTCTCCTAGACCCACCCACTTACCACAAAGTCATACAGGTGGTTAATTTTTTCTATTCAGTTAAATAATAATAATAAAGTTACCATGGCAACTACTACATTGCAGGACAGTGATGTTACCCATCAGACATGACGCAGCCCCTTAAATGCCAGCACATGTCCCATGAATAGCCAGGGCTTTTGAGATGCGGGGAGGGGTGGAGGGGATAGGTTTGCAATAGAATGGAATTTGTTTCCAGCTTGTTACTGCTCATTTTATTTTATTGTTTTAATTGGTGCAAATGATGACCAGGGACCTCATTCTCGACAGCTGAAAGATCCAGCCCTCCTTTTTCTAAATACTGGAGCAAGGGGAACGTGGCAAAGGTGGCAGGTCTAAAATCTCACCCGATTTTCCCTTTTTCAGGACCTGGGCTAACGCTGGTGGTAATAAAATAAAATAAAAAAAAAGTCAACTTTTTTTTTCTTGTAATAAAAGATAACTTTCTGAACACAATGAATAGTTTTGTGGAACCTTTTGGTTTTGGTCAAAATTTTTCAATGAAAAATGGAACATTTTTGCAAAAAATCTGTTTTTTCCAAAAACCAGACTGCTTCTGTTTTTTGGTTTTTATTTGGAAAAAGGGCAGGGGCAGCAGAAATTTTAAAAAAGTATGTGTGGGGCTTGCTTTTAAAATTTTCTCTGAAAAATAATTGGCATTTTTGGATCAACTCTAAGCTGAGCCTTTGCTTATGAGGTGCCTAGTGCTTCCATTGACGTCACTGGGACCTAAGAGTCCTCAGCAAGGCTCAGGATTGGGCCCTCAGGGAAGAGCCTGGGCAGAAGGAGGGAATAGGTCAGATTTTGGGCCTACCAAACTTACCAGCTCCTATTGATTTCATTTGGAGATGTGGTTGCTCAGCACTTCTGATAATCAAGTACGTGTAGGGCTTCCACTAACCAAATGTTTATGTATTTTTTCTAATAAAATAAAAGGCAGCACAGCCAAGCACTTGTGAGCAGCAACAATGACATTAAAAGGTCTCCTCTACAGCAGCATTTCCCCCTCGAAGACATTAAACAAGAACAAGCTGAACTGGGCATTTTGAAGATTTCTGACTTTGGGTTACAGCTTGGTATGTACCAATAAATGGGCAATGAAGCTAAGGGCGGGACATAACCATACACTGGTATTTAAATTAAAAATCCTCCCAGTTCTTCTAGCTTCTCTTTACGACAGGCTCGTCAATAGTTCCTGAGAGGAAAGATGGTCTTGTGGTTAAAGCCCTGGGCTGGGCTTCAGCAAATTCCTGGCTCTACTTGTCTCTCTCTGACTTTGGGCAAGTCGCCTTCATCTCTTTGTGCCTCTGTTCTCCATGGGCCTGTCTTTGTCTGTCTTAGCTACTTGGACTGTAAGTTGATGGGGCAGGGACTGTTCACTTCCTACATGGAGAGCACCTAGCATGATGGGGCTTCAGTCTGGAGTGGAGCCTTTAGGCTCTACCCTAGCACATAAGAACGGCCACACTGGGTCAGACCAAAGGTCCATCTAGCTCAGTATCCTGTCTTCTGACAGTGGCCAGTGCCAGGTGCCCCAGAGGGAATGAACAGAACATGTAATCACCAAGTGATCCATCCCCTGTCACCCATTCCCAGCTTCTGGCAAACAGAGGCTCGGGACACCATCCCTGCCCATCCTGACTAATAGCCTTTGATGGACCTGTCCTCCAGCATAAATAATATTAATAAACAATGGTTGCTAGGGTAGCATCAGGAGTGTCTTTAACCAAAATCTAAACTGTTTTGAGCTTTCTAGTTAAACTTCTGTTTGCCTTCCACAAAATGCCCCTCATGTTTTTCAGAAAGTAAATACATCTGTTGGAGAAGAAGCAGCAGCAGCCCTAGTCCTGTGTCCTGGTTCATGACAATACATAGCACTTGCACAACACTTGTCAAACACAAACAGTCTCCCTGTTCACTGTTGTTTCACACACAGGCAGGAGTGAAGTCAAGCAATGACTCTGTTTCACATTGGCCACAGCCTGGAAACTGTATCAGGAATTGGCAGTGCTCAAAGAGAGTCAGAGCTGAGCACCAGCACTTTCTTCTAGCACAAACTGAGGGCCAACGCTTCTCTGCTTTTCATGTACCATGCGCTGGGTAATAACATGGCAGGCCTCTCTGCTTCTACCATGAAACTGGCTCTTCACTGAGTGAACTATTTACAGAGATGCTGCAACTGCAGCTAGCATCCCAGCCATGGCCTTGTGGTGTAGCTTCCTGGGGCCTCCACCAAATTCTTCTGTCCTGTAACCTGTGCTCCTGCCCTTCATGATGAGGCATGGATCCTGATGGGGATCTCTGGGTGCTACCTTATTGACTATTTAAATATCCAATATAGCTGCAGGTTAAAGGGATAAACTTTTGGGGGAAAGAAGCAAGGAGAAAAGAGTGGGTGTGATTCAATTAAAGTAAGAGGATGTCCTGGCTCAGTTGGCTAAAGCATCTGCCTAGGAAACAGGACCTCTTGGTTTATATCCCAGTGGAGCCTGGTGCAGGTTTTTGTTCAATCTGTTTAGCTTGACAAAGAAGACTAAGGGCTGACTTGATTACAATCTATAAGTATCCAAATGGGAGATAAAAATTGGATAACGGGCTCCAGTCTAGCAGACAAAAGTATAACATAGTCCAATGTCTGGAAGCTGAAGCTAACCAAATTCAGACTGGAAATAGAACATACATTTTTAACACTGGAGCAATTTACAGGGGTTATGGTCGATTCTCCATCACTGGGGATTTTAAAATCAAAATTAGATGTTTTTTTTAAAAGATATGGTCTAGTTCAAAAGGAATTATTTTGGGCCAGTTCTTTTGCCTGTGTTATACAGGAGATCAGACTGGATGAACACAGTGGTCCCTTCTGGCCTTGGGGGCTATGAATCTATTCTGCATAATTCAGTCTTGCTGTAGCAGACACCACCATGCAGGGACCATCAGCTTAAACCTGTACTCCTGCATTGTGTCTTTCAGGCCAAATCTGCAGTTCTTGGTTGGAGAAAACTCCCACTGACTCTAATGGGAGTCTTGCCTGAGAATGGCCAATAGGATTGGGTGCCCCCATCTAATTTAAATAATGGAGGCCAAAGTCAGAGGTGATGTGCATGAGGGGTGTACCTCAAGTCAGTGGCAGTGAATATAAAATGGTGTCATTTACAGGCGGAGAGATTGGCAGGACACCACTGTGGCAAGAAAAGCAACCAACAGGAGGATATAAAAAAGTAAAGGGAGACCTTGCTGCCTGAATATTCTCAGCAGCATTAGAATATATATAGACACAAGTCTTGATCTGCTACTGACCCGTGTCATGGACTCCTGTGCCTAGCATAGTCAATGGGCTTCCTATGGGCACATAATTCTGCTCTTGTGGATGCAATTGCAGTATTGGAGCCTGCATTATTGCTGTAGGAAAAGTGCAACTAGGATCCTGAAACCTGGATAGTGCATTAAGAGCATTGTTAACCTGTGTAACATACCTGCACGTTGATGGAGCTCTCGGTTGCCTTCTTTGGTGCTGAATGCTAAATGATTAATGAATAATGCATTTATTGGCTGATTTCTAGACACGCTCTCTGGAGGCACATATACCCCCATCAAAAGGGCATGCAAGGCAAACAGAAAGATCACCATCAGGCCTGGGAAAAGAGATGGGCTTTGCACTATGTCCTGGAGGCCAGCAGACTTTGGCTTTGTCAAACCAGTGGTGGTTGGTAAATTTGAGTTGAGACCCTTCTTGTCCAAAGCTTTCTTGTCTCAAGAGTAGGGTCCCGCTCTTGGTGCCAACTGATCCTTTCAGATTAACAGTGAGCAACTTGATGGGTTTGTTCTAATAACTGGCACTTGTGTAGTGCTTTTTTTGAGATGCACAGATCTCAGAGCACTTTGCAAAGGTGACTGTTAGAGGTGGAGAAACTGAGATTGCAGGGAAGTGAGATGACTTCCCCAGGGTCACACATGAGCCTCTGACAGCATTGCAATAATTTGCATCTGGACCGCTTTTCCTAGTTCCATGTTGCCTGTCATTTTTGCCCCAGGACTAGATGAAACTTTTATATGCAGGACAATGGAAATGGAAGAGTTTCCTAGCGTGAGCCTGGGCACAAGGATATATTTGCATAAATGGTCAGGAGACTTGCTTTCTGTGAACATTTTTGCAAACAAAAAATATCACTTGCTGATGGTCACAGAAAGTGACTAGAAAGGGTCTTGTTCACAGTGTGAATTCCGGGTTTTGTGTGCATGACTGTTTGTGAATATTTCCTGTGTGGTGTTTGCCCATCTCTTGCTGACTGTGGGATGATGATTACCTGAGTGTCTGACTACAATCCTAATTTTTTTTTTTTTACAATACCATAGTGCAATCTCTTTATCATGAAAATGCAACTTACAAATGTAGATTTTTTTTTGGTTACTTAACTCCATATATTCTGCCATATTTTCATGTTATAGCAACCAGACTCCGATGATGACCCAGAACATGTTTGTTTTAAGAATGCTTTCACTGCAGATTTGACAAAACGCAACGAAGGTACCAATCTGAGATTTCTAAAAACAGCTACAGCACTCAACTGAAGTGCCTTCCAAAATCCGAGAGGGATGAGGTGTGGAACATGATTGCAAGGGGTTGAGATTTCACTAAGGCAAAGAAGATCCATCTTGCCCCAGTGCATGCTCATTATTCCACTAGAATTATGTCACTCGCCAGATACCCCTTTTGTTTCAGTGGGTGATGTTATGAAACAATACCCTGTAAGTTAATTGGTATTGCAAAGCTGAGGCTTGCTCTACAGTCACTGTCTTTGATGTCTTCGGTAGTTCATGTAAGGATCTGCCTCTATTTTGCTTTGATTGACAAGCCCCTTTCTATAAATTTGAGCAATTAAGCAGCCCAGTAGCAGCTGCTAAGGAGAGCTGCTAAGAGCAAACCTGACACAGACTGCTGTGCAGGTCTCCTGCCATTCACTTTGACATTCTGAAACACCATCTGCAATTTAAAACTGCATAGGCAGATTTGTATCCGACAAGTTAGGTAAGTGTGCTTCTGTGTTTGCTGTATGTCACTGCTCCGGCTCAGGATTAAACCAGGTCTTGCTAAGGTGACAGAGAAGAAATGTTCAAGTTGTACTGAAATCTATTATCAAATATTACTATTTAAACAAGGAATTTTAGGATTAGTCTATATGAGAAACGCAAGATTAGCTCATACATACATGTATTTAATTCAGTATGTGCCTATAATGTGTGTATGTGTTTATGTATATAGATGTCTTTCCAACGTTTAACCTCAGTGCATGAAGTTTTCCACACTGAAAACTTCATATTCCTATGTGTGTATATGATATATAGTCAGTATGTGTATACACAGATACAAATATGAAGTTTTCAATGTGGAAAACTTCATGCACTGAGGTTAAACTTTGGAAAGACGTACCAAACCGAGCTGTTAGGTCAATGGGACTTTAGATCGTCAAGCTTCTACTTAGTCTGCCAGATCCTCCCCTGGTGTAAACTGATGTAGCTCCATTGACTTCAATTGACACTGATTTGTACCAGTTGAGGATCTGGCTCAGTGGGCGCAGTTCTATTTTCTGTACAGTTGGCTACGCCCCCAAGGTTAACTTTCAGTACCTGGGGTTTTTACATGGAAAACTTTATATGAAATAAAGGCTTGAAAGGTAAAAGAGGAATATATTGGTGTAGGGCTTGATTCACTTGTTTGTTGCCGTTTCCATCTCCCTTCTCTGGGAGGAGAAGCCGCATTGGGAATGGGGGGTCCTTTCCCAGGGGGTTTTGCTGGGCCGAAGCCGGTTTCATAAAAAAAAATTTGGTTAGTGGAAGTTGCCTACAAGATGTGCTGAATCAAGGCATCTCTCAGGTACCTTGGCCCTGCCCTCCCTTGTCTAGCAACAATCACTTTCTGGGCTGCATTGGCAGGTTAGCTGCCCTGACCAGCTCTGTCTCCTGGCAAAGTGGCAGGTGGCACGTGTTGCTGCATCTCTGTCTGCCTGGGCTGCAGCCCCCAGGGAGTGAATTAAGTGTTTACATTCTGGAGAACAACTATGTGTGCAAAATATTCTGGGGATTCTTAGCAACAGGTATATGGTGGTAGTGCCCTCCCTCCCATCAGGATCAGGGTTTACAGTCTGAAGACAAATGAAACATGGGAATGAGGGGTGGGGAGAGAAGACAACTGTTATAGACAAAGGTGTGTTTGCAATTGCCCCCGGCTAATTTATTTCAGAGCAAGTCCCATCTGTACCTGATGCCGTTCTGAATTGGCTGTTATTTTTTAACAAGCATTTCAGCAGAGGTGAGCCTCGAGGAAGAGATCCTGGCTGTTCGGCTCAGCCTGTTTCCTTGTTCCTGGCAGGGCTATTCAGTGAGCCTGTGACACCAGGTTCCCTCTGCCTCTCTCTCTCCGCTCCACCCTATTCCCAGTGAAGCCGGAGCACTGCCTTGCCTGCTTCTCTGCAAAATTCGCCATGCTCAGGGGTGGGGAAACCAGTGGCCCACCGGGCTTGACAAACCCCACAGCTAAAGTTTGAGATTAATCCCAGAAGTTATAGCAAACCCAGCCACTACCCTGCATTACCTAGCAGCACTGCCTGTGTTGTACGGAGGGAGGAATAAGGGGATGTGCCATCTTCTCACTCCTCCTCACTACTGGATGCAGAAAGGAAAAGGGTGGCTAAGAGGGGATGGTGCCATCTCTTCCCCTTCCCGCCCTAATCTCAGCACTGCAGATACAGTACACATGCCCAGGACTAAGGGTGCTAACTCCTTGGGGCTGAGCATGTCTCACAGCTCGCTGTGTGTCTCCTTTCCACCTTGGGGTGCAGCATGAAGCTCCGTCACGTGCTCCTGGGCTCCCTGCCTCTCCTGATACTGGCTGGCTGTGTCAGTGCACTCGAAGCCTCCACCATCAACCTGCACACCTTCATTGGCTGCGCTGTGCGTGAGTTCACCTTCCTGGCTAGGAAACCTGGCTGCAAGGGGATGCGCATCACCACGGACGCCTGCTGGGGACGCTGCGAGACTTGGGAGGTGAGCAATCCCTGAGGGGCACCTTGCGGGGGCAGAGGTGGCCTAAGGAGCTAGCTTGAAACCAATGGTTCTCAAGCTATTTACCACTGTGGGCTGCATGTGCAGCTCTCTGTGTTATGTGGGTTGCATCCATACAATATATATACTACCTGTATGGGCCTGAGGTTGTCACATGGGCTGCAGCTGTGTGCTGACTGGGCCACAAGTGGGCTGCGGGTTGAGAACCACTGCTCTAAACAGCACCAGTGTTGGTGTTGCTTTATTTTTTTTCAAATGGAGATTGGCAAGTGGTGCAGGAAGCAGCTTATGATTATTCCCCTAGCACCAGGGAGGCTGGTCTTGTGGTGAAGCCCCTGAACTAGGACTCATGAGATCTGCATTCGACTCCTGGCTCTGCCACAGACTTCCTGTGTGGCGCTGGGCTAGTTGCTTAATCTAGCTCTGCCTTGGTTCCCTGACTCTAAACGAGGATATTTCCTTTCTCTCCGTAGCTAAATCACACTTAGATTGTCAGTTCTTTGGGACAGGGACTGTCTTTACTATGTGTTTGTACAGCACCTACCATGATGGGACCTTGGTCTCAACTGAGGCCCTGATGCACTATCATAATACAAACAATAAATAACCACAGTGACAAGACCGTGCTTGGAAGTCAACAAGCCAGCATGAAGGCAAGGCCCCTGGTCTGGTGAATGACCGTCAAAATACAAGTGCCAGCGACTGACAAATTTGCCTTGAGTTATTCATTTGAACCATTGTTCAAGAGAAACACCAGCATCATGTGGTAATATTTATAAAGTGCTTATGTAATACTCTCATTATGCAATGTGAAAGCCTCTTACGGCTTAAACCCTTAGGGGAAAGAGCCCTGTATGACTTTACTGAAAGAAAATTCCTTTGAGATTAAAATGGACCCCTTGATTCATGGGTAATATATTTTGTTCCAAACATCATATCCCAAAGAGAATGTCTTTCTAATTTGGTCCCATTTAAATTGCAGCCCAGGATGAAAATGAGGTAGTTCTGTTCTGGATGGAGGCGTGGGGGTGAGTGGGTGAGGGAACAAGTCTACACACATTAGAGATCAAACTCATGACTCATTTTATCTTGCTGTAATGTAAACATTTAATGGGCTGGATTCGTATGTCTTTATTCAGGGAAAATCCCATTAATGTCAGTGGGGTTCTGCTGAGTAAAGTCGAGGGACTCGTTCTGCTGATAACTGATGGGGAGAAGTTTTGGTTCAGACTTTCCTACTCCTTCTTTTATCGCCTGGGGGCGAGGAGGCTGGGCCACTGTTTGCTACCCTTCCCTTGTGGAATAAACTGGGGAATTGGGGGGGAGGGTTCCACCTCCATAACCTAAGGAGCCTTTGAGAGCCACATGCATCTTGTCACCTTGCTCCACCAGCTCCCACTGCTCCTTGGAGGCCCTTACTTGACTGCAGCTGCCGCTGGGGCAGAGTTAAGTTAAATTCATAAAGTTTTTGGCCCTCCTGTTCCTAGAGAGTCCCCAGATGTATTGTATGGGGGACTTAATAACATGAGGGACTTCTGAAGCACATGGTGTCTGTGATCAGTCTGCCAGGACACCTGGGCCTCCCGTAAAGAGCGTGGCAAGCCCTTTCCACACCTCAGAGGGGAAACAAACACAAATTAAACTATCCCTATGCTGTACTCACTTGTGCTGCTTCCCCCTGCAAGTTGGAGGGGGCAGGAGAATCCAGAGGAGTCCAGTTGGCTCCTTTGTATCCCTCTGCCCTCCATCCTGCCCCACCTACTCTTTCAAACTTCTCTTGAGGAGAAAAGAGGGATCATGCTGCAGAGGTATAACTTCCCATCCCCATCCATGGGCACAGGCTGCCCTCCCCCTGCAAGCTGCAGCTGTGCTGAGTGCAGGGAGCTCTGGTCAGACTACGGCAGCCCATCCCAGCACTGGAATGGATCAGAACTTTACAAAAAGTTTAGACTTTTGAGTGAAAGTCAAAACCACAATTTTTTTTGGCCAAAAACTGAAAAATAAATCTCACGGGTGTTGTACTATAGGTGCCTCATGCTCTGTTCTCCCTTGTGGGCTGGGGCCAGACTACACCTCCCATGATGCACCGTGGTTTCCCCTTTTTGCTGAGCCTCAGTAGTGCATCATGGGAGTCCCATTGCTGCAGTGCTTCAGGGACTATATAGGCTGGCTGGGGAGCCTGGCCCATAGAGGAGACTGCAGCATCCAAACTGCAACTCCTCCCACGCAGCATTGTGGTGGCATTTATGAATAGTTTTTTTGTTTTCAGGTGTTTGGGTTTTTTGACAAAAAGTCAAAATTTTCCACAGAAAGCAGCGGCGCTTTTTGTGCAGCTGAAACCCCAATTTTCTGTTTTTGTTTTTTTTTTAAATCAGTTTTGAGAGAAAAGGTTTTGACCAGCCCTATCCAGCACCTTCCATTTCAAAAGAATTCTCAGGGAAATGGTCATAAGCCGAAAGGAAAAGAGTCTAGTGGGACCCATACAGCAATCAGCCTAACAATTATTTCTAGACAGTCTCTTTATGGACCTGGTCCTGCAAACCAATTGTCCCCACTTTTGTGATTAATCCCAGGGAAGCAACTGGGACTGTGGGGGTTTCAGGGTCTAGCCCCAGTGCTATTCGGCTCAAAGCTGTCCTGAGTTCCTCTGGCCTTTGTCTGATCTCGGCGTTTCCCCCCACCTAACAGAAGCCTGTGCCGGATCCCCCGTACATCGATGCGCACCACCGAGTCTGCACCTACAATGAGACTAAGCTGGTTACGGTGAAGCTGCCGAATTGTGCTGCTGCTGTGGATCCTTCCTACACGTACCCTATGGCCATACGGTGTGACTGCGGGGTCTGTGCTACTGCAACTACTGAATGTGAGACTGTCTGAGTCGCCTGCCCCCTGCCGGACAGCGGTTCTAGGCATTTGGGGCCAAACTCTGTTCTGATGTACACCCAGAGTAACTGCAGGATTGCGGGTGGTGTAAGTCAGCATGGAATTTAATGCTATGGCTCTAATGCTTCTACTCACTGATCCTTCTGTATGGTAGAGGCACAAGCTTCTCCCAGCTGCCAGTTGTTTAACGATCTAGTCAGGGCTGCCCAGAGGATTCAGGGGGCCTGGGGCAAAGCAATTTCGGGGGCCCCCTTCCATAAAAAAAAGTTGCAATTCTATAGAATACTATATTCTCGTGGGGGGCGCTGCGGGGCCTGGGGCAAATTGCCCCACTTGCCCCCCACCCCCCCGGGTGGCCCTGGATCTAGTTGACCCAGTGAAGTAATAAGGAGCCTCACAGCAACATATCAGATGGAAAGTACTGATACAACTTGCTCTAGCCACAGGCATTTCACAGTGTGAACTTGCCTCATGCATAAAGGGCACATTTAATTAGAAGTCGTAGACACATTGAAATTGACAAGAAGAGCATTAAGGGCTTAGTAACAATGAATTTGTACATTTCAGGTTTTATTTCTCCCAACCCTGAGCCCTGAATGCAAAATACTCAACTCCCATTAGGCTGGTTTCTCTTCTAATTTACATGGGGGTAAACCAGGAATAACTACATCAAGGAAAAGGGAAGTATAGAGCTTTGAGCCCAGTATCCGTGAGACCAGAATTGGGTTCAGAAACATCTACAATATCAATGCATGAATGCTAAGATAATTGCATCATCACGACCCTGATGCAGCACTTGCTTAGTTCCTTAGTTTAATAGGAATGGACTTGGGCACGTGCTTCAAGTTGGCACATTTGCATGTTTTGCTGATTTGGGTCCAATGTGCATAAAATCTTATGCAAAAGCCAACCCAGGAGAAAATTCCTTAAAAAAAGAAAAAGCACTTCAAATCTGAAAGAAAAATTAAACATTTCTTCCCCGTGCTGGTTCTGCTTGGAAAGAGGGCAAGAACTGATTTAATATAAATCAAAGAGGCTCTCTATGGTCTGAGTCTCTTGATGATCTCTCCCACTTTGTCAAGATGATCCCAACCACAGGCCCAAGAGAGGCTATGTAGGATCACTCTACAGTCCCCCGTGCAGCTTAGCTCCATGGAGACCTGTTCTGTGGGAGAATGCACATGCTATGGGCTGAGGTAATGAGACTAGGATGCTCACCATGAAAGCTTTAAAATTGTGCCTCTGATGCCCAGCTAGCATTGCCACAGTATGTGTGATATTCCCTGTGGTTAGTGCAGGAGTTTCATTTAGTTACAAAGACCATAGCAAAGTTTGCAAGTGCGATCCACAAGTGCTTAGAGATCCACTGGCCACCACATGGGGAGGGGCGGGACTCTATCTATTAGTATATCCCAACCATGGCCCCTGACCAGCTGCATAGATGTTCTGTGCCTTAGCTCCAGGTTGGAGAAGAGGATTTTGTGTCTTCTATCCTTGAATTGTTTCACTCTACATAAATGGTCGGTTTGGGTTGTTGTGAGAACGGGAGTTTTGCCCAGTGTGAGCTGTTAGCAGGAGCACACACGATAAAAACAACTGTCTTAACATAGTTGTTCTGATAGGATTTCTGAACAGATTAATGTTAAACACATGATTTACCCACCTAAACCCTGATTAAGGCTTGAAAATCAGGCAAATCAAACAGCCTTGTCTCTTAGATAGATTTCCTTCCTGTCCCAAGAATGCATGCTCAAAACTACCAAGAAAGCTTACTTGAAGTTTCTTCTGCCCGTTGAACTATATCTTTTAATTTAAGCTGTAATTTATTAAATGCTGTAATTTTGTGTCTATTGAATTGTAAAAGCTGCATGCCATTTGTGTAGGAATAGTGGTGGATTTGAATAGTGGTGCTCTGCCGATCCTTTGAATAGGCAGACTGCTGCCCTGAGCAATAGCGTAGTAGCAGTTTTCCGCTGACCGGGATGTTAACTGCCTTTAAGAATTCTGCAATTTGTTTCAAGCTGCAGCTCCCATCTCTGCAGTCGTGGTGGTGGTGTAAATGGCATTGCTCGTATCCTGAGCAACTTGCAAATTTCTGTGTGTCCTTAATAAATCTGAACTCATACTATGAAAGCAATTTGAGACACGCTTCTGCTTCTGACTTCTTGGTGAGCTAAGCTGCAGCAAAGCAAACTCTTCTGGACACCTGCCAAAAACATCTGCGAAGCTCAATTTTTGGTCATTTGCCTCGCAGACTGATGTCCTACCATAAGCCTGACTGCACTGTAGCTGGTAGTCACGGGATTAGGACTGAGGTTTGAGAGTGGTGAAGTGCTCTTCAGAGGCAACAGGGTATTCAGACTTTTCCCAAACGTGGGAGTTGGGACAGTGTGTCGGAGGAGATATTACACACTATGACTGCGCGTTCCGACTGATGATGGGGCCAGACGGATCAGGAGATGGGAGAGGGAGAGTGGGAAGGAAGAGCTGAGTAACGCTTATAGATGCAAGGAAGCTGACTGACAGACAGCAAAGGTAGTGGGAGGCAGGGAAAAGGTGAGAGACTGAGGCCACCAATTTATTTCACACGAACTACACAGAACTCCCATCAGTTAATTGTGGGCACTGCTAATCTGGGGTGGGTTCATGGCGCCCCAGAGGCGGAAGATGCTATTGCTTATTTCCTATGCAATTAACGCTGGAGATCATAGAGTGGGCAGGATCATAATAGTCATGTAAGGGGCTAAACTCAGCACTGGTGTGAACAGGCATAAATCTGGGGTTCAATTCGGAAGTCTTTACTCATGCAAGTTCCCACTGATCTAGTCCTTGGGATCTGGCCTCTTAAATTCAGCCGAGGAAATATCCTTTTATGCCAGGGCTGAATTGGGTCCTAGGCTCGCTCTCTCTTTCTCTTTTAAGGAATTGTTTTGGTGGGTTACAGAGATGATGCTGATTAAGAGTACAGTTGAAGTTGTCTAAATTCTGCAACTGTCTTTGGTGCAATGTAGACAATTCACAAGTGGGTCTTGGCTAGCGTTGCTGCCTTGCAATGGTTTAGAGGAGGACAGGCGCACTTTGTGACCTGTACAATACTGGATCTGCACAGTACTGTATCCAATACACCGGTGAGAGAAAACGAGGATAACAAGTATGTGGATAAGGGGCAAATACTTGCCTTTGTGATGGTCACCGCTCACTGGGGATCATTTGGAAGACCATCTGGCAATAACAGTCACTTTGTCAAGGTGTCCCACCCCACTCTGAGCTTTAGGGTACAGATGTGGGGACCTGCATGAATAACTCCTAAGCTTATTTTTACCAGCTTAGGCAAAACAGTCGCTCCCACCACCAAATGTTTTAAAAAATGTTTGAGAGATTCATTTGGGAACTCTGCCGTCCCCCAATTTTCCCCAGTCCTTATCCCCCTTTTCCTGGCAGGATTTGACTAATTTCCCTCCCCCAAGTCTCTCTACCCTTTTTCCTGGGTAGACTCAAGAAAATTCCCCCCCACCAATTCCTGGTGAGGCCAGATCCAAAATCCTTGGATCTTAAAACAAGGAAAAATTAATCAGGTTCTTAAAAGAAGACTTTTAATTAAAGAAAAAGGGTGAAAGGAATACCTCTGTGAGATTAGAAAGCAAGATGATCTCACAGACAACAGATTCAAAACACAGAGGATTTCCCTCTGGGCAAAACCTTAAAGTTACACAAAACCCAATTTGATTCTCCCTCTATGTTTGAAAAGAAATGACAAAGAGAAAAATAAAGAAATCTAAGACATTCTTATTTAAATCCTCACTAATTTAAACCAGGGTTAGATGGTTGTTTTCTGGATTTCTGACTCTGGCAAAAGCACACACAGAACAGACCCAAAAAGACTTCCCCCCCCTCCCTCTTTGAAAGTATCTTATCTTCTTATTGGTCCTTCTGGTCAGGTGTCAGCTAGGTTATGTGAGCTTCTTAGCCCTTTAGAGGTAAAAGAGGAATTAACCCTTACACCTGTGAGAGAAAACGAGGATAAGAAGTATGTGGATAAGGGGAAATACTTGACTTTGTGATTGTCACTGCTCATTGGGGATCATTTGAAAGACCATCTGGCGATAGTCACTGGCAATAACTTTCCAAAGCTTAGCTGAAAAATGCATCTTTGACACACTACCCATAGCAGCCAAAATACCCAACAAAGTTCAGTGACTTTCAGTTCAGTGTGTGGAATCCACTTACCAACTTGGTCTTTATTTTCACTGCGGCAGACTGACTGGGGGTTATGTGTCAGCCAGGTCCCCTAAAGCCAGAGGTTCAATTTTCAAAAGAGGGTCCACTCAAATCTTTATCCATCCAAGGTTGATAAACTGACTTCCCCTTTGTGGGCAATACACTTCTCTTTGTAACAGTAGTGGTTCTTTGAATGAAAGATTCTTTTTTCCCTAACCCCCATTCATACTTTTGTTATTCCTGGGTGAATTCTGTACCAAAAAAATTAAAAATTCTGTGCACAATATTTTCAAATTCTGCATATTTTATTTGTCAAAATAACACAATATAATCACACAGGTTTCAATTATTTTTGGTGATTTATTTCAAAATATCCGTCAGCAAGTATGTCTGTAACAATACAGATGACAAAAAAAGATTCGGAATTTTTTTTGACAAATAGATTCCTTACTAGGCATATTAATACAGAACTCTGAATAATAATTCATTTAAACTACAATACAGAACCATATTTCCCGCACCTCCCAGAAGCAGGGCAAAGGTTGGGAGGGGTGGGAGGAGTCAGGGGTAACGGAGTAGCTGAGGGAGAGGGAAATAATTGCTGGGAAGGCGCCTGGATGTGAACTTTCAGGGTTGTTGAGTATGGGTGGAAAAAGTCTGGAACAGGTTTTTTGCAGGGGTGAGGAGGGACTGTTAGGAAGCGTCCCCATGCAGACCCTGGCTGACCCTAGCCTCTCCCATTCAGTCAGGCACATGTGTTCCTTCATCCCCACTCAGACATCATCATGTGGCCCAGCACCTCCCTCCTCTCCAATTCAACCCCTACCCCAGTTTGTCGTCCTCCACTAGCCTTTATGAGCCCCTGGCTGACCTCACCCAGCACTCCACGCTGTCTGTCGCCCCAAAGCTCCTATCTCCTGACCTGGTCCACTGTGAAGAAGGCTCTTTCTCTTCCCTAGCTGGCTGGGAGCTGCTGCTGTGGTCTATCACGACAGCGCCCTCTTGTGGGAAAAAGGTGGAATTGCAGAAGTTATTTTCTGCTGGGAGCTGCTGCTGTGTTCTATTGCCACAGCACCATCTGGTGGACAAAAGGCAGAACTGAAGCAACTTTCCAGCAGAAGCTTTTTTTCTGTGCAAAAAATTAAAAATATGTGCGGCTCGCTAATTATTCACACACGCAGTGGTGCAGAATTCCCCCAGGAGTATTTTGTGGAGCACGTTGGTTATCACCTTCCATCCAAGACTATCCACAAGAACTGGTCAGAGATTTTCAAAATTAGACATTTTGACCAAAAAGAAGGGTAAAATGTCATGAAAATTTAATCTGACTTTTTGTTCAACTCCACTTTCTGCTGTGAAAAACCAAGATATAATTCTGCCTTTGAATATATAAGGTGGCCGTTGGCTTTCATGAGAATTGTGTAAGCACATCGGAGAGCAGAATTGTTCCTAAGAATGGATGTTACAGGTGCTTTGCAAATTCTGGACAGAAAGAATGTTACTCACCTGCTGAGAGACACCATGGGTCTAAGCATCCATGTCAGTTCAGTGATTTTTCTAATGAGGGATGTATTTATATTCTGAACGGTCATGAAAGGAAGGATTGTTTCATGATTAAGGCACTGGGCTGTCCGCAATTCCTGGCTCTGCCACAGACTTCCTGTGTGACCTGGATCATTGCATTTAATCTCTCTGTCCCCCAGGTCCTCTTCTGTAAAATGAAAATAATGGTAACAAATCTTCTTCCCTCTCACCCTTTGTCTTGCCTCTTTAGACTGATTTTTTTGAGGGTGGAATTGTCTCTAACTGTGTTTGTACAGCACCTAGCACAATGGGCTGCTGATATTGGCTGGGCCTCTAGGTGTTACCATAATGTAAATAATAAATAGGGATAGTAATAATATCAGCTTTTTTTCTTTTTAGACATTCGTTATAAATGCTCACTGGATTCTGAAGCGCGCTCTCTCGCACTTGTTTTGCTGTAGCAATTTACTCAAGCACATCTGCGAAGAGAAGCTCTACTATTACATTCTACCCACTTTTCAAACCGCCTTTGCTAGTGGTGCCTAGAGGAGGCTGCGGGAGGCCCGATACAAGCACCTGTCGGCTTTCTGGCTGGAGAATGGGAGCATCTGCTACCATGTTCTCATATTCTCCTTGGACTTCCTTATCCTGGATGCAGCCTAGCCCTAGTATCTGTGATGGCTGACATCAGGCTCATGAGACTTCACCAAGGATGGTTACATTAAACAAATCCAGGGCCATATTCTCAGCTAGTGTGAATCAGCCTAGCTGCATTGACTCCAGGGAGGCTATCCCATCCCAATTTATACCAGAGAGTATCTGGCACATCATTTTAGGAGCAGATCTTGTTGCCCTTCCCTTTCTCTCCAGTGTTAAGTTCACCTAGGCTGCTGCTTAAGGTCACCCAGGTGGGGGGAGGGATAGCTCAGTGGTTTGAGCATTGGCCTGCTAAACCCAGGGTTGTGAATTTAATCCTGGAGGAGGCCACTTAGGGATCTGGGGCAAAAATTGGTCCTGCTAGTGAAGGCAGGGGGCTGGATTCAATGACCTTTCAAGGTCTCTTCCAGTTCTAGGAGATTGGTATATCTCCAATTATTACCTTATTAGGTTCTCAAGGTGGGGAAACCTGGCAGGTTTCAGAAATGTCTTTCTCAAACAAATATGCTTTTGCTCAACCTGACTTTACTGGCTGGATTCAGGACTTACTGGCCTGTGATGTGCAGGAGGTCAGACTAGATGATCACAATGATCCCTCCTAGCCTTGGAAGCTATGAAAGGAAAAGGTTTGACAATAAAGGCAGCGTCTTTTTTAACAAGGTCTCATAACTCTACTTTGAAGCCCCAGAATGAGGCTAATCAGATTCCTGTTTCCATCCAGCACAAATGGGCTGCCTTACTGCTGTGCTTTCTTTGGCCCCTGAAACATTTCACTTCCTTTCCCCCTGCCCCTTGTTCAGGAGGAAGGTTATATAACTAATCATCTTTCTTGTCATCAATAAGCTTTTGTTGGAGGGTTTTTATTACCCACTAGTTAGAGTTGTCAGTGAGTTGCAGAAAACTGACACTTGTGTTAGTTATTAATAGCTGCCTTGCCAGGCGTGCTCGAGCTGTCTGTTAGACAGCTTCAAGCTGGCGTCTTTCCAAAACACCATTAATATTCACAGCCCCCCCCCACAAGATTGTATGATATTGTAATGTTCAGGTAGGGACCTGAGCCACTGAGGCCAAGTGACAATCTGCCCTTCACTAAACTCCTGCTTTTAAAAAGTGCTACCGTCAGCTAGAGAGATGGAGCCACTAACATGCCATTTTCTGAGGTGTGCTGATGAATGGTAACAATCCCAATGCTGTTTGAATACAAGACATCAAAGACACCCCTTAGAACTTCAGGCTACTCATAGCTGATGAAAGCCAACTGAGGGAGAGGGGGAAAATGGGGGTGGGGTGGGGGTCTGATTCATGGAGATCATGACTGTCTCCCTTAGAGATGACAAGCTGCCAGCAGACCTTCAACATGCTGTGGTCTAGCTCTTGCTCAGAAAACCAGCTCTCAGCATTAACAATCTTGCCAAATACTAGTCGGTCTCTAACCTTCCATTCTTGTGAAAGTTGAGAAGGGGATAGCAGACCAATTCCAGCATCATGTCCAGTCTTTAGCTACCTACCTACGCTGCAGAAGTGGGCCTGGCGTAGAGTGCTGGGTGAGCAAAGTATGATCTCAGGGTTACCATATGCCCCATGCTGATCTCATTGGGATTGTCTGTAGCCTTCAGACCCTGTGGGAATCTCTTCCAAAAGAGTGTCTGAAACCATCATAGTGACTTTATCCCCATTCTCTCCAGTCAGGGTTAAGAAAATATGAATGGCCCACACTGGACCAGAGCAAAGGTCTGGCTAGCCCAGTATTTTGTCTTCTGACAGTGGCCAGTGCCAGATGCTTCAGAGGGAAAGAACAGAACAGGATAATTATCATGTGATCCGTCCCATGTCATCCAGTCCAGCTCCTGTCTGAATTCGGAAACTGTTCTTCCCTGAGCATTCCCACCTGTGGAGCCAAATAAACCTCTGTATTGTCCCCTCTTGTTCAAAATGTGTGAGGCTGAGAGTGTGGGTTGCAGTGCCTTCTGGATGTAACACTAGATGTTTTTGCAGTTCTTTTTGCCGCCACACCTGTTTACTGGAAATGTCCTGAAAACTAGAGGTGATTAAAGTCTGTTTCCGTCTGGGTAAATAAATATAGAGGCATTGGGCAGTTAGAGTCCCTCTCCAAATAATACCACCAAAAGACATTGTTTATTTTAATGGAATAAATGTATTACTATGTACAAATACAAGATATTAATGAATTATTATAATATACAATAATTACAGGTTTAAAAGGGGAAACCAAAGCATACAGAATTCTGGGTTTTAAATAGAAAATGAACACTGTTAACAAACTTCTGAATAAGCAAAATATGACTGCTGAAAAAATTTATTTGCTTGGTTTCAAGTTATTTCTTTAATTTGAATTTTGAAACGGAGTCAACATCCAGAAAGGATATGACACCTTCATGTCAAATATAGCTGTCTGCCACTAAGCCTTTGTTTTAACCAGACCCTGAACCCATTTGTATCATGCATGGAATGCTTCTAGGAAGAACTTTTAGCAGACATAGAAATTCAGTTGCTTGTATGAAAAAAAGTAAATGCCTCAGTTCTTAACCTGTTGTCTTCTCAGAAATTGGCTTATAATATGATAGAGGGAATGCTAGATTCTGCATCGTAAGCAGATGAGTATGTTTTCTTCACTACCGGTTTCAGACAAACACAGTGGGACTATGGAACTAGTGCTGAGAGCCAGCATCACAGTCCTGCTATGAATAGTCAGTTACTCCAAAAACAAACCATTTCTACAGTCTTCAGGTGAGTATTTCTACCTGTTTCTCATTAGACTGTCTGTTACATTTTGAGACAGGAAGATTGCAGATCAGTGACAATAGCTGTGAATCGCAATGCACTCAACCTTGAATCAAAGTGGAAGTGAATCAATGAGGAGGTTACAAGTAGCCCAAGCTGCAACCTGGCCAATCAAGTACAAAAGTAAAGGTGGAAGCCTGCATAACACCACACCATAGGCTGACGTGAAACAAATGTGATGCCAACCAATCCAATGTCAACCTCTGAAAAATATGCCACTTGAAAAATATTGTTACTATAATGACTTTTGCCATGGTCCTCAACAGGGATTGGATCCCAAAGCTAAAGCATAGCCTCATACGCTTGAACTAAAGAACCAAGGCCCAGTCCTGAAAAGAAGGAGTCTAACTCCCATTGAAATCAGCAGGAGTAGGTGCCTAAATATCTTTAGGGATCTGGGTCTAAGTCCTGTGGGGCATGTTTACACTGCAATTAGACACCCACAGCTTGCCCGTGCCAGCTGACCTGGGCTCACAGGCTCAGGCTGAGGGTCTGTTTAACTCAAGTGTAGACTTCTGGGCTTTGGCTGCAGCCTGAGCTTTGGGACCCTCCCACCTCGCAGGGTCCTAGAGCCCGAGGACCAGCCTGAGGCAGGAAGTCTACACTGCAATTAAACAGCCCCTTAGCCCAATCACGCGTCAGGTGACATGGGCCAGCTACAGGTGTCTAATTGCAGTGTAGACATACTCTCCTTTGGAGACCAGGTGCAGAGGGAGACATGTACCACACACTGAACAGTGGGTTACATTAAGTTATGGAGAATCATGCTTCACATGCCTGACAGTTTCATCACTGAAGACTCTATGGGTCCAGTCCTGCGGACATAACCCAGATAAAACAACCCAACCAACAGCCCATCAAATTTCAGTGAGATCTTTCCCTGGGCAAGAACTGTTGCCTTGGGTCTTAGCTGACCGCTAATACAAAGGCTGGTGCTCAGTTTCCTTCCACTGTTTTGTTCGTGCAGCATTGACAATGACAGAGGAAACTCCAGGCAGTAAGTAAGAAAGTAAGTCTTGCTTTAAAAACAAAACAAAAGAGTTGTCCTCGCTGCCCAGAGGGCAGGGGTATAGATTACAACTAGTCAAAAATTTGTCATTGACTTTTGGGCAGGGGGGGCGGGGGGATGAAAAACAATTATTTGGCTTTTTGACAGGATCTTTTTTGTACAATTTTCCTTTTGGTCAAAATTTTCTGGGTTCTGATGAAAAACCAGAAACCAAAAGGGTTTCCTTAAAATAATTTTCTATTTTTGGATTTTAAAAAAATCAGTTTTTGGTTTTTGAAAACCAAAATCTTTTACCAAAAACGGATTTTTTTAAAACCCAAATGGTTTTAGAAAACTGAAAATTGTTTGCAAGATTTAAAAAAAAAATCATGAAATTTTTAAAATGAAAAATAATTGGCATTTTCCAAACAACTCTAGTAAAGATGCATATCTACTTAAGAAACTGCTTTTAAATTCTGGACATGTAAGTAGGTCAAGAACAGCTTGCTGGGTGCATAGGCAAAACTGACTAACTTAAAATAGTTGCCGCTATGATGGGGAAATCAGGGTACATCTATACAGTAAATAATCTTCTGCAGAGTGTCTCTAAATGTTATATGGTCAGCTGTATTAAAATACTTCATTACCAGCTCACTGGAGTACCATTGGCTCAAATTCAGCCCTCGTGTGACTAGAACCGAGGATGGAATTGGCTCAGTCTGTTTATCTGCTCAAAGATTTGACAGCCTTAATAAAGAAGACAGAATAGAGGGGGAAATCTGAAGAGATGTTTTCAAATGCACTCAGTATTGGCCCAGTTCAGCTCCTATTGAAGTTTTCCATTGACGTCACTAGGAGCAGAGTTAGGTCAATAAGAGAGGCTGTCACGGAAATCATGTATTCCGTGACTTTCTGTGACTTCTGCAGCAGCTGGTGCTGGCTCAGGGGCTGCCCTATGGCCAGCAGCAGGAGCAGTTTGAGTGTATGGGAGGGGGCTCAGGTCTAGGGGCAGGAGGTTGGGGTGTGGGACAGCGCTTACCTCAGGTGGGGGTCTCCCCGGCTACCACCGGCATGTCCCTGCAGTTCCTAGGTGGCTCCATGTGCTGCCTGTGCCCACAGGCCCTGCCCCCACAGCATCCATTGGCTGTGGTTCCTGGCCAATGGAAGCTGCAGAGCCAGCACTTGTGGTGGGAGCAGCGCGTGGAGCTCCACCTGGCTTTCCCTCGCCCTAGGAGCTGCAGGCGTACTTGGAGCTGAGTAGGGAGCCAGCGAGCCCTGCCAAACCCACCCCAGCACCAGCAGTGGTCCCAGGCCACCCCCCACACCACCCATGGCATCTCCAGACAGTCCCCCTCTCCCCGAGCACCCGCAGCCCCCCACCCAAGTTTTAATTAGGGGTATATAGTAAAAGTCACGGACAGGTCACAGGCTGTGAATTTTTGTTTACTGCCTGTGACCTGTCCATGACTTTTACTAAAAATACTGGTGACTAAAACGTAGCCTTACCAATAAGAAGCACTTTTGAAAATCCCACGCTAGATTCTTTAGTTAGTGGATTCAGATGGAGATTGCTATACAGACCCCTCCTACCATACACAGACTGTTGTGCAAAGTGATTTTTTCAAGGGGCAGTAATTACTAGCAACATTTTATAATATGAAAACAGCACTTCAAAACTCAAGTGGACTTATCCTGATTTATTCCCACTTATCTAATGTTTGCATGGCTTCGACTAGAAAAACTAGGTTTGTTAGTTCTTTTTCTGTTTCTAGAAAGTTTCATGCTGTGGTTCCTGTCGCTGCTGTGTTTGGGGTCCCAGAGTAGCCCGAAAAGTTTATCTTTGCACCCACGATTCAGAAAATTTTAACTGACATTTAGAACAAATAGTGAAAGCATTTCTATCAATAGCAGCTATTGGATACCCGTACGTTATGCAAAAATTTCAGCAACTCGAAAATTCTATTCCTGGCTTATGGAACTTTTTCGGTAAGTGCAAATTTGTGTAAGTCGGGTCTTGCGTAACCCGGGGAGCGTCTGTAAAAGGAAAAACTTAATTTTGGGGGCCCAATTTACTGATTGTTGTCTTTGCAATGTGGCTTTACAATTCTGCTCCAGAAGATTATAACGAAACTTCCCACTTGCCTAAAATAAATATCACACTTTCACTGCATTCCTTACCTAACTGGCTTTCCTATTCATTTTGACTATGCATAAACATTTCCATGCATATTTCATTTCATTATGTTCGTGATGAGAATGGAGGTTGCAAACCAGCAACACTGAAATCAATGGAAGTTCTCCACTGACTTCAGTGGATCCTCATTTCCTCTAGAAAAATATTTGCTTTTGTTACAGATTTTTTTTTCTTCGTTTTTTACACAGTACAAATACATCTAGAAACTGTCTTTGATCTAGATTGTTTTGAGCTCACTTCCTGGTAGAAGAGATGCTGCTCCACTCCAGCTAATGCTATGAAACTAGAAAGAGTTCAGACATTTACAGCTGTAGGAAGCAGGTGAAGCATAACAGAAATCCCCTGGGACAGGGCAAAATTTTATAAAGGATAAAGTACGTGCAGCTACTGATTTATATAACAAATAGCACCTGTGTTGCTGAGAGTGTATGCTGCATTGCTTTCATGCTGCAGTGCAAATGTGCTTTCAAACCAACCTGGTTTACTGTGAAAAGAATCAGTAACAATTCATTTTAGTTTTGAACTGGTAAGTTCTAATACTATGAACAAGGAGCCATCTGTTCCCTCTTCGTAGTAAAAAGGCTAAGAGCTACACCAGTATTACACAAAGCTGAGCTATGTTAATTAATTGGTGGTATGCCATCCAACTAGGAGAGAGTTTGCAGGCAGCAGCAGCCAGCATGACTGTAGAGAGCCAACGAAGAGCTTTTCCTGCAACGAGGGCATGTGAATTATGGAAATGGCAGCACACTTTTCTAAGAACTTGTCCACACTGAGGATTCGACCCAGCTACCACCACTGGTGTTAACACCAGTGTAGCTACATGAGCAACAGCCAGTCCTGTAAAAGTGAACTACTAGACACCACGATTGGCACCAATGTAAATGAACCTGGTTTCAAGCAGGTCTTAAGTTGCTCCAATGCACATGGTGGTTATAGCCTACGTTCGAGGTGTGCATTGAAACAACTACACTGCTGGCTGCCACCAATGGTTGAAATCTCCAGTGTAGACAAGGGCCAGGAATTTCAACAGTGGCTAGTGACTATGGGTGCTTTCTGGAGGTCCAACTTGAGAGACCTGAGAGGAGCCTGATTTTCAGAGCAGGGTGTTCAGCGCTTTCTGAGCATTGGGCCCTGTAAGGTACCCAAAGCTTGAGGCACCCACACTTAGGCGTCACTTTGAAAATCTTGGCCAAAACCAAATTGACACTGCTAGCCATGTGAGATGAAGCACAGACACACCCCACAGATGAGCAGATAAGTCCCTGAATACTGAAACATCCACTGTATAGGTCTGGTTCCATGCTACGATGTGGAATTTTGCTCCTGCACTTAGAACAGAAGAATCCTATGCACTGCTATAGACTAGGGACCGAGTGGCTAGGCAGCAGTGCTGCAGAAAAGGACCTAGGGGTTACAGTGAATGAGAAGCTGGATATGAGTCTACAGTGTGGCCTTGTTGCCAAGAAGGCTAACAGCATTTGGGGCTGTATAAGTAGGGGCATTGCCAGCAGATCGAAGGACATGACCATTCCCCTCTATTCAGCATTGGTGAGGCCTCATCTGGAGTACTGTGTCCAGTTTTGTATCCGACACTACAAGAAGGATGTGGAAAAATTGGAAAGAGTCCAGTGGAGAGCAACAAAAATGATTAGGGGGCTGAAGCACATGACTTATGAGGAGAGGCTGAGGGAACTCGGATTATTTAGTCTGAAGAAGAGAAGAATGAGGGGGGATTTGATAGCTGCTTTCAACTACTTAAAAGTGGGTTCCAAAGAGGATGGATCTAGACTGTTCTCAGTAGTACCAGATGACAGAACAAGGAGTAATGGTCTCAAGTTTCAGTGTGGGAGGTTTAGGTTGGATATTAGGAAAAACTTTTTCACTTGGAGGGTGGTGAAGCACTGGAATGGGTTACCTAGGGAGGTGGTGGAATCTCCTTCCTTAGAGGTTTTTAAGGTCAGGCTTGATAAAGCCCTGGCTGGGATGATTTAGTTGGGGATTGGTCCTGCTTTGAGCAGGGGTTGGACTAGATGACTTCCTGAGGTCCCTTCAAACCCTGATGTTCAGTGACTCTATGATTTTGATGGGAGACACTGATCAAGCAGTGTCTTTCAGGCACCTGATCCTGCTCTTGTTGAACTCAGTGGGAGTTTGGCCACTGACACCAGTGGGAGGAGGCATGGCCCCCAGTGCTTCCTTTCTCAGCTAGCTTAATCTTTAGCATCTAATTCTCAGATTATTAACAATGCAGGCTTTCAGGGTTGAATCCAAAACCCACTGAAGTCAATGGAAAGCAGGGCTGCTCAGAGGATTCAGGGGGCCTGGGATCTCTGCCGAATTGCCGCCGAAGACCCGGAGTGGAAGAAGCTCCGGGGGCCCGGGCCCTGCGAGAGTTTTCCAGGACCCCCAGAGCAAGTGAAGGACCCCGCTTCAGGGGCCCTGAAAAACTCTCGTGGGGGCCCCTGCTGGGCCCGGGGCCTTGGGCAAATTGCCCCACTTGCTCCCCCCTGGCGGCCCCGATGGAAAGACTCCCATTGACGTCACTGAGTGCTGGATTGGGACTTTCTTGAGAAAAACGTTTTGTTTTTTGATCTGATGTAACAGATGGTTCTTTACAAGTTGCGCGGGAGATATTTAAAAGGCAGATCAGTGAGAGGTGCACATACTCACTAGGGGTAGGGCCTATAGGGCAAAAGGGAGAGAGACCTAGTGACTCTGTGGAACCTGCTACTGCTCATGTGCTACGAGGGGTGGTATGGCACAAAAGAAGAAGGGTGCTCCTTACACCCCCTTACTCCATTGCTCCGGCGTGCAGGACCAGCCACAATCTGACCCACGCTAAGTCAGTAGCATCCTCTCCTACGTGACATGACAGGGGACCAGGCAACATGGGGAATTTCGTTAAAATAGATCACAGAAATACCACTAAACATAGTGTATATATTGTTGAATTTAGGTCCTGATCGGAAGCCCGTTGGAGTCAACTGAAAGGGTTCTATCAGCATTAGTGGCTTTTGGATCAGGTCTTTAAATATACGTGTGCAAACATTTTTCTTGTTGCTCCTCATTAGATACCACTTTGGTACCTTTAGGCTGAGAGATCCAAAATTGCCTAAGGGAGCTGAATGCCCAATTCAGACAGTTCTGAAAATTTCAGCTTTAGTTTTCTATTCCAGGCCGCATGCCCCAGGCTCTGCATTCAGTTTTATGGACTTAAGAATGTTTGTATGTTAAGAGTGCCAAGCTTAACAAAGTTTGTGTCCGGTGGCAGCTCTGTTCAGAATTGTTCCTGTAAAAATAATAATTAAGACAAACGCCTTCTTCCAAATTAATTAGAAAAGCTCCTGAATTTTATTAGGCTGAAGAAATTTCTCATGCAAGACAGACAAGCCCTCCTATCTGCTGGAATATATTTTGTTTAATTACTAAGTGCCCCATCCTGCATTACATATGATTACATAACTGAGGTCGAAGTCTATGGAAGTCCTGTAAGCATTAGAATGATTTGATCAGACCCGAGGTGACAACAAAGCATCCGTTTATTGGCATGCACCGTCAAAGAGCTCACCACGCATATTTTTGCTGGGACCTTATTTACATTTTAGTTATTAATTCAAACCAACTCTTGATAGAATATGTAGGTTTTAAAAAAAAAAGGCCCAGGCTAGGGTTTAGCACATTCTTTTTAAGATCTGAAAGCATTTGAAAAGATAATAGGCTATTAACAAAAGTAGGTCTGTCAGAAACGGCTTTGACATCAATTGAGATAAACTATTATCATTGTTAAATAATTTCTTGGAGTAGTTTTTACTCTTTGCTTACTCTAATAGGCTTTAAAATAACATTTGCCTTCCTTATGAATTCAGGGCCTGATTTCCAGTGGGCACTGCAGGTGCTTGGCACCGTAACATTAGATTGCTGGTCTACAGCCTTTCAGTAGGCAAATGGTTATTGTTTCTGTTGTTTCTAATGGGGCTTGAAAAATAATCTGATGTTTCTATTCATTTCCGTGTTTCTGCTTTAGAACCACCAGCGTTGTCACAACAATTCTGAGAATAGTCTTTGCTCATCAGTTCATACTCCAGCTGCTGGCTCCGTAGCAGAAAAGCACACGGTACCGTAGACCAATTTTCAAAGGTCATCCTTAACTCTGCCCACAACATTTGGAAAGGGCATCGACTTGTGCCTCTGCAACTCACATTTACCCATGCAAGCTGAGCTCCTTCCCTCAAAAATACATAGTGAGTTTTACAGCTGGGAAGTTACTGGGCATAGAAGTATGTGCACTCACAAATACGGGGCGGGAGGGTCAGGGGACAGTTAAAGAGGCCTTTTGAAAATTTGGCCTTGTAGGCAGGGGCTGCTCCAGGCCCCAGCATGCCAAGCGCGTGCTTGAGGTGGCAAGCCACTGGGGGCGCTCTGCCGGTCGCCACTAGGGCAGCAGGCAGGTTGCCTTCGGCGGCATGCCTGCGGAGGGTCTGCTGGTCCTGGAGCCTGCCTGCTGTGCTTGGGGCGGCAAAATGCCTAGAGCCGCCCCTACTTGTAGGACCTACATAAAGTGTGGGTATATTTAAAACATTTATTTTTGATGACAGGAAATTAAAAAATACATAGAATCCAGAGGCCATTTCTAAGTGGATTGTTACCCTTTGAGGATAGGTCAAATTTTGGTTATAAGCAGCTTGAAAGCATCTCTTTAATTCACAGTTTTATCACCTTGCAAAATTGATTTACTTCACTTTATAAGTGCAAAAAAGTCTTGCCTTGCATTAATTAAAATATTTTTTCATGAATAATAATATTGCTCCATCTGCTTTCTCTACTATGCAATGATTTGTACAGAGGTCTGTAGTTTTTAATATATGAGGATATTAGCATTTTAGCATCGATTATCACAGTATTTAGTTTCCCAAAATTACTGCAGTTATATTAATTTCTGATTTAACATGCCTATCATATGTCATAGCATCATTATTAACAGGCACCACTGAAATTAAACACCACCCAAACCCCATCGTTCGATTATTTGTGGCTTCCTCAGAGGCATGATGGGACTGATATATTGCACTTTTCCAAAGTACTCATTATTTTATAAGCACAGCTGTCAATCTAGAGTTTTAGTTTCTCTTCAATTTAGAGAAGCTGTAACATTATCTGGCAGATCCAACCTTAGGGCATGTATTGCAGTTCAGGTGAAAGAGACTTGGTCCCATTTCTCCCTTACCCAGGGACTCATGGGTATATGTATACTGTATATCGAGTCAATTCCTGGGGAACGGAATAAGCAGGCCATCTTCCATTGAAATCAGTGGCAAACCTCAGTGGGATCAGATTGAGCTCTAAACCCTTGATACAAAGTCCATTGAAATACATTGATTGGGGCAGGGGGCTTTTGTTCATTTCATGGGGATTTGGGTCAGGCCTTAAGTCAATAAAATAATCCCCAAACATTTCTATATTCAATCTGCTCCTAGCTTTCCTGCTGCACCTCTGATACGTGGGAGTCCAGAGAACCCACTGCCAGACATGCTACCTGCAGCCCAGCTGCACTAGGAAATTAACACATTCAGCTAGACGCAAACCACAGCTACTTTCATACGAAAGAAAACGACATCGTCGCCAGGCTCGCTTTCTGGTCCGAGCTACGTTTCCCAAACTTTCTGTCAACATATTCTAAGACAACCCCTTCGACAGGATGAAACGGGACCCAGAGTGTTCACTAGGGATTTATACCCTAAGGCGCACACCAGATTTTCTTTAGCATCTCTGACTTACTACAACTTCATTTTCAGCCATGTCCATGGACAGTGACCCAATGTTTATCACAATTCCACTGTGTAATAATTAAGGTTAAGATTCTGTTGCAGGTATTTTTTACTAAAAGTCAAGGACAGGTCATGGGCAATAAACACAAATTCATGGATGCCTGTGACCTGTCCCTGACTTTTAGTAAAAAATACCCTGCGGGGGCAGGATGGGGGACTAACAACTAGTACTATTGGGGGCTGAACCCTCTGCTGCTCCATTCTCAGGAGGGCTCATCCAAGCCTGGCCACTGCTGTGGCGGTGCTGGGGCACCTGCTGGCCAGCTGCTCCAGCAGCCCAGGGATTGCTGCTCCGGCGGCCTGGAGGATCACTGCTCTGATGGCCCTGGGGCCAGCTGCTATTCTGATGGCTGGGGGACTGCTGTTCCGGTGACCCTCAGGCCAACCACCAGCTATCTGCTCCAGCAGTCCCCGGGGCTGACCACTGGCTGCTGTTCTAATCCCACTGCTGCTCCTGTGGCAGGGGCTGACAGCTGCAGCTTCATCCCCAGTGGGTTTCAGCCCTGGAGCTAATGCTTTGGCGGCCCTGGGGCTGACAGCTGCTCCAGCCCTGCCCTGGAAGAAGTCCTGGAGGTCCCAGAAAGTCATGGAATCCGTGACCTCCATGACAGAATCGTATCCTTAGCAATAACATAGCAAAAGACACTTACTTACTAATTACCATAGCTAAATATGCCTTATGTCTCGGAGATAATGGGTGACCTGTACTGATATAAATGTTTTGGCATCTGATCCTGCTCCTATTAGAGTCAATGGCAAAGCATAAATTAGTGTCCATGGGATTGTGGGCCCTTGAATTCTAGTAAGCTGCATTTACTAAAACAGAAATTGCTTCATTTACCCTTAAGATACAGCCAATACATTCTAGCCATGCACTTCCCACTGATTTTAATGGGTGCTGTGCAGCTGGAATCCAGAGCAAGGCTTTTACAATGTAATGACAACAATCTCATATAGGAAAATCTTCTATAAATATCTGTGTAGTAAAGGATACTGTCATCATCACTGAAGTCAATGGGAGTTTTGTCTTTGATTGCAATGAAGGTGGGATTGGGCCTTGTATCTATGATGTTGCTTACTTTGGGCCGAATGTTACAGTCCTTGCTCAAAATCCCACTGAAGTCAATGGGAGTTATACCTGAATCAGGACTGTAGGATTGGTTCCCTAATCTCCAGTTAATGGCAGAGGCTTTCTAGCTGCCCCTCTATAGACTCAAGCACTGTACAGAACATCAAAAGAGGAGAATGCTGGCTCTTCCAACACATGGGTGGGTAAATTAATCCCTGTGCTAGTACTTTGCTGGTGAGAGAGGGTTCAATTCCATACTAGGTCTGGAAACACTGACTCTGGCAGTTGCTTTTTTCAGGGAGTTACTTTATAGGTCTAGAAACATGGATTTGCTGGCATTGTAATTGTATGCCTTGGAGAGGTATGATCAGAAATGAAATCCATAACAAGACAGCTACATGGGCATTTCCAAGGCACTCATAGGCAGATGTAAGTAATAAGACACCCTCACAGTTCACCTCCGAGTGTCTGTGGTATAACGGCATCTTGCTGTGATGTGCAAAACAACAGGCTCCCTGGAGAAGCCTTAGCGAAAAGGCACACTTTATTCAACAGCAAAGAGTGCTTATTGTCAGCTTTCATTCCCTTGAGGTTCAGGCTTCCTGTCTCCGTACTGCATGCTGCAGCACTTCATCCTGCATATTGTCTGAAAGAAAGTTCCTGAGTAGCATACCCACACTATACCTTAACTGCTAATTGCAATAATGAACATGGAAGACCCAGACAAAGCAATGAAGAGCAGAGAGAGGACTACAGTAAATAGACATGTTTAAAAGTCCGCTCCAATTAATACCTTTACACAAGATCATTTCTAAAAAACTATTTCAAATAAGGCAACTGGATCATTATAAAGCACTTCACATCAATGTGACTTTGGCTTGTTTGTTTTTGTTTTCATCCGCTGGGTGAGATGTGGAAATGCACCCAATCTGTAGAGTGAATTTATAATACTCGTGGCAATGCAACACCTCCCTGGTTTTTCATGTCTGTCACAAGATTTTTTGGTGATATGATCACTCTGTTTCTGCAAATGACTGCTACAGTTTTTCACTTATACTGTTTTCCCTCACCCAGCTTCTGAAAACCTCCTGGTCCAGCCTGGACACATTCTGTAGAAAATAGAGATATTTGTCATTTTGTGTAGTAAAAAGAACGTTCCTTCAATCTGGATGTAAATATTGATCCATTTTGATGGCTTGATGCTGTAACATGAGTTAAATGACTGCGAATTGGAGTCACTACCGCTTTGCTTTCATGTCATTTTAAACAAACTAAAGTAGATCCTGAAATTAGTGAGTATCTTATAAAGAAAAGTAATTTGAAAGTATATCCTATATATAACATATATGATTACATATTAAACTCCTAATGATTTCTCTGTGCTTTTGATCCATTCATATTCAATTCTTAAGTATTATAAATTTATACTTTTGATCAATTCTTGCTTAAGGCCACAAATGAAGTTTTTCTTGGTGGTTTTACAGTGTTTTTAAAGTTTTCCACACAGCACCCTTACCTGATTCAGAGTCAGCCATTAGCAGACATTCTGTTTTATACTGGCTCAGTGCATGCGAGCATAGTGTGGGAACAGGCTGCATGCAGCTCTATAGGGTTAGGAAAGCAAATAGACATTAGCTGGCTAACATGTTACAGCCTGAGGTTTCACAGAATGGAGGAATCATATATGGTTTAATAAGACTCCTTTCTGGTCATGTTCCCCATTTCAGTTTGTGTGTGACGCTCATTGCCATTCTAACCTGGGGGGTTTAGTTGAACAATAGCACTGTCCTGCTTTGCTTTTCAAGTGACCTCATACAACTGTACAGCAGCTGTGGCATGTCACACAGCGTTTCTTCTTTTTCTTAGGGTGAAAAATGGTGAGGATTGCTTCATCGAAGACTGTTTTAAGGCCTTTCTGTGTCAGGGCTGAACATTCCAAATAACACTGTGCACCAATCTTAAGCAGGAGAGAAAGAGAGAGAGAGAGAGGGGTCATAAATACACAGTTTGGAGAAGAAGACAATAGGACATGTTTATGACATACAGATCCTGTTATCCTCATGTGCACCCAACTCCTTATAATAATAAATAGAGATATACCAATCTCCTAGAACTGGAAGGGACCTTGGAAGGTCATTGAGTCCAGCCCCCTGCCTTCACTAGCAGGACCAATTTTGCCCTAGATCCATAAGTGGCCCCCTCAAGGATTGAGCTTACAACCCTGCGTTTAGCAGGCCAATGCTCAAACCTCTGAGCTATCCCTCCCCCCATAGAGTGAGCCATGCCTTTAAGACGGATTAAAGTCCTAGCTCTGCCTTGGGCCTGACTTCCTATCTGATCATAGGCCTTGTGGGACAGGCTTTGAGAATAGATGCCAGGGCATTGTCTCAGTGCAGAGGGAGACGTGGAGGGAGCAACAGTCTGCCAGTGGGGCTGGCCAGGAAGAAGAAGCTCCATGTATGCCAGCTGAGAGTTTGTAGGAACTCTTCCACTGCATAAGGGTTCCTCTGAACAGAAGAAGCTGGATCTCAGGGTTTCCAGGAGGCATTGGATGGATCTCAGGGTTTCCAGGAGGCATTGGCTTGAGTGCTCCCTGGCAGTGTGGTTCAGTCACTTAACATAACTATCCTTAGCTCCCCTTCCATGCTCTTGGCTTCTCCTATCAAACTCCACAGAGATGAAGCCGTTGCAGAGGCACTTCTACAGGCTCAGGGTGATTGATGGGGGCGTGCCACTGAGTCAAAAATACCCTCCCGTTCTGTGGGCACTTGCACACATGTGGTGTGGACCTTGAGCCTGCCCGTGGAAATGAATTTGGATAAATGCAATTCCTCCTGCTTTTTAGCTCTGCTTGGCCTTTTAGAACCCTCTGACTAAATATCAGCATAACCAATATGTGCAGTGACTAGTTGGAACGTGCTTGTGTCTGAATGCCGATGCTGCTGGAGTTGACGTACGTACGTATTTCATGTTCATTTCTCCAGCCCTTCTCCTTACCCACAGCAATAATACATTATGAACTGAAAAGAAGATCCCACCAAATAGAGGTCTATGGGCCTCAGTCTCATTTACGGCCCCCATACATAGCTGTGTAAAGTGGCCTTAAGCGAGAATCAAGCCAGATGTGTTTGTATGGGAGTGACTAAGAGTAGAATTTTTCCCATTGTGATTTAGCCCATGTAGCACCAGAGAGAATACATACGAGCGTGTTATTTTAGACAAGCTTTTGTATCCATCTCCTACATATGGGTCTTAGCTAAAAAGCTGGATCCAAACACACTGAAACTTTGGGACAGCTCCAGTCCAGATGAGAACTTTCCAGCTCATTCCCATCTCTGCAGCCTAAATGCAGCTTCTGTAGGTTGCGATTCTTTTTTTTTTTTCCGTGACTAACATTACTTTGCCAAACACAGATGTACATTTTCTCCCAGGAAAGCCACGGAATGTCTTTATAGGCTCACATAAATGAATAACATCCACAATGTACAGTTTGTTTTATCGTGATGTGTAAAACAACCTGTTTATGTATCCATTTTGTTATGACCAAATATGGTAAAACACTGCAGTGGCTGATCCTAAATCAAACATAAGAACATTAGATGTTTCATTTCATTCAGATGTCTCATGTATGGCGTGTGCTTGTTATATATCAGAGATTTATTAGTGGGATTGCAGAACAATCAAGGTAATGCTAGAGACAGGCTTAAAGGTGCAAAATTCAGTGTGTTTGGAGTTGAGGTTTTAGTCTGGGCCCAAGTTAGTGAAAATGGAGGAAAAAATGAAAGAATTGGATTTGAGTGAAATATACAGAAACTAAAGTTATGGCCAAACTACTCTGCAGCCTGGGTCCTAACAATAGGGTCATGCAAAACAATGATACCTCTTTAGCCAGTTTCACTCCATGTTCGTAAGTGAGGGGTTTCTCCTTCATATAAAGTAGTCGAGCCAAAGTTTTCGGATCATCACGAAGATCAATCTAGTAGTAAAAAAAAAACAACCACACACACACAGTACTAAACACAACATTCCTGTGGATGAGTTGGCTCCAGAGCCCTATGCTAGGATGAATATTTCAGTGACACCCCCAATTTCTCCCCTACTAGAGATGATAATTTTTTTTAAAAGCTGGTTCATAATGTGTATCTCTCTCTCTCTCTCCCTGTGTATATGCACACGCATGTGGCCACAATGTCTCCTTTCTAGTTTCTGGTCAAAGCAGAAAAGAGAGAAAACAGGATTGTGTAAGAAGCATATAGGCTTAATTCTATGTCTGAGAACAGGTAGGGAATTTTCCATCAATGTGTTTTGATGGAAAATGCAATTTCTGCAAAACTGAAATTTTCCAGAGGAAAATTTAGATTTTGCAGAATTTTTTTTTGATTTTCTGTTAAAATTAAGTATTTAGTTCTGGGTCAGGTTGCCCCAAGTGAAACATTTTGGTTTGTTGAACTGAAACAAAACATTTAATTGTGGGTCACTTTGATATTAATCTCTGACTGTCTCACCTGCGGGTTTTTTTTTTAAAAAGAGAATATGAGTTTTTACACCTTAGTAAAGATGGACTAAGTAGGATACCAATTGCCCAGTGAAATGCTATTCTGCAAAACTGCCTCCAAAAGATCTTGGTATAAAGGCTGAAATGTATTTCTAACTTGCCAGTATTTGCAGCATCCTTTTAGAAGTTTGAAAAAAAGTTTTCCTCATTTGGCAAACCTTGATTTTTCTCCAAATATTTGTATAGGCTTGGGGCCTATCCTGCAAGAGGCAGGAGCACCTTCAGCTCCCACCAAAGGGTGTTCAGTGCTTCTCAGGAGATACTTGGCAGGATTAGACCCTCCACAAAGAGTATGTGGTGAGTTAGCTGTTGCTGCAGAACTGGCCTAGCTGAATCTCACAAATGTTTTGGCAACAGAGTGATTGATGTTAAAAAACTCAGCTCTACAGAATGTATCCACCTTAATGTGACCATTCAACAGTAGGTCAGAGCTCATGGCTACCCCATTTGGCAGGAGGGACCCTCTGAGTTGGGGATGTCCGATGACATTTGGAGAACGATTATGACAACAAAAAATACAGGTCTGAACTGGTGGTCATGTGCCTACTACTCTGCTCCACAGCTTGAGAGTGAACAACAATAATACTTGATCTGGGTCTGATTTCTGGGTTGAGTCAGTCTCTTTCTTCCAAGGAGGGGAGATCCTTCCTTTGGGAGAGATGTTAGACCTCAGGGCCTAAGTCTGTCTCCAACTATTTGGGATCAGGATGAGACTGAATGTGGTGGGCAGATTATCCCACATCTGTGTCATGACCCACAGGGCTCAAACCCAGGATTCACAGGAGCGGCCATGCTTCAACCTTCCTCTTGGTAGCCTGCTGACAGCTGCTGACCCAGGACCCATGAAGCCCGGCCCCAGTTTGAGGCTCCTCCCCTGACATCCTATTGGCGGAGCCACAGAGCAGCTGATTGGCCTTCTGGCCCTACTTAAGCCAGGGACAGGAAGCTGTCTGAACACCTGGGATCCAGCCTGCTCTGGACTGTGTGCTTCCTGCTCCTGCTCCCCTGTGTCAGCTTCTTGATCTCTGACTTGTGGTTCTGATCTATGCTTTGTCTCCTGCCTCTGACACCCTAGTATCCTGACCCAGCCTGACTGTGGTTACAAACTTGTGGTTTGTCTCCTGCCTCTGATGTCCTACAGCTGACTCTTGGCTCCTGACTATGGATTCTGGCACTGACCACTAGGTCTGGCTGCCCATGACCTGGCTTTGCCAGTCTGTTTACTCTGTGGTTCCTACACCTTCCTCTGAAACAGCTGGTGCTGGCCACTGTCAGAGAGAGGATACTGGACTGGATGGATCATGGGTCTTATCCACTCTGACAATCCCTAGGTAAACTCTGGGGGAAGAAAGTGCTCTCAGCAAGACTGGCTGGTCTAGAAGGAGCTGTGTTGTTAATCCTTGTTGGCTCCAGGAAGGCTATTCAGGGAAGGGGGTGAACGTTGGGGGATGTAATATGGGAATGGCTTCCCCACTCCAGAAAAATATAATGAATTTAAAGCTTAGTTAAAAATCACAGTGATATTGAGGAGCCCCTAACACAGAATATGGGTACAGTGGAGCTAGAGCTGTAATTTCCTGCATGAAATAGCTGTGGTAGCTCTGATCAAGCTAGTGCACGGGAAACAGAAGTACAGCCGAGGCAGTGTGAGTAGCGAGGTGGACTCGCCAGCCTGAGTATGTATCTAGGTTTTCAGACGGGATTGTATTTGGGTGGCCAGCCCATACTGCTGCTTGCCCTGCTGCAGCTACACCGCTATTTTTAGTGTGTTGGCTCAATTGGAGCTAGTCTGGGTATGTCTTCTTGACCTGGGAATTATACCTCCTGCTCCAATGTAGACAAACCCACAGAGTGAGCCTTCAGAGGGTTGGGCAACTAGATGCATTACGTTTGCATGGGGCTTGGGGAAGCCTGCTTGTTTCAGTTCATGTGAGTTGCAGCCCCTGAGGTTTGCTTTGAGTTGCAAGTTTGGTATCAGGTCTGCCAGGGTGGAAGCAGGTGTGTGCAGAACAGCAGAGTTTTCAAGGGACCCCGGGACTGCAGCCAAACCTCAATCTGGGTAAGTTCCACCTGGCTTTGAGGTTTCACAAGGCCCACCTGGCTGTAGAGTTCCAGACCCCTTGAGCTGATCAATAGGCTTCCCAGTTAGTAGCTACCTGTGTTCCTATGAGCACATAAGGCACATGCGGCATGCTGACTTTCAGTTCAGGCACCCACTCTTCCTGGACGTTGTGGTAAGAGGCAGGGTTCACCACAGAAAAACAGATCAAGAACACATCCGTGTTGGGATAGGAGAGGGGTCTCAGCTGATTGTAGTCCTCCTATCAGAGAGCAAAGGCAGGTGTTAGCAGTGGGTCATGCAAGCTGCGTAACAAAGCATCTGCAAGCACTTTGAGTTGCCCAACATTGTCACTGAATGTCAATAAGAGCTGATAAGTTCCAGGGGGTGGAACGACCACTGCAAAGGCACGGTGGAGGTATCCCGCAGCTGGGTCAGTCTCTGAACCCCCTTTTACATGGGCTTTGTGCAGACAGGCAGCGGTGTGGGTATTCTGTTTTCATAGTGATTCTAGTGTACAAGGGAGATAAGCTAAACAGGGGCTGCCTTCAATGCCATTGAACAGTAAAAGAAAACATACCTTGGGGTAAAAACAGCTCTTTAGGTTGCGCATATTGGCCTCAGCCTTCAATATACCATAATCCTAGGAATTCTTATGTGACTGCCATTGTCCTTGGAGCCAGATAACATCTGTAGAGGACATTCACGCCATGCGTTTTACAGTAGGTGTTATGTGCAGGGTGTATAAAACCTCAAAAATGCTACAGACATGACTATGCACAACAAAAATGGGCCTTTGGGCTGTTCAGTTAGATCATGCTATCTCCAGTGTCACGTCAATCAGAATGAGAAACTCTCATCCTGGAAATTTAGCAGCAGCTCGGATCCAGTTTGTGACTCAAGGTGATTTGAGATTTCCATGGGCCCCTGTCTTGTGAGAAGAGATGTCATGTTGCCCCCGAGGCTGTGCAGAGAGCAGCATTCAGTTACCTCAAAGCACAGATGTTCCATGTAGTTAGCTGATTTGATAACAGGGAAGCTTGTTAGAAGGACAAATTTGGGTCTCTTCCCAGTCTCGAGAGTTGGACTTTGCAATCCATGTGAAATGGATAAATGGGTCTGGAGTAACAGCATATGGAATCTCACAGGCCCATTCTTGGACAAGTGAAATTCATATTGGAGAGTCTGGGTGGAAGCTAGTGTTTCCCAATTTTCCTGCAAGTGGTTCAAAAATTACTTGTAAAGTTACCTGTTTCCTTCAGCAAATGTATAAAAACACAGCATGGGAACAAATGATAACCCCTATGCCAGGGCTGGATTAAGACACAAGCAATATCAGCCTGTGCCTAGGGCTCCAGCACCTGGAGTCATGTGATTATATCAGAATTTAAGACATGTAAGTTCTCATGGTTGTGAAGAAAAGCTTGAAAATATGAATTGAGTGTAACTGAGGCTGAGAGATCTGCCTGGGGCTTGTCTACACTTACAGTGCTGCACAGCTGAAGTGCTTAGTGAAGATGCTACCTGCACTGACATGAGAGCTTCTCCCATCGGTGTAGTTAATCCACCTCCCTGAGAGGCGGAAGCCCTCCAGTCGACACAGCACTGTCTGTGGAGGGGTTAGGTTGGTATAACTACGTAGTTATACTTAGTTGCTATTGTAGACTAAGCCTTAGTCTGCAGACAGCCTGAAGAAATAGCTCTGAGAGGTGTGAACTTCCCCATGCATCTTGTACCACCCTGACTCTGCATGGGGCAGGACTGGAGAAGGAGAATGCAGAGGGGTCTGGTTGACCAAGATATCCCAGCTGCTGGAGTAAGTACTAGGACCCCCTCCCCCCAAATGTGTAGGGTCACCCACTGCTCGGTGAGGTGCTGTGTGTCCCTCTGCACCTAGATTGTGAAGCTGTTCCAGGTGTTAGCTATACTGCCTACCCACCATCTTAAAATGTGCAGACTTAAGCTTTTTGCCCTGGAGGTTTCTGGTTCAATCCCTGGTATCAGCCAAGACGGTGGCCATCACATATGCACTGTGCAAGGGTAACGGAAAATGCAGTTTCTATCCTGAAAGACAAAGAGCGGGGTAATGGGCTACTGTGTTCTAGTAGGCTTGGCAGGGTGCTGGCTGGCCCAAGCGCTGCTAGTATCCCTTTGCCACCGACTTTTTAAAAAAAGTATAAACATTCCCCAGCTGCTTCCCTATCTAGTGATTATTAACTGGCCAATGTTTTGTAGGGGTCAAGGCAGAGGTGGGTCTCGAGGAGGGATTGATTGGTGAGAGGAAATGGCCTGTCCTATCAGAGCAGGGAGGATGCTCCATGTACAGGGATTAGCACGAAAGAAAATGCAAAGACACTTGTGGGAGAATCAGCTAAATGAGGCCACACCACTGCTGGTGGGGCAGAGAACATGATGTGACTGACAAGAGACAAAGCAGGGAGGGATGGACATATGCTAGAGGATGACAAGAACCTTCCACTTGATGCAGTGGAGGGCCGGTATCTGATTAATGGAACAATGAGGTGATCTTGGCAGCTGAGTTTTGTGTGGCTTGGCGGAGGGATAATGTGAGTCTCAGAGGCTTGGCCTCATGCCGACCCTATTACATGATATTTTAACCAATGAAATCATTTACATCCAGAACATTAAAACTGATGACTTCTCCAAGGGTAAACACACTTATCCACAATCACCATGGGCTGATACTGGGAACTGCTTGGCAATTGACTTTTCATACACTTTTGGTTTAGCTTGATTATCACTACAAAAGTTTTTTTTTCTCCTGCTGACAACAGTTCATCGTAATTAATCAAGACATACCAGGAGGGGGTGGGAGGAACAGATTGTAAAATAGTGGATTAGATTAAGAGTTCCTCCCATCTTTTCATGTTCTCTGTATGTATATATCTCTCTGTATGTATATATATCTCCTCACTATATGTTCCATTCTATGTGTCTGATGAAGTGGGCTGTAGCCCACGAAAGCTTATGCTCAAATAAATTTGTTAGTCTCTAAGGTGCCACAAGTACTCCTGTTCTTTTTGCGGATACAGACTAACATGGCTGCTACTCTGAAACCTTTGGTTTATTTGTTACAAAACAGATCTTTGGGATAACCACAAGGTGGCAGCAGATACTCTATGTATCTTTTTTTAATTTGGGACCTTGGAAAGCAGTTGGCTAAATATATCTGTTTTAAAAATTCAAGAGTTGCCTATTTAGAGGGGCTGAAACTTAGTGTGCTGTTAAAAATCACAGACTAAAAAGCTATGAACATTCTGCATAATGGTGACAGGTCCTTTCAGAAGGTTCATTTAATTTTATTTTGCTTGTCACTTTGAAGCTTATGAGGACAGTTTGTTCTCCTTTTGTGTTTGCAGCATGGGACATTATATAAGCAATAGGTTGGAAGAGAAAAGGTATATACAGATTACACACAAGGATGTAGTCTACTGTCAATACACATTAGTAGCTCAGGATGACGCTGACAAGCATGGGAGTTATGCTTGCATGTCACGGGAAGAGTAGATCAAGGGCTCTCGTGTTATCCAACTCCCTGGGACCATATGAATTGCCATATGAGATCAGCTTTGTATTCTGAATCTGACACGGCCCACTATCAGCTGCTCATGGGGCAGGTGGAAGGAAACCTGTAATAAACCATTGGGATCACCTGCCCATTGGATAGCTTTGGATTGCTGCAGGAAGTCACTGAGGCCAAGAACTTAACAAGAGTCAAAAAGGGATTGGGCATTTAGCTGAATATGGGGCATATCCAGAGTTGTTGTTTTTAATTATAACAAATTTTGGAAGGGATATTAAAGCTTGTGTGTTGGGCTTTTGCTGATCTCTAACTCTTTGAGATCAGGATTAGACCTTTACGGGGTCCGGAATACCTCACAAGCATCTGGGGCTGGCCACTGTCAGAGGCAGGATCCTGGACAAGATAGACCTTGGATCTGATCCACTCTGACAAGTCCTATGTTCCTGTGCTCCCAGCTGGCCATTGGATTTGTGCCCTAAAGCATGGGGCATATCAAAATGATTTTATCCCAGCTAAAGTAACAGTGGATGCACTCATTAGCTGTATACATAACTAATCCAGTTGTCCAGATCTTTTCTCACACTGTGACCTCCAGGTTACAGCAGCAAAATGTTCAGGACATCCTACCCACCCTGCCCCAATCTAACCAGACAGATAGGAAAGGTGATGGTGCCTCCCTGGACCTGTCCATGTGCCCCTCTTGGGGTTTCAGCCTGTAGGTTGAGAACTCTTAATCTAATCCACTATTTTACAATCCGTTCCTCCCACCCCCTCCTGGTATGTCTTGATTTTCATAGGGCAATCCCATGCCCTGAAATCTTGGCTTTCAGGATGATAAAGGGTTCTGCTTGCAGTTCTTCTACTGGTTTACCAGATGACCTTGGGCATGACACGTCATCGCTTTGTGCCTCAGTTTCCCCATCTGTCAAATGAGGATATTGACACCTGCTTTGTAAAGAGCTTTGAGATCTATGGATGGCAAGTGCTATGTAAGAGCTAGGTATTGTTAATATTTATTAAAAAGACTCAGAATTACTTTCATGCCCACGCAGTATGATCTTAGAATCACAGACGTTTAGAATTGGAAGGGACCTTGAGGGGTCATTTAGTCTAGTCCCCTGCACTAGAGGCAGGACTATGTAATAACTAGACCATTCCTGACCGTGTTTGTCTAATCTGTTCTTAAAAACCTCCAATGGGAGATTCCACAACATCCCTAAGTAACTCCAGTGTTTAACCACCCTTACAGTTAGGAAGTTTTTCCTAATGTCCAACCTAAACCTCTACTGCTGCAATTTAAACCCCTTACTTCTTGTTCTGTCCTCAGTGGATAAAGAGAACAATTTTTCTCCCGCCTCCTGGTAACAACCTTTTTGTATTTGAAACTGTTATCACATTCCCTCTCAGTCTTCTCTTCTCCAGTGTAAACAAATCCAATTTTTTTCAATCTTTCCTCATAGGTCCTGGTTTCTAGACCTTCCATCATTTTTATTGCTCTCCCCGGGACTTTCTCCAATTTGTCCAATCTTTCCTGAAATGTGGCACCCAGAACTAGACACAGTACTCCAGCTGAGGCCTTATCAGCACAAAGTAGAGCAGAAGAATTACTTCTTATGTCTTGCTTACAACACTCCTGCAAATATATCCCAGAATGATGTTTGCTTTTTTTTTTTTTTTGCAACAGTGTTACACTGTTGACTCGTATTTAGCTTGTGATCCACTATGACTCCCAGATCCCTTTCCGTAGTACTCCTGCCTAGGCAGTCATTTCTCATTTTCTATGTGTGCAATTAATTGTTCCTTTCTAAGTGGAGTACTTTGGATTTGTCCTTATTGAATTTCATCCTATTTACTTCAGAACATTTCTCCAGTTTGTCCAGATCATTTTGGATTTTAATCCTATCCTCGAAAGCACTTGCAACTCCTCCTAGCTTGGTATCATCCGCAAACTTTATCAGTGTACTCTCTATGCCATTATCTAAATAATTGATGAAGATATTGAACAGAACCGGATCCAGAACTGATCCCTGCGGGACCCCACTCAACATGTCCTTCCCACTTGACTGTGAACCATTGATAACTACTCTCTGGGAATGGTTTTCTAACCAGATATGCACTCATGTTAGAGTAGCTCCATCCAGGTTGTATTTCCCTAGTTTGTTTATAAGAAGGTCATGTGAGAGTATCAAAAGCCTTACTAAAGTCAAGATATACCAGATCTGTTGCTTCCCCCAATCCACAAGGCTTGTTACCCTGTCACAGAAAGCTATTAGGTTGGTTTGACACGATTTGTTCTGAACAAATCCATGCTAACTGTTACTTATCACCTTATTATCTTCTATGTATTTGCAGATTGATTGCTTGATTGTTTGCTCCATTTATCTTTCCAGGTACTGAAGTTAAGTTGACTGGTCTGTAATTCCCTGGATTGTCCTGATTTCCATTATATTTGCCCTCTTCCAGTCCTCTGGAATCTTTCCATTTTCAAATTTCATCTCTAATGGATCGGATACCTCCTCATTCATCTCCCTGAATATTCTAGAATGTAGTTCATCAGGCCTGGGCGACTTGAAGACATTCAACTTGTCTAAGTAATTTTTGACTTGTCCTTTCCCTATTTTAGCCTCAGATCCTATCTCATTTTCACTGGTGTTCACCATGTTAAATGTTCAATTGCTACTAAACTTTCTGGGGAAAACTAAAACAATAAGCTCTTTAGCACTTTTGCCACTTCCACATTTTTTTATTGTTTTTTCCCCCTCATTGAGTAATGGGCCTACCCTGTCCTTGGTCTTCCTCTTGCTTCTAATGGATTTGTAGAATGTTTTCTTCTCATCCTTTATGTTTCTAGCTGGTTTAATCTCATTTTCTGCCTTGGCCTTTCTAATTTTGTCCCTACATAGTTGTGATGGTTGTTTTATATTCATCCTTTGTAATCTGACCTAGTCTCCACTTTTTGTAGGACTTTTTTTTTTTTTTTTTGAGTTTCAGATCTCTGAAAATCGCCTGGTTAAACCAGGGTTATAGTGTTGGAAGGCTGGAAAATGCCATTAGTTCTGTTAGTGCTCTGTGCTAATGGCAGTGCCTGGGACCTTGCTTCTGTGGAGTTCAGGCCTGGGACCCAGCTACATCCTTATTCTAGTGTCACTGTCACAGGCACCTTCTTACCCTACAGTCTCTCTTCCAGTAAAGTTATTCAGGAGGGGGGGCCAGACTACCATGGAGAGAGACAACCTCACAGCCCCTGTTTCAGTAGCTAATGAAGCTCCTCCCATGGTAAGAGGGTAATGCTGCACCAGGGTACATTTTAAAATTATTTGTTCATCAGCATGTGTTTTAGAGCATGCCAATGTCAAGCATTATTGTTAGCTCTGACTTCATGTCGATTTTCTTTGGAAAGCCACACAACTCAAGGAGGTGTGTGTGTGTCGGGGGCAGTGAACCCATATGAGCTGTCATTCCCGCAACAGCATGTGGGAAAGAGCAACCTTCTGGACTCCTTTAAGATATGATCTATTAATCACAAAGTGATTCATGCTCCGTAATGTCTTGACTCAATGACCGTCTCCTTTGCACTGAAATCTAAAATGAAAATGGTTCTGACAAGTCACTTACAGTCATTGAGTGTCACTTGGAGACAGGCATGCCTGGGCTAACTTGAACTTCGTCACGAGAGATGGCAAAATGATTGTCAAAAAGGAGGGGAAAACACATTTCTGTCAGCTAGATTCACAGCTTAGTGTTTTCTTTTGGCTCGGGAAAACGAATAAAAGGAAGTGTCATTGACAGAGTGGGTGACAGGTGGAGTATACACAAAACATGTTAAAATAATGTTACGGTTCTGGATTAGCCTAACAGAAGTGGTAAACTCAGGCATGAATAAAATTCTGGCCAGATTTTCATAGCCCTGCATTACTGCAGAAGGGCACAAAACGTGAGCACACCCAGAATCCTGCATCTGGGTGAACGAACGATCCTTTGCGTGTGCAAAGTGGGTAATTGAATGTGCACATTCCCTGATTGCACGTGCAATTATGTGATAGGTTATTATTATTTATTACTTGTAGCATGGTAGTGCTTAGATGCCCTGACAAATATATACAGACCGTATTGTGCTAGGCAACACAAACATACTCACAGACAGACCCTGCCCTGAGGAGCTTACATTTTAGATAAGACGAGGTGTGGGGGAAGGAGTGGAAAGAGAGGCATATTAAGGTGATGTGTCTAGAGGTGGAGTTGGAACTAGAATCCAGTTGATCCTATGCATTGGATCACCTGCCTCTCAGTATATGTGACTGTGGGGTGTGGCCATGCAACAGGCTGTGTGGGCTTGTCTTACTGTATTTAGGCATCTGCTTGGGCCTAGAGTGTGTCTCACAGTCTATATTAGTTATTTTTAGTATTGATTTGTAGGTAGTCTGTTTCAATTCATTATTTTTAGATCAGCTATTAAAAAAGGACAAACCAACCATAATGGATATAAAACTAGCCGCTATAGATAGCACTCAGTAACTGGTGCTGCCTACAGAAATAGGAGCAGTCAGTGTGGAAGGAATAAAATAGACAAAACACAAATCAGGCAAAAGCAAAACCAGAAGGGACCCAATCTTGCAAGCCCCTACTACAGGTGTAGTGCGTATTGGAGTGACCATCTGTTTCTCTGCAGTGCTTGGGGTCTCTGAATATTATTAATCTGTGTAACAGTATTCTCAGTAGTGTGGTGTCTGCTACTACATTTATTATGCCTGGCAGCGTTTGAAGGATCAGGTCCTAATATATCTGTGCTGTGCCCTGAAGTTTGCTAGAGTTGGCCTTTGCTGGACCACCAAGCAGAGGTGAGGCTCAGTACTGAAGAAAGTCGGCTACTGGTTCATGTGAGTCTTGTCCAATCAAAAATGATGGTTTCACACACATTGGTAAGATGCGCATACAAATGCAGGCAGGGTTGATGTGAGACCCACATGGTGCCTAGAACTTTGTGTGGGCCCTCTGCACTTCAGGCAACAGTGCCCCCCAGTGACATGTCATGGTGCTTTTCACGCCTATTGTGCTCAAGGGCAAGTGAGAATGCAATAGTTGTAGGTTTCCTGCTTGTTTTCTGAGCTGGAAGCATCGGCTAATCCAGGGCCTTATCCAATGTCCACTGAAATCAACTGAAGCTTTTCTACTGACTTCTGTGGCACTGACTAAGGTCCCAGTGCTCTCCTTTCAGACAAGTTGACTTTGGGAATGGATGCTTCCAAATGGCTGGTGAAATGATAATGACACAGGCTTGTCTACATGAGAACATTGCAGTGGTTTAACTCAAGGTGGCATATTTAAACCAATTTAGTTAAACCAGTGCAAGTTCTGTGTGGACACAATGATTGAGAATAGAGAGTAGTCCATCATGTTCTGTGGAATAACAGTGTTCCCCTATGACTGATATAGGGGAGAGAAGAATGAAAGGGCAAAGTTTATAAACTGGAGTCGCCATTGTCTTAATTCCACAGTTGCTAATAAAAGGCCTCGTTGTAGTACTAGATGCTGCTTCTCTAAGGATCTTGCAGATCCAACAATGTAAACAAAGATTCACCAGCAAGAGAATGAGATGCTTAATAAAAAATTCTCTACATTTTTTCTCTGTTAATTAATTTGGATTACTGGGACAGCCACGGGGTTTAGGTGCATGTACTCTTCTCAAAATAACGTCTGTTAGACCAGGGAATAGTCTGGCAAGGGAAATGGTAAAAGCCTCATAAATTGCGTTACGTAAATTTAGACTGGGCATAGACATTGGAGGCTATATTGTAAGTGACTGTCTTTCACTGATAGGTATCTGTTGAAGATTACCTACAGTGGTTGCCATTTAAAAGTTAATAGCTGTTGAGAGTTACCGCACAGAGTTGTATTGGATATTTGCTATTTTCTATACTCAGGATAGGAAATATTGGCTGTATCTCAGCTGCCGCTACATGAAAACCATTAGTAATCGTTGACTAGAGAGCTCTGTGCCTGTGACAGAAGTCAGAGGTGTAAAAGACCTAATAGTTTAGCCTGGTTTTATTTTTAGTTAGAAAAATTCAGTCTATGGCATGTTTTTTGTGTTGAAATCTCTGCGTAAGAAACGGGTAATCAGTTCAGCCATCATAAAATAGTACTGATGCTATTTTTTTATATGGAAAAAATTGTGTGTAATAAAAATCAGAAAGGAAAAGAAGGTAAAACAATTTACCTGCCCTGCAGTATCATATAGCCCCAGCAAGTGCTGCTTGCCTCCGACAGTCACAGTCACTGGAAGAGAGAAACAACAGAGAGGTTGAGACACAAGCTCCAGCCAGTAGTTATGATTTTACATTTTTTAACTACGTATCCTAGTGCAAGGCAGATTAGCATGCGCCTTACCATGTGAACCCTAAACTAAGCTGACAATCATCTCAAAATGAAGGCAACCTAAGGCCACAACAAAAGCAGATGGTTTGGGTTGAACTCTCATTTCTTAATAGATAGATCAGGGTTTCTCAAACTTCATTGCATTGCGACCCCCACCCCCTTCTGACAACAAAAATTACTACATGATCTTGGGTGCGGGGGAGGGAAAGCCTGAGCCCCACCACCCCGGGCAGTGGGCCAAAATCAAAGCCCAAGGGAGGAGAGCCTGTAACCTGAGCCCTGTTAGATGCCAGTCTAACACCAGCCCTGGCGACTCCATTACAACAGGGTTGTGACCCACTTTGGGGTCCCGACCCGCAGTTTGAGAACCGCTGAGACAGACGAATTGCAAGCACTGCTGCTGTTTGGGTATTCAGAGATCTAAGGACATTTGCTAATCTCTATGAGACCACCAGCTGATACCAGCAAATCATTAGGAGTCCAAAGCACAGGGAACCTTCCTCCCCACCAAGTCTGTTTGGGTTATGTCTGGTCTTGGTGTTTTCTCTGTTCAGACTTTTTTTCTTCCTCAATTCCAGAGCTGTGAAACAATGATGTATTTGGAACTGGGCAGCCCTCAGTCTGGAGCAGTGCAAATGCATTACTTTTTTTGCTCAATCTCTCTTTTTTGAATGCGGTGATGTTCAATACCAGTTAATACAGTGACAGTGTTACAAATCATTGTGCTTCATGCACACTTTGAAAACAGGAGGGTAATCTTAAGTGTCAAACGTTTTCCAGCATATTGACCAGATTTTACAATAGGGCTGATGACTTGCTTTAATGATCAAATTCTGTACTTCAGCACATATGCGCTTAGAGTCAAATTCAATACTGGCTCTCCGGGTCTGCTCCAAAGCTCATTAAAGTCAACTGGAGTCTTACCATTGATTTCCACGGACCTTTTCCACAATATCCTTTATAATTTGATCTCTCTAATCAACATCATTTCATCTAAAATGTCCTCTGCTTTAATAGAGTTTAGTTATCCAGCTAATGTGCTTAAATCATTAAAGTTCTGCGTGGGAAGAGAATTGGGAATTCAATCCCCCCTTAGTCAGTGGGAAAAGATTTTAAGCATGTATCAGGAGAGTCACATCTCAGAACAATGTTGTTCAAAATTATTCACTGGGTGTACAGGATACCAGGATGTCTTAAAACATGCAGGCGAAGGGACTCTGATGCATGTTGGAGATGTGGCTGGGGAGGGCTATCTTTGATACTTTTTCGCTAGTCATCTTCTAAAATTAATAAGATCTAGGAAAGATTAATAGTTAACATTGAGAAAATATGGGACTTGAAATCATCACATAGGCCTTAGCTGATGATTTTACATGATGGGTCTTTTGCAGATGAAAAGTACCCACAGCATTTCAGAAATTAATTTTTGCTGCTGTGGGGAACTGTGATGGGCTGTTGACCCCATACTAGACTGGGAAGCATTGATGAGGCTCAGAAGATGCCAGTTAACCTGGTAAGAAACACCTGAGGGAGAATTAGGCTTGATAAACAATCACTAATGGAGGATGGCACCCAGCTAAGCAGGAAAACCCTGGGATCCTGGCCCTGAGGATAGGGTGTATCTGGAGAGGTGGTGAAGCAAGAGTCCCAGGGAAATGGTGGCAAGGTTCAGGACAGTGCAGATCTTGGTCGCTGATTAGAGGGTCTTGGGCTGGAACCCAGAGTAGTGGATGAGCCCGGGTTCCCCTACCAGCCACTGGGGAAGTGGCACAGTCTGGGCGGTGAGCTGGACCTGAGACAGTTCATATGGAGAGACTTTGAAACCCCAGAAGAGTGAAAACACATAGTGCCATGGCTGGAAGGCCAAGCCACTAAGAGGGAGCGTCCTGGTTCACAAAGAAGCAGCACAGCAACTCCTGGAGCGTGACCGAGGATGCAGCATGAGTGAGAGACCAAAGGGGGCATCAGACTGGGATAGAGTTGTTCCCTAGATGTAGCCATGAAGAGGTGTCACAGCAGTAAGTGTACCCCGATACAGGGCATAACTTGGGATGCCATCTGTTACACTTAGAAATCTCTGCCAGTGTTGTTGGACAGCTTGATTATTCAGCAGGTTTACTAGCTTGCAAAACAGTTGGGTAGCTCAGCTGAAGTATAAACTTAATGAAGCTGACCACCTCATATAAAATACAATGGATCATACTGCTGGAATAGTGAGGACCAGATTCTCGGTTCCACCTTGGCTGTGACTGGTACAGGAGCGAAGAGGGATGGAGAAGTGGCTCAAAGCCATTTTTCATGCTGCATTCAGGGGAGCTGGGGGCTGGTGTGGCCCCAACATAACTTGAAGGAGCCTAAATGCTGCTGCGACAGCTCCCCTGAGGATGCTCTACTAGCCCAAGCCCATTGGTGTGCAATGTGCTTCAGCTACACTCTTCTGCCACTGGCCTACCACGGAATGTCCCCCTGAGGCAAGAGCAGAACTGGCCGTGTTAATCTGACACCACTCAGGGGTTCACCACCCATCCACTTAGGGGAGTTTTGCATCAGCATTGCACTACCTGAGCAGTACTACCTGGAAAGAGGTGGTGGTCAAGTGTTATGTTTAGAACTTGGACTGAAATAAATAAGGCCTGTTCTACACTACATAATTAGGTCAAAGGAAGCCGCCGGTATATACACAGACGCTTGCAGCATCTCCTTCCTTTCCACCTCTGTGACCGTCAGGAGACTGATATCACATAGGGTTGCCTAGGGGAAAGGGGGGAAGTTCTCATTAAAAGTGCTCTTACATGGAAAAAAAGGGCATATAGACCCACCCCTGACATTCCAGATCGCCAAACCACGTGGCCGCTAATGTGCCTTTACTGTGCTTGGCATGGGTCGGCAAGTCGTTTAAAATGGCTGATAGGGGACTGGGGCACCACATGAGAGATTCCGCAATTTGGGAATGAAAACAGCTTTAGTGCTATGGGGAAGGGCCATTGTTCGACGAGCTACCTGTGCTCCCGACATGAGCGTGCCATAAACTTCATTAAAAGTGTGGTCACCCATGACCCAGGGGGAGATGGAGGGGGGTTACTCACCATGGGTGGAGCAGCAAAATGGCACAGTGAACGGTTACGGATTCTGATTAGGTTATGGCTTGCACCTACTGTAATAAGGGTGTTTTATTTTTTTAATGAAAACGGCCTTGCTATGGAAATATTTTATTCATGTACAATGGCTTCTTTATTTTTTCCCCCTGACTGACAGCTGGAAATGTGTCCTTCGGTGGGTCACCAACACCGAAAGCGGACTTTCAGGGATTAGAAGGAGGAGAAAGAGAACGTGGGAAGACGTTCACCGAGATAATGAATGCTTCCAGGACCACTGATGCAGAGCTGAGAGCATGGAGGTTTTTGTTGTCTGAGAAGTTAGACATGGATGTGGAGAGCAGGAAAGCTTCCAATGAGCGAGAGCGTGTGGTGCAGGATGAGACGCTTCGGATTATGAGGGACCAAGCAGACATGTTGAGGCTTCTGGTTGAACTGCAGGAACAGAAGCAGGAGGGTAGAGTCCCTCTGCAGACCCCGGTGGACAGCCAGCCAGCATTGCTGGTGCAGAATTACCCTCTCCCAAGCGTTCCATGAGGCATGGGCGAAAAGTCCATGATCACTTTCACTTAACTCGGGGTGGGGCGGGGGAGTACAAGGAATAGAAGGTGCCCATTCACAGACCTTTGATGGTCTGGAATGCGTGTTATGTTACACAGCTGAAAATGTTTCTCCCATTCCAACTTTACAACTCCTTTTCCCCAAGGGTACCTTTTCTTTCTGGTCTCCCTCTTTACCTATGTTTGTTCAATATAGTAAATGAATTCAAGAAATAAATGTTCTTTATTGATTAGAAGCAGTGAGCTCGGGTGGGGGGTTGGTTTTACAGGGACAGTGATACAAGCCAGGTGAAGGTTTGGGAAAGCACAATGCCGACAAGCAGCTCACATTACTGTGACTCATTTTTGAAATGGCTTTTCAAAGTCTCGCAGATACACAACGCTCTTTGCTGGGCTCTTCTTATTTCCCTGGTGTCTGGCTGCTCAAAAATGGCTGCCACGTGATCTGTTTCAACTGCCCACCCCTGTGAAAAATTTCTCCCCTTTTTTTTCCACAGATATTATGGCACACACAGCAGACAGCTATAACCATGGGGCTGTTCTCCTCACTAAGGTCCAACCTTGTTAGTAGACTTCTTCAGCACCCTTTCAAATGACCAAAGGCACATTCACCCACCATTGTGCACTTGCTGAGCCCATAGTTGAGCCATTCCTTACTGCTGTTCAGACAGCCAGTGTATAGCTTCATAAGCCATGGTAGCAAGGGGTAGGCTGGGTCCCCCAGGATAACTATAGGCATCTCAATGTCATCAATGTTAATTTTGTCATCTGGAAAGAAAGTCCCAGATGGCAGCTTTTTTAACAGACCCGAGTTCCTAAAGATGCACGAGTCATGAACCTTTCCTGAGCATCCTACGTTGATGTCGGTGAAATGTCCCCTGTGATCCACCAGCACTTGCAACACCATTGGAAAGTATTCCTTTTGGTTTATGTACACTTTGGCAAGGGGGTCTGGTGCCAAGATGGGGATAAGTGTGCCATCTATCGCCCCACCGCAATTAGGGAACCCCATTGCGGCAAAACCATCCGCTATGTGCTGCACATTTCCCAGACTCACTATCCTTTGTAGCAGAAGTCGATTAATGGCCCTGCACACATGGAGCACAGCAGCTCCCATGATTGATTTACGTACTCCAAATTGATTCCCTACTGACCGGTAACTGTCTGGTGTTGCAAGCTTCCAAATAGCGATAGCCACTCACTTCTCCACTGTCAGAGCAGCTCCCATTGTGTTGCTGAACTGCAGGGCAGGAGAAAGCTCTGCACAAAGTTCCTGGAAGGTGGACTTCTGCATTCCAGAGTTCTGCAGGCACTGCTCGTCATCCCATACCTGCAAAACGATGTGGTCCCACCAGCCAGAGCTTGTTTCACGGGATCAGAAACAGTGCTCAACAGAGTGCAGCTGCTCTGTGACTGCCATCAGCAACTGTGAATTTGTTTTTTTTCAATGGCTTGCAGCAGGGCTGCTTGCAGGATATTGCTATGTTCCACACTGCAGACCCTACTTTGGCTCTGGAAACACTGCAGGAGAAGGTGTGATGTGTTTGAGATGCTCACAGCAAGAGCACACAGCTGAGCCGGCTCCATGCTTCTGGGGTTATGGCATATGCGTGGAAGTTTTAAGGTGTGAAAACCTCTGGCTTGTTTGCTGTTGATGTGAGGAAGGGAGCACAGTGCATCATGGGATGCTGATGCAATGTTCCCATTCTCCCCTGCGACAATGTTTTGATCCCATGAGGCATTGCACAAACTTCCCAAAAACACACTGTGGCAAGTTGCACTTTGGGATAGCTACCCACAATGCACTGCTTTGTGCATCAATGCAGGCGCTGCTAATGAGGACGCACTCCATTGAGACAATGTGCGTGGCCACACCATGCTCAATCGACTTCATTAATTCGGGGGCTCGAGGTTGAATTAGATAAAGTTGTCTTAATTTTGTAGTGTAGACAAGCCCTCAGACATATCAGCTGCAAGTCAGCAACAGCCACCTTATTTGTTGTTTTTTTCATCTACAGAAATCATGGACAAAAAATGACCCATGCCATCCCATTACCTTTTTGGCAGATAGGTAAGGTGGTGCAAGGCGCACAGGTTTCTATTCAATTAAATAATATGGTGTTGGCATGACAAGCTATAGAATTGTTGTCAAAGTGTAAATGAGACAGACAGCTCTTAGGAATCTACCATTAAATTGGCACAGAGTAAAATTTTCAAAAGTGTCTAAGTTCCACTGAAATCAGTAGCACTGAAAGTCACTGAGTCTTAGACTATTTTTGAAAACTTCCTCCTCAGTCTGCCCAGGCTACACCATGCACTTGGAGTTTTAATCCCCGTCTCTGTCTGGATTTACTGTCCATTCCCAATTCTGTGGCAGGTTGCTATGTAGCATGAGTCATCTCTCTCTCTTTCTTCTCCCAAGTTTAGGTGCAGTTTTTCCTCCTCACTTTTTGTTGAAAAATCTTTCATTTTTTCTCATCATCTTAGGAAATATCTTTCTTGAATTCATTATCACTATGTAACATATTCCTCTCCCACTAGTAGAATTGGTTTATTGACATGAATTTAAATTAGGATGCAGATAGCCTGCTGTACCCTGAATTCTGGCTTTGCCTGTGAATTGTTCGGCTCCCAAACATGGGGATTACCAAATCATTAACAATTCAAATAATTGGGAGGTCTTCTGACACTTGTTTAAGCAGGGTCTGAATGGGCTCTCACCTGACATTTATTAATGAGGTGGGGGAGAAGACTAAAGGAACTAACCTCGTTTGCATAGACACACCCACTCTGTCTAGATGCACAGCATGATGGAGTCACTTTGCCCAAATGATCACTTTTGGCTGGTGCTGGATTGCAAATCACTTTGTTATTGGGGTCAGGGGAGAGGTAATAAAGTGTTATATGAATCAAGGGAAGCAGAACTGTGCTTGGCATGGCCTGCTTGAAGGGTTCACCCTCACCTGAACTGTACTCACTAAGCAGGGGACAGGGGTGCCAAAGCTCAGTGGAGATGAGAGAAGGTGGGGACAGGTGCCTTTACTTGGCAGTGGGGTCTTAGGCACCATTTGATTGTCATCCTCCCCATTGTGTAATGACACAGCTGGTTAAGACTCAGTTGAGAGTCTTTTGTTGTGGATCACTAGAGGTGAAATCGCTGGTAACTAGGTCTAAGCATTAGACCTGCTATGGGATAGTTTCTCTACTGAAGGAGACTACCCAGCTCACACTAGTATTGAGGCTCCCCCATTAACAGATGAAATCACTGAGAGCTGTGTTAAGTGCTATGGCCTCAAGATATCCAGAGGTGGTAGTGGAGGAGTGAATGATGGCAGAGCAGCTGAGGTGCTTTTCTCCCATGCCCTCTGGTCAGGGTAGGAGGTGATTTCACGTGAATGCACCTCTGAACTCTGGGTCTTCACTGAACAAGGACAACAGCTGTGAGTGGGGTGCAGTGGTGGGAGGGGCACATTAGAGGAACTTTTGTTTGTTGGACTTTTTTGCTGCAAGGTGAGAACCTGAGGCGAAGGACAGTGCCCAACATACTTTGGGGTGGGTGTTTTGGTCATATGCTTCTGAATCATGCTTGTGGCACTTTCTCAAATTAATGCTGGGTTACTTTCCCCTTTTTATTAAAACTTTTTTTTTCTACACACCGACTGAGTGCTTACAAGAAGGGAAGTATTTGAGGCTCCTGGCGTGGTGTGTTATTTTCCCAGGTTACTGGGTGGGGGCTCGAGCTGGTTGTGAGTTGTATTGTTAAAAAGGAACCCCTAGATATTGAACCCATCCCTTGTCACTGCCAACTCCACCTGGCAGAAGGCTTACACTTGTGTAACATAATGTCTGCATTGTGATGTTCTGGTAATAGAACTTCCATCATGTCATGGACATGGTGCTTGTGAAACAGACATCAGAGGTGAATTAGTTGATTCTTCCAGTGAAGATCTCACATGCATGAGCTGCATGCCTCTGCAGTGTGAGCGACGACTCAGCATGTCCACTCTGTAGACAGCGGTCATAGCAGTGACTACAGCAACTAGCATATCTATGAGCTGCAGCCAATGTTCCCTCCAATTTTTTACATCCGTGTGTGGCATGTATTTTATGTGCACCAGTATGGAGGTGATGTGTGGTGGGGGTGGGGCTGAGGGTTTCAGAGTGTGGGAGGGGGTTCAAGGGCTGGAGCAGACCATTGAGGTGGAGGGGGGTTCGGGCTCTGGGGTGGGGCTGGGGATGAGGGGTTCAGAGTGCGGGAGGGGGCTCAGAGCTGGGGCAGAAGGTTGGGCTGAGAGGGAGTGAGGGCTCCATCTGGAGGGTGCAGGCTCTGGGATGGGCCCAGGGATGAGGGGTTTGGGGTGCAGGCTGCCCCGTCACTGTGTCGGGGAGAGAGGACTCCCTCCAGTCCTCTCTTGCCTCAGCTGCTGAGGGCTGGGAGAGACTGCCTGTCCCCACCGCGGCAGCTCTGGGGCCGGGGCCGGGGCTGAGGGAGGGAGAGAGGTGCCTCTCCCCGCCGCAGCCCTGCATGCCCCATACCACTCTCTAGTCCAGGTCTCTGCGGCTGCAGAGCCTTGATAACCTGCTGCACAGCTTAGAGGGAACTTAGGTTGCAGCTGCTTTTCCAGGTTCATAAACCCTGCTGTTGGTTTATATTCTGCTATTAATCTACTGTTGCCTGTTGCTCTTGCACCAGCTGTTCTTAGACCATCCTGAATTATTTCAGTAAACCAAAACCAGCATATAAGTGTTACAGGGGCGGCTCTAGAAAATAGGCTGCCCCAGGCAGCTGTGTGTGCTGCCCGCGCCCTCTCTCCCCTCCCCCCTCCCGGCTGTTGAGCCCGCGCGGCAGCTCGAGAGCCGGGGCGGACGGGACCGCGCGGCCATGACTGGAGCGAGGCTCCACCGAGCGCCGGGACGGAGCGGGAACAGCGCCGGCGGCACGCGGGGTCCGGGCGGGGGGGGGGGTTCGCTCGCACTGCTCGGTCATGCGCCTGCGGCGGGCCAGCCCCGAGAGCGGACCGCCGCGCCGCAGTCATGCCCGCGGTCCGGTCCCGGTCGGTCCGGCCCGGCGCGCGCGGACCTCAGACTCCGGCAGGAGCACGCCCGCCGGCGCCCCCGCCCCAGCTAGATTTGCCCCCCCCAGCAACAGCTTGTTGAAGTGTTATCAAGTCATTAGATGTGATCCAGCAGTGGCTCTCAAACACTTTTACTGGTGACCCCTTTCACATAACAAGCCTTTGAGTGCGACCCCCCCCTTTTAAATTAAAAACACTTTTTTATATATTTAACACCATTATAAATGCTGGAGGCAAAGCGGGGTTTGGGGTGGAGGTTGACAGCTCATGACCTCCCATGTAATAACCTCGTGACCCCCTGAGCGGTCCCAACCCCCAGTTTGAGAACCCCTGTGATACAGACTCATTTGCAGAAGCGTGAACTGGAGCTTCATAAGTTTTGGGATAACAATATATAAACGAAGGTAAATTTTCATCTACTAGCTGCTCTGGCCAAACTATGATGATTGAATGGTTTTGTAGCTTTTGGGTGGTGAACTTGGCAGACAGAGGTCTTCTAGATCCCCGGCTATGTCGATTAAGCATCTTGGTCATATACCCTTCAAGAATAAACACCAGCCCTCTGAAAATCAGACCCCCTATGTGTCTGCAGCTGGGCACCTGGAATTAGAGGCCATTTTGAAACCTGGACCGACTTACTTGCCCAGTGTCGCTCAAGAAAAGAGTAACAAGCAGGTCAATTTAGCGCTAATGCCTGCTGACTCCCAGGTGTGTACTTTGTCTTTCCTCCCCTGCTTCTGTATCCTTCCTCCTTTATAAATATTTCCTTTGCTTTCATTGAATGCAATATTAAAACATCTAATTGCAAATGAACCCCAGACAGGAATAGGAGTTATTGGGTTCCTGTGCTCACAGTCAGAGAGCCTCCAAGATCCATTGGTTTGCAATAGTCAGCGTGCCCAACCGTTCGTTACTTCTGTATGTTTGAATCGTCACCAGGAAATTAACTCATGGGTTGCTAGAGCTGTGTTCCCACTTTGCTCCCTTAAAATAAACAAGATTGGATCGTGGGCAAATTGGTTCCTGTCACAGTCTTAAAGCCTGCAACTTCAGAGTAATCTTTTTTGAAGGAAAAACCACAAGCATGTTACCTTGCACCTTAATTGGCCTAAAATCAGGATTTTGGGTATAAAATGAACTAACAGTCTTTCTTTAATTGTCCCTGTAACCATCTAATGTCAAAACTACAAACCGTATACATCTTCGGTGGTTAACGTTTTCCAGAAGAAGTTCTCAGAATAGCTTGAAGCAGACTGGCATTAGCCACACCATTCTCAGTCACAGCATCAAAAGGTGAGTTTTGTGTCGCGCAGAGTGCATTTTTTGTTTTGTCTGACATTTAAAAGGTTTGAAGAATGGTCACAGAGTGTTTCCTGAGGTGAGGCCATAATAAGGTCTTGAGTGGATTTAGCTATATCTTAACCCCTAAATGTAGCTTTTGACTTATTGAGGTCATTGCTTTTGCCTTCAGATTCACAGAGGTTTTAAGGCCAGAGGGGATCGTTACATCTGACCTAACTACATTAAGTCTGACCTAACTAAATAGAATTTTCTTTTTTAGTGTCTCAGTATAAGGCATGTTTTCCAGATCTCGAATCATGTTTGTAGCTTTGTTCTGAACGCTTTCCAGTTTTTCAACATCTTTTTTAAAGTATGGAAACCAGGACTGGACACAGTATTCCAGTCATGGTCTCACTAATACCATATCTAGGGTTAACATTACTTCCCTCCACCTGCTTGGTATTCCCTGCGTATAACTCCAAACAGTGCCTTGGCTCTTTATGAAAACTCTGATGATTTTATCATGAATCACACAATATCTGTTTTTTCCCCTAAGCCCCACCTCCTGGAGTCAGGTGATTCTGTGAGAATCTCAGCTTTCATTTTTTCCCCACAAGTTTGTTTCTAGCCTTCGTTGCTGCTGAGAAAAGCTTGAAAATGTGACCTGGGTGTACCCTAAAGACCTGGAAGGCAAATAAACTGGAAGGCAAATAAAAAGAGCCTCCCCAAATCTCATGATTTTTTGGGATCTGAGCCATGGTTTTCAAATGCTTGGGATTGGCAATGCTGAAAGAAGCAGTGGCTGCGGGGGACCTTTGGGTGCTCATGGTATCATCACTGCCTAACACCTTTTTTTTGGTTTCTGGACATTCTTTCCCCTCTGCTGATTGGCTGCTTGTTCCAACTCCCCCCTCCCACTTCTCTCAGATTTAATTAAAAAGCACCGAAACAGGCATGATGGTAAGTATAATGAGGAATGCCTGCCCTGTGGTGTGCTGTATGTCTGTATTGGTTTTAGTAGTTGGAGAATTCAGACTGAGTTAATGAGAAACTCAGCCACCTCAACTTGCATTACAGCCAGGTTAGAAAAGCAGGCCTACATCAACTGACAGCTCTGTCATCCAGTTCCCAAATAAAAATGGATTCATCTAGACAGTGCAACCCCCTCAGAGAATATGTGCCTTGCACCGAGTATGTCTTCTTATAGCATTGTGTTTTACAAGGCCTTAGCTCTATAAATTGTTCCCAGTTCTCCACAGCTAGGTACGTGCTGTGCAGAGAAGGCTAATAAAAGAGAGACCAGTCCGCTAACCATTTTTATCCAAGCAGCTTATATCAAATGCTATAAATCTTTTAAAGTGCCTGGAGCACATGGAATTTGGTGTTGGCAAACTTACATGACAAAGAACACACAGGCAGTGGAGATGGATTAGAAAGAGCAAACAGCATAAATCTTGCCCAGAAATAGATGAAAGGGAATGGAAATTCCCAAAGCCTTCAGCACACAAATGCAACACTGAAAATATGAGCTTGTTCCTTCCTAGTCCGGGATGCGGGTTATTTATAGACAGAATGAAATAAGATGATTTATCAGAACCATTGACCTCATTATTTGTAAATTCAGCACCGGAGGATGTCCACTGCACCCCAGGGAATTACAGTATTGCTGCACTAAACAATCCCTGAGCAAAGTAACTTTGCCTGAGGGAGGAGTGTTAGATAGCCTGGTTCGGTTTTCACATACCTAAGTCCCTCCGTAACCCTGCCCTAGGGTGTTTCAGGGATATAAATATTATACTGCGGTATTGTAAAGAGTGAAATGCTAATGTGATTACAAGGTTTGGGGAATATAGGAACAATTATATCTAAGGGCATGTCCACACAGAGACTTAGTGCACAGCAAGCTGGGGTGTCAATCTAGGACACTCTAGCCTGCCACACACTGAGCAGCCACACACTGAGTTTCAAACAGCAGTAGATCATGAGCGTTTTGTCAAAGAGTCTTGTAGTAGCGGTGGCAGTCTAGGCACATGAACTGGAGATGTTTGCAGATTGGCACTGGCATCCTTGTCTCAATGGTATTTATAATTGAGTGTCCTGTTATTCAGGAAAATTCCTCGATGGAAGGTAATAGTGGTAAAATCAGAGCAGATGGTGGACAAAGGAATGAGTGCAGCAGTAAATAGTCTGAACATCTGCAAAAGCTGGGCAGTAGAGATGCTAGAACTAACTCTAAACAATGATGGTAACTGTAGCACCTTTACCTGGATGGAGCGGAAGTGCTTTTGTGGGGGATCAAATTGTTTATGTTGCAGAAATGGGCTGGTGGTGGTGGTGGGGAGATTTTGGCTGAGATTGTAGCGTGAGCCTGTGCAAAAATGAAACTAACAGTGTGTGGGTTAATAATAATCTATATCTATCACTCTTCTAAGTATTTATAATCCTTCCATCACCATAGCACAGTAACTATTTTTCTGGAGCTGGGATTTAGGCGCAAAAGAAGGAGAACAAGCAGATTATTAAAGAAACAATAGTTGATCCTCTGAATAATCTTAATATTTTCAGCTGATCATAGAGCTGACCTGGTTTGCAAAAGAGCAGACACTCTGTCTTTTTAACAGAGATAAGATCAGTCAAGGCTATTGAAATCAACTGTTTTTGCCATAACATAATTCTCCTAAAGGAGAATTTGGCTTCCCCTAACAATGGCATGCTAGGCTCAATAGGCAGAGCAAACAGTGTGGGTTCCGTTGCATGGGGCTGGGGGAGATCTGGGGAGTCTGAAGAGCAGTGGTCCCCTATAGTGGAGTGCGCCCCCTAAGGAGACGTAGAGGAACATTCAGGGTGTGTGTGGCAGGGCCCAGGCTGGGCGAGGATGGAGCGCCGCCCTCAGCCCAGCTCCTCCCCCAGCCGCAGTTCCACTCTGCCCCCAGCTCCCTCCCCAGCCCAGCTCTGCCTCTAGCCGCAGCTTCTCCCCCATCCCCAGTTCTGCTCCACCTGAAGAAGCAAACTGTGACCCAGAAGGCTTGCACCATTGGTGGGATTCTGGGGATGTGGAAGAGCTGCTGGGGAGGCTTGGGAAGAGAGCACTAGTTCAGCGCCTCGGAGGCAACAGGATCAATGGGGATCCCCATTCCCAAGAAGAGTGTCAGACATGAGGTCTACACCAGGAGATGTGCCTAGAGCCCCAAAGCCAGGAACAGTGCCTAAAGTCTGCCCAGCCCCCGCAAGCGAAGGGCAGGTGGGATTCAGTTTGGCGCCCTTACAGCAGTCTAGTGAGTGTCCAACAGGGGGAGCTCACCCAGGTCTGTGACTGGGCTGTATAGGCATTGCTGGACAGCTACAAGTATTCTGCAGCAAACAAACACTTGAACATGATAAGTGCCACTGAGAGTTATCAATCATCGTTAATAGCTGTCTATAAACATAGGAGGCTGAAGAGTACAGTGATGCAAGTCCAGAAAACATTTTAATTCCAAGCAGCTGCTATAAGCTTATACCTGTGCAGGTTTAGCTGACTGACTGCTTAGGGAAAGTCGATGGCTCAGCAGAATGGTAATGATCTTGGAGTCTTTCACCTCTAGGTCTGGTGTGAATTGCCCCCTAGCTGGGAGCGAATAAAAATCCTCACTGTCAGAGGGCTAGCGCTCAGCATGGAGTTACTTGGCGATCTCAGTCTAGATCCTAGTGTCCACTTCCCAGAGACAATTAGCATACCAGCATTAATTGGCACACTTTCAGCAGAGGAGGCAAGAAAGGGGCATGGTGCATGAATTCAGCTCTCCTTCTGGACTCTCACCCAGTGCGGATGACCTATCTTCTTGGAGAGATGCTGGGGGTAGATCGAGGACGTCAGTCTGCGGGGCTGTCAATCTGCCCCTCCTATGATTACTGAATACATTTAAACAAAGAAAAGTTGGATTCTCTCTTTTTTGCCAAGGTACAAGGGAAACAGGCACCGGAGATAGATAGGAAAGGTCGAGGAAGATGAATCTAGCACTGAAGTGCATGGGAGGGGACAGAAATTCATGATTTCCATAACAGAGAAATATGATTAAGGTTCAAAGAATGTAAAACAGGACGTATTCCCAAAACACCGATTACAGAGACTTTGTTTTAACTGTACAAATATTCCATTTATCTTATTCATCATATTTACCTTATGATAAGGTTTCCCACATTCACATTTGGGCCAAGTGCATTAGTGAAAGAAAGTGCACATAGCAACATCTTGGCATGCTAGTCAGACATCATCAAGTGCACCTGCTCCAGGAATCTGTGGCCAAACTCTGTTTTCTACTGCACTGGTGTAGATCTGGAGTAACTCCAGCATCTACTATAGCAAACTACAATGGAGTTACTCCAAGTTTACTACAGGGCAGTTGAAAGCAGAATTTGACCTGCTGTTCCCTATCCTGCCAAAGCAGAAACACCTTGGGCACACTGAATTGAATCAATGTACATCTGAGCCTTTTATTCATGGCATAAGGGAGACAAGAGAGACACGGGGACAGGATGATGGATAATAAAGTCTGAACAAATTCTGTTCTGTACCTTACATGTTCAGGTCTCTTAAGCTTAACTTCAACACTGACTTTACTGCATATGTAAGAGATGAAGTCTGATCCTGCTGCCACGGAGGGCAGGGGCCGTACTCCCATGCTGTGCTCCCTGGGAGTGGGAGCAGACCTGTAATGATTCAGTCTTAGGTGCCAGCTTTTAGCTGCTATTTATCATACTGCTTACAATGATTTGCCAAACATTGTGTCTGTCAGTCATTCGCCCGGTGCTGTAAAGACATTTTTCAAAGGCCAGGGAGGTAGATGGGAGCAACAACCCTTTAATTAGGGAAAGACCTTAGGTGGTCCAGTGTAGATCCAAAAAGAGGTGGGAGTGAGGATATGGTCCAGGATGCCCCTTCACCTGCCCCCTGTGTCGATCCATCCTAGGCAGCCAGAGGGACAGTGTTTGGGCTCCCAGAGCTCATGGGGCTCCACCCGCAAAGGGCCATGGCTGGGGTGGGGGTGAGGCTGTGTCCAGGCCCTGCTCCTGTGTGTAGTGACTGGGGGCTGGAAGCCTGAGCTGAAAGGAGGGCACGTAGCCCTTCGAGACAAAAGATTAAGGGCCACTGCTAAGTGCCTGTTCCATTTAGTAGTCTGGCTCCTTCCACATGCAGGCTCGTACCTTTCCAGGCGGCCTCATCATGGCTGGTCTTGAATTCTGCAGTGCCGTGACCGGGGAAAATCCAGGGAGGAGGGTGACCAGGAGCCCAGTTTTCCACTGGACAGTCTGGTTGAAAAAGAGACCTGACGGTGTCCAGATCTACAGTCTTGTGCCAGAATGATCATACAGCTAGAATTCACTGAGCTTATTAGATAAGACACTCTCACCCATCCTGGCCAATCTGGGTAATGCATACTACAGATTCCCAGGAGCTCATTCTGAATGTACATCCACAAAGAATCAAGATGTCAGATTAAATCAAAGGGATCTCAGTTTAGCCCTTTAAGCTCAGCTGAAAACATTGCTCTACAGCAGGGGTAGGCAACCTATGGCACACATGCCGAAGGCGGCACGTGAGCTGATTTTCAGTGGCACTCACACTGCCCAGGTCCTGGCCACCGTTCGGGGTGGGACTTTGCATTTTAATTTAGTTTTTAAATGAAGCTTCTTAAACATTTTAAAAACCTTATTTACTTTACATGCAACAATAGTTTAGTTAATATTATAGACTTATAGAAAGAGACCTTCTAAAAATGTTAAAATGTATGACTGGCACATGAAACCTTAAATGAGAGTGAATAAATGAAGACTCGGCACATCACTTCTGAAAGGTTGCCGACCCCTGCTCTACAGTAAGGAAAGCCATGTTGGGCAGAGGATGAATTTCTTGTGACTTCCTACAGACCTGCTCAAACTATGCTGTTTGTGCCCTCTTAGGGACCAAGGTAGAACACACTATTAAAAAAAATCACTTTCCCCCACCCCCCCAAAAAAAGGTCTACTGAATGAAAATGTCCCCAGACTTTTAAATGAAGCACAGTAGATACACAGTGTATTTGTTTTAAGGAAGGCTGTGCAGTTTAAGGGCCGGATTCTTAGCAGGTGTAAATCAGCGAAGTCACTCTGTGAGGCCAAGGGATCAGTGCTGCTTGACACCCGCTAATGAACTAATCCTAAATATTCCCTCAGAATTATAGGTCAGATCCTGTGTGGCTGCCTTATGCTGCATTTCTCATGTACGCTGGCTATAAAATCCTGAGCAACAGGTCCAAGAAAATGTTCTCAGTGTAAGGATGATCCCGCTGGGCTGTAGAGCTGATTTGATAGCTCGTGTGCCACAGCCCTTCCTTGGTGCCTAGCATTGTAGGGAAAGGGAGTATGGTTACTGTCAAGAAGGCAGGAAGCCCCTCTGCTATACCAAGCCTATGAGTTTGTGGCATAATTTTAGCCAGCTCTTATGCTGCTCTAGTACACGGTGCATGGGGGTTTCCCAGAATAGCACCAGGATCAAATGGCGCAAATGGGAGCTTTACCCTGGTTTGGAATACGTACCACTGACTTTCACTCTGAGCATTTTGGGGGTACCTACGGAGCATGGGGAGCACCCTATACATCTGGATCACTCTGGGGCATACAAACCGTTCTTGTCCACAAAAGCTCTTGTATGACAGTTGGCTTTGCAATTAGTGATTGCCTCATGTGTTCATATTGGCTTGTGGCAATACAGAGTGGAACTGAAGAGGAAGCAGCCATGAACCACAAAGCTTTGGCCTAGAACCTAGACACACTTTTAAAAGAGAAATCTTTGGTCTTTTCCCCTAACTGCTGATATTCTCAGCACTCTGATCAGTGCTTGTGTTCCCTTTCCCTTCGCGCCATCTTTTTCTGCCTTTGCTCTGACCAGGTCATTGTACTAATGAGGACTTACACAGCAGCCAAACAGATTTTCATTTTACAGAACATTTAAGGTAGAACAAACTCGGCTGCTTTCCTGGAGATCTTTTTCTGGGTGACCTTTGGGTGAGCCCGAATTGCTGCAATCAAAGCAGTGCAAATCTCTAGGAATAGGACAAAAACAGTGCCTGAAATTGGGTGCCAGCATTACAGCTCTAATTAAAAGCAGTAGTTTTTATGCATTTCTGTGTGGATTATAGCATCAGGCTCCGACTCTGAAATCTGAGCCAGGTGGGCAGACACCTGCCCTCGCTCAGGGGTACTGTTTACTTCATTGGTTTATGCCTGTGCTGATCAGATTGCAGGACTGAGGCCTAGGCTTGCAAAATGTCAGTCTTCACATCCCTCATCACTTCCTCTTTCAGTGGTTGTTTCCGTTGAACAGTTTTGTGAATTCTGTGATCATGGAAAAAACAGATTTTCTTCCTCACTTTTCCACAAAATTGATGACAAAGCAAGCTTCTATGATTTCACGGTACATGCAAACTGTTAGCCACATCTAGTCTGCAAGGATTTCCCTAATGTCCTGTGAATAGGCCTCCCCTTGCCTTCCATGCACTGTAGCAGATGTTCCATCTCTGACAGGCCTGAACGCTTCTCTCATGAGTTATGTATTTCCAGGTTTCCAAGTAATGCAACCTCATGTGCAGCAACTGACAGAGCAACACGTTCCTCTACATTTTTCAGTAAGCATGGGGATCAGCATAGCTGCCTTCTAGAGGCTTTTCACTGGACTAACTTGCTATCCTGTTCCTTACAGGAACTCGGCAAAACCAATATCTTATCCTTACATAAGTGACAGTATAATGAATCTTGTAGGCTATAGTATAGTAAACAGTTTACATATGCACTTCAGCAGGGCTCATCATCATGCAACATGCGATATATATTACAGTAAATTCATAGATTCCAAGATCAGAAGGGACCACTGTGATTATCTAGTCTGACCTCCTGCATAACACAGGCCAGAGAAGATCCCCAAAATGATTCCCAGAGCAGATCTTTCAGAAAAAAACATTAAATCTTAATTTAAAAAATGTCAGTGATGGGGAATCCACCACAAACCCTGGTAAATTGTTCCAATGGATAATTACCTTCACTGTTAAAAATGTATGCCTTATTTCCAGTCTCAATATGGCTAGTTTCAACTTCCAGCCATTGGACGGAGTTATACCTTTCTCTGCTAGATTGCAGAGCCCATTATTAAATATTTGTTCCCCATGTAGCTACTGTGATGGGGCAAGGCCAGATGGCTACAGTAAAGTAGTGAGGAACAGGTATGTTAGTCTCAGGCTAAAGAAATCCCTGGTACCATGGTAACCAAATGGCAGTTGCTCCAGGTTAATCAAGACACCTGGGGCCAATTAAGATCTTTCTAGAAGTCAGTGGAGATAGCTACAGTGATTGGGACACCTGAAGCCAATCAAGGGCTGGCTGGAATTAGTTAAAAGCCTCCCAGTTAGTCAGTGAGGTGTGTGTGTGAGGCGCTGAGAGCAAGAGGCGCAAGGAGCTGAGAGGGTGTGGGTGTGCTGCTGGAGGACTGAGGAGTACAAGTGTTATCAGACACCAGGAGGATGGCCCTGTGGTGAGGATAAAGAAGGTGTTGGGAGGAGGCCATGGGGAACTGGCCCAAGGAGTTGTAGCTGTCATGCAGCTGTTACAGGAGGCACTATAGACAGCTGCAATCCACAGGGCCCTGGGCTGGAACCCGGAGTAGAGGGCGGGCCCGGGTTCCCCCCAAACCTCCCAACTCCTGATCAGACACAGGAGGAGTTGACCCAGACTGTGGGTTCCACCAGAGGGGAAGATCACTGAGGTGAGCAAATCCGCCAATAAGCACAGGACCCACCAAGGTAGTGGATGAACTTTGTCACACTACATATAGACTAATGAAGTCACCCCTTAACCTTCTCTTTGTTAAGCTAAAGCAATCAAGCTCCGTGAGTTGATCACCATAAGGCAAGTTTTCTAACCCTTTAATTATTCTCATGGCTCTTCAATAAACCCTCTCCAACGTAGCACCATCTGTCTTGAATTGTGGGCACCAGAACTGGACACAGTATTCCAGGAGCAGTCACAATAGTGCCAAATATAGAGATAAAATAGCCTCTCTCCTCCTGTTTGAGAGTCCCCTGTTTATGCCTCCAAGGATTGCATTCGCCCCTCTGGCCACAGTGTCGTACTGGGAGCTCATGTTCAGCTCATTATCCATCATCATCCTTAAATCTTGTAACTGCTTCTCAGGATAGAGTCTCCCATCCTGAAAATATGGCTTACATTCTTTGCTGCTTGATGTATTCATTTACATTTAGTTATATTGTTTGCTTGCACCCAGTTTACAAAGCAATCCAGATTGCTTTGTATTAGTGACTTGTCTTCATTATTTACCACTCCCCCAATTTTTGTGTCATCTGCAAACTTTGTCAGTGATTATTTTGTTTTCTTCCAGGTCATTGATAAAAAGGTTAAATAGCATAGGACCAAGAACAGATCCCTGTGGGACCCCACTAGAGAAACACCCACTTGATGATTCCCCGTTACAATTACATTTTGAGACCTACCAGTTAGACCTATCAGATGCTGTATAGTATTAGCTCACCAACAGGGCATGTGTTAATGGTACGCTATTGTGTTTGTATATACTGTGTACTAGGTCAAATTTTCAATAAATGCTGGCTGACGTCTGTGTGCACCTGCACTTGCGTGTACAAATGTGCACACATCTGTACAGGCAGTTGTCTAGTTTGTACATACAAATGAAGCTTCCTTCATAAACTCAGGTTTTTTTGCATATACACTTATTCTACATTTTGAAAATTTGGTCTCTAACATATACACAAACATATTACAACAACGATACTACATAACACTAACATAAACAACTATACTACTACTTTAATCATCCTTCAGTCCTATTGTGCCTGGTGATTATTGTTGACACTTCCATACTCATAATTGCAATGGTGGAACTAACTTGACATTTGCTGCCATCACACTGTTTACTCTGCTTGTTTGTAACACCCCTTCCTGAGCCCTGTGTCTGTCTTGTCTTGTCAGGAAGCAGGGCCTGCAGCAGAACTAGTCTCCAGGCAACTTAATGAGCGCAGCTGGCTTGTAACAGGCTGCCAGATGTGACTGGCTACATTGCCCAATTCATTGGCAGAGTCAGCAGACCAGCTCTTCAGCCCAGCAGCAGCAGCAGTTCAGTGGCTGCTCAAGGCATTCACCCACAGCTGCAATAGCTTCTGCTTGTTCCCTGCCTTGTTCCAGTCCTTCTCACTGTAATGCGTATACTATAGACAGGCCAATAAACCATAGTCTACAGCTGCTATGTGTGGGTTATAACAAACAGTGAGAACTAACCACAGAAGCAGCCGTTACTTTAGCTTTAACTAGGTACCATTACCTTTGAGTGGGATGTCAGATTTCCTTCTGCACTTGTTCTTTGGGGGAATGCTATGGCAAAGATGTGAGTCTTGCAATGGGACATGACTATGATGACATTTGGACAATTCTTGAGCTTTTTGAAGAAGGAGTTCAAGATCTTTGAGTTGACTGTTGAGAAGGCATCATCTCCAGGTTCCTTGAGTATGTAACTGGGCTCACTGAACTGTTGCATCTGTTGTGATGGGCTACAGAAGGAGAGGTGGTATCCGAGGTAGCATGGGCATATTCCACCAAGGCCTTTGTAAATCAGAACCAGAACCTTGAAAGGGAGTTAGCACAGAACTGGGCACTACTGCTGTTACCAAGCACCTACATGGTGTAGTCTCATGGGTTCTTTCTACTTAGGTGCTGGGCTGCAGAGAGCTTCTTCTGGAATGTAGGCCTACGTAGAGTGAGTTACAATAGTCTAACCTGCTTGTGACAAATGCATGAACTGCTGAGGCCAGGTCATCATCCTAGGGGAATGGATAGAGGAGTTTTCTTGCTAGCCAGAGGTGGAAGGAAGGCACTTTTGGTGATGGCTGTTTAATTGGCCAGGGGTTCAGTGATGAGTCTAGCAGGACATAGTTGTCAAACTTAACGAGTGGTGTTCAGATGTCCTCAGCTGAGCATGGAGGGGTGGTATCCAAACACTTCTCTCTTCCAACTAGCAACACTTCAGTCTTTTCAAAGTTTAATCTGAGCCAGCTGTTTTTCATCCAGACTCCAATTTCCTTCAGGCACTGAGAAATCTGGGAGCCAGGGCTGGCTGCACCCAATGAAAAGGATATAGAGAACTGCATATGGCTGGGATCACAGCCCTGGTTTTCTCATGACCTCCCTTAATGTTATACATAGATGTTAAGTACGTGTGGTGGCAGGCACAAGCAACATTGTTACTAAGTCCTAGTTATTATTTTATTAAATACCTTGTCTTTTTTCTGCCTTCACACCCTTTCCCCTGAATCCTGTAAAATTACAACCTGGCTCTAGTACAGTGCATTAGAACATTACCCAGCTCCACAGGTCAGGGAGTCAGAATAAATGTCTTTTACCTGACCGAGTGTACACAACTGGATGTGAAGTGTGTGCCTGCAGGGAATCTAAAGAAGGATAGCTACTTAGGGATTAATCAGCTCAGTGAAGTGTCCCTGTGCAAACTGTGATACAGAAATGACTGGCCTCCAGCCCTTTAAGTGGAGTTCACACTCCCTTTCTTTACTGTTGTGTGCTTCAGGGAGTTTTACCACACTGTGACTTTAAGGAGAGTTCAACTTTCTGTTAGCCAGTGATAGAAGCCAGTCCAAACCCCAGACACACCCCTGGAGCATTCGCTCAGATGTACCAAGTTTATGCTCATGCTGAGGAATAAGGCACGTAGCAGGAGCTGTCCACTTGGGTCATTACCAGTTCAAAAGTGTCCCTCAATTACTACCAGGAACAACATGATAAATCCTGCTGAAGAGGTTTCTCCTAGAATGCTGGAGGCTCCTTTTCCCCCTTTAAATTCCATGTGCTGTTGTCATTAGCATTAATGTTGTTAGTCAGCTTCACACCTCTCTGTCCTGCACCATTCCCTCTTGGTGAGAGACTTCCTGCATGGGAGCCAGTCTTTTACAGTAGGAGTGGGAATGAGCCAGTGGCATGCATAGGAATAAAAAGTTGGCTGCTTTTGGAAGGGCATTTTCTGTGCCCCCCGTGGTCGGAGAAGCTGCCTCCTCTCCCCCCCCCATGGCTCTCCCCCGCACCCTGTGGCAGTGGAGCTCGCTCTCTCCTGGCAGCTGGAGGAGTTGGATCTCACCCTCGCAGCCCCAGGGCCAGAGGAGCTGTTATCTCCCACCCTGGACGAGCTGGAGGAGCTCGCTGGCCCTGGAGGAATTCTCTGCCCTCCCCCAATTGGGGGGCCCTGTGCCCCTGTTTGCCCCCCTTGTGCATGCCATGGCATGAGCTGATGGAAATAAAATTTGATTCTTCTTAAAAATTGCATCTCTTCATGTGCATAAATAAGAGGCAAAGTATCACTTTGCTTGAGTCAACACCAGGCTCTTTTTCTAATCATCATAGAAGCACAGAATCACAGAGATGTAGGACTGGAAGGGACCTCAAGAGGTCATTCAGCCCATCCTCCTGCAATGAAACAAGACTAAGTATATGTAGAAGTCATAGAGAAGTTCATAATTCAGCAATCATCTGCATAGTGCACATTTACATCTCAGCAATCCAGCCACTAGTTCATTTTGTTTTTAAAGATTGTTGACTTGTATTTGGGGGTCAACAGAAGGGGTCTCCTGCACAGGGTTTGGTAAAATTCATATTACGATGGTTAGGCAATGTCTATGATATAGCAACACATTAGTGCTTGTCTACACAGTGCGGTAATGCACTGTACATGGGTGTGATTTCTAAAGCACACATCAATGTTGCACATTAATTGGTGTGTGTAGACCCTGCTGGTGTGCACTAAAGTGTGCTTTAACATAGTGCTATTTAAAACAGTACAGGTACATTAAGTAGGTCAGATTAGCTATTGGACACATAGCTCAACTGAATTGCTCTGAGTAGTTGCCTGGCTTGCTGTGTTGTGTACTATAGCAAGAGAAGGCATTAACAGCCTCTGTATGATACGCTTATTGCTTATCTAATATGGCCTACTTTGTGCAATCTCTTTTGAAATCCATCCATCCCCCACCTGCCCTAGTCTCTGAACTGTTTGTCTTCTGCAGAACTGGGCGAATGCTGGAAAAATCTTTCCACAAATATTTGACTTTTACCTGGGTTCACTTTGACAGAGTTTACATGATATTTGTTATAGAAAAGAAATGTTGTCGTGATGTATAGTAGTATTGAATGTTATAAGGTACAACTGAAGCATACAATTACAAACAATGTGAGCACGTGTTAATGATTTATATATATTTTTTAAAAAATGGAAACCTAAGTCCTGATCCTGCGAACACTTAAGCACATGCATAACTTTATTTACTTGGGGTCTCATTGAAGTCAATAGGACTTTGACATTGACTTCAAAAGGTGTAAGATCAAGCTACTGGATAGTCTCCTTAAAAGCAAATGGCACTGCTTATGTGTAATGCATGTGCCACAAGTGTTTGTAGGACTGGCCCTCAAAACTGTGAGCTCCTCCAGGCAGGGTTGGAGCCTTCTCTGTTTGGAAGAACTTAGTACTTTGTGGGCACTACCAGAAATAAATAATAAATAACCATAATAATTTAAGAGAGGAAAAAGGGGACGAGACACTTCTGATCCTGGCTCAGATTTTCAAAACCAACTAATACTTTAGAGTGTCTTCATTTTTGGGAGTCCAGCTTGTGACACCTCGAAAAGGGCCTGATTTTCAGACAGTGCAGGGAGCACCTGCCCTCTCAACATCAGGCTCCTTTAAGGAGTCTCAAATTAGATTCCTAAAAATGGAGGCACCTGAAATCACTAGTCACTTCTGAAAGTCTTGGCTCAAACTCTCTACAAGCCCCAGCGAAGGACCGTATTTCACAGAAGGTGTTTTATGCCCTCCTGCCTCTACAGGCATGTTAATGAATGCAGAATAAGGCCTTGCTTGTGGCATTGACTTCCCCTAGGCTGACCCCTGTGCTCATGCAGCTCTGATTGACTTCTTTAGGATTTGGCAGGAGAGCAGGGTCGAGGAATATTGTCTAACTGCCCAGAGACAGAGATGATTTAAAAAAAAAAGTCAGTTGTTTCTTGTGAGGAATTTTTTGGAGTCAAAGTAATTTTTCTCTTTTGGATGAAAAAGGCCAAGCAGAATATTTTTGCTGAAAGACGCAAGTTTTCAGTTGTCAATGAAAACTGGGGGAAAAAAATCCTTTTTGGGGTTGCATTAAAAATTGTGACTCAGATGAAAATTTCCTGTGACAAAATTTCATTTAGAAAAAAGGCCATTTTCAACCAACTCAACTCACGGTGGTTCTTTATGCAATTTCTTTGATGCAGGTCTTATGAGGAATGAGCAGCTCCCTTTGGTCCTAAGTGGGAGATGTATTCTATACTTTGGTGACATAGATTACAGATGCAATCCCAGTCCAGCCCAGCTGCAAATTATTCCTATAGGCATAAGCATAATAAAATGGGTGTTTTTATATACATTAACCTGCCAATAGCTGACATCATGCTGACAACAGAATTAAAAGAAAAAGACAAGGCAACTATGTGTATGTGAGAAGATTCCTTCCTTCCTTCCTACAGGCCAGTCAGCCTCACCTCAGTCCCTGGAAAAATCATGAAGCAGGTCCTCAAGGAATCAATTCTGAATCACTTATAGGAGAGGAAAGTGATCAGGAACAGTCAGCATGGATTTACCAAGGGCAAGTCATGCCTGACTAACCTAATTGCCTTCTATGATGAGATAACTGACTCTGTGGATGAGGGGAAAGCAGTGGACATGTTATTCCTTGACTTTAGCAAAGCTTTTGATACAATCTCCCACAGTATTGTTGCTGGCAAGTTAAAGAAGTATGGTCTGGATGATTGGACTATAAGGTGGATAGAAAGCTGGCTAGATCGTCAGGCTCAATGGGTAGTGATCAATGGCTCCATGTCTAGTTGGCAGCCGGTATCAAGCGGAGTACCCCAAGAGTTGGTCCTGGGGCTGGTTTTGTTCAATATCTTCATTAATGATCTGGAGGATGGTGTGGACTGCACCCTCAGCAAGTTTGCAGATGACACTAAACTGGGAGGAGTGGTTGATACGCTGGAGGGTAGGGATAGGATACAGAGGGACCTAGACAAATTAGAGGATTGGGCCAAAAGAAACCTGATGAGGTTCAACAAGGACAAGTGCAGAGTCCTGCACTTAGGGTGGAAGAATCCCATGCACTGCTACAGATTAGAGTCCGAGTGGCTAGGCAGCAGTCCTGCAGAAAAGGACCTAGGGGTTACAGTGGATGAGAAGCTGGATACGAGTCGACAGTGTGCCCTTGTTGCCAAGAAGCTAATCGCATTTTGGACTGTACGAGTAGGAGCATTGCCAGCAGATCGAGGGACATGATTGTTCCCCTCTATTTGACATTGGTGAGGCCTCATCTGGAGTACTGTGTCCAGTTTTGTATCCGACACTACAAGAAGGATGTGGATAAATTGGAAAGAGTCCAGCGGAGGGCAACAAAAATGATTAGGGGATGGAGCACATGACTTATGAGGAGAGGCTGAGGAACTGGGATTATTTGGTCTGCAGAAAAGACGAATGAGGGGGGATTTCAGCTACCCGAAAGGGAGTTCCAAAGAGGATGGATCTGGACTGTTCTAAGTGGTAGCCGATGACAGAACAAGGAGTAATGGTCTCAAGTTGCAGTGGGGGAGGTTTAGGTTGGATATTAGGAAAAACTATTTCACTAGGAGGGTGGTGAAGCACTGGAATGGGTTACCTAGGGAGGTGGTGGAATCTCCTTCCTTAGAGGTTTTTAAGGTCAGGCTTGACAAAGCCCTGGCTGGGATGATTTAGTTGGGAATTGGTCCTGCTTTGAGCAGGAGTTAGACTAGATGACCTCCTGAGGTCCCTTCCAACCCTGATATTCTATTATTCTATTCTATGATTCTGTGATTCCTAGCACAAGTCAGTGCACAGGTAACTTTTATCAAAATATAAAATGCATGATGTGATGTTATATTGAAACTTTTGCTGTTTCATGGATCCCAGACTGATGCTGCAGGTGCTATAAAAGGAGTTTTTTCCCTTTAAATGCCACTTGCCATAAGACTGTGGGAAGATTCTTGTGTCAATGCTGAGATCAATAAGGATGGGTCCACTAAGTAAAAAAATGTCATGTTAATTTCATGATAAACACTTTAGGCCTAGTCTTGCAACTGAATCTGTGCGGGCAGATCATTTCATTCATACAGATCCCCTTTGACTACAATACTTAAAGTTAGGCATGTGTTTACAAGCTTTGCTGCATTGGGGCTTCAGGGGAGGATTTTCAAAAGCATCTAAATGATTTAAGAGCACAAATACACTGACTGTGAATGGGATTTGTGCTCCTAAGTCATCTGTGTGCACTTAAATCTGGTCATAGGACCATCACTTAGTGGTGGCCAGATTGAAGCTGAAGCTGTTAAAGACAAGCAGGGAAAGTCTATAACAGGAATAGAACTACAGATGAACAGATAACTCCTGAACAGACCAGCACCACCAAATCCACCAGATTGAACTGTGCCAAAAAACAACCACCAGGAAGATCCAGACCTTCATTAATAGCTGCCTCAGAAGGATTCCAGATCCCCCGCTGGCCAGACACCATCAGTAACCCTTGGAAGTCACTTAGTCACTTTTGAAAACCCACTCTCTGGTTATTATTTAATAATGTTCTTTGGCCAATTTTTTTTTCAAAAGCAACTGGTGAATTGGGGTGGTTCCATGTTTTGGGAGTGTACTTCGAGAAACCTTAAAGGGGCTTGAGTTTCAGTGGGTGGGTGCTAAGCACTTTCTAAAAATCTGGCCCCTTTAACTTGTCTCAAGTTGGGCTCCCAAAAATAAAGGTGCCCCAAATCACTTGTCACTTCTGAAAATGTTGCCTCCCCGTTTTTGCAGCATGTTGCCTAGGGTTTAAAACGATACATTCACAACCACATAGATTGTTTTAACAATAGGTCCTTGCTGTAATAGACTTTCTGAGCTTGCTTTGATATTATCTTCTAAGAATGTATTTATAAAGGACTTTATCCACATCCTTCATAAGGGGAAATCACAGATTGCAGCTGCATCTATTAATTGTATATTATTATTCAATCTTTTATAAATGGACATTTAATGTGTTCCTAAAGTGCCAATCTCAGCTCATGTCATAATGTTAGAGGGATCCTTAATATTACATGGTTAGATTAATTGGAATTTAAATGCTGTTTAAATCTCTAAAGCATTAATACTCTTACACCTTAGTAAACATAATTTGCACTGCTTCTAATCACCAAGGTTCTAATTCTGCTCACAGTTATTCATACAGCTTCAATGACTTCAACTCAGTAGATATCAAACTGAGCAAAGTTGGGCTTTGCATGGAACCATGCAGAAATTCCTGGGGCTGCTCTCTGCCCTTCTCAACCTGCACCCCGGCTCATAAAGGGGCAGACCACCCTGTTACATGTATTAACTGAAATTTTCGGAATGCAGAATTGCACACCACAGCAAAACTTTTAACATGACATTCTGTTAACCTGATTCATGAATTTCACTCAGTTATAACTGAAGTCCTTGTTAAAAGTTGTTAGAGTTGTATATTCCGACTTCTGTTCTATTGACATCTCAGTATTTCTGCCTGAAGTCATGGGAACTGGGTGAAAACATTCCAATAAAAGCAGCACCAGTAGCTCCTAGAAAGTCACAGTGAAAAATTACCACCTCTTTCTCTCTTAGGCAGACCAAGGGCTAGAAACATTCCAGGGAACATCATGCTGGTAAAGAATCCCCATGAGCGTCTCCAAATGATATATGCAGAACAGGTGGGTAGAGCACAGAGTACTTTTCCAAAACGTCTTCAGGGTTGTTGAAGGTCAGGGCCTTCTACGCCGTGCGTGAGAATCTCAGTCATTAGTGTGCTGTGTAGCAATGAATGCTTTTGAAATCTATTTTCACTACTTCACCCCTTTCTGCTCACTGCGTTCTGGCCCTAATAAATCAATAAAAATCCCACCACTATCGTCAGAAGCAATGACAAGTCTCAGTTTTGGACTATTACTCTTTTTAGGCATCTTTATGGGACCTCGGTTGTCCTGCTGCAGGATGCTACTGGCTCCTATTGAAGTAAAGGTTACTTGAACCCTGTAAGGGGAGAATGAATAAACTCCTTGGATTATTGGGTGTTGGCCCATTCAGCCCCATGGCTTTGCCTCTTGTAAGTGATATGAACACAAATGAGAGTCTGATTCTTTGAATGTCTTCGCTCTTTCCTTTAAAACTTTGCTTCCATTGGAGCACGAGACACCCGCCCCCATTGGGCCATGTTTCAGTGACAAATCTTGAATAGACTTTGAATCTCTCTTTTCCATTCGAACTCTGAGCTATTAAAGTATGATATTAAAATCTTTCCTCCCCACCTTATTGTGCTCCAGTATAGCAGTTCGTTTGTTACATTTTCACCTCTTATAAGGAGTAATCCTGACGACTTCACTCAAGCACCAAGATTAGACTCTGGAGCTACCACAAACTGTAGTTGCCCGAGGAGCAGGCTGTGGACTGAATTGTGACTCAGGGTATGTCTACACTGCAATTAAAAACCTGTGGTGGGCCTGTGCCAGCTGATTTGGGCTCGCAGGGCTCGGGCTAATGGGCTGTTTAATTGCATTGTAGATGCTGGGGCTCAAGCTGGAGCCCGGGATCTAGGACCTCACAAGGTGGGAAGGTTCCAGATGTCAGGCAGCAGCTCAGTGTCTACACTGTAATTAATCAACTCTGCAGCCTGAGCTTGCTGGCATGGGCTAGCCATGGGTGTCTAGCTGCAGTGTAGACATACCCTCATAGGATGTCAGCCTAGGGTTAGTGGAACTCAAGTCAGCAGACCCTGCCTGAGCATCTATACTGATTGTCAACCCTAGGTTAAGAATTTTCTAACATGGGCCTGAACTCGAGTCTCCAGCATCCACACTGCAGTACACAGACCCAAGTCCAACAAAACATATCCCAGACTTCCTAGCACACTCCTGAAATGTGTCTGCTCTAGCCGTTTGTTCATGGAGCAGCATGGGAAAACTTGACTGTCCACCAACCTTGATTGTCCAGAGGACAATGAAAGTCAGCCTGCGGGATTGTGGGATACTTTTGGTGGACTCGCAGAGCACAAGTCCAGTGGGGCTGTCTCTACATTGCAAAACAATAAGGCTTGAACCCTAGGTCCTGGCTTCACTCAGGCTCAGATCCTCCACCCTTGTGGGATACTGGGATCTGAGCCCTGGATTAGCACGATTTGTGTGTAGATGGAAAGGGGAGTTAGGCTTGAGCCTGAGTTCGAACTCTAGGCTTACACTGCAGTGTAGACTCAATTCAGCCACTATCTCCCCCTTGCTCCAGCCCTATACATGATGCAGCTCACTTCCCTCTCCATGTCAGCTCAGCTTCACTGTCTGCAATGTTGGATAGTGTAGCCAAGGCTCCGCCCACTCTCCTCCAGCTGTTCAGGACAGGAAGTACAGGCCCCACAGCAGAGACCCTGTATGCAGAGGCCCAGTGAAGCTGGTTGCCTGTGTGTAGAGTAAGGAAATGCCTTACCTCTCCTTCCTTAACTGCAGAGACGAGCCTCGTGGCTCATGTTTTAAAGCTAAGCTCTGCGCCTTTTGCTCATGTCTGTAGTACCTTGATTAGCCCCATTGCTTTCAACAGGATAATTTGCAGATTAAGATCCTATTCAGCAGGAGTAAGGATATCATAATCTGGGATTTAGGAAACGGTAGAGATCAGAAAGCGTTGTGCGAGAAACTAATTTAACACAGAAGGATTAAGAACTGCCATTTTCCATACAAGAGCAAACCAATAAACCTCGTCAGAAAGTTTAAATCAATGTTATTGAAACTAATCAAATAATCTGAAATGATTCCGTGAAGCTCTAGCCTGCTAATAAATTACAGCAGCTTCTCTCCCTTTAATTGTACACCTCAGATTAGTTAATACTAGTTCTGTGGATATCTGCAAATTGTCTCTTTAGGCAGTCCATTTACATCCAGATTTGAGCCCGGGTTTGGAGATGTGATAAATTAGATCACTGACATGATCCAACACTCAGTTGTTATATTTTTATAACACTCAGTATAAGGTTATAGGAAATTCACCTGTGCTAACACAAGGCCTGTGCATAAAGATGTTGACTCATGCTGGCAAGGGGGCTCTTCTAGTGCTGGTCCAGAATATAAGAGGGGTTGGATTGTCTGTTAAGGGGCAGAAGAAAATAGGGACAGGGACAGAGAGGTCCTGCAGGGGAACCCCCCAGGAACAACTGAGCTCCGGAGAAATCTTAGACTGAGGTTTGTTTAGTGGACTTTTTGTTTAAGTAAACAATAGAGGTAAACCCCAGGCAAGAGGCGAGTTTGGGCCATATCCAATATGTGCATATACTCTGTCTGGAGCATGGTGGAAACTCCATTTGCTGACAGGGAGGCTGAACTTTACAGAATGTTCCCTGCATTAAACCAAGCCAGTGTCTCTACTAAGTGAAATAGAATACTCCTAGAAGAATGGCTCTGTTGTGCCCAACTTTCAGGCCTGTATTGTGTTTTCTGGACAGAGCCTGCATGCAAGTTGAGAAATGCAGTTTTGATAAAAAGTTACTATGGTTGTCTTGCATCCATATTAATTTTCCTAATGGACTTTACTTAATGAAATGTTAAGACCTTTATTGAAATTCCAGTGCCAGTGTTACCAAGAACAGCCCTCAACCCATAATCCACCAGGAATCAACGTGAGTTATAGTAGCAACAGCCTTGTGACAAGTATCTCAGTGCTCTCTCAGTATTCTTTGAAATTTTTCCATCATTTTGGTGAAGGGGCTGGCACTCGATTGGCTACTTATCTTTATGAAGTGGAATCTCTTTTGTGCTTTCAGCCAGTGGGTGTTTTAAAATTTTTTTATCAAAGCACAACCTAATTTAAAACACATACTTATCAAAACTGGAAACCAGCCATTGGATGGCTTTGCAAGGCCATATTGTAAATAAAATTTCCTTCCTTGGTGTTTCAAGAAATAATTAGTCGGCATGCCCAACTGGTGCCAATATGCACTGCTCTTCCAGATCTCCTAGAAGAGGGAAATCTGCATGTACTTTTCAAATAGAGGGCAGAAGGTGTTCTGAGAATGCTCTGTGACGAGGGACAAAGCACTGAAATCACAGTCTTTCTCCCTTTCCTCCCCCTCAGATTTAGCTCTTAGCTATTGTAGTCTTTGTTCCATTGACTATAAGGAGGTGTAAAATAGTTTACATGCCTGTTTTGCTACAATGAAAGCCCCAGACACTAGAAGTAGAGAACGCTAAGGGCTAGGTTGTAGCTTTAGGCACAGCTTTAAGTAAGGAGAGGTGTGTAAATTACACCCCAGGAGTAGCCCAGGATACAGTTCTTCCCCTGCTTCCTCTGTACTACCTGGGAGTAGAAATTACAAATGAAAAATTATGACACCCACTGCTTCCCAGAGCCATCTCAATTGTGCTGGGCAACAAGTAGAAAAGTAGAGCCAAGCCTCTGCCCATTTCCGCCCACCCTACTGCAGAGAGAGAGGGAGGAAAAGAGTGTGCAGCACCTCCTTAGTCCTATATGCCTGGACCCTGGTCTGGGCTGTCCACACAGGTTATAAAGGGGGTGGTTCTTATTCTCTGTGACCCCTGTATAGGTGAGTAGCTCAAGTCACAAGCTAGCCCCACCTGCAAAAAAAAGATGATTAGACAATGACATGCACATGATTAGATCAATTACGCTCTTAAATGGGAGTCTGCTGGGGTTTGAATATCGCTCAGGAAACTTCTGAGGGACCAGCCCAATGGTGTGGCTACAAAATCTGTGCCAAGTAGAAATCACTTCCACATTAAATGTGGAAGGCCAGACCAACTCAGGCTGAGTGCATTTTGTGAGTAATACATTCTCTGGATAATGCAGCACTGGCTTTATTGCTGCTTTGCTGATGCACTCAACTGATGGAAGGAAATTACCTTCCTGAAGATGCCATTCAGCCTGACCTCACAGCTTAAGGTAAGGCATTAGGAAACAGCAAAATGACAGACAGCAGGGGAAGGGCAATTCCCAGAACACAAATGTGTTGATAGATGATTCAGCTTCCTAATTTTATAAAGAGCCCTTGTGTCTTGTGAAAATATGGATTCCCATTTTTACCACCGCTGGCTGTACAAGCATGGGCCTGATTCTTCTCCCATTGAGGGGAGATTTGACACTGGCTTCTGGGCCAATAATTTGGGCCAATAATTCATCAGCTGAATGAATGCTTGTATTGCATACATTTTTAGAGGGACTTTGCAGATTTCAAGACACTTGCTTATGGTCAGCATTAATTCTGCATATTCAATATCCCCATTAGCAACATTTTATCAGATCACACGTAATTTCTACACCTGTTGTTATTCAAGAATCAAATGGCGGCCACACACCAGACTGACCAGTTCTCTTACTCTTACTGTGAGACTCTAAAGTTATAGAGCCTGATTCTGATCTCACTTACTCAGGTTTTACTCCATCGAGTTTGGCGGAATTACTCCTGAATTTCACCAGTGGGAGTGGGATAGCAGATGATGTTTTATGCTGGTTCAGTTCTGAAACTGAGTGGGGAGGAGGAGGAGGAGAGACAGAAATACAAAAGAGGAGGAAGAGGTAGACAATGTAATAAAAAACGTAGGCTATATTCCTAGTTTTATTTAACTACTGCTTTGAATAGTTGTGAAGTGATTCTAGGGATTTTATAAAGACAGAGTATCTGTTTAAATGTATAATTATACTGTTACGGTGTAGTGATATGGATAAATGTGCTATTAATAAGAAGCACTTTCATCCCTTTTTTTTTTTTTGTATCATGGCTCTTTTACGCATCATAAAATACAGTATTATCCACAGCAGTGTTTAGAAACAACCTTTTTGTCCTCAGTCTCTACAGATCACTGCAGCAAGAGGGTGAGCGGGCAGACCACGGCTCAGTGATCCAGCCAAAGCCTAAAATGATGTCTCTGGGCCAAGTTCTAATAGTATTATTCATTGCGAATAGCACTTTCCTCGCAGGGGAGCGAGGTACTACTCAGAATGAGTAACATTGTCAGGATATGGCTCTTTGCGAGGCATTTCCACTTGGTGGTAGCATCTTCACTGATCCATGTGCACATATTGGGAAATAGAGTCCAACATTTCAAATCTTGTATCTTGTGCATATATGTACACACCCAGAGAATAATGAGAATCCAATTAAAATGCTGGTTATAGATATTAGTTACATTATAAAGCAAGATACATGCTTTTGTTTGTTTTATGAGAGAGCTGGGTGAACCATAGATAATTAAATCTTGCCCCTGTGGGAAGCATTTTTTTCCCCATGGAACAATTTTGTGTGTATTTTGACTATTACAGCTCAATAGCCTACAGGCATCAAAAATATCAACTAGAAAACAGGGAGCTCACTGTTATAATATTAAATGCCTTAAAGCTCAAAACCAGAAGTGGGGGAGGGATAGCTCAGTGGTTTGAGCATTGGCCTGCTAAACCCAGGGTTGTGAGTTCAATCCTTGAGGAGGCCATTTAGGGATCTGGGACAAAAATTGGTCCTGCTAGTGAAGGCAGGGGGCTGGACTCAATGACCTTTCCAAGGTCCCTTCCAGTTCTAGGAGATTGGTATATCTCCAATTAGAAAAAAATATAAGCTATAACAACAAATGGGCTATCCAAGGTTCAGTTTCCTACTTGATCCTTTCACATAATTCCAGTGCAGGGTGACAAAATGGAGGATATTTTCTAAGTCTTCCAAAGAACAAGATAATTCAACATCCCAATGTGTCTTGGGTGTTGCACTTTTTTTTTTTTTCTTCATACTGTTGGAAGCTCTTATTCATCAAGACAGATGCATCAGGGACAAAAATGTATAGTGTCATGGATTAGAAATATGAGGGTATGTCTATGTTACCCCCCAGATTGGTGGGCAGCGATCGATCCAGCAGGGATTGATTTATTGTGTCTAGTCTAGACACGATAAATCGACCCCTGAGCCCTCTCCCATCGACTCCTGTATTCCAGCTCCGCGAGAGGCGCAAGCAAAGTTGACGGGGGAGCGGCAGCAGTCAACTCACCATGGTGAAGACACCACGGTAAGTCGCTCTAAGAACATCGACTTCAGCTATGTTGTTCATGTAGCTGAAGTTGCGTAACTTAGATCAATCCCACCCCCAGTGTAGACCAGGGCTGAGAGCTCTTGGTCACTTCTACCACCCCTCCCTTGAATCAACACAGGGCAGCATTCATAGATTTCTACAGCAGCCCCACTGGTTTTCTGCCTAGTCTTACCCTGAATACAGTACTTGCAATCATAAATGTCATAAGAACCGCCTATGGCAGTTTACTCAGCTTTTTGGTTGGTCTATACCATACTTCTAAAAAAAAAATGTTCTTAATTTTAGGCCATTGTATTTTCTTTTGCTTACCTGGACTCCTGATAACTCCTTTGCCTCCAAACCTCCTACTTGTTTATTCCTTGTAGGTACTTTTAGACTCTTACCTTATTGTTGGTTTGTTTTTTCTAGTCTGGAGAAATTAATTTCTATTAACTTCCTTTTTTTTTTTTTTTTGAACCTGGCATTATTTTTGTCTTTGGATACTGTCCACTTTAATGTGATCATTTTTGGAATGCAGAGCTGCTTGCTCTGCTCCAGATGCTGTATAGAGTGGAATAATTGCTACCTGGTCCTATATGATTCCTCTTTTTCTACAGCTTGTCTCAGTGTAGCGTTGGCATTTCTGGCATCAGTGTCACGCTGCATGCTCATGTTCAATTGTTCCTGTCTACATCCACTTAAGAATGGTGCTTTCTCACATGTGTACAGATTGCAGAGCCATAGATGGGTTGCTAATTTTAGCCTGGTTAGAGTGTTGCAGCCAGACATAGTTCATTGTCTCTCCTATAACTCATAAATAATCAGTGATGTGTAATGGTACATTTTATTGTGCTGGGAGCCCTACAGAAATGTACCCATCACACACACAATTTTTCTTCCTCTCCAGTCTCTTCACCTACACCTACCGCACATGTCCTTCTGTCCTGCAGTCCATTCTGTCTCTACCCATTTGGACCTTGATGCATTATAATGCTCTGTCCTTCCACACACAAGCAGAGCTCCAGGCACGGGTAGGGAGGAGGCCACTGTGCTGTTGTTAACTGAAAGTGGGTGTTGCAAGCAAATTCCTGCTTGAGCTGCGAGGAGCCGCTGGCTTTCCCGTCACCCGTGGGTTCTAGAGTCTGGCCTGTCCCACCCCTCACCTAACCCTGACTCTGCTTCACTGCTGGCCTGGTGCCCCGGCTACTGCTCCTCGCCAGAGTTACTCTGGAGCGGTAAGACTGCAGGGATCAGGGGTGGTAGAGAGACCAGAGGTGAAGGGGATATTCCAGGGGTCTCCCCAAACACTCCCCATCCCAGACTAGAGGTGAGTGGGATACACACACTCCACCAACCCTCAGAGGAATCCCATCACTGTAAGCTCCCCCTAGGCTGGGGGAGGATTTCTAAAACTTCCCCCATGCACCACCTCAGTGAAAGGGGACCCTCTCATCGGGAATACCACCCCATGCCTCCATTTTGAATCCCTCTGCAGGTAGCAGGCCATGCCTCCAGTCCTGTGCCTGGGCTTTTGTGTGGGGGGAGGGAGGGAACAATACTGCCCAAGCTGGTTACCTCAGGGAGCAGGGGGCAAATCCCCCACCCCCCTTTCAGTTTCAATTCTTCCTGCCTCCACCCCAGCCTGGTTCGGGGCTGCTCTAGCAGCCTGACACCACTGTGCCTAAAGAGAGATAAGATGGCTGACAAACCCTCTACGACTGGCATGTGGCTGTGAAAGTGTGTGTGAGCCCTTCTGCAACCAGTGGAAGAAGCCCCTCAGCACTGCTGCACTCACACCAGTGCTGTCCTGAGGACAAGACACTGCTGAGATTATATCCAGGAGGGGCTTTCACAGTCCGTGCAGGGAATGCCTCCCTGAGCTGAAGCAGTTAGGTGCTGCTGATTCTGGTTAGCTCAGAGCCTTACAAGGAGCTAGGTTACTGTGACGAAAAGTGGAAAGAGAGGTTTCTGGGCAGAAACCAGGAGAGGGTGACCTAAGGGCTACCCTATCTGTGCTTTCCCTGATGCTAACAGATTGTTCAGCTGCATGAAGAGAGTGTGGCCTGGGGCTTCGCTTGTTAAACACAAACCCTGTAAGTGAAATGGAAATCCGAGGAAAGGTTTTGTTTTGCTCATCACAGGCCTCTTGTAATGTTCTGTCCAGCTGCTAAGACCTCCGACACTACCTCCTGAAATTTTCAGTTCACCACGTTTCGTCCAATGATACTCTGGCTTGTGTTATCTGAACCTACAAATGCAACATATACCTGAATAAAACGCTGGAGTATTTAAGGTGAGACCTGCTGATACCAGTAAGTCAAAGAAGTTTCCTGACTCAGTGCGAGTCATCAGTTATATACCGGAGCATATCTTCTGCTTAAAACAAAAGCAAGCAAACAAACAAAACCCACTTTTTTCCAGTTGGAAGAAATTTTGATCCAAATTGTCCTGTGTCTGTACTAAATGATTCACACAAGTCCCTGAAGGAATGATGATGTGTTCTACCCTCTGTATACTTGAGAAACAAAAAAGTTTGGATCATTTTAATGAATCCTGAAGAGACACAAGTACAACATCATTTCATCTGTGGTTAAACACTTCAGCACAGACACAGCACTGAACTGGTGGCAAGAGCATGGGGCAGCAATTACGGCTGTGAGAATTGTACTGGAAGGAAACAGAGAATTCATTTAACTCTCCAACTCACCACTGGAAGGTAATTTGGACATGCTGTATTCCCCAGCACAGCTATACATTTTAAAATAAGCACAGCCAGGGGTCTAGCTGAAGAGACACGGTATGGTGCAACGTAATCCAGCTGTGCTCTGAAATATACTGGTGTGTATTTTAAACAAGCTGCCTTTTAAATCTTGTGCCTACAATTTATTTATCTCTGGAACAGAAACATGGCAACTGCGCCTCACTTTCTGAAATGTGGCATGATATTGCCATTTTGCTCCCAGTATAATTAGAGCATACCTGTTTATACGAAGTGGTTAGAAGTATCTGGCTAAGAAGAAAGCTGCAGAATCTCTTATGTACTGTCAAGGCATGCTTAATAAATGGATCCAATTATTTTTATACTGTAGCAAAAGTAACTGTGTAGTGTGAACTCTCATAATTATGACCCTGATTCAGTAAAGTGTAACACTGACAGACCCCGGTTGTCGGCGGGCAGGGTCGAACCTGGGATCTCTGGAGCTAAATGCATGAGCCTCTACTGCATGAGCTAAAAGCTGTATGACTCTTAGCTAAGGCTGTAGAGTAGACTCATTAATCTTTCTCTAAGTGGTCTTGGCACCACTAGGTGACCAACATGTGTATTCATGGGAGAGGAAGTGTTATCTAGTGGATGGAACATTGGACGGGGGCTCAGGAGACCGAGTTTCAATTCCTAGCTTTGGCAATAGTCTGCTGGGTAGCTCTGGGCAAGTCACTTCCTTCCCTGTGCCTCTGTTTCCCCTTTGGTTAAAAATGGACATCATGACACTGAACACCTTTGTAAAACACTTTGAGATCTATTGATGAAAAGTGCTGGGTATTATTATTATTATTTTATTATTATTATATATTATAGTAGGGTCGGCAACCTTCCAGAAGTGGTGTGCCGAGTCTTCATTTATTCACTCTAATTTACGGTTTTGCGTGCCAGTAATACATTTTAACCTTTTTAGAAGGTCTCTTTCTATAAGTCTATAATCTATAACTAAACTCTTGTTGTATGTCAACTAAATAAGGTTTTAAAAATGTTTAAGAAGCTTCATTTAAAATTAAATTAAAATGCAAAGCCCCCTGGACCAGTGGCCAGGACCTGGGCAGTGCGAATGCCACTGAAAATCAACTCGCATGCCGCCTTCGGCATGCGTGCCATAGGCTGCCTACCCCTATGGCATTATTATTATTATTATTATATAACATTTCTAGACCAAATTTAGCAGCCATTTAGAAAACTTTCCCATTAAATAGTAAAGATATTTTTAAGGACTATGATGTTGTGTAATAATTAAGAAAACAGTGATTTAAAATAATAGCACTAGTGTGCTCTAGGTGTTGGTGCTGGATAATCCTAGCCACTTTCACATCACAACAAAACAAACAGATAACCTATTGAAGGAATGATTGCTTATTTTCTTCCATACTTTTGCTAGAGACCCAAACAAACTGAATTTATATCATTGTACTTGGACCATGGTTAACACAGTGAACAAATAGACCTGCACATTGCATTTTTCAGGGGCATAATGTTGGCAGCAGGTTAATTTGATCACAGTGAATCATTTTACTATTAGAGTTTGTCGTTTTCATTTTCTAATAAATGGAAGAATCTCAGGATGTTTAGCAGTTCAGAAGTGTGTCTCTTTGGAATGGGAAGTATGGGAGGGAATTGTCAAAGAAGCTCAATATACCTATGTGCCTTATTCCCACTGAATTTTATTGGCAGCTGGGTGCCTTAGGCACCATTGAAAATCCCAGCCGACAACTTTGCAAGGGCAGGAAGTCTCATGAGATTTTCAGGTCTTCCACTTCTGGTTCCAACTGAAACAGAGGTACATAGGAGAGGGTAAAACATTACTAGCCAGAGTTTGTTTTACTATCCAAGGAGTGGCTCAGCTGTATAAAATTCAAGATTGAGTTTCAGTTTGGGTTTTATACAGTGATTGAAATCCGTTCTTGTTTTTGTCTGAACTACTTTGACTACCCAGACCATCCAGTTATACCATTACTGTTCTCCTATAGTTGCCTTTAGCCACTGGGCTGTGCATTTACTGTGGAATTATCCTGTTCTGAGGGATATCTGGGAGGCAAACAAAGGTGTCTTTTGAACTTGGGTTAGCTAACCTGAGTTAAAATAGGTTAGCTGCTCAAGTTCAACTTCAGGGGCTGCCCTATAGGCTAGAACTCGCACTGCTATTGTCATCACTTCCATTTTAACCTGAGATAGCTAATCTGAATTAAGAACAAACCTCTCTTTGCAGTGTGTAGACATACCCTCAAGTGTGCAGGGGAAGGTTGCCCCTGCTACATACACCACTTCAGGAGAGGCAGCATGCTCAGCCTTCAGTGCCCAGTTCAGCTCCTCTTTATCATCCTCACCCTTTTGGGGTGTCTTGTATCCCATGGGGCACTAGAAGGCATCAGCCCCTGTGCCTGGGGCTCCTCAGGACTTTTCCTTGCACTCTTGTCCCTTGCATACCCATGGCATGGTCAGGCACAATCTGCCCCATAGTGGGAAGATGTAGTCTGATTTTCATTGCTGATTTACCACTTTCAATTCAGTCCATATGTACTAACAGATGGATGGACACAAAGCTCCTGGGGTTAGATAATGGGCTTGCACCTGTGTGGCTGAGAACAGAATTTGGATCACTATCTTCCTGTAGCAACATACATCTGTGCAAAGGACTTGGGTGAATATTCCCCAAAGTGCATTTCTCTAAATGCTTACGTAAGTCAATATAGTGAATGGGGGGAGGGAAGGAAGGGAGAAATCAGGAAAAGCAAACAAAAACAAGGCTTCTTTGTGACCTAATAATTCTTGCCTTGACAAAAATAAATGGCTCAATTATTAATATGTCACATTTTCATTGAATCTCCTGCAAATAAATGTATACCTCCTTCCTGATAAATTAACTGTTGTGCTTCATAAATGACTTTGTTCCGATTTCTTAGGAGCTTAGCACTTTGCACAGAAATACTTTAAGGAAATTATCTGCTTCCTTCACTTCTATATAGATCTTCTAGTTGGCATTTTATGACATGCAACAAATTGCTTCACTTCAAGGATTTCCTCTATGACAGCTACCTGGTTCAAACCCTTATCCCTCAATGGTCATGTCTGTTACAAACCCGGGTTGACTAATGGCATATTTCAGGATGAGCACAGCTGTAGTTTTATCCACTTCTTTCTGTATTCATTGGCAGGAACAGTTCATCATGACTAGGAGCTTCTAAAATTTACTTGCTCCCTTGTCAGCAACAAAATATATTCCTCCCCAAGCTGTACTGTGGTTTGCAAGGCTAAAAGCTAAATGCTGTGGTGATGAGCACACAACAAATGCCTAAGATGAATAGATATGATCAGCCATTGGTCCTCATTGTGGATCGAACTCAGAGTTTTCAGGGTTAAAACTGTGTCCATGATCCTCTACCACTTTTGCTAAAGAATTAACTCCATTAACTGCCATCTATAGTATGTTCTTATCCTCTTAGCACTGAAGGTTCTGGGTTTATTCCCCACTGATAATCCGTGGTGTGATTCCCCACTGATAATCCGTGGTTACAAACGGTTGGCCACAAAGGGATTTGAACGGCTTTGGACCTCAAACAATCAGGATGTGCTTGTCCAGCTTGGGGAAGTATGTAACCCATGCTAGGAAAAGAGGCTTGAAGCCCTCTAGTACACGGGAGGGCAAACTACAGCCTGTGGGCCAGATCCAGCCCATCAGGGTTTTCAGTCTGGCCCATAGGATTGCCAGCCTGGTGGTGCAGCGGGGCTGAGGCAGGCTCCCTGCCCATCCTGGTCCTGTGCTGCTTCCGGAAGCGGCTGGCACCACGTCCCTGTGGCCCCGGGGGAGGGGGAGGCAGAGGGCTCCATGTGCTGCCCTCGCCTGCAGGCACTGCACCTGCCCCCCGCAGTGCCCATTGGCTGGGAACAGGGAACCGTGGCCAATGGGAGCTTCAGGGGTGTTACCCATAGGCGCTGGCAGCGCCCCACCTCACCCCCAGGAGTCACTGCCGGACATGCTGGCCACTTCTGGGAGCAGCACAGGACCAGGACAGGCAGGGAGCCTGCCTTAGCCCCTCTGCATGCCGCTGCCACCCCGGAGCCACTCGAGGTAAGCGGCACTGGGCCAGAGACCGAACCCCGAATCCCTCCTGCACCCTGCACTCCAACCCCCTGTGCTGAGCCCCCTAACTCCCTGCCTTGAGCTCCCTGCTGCACCCTTCCTGCACCCCAACCCCCTGCCCCAGCCCTACATTCATGGCCCTGCATACAATTTTCCCACCCGGATGTGGCCCGCGGGCCAAAAAGTTTGCCCACCCCTGCTCTAGCAGCTGGTTCACATAAGATGACAGGACACAACTACCGCTGCTAGCTGACAGTTACTCCTCCAGGTCAAGCAGTATTAACCTGCATTTTTAACATGATAGATTCCAGACTCAGTTCCCTGGCAACCCAGGATGACAGTTTTCATATCACTACATTTGAGTGATTAAAAATAAATATAAATAAATATGATGACCACAAAAACCCTGGAACTGAACCCTAAAAACTGGAATGTGGGTATTATTCTGATCTCACACTGGCTTTACACCAGTATAATTCCTCGGAGTACAGTGAAGTTACTCCTGATTTACACTCGTGTGAAATCAGAAGTCAGACCCTTTGTCTTTATTTATTCAATGCACCATATAGCCATTGTGAAAATTAGACTACATACAGTACGCAACATTTTTAATACGTGCTCTAACTTCCATTAACTTTAGTGAACAGCCCCTGGAGAAAAGAACCCTTAACTGATAGTTTATATCATGCCTGAAGTCAAACTTCAGTATCAGAAAAGTTACATCTTCTGAAGAATGCCCGCATTGTCTAACCAAAACACACGCCAGCCTCCTCTAGGGATGAGGGTGTCCGACTGGTTGTCTGTCTAACTCCTAACTGGTTGGTTTATGGAGTGTTTCCTGGTCATATGGGACCTGGAGTTCAGAAGTGTTCAGCGTCATAACCGGGCCCAAAACTTCAAAACCTGTCAGTACATCATGTTCTGAGCTCTTTTGAAAATCTCTCTCTTATTTAAGTTTCTAAAGGGATCTTTGTAGTGCAATCACAGGCCGTGCCTGCAGCTTGAGTAGGCATTTGGGTATCTCTACACAGGGATAAAAGACCCATGGGCAAGGCCACAGATGGCTTGGGTCAACTGACTTGGACTCACAGGGCTTGGACTGCAGGGCTAAAAATTGACATTGAGGTTCGGGCTGGAGCCTAAGCCTGAGCATCTACACAATGATTTTTCAGCCCTGAAACCTGAGCCCTGGGAGCCTGAGTCAGCTGAGCTCAGCCAGCCATGGGTTTTTTTATCCCTATTAGCTCAGGTACCAGCAGGGCTGGTTCCAGCTTTTTTGCTGCCCCAAGCGGCGAGAGGAGGGAAAAAAAAAAAAAGGAAAACGATTGAGCTACCGCCGAAATGCCGCCCAGGAAGACGGAGTGAAGGGCCCGCCGCCGAATTGCCGCAGAAGACTGAAGCAGACTGATTGAGCTGCCGCCGAAGTGCCGCTGCTGCCGCCCCAACAACAGACTGACATGCCGCCCTTTTCGATTGGCCACTCCAGGCACTTGCTTCCTTCGCTGGTGCCTGGAGCTGGCCCTGGGTACCAGAGTAGTGAAGCAACAGCAGTGCATGCTTCAGCACAGGCTGTACAAGCCTGCCCGGAGCCCTGGGTAATTACTCGTGGAGCTGGCTTGCACTGAAATGCATCCTGCCGTGGCTCTGCTGCTCCAGTGCCTGAGCTAGGTAGATTAAAGCCAGCATGGGTATGCCTGCTCAAGCTGTAATCACATCCTGGGATTGCACCATAGACATTCCATAAGTGGGAGCTCAGCTCAAAATCTGGCCCCAGTTTTGGATGCAGAGTACGTGAAAGGCTGGCCCTTGGCTTTTCTGAATATCTGTCCCATGGCGCTGCATCCCTTTTTGTTTCCTGATGCACCTCGGCTAGCCACCACTGCAGTGGTATTGTTCACAGAGACAGGAAGTCTCAGCTAACCTGGTCCCCGAGGTTAAAACCAGCATCTTGGTGCTAAGAGACACTATTGCAGGACAAGATATTGAGTGAGATTAGCAGGTTTTGAACTAGAATGAGTACGACTGCACAGAACTAGAAGACATCACAAGTCATGGAGGGTCTGCCCTTCCAGGACAAAATTGCTCCTTGCGCCTGGATCACTACCTGTTTTGAAACTAGAGCATGAGACAGTTTATGAACTTAAAACACATTTTCCAACCTTAGGAGGGTTTTTTTGACTGCCTGTTCTCAGCAAACAAATATTATTATAAATAGGCTCTTTTTGGCAGGGGGCAGGAGTGGTATTTTTGTCCTATTTCCCAGAGGATAAAAATTACCAACATGCTTGAATGTGCATGTTTTCCCACTTTGTGCTATGGGGGTTGCTTGCCATAAGGACTGCTGAAAACCCAGCCTTAGCTGATAGTGTTAATATCATTACTTCGCAGTCACCGCAGAATGTCTTTGCCAGAAAGTCTTTAATAAAAAACATTGCTTCTTTCCCCTTAGAATGGCCGGGGTTGGAAAGGAACTCTCGTGAGTCATCTAGCTCATCTCCCGGCACCGTGGCAGGACTGATCAGCCCAATTTCCCTGCGCAAATTCGTGTTAACTTCCTGTCTGAAAGGCTGAGTATTGACTCTATGCAGATGGTTTATGCTTTTATTTCTCTAATAATCTGATTCAGCTTTGGTTTGGTGCTGGACTAAGGAGCAAGGGACAGGGTCCTGGCACTGTGTTGTGAAGAGAAGGAAGCCCCCCCCCAACCCCTGGCTCCTTTTTCCCACTCCAGCAACACCCTCGTCGCTCTCCCCCCATAGATGGGCAATTTTTACAGCTGTGTCCCCATCCTCTTTGGGAAGGGATTTTACTCACGTCCCCTCCCACCCCAGTGGTGGATGTTTTTTCCAGCAGCTGCCTTTTCCCCCAGAGACCGTTGCTGGAGTCATGTACTTCAGGAGTCATTGCTCTGCAGGGAAGATTCTTCTTCCCCTGCCCAGCAAAGGACAGAATCTCTACTGGTAGCTTGGGGGGGTGCTAAGTTTAGAGACTGACTCTTGTGCCAGCTGAAACAGCATGACCTCAAGATTCTGCCTGCTAGCCCCGTGAGCCCCAGCACACGTGGGGTTGGCAGTAGGGCCTAGCAGAGGGTGCGTGCTGCTCTTTAGCAAAAGAGAAACAAGATGCACTTGGCACTATGTCCCCAAGTCTGTCTGAAGCCATCTTGCCCTGTGACGGTACAATGCTTCCCCTATGCATAGAAACAGCAACATCTGTTGATGGCAGGATTTTGCTCTTAGTTTTAAATTCATGACTATGTATGGCGCAAAACTAATAAAGGACTTAAGATTTAGATGCGATCTAAGGTCCCTTCCAGATTCCTAAGCAGGACTTTGGGGGAAATGAAGAAGTGAATATCCTTGAAAAATCAGTCCCAGGTTTTATCCTGATCCTTTCATTCAGTTAGAAGCCTATTAACCAGCAATCTCCCAGGATTCAGGTAAATGAGCACCCATTTTGAAGGTAGACATCAAATATTATAACTAGCATTGTCACATTTTAAAGGTAAGTAATAATTTGACAAAAGGTGTCCTTCATTTTGAATAGTATCAGGGTAGCCGTGTTAGTCTTCATTTTGAATGACTTTGTCTTGATGGGACAAGTTAAGGAAATATATTTTCTCTTCCCCATCCCCTGCCAGTTCCATGATGTAGTTAGTTAGTTAGTTAGTCCTGGCTATAGCCACTGAAATATTAGGACATAGGAAAGTAGTGGGGTATACAGAGGGAAACAAACAGAATGATAAACTGTGGCACTTGTATGTCCCAATCAGCTAGGCATCTGCAGCAACTCTTCCTAAGTGGACAGCACATGAGAAGAAAGTTCAAGGGAGCATTTTTCATTGACTTAATCAGCAAAGAAACCATTATGCTGATGACTCAGTACAATACGGCCACACCACATCCTGCAGAAATGGAAAGATTTATATAAAGCTAGGGTTTTCTGTTGTTTGGAAGCTCTGGGCAAGTTTTTTCCCCCTTTTTTTCAGCGAGGCGTCTATTCTGGAAATAGTGCTGCCACCTATTGTAAATTGGTCATTCTGTTATAAGAATGAGTTATGTATACATATCTGTCATGTCCATCATTTAGACTTTAAGTTTAACTCACTGCTCAGTATATTACTTGTTGCTCTCTGTGCTTGGATCCAGAGGGATATGAGTCTGCTACCAGCTAGGGGAGTTAGGTCTTTAACTCAAACTATAGATCCTGGGTTCTGACCAAGTAGACAATCATTACATGTAAGCCAGCGGCTAGGGCTCTACAGCGAAGGTGCGCTCTGTGCCATCTATTGGTGGTCCAGAAGAAGAAACAGAATAATTCTTGGATTCCAAGGCCAGAAGGAATCATTGTGATCATCTAGCCTGACCTCCTGTATAACCAGGCCATAAAACCCCAAAATAATTCCTAGAGCAGATCTTTCAGAAAAACACCCAGTCTTGATTTAAAAATTGCAGGTGATGGAGAATCCACCAAAAACCTTAGTATGTTGTTCCAATGGTTAAATTACTCTCACTGCTAAAATTTCACCTTATTTCCAGTCTGAATTTGTTTAGCTTCAACTTCCAGGCAGTGGATCATGTTATCTGTTCCTCTGCTAGTTTGAAGAGCCCATTGTCAAATTTGTATTCGCTTGTACGCAGTGTTGTAGCCATGTTGATCCCAGGATATTAAAGAGACAAGGTGGGTGAGGTAGTATCTTTTATTGGACCAACTTCTGATGGTGAGAGAGACAAGCTTTAAAGCTTACACAGAGCTCCTCCTCAAGTGTAGCTCAAAAGTTTGTCTCCCTCACCAACAGAAGTTTGTCCAATAAAAGATATTACCTCACCCACTGTGTCTCTCTGTTCCCCATGTAGATATTCATAGATTGTGATCGTCACCCCTTAACCTTCCCTTTGTTAAGCTAATTAGGTTGAGCTCTTTGAGTCTATCACTATATAGCATGTTTTCTAATCCGTATGAGCAGATCTTATTTGCATGGGTGACACCTATCTTGCCCGTGTGATCATTTTTGGCTTTTTTGGGTTAAAACATCTAGTCCGACCTCCTGTATTACACAGGCCATAGAATTTCACCCAGTTACCCCAGTATTGAACCCAATAATTTGTGTTTGACTAGAATATCTCCTCCCGAAAGGCAGCCAGCCTCAAATTGAAGACATCCAGAGCTGAAGAGTCTGTAAAACTGCATTAGTGGAGTTTTGTTTTGTAAAACCTGAGGTGGTTTTGATCAATCTCTCAGACTCTCTTGCCTCCCAAAGCTAATGGGGAAACAGGATTCTCACATAAATCCTTTTGGCTTTTGCCAGCAAAATGAACACATTAAGCTTGTCACTATTGACCTGAAAGGGCGAGGGTGTACAAAGGATCAATGCTTTCTTGTCTCAAGGCTGGGGCTCAAATCTGGTAGCCTAGATCTGGGTGAACTTTTTTTTTGGGGGGGGGGGGGGAGGGAGGAGGATGTGTGTGAAACATCCCCCTCAAGTAAAATCACAAATTTGGGTCAGTCATATTCTTGTCCTTTTCTACTGAGTTATCACAAATGTTTGTATGAATGACTTCTCTCTCTTGTTTGCAAGAATGTTTATGGGAAACAAACGTCTCATGAATACACATTGGTGTGAAGATTCACATGTGAAATGTCCACGCAGCTGTCTTCTTGATTCTCCTCCTCCTGTTTATAGAATACTCCTGGGGGAATTCTGCACCAAAAAATTAAAAATTCTGCACACAATATTTTAAAATTCTGCAAAATTCTGCATATTTTATTTATCAAAATAACACAATATAACCACACCAGTTTCAATTATTTTTGGTTATTTATTTCAAAATACCTGCCATCAAGTTTGTCTGTAACAATACAGACATGAAAAAGGATTCAGGAAATGTTTTGAGAAATAGATTTCTTACTAGGCATATTAATACAGAACTCTGAGTAATAATTCATTTAAACTACAATACAAAACCATATTTCCTGCACCCCACAGAAGCAGTGCAAAGCCTTGGGGGAGTCAGCGGTAACGGAGGAGCTGAGGGAGAGGGAAGTAAATTGCTGGAAAGGAGCCTGGGTGTGATCTTGGAGGGTTGTTGGGTATGGGTGGGAAAAGTATGGAACAGTTTTTTTTGGGGGGGGGGGGAGGGAGCGGGGTGGGGCGGGATTGTTAGGGAGCTTCTCCCATGCAGACCCTGGCTGACCTCTAGCCTCTCCCATTCAGTTGGACATATCTGCCCCTGTCCCCATGTGTTTCTGTACCCCATGTGTCCTTGAACCCCACGTCCACATGTGCCCCTTCCCCCCCACTCAGACACCCTTCCCCCATCCCCATGTGTCTCTGTGCCCCTGTCCCTACATGTTCCTGTATCCCCTCCCGGTCTCCATGTGTCTCTGTGCTCCCACCCAGCCACCCCCTGTCCCTATGTAGCTCTGCACCCCCTTCCCCATCACCATGTGGCCCTGCACATCCCTCCCCCCTGTGGCCCTGTGCCTCCATTCCCATTCAGCCCATGACCCAGTCTAAGCTCCCCCACTAGCCCTTATGAGCCTCTGTCTAGCTCCCCCCAGCACCTCACACTGTCTGTCTCCGCATAGCCCCTATCTCCTGACCTGGCCTGCTGCAAAGAAGGCAGCTCTTTCTCTTCCCTTGCTGGCGGGGAGCTGCTGCTTTGTTCAATTGCCACAGCGCCCTCTAGTGGGTAAAAGGCAGAACTGCAGAAGTTATTTTCTGCCGGGAGCTGCTGCTGTTCTTGCACCATAACTCCCTCTGGTGGACAAAAGGCGGAACTGCAACAACATTTCGGCAGAAGCTTTTTTCTGCACAAAAAATTAAAAATATGTGGGGCTCATTAATTATGCACATGGGCAGTAGCACAGAATTCCCCCAGGAGTAATAGAAGTTTCAGTCAGGGGGACAAAAACAGTATCATTTGACTTAGCTAACCACTAACACACCATGAACAATAAAGAGTTGAAGCAAATAGTTTGGGAGCCACTCAACAACTGAGACACGTCCGTATAAAGCATTATCAATCAGTTGAAAATTACAAACATTTCTAAACAATTAGTCTCCTAATTTGTGAACAGAAGAAAGTAACGGCTCTGGTCATGCTACATTGCTGTTAGTTTGCCTGGCTGCAGTCATGACTGAATATTCATTAAGAATACAATATTCATTAACAAATGATTTACAACTCTTGATTTTCTTCATGTGGATTCCTGATTCATAAATTTTCACTAGCTCGTTTAGACAAACGGTTTTTCATGAACCATTCACTTTGACCTTTTTGTGAAGTTTGGCTAATTATGGCACATGGTATTGTTTCTGGTCCCTGTTTGAGTAACTTTTAAAATAGAAAAATAGGAAATAACACACTTTTGAATATGAATTTAGGGAGGAATAAACATTCATACTAAAATCTCTGAAGCTTTCAGGGTTTGTGAACATTTGCACGAATACAGCTAACATTCTTCCACCAATCAGAGTAACCATGGTCATCTTGTTAATATTCCACCAGCTCTGCTGGTGGTTGAACTGAATTTTGCCTTGGTGCAGTCTCAGTCCTAAGTAAACATTTATAACATCACATAGATGGATACAGTTTAACTCACTTTGGCTTGGAGAGCATTGCTCAGAGAAGATCAGCATCAGAATTTTAAAGATGGCATAAAACTGATTTGGCAGAAACTGCTATAAACTATGGAAACTGGCATCTATTGTTATTGCCTGCGCTGTCCTGTTTGCCACTGGGATAGATTTTTTTTGTATGCTTGCCACTAGAAACCAGATGTTTATCTAGCATGTGAAGTTTTTAGCACATGACTTGGATTTTTACTATTCTACAATAAAAGAGCAACCAATGCTCTGAGCATCTTGGACAGTGTTTTAAAAGTACACTGGTAAATAAGCAGCCCCACCAATTAGCCCAGATCAAATCAAAGAGCCCAGTTAGAACATATATATAACAAATTAATCAACCTCCCCACACAGTCCCCAGAGTCCCACACCACTACTACACAGTCCTACCCAACATCCAGCATGGGTACTGATGGAAAGGCTGGCCTTGCCATGTACCCTGAAATTTTACAAATTCACACTCTTAGAGATCGTGGGGGGAATAATAGCAGCTGATCGATGCAGGGGAACAATTCACATATTTATTAACTGGCCTAAAAAGTTGTGTCTTGCAGCTGTTTGCACTGTTAAACCAGTGCGATGCTTTGCTCCAGAAGTGGCTGCATTTCAGTGCTAGGTGAAGTAACTGCCATCTATAGAAGGTCTTTTCTTGCACTCATTGCAATCAACTGCGTTTTGGCTTTGACTTCCTTGGAGCAGGATTGGGACCACAGTTTGCAAAGTGCTTTGAGGTCCCATAGTGTAAAAGGCACTGTATAAATATAGGATAATTATAATCCTCATTGGAGCTTAGCTCCCTGAAATTTGACACAATTCCTTTGCTACACCCTTGTTGCCTATCTCCATTTGCATCAATGATGTGAAAACCTGCCACACATCTGTGGCCCATACAAAGGCTAGAGAGCAGGTAGGGCAAGTTAGTGTAATTTGTGATCTGCTGCTATCAATGGTTCACACCCTATCATCAGTGACAACTGTGCAATTAAGCTGTTCCCAGTTCTGTGCTAGTTAATACGCTGATAGTAAAATATTTTGACATTATCAAAATGAAGCATTGTGACATTATCAAAACACATTTTTTTTCAGACTATCTGTTGCATGGAAAATTTCAACATTTTTACTTTTCATGCTGATTTGGAACAAAGACAGATTTCAAAATGTTGGAATTTCCCATGGAATGGAAATTCTATTTTCTGACTAGCTCTAGTTTTTAATCACGCTAATCAGAGATGGTTTGTCCCACAATAATATATTACTAGCAAAAGACTCTGAGCAATCTGCTTGCTTAGCGTTCTGGGCTTTCTCCTAAAAAACACTTTTCCTTGTTGCTTTGAATGCTTCAGAATTCCAATAAAAATAACTGGGGATAATCTCAGAAACCTAATTCTTCAGTCTCTGCAAATACAGTTGTAAAATCTGCATTTGAATGGGAATAGATATTGTTTCATACATTATATTTATTAATTTTTTACTTCTATTTCTGTTTTGTGTAAACAGCTTTTTAAAAATGGGAATTTAAAATAAATGGGGAGAGGTGGTGGAGAAAAGACATTGTTAATGTGCATCTAGAGCTGAAGCTGCACACATTCATGGGGAAATAAGGGTTTCACATTGCAACATATCAAACTCAGCATTTACACGGTTTTCTTTTTTTGGCCATGTGCCTCTGCTAAACCTGACATGAAGCCATGGTGAAAGCAGAGATTTTCCCATTACAGAATACCAAATCTATGATAAGCCATGCCATGAAAATCTAGTTGAGGAGAAACAGAAAATAAAAAACAAACAAAACTGCTGCAAGATCAGTGATAAGTTTTGCATTATTTATAAAATCTGTTTTTTCAGGGATCTTATAAATAAAAAAAATCATAGGATCGGTAATGTAACATGATGAGGACAACCAACGCTTGCATTAGGAGAACTTAAGCACCAGTCAAGGCATTTTCAGCCTGTTGCACAGTACACATGCTAACTTTTGAAGCACCTGAAAAAGTTGTAAGCAGTTGCTACAGTAAAAGTGGTCTGTGAATACTGTACCTAAACTGTGGTCTTCTTAAGATATGTGTGTCAGCTTGCACTGTGATACAATGATTATCAGCTATGATCTTTGCTATGTTCTGTGAATGGTTGTTCTCTTTTTTCCTAAGACAAGCATGTTCATCATTAAGAATTAAAACTAATGACCACTGCTGCTTTGCTCATCGTCATGCTCTGATATTAAAAACTATTAATACTAAATGCCAGTAAAACAGAGTGAGCTTCATTCTGGCAGCACTGGGTGAGATTTCAGTGATTTTCTCAAAGATTAATTCATAAAAAGGATTTCAGTATTGCAGCTTCTGAATCATTTGCCACGAGGAAAAAGATGACTGACAAAATGTGTGTGTTAGAGTCTGGAGGACTTAAGTGGGCAGAGTTCAGCTTAGAACTTCAAAAACCCCAGACAAGCCTGGCAACTAGTTATGCAAATGCTGAATTATATCCACTGCCTTCAAAGCCCAGTGGAGGTTAATTCAAGTTGTGTTTCTAATTCTGCATATTTGCCAAAAACAAAATGGAAAACAAATAAGTTCTCTCCTAACAAATCCTTCATTGCCCCACTCATATGTGCTGCCATCTAAGCTGTCTGGCTGCCTTCCAAGCCTGAACCACATCCCCGGGCTAGCAGTAACCCCAACATCCCCTTTGACCCATCCTCCTTGATCTCCCTTCGCCTCCCTCTTGGAGTTTTCTGTACCTATTTAGACTTTTTACAAAGTACTTCCTTACCTGCATAGTGGTCAAATACAGTGGGCACGTACTCCTCCGGGAAGGCATCATTGGCATAACTCATCAGCAGACAGGTTTTCCCAACTGCACCATCCCCAACCACCACGCACTTCAACATCTTCTTCACGTTATTGCTGCCGCAGTCGGTGCTGTTGTCATCTTCTTCCTTACAGTTCATTCTTGCTGGTGCTGCTGCTGGTCCCAGGACTTCCAAGTGCACATGAAGGAAAAATGAAGTGCGATTGTACTGACTCTTCCTGAGTTTGGGAGGCTCTCAATCTCAGGAAATCATACTAATATTTCCAGGCTGTTCCAGCCGCCTCTAACAATTCCCATATCAGTAAAGAGAAGCATTGAGGTAAATAAATTATACATCGATTTAAAAAAAAGGATTGTCCTTTCCTGTGAGCTTGAGTCAGGAAACACTCATCCTGTCACAGAGCCCTTGATATTTATTGCGACTTTAAAAATATCAGCAGTCTGAGGTGTTGATTCTCTTCTCCCCTTCTCCAGCTTGGCCAGAGGAATCAGGGATTCCTGCTAAATCCACTCCATTTTCCATTTCATTCCTAACATGGAGGAAAGCTGGAGGTTTTTAATGGAGTTTTTCCTTTCTTTCTTCAGCTTGCTGTGTGTCAGGAAATCATGGGTTTCCTGCTGAATTCCATATTAGGATCAGTGGGCTTGTGAAGGGCTGCAAACAATAGGAGCTCTGTGTGTGTTTGTACTTTAGAGGAACTATGCCAGGACATAGAGTAAGAAAAACACTAGAGGTCTCACTGCGGGCTAAAGTTGTTAAGCTTCCTGTTTCATCTACGCACTGTTCTCCGGGCTGGCTGAGATGAGGCTGGTGCTGACTGATAGATACATAGATGATTTTCAATGGGGAATGCTGTGCAAAATGGGGATTCAGGCTTAAATGAATAAGCAGGGAATGGCAGGAGTGCTACAAGGGAACCAGCCTGTTAAATGTGCAATAGAGTCTATCGTAGGGTTTTCTGCTGCCACCCGTCGCTGTAGTATCGGAGCATCTTGGGGTGTGCTTTTTCTTTTGGGGGTGTTGGTACATGGGAGTAGACTTGAACACAAACGCTTTCCTATGTAAATACCTCTTTAACAATTTGGGTAAAGAAATCAGTCAAGCCAGGGACTAAGAAAATATCCTCTCCTGTCCCCCCCCCCAAAATAAACGAGATTTTTTGCTGATGTAGGGGTGTGTGGAGGGAGGTGGGGTGAAAGAAAGCAGATGGAGAATTAGGAACTACAGCTGTTAAAAGGGAAGGCTGCAGAACAGCCTGCGTAAAACCAGAGTCAAACGGCATAGCTTTTACTCCCTAAAAACTAGAGCAATGTGTGGTCCAGCACAGTTTTGCTGTAGTATTTTATATAGTTCTCCTCCTCCTTTTAATTTTATTATATAACCGTCCCAAAGATCCCACTGTGGGTAAACACTTAGGGCCAAATCTTGCGCTCTCTACTCTTGGAAAACTGTGCAATCTCTAGCAGAAGTGAGTCACTAATTTAAAAACAGCAAAGAATCCTGTGGCACCTTATAGACTAACAGACGTTTTGCAGCATGAGCTTTCGTGGGTGAATACCCACTTCGTCGGATGCAAGGTGCCACAGGACTCTTTGCTGCTTTTACAGATCCAGACTAACACGGCTACCCCTCTGATACTTGACACTAATTTAAAAACAACCCCTTCCTCATGTCAGCCGTTCTCTTCCCTGGGCATCCCAGCGCATGCTGCCTGCTCTGAGTCTGCCTTACTTAGATTGTAGGGCCTCAGAGCGGGGAAACAGATATGGCGTGAATCCACGGTGAGGTAACAACAGGCTTTACTGAGGTGTGACACATGCCCTGCCTAGCTCATGGCTTCCCAGAAACAACAGTCTGCAGCCCCATGGTGTTGGTGGGGAAGCACCTAGGGGTCAGGTTTTAAGAGAGAGACCCCCCCCACCCAAGCAGTAAAGACTAATAGGGCCATCTCTGCCACATAACTACAGTCCTGAGTGGTCACACCCCACTGTTGTAATGCAGCAGGGACCCCCTGAGACACCACCCTTTAAGGGCCCAGTCCAAAGCCCATTAAAGTCAATGGGAGCCAGTGATTTAAATGGGCAGTGGAGCAGGCCCTCACTCCTTGCCCATGGAGCGGCGGATGTGTGTCGAACACTGGGTATTGCAGAGTGAGTCTGTACTAGCCAGAGAGCCGAGTGTGTCTCCGCTGTCTGCCTTTAAACCCTCCTCTGGGGTCTTGTTTGTGACGAACCTTTGATCCACGGTGTGTCCTCCCCCGTTCCTCCTCTTGCTCCCTTTCATGAGCTGATCTAAATACGAAGCCTTAAGGCATCTGCCACAGAGCAGCACTCCATACAACAAGGGTTACGGAGAGGCTCCTGAGTAAACTCTCCACAGCCTGCCTCGCCTTGCTCAGTGTCCTGACAACGTGTGAGTGAGGACCTGGGCAGGACAGGACCCACAGTATCGGCTTCCTTGTCCTACATGGGCAAAGTTACCCAATTACCTAGTGATTTCAATGAAGGGTTTAAGCTGCTCTGTTCTGCTGCCCCTCTCCCTCCTTTAAAGGGACCCTGAAAATTGGCCTTTTGCTGGTGGTTCGGGAAACATTTGGGAGGAATCAGTTTTAATTAAGACCTGACAATAAAGGGATCTAAACCCCTCGCTCTCTCATCTTGGCAGCAGCTATTACAGTGCAGTGTTCACTTTTGGCCATGATCCTGAAGACCAGCTAATGGCTCTCCTTGAAGAGGCCAACACGATGATTTATGATATTAGCTTTAAAGTGAGCAACGCTGACGTCTAGCCCACAAATCTCTTTAATTCAGCACCATCATTTTTCTTTACAAACATAAACAATGTGAATGGACTAGCTTAGCCGATTTACCACCCCCCCCCCAAAAAAAGCATAAAGGTCTGTACCTGAACTAAAAGCATATGTTTTCTTTAACATAGGTTGACCCCATTCACAATGGCCAGATGAAATCATGGTTTAGTTGCAACCAAGTTTAATAACTGTTGTTACCCGTTTCTTTGGGCTGTATAGACAGAGCCACAATTAACCCTTCTGCTGCTCTGGGGCCGTATCTTTTACATCTGTGGTGCTGGCGCTAACTTTGCTGTATGGATTAACAGCTCAGTGCTGCTGAACTTGAGCAACGTTTGAGGCGATGATAGTTGTTTTCTGTAACAGATTGCTGCCCCTAAGATACGTCTCTGAGATTTCCGCTGCAGGGCATGGCGAGCGGTTGAGTGGTTGGTCTCACGTTACCGAATGTTTTTCTTGCCTTCAGTGCTGGGTAATGGATGTTTCTTCAGAACTTTTGATTTCTTAACTGGCAGATTGGAAGTGTCAATGTTGTAGGCACAGCTGATTCTTCTGCTGCATTTCAAATCTCCTGGGGCTATCTCTGCACAGCAGAGCTGAGTGGGAGTTCCGGGTTGGAGGATACGGGGTTGTTGATAGTGATAGGCAAAGCTTGAAAGAGCTGGAAATTTAGTTTTAGGTTTTCTGCCTCTCTAATCTGGATATCAGGTTTGAGTTTTTCAGGTTCTTTTTCATGAAATTCCCAGTGCTTCCTAATTTGCCAGCAGTTCACAAATACTTGAAGAACAGCCTAGTTCCCTCAGAATTTCTGTACCTCCACTTCCAGCCAAAGTCCTAAAGAGATGAGGAGTGTGAACATTCAAAAGACATAAAGAAAAAGTTAACCCAATTCATCCGAATCTCCAAAGAGGCTTGTTTAGCATTTTGGGTAGAGACTACGGTCAGTCTCTTCCTTGTCCAAACCAGTTCGCTCATCAAGGTGCTAGCAAAGGGCACAGCCTCAAGTGGGGAAGCTGACCCAAGCCAATGGGGGAAGTTAGTGGGGGTGGAGGGAACTGTGGAGTGAAACTGTCATTTGAGGCAGCTCTCCAGCAGTTTGTAGGCAAAGCAGCTGTGTTCGGGGGTGGGGGGGGGAGAGAGGAGGGGAGAGCGTGCCTGCATTGGCTCACGGATTAAAATAAGGGTTACTGGCAGTAGGCTGCTGAGTTCCTCCAACTCCCACTCGTTCACCTGCATGGGTCACTTCCATCTTCAGCAGTGTAATTCCGACCAAGAACTCCTGGGAGCTGCTTTGCCCGTGATTCTGCCTGGGCCTGAGTCCCCACAGAGATTTCTGGCAGCAGCCTGGTATTAACTGGTGAGATGAAGGACTTTTTAACTGGGCTGGTGCTAATTTGCTAATTAGTTCTACCACAGCTATTTGAACAATGCGTTTGCTAATTAAACCTATCCTACAAATCCTGTATGTCCTGTAGTTAGGGCAGAGCAAATCAAGGTGAAAGAAAGAGTGATGCTGTATCCTCCCACCCCCTGTGAGCTCATGCTATCTCACCTTGGCTCGTGGCCATGCTCTCTCTCCACTGCTTTCACCAGATGAGATGTCTTCTTCTGCAGAAACATAAACAAACATAAAACTTGCAGGATCATCTGAGATTGTCCCATCACTGCTTTTAATATCATCATCATATGACTCAGGTGGCATCAATCTGAGAGTCAGATGCTTATCTGGCCTTTCTTTAGGCCTTGTTGCCCTATTCCTTCCCCCCTCACCTAACCAACCAGCTTCTTTCCAACAATCTTATCCTTCCTCTCTCCCTGCCACTCAGCTGCTACAAAATCTCCTCTGCCTCTCACAGTACCATTAGCTCTGGATGATGTCTGTGCTCCAGACCTTGACTCCCTTTCTTGGCAACCACAACTTCATTTTCCTCTCCAACTCTCAGTTTCTCTCCCCACCTCAGACCCTCAGCTTCCTTCCTCCTTCCAGCCTTCAATACCCTTCCTTTCATGTGGTTTCAGTAGGTCTGGCAGGCTCTGCTGGGCTCAGGCCGGCTCCCGTGTCCAAACCTCATGCTCTGAGGCTTTTTGGAATGGCTGTCAAGCATTGGTCCCCTTGGCCCCGGCTCAACCAGAGCTGAAAATAGTTTGGCCACCAGTGTAGCTAGAGTGTTTTAACATTTAGCCCAGAGCGGGTTAGATCCTTAGTGCCAGCCTTTCTGGGTGCTCAGTGGGGGTGGCAGCAGGGATGGATTCCATCTCCCTCCCGAGAATGAGAGAAATGCTTATCAAAGATGGGAGCTGCAGAAGAGTCCAATGTAGCGTTTTTCAGAGAGTCAGTGTGGCCAAGGGATAAGGCAGTGGCTTGGTAGCCACCAGGACTTCAGGTCTAGTCCCAGCTCTGTTTGTGACCTTGGATGAATCACTTCACCTCTTTCCCACCTGTTGCCTAATCTACTTAGATTGTTTAAACTCTTCAGGGCAGGAACTGTGTCTTCTTCTAGGTCTGTACAGCACCTAGCACAATGGGTCCTTGTTCTCACTTGGGGCCTAGAGGTGTTACTGTAATACAAATAAATACAAATGAAAAAAAAAGATTCATCCAGTGCTCTGTCTATACTTATGGCAGCATGCAGAGTACAGGCACTACATGTGTCGCTACGTGGCACAGTGACAGGTGGGCTGAGTTCACACTTGTCACTGCAGTGTGTGTAGGTACGGTGCTAAAAACAGCAGTGTAGATGTGGAACTCCCACAGTGTTCAGGCATGTAGGATACTCTACTTGCCTAACCCAGGCCTCACCGTCCACCCGGCTATTTATACATATGCTAGCTGGGCATGCAGTGCCTGTACGCTACAGGCTACCGCAACTGTAGACACAGCCTAAGAACCACAGTTTGGGGATCATTGCTGAAAATATTTGTAAGGCAACAACAAAGAATCTGGTCAGTTCATTCACAAAGCATCGCTGCTTTGGATGCCAGAGCTGATTTGGGGTATCCTGGGTCAGAGTCATGGGCGGAGGGAGACCACTCGGTCTGGCCCACCCCTCCCATCTGAGGCCCCACCCCTCCCATCCCCCTTTCCCCTGCCAGAGCCCAGAGCCCTCTCCCCACAGCCACCAGCCTCTCTCCCACCCCAGCCCCGGGCCACCCACGTGCCTCCAGCCCCAGAGCACTGGGCAGGCAGGCAGTGCATGGCTCCCAGCCCCTGAATGCTGGGGGACCAGTGCCCCCAGTGCCTCCAAGCACAGGGTGGACAGCGTAGCTCCAGCGCCCGAGGCCACCCCAGAACTAAGTGGCCCCAGCCACCCCAAGTCCTGGCTGCAGGCTGGCCACAGCCGCCCTAGTCCCAGCCCCAGCTGCATCCCAGAAGACAAGCAGCTGGGCTGGGGCCAAGGGGGAAGGGCAAGCAGGAGGGGGCCTCAGCGGGTTCACATCGGGCTGTTTTGGGAGGAATAGGCTCCCCCAGCCTACGATACGGGGCCGCCCATGGCCAAAGTCTGGGCTTGGATATGCCATTGTCTTTGGCTTGGGTCACTAGGGGCTCTGCTAGAATTAGTGGATTTGTTCTTGTAGTAGCTCAGTGAATTAATGCTGAGTTTGGTTCATTGTGTCCAACGTCTGAAGAAAATGTTACACTGTAGCCTCCTTTATGATATTTTATCGCTTCCTTGATCTGTAGGCAAAGAGGAAAAACTTACTCCATTCACTGGAAACAATGCTCCATAGTATTCCAGAATCTCTGTGCCCTTGGAATTGAAACACTTCGACTTGGCTCCTTCGCCCACTTGTGATTTAGAAGACCATTTTCCATAGTGTTGAAGATCTCTTTATGCATCAGGGAAAGACTTGATCAATGAGATGAGATTGTGAAGTCTGCTAAACAAAGTGAGTTTCCAAATGAAGTTCTCCTGGCCAACTAGCGCAGGGCATTCTCTGCATTATAATATCAAAAGGGGCATGCACCGTGAAATTAACTGAAAGCTGGATCACTGCGCTTAACCTCTTGTAAAGGTGTAGACCTGCTTCTCAGAAGCTCTGTAACTGTCCTTGATGGCGGAACTGTGTGGGGAGGGCCAAAGTTGCTATAAGCCATCTCTGTACTCCCCATATTCTCTGGGTAGCCTGCTCAGCCCTGGTCTACGTTGGAGCAGCCTCAGGGTTGATTCCACTTATGCTTAGGGTGCTAGGTACCCCCCAGTAAAGACTGAGGATAGCTGGAATGAAATGCACTTTGGGCACACACCCCTCCCTGACCCCATCCATGTGATTTGCCTTGCCTCTGGCACTAGCCACCTCCCACCCATGTGATTTGATCCTCAGGCCCCAAATGAATTTTACCTATAGGAAAGTGAAAGTAGTACGTTAGAAAAAATCATAGCAGTTCAGCACTAGCATCTCCATCCCCCTTGTGATATGTCTGACTCATTTTTGGCTTTACAGTTTGTTAGGGGACAAGTGCTGAGGTTTGGCTCTGGGGCTCGTTGAGTGAGGATGGATTCCTATACAGCCATCCTATGCAATTATTAGTGACGCCTACAAATTATACAACAATCTAGTCTTTTTGGAGGCCTATCCAAGCAGGAGAGGTTTCATGGCTACTGCTGCTGGAGTGGCTATACTAGCTCTGGTGATGCAGAGGACCTTGCCTTGAAAAGTTTTGTATATAAAGAAAATGACTCAGGAGACAAGATCCAACAGCGAATGATTCATGTCCAGCCCATCAGATTACCGTCATCTTTAAACTATGTTGCCTTCCCGCAAGGCAACTGCCATATAATGAGAATCACATATTGCTAGGGGGTTGGTTTTGGTTGTGCGGGGAGGGGTTGACCTGTTAATCCACAATTATTTCTGTGTAATAGCAACTGCAGATCGTGTCAAGTTACTTACCCATAAATACAGCTGGTAGCACTTGGACGGTGTCCTTATTTCCAGCTGTTTACAGCCTCATGCATTTGTTTTTTTGGGGGTTAGTTTTTCATGGGAGGTGCAACAGTTCACATTGGCCTCTGAATTTATTTACCCAGGGATCGCCATGTTCTTCTATTTCCATCAGTTTCCTTTCCAATCTTGGCCGTCACCCGTCCCCTCTCTCCTTTCTGCTCTATCTCCATCTTGACTGACTTTTGTTTTCTTTGTTCTTTTAGTCTTTGTCCCTCTTTATGCATCTTTTCTTTTTTTTCTCCCTCTGGCTCAACTTTTCATCTTCTTCAGAACATGACCCGATGAGTGACTAAAGTTGTAATCTTCCTGTACAGTCGCCCTCCCACTACTGAGTAGACGGCAGAGAGAAACTGACGAGGTCTGTGAGCACTATTGGAATTGCAGGGAAAATATCCCCTTCAGGCATTTTCTTCCTCGGTGCCTGTTACGTTTTCCATATAGACTTTTAATCTACATTTCTTATACATGAAATTGAGAGGTGCAATAAAACAAACAACAAAAGCCTAAGTAAGGGGGAACACAGTGGGCTGGTCTCATCTGTAACAGATGCCATTAGCTCTGCCTCGCAATTTGGCATCTGCCTCAGCAGACAGGGGACTGCTAAGAATATAAAAGTGCTGCACTCAGAAAACAGGATCATAATAAAAGTATGCACCACAGTGGTGGCCCGTATTGATGTGCGTGTGGACCTGGTGACATTGTAGAAGCGGGAAAGAAGCATTTCCCTTCTTGCTTCAAGGTGCATCCCATGTTTACCTCTGGCTAGTGTTTAGGGGTGTAGTTTGCCTTAATTTAAATCCAGAGAAGCAGCTCAAAGTCAGGTGTGACTGAATTTAAAGCCTCTAAGGGAAACAGGCTTATATTTTTAAAATGTGCCAGTTGGGCTCTAGATTTCCAGCTCCTCATTTTCGGTCCAAATTGCCAAGCTGGGTTTATTGCTGAAACATACACACAGCTGATTCAAAAAACGTTTGCGCAGAGTTTTTACGCTCTGGGGCGGGGAGGAGTGGATTCTTTCCAAGAAGAGAATGTGCGTTTGTGCTTTGTGTGATCTTTCTGCCTCCACAAGCAAATAAATAGAAGGCTCCCACTGTCTTCCACATTCCAGGAATAGGCAGCTGAAAGAGAGGCTGAGGCGCAAACAAAGGGGATGAGCAAATAAATTGCAAACACCAGTCACTTAAAATAATGTAGGAAGAAGCCAGCAAGGATCTGTAAATTGCAGGTTACCCTGGGTTGTTTCTATTCTCTGTCTTTCTCTGGAAAGCCTACCATGGAAGGAAGGATGGTTTTGCAGTTAAAACACTCGATTGGGACTTGGGAGAGTTGGGTTAGATCCCAGCTATGCCACAGCCTCCCTGGGCCATCTTGGACAAGTCATTTAATCCCTCTGTTTCCCAGTTCCCCATCTGTCAAATGGGGATAATGATGGTTCCTTTGTCTCGTCTATTTAGATTGTAAACTCTTCAGAGCGGGGACTGCCTCTTACCATGGCCTGGTCTACCCTTAACAATGAGATGGACCTAGCTCTGTCTCTCAGGGCTCTGAAACACTTCATTCCCTGCGTGCCGTAGTTAGGGTGACCTAGCCCAGGTGTACGTGCAGTTGGATCAATGGAAGGATTCTTTCATTGACCTAGCTACCCCCTCTCAGAGAGGTGGGTTGGCTACATCAATGGAAAAAATCCCCTTCCATCAATGTAGGAAGTGTCTATGCTATGGCACTCCAGTGGCACAGCTGCAGTGCTGTCTATAGCTGTGCCACCATAGAGTCTGTAATGTAGCCATACCCTATGCAGGGACCCGGATGCTACAGTAATACAAAGAGTGAATGCCATTCATAGCATAGTAATGGGGGTACCAACAGATGCTCCCCATATGTGAAAAATGTTGCTTGGTGCCTAAGAATAAGCAAAAACAACGAGGAGTCCTTGTGGCACCTTAGAGACTAACACATTTGTTTGGGCATAAGCTTTCGTGGGCTAGAACCCACTTCTATGTGAATCTTTCAAGTTCTGTCTTAGCTTTTCACCACAGCAATATTCTCTAATTGGAATAGCAGTTAAAAAGAGGAAACGTGTCACACCACAAGACAGGGAGTCAAAAGGCCTGGCTTCTATTCCTGGCTCTGTCACAGACTCGCTTTTGTTAGTCATTTCACCTCTCTCTGCCGTGGAAATAATAATAGTGCTGACACCTAGTTCATTCATGTTTTTAAAGTGCTTTGAGATCCCTTAATAGGAAATGCTATAGAAGTGCAAAGTATTAGTAGCAGTAGTTATTAATTAGCAGTGCCATTAGTGAAAAGGTGTAAAGTGTTATTCTGGAAACAGTGATATCCAGCTGTTGCTTTTTATGACTGTAGCCTCTACTGATAATACTGCTCTTTGCTACACAGTAAAGTAAACTATATGGCTGCAGTTTTAATTTGCCATCTTATCAGAGCTGCTTTAGACTGTTTCTGACCCCTGCCATGAAAGATCAGAATAACCCACTTGTTCTCAGTCCAGAAGCTTTTGAGACAATGCTAGCTTCATAGAAGTGAATGTTTACAATAATAATAGTGCCATGTGATTAGACTTGGAGGAGGAAGACAAGAGAGTTCCCCATTTTAAATAGTTGTGGATTCAAAGTTGCTCTGCAGTATTCCAGGACCCACAATGCAATTTGATCTCTTCCCACCCCATCCTTGAAATATATGATGCAAGTTCCATATGTATTTCTCTATGTTTATACCTCCTCCCCCATGGGTTACCAAATGCCAGGACTGTCCTTGCAATGTATTTCAAGAAGTTGTCCATATAAAACCCTCTAATCATGCTAAATATTCCCTCATTTCTACAGCCCTGCTAGGGATCTCATTCTCAGGCATATCATTCTGTTTTATAATAAATATGCCGTATGCTACAACTGCAGTGAGAAAGGCAGAGACTAGCCTGCAAGAGTGTCCGAACTATTTGGCATTTTAGAAATGTCATGCTATTCATCTAGTTGGACTCAGAGTTTTTCTAAGAAGTTGTGGCAACAGAATTGACAACAGTCAAACATATTGTAACAGTGGGGCCTAGAGTCCTTCCACCTCCATTTCCTTTCTGGTCTCCGATTGCACCCCTGTGGTGTCAGACCTCGTGACCTTGCCCTCTGTGTGGTGGAAGTTCACGGTGTTCTTACTTTCAGACCAGGATCTGTCTATTGCAACTGCTTATTACAGTACAGGTCCAACTGGACACCTGTGTCTCACCCCCTGTGGGAGTCTGTGCCCAGTGATACACAGTGACAAATCACTTCAGAACAAGAGGGCTTGTTATTAGTAAATGGAACAAGGCATTAGAGAAAATGATTTCAAAATAACCAACTGCCTATACACACGTTTGCATGCACCTGATCTTATGCTTCCCTATGATCACCGTTAGATGGATTTCCCCTCTGATTTACAAGAATAGACTCAGCCTACATGCTTCTACCAACAGGGCCGGCTTTAGAAACTGCAGGGCCTGATTCGAATACCCGGCAGCAGTCCGGGTCTTCAGCGGCACTTCAGCGATAGGAGGTCCTTCCCTTGCTCCGGGTCTTCTGCGGACCCCCCACCGCCAAAATGCCATTGAAGACCTGGAGCGAGTGAAGGACACCCCCTCCCCCGCTGCCGATGTGCCACCGAAGACCCGGACCGCTGCTGGGTGAGTAAAAAAAATAATTAAAAAATTAAAAAGGCGCCTAAGGCATGGGGCCTTCTTAGGCACGGGCGCGGGGCCCCCTTAGGTGCAGGGCCTGATTCCAGGGAATCAGGGGAATCGTCCTAAAGCCGGCCCTGTCTACCAAGCTCAGGGGCTCTTGGGACCTATGTTGGTCTCACTTTGCCTTCCAGAGAGGGTCACCCAGTCCCAGTCTATTTTCCTGTCCTCAGGGAAACTCCCTTTTCCCAGAGCCCCACCCTCCCTGTGTAAGCCTGAGCCCAACTGCCATGTATCTCAATGGCTTTTGTTAGAGGACCTAGGAGTGAAGTCTTCCTTTTTCCTCAGACTGGTTTCTGCTAGTTGGCCTGCCAAGCTGTCTAAGAGCAGGCACCTGTGATGGCTGCTCCATGGTTTGGCAGTTAGACCCATTCAGACTTAATGTCTCTCAGTCACAGGCCTTGTGGCTGTTGAGGAGGGTGCTGAGACCCCCCCACTCCCCAGGACATTCCACCACATCACCTCAGGAATCCTCTCCGTAAACGGTTTTGGGTACAGACCCATATTTACCACTGAGCGTCCCCAGATCCCTCACAGTCCCCAACCAAGGTCAGAGCCCCCGGTGCAGCAGGTGCTGTACAAGGACACCTCTACCCCGATATAACGTGACCTGATATAACACGAATTCGGATATAATGTGGTAAAGCAGCGCTCCGGGGGGGGGCGGGGCTGCGCACTCCGGCGGATCAAAGCGAGTTCGATATAACGCGGTTTCACCTATAACGCAGTAAGATTTTTTGGCTCCTGAGGACAGCGTTATATCAGGGTAGAGGTATACATAGTAAAGAGCTTACAATTTAAATGGACAAAAAGGGGGGAAGGGGAAAACAGGCACAGAGAGGAGAAGTGACTAGGCCAAGGTTACACCGCAGGTCAGGGAGCAAAGCCCAGGTTTCCTGGCTCTTAGTCTAGTGTCCAGCATTGCCAGTGTAATGGGGCACACAAGCCCCTGTGCAAGGCAGGAAGGGGTTAATGGGCTACAGGAGGCCCAATTAGTCCAAATGGAGACACCTGGAGCAGGAGGCAGGCTTCCAGGAAGGGATTTAAAAGATGAGCCCTGAGCCATACGAGGGAGAAGCAGGCAGAGAGTGTGGATGTGGAGCTCTTACAATGGGAGATAAGGCTGGCTGTGGCCAGGAACTGGGGCCTGGTAGCACTCCCAGAGGAATGGGAAGTGTTTATGTAGCTTCATACATGTTTTGGATGTTGAGTGCCCTGGAAGGGGTAGAACTGGAAGTGACCTAGCTGGAAGGCTACGTTTCTGCAGCTCAGAAGGTGGTTGGAGAAGAGGAAGACCAGCTGGGAAACTGAGGTGGAGTGGCTGCTGCAGAATAGACCATCTATCTGGCTTTCTAGTAAATCAAAATCTTCTCAAAGGTTTCAGACCGTAGAGCTCACTTGAATGGGAGTTGGATCAAGCCTTTATTCAACTTTCAGATGATGCAGGACATGGAGCAACTGCCTGAGACTAAAGGAACTAGATGTTTTCAATTAAGCAACAGGGGAAATTTTTGGGCACTGCAATCAGCTCCCAAGGGAGGTGTTCAAGGGACCATCACTGGACACAGTCAAGATAGGCCAGGCTAGATAAAGACCTTAGAGGAAATGGTAGAAAAGGCATACTGAGAGACAGTATGGCCTAGTGGATAGGACATTGCACTGAGAGTCAAGAGACCTGTCTCTACGTAATCTTTGGCCTTGGGCAACTCACTTAGTCTTTCTGTATCCACTCCCATCTTTCATCTGTCTTGTCTATTTAGATCATAAGCAATTTGGGAAAGGGACTTCTGTGTCTTATTATGCCTAGCACAATGGGATCTGATCTCAGGTTTTAAGCCTTCCAGGCACTAGTATAATATAAATAATACATAGCAGTGGTGAATATTTCTAGCAGGAAGCAAAATGCACTGGGTCAAATAAGATAAGAATTGTCCCCCGATCTGTATTTGTGCATTTGTTGTTTCTTCCCTAAGTGTAGTACCTTACATTTGTCTCTGCTGAATTTCATTTTGTTGTCTATAGCCCAGTTCACCAATTTAATCAAGATCCCTTTGCATTTTAGCTCTATCCTCCAGAGTGTTTGCAACACCCCCAGCTTTGTGTCATCTGCAAATTTGATCAGTATGCTCTCTATTCTGACATTAATACATATGCTAAATAACACCAGACCCAGAACAGACCCTGTGGAACCCCAATTAAGACCTCCTTCCACTCTTTGTTTGCAGTTGTTTGACCACTTAATGGTTAATGTATCCACTTAATGGTAATTCTGCTAAGCCTGCGTTTCTCTAGCTTACTTATGAGAATGTCATGTGGGACTGTGTGAAAAGCCTTGCTAAAGTTCAGGTATAATGTCCACTGCATTCCCGCCATCCACCAAACCAGTTACCCTGTCAAAGAAGAAAATCAAGCTGGTTTGGCATGATTTGTTCTTGGTAAATCCGTGCCAGCTGCTAGTGATTACCCCTTCATCCTCCAGGTATTCACAAATTGAATATTTATACATTGCTGTAGTACAGGGGTGGGCAAACGTTTTGGCCCGAGGGCCACATCGGGGTTGTGCAAATATATGGAGGGCCAGGTAGGGAAGGCTGTGCCTCCCCAAACAACCTGGCCCCTGCCCCCTATCCGCCCCCTTCCACTTCCTGCCCCTTGACTGCCCCCCTCACAACCCCCAACCCATCCAACCCCCCCTGCTCCTTGTCCCCTGACTGCCCCCTCCTGGGACCCCCATCCCCTATCCAGCCCCCCTGTTCCCTGTCCCCTGACTGCCCCGACCCCTATCCACACCCCCGCCCCCTGACGCCCCCCCCCCGGGGCTCCCACCGCCATCCAACCGCCCTCTGCTCCTCGTCCCCTGAATACACACATGCATCCAACGAAGGGGGTATTCATCCACGAAAGCTTATGCTCCAATGTGTCTGTTAGTCTATAAGGTGCCTCAGGACTTTGTTGCTTTTTACATTCTTTCCCTTGGCTTTCCTGATTTTTGTCCCTACATGATCGTGCTGTTCCCATGTATACTTCCTTGGGTGACATCCTTCCATTTCCTATATGCATGCCTTTTGATTTTTAGATAGTTAAAAAGCTCCTTGTGCAGCCACATTGGCCTCTGCATCACAATAGCTTGATGTTGAGTCTCTAGTATTACGTCTTTTAGGAACTGTCATCCCTGTTCGACTCCTTGTCTTCCTTATTGGTCTTTCCATGGGACCTTGCCTACTATTTCTCTGAGTTGGTTGAAATCTGTCTTTCTGAAGTCCAGTGTCCCTGTTTTGCTGTTCTCATGTCCTCCTTTCCTTATCATCTTGAATTCTATGAGCTCATGATCACTTCCTCCCAAATTCCCGACCACTTTCGCATTCACAACTAATTCATCCCCATTGGTCAACACCAGATCCAAAATGCCTCCTCCTTCCCAAACAAGCTATATCCCTCAATGCAATTATTAAGAGAAATAGTGAAACTGTCCCCAAAAGTTATTTTTAAAAAGGGTTGACAGACCACTGAGAAGGCAGGAATGAATTCAACCAGTTTTGGACCCATACTGTCATGTTCAATTGTCTACTTTAGTCCCTTTAAATGTTGATACTCTGAAAAATGTTACTGTTTTTCAAGAGTGTTCCCGCTCCCCCCCTTAGGCATCCTACAGGAAAATGGTAAAGAAACTTTTATTCTATATTGGTTCTTGTATGGTCATCATCACTAACATCTGTCACATGCATTTCCTTCTCTCTCTCTCTCTCTCTCTCTCTCTCTGCATGGCGGGGATTGTGTGTGCTGTGCACTGTTTTGTTGGGTTTGTTGCTATGTATTTATATTAGAAAAGGCAGGTCAAAGAAGTGCCCCTTATAACTGGAGCTGAGGGTGGTGAGGTTTGTGATGGTCCTTAGATCCACTATCGGTCATTCCCCAGCCCAACAGACAAGCTTTACTCTTTTTATATAAGCCGTTATAGTCCCTGAGAGTGGTTGTCAACAACGGTCTTCATCCTGGAGCTTTAGGCAATCTTTTAGATATGCTGGGCCCAGGCCATCAGCCACCTTGAAGATAAGAAGCAAGACTGCTATCCTGTGTGAATCGAGCATAGGGAGTGGAAGACAGATGTGTAGCCAAGTTCCTGAGGAAACATGCTACAGTGTTCTGTAGTGCCTGGCATTTCCTAATGGCTGATGGCTTTGTGACCAGGCATATTGCGACTTCGTCAATCATGCATCCTCCTCAGGTCACTAATCTTTTTTTAGTTGCTTATTTTGCAACATGGTGGTGGGTTACTTTCTTTCTCTTCTTTCTGAGGCCACATTTTCCACCACAGGTTACCCATATGGTTGAAAAAGTGACCGAGTACTAGCAATGAGAATGGTGGAAGATCAGCCTGTCACATAAAACACATAGACACTTAGAGTATGTCTACACTGCAGTTAGAAGCATTCTTCCCACTTCAGATAGACACACACAGGTTCTGCTAAACATAGAAGTGCAGCTGGGGGATAGCATGGGTGGCAGCTTGGTTTCAGCACCTGAGAACACACCTGCCTGGACCCCTTTGGTGCACACTCTGGCACCTAGCCCAAGCCGCTGCCTGTGCTGCCCCTGGCTACGCTATTTTTAATGTGCTACCTCAAGTGAAGCTAGCATGTGTCTGTCTACCCAAGGTGGGAAACATGCACCCAGCTGCTGCATAGATGTATCCTTACAGAGGCACAGGGCCACCCAGAGGGTGGGGGCAAGTGGGGCAATTTGCCCCAGGCCCCGGGTCTCACAGGGCTCCCCACAAGAATATAGTATTCTATAGTATTGCAACTTTTTTTTTTATGGAAGGGGCCCCCGAAATTGCTTTCCCCCAGGCTCCCTGAATCCTCTGGGCGGCCCTGCAGAGGCAACATGGTGGATTGGGCTTTCGGTACTGCCAGCCTCATGAGAGCAAAGATCGTGAGATTGGCCCACAAACCCATCAAAAGCATGTTTCGTAGTCTGTCGTTAGTCTGACTTTTTAACTCCCCAGTACACCTCTGCAAATAGTGCTGTGAAAACTGCAGGTTTAAAAGTCAGCCTTAATGTACACAAAATGCATGCCTCTCCCTGGAGGCTCAGCTGGACTTCTGCCAGGAATTTTCATGCTTAGGGAGGTTACCTTGACACCACAGCTCATAATGTTAAAGTCCCACTCTATGCATAGAACAGCAACAACTCAAAATCAGCTCCATAATCTGGGTATTTAAAACTCCCCAAATGCACTTGCAGAGGCTATAACTGATTAAAAACCCATCAATAATATGGTGCTTACACTCCCCAAGTGCTGTGATTATTGAGTGCTAAAATCTAATCACACAGCTCGGTTGTGTTCATTTTATTCTTGTGTGTTTGGACTCAGATTTTAATGAGTGTTCTTTATTATTTTAATCAAATCTCCTGGACAAATTTGTCCCACAGTTGCTACGGGGGGCTCCCATTTCAGTAGGAGCTCCGCAGGTGCCATCTCAGAACGGCAAGTAGCCTCCACAGAATGCAAAGAGTAGTGTGGGGGGGGAGGCTTCCCCCTCCCCTTCTTCAATGAAGAGCTGCCCAGCAAGAAAGGCTGCACAATCATGCTGCAATCCAGTGGTGGGTATGTGTCGCAGGTCCCTGCTGTGACCGATGCACTGAGGACAGCCCCAGTTAGGGAGTCCTGGCTCCCTCGGTCAAGTGGAAGCAGCTCATGCTGTTAAGTCTGAAGGTCCTGGGTTAAATCCCCATGTGTTGTCATTGTTATGCCATGCTTGCTTGGCTCTCCCATTTACATTTCAATAGTGAGGGATCCTACTCTGCACTGCTTTGCAAAGGAAAAATATTCAATGTAACAGGTGAAGTTGCAGGATGAAAGATGAGGAGGAAAAGGCAAGAGAGACCAGCCATTGTGAAGCAGCAACCCGTATCAGAAGCAGACACTGATGCAGTTTCACAGCTGCCAGCGAAGAAGGGTAGCCAGCCATGTAGACAACAGTCGACTAACCAAGGAACAAAGTTAGGGAGCCAGATGTTACTTGTGGAAGAATGTTATACTGAACTTGGCAGATTAATTCTGCAGCTCTCCAGCGCAGTCAGAGGTGATGATTCTGCTGGTAGAAAAGGTAGAGGGAAAAGGAAAGAGAGCGGGCGTAGAGGAGCCTCATTAAAATGTTACAGTTGAGCCATTAACTTCCAAAATCAAAGCGATTCTGGGTCTCCATGGCAACCTTAACATCTTTGTTTGAAGGGTGTTTGTTTACTACATGACCAAAGTGAGAACTCTGCAGTCAGTGAAGCCAGAGCTTTCAAAGTCTCTGCTGCTGCAAGGCTCCTGGGAAGCTGGGATTGATTTTATAGCAACCCCAGTTGTAATTCTCAGCTGGGACTGCAAGTAAGGAGGAGAGCTGCTCGTCTTGCTTCTTTCTAATCTTGTCCTCCCAGGGTTCGGGGTTGGATCAGAGGTACCCTCCAGGGCTTATGGATCTGACCTACAGCTGCAACCATCAAAATGATACAGTGGCATGGGAAGGGTTCTCAGTCACTCTGTCTCACTAGAGGCCAGATCCCACAGTTCTTACATCTCCACGCTTGTGAACACAAGTTCTGTGGTTGCTTGGGCAGACCAGGCAATGCATGTGCAAACAGCAGGGTAGGTGCCCGACTGTATTATAACAAGAATGCAAGTACAAGTGGGCCTCTCTCTTTCAAAATTTGGTCTTGGCAGGGTCTATAAATGGATGATTCTCTCACTATTAGTGTCCTGTGATTAATACTTCCCTAATAATCACAACTGATGAACAAATTACCCATGATATGCACAGTAACACCTTCACATAGCGGGTTTGTGTTTAGCAGAGGCTCATAAGGAAGGATCCTTTCAAAAACATCGTATCCATTTCTCTGTTACACAAATTAATAAAACTTAATGTTCATAGATGCCCTATTGAGAGAGGAAAGGTGGCCACTGGCCCAAAAGAGTGCTGGATTCCCTTCTTGGCTCTGCCATAGACATCCTGTGTGACCTTGGGCAAGTCACTTAACCTCTCCACGCTTCAGTTCCCCATCTGCAAAACTGGGTTAATATTTCCCTCTCTGTTTGTTTTGATTGTAAGCTGTCATGAGGGCAGGGACTGTCTCTTAGGCAATGTCTACACTGCACACCACAGGCGGGAGCGTGTACTGTATGTATAGTTAGACATCACAGTGAAAAGCTGGCTGCATCCACAATGTGGTGTGTAGCTACATGCATCATTGAAAGCCTCTGGCAGGTGGGAGACAGAGGGTAAAGGCTTTTCCAGTGCTGCTGGAGCCTTCCTCACCCCCCCCCACCCCCCGGTGCCTTCCCTTGCTGCCAGAGTCTTTCCCTCAGGTGGGGAAAGGCTCCAGCAGCGGGGAGGCAATGGGACACGACACTGTCAAAAATAGCCATGTGGATGGGGTAGGCACAGGTTGAGCATGTAGAGAAACCACTGCTAGAAAAATCCACAGACCCCAAATAAAATTTGCAGCTCTTATACAGGGATTTATTTAAAAAAAATCATAAACAGACAATGAAAAGTACAAAAAGATAAATGACTCACAACTTGTGTACGTTCCCAAATACTGCAGCCTTCACACTGTCTCCAATAGAATTACGCTTATCACTTGTCAAAGCTCCAACACCAGGCCATACAAAATGAGACAATACCACACAGATATAACGTTAGGGCAGGGGTAACTGTAATAAAATAGGAGAAGACATACACTGGCGATACCCCACTCATATCCTTGAACAGTCATTCACGAGTTACGGAAATAAAAGTTCCTTTCCACAAATGTGGGGCTGGCGCTTAGATTTTGCAATCCTGGGTCAGACATCTACTGCCTTCCTCTTTAAGGTCACTAAAAGTTTCTTTTGCCACCTAGTGGCCAGTGAGTAAGACACTTATAATGAAGAACAGCAGCAGTCTGGACAAATGGGTCATTATGGCTCTGAGCTGGTGTGGGTGGTGGTGGTGGTGGTGGTAGTGGGGCGGGGTGGGGGGGAACTGATGGGATGTATTGTTGCCTAGGTAGTAGTAATACTTATCTCTACGTAGTTTTTTGATGTTCCTCTTCTCACCGAGATGACAGCAAAGGATTTGCTTGTCTCCATTATGTGCAAACCAAAACAAAGTGACAGAGACAAAGCCAAGTGAACGGTAAGAAATGGCACTAGAGAAGCCACTGGTGTCATACTTCTTCCACAGCTGCCCTCCTCCTCCAGTAATGCCCATGGGAGTGGGAGACTCAGAATCTCAGGACAAACTTCCCTGTATGGGGGCATATAATCCTTTGTGTGGGCCCTCCATCTAGAAGGTGGGGGGACAGGACATACTGCCTGTCCCGTGTGCTGCAGAAATGTGTTCCCAGTGGCTGAGTCATCCATTTGACAGAGTATATTTTTAATAAAATGCAAATCTTGTGTAAGGGATAAACATGCAGGGAACAGGCATTGGTGGGAAGGAGTCCAACCAGCACAGCTTAGCCAAATTGGATAGAAGACCCTGCTGCAGGTTTGTGTACAGCTCTTCATAAATCACAGGACCTTTGAAAGATTTGGTTGGGCATGTTTGGAACCTAGGAAGCTTTAGTGAAATTTACTCATCCGCCATCTCACAAGCGTAGTTATTACTTTCTCTATTAGACTTTATTGTGACCTTTTGCGTGCTGACGCACTTTCTTTCAGGGGCGTAATGAAGCATGTAGAGATAAATGGATGCCTTTCCTCTAGCCTTCTTATCAATACATTTATATTACAACAAATAATTGTATAACAGGAGCTCACTTTCAGTTTATTAGCCAGCTGTACTCATTTTTAAACAGATGGCCTTGTAAAAATAGTTAGGCATATGTCTGACACTTCAGAAACATATGATAGTACAAGACAATACTCCTATAGATCCATTCATCCAGGTCAGGTCTTAGTCAGTGTAACCCTTTTCTGTTTTAGTTCACTTCTCTTTAATATGCCAAAGAAGGCAGTATAATTAAGGCTAAGTTTTAGTCATGGATATTTTTAGTAAAAGTCATGGACAGGTCATGGGCAGTAAACAAAAATTCACGGCCTGTGACCTGTCCATGACTTTTACTATATACCCCTAACTAAAACTTGGCCCGGAGGGCCACAGGTTCTCTGGGGGGTGGTGGTCCAGGGGTGACACTGGTGCTGCAGGGGTGGACTGGGACCCCTCCTGGTGCTGGGAGGGAGGAGGGCAGCGGTGCATGGCCTGGGACCCCTGCTGGCACTGGGGGGCAGAGGGGGGTGGCAGCGCCACATGGCCTGGGACCTGTGCTGGGGTGGGCAGTGAATGGTCATCATTGTGCAACCCAAGACCCCCGCCGAGCGGGAGGGAAGAGTTGGCAGGGCTGGCAGCTCCTTATCCGGCTCCAACTGGCATGTCACTGCACCTGCTAGTGGGAGGGGCAGCCAGGGGGGCTCTGTGCACTGCTCCCATCACAGTCGCCAGCTCCATAGCTCCCATTGGCTGGGAACTGCAGCCAGTGGGAGCTGCAGGAGCAGTGCCTGCAGGCACATACAGCGTTCAGGGGCCCCCGGCCCCTCAGTCTAGGAGCTGCAGGGACATGCCGGTGAGAGCCGGGGATTCCCGCCCCTGAGGTAAGCGCTACCAGGCACCCCAGCCCATAGACCCCTCCCACACACCCAAACTGTTGCTGTCCCAGGGGCTGCCCGGCTCAGGCAGGCCCTGAACCAGCTGCACTGACCACTGCAGAAGTCACAGAGGTCACAGAAACTGTAACCTCCTTGACGGACATGCAGCTTTAAGTATAATCCCTTACAAAGGAAAACTAGTATCTGAAGGAAGTTAATGCTGAACCCAATTTTAGATTTTGGCCCATGGAAGGGGAGCATATATTGAGGTGTATATTTCTTGGCATGTCTGTGGCCTCTGCTTAGCCAAGGTACTTAAGCACATGCCTAACTTTAAGAACTCTATCATCTATGGAACTACCCATCTATGTGCACATGCCTAGTTTTCAGCACCTTGCTAAATCGGGGCCTATTCCAATATTTTAACAATGTTTAAGTGGGGTTAGCCTGGTGTCTTAGTGACAACTTTCACATGGTGTCCATCTACATATGGGTCTGACTTCGGTCACACTCCCCAGGCAGCAGTCAGTCATTTCCCTGGGCCTTCTCTAGAGCGATGACCCCTGACCCACATTCAGATGGGTATTGAGGGACTCCAGCTGGGAATGCATCCAGCCACATTTGACTGCTCACCATGACGTAAAGCCTTGTGATGTGTATATGCCTGGGGAATTAAGGGTGACATGGAACAATGCTGGAAACCTCTCTGTTTTTCCCCCTCCCACCTCCAAATATGCCTGGAACATGCTTCACTCCTGTGATCACGAACCAGCACAATGGCCTCTTGGTGCGCTGTTTATGGGTGGTGCAGGTCAGAACTGTCACCAGGATTGGTGGATGGGAGGCAGAAAGGGGACAGAACAATATTTATGTCCTCATTGACCTCTGAGGAATAGTTAAAAAAACCTGGGCATGTCTAGTCTTGAGAAAAGAAGACTTGGAGGTGGGGACCTGATAACAGTCTTCAAATACGTTGAAGGCTGTTATAAAGAGGATGGTGATCAATTATTCTCCATGTCCACTGAAGGTAGGATGAGAAGTAATGGACTTAATCTGCAGCAAGGGAGATTTAGATATTAGGAAAAACTTTCTAACTATAGTAGTTAAGCTCTGGAAGAGGCTTCAAAGAGAGGTTGTGGAATCCCCATCAGTGGAAGTTTTAAAGAACAGGTTAGACAAACACCTGCCAGGGATTGTCTAGGTTTACTTGGTCCTGTCTCAGTTCAGGAAGCTGGACTTGAAGACTTCTCAAGGTCCCTTCCAACCCTACATTTCTATGATCCATGTGTACCAAGCATAGCTCTGGTGGACCTGAGGATCTGGCCATCTTTGTCCTCATAACTATTTCATAGAATCTCAGGGTTGGAAGGGACCTCAGGAGGTCATCTAGGCCAACCCCCTGCTCAAAGCAGGACCAAACCCAACTAAATCATCCCAGCCAGGGCTTTGTCAAGCCTGACCTTAAAAACCTCTAAGGAAGGAGATTCCACTACCTCCCTAGGTAACCCATTCCAGTTCTTCACCACCCTACTAGTGAAAAAGTTTTTCCTAATGTCCAACCTAAACCTCCCCCTCTGCAACTTGAGACCATTACTCCTTGTTCTGTCATCTTCTACCACTGAGAACAGTCTAGATCCATCCTCTTTGGAACCCCCTTTCAGGTAGTTGAATTTCATTATTAGAGGGGCATTATATAAAAATACTGGGCCTGATGATCAGCTGATATAAAATGGCATAAATACACTGATATAAACCAGCTGAGGATATGGCCCATTGTTGTCATAGTAATGTGGGGGAGGTGATTCCCTGCATAAAAGAAACAAAACAACATTACATTTAAAACACAAGAGTTATGACTCATTGCTGATTGTATAAATCAGAAGCAGTGCTAGCCACAAACCAGGAACACCCAGAGCAATAATAAAACAGCAAGGAGAAGGAAGAAAAACCAAACAGCACAATCAAATGATGTGCCTAACTTTTGGATTAATATGTTAATCTCCAGAGCTGCCATTCTAGTGCTCTTCAACAGCATGAAATTCAATAAAAAGTTTATGGGAAAATATTTGATTAAGAGAATATTTCTTCCCAGACCTGTTTTCTGATCCCGGTGACACTGATGTAAATATGGAATAACTCTATCAGAGTTAATAGGGTTACTCTGGATTTACACTGGGGTCACTGAAATCACAAGCTGGCTCTTCAATTTCCAGCAAGTATGAACAAACATAAAAGACTCTAGGCCCATATCTGATTAATTCTTTGATCGCATACGTACTAATCCATGCTGCTCACAGAGGGAAAGGGTTTTTTGTTGTTGTTGTTGGTTTTGCAGTTTAATAAAAAATGAATTAACTTCCTCAAACAGTTTAAAAATATTAGACATTAATATGTTGGCTTGTTTTTAAGGATTAGTTATTGAGATGCAATGATTATATAAACTTTCTTGGTAAGCCATGGTAGCCATGGTAAGCACAAATATCCTGGAGTACAATTATTCATTATTTACCATTCATAAATGGGGCCTTTTTTATTATTCAGGACATGAAAACACAGGGCAAAAGAACAGAGTATCCAAAAGGTATTTGTGGTGTTAGCAGCTTTCTAATCCCCCTTTTTCCTTATCTTTGCATTTCAGAGCGAGGTTTTAAAACCCAGTGTATTTGTCAGGATGTTTGCACTGTGTTTATCCTTTGTATGTCTCTCAGCTTGGAAAGTGAAAGTCCAGGGCAGCCACTTGCATTCTGTTTATAATGAGTTTTAGTTTCTAAAACCTTTGGGTTTCAGACACTACAGGAAATACCTATTTGTTTAACATTAACTGGTTTTAATTGGAATTTGAGAAAATATTTCTGCTGGGCTTCAGCTGTATAAAATCTTTGTTTTTAAAGAATTATGGCCCAAGTTCAGCTCCTGGTCATGGAAACCTTTACACATGTACTTTAAGCACATAAGCAGTTCTGGAACAGCCTTCCAATAGGAGTAGTGGGGGCAAACAACTTAACTGGTTTTAAGATGGAGTTCGAAACATTTATGAATGGGGGTGATACGACGGGGTTGCCTGCGATAGCAGGGGACTGGATTTGGTGACCCCGGTAATCCTGTCCAGTCCTGGTTCACTGACCAGTCAATAGGGCTACTATGTGCTTAAAGTTGAGCATGTGCTTACATGTTTGCAGGATCAGGTCCGTAATTTGACAGAGTCCCTTTCCGTTACAACGTAACTCTTTGGTATTTCTGGCTAGACTGCACAAACAGTGGAGAAAAGGGAAAAATACATTGAGATTTCTAGATTTTTATTACTAAATAAAATGTCAATAAAAAAATCTGACCTCTGCATACCTTTACCCAGAACCTCTGAGGGTCCTCCTCCCATTCTTTCACTTTGCACAGGCATAATTGACTATCCAAGGGGCAAGGCAGTGAAGAATTAGGCTCCCTATTTATAGTTTCATAAATACTTAAAAACAAAACAACCCTGCAGGCCCACAAACTTCCAGGGAGGCTCTTCGAGTGTTTAAAAGCTGTTCCTGTCAGGTTGCCTTTGTAGATTTTCAAAGGGGTTCTGCATAGCAACTGCAGGAGCCTACAAAATGTAAGGTGGAAATGCAGTGATGAATTACATGACAGTAAATGCTCTGATGTAAGATTGTCATGTATGGAAAATGGCCATTTTCTAATAAGGCCCTTCATTTGCCATAATCTCCTTTCCTGGAATTGTCAGTAACGCAGATGTCACACGTGTTCATCTTTCTCTCCTTACTGTAATTCAATCACATGTCATTCTGCCTCTGCTGTGACCATATTTCTTAAATAGCTTTCTGCTTCATAGGTAAAAAGATTAGAAATAATTGTGCTTCCTCGATATTAAAACAGCTGTTTAAGGCTCCCAGATCAAGCACCTGGACTATAATTTAAACCAGAGATTCTACTTACTCCTTCTAAGCTTGTGATCTCTGGTTAGTAAGTCAGCAGACAACTTTGAGTGAAGCAGAGCCTAGTTTTCAAATATGAGAACTACAGGGAGCCTTCAGTCAAGTGCTAACTTTGCAGTTTTAACTGGGAAATGAATGGTCTCAATATGTAATTGAGTTCTTAGAGTACATTATAATGCACCTATGGCCAATTCAAGTGAAATATTCAGAGGAACTTCTGAAGATCAGTCATGTTCTTGTAAAAGCAGAGGTACCACCATTTTCACTTAAAAAAAATTAAACTGCAAGATTCATCTGTAAAATCTTTACCAGTGACTATCAGGGAAGACCCTTCTGAAAAATCCATGAACATAACTGGATTTGTAATACATATGAGGAGGCTGGAGAACACCCTTTAAAATATGTACCCTATTTCCAGTGGAAAATCTGTAAGGGAGAGACCCAGTTAAGAATTTCATCCTCTTGATTTCAATGGAAGCAGGAGCAGAAGCAAGATTTGGCACCATCACCCATCAGTTTTGATAGTCATTGATGATAGAGGGATGAAATACATCCCTTTGACTATCAACCGCTGTGTCAATTGAAAGGTCCATCTCAGATCTCAACAAACCACTGTTGTGGATATTGTGATACAGCAGGGCCAGGGAGCAATGGGAGGAAATATATAAGCCCTAGGCTAATTAAGACATGGTTCCCTGTAGACTCTGGAGGGTTGCTACAGGTTAATTGGAGTACCTGTAGTCAATTAAGGCCCTGTCAGGAACCTAATAAACCCCTTGCTTCAGGCAGTCAGGCTGTGTGAGGAAGGAGAGAGGACTGGAGTTTGGAGGTGTGTTGCTGAGATTGAAGAGACCAGAAGGAAGGGAGACTCCCTCCCCTAGCATCAAGGACTGAGGGTAGCCGTACCCAAGGGGGAAAAGAATAAGAAACCTGTACGGGTTGAGAGGGGCTGGGGCTCAGAGTGAGGTGCAAACCCAGATGCCTCCCCTGCTTCCCTCCTCTACCACCTACCCAGGGCACTAGCAGGGCCCTTGGTGCCCCAGGGACAAGGGGTGGCATCTTAGCCCCCTGCCAAGAAAAGTGCAGGATCCGCCATACCAACACTGGCCATTTTGTCACAATATATATGTGTAATTTTAATTTACTTATTCTCTATTTGTAGGTGACAAAAAAGTCCCTTACTGAGAACTGGGAATCTTGCTCTTTAAGGGCTCAATTGTACCTAATAGGCTGTGTGGAACTACATTGCCCTGCATTGAGCACTAGGGGATGCTGAATGCTGGAGCTCCCAAATATGCCAGGGGAGCACGCTAACTGCTGCATCTTTTAAGGGGATGCCACGTGCAGTCCCCCAGCGTGCTTGGCCAGATTTGCTGCCAAGTGCGGCTAAGAGGGGCATGGTTCTGCTTCCCCTCTGCCCCTTTTGGGGTAGCTAGTGTCCTAGTGGATGCAAGGAGGCAGCAGTCTCTGCAAGGGGAGGAGGGTCTCTTCACAGTCTAGGCTTTAATATGAAAAATCCAGCGTATATAGGACCCTGATCAACTTCTGTGTGAGAAAGGAGTTGTATTAGTAAAGGGAAAATGGGAGTGAATTTAGAAAAATAAATAAATACAGATTTGTGGGAACAAAGTGCCAGATTGAGCCCTGGTGTTGCTCCATTGACTTCAGTGGAGTTATACATGCGACGAATTTGGTCCAAATGCTCTAAATGGCAAATCCAGGTCAAAAGCTAATGCAAGTAAATTGTTTTGCATGTAACACAGAGGGCTGTCTATTTAAAATTATATACATTTAACTGGGAAATCTCAGCTTGTTTTAATAAATACAGATGCGTGGGTTTTGTTTTGTGTACTTGTGATCTGGTTTTAATGTAAATTCCAATATGATGCAGAAATATGTCAGACACAGCAACTCCAAAATACTTTTGTTTGAACCCTGAATGCCTGTCCAGTTATGTGAACTGGGATGTGTAGATTAATCTCCCCAGAGAGGATTACAATTTTGTATAGTGTGTAAGTGGTGGCAAAGTGACAGATTGCATTCCCTTGAGAGGAGAAGGTCTCAGGTTCAGTGCAAGGACGGGTCCCAGATCTAGTTACTTACATTGCACTGAAGGAAACAGTTGCCCTAAGAACCAAAGCACTGTTTTCAGTGATGCTTGGCCATTCTCCTTGGAGTTCCTACATATAAACTGAACCCTTGATATTGCCTATTCACTGATTACTGTATACTGGGTTTTTTTTTCTTTTCATTCCCTATTTGCTCCCTCTACAATATGCATTTGGATGTTGCTCATGGTAATATTCAGGTGGATCGTCCCTTCATAGACTCCAAGGCCTTGGCTGGATCCCTCCTGGGACGGTGGGGACAATGACAATAGAGAAGATAACAGTATGACACCCTGCAACATCCCCTGCAATTTCTCTGCATCCCCTGCATCCTCTGCCTGCCTTAGGACCGGTGAAGGTTATTCATGGGGTGGTGGCATTGGGGCAGCATTCTCCAAGCACATGGCAGCAGATATCCTGGAGGATACACCAGGCCTAGATGCTTGAAGCAGTTAACCATGACTCTGTGTCTGGATCCCCACTCACATAAGCAGGGTTTGCACAGAATACTATTCTATCCTTACCCCGCCTTCCTCATTGTTGTATCTGAGCACCTTCCAGTTGGGTATTAAGCAACGTGACTAACAGCTATCATGGGTGGTTCATTCTCTCTCTCATCCACTCACTTCCCAAGGGAGGAATTGTGACTGCAGATGAGTGTTTTAGTAGGCTTTTGTTTAGGGGGTTGGGGGGTGTTATATATGAACACGCTGCTCTGTGCTTGCATTAGAGCAGGCAGGTTGAAGAAGGGCACTTTGCTCGTGCTGTGGAAGATGAGGAGGTTTGTGATGGTTCTTAATCCTGTTTTGAACCACCCCGAGAAAGCTCTGTGTCCTACACAGATGAGCTTGACCCTCATGGTAGAAAGTTCCATTTTGCTAGAGAAGTTAAGTGGTCAGCCATACTCTTCATCCTGGAGCTTTAGGCAACATTTTAGATATACTGGGCCCAAGCCATTGAGAGCCTTGGTGATGAGGACCAAGACCTTGAACTGGCCTGGATATTCTATGGGAAGCCAGTGTAGGAATTAGAGGACAGGTCTGACGAGTTCATGGTAGCCAGTGTTGCTAAGAAGATATCCTTCAACATTCTGTACCAGTTGGAATTTCTTAAGGACTAAAGATTTCCTGACCAGGTATAATGCACGTCTGCAGTCTGGACAGAAGGTAACAAAGGCATATATCATGAAGGCCAGGTCATTGTCCACCAGAATGGGACACCATCTCCTAGCCAACCAGGGATGGTAGAAAGTGTTACTTGTGTATGCTGCTATGTGAGAGTTTAGCTTCAGTGATCAATCCAGGAGCACTCCTAGCTGCAGACTGAACTGACCAATAGTCGGCATGTGCCTTCAACCAAAGGACATTGCACAGTGTCTATAAACGCAAAGTGCTTTCCTCTGCCTGCCAACATAACCTCTGTCATGCTTGGCTTCAGCTTCAGCCAGCTGCTCTTCATCCATGAGCTGCTCTTGTCCAAACGCAGGGCCATCTTGGTGGCAATCTGGTCCGATGTGATGGAGGTAGAGTTGTCTCATCTGCATATTGCAGGCACTTTGAGTCCATGTCATATTACCAGTTCATTCATATATGTCTGTGTATTCACATATAATGTAGGTGTGAATTAATGGTTCGGGGATTGGGGGGGCAGGAGAACAAAGGAAAGGCACATCCAAGGGGCTTCCCTGCACTCTCTATCTCATAGACCCCAAAGAACCTCTTCAAAGAGAGATTTGATGGAAACTGAATTGTAAACTCTGTCTCCCTTGTTGCCTCCCTGCTGTTAGTTTTGCAGGAAGATTCTGTCTGGCCCATTGTAACTAACAGGAAGTTGCATTGAATAGTATAAGAGTTACTTCCTCGTTACTGGGATAGAAGTTAGACTAAAAGTAAAACAATGGAACAAATAATGGGGGGAGAGGGGAAGAGATCAGTGGACTTCTATAATGCAGTGAAACTATAAGTAACAATGCAAGAGCTTAACAACAAAGGAAAACCTCAGTCTGAATATTGGGAAAAGCTTCCTGGCAGTGAGTAGTAGGATGCTTTGGTGCAATCTGCTTGGGGAGAAGTGATGGCAGCCCCATCAGTTGGGACACTTAAAATTAGATTGGGCAGAATGCTAATAAATATGTGATGGGGCTTAACCCAGCATGAACAAGGAGATGGACTCGGTGAGCTAATGCCATAGTTTTTATTCCCTTTTAAACTCTTCTAAGATTGGGATTAATTATTGAATGATGACCACTGCATAGCTTGTTTCTTGCCTAATTCCAGCTATTGTTGAAGCATTTTCTCTCTGTCATTTCTCCGGGGAAATGATTTTGTGCCCCTCTGTTACCAGTGTTTCTCTATTGTTGAAATCCAGCTTTGTGATTCATAGACTGCAAACAGTAAAAGGCTTGATTAGTCAATAAAACATTATAATGCACCTATGGCCTTTCTGCTGTAAACACTTTAATGACTTGGGCCAAATCCTCAGCTACTGTAGCATGAACTCAGTGGAGTGATGCTGATTTACACCTGCTGAGGATTTGGCCATTTCTTTTTTAGAAAAAGAATTGCTGCTTTGTAAAGGTGCATAGACAGCTATATCGTGGCTCTTTGAGAGAACAAAAAATGCAGTTTAAAAAAAAATCGAAACAGTGAGGTGATGAGGAGCTATATAATAGTAATGCCTCCCCAGAGGAGGGTGTTTTTGGATTGTCTACTCTTCATATTCTCAGTTTGGGGGAGACATTTTCTCATCTGTCTCTTGGCGGTCTTTTGAATCACCTGACATTAGAGACAGGCCAGGGCTGTTTAGGCCAAATTTTCAAAACTAGTCTCCAAAACTGCATGTCCACTGGTTTGTTTGCACATGCAAATCAAGTAGGCAAAGTAGCTGAACTCCTTGACATGGATGCTCAGATGAGGTTTGCAGGCAAAAACACTCATGTGCACAAAACCCATGGGAGCTGCTTTGCGGGCCAGTATGGTGTTAGCTGAAAATTCAACTGTTTAGGCCTATCTTGTCCATCATCCTGCTGTTCTCTGCAGCATGCCTCCCTCTCAGACCCAGGGGCAGCCTCTCCTGGCAGCTCTGCAGGACCCACACCTGTGTGCAGAGAAGGTGATAAGGCTTGATGGCCACATGCTACTCGATTCTTCCCCAGCCCAAAGTTTGGGGAAAGACAAAGCAAGATGCCAACCACTGCACCTGCAGAATCTCCTGCAGGATACTTCTTTAACCTGTGGAACCTTCCCACCAAGGAAGGTGCTGAGAGCAGTGGTTGTCTGGGAAGCCCCTGCCAGGACAGCTGTCACAGGAGCTTTGCTCTTCAAGAACTGCAGAAAGAAATGGGAGAGGTATCAGGCATCAACGTGGAGGCACTGTGGGCCAATGAGCAGATAGTTCCTCAAGGTCCACTCCTATAGGGGGTGACCTCCTGGCCTTTTCTGTGTGGAGCAAACCCTAACTCCTGGTGGATCTTTGCGAGTGAGCAGGTGACACTGAGATGAAGGTTGTCAACCTCCTAATGAAACTGAGCTGACAGCCCCTTGGTCAATTAAACAGTTACAAAAAAGGACTTAACTCCCTTGCTGTACAAACTGAGTCCACATATGCCACCTGGGGAGGTGAACAACCTAGCAGTACCAGTTGCTTCCATCTCCAGTTCTTCTTGGTGGTTTAGCAGCAGCTGCCAGGCAGGCAGAGAAACAAATGTTTGTCAATGAGAGCATTGTTAAAGGAAGATGTGAGCCATCAATTTACCAGCATCTCACTAAAGGACTGATCAGGAGCCAGACCTACACACTTCAGTCCTGATTCAAAGAGGCATCCATCAAGCAGCCAGAGGGTCACTTGCGGTCTGGTGTCCATATGACTGCATTATACTTTTCATAGGTCTTTAAGGAACTAAAAGGCAGCAGAAATCAGAAGAAAAGAGTAATGCTGTGTCTACTCTACAAGCATCACAACTTCAGTGCTGCAACTATGGCAGTGTAGTGTACACCCTTGCAACAGAGACAGAAGGGATTTTAATTCGCTGTAGTAAATTCACCCCCCTCGAGAAGCAGTAGTTAGGTCAATGGTGTCAGTACTAGGGCTTATGTGGGCCCAACTACTCTCAGGCATGGGAATTTTTCACACCTTTGAGCAACATAGTTAGGCCAACCTATGTTTTAGGTGTAGACCAGAGGAAAATCAAAAGTCGGGGACTTTCAGTGACACAAGCAGGTTTGCCCTAGGGCTGCTGTCTTACTCATGCAGCAGAAACCGTAATGTGTGCGAGAGAAAGGAGAGTGGTATTTAGCCCCTAGTGCAGGGGTTCTCATAACAAATTTTTGGTGGCCACCGACTCTTGCTGGTGGCCACTCTGACACTAAGAAGGGGCCCCCACTAGCCCAAGCCTGAACCCTGTCACACCAGGAAAAGTAGATCAGGGACTCACCAGCTGCTTGTGAAGTCCCAGGATCCCCCTGCCCCAGCCAGGCAGGAGCAGGGGAGCAGCTTGGGAGTGCCCTAGTGACTGAATGCCACAGCTCAGAGCCGCCTCCACCGCTACGCACGCCGTCCCCCTGTGTCTCCAGAGGGGCTGCCCTGAGCCCCCAGGGAGACTGCATGGTGCAAGGCACTGATCCCTGCTGGTGGCATCAGCAAAAACACCAAGGTGGTGCATCCAGGAGCAATAGCTCGGCACTGCAGAGAGGGGCTGCTGCGTTGCCCCCCCAAATCTTTGCCCATACTTTGGAGGCTGCTGTGGCTGCATTTGAGAAACACTGTTCTAATGCACAGCAGCCTGTAAAATTAAAATTCTTCATTACTTTTGAATCAAAACACATACCTAATGGTTGCCAGCCACTGACCAATCAATATATATATATATATATAAACAGAGGAACAGTGCAACAAGAATATAACAGTTCTATAATCAACAAGAGGAACAGTGCAACAAGAATATAACAGTTCTATAATCTGGACTCCAACAGAATCTGTTAGTCTAGTAAGAATTTTAGTTCCTAGCTGCATTACCTCTGGATGACATGACAGACCTTGCCTCCTATTTATGCTTTGTCTGTGTGATCAAAGTGTGAAACACAACAACTTTATAAGTCTTCTGAATAATATGAAATCAAACTTATTGGTTGATAGAAAAGTAACATTGCAAACAAAACATTACAACCTGGATCCCTAAAAGCTTATGTTCTGTGCAATTAGACGGTCACTGGGACAGGGAGACTGGACTGTGGGTCTCCTACTGTCCAAATGAGTCCCCTAACCAACAGACACTAGAGTCATTCTCACTCCCTCTGTGGCCCAGTGACTCTAATTATTAATACACAGTGGAACAGCTTCAACAGATGTGACTGAGGGAACCCTACATAAGAATATGCCATAGCTTAATGGTTAGACCAGGGGTCCGCAACGTGGTGCCCGCAGGCGCCATGGTGCCTGCCGGGGCATCTAAGTGCACCCGCATACTGGCTGGTGGACAAGCATCTGCCGAAATGCCACCGACATGCTGCGTCATCCAGAGGCGTCGCCGCCTAAATGCTGCCGATTTTCGGCGATATTTCGATGGCGATGCCTCTGGATGACACCGCTTGTTGGCGGTATTTCGGCGGCAATGCCTATTGACGTTGCCGCTTCTCAGCGGAATTTCGGCGGATGCTCGTCCGCTGCCACGGTCCTCCGTGGCTCGTTGTCTGGTGCTTGCCAGACGAAAAAGGTTGGGGACCACTGGGTTAGACCATACACCTGAGAGGATTTGAACGGGGGTCTCTTATACCTTTCTCCCCCCTCTGCCTGAGGGGGGAATTTAACCTGGGTCTCCACATCCCAGGACCAACTCAGTCTGAGCATTTTTACTGGATCTAGGCTTCAAGGATGAGATAGGTGCTCCTCCATCTATCTTTCCCCAGTTCATGGATTGCATTGAGACTGGGCAGGAGACAGATGTGTTGAGTGAGGCAGCAGTGTGCATGCCCACAAGCAGCAATGTAGGTCCGAGGGAACTTTTTACAGCAGAAAGTTAGGTACTGAGTGAGTTTAGGTGGCAGCCAAGTAGAGGTTTTGTGGATCACAGTGGTGCCTAACACTGGGACTTAAGTGCCTAAATCTGCAGTTTAGGACCCTAAGTACCTTTATGCATCTGGGCCTATGTGGTGCCAAAACATGGCAACTTTAGCCCTCTCTTATCAGCACGATCCAGTTTTTGGGTTACACTGCATATCTATAGCCCCCTCCCAGTGTAAGACAATGAAGCTCCCTGGCTAACCTGTTAATGGGATAATCTGCATGTGGATGGTTGTACTCTGACATGCATCACAAATCCTTTTTTTAATATATATATATATATATCCTTCTATCAATTACAGGAGATATAGCAGAGGGACATGTTCTGCTCTCAAGACCCTTGTGTAAATCTGAAGTAACTTCTTGATTTCATTTCTTAATCACTGGTTGAAAATTTTCAGTGTAAAAAGGGGACAATGGTTTCGCAAAAAATACACGAAAAAACTCTTAATTTTTTCACTACCTCTTCTCAGATCTGAATCCTCGTTAAACAATAATCAGCTACAGCTCAGTGAACAAGATGTGGTTGATTTGTGGTCACATTAACTCGTTTGCGGTTTGACTGTGTCTCTTGATGCAATTGTTTGCTATGAGCTCTCTTGAAGTGAGAGAGTACCTGTTTATTTGTGACATCTCCAGGCAGATCGGTTTGTCCAAATGCTCTCTGCAATACACATAATTACGCTTACAAACTCCAAGTACCAGGAACTCCTGGGTCCTCCTTTCTTCTGTTCTCCAGATATATTTTTGGCATACACCACACAAGGAGAGATTGAGTGTAGAGAAATATATAGCAACAGCACTGTCATTATAGAAGAGCTTCCAGCAGAAGGCTTAATTAAATGGTTCAAACAATTTGAGTGCCAACACAAAATCGTCTGAATACGTAGGGAATGGGTCCTAGAAATCTGTCCATCAGAAATATCTAAATGATATCTGTCCTGAGGTTATGCTTCTGTGGCTAAGGGGACATGTCGCTGCTATTCGAGTGCTTTGACATGATTGACACTTTTAAAAATTACTTCCTTAGCTAGCATTTCAGTAGGAGTTTTGGTATGGGATAAAAAAAATAACCTTCGCATTTACTTAGTGGACATGTGGCGACAGTTCGGACAAACACCTACTTCTAAATAAAGTTACTAAAGATAGTAATGCTCAAAAGGTGTAATAAAGAGAAAATCCATGAGCAGTTAGTCATGGCTTGGTCAATCTGAGGCCCAATTCTGCAACCTTCAGCTCTCTTTGGGAGGGTCTCAACACGTCCAAGGGAAGGGTCCCCCGTAAGCTTTGCCACTATCGCATTCAACAGGAAGCCATAGGAGAGGAGCTGAAGAAATCTCACTGTATTGAGCTGAGAATTTATTGTGATAACATATCAAGGGCCTGATCCCCCACTGTGTTATACCAGTGTAACTCCAGTGGTTCACCAGCATAGAACTGGAGAATCGGGCCTGTAGAGTGAGAATAAAAGTTCTTTGTTGCATGCTATAGAGTTATATCTGTAAATTACTGTGAATAACGAGAAGCAGTGGATTGCATGGAACTGAAAATGTAATTAACTGGAAAGAATGCTGCCCTCCATTTTAAAGTGCATCTAAGAACAATCATGTTGATTTTTCAAGTGTTAGAGAAGTCTTACATCAGTGTTTCCTATTGTGGAAGCACTGTACTTTTTGTGGCAACAATAAGATAGACACAGACATGGGAGGAGACCTAATACTGGGATCGACCTCCAACCTCTTGCATCCTGTGTTGATGAAAGTCTCCATTGTGTGATGGGAGAAAAAACAAAAACACCCCACTCCCCCTGTGGTTTAACGACATATAATTTAAAGGCTCTGATCCTTAGCTGGTGCAAACTGATGGAACTATTGTGGAGTGAGGCAGGTTTACATCAGGTGAGGATCTGTCCCAATTACTCTATCTGGAAAATATTCCAGCTGAAGAGATATTGTTTAAAAATTTAAGAACATCTTTTAATACTGAAGCCAAACTCCAGAGCTGGCTAATTGAAAACCTGTTTAACAAAATTACCTGGAAGAAAGAGAATATCGAAGCTGAAAAATCTGCTGACCTAACAATGTTTTAAGTTAGTCAAAGCTACAGAGGACTTTGAGGAACTCCAGAAGGATCTAAGAGAGCAAGTTGACATTGAAATTCACCTTTGACCACTGCACCATAATGCACAATCTTAGAGTATTTCTACACTGCAATCTTGGGGTATGACTGCAGCTTGCGCACTTACCCGAGCTAGCTTTAATCTAGCTAGCTTGCATACTGGAACAGTGAAGCTGTCTCAGTGCATGTTTCAGCATGGGCTGTACAAGCCCACTCAGACCCCAGGTCATTACTGGCAAGGCACACAGGTAATTGCTTGTGGTCTCTTGGTTGAAGGAGTTGTATCTTTGTGACGCTCTCAGTGAACAACTCATCTATCAAAAATAAATTTAATGAAATGAGCTGTGCTAACAAGGAATAGAGAATAATATGGAAAATCCTCACTTTAAATGCTGCAATTGGTTTAGGTCACCTCATCTCAAAAGAAAGCAGATGTAGAGAAGTTCGGGGGAAGGGAAGTGAACATGAGTTGCTACATGGAAATAGGGCTGAGGAGGGGATTCCATCGGAGGAGAAATTAGACTAGGGGCAATGTTTTTCTCTGTTATGCCAGTGGAAACCCATTCACCTCGGGGAGTGGGAGAAGCTTTTTGGGGTCAGGGGTGAGAGCAAAGGGGAGGATGAGAGATTTGATGAAAGGGAGATTCCTGAGGCTGAGGAGGAGATGGTGGGAGAGAATTGGGTATGGGGGTGGGGTTTCTTGGTGTGGAGTAAGAAGAAATAGACAGGTTAGAAAGGAGGATTCTGAAGCCAAGGGGAGCAAGGAGTGAGAAATACGGAGAGGCAGGTTATTGGAGTAGATTGGTGGGGCTGAGAGATTTGGGGACTAGAGAGGGGTATGTAATAAATTCTGGAGCCATAGTCCTCCTTAAACAACAGGTGATTATTAAGGAGGAAGAAAAGGCACCAAACTGCCAACTAAATGAGCTTCTTTCATGTAGCCCTGGTGGGAAAAACAGGAATCTGACATTGCAAATGTTGACACAAACTTTTGACCTGCTCAGCTGTCTTCCAACATCTCCCTGTGAGTGGAGACCACACCTTTTCCTGGAACTCTCTGTGCAACATGGAGACCTCTAGTGGCCCAAGAGCTTAACTGTAAATAAACATAATTGGAGAGCTGGGAGGATAAGACAGACTTGGAGGGTGAGGACAGAGTTGGAGTAAAACAGGGATGAATAATGAAGGGAGTAGATTGTTCCTGGGAATCCACAAAGGAGGCAGCGTTGGAGGTGGGGGATGGGTCCCCCTGAGGGATGGGTCAAGGAGGGTGAAGATAGTGAGGGAGGATAGAAAGGGGATTTTGGTGGGTAATGGGGAGGAAAGGGGAGAGGTAGCTAGGGGGTTGTTATTGTGGGACAGGGGCAGAGATTTAGGTTCCAGAGATATGGAAGGGGGAAGAGAGAGGGATGTGGGGAGCCAAGAGACGAGGGGAGCAAGGAAACTGGAGATGGAGGGGTAAGCAGAAATGGTGAAAGGGGAGAGACGGGAGGAGAAGCAGGAGGGCAAGAGTGAAGATTGAAAGAAGATGTAGAGAGCAGGGAGAGAATTGGGGTGAATAGGAAAGCAAAGGGGAAGGGAGGGAGACAACACAGATATGGATGGGAAAGAACTGATACCAAGTACTACATAAAAACCTAAGGTAGAAATAAATGAGATATTGAAAGGTGACCTAAAAATGAGAGAACCTCGGAAGCAGGAGATGAATGCCCCCTTCGCTAGGCTGTGGGGCTTAATTTAAATCACCTTTCCCTCTCCCCCCAAAAACCTCCTTCCATACCACAAAGTCCTTTCGTGGTTCAGTAGAGACTTTCCAGGACACTTCACTGTGGGACATAGGATAACTGTGTTACTTTAATACTGAATCAGTCCAGAAGGGCTCAAGTAAGACATGGGAAATGGAGTGGGGGTGCAGGGGGAAAGGAAGGGGTTGCTGTCAGAGGGCGTATTTTCCAAATGTCTCATTTTAAGAATGCTCCATTTTACTTATAAATAAAAATGCGGAAATTTAAAACCACATTTTTCCAGAGTTCTTAATTTTCATATTTTCCCTCCGGTCACTAGATGTTTGAGAGAAGGAAGAGATGAAAGTTAGTGAGAAGGGTTAGAAAACACAAAGCAACAGATGAGATGAAAAGATAACCGAAGATATGGTGTAGAAGGAAAAAGGGGGAATGAGAAATGAGAAGCGCAAAAGATTTTAGTTTTGGACTGCATGTGTGACTGAAAGGGAGTGATTGTGGTTTGATGCTTCCCCTCACACACATTTGTTTTGTTTTAATAGACTATAACTTGCCATTAGCCGTGATTCTAACAGATGATAATAAAAAATGTGACTCTTGGTGCATAAAATGTCTGGTACAGTTTAAAATGGCTTTACAAAGATTAGAAAATGCAGAAATTGTATTTGCTATTTCAACATTTTCAGTAACCTGCAGACTCTGTCTAATTTTATTTCTATGGTTCCTCCTCCTCCCTTTTTTTTTAAAAGTTGCTTGTATCTCTACTGAGCCTATCATACAATTTATCTCTCAGAGAGAAGCCATTTTGTTTCCGATCAAACTGAAAATGATCTGCAACTACAAAAAATGTCCTATGGATGCTGCTCTGACTGCAGTGTGTCTCGCTAGTGATGCAAAACAGCCAGAAAGCCCATAGGTCCAACTCCCTGCCTATTCATCCTAACTAGGGTAATTTTGGAGTGCTGTAGAGCCACCACAGTGGCTCCTACACTGGTCCTCCCTTAGAAAATGGTGGTTCCTCTGGTTTTAAAGACAGTGCTGGGCAACAAAGAAGAAACATGACCTAATGATTTGTTCCATAGAAATATGACTACGGAAATGGATGAGTGATGTAAGCAAGAAAGACCACATGAAGAATATGTATCTTATGTCGCTCAGGGGTGTAAAAAATCCACACCCCTGAGTTAAGCTGATCTCACCTCTGGCATTGATAGCACTAGGTTGACAGCAGAATTTTTTCCTCGACCTAGCTACCGCTTCTCAGCAAGGCGCATTAACTATGCTAACAGGAGAACCCCTCCTGTCACTGCAGCCCAGCTGCAGCTGTGCCACTGTGGGGTCGGGAAGGAATTTTCCTCCAGGACAGATTGGCAGAGGCCCTGGAGGTTTTTCGCCTTCCTCTGCAGCACGGGTCATGGGTCACTTGTTGGAGGATTCTCTGCAGCTTGAGGTCTTCAAACCACAATTTGAGGACTTCAATAACTCAGACATAGGTTAGGGGTTTGTTACAGGAGTGGATGGGTGAAATTGTATTGCCTGCATTGTGCAGGAGGTCAGACTAGATGATCAGAGTGGTCCCTTCTGACCTTAAAGTCTATGAGTGTAGACAAGCCCTTAGGGACATGCTCAAAGTAACACTCATAAATGGAAAGATGAGGGTGTGCAGGCTCAGATGATTTGGTCATGTGAAGTGCAGTCCTGACAACTATGTGAGAGTCTAACAGATCACAACTGAAAGAGAAAGGCAGAGAGGCCAACCAAAGAAGGAGTGGTATGATAGAGGGTATGTGACTGAACAGAGCATTTTGGAAGGGGAGGACTTGTGCAGCAGACCCCATTTGATGGATTAATGTTAGGAAGAGGAAAATAGCTATTACGACTGATCTGTCTGATTATGCCAGCACATAAATCATTACTATGTACTTCCAGTTCTAAACCTACAAGTTTTTGCCTTCACCCATCCCTTCATAATCCTTAATAGGCTGAGAAAATAACATTTAAAACATTTATTTATTTAGGAAGTTTTAACACATTTACATATCCTTGCCATGTACAGATCAGAAACAATACAAGGCTGCATGGGGGGCAGCAGGAGAGGGGCGGGGGGGGGGGCGAGCCTTCCAGGCCAGGAGCTCGGGGGCCAGGCGGGACAGTCCCGCGAGCCATAGTTTGCCCACCTCTGATTTAACCTGTGTAGTATGAGGTACCTGTAACAATCTTAGGGTGCATTAAATAACCAGCTAGTGAATGAGAGAGGAATAAAACTGTAATAAAACAAACTGGAGAGCGTCTCTGGTGAACTGCTGCATCCAGCCATGGGGTGTTCCCAACCCCCACCTCCAGGGCACATCTCCAAATTCCTATGTTCATAAACCTGTCCCTTGTGAGGGAGCATCTCTAAATTATAATTTTCTACAAGCATATCTCTACATCTTCCCTCTTAAAGAAAAACAAATTAACTCTTATACTGTATATGTATTTATTAGGGCTGTCAATTAATCACAGTTAACTCACAGGATTAAAAAAAATTAACTGTGATTAAAAAACTTAATTGCGATTAATCGCACTGTTAAACAATAGAATAACAATTGAAATTTATTAAATATTTGTGGATGTTTTTCTACATTTTCAACATATGATTCAACTTATCATTTTCAACAATGATTTATATTACATGCCACAGAATACAAAGTGTACAGTGCTCACTTTACATTATTTTTTATTAGAAATGCACTGTAAAAACGATAAATGAAAGAAAATATTTGTCAGTTCACCTCATACAAGTACTGTAGTGCAATCTCTTTATCGTGAAAGTGTAACCTACAAATGTAGATTTTTTTTGTTACATAACTGCACTCAAAAACAAAACAATGTAAAACTGTAGAGCCTAGAAGTCCACTCAGTCCTACTTCTTGTTCAGCCAATCGCTCAGACAAACAAGTTTGTTTACATTTAAGGGAGATACTGCTGATTGCTTCTTATTTACAATGTCACCAGAAAGTGAGAACAGGTGTTTGCATGGCACTTTTGTAGCTGGCGTTGCAAAGGATTTACGTGTCAGATATGCTAAACCCATTCATATGCCCCTTCATGCTTTGGCCTCCATTCCAGAGGACATGCTTCCATGCTGATGATTTAAAAAAATAGTGTGTTAATTAAATTTGTGACTGAACTCCTTGGGGGAGAATTGTATGTCTCCCGTTCTGTTTTACCTGCATTCTTTGTATTAGAGGTGTGATCCCTCAGGCACTCTTATCACCTGAGTTAAGAGATGGGAGATCATGGGCCCTTTGGTCAAAATAATATTTCTGCTTCCACTTCTGATTTTCTTTCATCTTCTGAATGGCTTCATTGTTATGAGAGTTCAGCAAGTTCTCAGTAATTGGTAAATTAGATTTGATTCTTCTGCCCATTAACAGCCGAGCTGGAGAAAAGCCATTCTCCAGGGGCATACTTCCGTAAATCAGTAACACTCTATGCCAATCACCCCCACTGTCAAACGTCTTTTTCATAAGGTTCTGAATGTACAGACCTTTCCACAAGTCCATCTGATTGGGGGTAATTCGATGAAAATCCCAATCTATGGCAAATTGCCTAAAATCTGCACTGGAAAATTGCATCCCATTATCACTAAAGACTTCTGGAATTCCACATCTGGAGAAGATTCCCTTCATGCCAGCTATCACTGACTTACTGTTAGTACTGCGCAGTGTGCAAATTTCTGGATACAGAGAATAATAACCTGTGACTATTAAATAAGCCTTTGATTACCAGATAAATAAGTCAGTGCCAACTTTCTCATAAGGCCTTTGCAGAACAGGATTAAGTCTTGGTGGCTCTGCCTGTTGGCATGGCTTGTATTTCAAGCATGAGAATCAGTTTCCTACCACATTAGTAATGTCATGACTGATCCATGGCCAATATAGCACCTCTCTTGTGCTTGTCTCAATTCCTAAATGACCCTCGTGGATCTTCTGTAGTATTTCTTTTTGGAGGCTCATTGGAATTACAATCTTACTGCCCTTGAAAATCACCCCCATCTATCACACTAAGTTCATGTCTGCAGTTCCAATAGTCTTTTATACTTGGATAGCAATAGCTTATTTCTTCAGGCCACCCCTTAATTATCACTTCTTTAAGGATTTCCAATGTTTCATCTTTCTCCATTTTCTCTCTTATTTGTTGCAGTTTCCTGTTAGCTAGGACAATTGAGTTTACAATCAAATCTATGTAGGCTTCCATCTCTCTCTCTAAAGTTTACTCTGGTTTCATGGGTGACATTGCTTTGGAAAGTGCATCTACAGTGAATATGAACTTACAAGGCACGTAAGTCACAACCAAATCATACATTTGCAGCTTTATCATCATTCTTTGAATCCTCAAGGTACAGTCATTTAGCAGTTTGCTAAATAACACTATCACAATCTTGTGGTCCGTTTCAACTTCCACTGTTTGTCCATAAATATACTGATTGAATCTCTCACAGGCAAACAATATTCCTAAAAGCTCCTTCTTGATCTGTGCATATTTGGTTTCTGCCTCAGTCTCTGATTTGGATGCATATGCCACTGGCTGCCAACCATCTTCATACTTTGGTAAAATCACTGCACCTAACCCAGATGGTGAAGCATCTGCTGAAATTTTAATAGACCTTCCTGGTGATTAGAACTTCAACACTGGTTCTTGTATCACTTGTTGTTTTAAACCTTCCCATGATTCCTTCTGTTCTGCACCTCAATACCATTCATTTTTATTCTTTAGAGTTTTCTCAAAGGTGCTTCTTTGTTAGATAGATTAGGTATGAATTTTTCAAGATAACTAACCATTCCCAGGAACTTTTGGACATCTTTCTTTGACTAGGGACATGGCATCATTTCAATGACTGAAATCTTCCTCTTGTTAGGTTTTACACCTTCGTTGGAAATAATGTCCTCAGAAAAAGTCAGTTCTGTAACCCCTAAAACACATTTCTCCTTATTTAGTTTGAGGTTTGCAGCTCTAGTTGCATCCAGGACTTCCCAAAGTCTATGATCATGCTCCTCTTTCATTGAGCCCCAGATGATGATGTCATCCATTGGGGTGTCAACACCATGAATATGTTTCTAGATCATATGTATGGTTTTGTGGTACACTTCTGGTGCTGAAGTTATGCTGAAGAGTAAGCCTAAGAATCTGTATCTGCCAAATGAGGTATTAAATGTGCATAGTTTTGAGCTTTCTTTGGTTTAATTTTAGCAGCCAAAAACCTGAGGCTGCATCCAATTTACTAAAATATTAAGCACTTGCAAATTGAGCCATAATCTCTTCTCTGGTTGATAGTCTGAAATGTTCCCTTTTTACAGCCTTGTTGAGATCTCTGGGATCTAAGCATACGCAAAGCTGGCCATTACTTTTCTCCACAATGACTAGCAAGCTCACCCATTCTGTTGGATCCTCAATTTTTTGCATTATTTGCATTGCTCCCATCCTGGCAAGCTCAGCCTTGAGTTTATCATGGAGTGTAAATGGCACCTTTCTACATGGATGGATAACTGGAGAGATCTGCTTGTTAATTCGGATTGTATGTTCACCCTGCAAGCAACCCAAACCTTGAAACAGTTCATGATATTCCTGAAAGACCACTGCTTCATAGCCAGGTTCAGTATGATCTTGTAGTGAGAGCACCCATTTTACCAGAGTCAGTGTCTCACTTGCAGCCAGGCCTAAAATCAGTGTCACCTCTTTTGGCACTACAATGAAAGGGAGCCTATACATGGGGGTTTTATGGTTGATGCTAGCAATGCACCTCCTCTTCACTGGTATATTTGTTCCAGAATAATCAGTTACTTTTATTTTTGTTGGTCCCAGATTTGGTCTTATTTTTAGTCTCTCATAATCTTGTTCAGACAGAATATTAACCTGAGTTCCTGCATTTAGTTTCAGTGGAATAATCGTTCCATTCACTGTCATAGGCAGTATCCAGGCCCTCACATCAGGCTTGCTAGATCCCAGTACATCTATGAAAAACTTTTTTAACCAGCTTGTCTTTAACTGAATATACTTGACTTTTCTCCATTTGGAATCTGCGGCATTTTGCAAAATGATTATTTCCCCCACCTTTATGACAGTTTCCCAAAGGCATTACACTGTTTGGGGCCATGCTCTGATCCACACCTTCCACATGACCCAGTCTGTACCCAGATTTCCCCCTAGCAGTAGTTTTCATAGCAAGAGGTTCCACTCTTTGATTTGACCTATTCTGGCTATATTCTTTTGTATTTAGTACATGGATAACCACTTCTAGCGAATTTGGCTCTTTGGCTTGTGCTTTCCCAGTTTCTGCTGATCTGCATATCTGGAGAGCTTTTTCTTAAGTCAAGTCTCCTTCATGGAGCAGTCTCTCTCATAACACATTGTTTTGGAATCATTTGTGGCATTAATCTTTGACTAGAGACTCTGTCAGCTCACCAAAGTCACAGGTTTTACTGAGTTTCATTAATTCTGCGACATATTGCTCGATGGGGTCATCATCAGTTTTTTGCATGCATGTAAAAAATGTGTGTCTCAAAGGTTTTGGCATCCAATATTCCTCAACTGTAGTCAGTATTTTACTTAATGTCATTCTTTCGCATTCTTCAAACTTAAAGTTGTTTTAAATATGCAATGCTTCCCCCCCTCCCCACACAACTAGCAACTACTCTGTCCCTGTGGCTGCTAAACATAATTCAAATCTGTCTGAATTTTTTCCAGTTCTCTGCAACATGGCCTGACAATTGCAGACTGGATGGAGTTTGCAACACATCCCTTTTTGGCTTCCCCCTCCCCTTCTTAAACTAGTCAAACTACTATTGTGCTCACCAAATACATGCAAAAGCCTCTGTGCCTGGTGCTCCACATGCTTCTCTGGTGCCTCCCTTTGTCTCTACAAACACAGGAGTTAACTTCAAAATGACTGAAGTTTCTTTCTCATTCAGGACTTCCGATTCCATGTAATGATCTTGGGGTTCATTAAATAACAAACCAGCAAACGAGAATGGAATAAAACTTTAATGAAACAAACTGGAGAGCATTTCTGGTGAACTGCTGCACACAGCCATGTGGTGTTCCCAACTGCCATCTCCAGATTATCTCCAAATCCCTATGTTCATAATACTGTCCCTTTATGAGGGAGCATCTCTAAATTATAATCTTCTACAAACATATCTCTACAGTATCATTGAAATGGTATCTTAGAGAAATGTTCATTTATTGAGCTACAGACTGAGATTGCTGGTCCCTTCCCCCCCCCCCCCCAGATCAAACCCTATTCCTCTGGGGGTAATTTGCCTGTCCAGATCCTTTTCCCTGCATGTCATATGTGGCCAATTTTGTTAGGAAAGTTGTCCCTAAAAATTGATATAATTAGTTATATTTTTTTGTTTCCTAATCTTACCAGACACCATTACTTCTATAAATCTTAGTTTTCTGTATAAAACAACTTTCCTGGACACATAATGCCTAATTTAAAAGTACTGGTACTATGGGAGAGTGGGCCAGTTATAGTTAGTTTTTTGATGTCTAAATAAATTAGAAAAAATTCTTTACTGAATATCTGGGTAACTGTATTCCACAGCTCTCCCAATATTTAAAACTCTCTGGTTCATGATGTGGATTAAGATCTGGATTATTTGCGATGGGTATAATTGGCAAGGGAAAATAATTTATCTAACCTATAGTTCTTTTCCAATCCCTTTGCTAAAGGGTGGGAATAAATTTCCAGAGGACATGACTTTGTTTTTATTAATAAAAACAATTAGTTTTTTTTAAAATTAATTATTAGCATAGTGATGTATCAGAGGGGTAGCCGTGTTAGTCTGGATCTGTAAAAGCGGCAAAGAGTTCTGTGGAACTTTATAGATTAACAAACATATTGGAGCACGCATCCGATGAAGTGGGTATTCACCCACGAAAGCTCATGCTCCAATATGTTTGTTAGTCTATAAGGTACCACAGAACTCTTTGCTGCTCTAGCATAGTAATGTTCACACTGCCACCATTTTCTTGTTCAATAAACTCCCAGTGTTGGCTTTGTTAGAATGCCCTCAGTCATTTGCGTGCTTTGAAGTGGCTGGCTTGATAGTAATGTTTTGCATCCGATGAAGTGGGTATTCACCCACAAAAGCTCATGCTGCAAAACGTCTGTTAGTCTATAAGGTGCCACAGGATTCTTTGCTGCTGGAATAGCTAGTCCACCCTGTTTAATGGATGTAGCAGAGTATCTGTGGTCACTTGTCTAATTCCGTATAAATTGTAACATCTTCCTCAGTATTCCTGCTAGGGTTTTATCTGGGATGATCACAGTAAGATTTTGAAAACAAGAAAGAGATCCTTAGAAAAAAATATTCATTTTGATTGTGGCTATTCTTTCCAACCAAGAAATTGCATGCTTTCCCCAGCCCTCCAGATCTTTTGTCCTTTGAAGTTGTGGTTTGAAATTTAAATCCCAGAACTCTTCATGGTTGTTTGAGATTTGAATTCCTCGATATCGCACAGAATTTGTTGCCAATTTGTACCCAAATGTTTTCTGGAGGAATGACTTCTCAAATTAGAACAAATTTATAGCTAGCATTTCAGATTTGGCATAATTTACTTTAAATCTAGATGCTTACCCAAAGTCATGGATTTCTTTACATTTTAGGGAAATGTTACATCATCTCCATATAAAGTATTTTTCTGATGTTTCTACAGGTTTTATTCCTGTGGTAGATTCATTGTTCCTTATCAGGTAGAGCTCATTGTTAGATCCCGATTACTGTTGTTCGTTATGTACAACATCAGAGTTGGAAATGTACTATGTCCCTTGGAAAAATCTCTTACCTTTGATAGGTTCACATGAGAAGGGGTGAAGCATCCTGCTGTGTATACTGAACACTATGCGGTGTTACAACTATGTGTTTTCCTATTTTATTGATTGATGGATGCAAAACTAAATGAGTAAAATTTAAAAAGAAACAAAAAATCCCCCAAAACAATTATGTAAAGGGACTGTGCCAAATTCAGAAGCAATGTTTAAATTTGATTCCCTTACTTACAATAGCCCTTCCACTTTCTCTTTTACTTATATCAGGGGTGGACAACCTGTGCCTGAGAAAGTGGCAATGCACACTGGTAAATTCTGACTAAGAGCCACCGTAACACGTCAGCAGCCCTCTGTTAGCTCCCACACCCAGTGTCTTCCACCCACCAGCAGCACCTAACCCTCCATCCCTGAGCCTGCCGCAATCAGCTGTTTTGTGGTGTGCAGGAGGCTGGGGGCGGGGGGAGGAGTAAGGGTGTAGCAGACTCAGGGGAAGGGGCGGGACCCTTGGGGGAAGGAGTGGAGTGAGGCTGAGGCCTAGGGCAGAACCAGGGGCTGAGCAGTGAGCACCCTGTAGCACATTGGAAAGTTGGCACCTGTAGCTCCAGCCTTGGAGTTGGGCCTATGCAAGGAGCTGCATATCAACCTCTGAAGAGCCGCATGTGGCTCTGAAGCCACAGGTTGGCCACCCCTGACTTATATCTACTATATTAATGTCTCAAGGAGTCTAAGCTGGTGTAAATTTCATGCTGAGGATCCAGAAGAGAGTCTAACATGCCATCTCATGCCATAGCTCTGAATTTGGCCCATTTTAAACTGAAGAAATTAAAGCTTTCAGCCATCAGGCCATAAAGAGAGGGAGAGAAACAAAGAGGTAACGGCAAGGAAGAAGATGGTGTGCTTGAAAAGAGACAGTGAGAGAGAGAGAGACGTGGCTGTATGAAGTAGCAGAGAGGATGTGCTAGGTCTGGAGTGGTTAGGCTAGGTAGGCAGCAGGAGTCCGAGGGACAAACTTTCAGCTGGGCTGAATCAGCACAGCTCTATTGATTTCAATAGAAATATGTCAATTTACACCAGCTGAAGATCTGGCCTAGAGTCTGCCGAGCATGGGCTTGTGGCGACCAAAGAGGAGGGAGCGGCAACAGGGTGATTGGAGATGGAGGACTGGATGAGGATTTCATGTAAGGGCTTGTCTTCACTTCGGGATAAACCGACCTAAGTTACGCTACTCCAGCTGTGTGAATAATGTAGCTGGAGTCGACATAGCTTAGGTCGACTTACCCCGGTGTCTTCACTGCGCTGCGTCAATGGGAGACGCTCTCCAATCAACTTCTCTTAATGTTCTCGGGGAGCTGGAGTAGCGGACTCGACTAGAGAGTGCACTCCAATCGATTTAGTGGGTCTTCACTAGACCCGCTAGATCGACACCTACTGCATCAATTGCAGCAGTGTCGATCTCCCCGGTAGTGAAGACAAGCCCTAAGGGTCAACGATGATTCCAGAGTAATAGACCGCGCAGTAAATGGAGGGTCTAACTTCTAGAGGGAGACTGAGAGTGGGAGCAGATCAGGAGTTTGTGTCAGGAAGGGGCAGCTCCAGTGAGGAAGACATCAAAGGGAGAAGCAAGCTCAATGGGAAGAGGGAGAGCTGAGCTACTCAAGGAAGGAAATGTGTGAGGCAGGGGGACCAGAGCCAGAGAAGAGGGGATGGAAGGGGGGCTGCAGAGGCAAATGGACTTGGCAGGAGTTGGAAGGGTGCAGAGCCAACAGGCGAGTCTGTAAAAGGGAATGAAGGCCTTATTGGGAACAGGGATTTGGTCAGAAGAAGGGTCAGGGTGTGGAATTTGAAAGGAAGGGAGCCAGAGAATCTGGCAAGAACCACTTTGTGTGCATTGTCTTACAGTGATTTCAAGGACCACTGATTTGTGTGTCCACTGGAAGGCAAATGAGATAAGTGTTATGGAAAATGTATCACTGTAAAGAGTGTATTTATATAACAATACGAACGGAAGCCTGGTCACAGCTGCAGATGTAGAAGAGGCTGACTGCTTTGCTTCATGGCATAGATCATTATGATTATATTATGTGTTTTATTAATGCTGGCAAAAAAGCTACCAGCAGGAAACAACAAACTGCTTTTAACTGTATTGTCATTTATCAGCAAAACATTATATTTTAAAGATCTCTCCATTAAATCTCCATATCCTTGAAGCATGAAGAAAAAACAACTAAAAAAAGAACAAATTGGAAATCGTCTGCAAGTCCTACAATGGAAAATGCATATGACAGAGACTTAGAGAAGCTCCAGAGCTAAACCAGCCTTGCATTTGGTCCTGCAAAACTTTAAAAGGTTGCACTAAGACAAAGATGTTTGTACATCATAGCTTGAAATTCGAATCTAGCAGAAAGCAAACCAGAACAGCTTCTCACTGCCTGTAGCTTACCTGATGATCATACAGGCGTTGAAGATTTCCTTATCATTAACTTGAATCATGGACCAACTGTGATGCTGCTCTGCAGATGCTTCCCCCGCCACCTTTTCTTTTAATTCTGCTGAGCAGTTACATGGATTTGTGGTGTATCAAATGTGTTTTTTAAAGCTTTTGTTAAATTGGATTTTTTCCCCCTTGCTAACAATCTCACAGGCAGATTTGCAGGAAGCCTTTATAAATATGACATTGCATTATAGTAAAAGCTTTGCTGTTCTTATCTTCATGGTCAGAAGGGTCTCAAAGGACTACATATGAAGATTAAAATCAGTTTGCCCTAGAGTCAGACTAGATTACACAAATCATTTTAACAAATAAATCCAGATAGTCCTCTCCATTTTTCTTTCTTTGTCACCACTAACTGAGCTTTCTTGAATGTATTTTAAGACATTATGTGGAGAAATGCAAGAGAGAAATGTACCACTGCTAAGGAATCTCAAAGTACTTTTTTTTTTTTTAATTTTAGCAAAATTTGGTTGTTGGTTTATGAACAGCTCAGTGCAGAGATGTTTGTGTCCACAGAGAACAAAGGAATATAGTTAGGTAATTAACTATAGGTTACATTCCACTAGTGGAAGTCCAAAGAACTATCTAAAGAATGATGCTTCCTGCTACAGGGGAGAGAGAAAACTCTGTTGTCTTTTTAAGAAATAACCACCATGCCAGTGCAAAGCTGTTTCAACCAGGACATTTATTATGTAACATATTTTGCTAGATGTTACTCAATTAAATACTTGGGAAGCTTTGTTATCTGTTGAGTAAGTTTTTATATGATCACTCCATTCATGTTCTTAGTTACTAACTTACCCAGTGCCCCTCAATTCCAATTAGGGGCAATTCTCAATTAGGGGCAATTCCAATGCTCCATTGGGGGCAGGGATAGCTCAGTGGTTTGAGCATTGGCCTACTAAACTTAGGGTTGTGAGTTCAATCCTTAAGGGGACCACTTTAGGGTTCTGGGGCAAAAATCAGTACTTGGTCCTGCTAGTGAAGGCCAGGGGCTGGACTCAACTCAACTTAATGATCTTTCAGGGTCCCTTCCAGTTCTAGGATATAGGTATATCTCCAATTATTAAATTGAATTTAAACACCTAATGCTTTATTGTTAATGGTTCAGAAGAAAGGGATTCACAGCTAGTGAACATACAGAACCCTGGGTCCTATAATATCTGCATCCTTGGAGGAGGAGGAGTTTCTTACAAACTCAATTTCTTTCTGAAATTTGGGGATTTTTTTAGTCAAACAAAAGTTTAACCCCTTAAATATTGACATTTGTAAGCTGCCTGAAAGATTAGTGGTTAGGAGAACATATGCTTACTAAAGAGGGGATGTTACCTACTAGGTAGAGCTGGCAATTAGGAGTCTTTGGGTTCTATTCCTGGCTCTGACTTTGCCCAACTCACTCAATCTCTGTGCTTCAGTTTATCCATCTGTAAAATGGGCTTCCACTCAGCAGAACATTTTGTGCTCTTTTATTACAAGCTAAAATAATTACTGCAGTATTTTTTGAAGGATCAGCATCGTATGTGTGCTACATATGATCCCAAGTCACGCTGCATTTCACATACAATTCATATGCTTCAGACAATAGTTGCAGCAAGGTAAAAAGTACTTGCATTGTTCATTATCATCTGCTCTAATTTATACATGGACTTCATATCTTTCATAAGCCTCAAGGTGCTGTGAAGAATTACAATTATGTACGTGTAGGGATTGTTTCATCCACCTGGCACAAAAACGTGGTGGTCTTCTCTTCAGTGAATCTTGGCTGCCATTGTAATGGTACCAACATAGTAGTAGTTAGGGACCAGAAGTGATGGGAAATACTTTGTCAATTGCCGCTATGGGGAATTGGGCTTGGAGGAATTAGGCAAGCATGCTGGAAGAGACAGCTCTACTCGTGTGCAAAGGGCTTGGGGTTTTTTGATGCTGACATCTCATGTGAAAGATAAGGGACTTGGTGACTGAGGGCCAGTAGTTGTCAATGAAAATTCAATGTTTGCCAGCAATTTCCAGACAGTGGCCTGGATTGTCCCCTTCTGCAGCAATGCTACTGGCTGGGCTGAGGGTGAAGGTGAACACCAAATGAGGATCCTCGTGGAATATGCCCTAAATCTGTCTTGGGGTGTAGTGAAGTGAGGGTTTGGTGTAAAGCTTTGCATATCCCCCAGAGGGCAGGGCTATGGACTGGGAGGGACAAGCAGCAGGCAGTGCTTCTCCATCAGAACTCTTCTGCCAGAGACAAACTCCAGAGCCAGAGGTTGAATCGTTTCTAGAGAGGTGCTCAGGCATAGAGGGGTTCATGGAAAAATTAATGGGACTGCATTAACATTAGTCTGGATTTCCTGTAAAGCTTTGGTGAGACAACGTGCAGCTCCTGCCTCATCATTGTCTCAGCTTGGGATGACGTCGTGAATGAGAAGCCGCCTCCTCTGCTACACATGCTCTGGGTAAGATCCACACAGAGAATTTCCTTTGTACTGCCATGGCTGGAGAAAGCATCGGGCCCAGTGCTATTTTCCTAATATTTGGCCTGGGAGACAACTGTAGTAAGTGTGTGACGTCTCTGAGCAAATGCTGATTCTTTAATGGAGGCCTCACTACACCAAACATTGGTAAGGTTTGTTTGTGATGAAAGTAATAACAGCTTCTGCAGTGTAAAGAGTTAGAATGTACGCTGGACTAAATTAAAAATCTGCCAGATATTTGCATATAGCGATTTGTGAGTGCAATTAGTTGTGTAAATCTAGGAGAGAGCGCTGTTTTCAATGGACCTGTATTTGTGTGTGCTTATTTTTGCAAAGGAAGGGAGTAAAGCATTTGAGTGCACAACAGTAATTTTTTAAGGTAAATGTCCACTTGCCAGCATATATTCCCTGCCCTTCATTGACCCCTGGTGGGCAGAGCCACCTCATGCTCAACCCTCCCACCGGAAGTTAGTGAGTGGGACTGGAAGTACAAAAGGCAGGCTGGAGAACTCAGGGGGGAGGCAGCTGCCAGAGAAGCCAGACGCCTCCTGTGAGCTCCCGAGCTGGGAGGCTGCCGCAGACCCTGAGGGAGCTGAGAAATGGCCAGGACCACCCAGGGCCATTTACAGACCCAAACACGGAGGAGCTGCAAGCACTGACAGAGGCCTTCTTCCCCAATGACCCTCTATAGAGCCAGGTACACCTTGAGGGGGAGTGGGGAAGTGGCCTGGGGGTAGCCGACCCCTGTCTGGCTGCAACGCTGACAGCAAGTGAGTGACGGTGTTGTGGTCAGGATCCCCGCTCTGCCACTGCTAGGGCCCGGGATGCAGTGGAGTGGGGTGGGCCTGCGTCCCCCTGCCACCCCAATCCATAGGTGGCAGCCTCCCCATCTCTTAGGCAAGGAGCCTGTGCTTGTCGGCCCTCCACCAGAGCTAGGAGGCCTGACTGTTTGCTGCTCAGCCTGAGTGCAGGCCTGAGCCAGAGACTCTTTGCTGCCCCGCCCCGGCCAGGGGCTGGGGCTCCGTAACTGTTTGTTGCTCAGCCCGGATCATATGCTCTGTTCATTTATGCTTTTTGTGGATATGTGAAAGCTAAAACTCTTCTGTAATTGATAATTTAGCATGCAGTAATTTAATTTATTTAATATTGTGAAATGCAGGGTGAACTGGTGGTGGGATTTTATTTTCTTCCTGTGTGTTGGCATGAGCAGTCTGGATCTGAATGATTGCTTAATAGTTTATTATTGGGTGAATTTCATAAATGATATTATGTCCTTAATTCCTTAAACAGAACTAGCCAAAGCTGCGGTAGTCAGATCGTGCGCAGTACCATAGGGTGCCCTGGCCGATTAAGGTAGGTTCCATCTTTATCTTGAACCTGGTTTCCGCTCAGAAGAGAGGAATTCTGGGACTTGTAGTCCATAAATTGGGAGGAAACTCCTTTTTGCATACTGAGATTGATGGACAAAAAAATGTATGAAACCTTGGGAAAGAGCTGGGGTTGAGAGGAAGACTAGGCTTTCCTCAGACTTTTTGTTCCACTTGTTATTTTTTTACATTTTCCTGGAAGGGGAGACATTCTGGTTCACCAGGACAGCTATCCTATCAGCAAGTGAGAAACTGAGGCGCATGCACATTTTCACAGCAAAAGATACATGCAGTTATAAAGTCATATGTTTGACTTTTCACGTATTTTCTCCTTGGCACAACATACTATGATTTAATGTGGCTTATTTTCATCCTGTTGGTTATGGAGGGAGCTGGGCACTGAAATTCCATATTCTGGTCCTAGTGGTGAAGTCAGTGGGAATGTTTTTGCCTAATTACGGACTGCAACATCATAGCCAATGATAGTGGGTGTCTGTGGCTAGGGAAAGGGACAGAGTAAGGCTTCCTGTATTCTTTTCTTGGCTTCTCCACTGATTCACTGTGTAACATTGGACGAGTCACTGAAACTCTGTCACGCAACTTAACCATCTGTATAGTGGGGATAATATGTATTTTTATGAGATTTGGAAGACCGTGAGGCGATTTGGGTGGCAGTGTTGTAAGCCAAATACCAGTTCCACATCACTTTTCCATAGCTTTCTGCTCTCACAACAATCTTTGTACCCAGTAATATCCTTTCAGTGAAAATGTGGCCTTACAAGTCAAAACATAAGTGAGTGTTTGAGGTAAAATGCCAGAAATCTATGTTTCCATCCCTCTAACTCTTTAATTTTGAACTCTGCTCCTACGTTGGGTCTGTTAATCTCTGGCAAACAGCAAATGCTTTGCAGATGTTTGAGTTCTCTGTAGTACTTCCATAGCAAGCAGTGTCTTTTTGCATGAGTAGAAGTCTTACCAGAAATATAATAAGGATAAAGCACTCTGTATGCTGTGAGTATAACAACTGGTTAAAGCAAACTGGGTGGGTTCAGCCTTAAACATCGGTAATGATGCCTGTTGGTAGGCGAAAACATGCAGAGGAATGGGCAAATATGCACAAACTAGTGCCTATATTTTGTTAAAATGGTTCACAGTTTGGCATCTCACTGGATCCATGACTGCTCCTGCAGTTTCAGATAACAGCAGAGGCTCATTGCAATTTCTATCACCTATGTTTTTTTATCAAAACGTTTTTTCAATGCAAAATAGCTTTTTGATCAAAATGACTTTTCTTCTCCAGAATATTTTCACTTCTGTTGTGTTTTTCAATTAGAAAAAAACTCAGACTGTTATGCTAAAATTTTAAATGCAAACCATATTTATTTTTTTAACAAAATCAGTTTTCTGGACAATAAACACTCTTCGGGTTTTCAGGGTTGTTTTTTTTTTCACTGAAAAAACCTGAAATTGTCATGGGAAATAGGAAAAAAGCAACATTTTTATGACCCCTCCCACCCATGTGTAAATAATGCGCCTTTTATGACCGGCTCTGAAAATTAGCCATGAAGCTGTGAGCAATTCTTTCTCTCTCAGATCCTCATGACAGTCATCCACAACTTTGTTTCCTGCAGAACAGGCTAGTGAAATGCACACTACTTTGGGCTATCCTTGAAGACCATAGAAGCTTCAGATGCTGCAGAATGCAGCTACTCACATGAAGAGCAGGTCACTATGTGTGTATCCAGGTGATTCTGGATTCTAGTCTCTGCAGCTGGGTGCAATTTCAGATGCTTTTAATTCTAATTAAACCCCTGAACAATCACTGGAATGAATGATCTTTGTTAGCTGTAAGATATAGAAGGACCCTTAAATTTTTGGCCAATAGAGGGCAACAGGCTCACATTTATTTACTGCCTGTTCCTACACCCTCCCACTAGAGACAAACGCCGAAAAGCTTCCACTGAGCTCAAAAAGAGCAAGATTGGGCTCTGAACTTCAATCACTAAGGGCAGGACAGGGTCCCAATTTATTCATAACAAAATAATTAACAACTGTGTAATTTATACCATCTTTTCTGTAAGTGAAGCTAGTGCATGTTATTTAGCAATATAGTGACAAGGAAATACAAGTTTCAGAGTGATAGCTGTGTTAGTCTGTATCAGCAAAAACAACGAGGAGTCCTTGTGGCACCTTAGAGACTAACAAATTTGTTTGAGCATAAGCTTTCGTGGGCTAAAACCCACTTCATCAGATGCAACAGGAAATACAAGACAGAAGTCAAGTTCAAATCAGAGTGACTTTTGAATGATTTGTAATTCAGAAACAGTTTGACAGATTCCCTTCAAACTTGCCTTCAGAATAAAACTGGAAATTTTCAAGCCAAAGCAAGTTTCTAAGCAAATGTTATAGCAGGGCTAAAATAATGCATTTAATGAAAACTAGCTGCATTTGTAGGCAGTATATTGAGTCGCCTTAATATTCTGTATTGTAGAACTACACTGTACAAGCCTATCTCGGTCTCAATTATTATTTAACTACATGCTACTAATCCTTAATGATTTTAGTGAGGGGTTATGCATGCATACATAATATTATCTATCATTAACATAAGTCACATTGCAAACTCTGAAAATGAACATAACCTTTATTATGGTTGCAAACTCCTACTCTCTCACTCAGGGTAATTGTTCCAGGTAAATGTTCCAAGGGAGAACTGGCTTTTGATCTCTTTACCCTAGTGGAAAGGAAAAAAGTTTTTTCCCTCTCCAGCATTCTAAGTGGAGAGGTAAAATCACACTAAGGCACATAATATACCCCTACTGCCTTGTTTATTTAAAACAATAGAGTAACTTTAATATTTGCTAATGCGAGGGACCTTTATTTTTAATTGGTAAGTGGATCAACAGGCTGTACAGGCTTAAGGTCCCCTGGCTGCTGATGGATCCAACTGCAAAAGGTTCAAAGATTTGCAGTCCACCAGAAGGCAGAATCCTGCAGGTAGAGGGCAGAAAGCAGGCCATGATGACCATCCCTAGAAGATCTTTGCAACCTGAAAGTGTGGGCAAGAATGGCTGTCAGCTGATCTCTCTGGATGCTCCCTTAGCCTGAGGGGGTTGGGAGTGGGCGGTGGTGGTGGTGGACCAGAACGCACGCTGAGGATTTGCCCTAATGGAGGGACAATAAATAATTACAAATGTCAAACAACTTCTACCTTGCCTCCCTCCTCTATCTCCCTTCCTGAAGTTATATTTCTGGAGCTGGGGTATTTCTAATAATGGCCTTTCTTGAGGATATTTGTTGCTGTGGTGGTAGACTGGGTCTAAGGATCCTGGTCCAGAGCTTGGAAGAACATGCCACATGATGTACCGCTTCTATAGGGGCAAATCTTCTCTCCACTCCCAGGGTGCCAGAAGCCAGCATGACTCTGGGATTAATGCATTTCCACTGTATAGGTGGGGGAACAAGATCTAGGCATCCCTTGCAGGGATTCTACAACTCTAGCATGATGCTGCAGAGCCTAGTTCCATTGTGTCTCCTTGCACCCAAGAGTTTGGAATCACACTGGGCCTGGGACTATTCTCCTCCCCCCTTCCCACCCACAGCTGGTGGGAGGAAGTTGTGAGGAGAACTTGAATGATTGTGGACTGACTCTGCTGCCGCTCTCTGACCATTCCTTCATCCCATGACCTCCGCAGCACTCAGCTAGCTCTCTCAGTCTGTGCATTGGATTCAGGCCTAGAGCTTTTTGAATGAATAGGTCATGGAAAACATATTTGCACATTGCACATATGAGAACTATTTGTGAGTACTCTCAAATGCAGTATCTGAATATGATGGGGGTCTGGCCCAGACCTATATATGCTTTAAAAAGCAGGGTTATTTTTATCTGATTGTACCTTGCTGCAGAGTCTATTTCCAAGTAAATGAAACTTAAAGTTTCAAAGGCACAGTTACTTCTTGGTCTAAAATGTAGTTTGTTCCATAGTCTCAATCTTTTATTTCATTTATTTATTTATTTATTTTTGTATCTTCTTGTATATCAGACTACTACTCTCTTTACAAATAAATTCCAGACAGTATTAGAGCTTTGCAATCATTTGGGCAATGGAAGAGTGCATTATAATTTGAAAACTTGGTTTAGCTAACTTTTAAAAAAACCCTGCTGCTTGTTGAAAAATCTAAACCAGACCCATCTGAAGCAGTAACCTATAAGCTACAGCTCTCTGTAAGGAGGAAACCAGCACAAGTCCCTTTCTAAACCAATCTGTTTCCTAACTCTATATGTTCAGTAAGTTCTCAGGCAGGGAATGAAGTTTCTTCTCTCATCTATGCGTATTTTCTGTGGGTTGCAGTATCATTTGCTAATCTCTGTGGAAAGCTACTCACCTCAGTTGGCAGCTGCAAGACTTTTTGTGCCTTGAAATTTGGAAATAAATCACTGACGGCAACAATGGTTCACCATGTGCAGGATATTAATGCATATAAAGGCCCTGGACTGTAAAATCTAAATGTATTTTACTGAATCATTCATCTGGCATGTATGCAGTCCCAGTGCAACAACGTGATCATTATGAAAAATGTTTTCGAACTCTCCTGATGAGTCTACTGATCAATGTTCTGGCATACTAGGAAAGTAATAGCGTCGCTTTACATGAAGTAAACATTAATGCACTCTTATTCAATATTAGCTCCGTCCAAACCATATGTCAAAAAGCAACACTTCTACTGGATCAGCTTTTACATAAGACAGTTATGTTCTTTAACTGTCCGATAGAACGGCAAATTAGGGACACTTTCCATGTTAATCAATTAGTCATGTAGAAGTCAGGACACCATTGCATTCTAAAGCAGCTCTGGAATAGCAGCAGCAGCAGTAGCATTACTCATTACATAAGGATCAAGTATCAGGAGGTTCTGTGTCTACGATCCAAATTTTCTGCATCGCCGGCAATAAAACCTAATAATATTGTATACAAGAAACTTGTCAGTGTGGTGGTGAGGTTGAGATTTTAATGGCACTTGAGAGGCAATTCAGAGTAAAGGCTCTTAATTTTTCTGGTGATTTAATATTTTAAACATGCTGACTAAGGGCCTGCTCCTGTTTCCGTCGAAGTGAATGTCAAAACTCACACAGACTTCATTGTGAGCAGGATGGGACCCAGTCTGTCTCCAGCTCTAAAATTGGAGCGCTTGTTTTCTGCATATTTCATGGCGCCATTGGGTTCAGATGAGGCATCTTCAGTGGTGCAAAACGGCTTTGCTAAATTAGATGTTTGCTGCAGAGTCTCTACTCTGTTGTCCAACCGGTTTTGCCTTGGGAGTTGGGGAAATGGGTGGGGCTACTCAGTATATTGTAGCCGGAGTTAAATGGAAGAGTAGGATTGGAGCAGGAACGATGTTCAGCTACCCTGTAAAATGTTATCCCCTTAGCCCTATATTATGTGTTAGTGTCCTTAGGTGGTTTTGCACAGAATGGGGGTGCTCGGAGGATAACGCGTTGGACTGGGACTCAGAGCTCTGTTCAATTATTGGCTTTCCCAGAGGCTTCCTGTGTGCCTTTAGGTCTTAACCACTTTGTGCCTCAGTTTCCTATCTGCAAAATAATTTCTTTCTCCCACATTTCAGGTCTCTTATAAGCTCTTTCAGGTGGGAGTTCTTAATATGTGAGTGGCCAGTGCCTAGAATGGGGTGGCTTCTAGACTTTACTGTAATACAAAAACTGTTAATGAGTCTATTTAAATTCAACATTTAACACCCCGCTGAATGGCTTTTAATTAAAAAGTCCATAAAAATTCACTTTGGAGCTGATCTCGTAAGTAGTTTTATACCCAAAAGCAATTTTTGAGGAAGTTTTTAAAGCGAATGTAAACAGGTTTAGAATTGAAACGCCATCTCATTCTGAACTGCATCACCATCAGTGCAACACTTTACATCTGGTTTAGGAAATGCTTTACCTCTAATCGTGTCAGTTAGAGTCGTGTAAATGGTCTCTCTGCTTTTTAAAGTAAAAAAAACAGAGAAGGGCTTTAAATTGTATAATTTCCCAGTACAAACTCATGTCATCAGTTTACACTATCCTGAGTTGTCACGTTGGTTGTGATTCTTCCCGTATGTCTTCAATGCATTCATGTATTGCTAAAACCCGGTGACGCTAGTTAAAAAGCTTTTTCTTAGCTCCTTGCAGTCTGAGGGAAAGTTTCAGCACGTTGGCATGGCTCTCACACAGAGAAGGAGACAGAATGTGTTTCTGAGGCTGGTAACTACTCTGGGAAAAGAAATCAAGAGACTGACTGACCCAGACTGACTTGCACTGTTCTTTGCCTTGAGCTGCACCCAGCGCTGCTTGCTTTCTTTCCACCCTGGATTTCTTGTCTGCCTATCAGAAGTGCTTTCTCCTGGGTCAGGGAGCAGCTTTTCTACTCAGGGCCCAAGTAAGGTCTCAACACTCTAAAGACATGCCAAACCCACAACCCCCCCCCCCTGCAGAAATTGGACTTGTTTTTGGCTTAATTGGCTTGTGAGTTGCTTGTTGGCTAGTTTTTTCCTTGTAGCTTGTTGCTGCTGCTGCTTCTTTTTTTTCTTTTTGATTGGCTCCCAGCAAGCAGGGGCAAAGAGGGGAGAGAGTCCGGGGTGCACAGCAGGCGCACCACAGTCCCAGACTGCAGGCTGGGGGGATCTAGTTACATCGAGTGTTGGGGCTCTTAGAGATTGGCTTGTTTTGAAATGGAATTAGCTTGATTTTTGGCTTATTGTAAAAGTCGGGGTGCTCATTTACCACATGAAAGTTGGCACCTATGCTCTAAACCCATGCCTAGGGCCTCTGCTCCTGGAGTCACGTCATTGCTCAGTCTGAATTTCAGCTTTCATTTTTAAAAAATGTCTCTTGCCCTCATGGCTGTAAAGAAAAGCTTGCATATGTGACCGGAGTGTAACTGATACAGGGAGCCTGAAACAATAGCTCTGATCAGGGAGGGTTCTAACTCCACAACCTCCTGCTATGGATGGCTCTACTAACACCACCCCAGCAGAAGAGACTGTGCATGGCAGGAAGAGAAGAGTGCAATGTTCCCAACCCTAGCTGCTGGCATAGGCACTGAAGGACCGCCTGCTGCCATCTCTCTCTCAAGGGGGAGGGAGGAATGGCCCCTACTGCTCCTGATAAGAGGGCCCCTGTTGCCATTCTTGGAGGGAGAAGGGACCCCTATGCTGTTGCTCCTGCCTCTGTGAGGGGTAGAGCCAGCCTTAGGGAAAATGGCATCCTGGGTGAACTTTCTAGTATTGCTCCGGGAGCAGCGGGCAGTGACTCAGCAGGCAGAGCAGCAGCAGGTGGAGTGGCGCTGCAGGTGCCATGCTGCCAGGAGAGTGGAGGGGGGGAACATGTGAGCGCCTGGCTCCCACCCCACAGCACACTTTGCCCCCTCCCCACTGTCTCCCAGGGGAGCACAGCCCTTTTGCAGCGTCTTGACCACGCTGCTGTGGGCCATCACCCACCCATAAGGCCAGCCCTGGTGGGGGGAGTGGGCATACCATCACCACCCCTAGTGGTGACAGTGTGAGGGCAGGGCCACAGACCATGCCATGGTATGTTTAGGGCCCTGTATTGTCTTAATCCAGCCCTGACCCTACTGGTCTCTACGATGTGAGTTGTGTAAGACCCCTCTCCTATCAAGGACACCATTGCATTCCCCACTACTCTCACCTACATGTGAGTCCAGGACTGACACCTGACTCAGGTTGTACATTTTGCCCCACTAAATCCTAGTTTAGATTTGCACCCTTGAAAATGACCTGTTTATCTTTTAACTTCTTCCTTTGGGTCATTTGGTAAAACCTTTTCAGAAATCATCACCTTCCCCTAAATGTGTGCCTGAAACCATTTCCTCTCACCCTTAAGGGACTGGATGAGATATTGGCAGAAAGAGGAAAGAATATAATTATTAGAAAAGATCCACTGAACTTAATTCACAAAATCAGTATGATGTACCCAGGCTAGAAGAATGTGGGTCTTTGTCTCCCTCCAGTGCCTGGCTTTCATGAGAAGTTAATGAATCCACTACAGCTGCTAATTAGAGGACTTGGGGGGGGGGCATATTTTCAAAGGTACTTAGGAGCCTAGTGGGACTTTTAAAAGTGCTTAAGCAGGTTAGGCACCTAAACTGCTTAGGTACTTTTGAAAATCTCACTAGGTGCCTGTGTGCATCCTTAAGCAACTAAATACCCTGGAAAATCGGGTCCTAAGTCCCTTAGTGATGCTGTAAAGTAGTATATATTAAAATATTCTGTCTGCAAAACTAGAGTCTTTTTCAGGAGATTTAGTGATTCTTTGCAGCTCTTACCAAAATAACTTCACTTAATGTTCTTTGTATTAAGATTGCTGAGCCACACCATTCATTCATTTATCATGCACCTTTGACCATTTTATGTCTTTTGGCCAATAATTCATCTCCCTGGGATCAGATCTGATCTATTCTGTTTTGGTTCTTAAGATTCCTTTCCCAGAGCAGCTTCAAACAGCCTCCTTTTGGTAAAAAAAATAAAAATAAATAAACTCTTCAGAGAATATTTCCTTATCTTCTTGCCAAATATGGAATTTCCTCCCAAAGTCCCACATCCCAGGATGGAAAAGTTTCACTCCTGCCCGAGTAATGTTTTTCTAACCATAAATATCACACAGCATTATTATCTGTTATTTCATTGCCTTGCAGGGATGGAAATGGGAGCTTCAGGCCATTGGAAATAAGGGGATTCCCATCTTTCCAGTGAGACCAAACATTTGGGGCCTGATCCAAAGTCCATTGAAGCTTTGGCTCAGGGCCTTGCTTCCAGCCCTAGAAGGCACCATGATAATGGACTTCTAAAGTTGAGGCTTTAATATAAAAGCTATTTTAGGAAATTTTAGAGGCTTTTATGGCTCTAAGTCCTGCACAGTTGGACTGATAAAGCATCTGGCTTTGCTGGCAGAGGGTATGAAATATAGTTCTAATGATGGCTTTTCTAAATCTATATTGCACATTACATCAAAAATAACTACATTGAAGATAGTTAAGGTTGCAGATTCAGGCACTCAGAAGTTAGGAAATGCCGGTATTAACATTGCCTGTCCAACCTTAATTCAGCCCCTTTGTGTGCATGCATTACCATACAGTCTTTAATTACATGAACACATATTATTTTTCCACAGGATCTCTTGCCTTATTCAGTGCACCAGATGGATAGTGCTCAAGGAATTAATCAGGGTTCTGTAGTGAAGGTCACTGTTGTTTGTAGGACCCCTGCCTCATTTGTTGCAGAAGTTGACAAGTGTGTAGTGAATAAGGCAGGGGACTCAGGAAAAGAAAGAATAGTCTCTTGGCTTAGGTAGCTGAAGGACACCCTGGAGAACTGGATTCCATCCCTGCCTCTGCCACAGAGTTCTTATGCGATGCTGGGCAAGTCACATAAACCAAAATTTTCACAAGTGGCCACTAATTTTGTGTTCCTTGTTTAATGAGTGCCCAGCCTGAGATGCTTGGGGTGTCATTTGCAGATGTGCTGAGCTCTCACAACTGCAACTGAAGTCAATGGGCACTGGACATACAAAAATAGTAGATACTCTTTTTACCTTGATCGCTCCATACCTCAGTTGATCATCTGCAAAATGGGGATAATAATATTTCCCTCCCTCACAGGGGCTGTGAGAAGACAAGTTTGATGTCTATGAAGCCCTCTGATATTATGGTGATGAGCACTGTAGAAAAGTAATGAGGAAATTAATAATTCTGTACTCAGTGCAGGGTTTGGATGGTGTGCAGTGAACATGGCATGAGGCCACACATTGATTAAGTATGAAAAGAACTATTGACTAGTTACCCAGTCATTGAGCACCATCCAGCACTAGATGAACTGTGGACGGGTAACCTTAATTCTAGCGTTTTCTAACTCCTGCGCGCTCGACTTTGCCACTTGAACATTTTCAAATGCAGTTTTCTATATGTAATTTCTGCTTCTTTTTGTTGTTCATAACTAAATTGGCTAATGGGGAGGACCTGTCACCCCCAATGTTTGTATTCATCTGGCTTTAATTTTGTAACACAGCGAGGTCAGCGATTCATCACAGCAATGCCTAGTGCACAGCCCTAGACTCTCATAATTGTGATGTCATAGTGGTCCCTTCTGTCATTATCTATGAATCTGTCATCATCTAGTCCCTCCTCCTGCATAACAAGTCACAGTCTTACCATCACAAACTTGTAGCATGCCATAATTTAACATTAATTAAAGCACCAATAAGGAGTGTTATTGATATGCCAACTAACTCACTGACACTGAGAGCTGGATGGAAAAAATGTCAGCCAAGTTTTTTTCCTGACAAAAATGTTGCTTTTTTATCACAACCAACATTTTGAATTATTATAAATAGTTTTGTTTTGGAAAGCAAAAAAAAAAAAATCCTACTTTTTGTTCCAGTTTTATCCTCATCTCCCCTTTCTAATGGGGAAAACTTTTTTTTAAAATAAGACAGATAAATTGGTATTTTTTTTCACAGAAATGATTTTTTTCTAAAATTAAAGAAAAAATGCTTTTTTTGTAGAAAATAAAAAAAGAAGAGATTTCAAATAAAATACTTTATTTCAAAAATGTTCATGAAGTGTACTTTTTAAAAAACAACTCTGAGCTCCTCAAACGATATATATTACACTACACCTGCCCTGTCCTCAGGAATAGAGGTTCTTAGGCTCAGACCAGATCTATATGCCATCCTCTGTACGTTCTCCAAGCTCTCGGGGCATAGCTGCAATATAGAACAGCTATGAGCAATGCTAAGTGCATCCCACCTCTCAGTATTGCATGTGTAAAAATATTTTTATATTTATGTGGGTGGTTTCTGCCTGGTGCCCAGACAGCTCCAGAGGAACCTAGTTCATTTTGTTACACATAAACATTGAAAGCAAAGGCAAAATTATGAATAGATTAAAAAGCTCTTCTTTCAGTAATGACTGAGAACACATTTGAAGGGAAAAAATCAAGGAGCATCTTATGAGATATATAATGCTGGCTTTCCTCTTCTCAGAATGAATTTGTGCCAAAATGAGATCATTTTTCAATTCATATGGTAAGTATATAGAAAATAATTAAGCAGATTGCTTGAATGAATGGGGTTTCCTACCAAAGGTGACATAAAAAAATTGAGTCTGGCCTGCAGCTGGTTGAAAATGTGCATCTCTCTGTTAATTGATGTTTATGGTAAGTGGAAGACTATGACCAGTCTTTTGTTCCATGGGGTCTCTAACTGCATTGGCTGCAGTGCCAAAATAGTAAATACTCTCCCCAGTAAAATAACCCATTCTCATATGGTGTAGATATTAAGGGCCAGATTCTCAGCTGGTATACATTGACTTCAGTGGAGCTACATAAATCTATACCAGCTGAGGATATCTCCATATTACTTGACTGATGTGCACAAGGGTGTTTATAGAAATGTCATTGGAGGGGAGTGCTGAGATCTGAGCTCATGTCCTAATAGTGATAATATAAAGAAATGCAATGATGGAGAAAGAGAGGGCAAGAGGCAGGAATGTTACCCCGTGATGGGGTGTCTGCCCCATGCTGGCTTGCAAGGGGTTAATACAACCCTAGGGAGGCAGAACAGGAAGCAGCCAATAGGAGAGGGGCTGTGAGGAGTAGCCAATCAGGGCCCACCAGACCCATATAAATAGAGCTGCAGGGCACAGCATGGTCAGTTACTCCCTGGGGCTCAAGGAGGGAGGTCTGGGTGCCATGCAGGTGGAAGGAAGCTAGCATCATGGAAAAAACAGTGCTGGGTAGGAACTGGCTGGCTGTTAGGACTGGGATGCTGAGGTCCTGAAGTAAGTGCAAAGAAGGTGCTGGGGTTGTGGGGAAATGGCCCAGGGAAATATACTGAGTTGGAGAGGTAGCAAGTGGCTGCCATCTACAGGGTCCCCTACACTCACCACTGGGGAAGTGGCTGGACAGTTAACTGCAGGGCCCTTGGAAGCAGGGCTGGCTCCAGGCACCAGCGCAGCAAGCAAGTGCTTGGGGCGGCCAATGGAAGGGGGCGGCATGTCCGGGTCTTCAGTGGCAATTCGGCGGTGGGACCCTCGGTCCCTCTTGGAGGGAAGGACCTGCAGCTGAATTGCCACTGAAAAATGAAGTGCTGCTGAATGTGGCTTTTTTTTTTTTTTTTTTGCTGCTTGGGGTGGTAAAAATGCTGGAGCCAGCCCTGCTCGGAAGGTGGGAGCAGAGATTGTGACCCAGCTGGAGGAGTCATGAAGAGGACACCATGGTCCTTGGAGTGACGTGTGTCTGGGAGCAGATGTGATGGTGGGCAAGGCCCCATTGGGAATGGGCAGACCAACCTGTGGAGCTAATCCCAGGACAGCCAGCAGGAGGTGCTAGTGTGGTGACTAGAGCCCTGTCACATACCCCTTCATTTATGTGTCCTTATCTCATGTTATACTTAAATTGTGAGTCCTTGGGGCAGGAACCATCTTTGTTCTGTGTTTGTACTGCACCTAGCACAATGGGATCCTTGTCTATGACTAGGCTCCTAAGTGCTATGGTAATACAGTAATAATAATATTTCCTGTTCCACTCCAGTACTCAAATGTTCTAATTCCTTGGTTCCTTTCTTTTGGAAAAAATTGATTTTTTTTTTTAAATAATTTTGAAATTGACATTTTTTTCTTAAACCAGAATTATTGTATTTAATTCTTTAAAATACTTGATTCCCTGAACCACAGGATTTCAAGTGGTGGTGCATGAACAAACTAGAGGGCATGATTTGGCTTAGCATTTTTATGGCAGGAAAGTATATTTGGAACTCAATTGAATTTTCTGTCCTACTTAAAAACAGGCAGTTGAGAGAAACATTTTTGACTAGGAAGGAAAAGGGTTAGCAGGCTCTTTCCAGATTACACCAATCTCAAATCTATCTGACAGTTCACTGCTTGCTAGTTTGACACTCTGTTTCCAACTAACAACCCACAAGATGACAAAAGTCTCCTTTGCCGTTTGCTGTTTGCTCTTTCACATCAGACCTTTTCTTTTCAAGGTTATCTTTAGACTTACTGAGCAATTCAGGACAGAAATGAGATGCCCTCCAGAGCAACTTCTGGCACCTTAGTTAAATGTTTGAAAGAAGGCTCGGGTCCCACCATGTACACTGTACTCTTCCTGTCCTTCCAGACAGCAGTGACATTTAAGGATTTATCCCTGGAGCCTGCTCCCCTCCAAAACCTACAGTCCAATTAGTGCCGCTGAAACTAGAGTGGTAGAACTACTTTTTAAAATATGTGGTATTCAGAGTTGGATGCCTGAAGCGTAGCAGATGGGCTGAGTGTTGGACTCAATTGCCATTTAAAAAATGTTGAGGAAAAGTGAAGTAAACATAAGCAGAAAGGGAAAGCAAGCGAGGGTATGGATCCAAAATTCAAAGAGCTGGCTTTGTTTTCAGAAGTGAGGAGTGAAATAGATAAAAATAAATAAAAGAACCCAGATTGGGCTGGAAGCAGAGTAACTAGAAATATTATCCAGCTAGGACAGTCAGTTTGGCTATACATGGGTGACCCAAAGGGCCACCTTACATCTCCTTAAAGAAACAGCCATGGAGTACTCCACATGCCAATTATTAGAAGCTGACTTTTTCTATATCTGGGGCAGTGCTCACTGTGGGCAGCTTTTAAAAAAATAATTCCTGGAAGGAGAGCCCCTGAACATTTCAGCTCTGATTCTGAGGAGACAGTCTACTGAAAGTTTGACATTTTGGGCCTGATTCTGTTCCTGTGCCAGTTTTATGTTGGTGTGATTTCATTGATTTCATTGTAGCTACTCCTTATTCTTGTTAGTGCAAATGAGAACACAATCTGAACTTGGATTTTCAGCAGTCCAGGTAACTATCAACTAGGCTGCTACATGTATTGACAGGAAACTTGGGGCTCTAAATTGTAGACTTACGGGTTTCAGGAAGAAAAGGCCCCCAATATGGCAGGGCACTTAAGCATGTTTAGTTTTAATCACCTTAAAAATTCAATTGATTTTTAGTTAGGCCTTGATCCAGAATACCAAAGAGGCAGAGAAATTGAAAAGATTCTGATTATAAACAAGAGGTTTGCTGTGGAATAATCTCCTAAGGGGAGGCACTAGCACTTGAGTCAGTGAGAGTGAGCTAAACACTTGAGAATATTCTGTAGGGTTTCCTTCTGTACTGGCAGTGATGGGCCAATACCTAATAGCTCCTCTCCATCTTTCTTTCTGTGATCCTATGTAGTCTGAAACGATTTTTTAAAAATAGCATACGGGGAAACAATAGACACATGGCTTTCTTCCAGGGTCCCTGCCACATTCACAGGATTTTATTTTCCAATCCTTTTCAAGTTATTGTCAGAATTACTAGATAACTTGTGATCATGCTGGAGGGGGAAACTGAAATTGGTCAAGAGCATAGAAAAGCATGCAGAGCAATTAATGTGCACTCTCCCACCACACACGCTGACTCATCTGTTCCTTTGGGACTCTGATGTAGGAAAGGAGAGATACAGTAGTGCTGGATACCAAAATAAAATAAAAGGGTTGTAGATGATTGAGACATCTCTGCCCCAGCTGCCTCCCTCTCATTATGCATAACCACCCACGTGTGGCCAGTTTTACACTTTATGCTAAAACATTGCTCTGTGTCACAGATCATTATCCATGTTGCCAGTTTTTGTGATTTTTATCTTTGTTTTTTTTTCCTAGCCCCAGCTCATGGGGTCATGTGAATATATGAGAATCTCCGCTTTCATTTGTAAAAGCAAGTGTCTAGCGCTCACCTCATGGTTGTAGAGAAAAGCATGAAAATGTCAGTCCCGAGCACCCTAGAGGCTCAAAAGCCAGAAAGAACCCCAGATGATATGTTTAAAGATTATAATTTTTAAGATAATTGAGTGATTGTGTGTACCTGACTCATTTTTGAATGGCTGGGGTTGGCAATATTGCATTATTTTTTATAATGTGTATTGGAATAGTGCCTCAGTCACACCTGTTGTGCTAGGTGCTGTACAAACCCAGAATAACACAATACCTGCCCTAAGGCATTTATAATCTGGACTCAATTCTGAAATGACAACTGCAAGGTATCAGACAACTTTTAATGGCTAGACTGAGGACCAGCTGGGGCAGAACACTGACAGACAGTGAAGGAAAGTTGATACTTAGTTATATAATTATAAAAATGTGTGAATATAAAAATGATATGTATCTGAGTCTCCCTGTCCTTCCAGCTTTTATATTTTGCTAGTCTTGTAGATTACAAACTGCCTGGGGCAGGCACCATGTCTAGCATTGTTTATAAAGGTCCTAGCTTACCAAGGCTCCTGATAGGGAGCTGCTGGGCTCTCATGTAACACTAAGTCATCATAGATTAATGTTAGCACAAGTCTTATAGTTATGGTTATTAGGTTTATTGACCATGAAGCTCTGTTTTTTAGTGTTAGGCTGGGGGTTGTTTCCCATTGATACAATAGTACATTGAAAAAACCCAAATGCAGAAGACATTTAAGACAAAGTTCTCTGGAGTGGTGCGACTGCTCTGTGCCATATTGCTGCCATAACCTGACCATAAAGCCAGTTTTAATTGCCATGAGATGGGAATCACCCCAGTGTAAGACTGATGTTTTATTCTACCCTTGTGTGCAGCATCTTTACTGCTGCTCCATGCATTGTGGCTGCACCAGGGGGCCAGGCGTATGGCCTCATGTAGAGGACTTCCCCTATCAGTTAGAAACCTGCTTCAGGCTGATCAGATTTGCGGTATAAAAACGATGACAGTCTCCCTTTAAAGACAGGTATGTCAGGGTTTATACAACTGCCATTTAAAGAGCACCACACACAGGAGTAGGAGGCAAAGGCCTCCCAAACCTCGTACGGGTGCTGTCCAAACCAGATACTAAGGAAGAGCCTCACTGATGTAAATCGGGTTGTTTGCCACATTCCACAGTTCACTCACAAGAGGCAACAGTATGTAGATGGGAAAATTTGGGTGCAGGGGCAGCAACCGCCAAGCTTGCTGGGAAGGGCCTGGCTGATGAGCCGGGTAAGGGGGTGTGTCCTGTCCTTCATCCTCAGCTTTCCTTTCCTTGTGGGCTGCTAGTTTTGTTTGGATGTATTCCTGGAGGTTTCATCACATGATGTAATCTCTAATTAAAGATTAATGTTTAATTTCTAGAGACTCCAGGACAATCCTGGAGGCTTGGCAACCCTGCTTTCCTTTCCTCAGCCTGCAGCCAGCTCCTGCCCCTGGTCCATGTACATCAGTGAAGCCCATCATATACTAGGTGCTAGTAGGCTGATGGCAGGGAGTAGCTGTGTGCCAGGTTTAGTCATCAGACAGCAGCCAGTATTTCTGCCTATAATGGTTTTGGAGCAAGACTGTCTCACACACTGACTTGGCCTGGATGGCTGCCGGGGTGTGTCTGCCTGTACACTGGAGAAAACAGAAACTGCCCATGGAGGCTGGGAAGAGATCTGCACTTGTTCTGGGCTGGGGGCAACTGCGAGGTGGCAGCATTTCCCCTCTTCCTTGGAGCCTGGGTTTCTGATCAGCCGAGGGGCGTTTAAACCTATTATAACCCCCTGGGCCAGGAGGGTTTGTGGGCACCTTCGGCTAGAAGAGGCTGGGGGAGAGAAGGGCTCTTCCCACCCCTGTCCTCGGGGAATATCCCATCCCAGGGCGCAGGTAACCCAGTCTGTAGCACCCCCCTGCCCCCCACCCCAAGCGCCCTGCCACGGGGTCAGAAGCCAGGGTCTTTTCCCGCCGGGAGGGGGGCGAGATCCCTGGGGGGGGGTGTTGTCTCTCCCTGGGCCCCTCTCAGCCCCAGCTGTAGAGGGATTCGCCCAGCCACGGGCACACGCCTGCTCCGCATCTCCCTCCGCGAGCTCACCCACGCCACGCGCAGCCCCGCCTCCGCCAGGGAGGCGTCCCCTGCCCCTGCCCAGCAGCCACGGGCCGTGCGAGTCCCTCCGCTTTGGTCCCGCGGCAGAGGCGGCCGAGGGAGGATGCCCTGGTCCCGCTCTGAGCTTGCTGTTGCGGGCGGGGGGGTGCAACGGGGTTAAAGCCCCATCTCCCCGCCTGCCCCCACCCGGTGACCCGCCCCGGCTCCGGGCAGCGCTAGCGGCTTGGCTGGCTCCTCCCCGCCCCGCATCTGCAGCAAACGCCCAACTCTCCTGAATTATTCAGCCGCGCTCCCCCGCCCCCTCGCCGAGCTCCCGCTGAGCAGCTCCCGGTAACTTTTCGGCAGTGGGCAGGTCGGAGCCTGCCTCCGGTCCACCCCCAGCCAGGCAGCCTCCTCGGCAGAGCGCCCTGCCTCCCCCGGGCTTCATGCCTCATGCACCTTCCCGCTCCCCCGCAGCCTGCACCGCCGGGACTCGGGGACTCTGAGCGGCGCCGCGTCCTGCCGGCTGCACCCCGCACTCCTCTGCGCGCACGGGGCGGCCCCAGCTGCTCGGGGAGTCCCGGTCCGGCGGAGCTCGGCAGGCTGCGGGGGGCTCCGAGCCCCGCTCGCTAACCCAGGAGCGGCCGCCCCGCGCTGTCCAGGGTGCGGGCCGGGGGCAGCTGCAGCCGCCCTCAGGGGCCAGCCCTCCCTGGCTGGGGGGCTGCGCCTTACCCGGCTCCCGGCTTGCTCCGGCGCAGCGGGGAGCTCCCGGGGAGCTGAGCTCGCGCTGTTCCCGCCCGGCGGGCTCAGGCTCGCAGGGGGCGAGCTCGCGGGACCATGCTGGCCGCCGGCGGCGGCGGCAGCAGCAGCGGCGGCCCGGCAGGCGCGCAGGCGCAATCTGCCCGGAGCCTGCGGTTCCCGAGCCCGGCGTGCGGCACCGCCACAGTCTGGGCTGCCCCCGCCGCCCGAGCGCTACTACCATGAACTGCTCCATCCTCGCCGGAGCTACTCACCGGCACTGGGCGCGAGACACCTCCCCGGCTGCCCCCAGCCGCCACCGCCGCGCCCCTGCCGCTCCAGAGCCCGGCTCTGCAGGCGCAGGATGCCGGGCGGCAAGAGAGGGCTGGTGGCACCGCAGAACACCTTCCTGGAGAACATCGTCCGGCGCTCCAGCGGTAAGAGCTCACCCCCGGCCCGGCCGCCTAGCGACACCCCGCCCGGCACTTGCAGATCAGGACCAGAGCGGGGGAAAGTTAGTTGCTGCTGGGCTAGGTTCTCATCGCAACTTTATGGTGCGCTGGGTGTCTTTAGACTGGATGCAGCCCGCTAGCCGCGGGCATGCTCTTAATCTCCCTTCAGCGATTGCTGCTGGTCTGCTTGGCACAATAGGTGGCTGGGGAAAGAAAACCTAATACATTTGCTTTTCAAAAAAAACCCTCTGACCCCCATTAGTGCAATACCGAAGAAGCCCCCCTCCCGATTATTTGTATCTTCAGCAGGTGAAGATCAGAGAGAATAAAGCCCCGATTTGTTTAGCAGCTTTCTTTCCTGTTAATTTAAGGAATTTGGTTAATTCCACGTGATGCCTGAAGTTCTTCGGGAGGTTTCGTCATCCATCATTGGTAACTTTAGCTATCTAGCTAAAAGAGTGTCCCACAGTGACAGCGATAATAGACACAGGTCACAAATTAGAGAAGATACTTTTATTGTAAAAGTGTTCAGCCACCACTGTCTGTATTTAATTAAACTGATAAAGTGTATGTTTGTGAGTGTGCATTTCCACTAACATACCAAAATAGGCTGTTAATTTCCCATAAAAGTAATTTCTGTAGAGAACATAATTTACCTGTAGTTGTAGATATCTGATCTATCGAGCATTTGCTGTTCTTCATCTGGTACCTTTTCCCCCCATATAGCTTCTTTAGTCCATGCCAACTGTATTATTATTATTATTATTTATTAATTGCATTTAAATACTTTGAGTTTTTGTGAACTGGTTCTGAGAATAAATAATCAAAAACATATATTTTGAAACTATATCTTCCCTATATACTGAATTCATTCTATATCTTTAAAAATGGTTCTACCTAATAGGCTCACTTTTTATCTTTCTTTTGTTGTTCTGTGGTCTAAAGCTCGTAGAGTTTTGTAACACTTTAACATTAATTTTTGTTGCAAAGGTGCTATTAGGAATTACAGTGACTTAGGTGGTGGTAATCCTGTGGCTGTGCAAACATGCTGAATATTGTCGGCAGTTCCACACCCGCAGACTCCTCTGTTATATATATATATATATATATATATATATATATAATGACAGGACTGTTGGTTTTCAAAATTCCATGGCCGTAAAATTATTCATTGCCGTTGGAATCTATTTTACCCTTGCAGCGCATTAGGAAACACGATCAAGAATATCACACATTAAAATAATGAAATGGGTACAGATCATCCCACCAACAAAACACAGATGATACTTCTGGCTAAACTCTGACCTCCTGCTTAGTCTTCACTGAGGCAAATTTCTATTGAAGTGAGTTGGAGCTTGTATGAATAAAAATGGAAAAAGGACCTCAGAATTTGGCCTATTGATACCAAACTGAGGTTTCTCTTTAGACCACAAAATTTTAGATCAGCAACATGATGGCTAACACTAACCATTTATGTGCTGCCAATGTCTACGTTAATCTAGTAACATGAATCAGAAAGAGAGACAGAGGAGAGGAAAGTGATTTAAAAAATTGCAGAATGTATCATTAACAAATATTCTAATGTTATCTGAAGTCCGGCTGAGCAGTAGTTCTTTTCATGCCTTCAGTTGCGCTGTGCTAAGTTCATTTCATGTTTCTGCCTGAGGTGGTACAGTTTGTTGGGTTTGACATTTATGTTGGATGAAGAATTTGGAGGCTGATTCTACTCCCATTGAAGTCAATGGGAATTTTGCCATTGCCTTCAATGGGAGCAGAACTGGGACCTAGAAATTGTTGGTCAAAGAATGTTCTTCTTGGTTTTAAAATGTCAGCTTCATAATAAACAAGCAAACATTTTTATCTTTTTCTTCCTCTCCTATTGCCGATATCAAATGCTCTGCTTGGCTGCTGATTCTGTGTCAAGTTCTATGGCGGTACGGTCATGGAAAGCTTGGGTCTCTTGCAACAGTGTACTCACCAGAATTTTAAATGAAAGATTAAATAATATGGTTGTATATATCACCTTTCCTCTGATGATCTCAAAGCATTGAATGAATTATAATTACACTTCACAAGAAGATCAAGGAGGTACAAATAAGCATTAGCATCCCATTTTAAAGATGAATAAATTGAGGCATGGGTAGTTCAATTGTTGTGCCCAAGGTTACAGGGGAAATCAGCGGCAGGGCTGGCAACAGAACCCTTAATCTCTTGTTCTAATTAGGTCACATGGCTATCCTAATGAAAGTTTAGTAAGACTTTAAGGTACCAAAAAGTAGAAAAGATCAGTAGGTTTTTTAAATTGTACTTTAAAAAATACTTTATTTTCCATACAATTTAAATTTGACCAAAAATGGGAACATCGGATTTTTCATATGGGATCAAACCACTGATTCCTCTAATCCGCCTCCTCTAGCAGCTGATATCTGTTGCTGGGGGAATGCAACAACTCCCCATAATGCACCAATCCAATTGTACATTGATGGATGGGTTGGGAATGTCTTCCTAGCTCATGCAGGTAATCAGTTTTATACCCTGAAGCATGAGATTAGATTATTTTTATTTCACTTAATGACTCATGTTGTCATGGTCATAACATTATTCATGCTTTTTGGAAATCAGCAGCACTATTGGATTCCATGACATCTTTCATTAGCAGTGAGTTCTATATTGCACGGGCCACAATGAATGGCTCTTGAGTGGGCGAAATCCTGCTCCCATAGGCTTGTCTGTAGTCAGGATAAGGCAAGCAGGACTATATACCCTGTGAAGTAATATTGCTTTATGTTTATTATATCTGTACTCACAGATTTCAAGTCACCCTTCACTGTCACGGAGCAGGGTAAACAAAAAGGGCTTATTTTCTATTATAATCTTCAACATTTCGAATAGCTCAATCTAGTCCCCTCTAATTTCGTTCTAGGTTAAATAATGCTATTTTTTGTTTGTGATTTCTCATCACATTTTAAATCCCCTCAGACTTCTTTACAGTCCTATATTTTGATTGAACAACTGAACATTTATATACAGAATTACCATAATTTTATAAAGTTGAAATTCATTCTGACTCTGCCTTTTGACAGTGGGAGTTTTGTGCACAGACTGAGTGTGGTAGCTAGACCTTGGTGTTAAAAACAGTCATATGGTTGATTTTAACATGAACTGGAAACTTTCTGTTTAGGAAGCTCAAGAACCTTTCCCTTCCCCCAGTTTTGGTTACAAAATAGATTAAACTCAAGCGACATATCATGAAAAGAGTGAAAATGCAAATACACTACAAAGAAATGTATTGGCCACTGTGTTTCCATGATCCATATGCTGGAGTGGACTTCCCGAAACCCTTGGTTAAAATTACACCCCCCAGTTGAAAAGTATGGGAAGATTTGAGGTGACCTCTCATTTATTTTTGGTAGCATTATACCCCCCTCTGCTCTGAGTTCTTCTAAATCAGCTTTGCCAGGGCTGACTTTTTTTCATCCTGGAGCTTGTAGAGTACTTTCGAAGAGCCAATTATTTTCCCTTTTGGACAGCACCAAATTGCTCCATCAGGTAGTTTGAAAAGGATTTCCCAGGGGATGGTAACTCTGGGCCTCTTCACAAATTGTTCATCCAGCCACAACTGATATTGCCTAAGCTAGTCATTCTGCTGTACTATCAGTGTTCTCAGTCAGTGCATTTTTCAGGAACAAAACAAAACAAAAAGCCCACGAAGGGCTTGCTCCAAAGGCCACTGAAGTCAATGAGAGTCGTTCAGCTGACCTGTTTGTGCTTTGGGCCAGGCCCCGTGTACCTGTGCCTTTTTTTTTTTTTTTGCCATGTGTTGTTGCCTTCCCCCTTGCTTATGGTTATAAGAAACTTGAAGTAAATGAGCAAATGAATAGATTCCCTAGTTCGTTACCCTTTCCCATTGTAAGGACACTTATCCCTGGTAAATGAGGTTTCACGTAGACTCGGGGCTTGGCTACGCTTGCAGGTGTGCAGCGCTGGGAGTTACAGCTGTGTAGGGAAAGCGCTGGAGTGTGGCCACACTGACAGCTACCAGCGCTGCAGTGTGGCCACATTTGCAGAATTTGCAGCGGTGTTGGGAGTGGTGTATTATGGGCAGCTATCCCAGCGTTCAAGTGGCTGCAACATGCTTTTCAAAAGAGAGGGGTGGGGAGGAGTGTGACGGAGTGTGGGGGGGAGAGAGAGAGAGAGTGGATTTTTGGAGCCGACACTGTGTCAGCTCCCTGCCTTGCAAATTCTGACCATTTCCCCGACCCCTCATTCACTCTTAAATGCAAACAGCCTGCAGACCAGATAAGCAGCTGCTCCGCCGGACTCCCTTTCCCCCTCTCCCCCCCGCCATGCTGTTTCTCTCCTCAAGCAAACACTAGCTGTAGACATTCATCCCCCTGCCTACCTCATTCACAGCAAACAGGAGCTGTGTTTGTATTTTAGATAAGCAGCTCCGGGAGCCCTGAGTTCACAACAAAACAAAGAGAGGCATCGTAACAAAACAAAGAGAGTTCTTTAGTTAAAAGAATTATGGGAAAATTCTGGAGGCCAATTACAGCGCTTTTGGTGGCAACACTGGCGGAGCAGCGCTGCATCACCAGCGCTGCATAGTTATACCCGAGGCAGAGCAGGAGTACAGCCAGTGCTGCAGCCAGGGAGATGCAGCGCTGTATGTGCCTTGCAAGTGTGGACGGTGAGTAAGTTGCAGCGATGTAAACCCACCACCAGAACTGCAACTCTCCAGTGTAGCCAAGCCCTAAGGCCTGGTCTACACTGGGGGTGGGTGGGTCTCGACCTAAGATAAACAACTTCAGCTACGAGAATAGTGTAGCTGAAGTCGATGTATTTCACGTCCTCACGGCACGGGGTCGAGTGCCGCCGCTCCCCCGTCTACTCCGCTTCCGCCTCTCGCCGAGAGAATTTTTTTGTGGGTGAGAGCACTGTGTTAGAACAGATCACTGATGTTTCTTTTTACCTTTATTAGAATTTGAGGTTTTGAAAAGGGCCTTTTCTTTCTTAGGGCAAAATCTTCCTCTCAGCTCATCACAGTAGTGCACACCTTTGATTTTTTTGGTTCCCCAAATGTGCAGACCTTCCACTAACATAAGTATGTGAGATGGGACCTGGATCCAGACATTCCACAGCTTTGATTCCAGAGCTGAAGTTTGCAGCTTGGGCCCATTTCTGTACGACACGCAGGGAAAGCCAAATGTTGAAGCTGAGCACTTAGCTGAGCTGTGTCAATAAAGAGAGGAGAAATTTGTCCTCGCCGTCTATCTTCTCCTTTTGCATAATTCATCGGTAAAAGTCCAAAACCTGTGTTTAGGACACAATCTTATTACATAAAAATGTACAGGTTTGTAACTAGTTTACCCTTGGGACTTCTCAACAGGCTGCAACAGAAAGCAAAAGTAGTTTGCAGGGGAGCAAGCCCTACTTTAAAGACCAAGAGTTCTAATTACCATTATTATTTATTACTTCTCTTGCATTAACACTTAGAGGCCCAATCAGGAGCCTGGTTCTGTTGTGCTAGCACTGTACAAACACCTATGAAGACTTGGGGAGAGAACTTGACTCCACTGCAGGAAGTGGGAGTTTTGCCATTGACTTCAGTGAGGCCAGGATTTCACTTTGGTTTCTGCCCTGAAGAACTTACAATTTAATGCCACAATCCTGCAATCAGATCCATAGGGGCCTTGTTCCCCGATGGGGCTCTGTGATGTCAGGCGGGTTCCACATATGTGACAGGAACTGCCCCTTGCGGAACCAGTTGCAAGATCTGGGGCTAAGAAGACAAGTGACACACAAAGGGGGAGAGGAAAGGTGTACGATCATATATGTAACCTTTTATATACATTCATTTTAAATATTGAAAATATATATACGTAAATAGGTGTCAGCTCCCCTCTTCTCTCCCTCAAACTATCCATCAGGAGTTGTCTGATGCCTTGTAAGTCTGGTAAGGGAAAAAACTCTCAATAATTAAATGGATTTTTGTTTGACCCTGATAGAACTGAAGATTCTCTCCAGTCTGAAAATTCTTTAGGACAAGTTAATAGAAATACCAGGGCTGAGCACCTTTCACAAGTACCTAAATTCTTAAGCACAAGGGCTATAAGCCAGTGGCCAAATTAATCTGTGGTCTAACTCGTTTGGCTACATTGCAGTCAGGTCACTGATGAGCTTGGTCTAATAAGTTTATTATAATTAGTGGATCATTTAGCTTTTGAAATGCACAGCATTGCTATTGAAATATCCAGATGATTACAACTGGAATTTGATTAAATGCTTGGGTTGCATTTCTAAGTCTGCCTGAGGAGGGATTTTGAATCTGAACTTATATAATGCTTGCAGTAAATTGTTGAGCAGTGCTTTCTATCCCAGACACCCCCTTCTTGCCCAGAAGACTGTCCTTTGCTGGGCCCGATCCTGTGACTCCTGTTGAAACCAGGGAGAGTTTTATATATAAAACAGCTACATATTTTCAATATTTATAGTGTTGTTTTTTAAAAAAAAAGAAACTTAAAAAATTTGATCATGAAAAATTGATACCAATTTAAAGGTTTAGAAATGCGTACGTACAATTTTGTTGGTTAAGGGAAGAGCTAGTTTTTTTCACTGATATTTGGCTGGATTACAATGAAGATATTTTTTATGTTTGTAAATACTTTTTTCTTTCAAGTTACTGACAGCTGGATGCTGCTCTGGAAGAGGGATTGTTACCTCTATTCAGGGAGAACAGCATTCAGTATATGTCACAAGAGGGCGCTCTAAGTGTTATTGCATCTACAGATCGGTGTTTAAATCTGAAAGAAAACAGTAAAATGAAATTATTGCCTTTTAGAGTAAACATTTAGTTTGTTGTTGTTACTGGAAGAGCTATTTAATGAACAAGAAATGTAAGAAAGTTAATTGAATGGGAAAGACATGTAGTTTGCCTACTTTATCACTGTATTACTTGGTGGCTAGCCAGCATTTAGTGACTGAAACACAGGATTTTTTTAAATGAATAAAGCATTATTTTCTGTTTGATGGGAGTCTATAAGGGCTAATGTTATGGGCTAATAATTCTTTCAAGTTAAATTGCAGTGCAAGAAACTTGTTTTGACAAAAGAATTATGTGTGGTTTTCACGTACTCGGGAGCTTGTGTGACTGACCGATGATATTTTGAAAGATAAACACTTTCAGTGGGTATTAGGACCCAATCCTGCAGTGCTGACTCCCAGTGGGAGGGAATCTCACTGGAGTAAAGGGGAGTTTTGCCTGAGTTAGGATGGTATGATCAGGTTCAGAGCTGAGCTCTACCATGTCCTGAGAAGAGTACACGTTTGAAATTACAAGCCTGATCCTATTGACTTGTGAGCAGTCCCAGCGGCTTCATTAGGAGTTTTGATCGAGTAGGTAGCTACCAAGAAGACCCTGGTCCTGCAGATATTTAAGTATGTGCTTATACACATGAATAGTCTCGTTGACTTTAATTTTATGCATGTGAGCATCCCATTAAACATGTCTTTGCAAAATCCGCCTTAACTATGGATCTAAGATCCTAAGTTTAGGCTCCTATTTTTGAAAATCTTGATCCTGGGATACAATATTTTGTAGCACTATAAATGGCAAAGGAGGTTTTTTTTCCAGGTTTTACTCTCTGGTTAATTACCATGTAAAAACGTACCTTAGTGGTATAAGATGGTATAAAAGCTTTCCATTTCTTACATTACTTCCAAACGCCTTCACTTTCAGCTTCTGCAGATTCCATAATACTTTCAGATAAGTGGCGATTAGTAGCAAATTAGTATTTATTTTTGAAATATACATTTTCACACAAAATGGACCAAATCCTGCTTGCCTTCCTCTTATGAGCATTCCCTTTGAATTTAATGGGACTACCCAGGTAAACAAGGCAGGCTGGATTTGGTCCAATTGCAGTGCGCATAATTTTAATAGAGAACCGACTCATTGGACATTTTATGGATAGTTTCTTGGTATCTGTGACATGTAAAAAGGTAACTGGGAAAGGTTTGAACTAATGTAACTCCGTGGTAAATCATTTAGGCTATGTCTACACTACAGCCTATGTCGGCAAAATTTATGTTGCTTGGGGTGTGAATATTCCACTCCCCTTGGTGACGTAAGTTACAGTGATGTAAGTGTTCGTGTGCACAAAGTGCTCTCCTGCCAACATAGCTTATGCTGCTTGTGGAGGTGGGTTTTTTTTATGCCAATGGCATAGAGCATCTTCACCACACGCGCCTCTGCAGCGCTGTACATATAGAAGGCAAGCAGTGTAAAACCTATGGCCATCATGCAATAAAATAACTTCTCAGACAAGCAATGGGGACAACCTGTTGTCTTTATTGATGTAAACATCTATTGAGGTAGGTGGGAATTTTGTCTCAGTAAAGAGTGAAGTATCAGAACATACATGAGATTAGGCCTGTTATGTAGCAACCAGTTTAAGTTTTGAATTTTTGGACAATAAGTTAAATGCAGATTATAATGTTTTTCTTTTAGTGTTTGCCTTGGAAGTTGCTGTCAACTGCCATGCTCATAGCTGTCATACAAACTACATGGCAATAAAACAGTGAAACATATATTTGTGTACCCAATTTTATAATTTTTGATGAGCAGCTTTTTGGGGCAGGGGCCGTGACTTGTAGCGCAATGGTGAACCAATCGTGAGTCGCTCCTCAGTTTGCTATTGTAATATAAATATTAACAACAACTATAGTACAAATAAATATCTGAAGCAGGAAATTGTTCTGTGATGAATCTGTCAAACAGATCTCAGGAGTTAGGTTTGGATGAATTTGAAAAGACTGACATGATTCTACATATTTAAAAGGCACAAGGGGAAAACCCCACTGTATTAGAAAATGTAGAATGGCCTTTACAGTACAGATTAAGAATGTCATGAGGAGGTTTGTGGTATCAATGTAATGGCTCATCTACAGCACCATGCCCAAGCTTGACCTCCTGATTCTGCAAACTGTTCCACCTGGAAAGACTGATGCACCTGCACAGAGCCCCCTGGACTTTAGTGGGGCTCTGCCCATGCAGGTCAGCTTGCAGGATCAGGATTTTCTATTGTATTCTGTCTGGTCGTGTGCCATGCCATGAGTGTGTAGCTGGATCCATTGACTAAATTCAATAGAATATCCTTATTTGTCTGTGTCAGGGCTTAATTAGATTGGCTAAAAGGAAATAAAATATAAGGGAGGGGCATCTGAAAGGTTTTTATTTTGTACAGAGTCTCATGAGTTTTCCAAGAGGAGGTGTGCAGATTGCAGGGCTATGCTGATATTGGTTTAGTTATTGGGACAGTTGATTGACAGTCACGTAAGTGGTTTGGGATTCTCTTAAGAGAGTTAAGAAGCAAGCCAAAGTTGAAACAGAATTCCAGGCATTTTCACACAGCCTGTCAGTTCCTGGCTGTGCTCTGTTTGGGTTGGAAGTGCCGAGCTTGTAAAATTGATTTGGATAATAAATCTATTCAGATGGGAAGATGTGTGTTTTCTTTTCTTATTTTTTTCTATTTTTTATTTCTGGTTGTGTTACTGAGTCTTTGATTTTGCATATCTCCTCCTTCCGACATAGTTGTTTGGTTCCTTAAAAGATTAGTTGCATATTCTCCTGGGAGGAGATGTAAATATGAAATGGTGATTTTTACAAATTGTATTTGAATATTTCTAAGACAAGATGAGCAGACATGATGTTCTTCACTTGGTTAAACACATCTTCTCCTAGAGTGATTTAGCTGTTCTTGCTTTTCCATCATTATGTAACGTGTATCTTTACACCGCTTTTGGCATTTTGTTGTTAAAAAAAAATTACTTGAACATTGTGCTCATTTTTTAAAAACAAGGTTCCCAGGTTTAGAACAAAGCTGAACATTAGCTATTGTGAGATTGTGTAGATAATATTAAAGGTTTGGTGCTGTACTACATATTCTCCTACCTTTTTATATGAAGGAGCTTATCTGCAAAATAGAAGTATGAGAAACTTAAAATATATTTGATTTTTACAAGAAGCGGTGCTAGCAAAAGGTGGAATATTTGCTAACATTCAGTAGTACAGTTGCTTTCCGTCTGTATTAAAGTTTGTAAAGATGAGAGTAATGTTAGCTCATTAAAAGGGCTGCTGACTCTTCTGAGATGATAGGAACTCTTTCTGAGGCAGGCATGTCCGATGCCTGAGACCTGCATTCCTGTTCTCCTATAGTCATCAATGTTTTAGAAATATCTAGTAAAGGAATATATACATCCTACAGAACTTTTCTTCAGGCATTCTGCAGCACACTAACAAGATGAGGGTGGGAAAAATGCCTGGTGGACCCAGTGCCATCAGACAAGCTTAGACATCATAAAAATGGACTTTTCTCAAAGGAGATGTAAAATGAAAGTGCATTTTCAGCACATCAATTAAATTCAAGCCAGAGGGAATACACTAATAGATATTTTAACTTAATAACTGTGGAAGTTTTAAAGTTAGCTGCATGTGAATCTTTTCAAATAATGATTTATTGCCAGTTAGCTAACTGGGAAATTCTCGGCTCCTACATTCCTGTGTTGGATCAGAGTCTATCACATCTAGTATCTAGTGTTCAGCAATGGCCAATATTGAATGGTCCAGATGCAGTGTTCCCCACTTTTCCACCTCCTCTGTAATGTGCCTGGCAAGTTGTGCATTGCTGTACGTGGAAGGGAAATATATTCCTTTCTGGGCCATACCATGCAGCACAGCACTTAGTTTACATGAGTTGAAATTACCCATATTTTATCAAGGATTTGTTTACTTGTACCCTACCATCCAGAACTTCAGATCACTTTTATTGCTCATAAAATAATCCAGTTCTTTTAAAAGCTAGTGTGTACTGGACAGCTTGCCTCTCCTGTGGCAATGAATTCCACAGGCTGACTACACACTGTGGTCCTGATCCTGTTATCTTAGCTCATGTGAGTAACCTCATGCTGTGCAAGGAATTGTTTTAGTAGTTTGCGGCATATGTACAGGAAAGTTATAGGGTTAAATTCTGCTTTTAATTTTTTTTTGGTAAATATAACCTGTATAAAATATTAGTGATGCAAATACAAAGATAGATGTAAGTAAGTGTTTCTGTATTTTTTCTTTTCTTTATTCCTTTATTGTAGGGCTCTTGTCATTCTAATTATATATGTATGTATTAGTTCATAGCATTTGCTAATGTTATTGATTCATTTAATTAAAACCAACACAAAGAAACCTAAGTAACACTAAAATTAAAATTCCCCAAATTCTACAGAACTAAACTAAATATAAATTAATCTAAGAACATAGTTTGTACCAAGTGGGGATTGAATGCCCCACTAAACTTCTGGTGCATTGATGTGTGTGTACAGTCGAAACCTTTTAATCCCTGGGCTCTAAGTCCATTGGAGCTGACACAGGGGCACTGGTAGAAAGAGGAAAATTGCCTAAGGAGGTAGCCAGAATACTGCTCTCACTCTGCTTATCAAAGTAGTCTGGAGTTTTATCACTAACCAAATGTTAGCAGAGGCAAAAAATGCCTTCTTCCATTGCCAGCATCCTGGGAAATTCTTCTTGGACAACATTGTAGCCACAGTGCTCAATGGCCCTTGGCTATATGGAGCAGCCTGTCAGAGGAGATTAGAATGAACCCAAAGTTGACTGTATTTTGAACATGAAGCACACCACAGTACTAGTTTTGACCAAAGCTGTCCTGCAAGTACTGAACATGAAAAAGAAACAAACAAAGCTAACTCTCCAGCAAGTGTAACCAGCAAGAGATTAAGGGAGATGGAGAGCAGAATCCACTCTGGTCAATTCTGTGTAAATCTTAATCTTGGGAACGATGGATGGTCTAGAAATTCCGTAGGTAGGTAGGTTGTATATTTTGGTAACTAGGCCAAATAGGCAGTGGCAGATTAGCCACTGGGCTGACGGAGCCCGGGCCCAGGGGCCCCAGCCAACTGTGGTGTCCTGGAAAAAATCTGCTGCCAGGCACTGTAACCCAGAGCCCCAGACCCCAGGTGGGCAGGGCGAGGGAAGCCCCCATGTCTTGACCCTGCTCCGTGGCAGCAGCGCCGGGTTGGGGAAGCCCTCATGCCCCAACCCCCTTCCCCAACAGCAACAGCACCGGGCAGATGGGGCAGGGGAAGACCCCCCCCCCCAGCAGCCCCAATCCCAGCAGAAGCCGCGGGACGGGGAAACCCCAGTGTCCCCCACCCGTCCCTGACAGAAGCCATGGGGTGGCAGGGGAAGCCCCTGTGCGCGACCCTGCTCTTTGGAAGAAGCTCTGGGTGGGCAAGGCAGGAGAAGCCTCAGTGCCCAGAAATGTGGGAAGTGGGGGAAGCCCCAGCATCTGGACCCCTGCGGTGGACCCCCTGGTGCAGGGACAGAGCTTCTCTGGTCTTGGGGCTGCAAGGGGGGTGGGGCAGAAAGGGGTGGGGGGGTGGAATGGGGAGGACCCTGGGTGGAACAGAGATGGGCCCTGCCCCCAGGGAAGGGACAGAAAGGGGTGTGGCTGCAGGCAGAAGGAGCAGAACAGGGGCAAGCCGCAGGCAGAAGAGGCGGGGGGGGGGGAGGGCTCCCCACTTGCTCTGGTCTAGGGCCCCAGGAAACCTTAATCTGCCTCAGCAAATAGGTAACTTTAGTCCCAGACTGGCTGTTGGGACCAAACCTTGCTCATAGTCACTGCAGAAACCTAAATGTTCGTCCACCATTAGATATCTCCAACAATGTGATCCAAAGCTGTCACATCTCAAACCCGGCAGAACCCCCATAAACTGCTGTGCTATACCCTCTGTTCAGTTATGTCTGTTGTTACCAAGAGGTTAGATTCTAAATGAAAAAAAGCGGGGTGCAAAAATTCGAAACATTTCAGAATATACACCTCTGCCTCGATATAACGCTGTCCTTGGGAGCCAAAAAATCTTACCGCGTTACGGGTAAAACTGCGTTACATCGAACTTGCTTTGATCTGCCAGAGTGCGCAGCCCCATCCCCCCGGAGCACTGCTTTACCGTGTTATATCTGAATTTGTGTTATATCGGGTCGCGTTATATCGGGGTAGAGGTGTACTAGCAGTTAAAACAGAGGGTTAAGACAAGTAAGGACTCCTGGGTGCAATCGCTGCCAGAGTTTTGGGGTGTGACCTTGTGCAGGTCACTCAGATCTGTGCCTTGGGTTCTTCACCAGTGCATAATTCATTAATACTACTCTCTGAATAAAGCGGAGGTGTGTTATATTTCTGTGTCCTGAGTACTTCATCTCTTGATACTAGAAGACATGTTGGTGCCCTTTTCCTGCTGTTTGCAGAAAGACTCAGTTAATTTACAGATGCTTGGAGAGGGTCCCATCTTTGTATTCAGAACTGTTGAAAGACCTGTGCACAGGCCCTGATGGTATTTTTAGAATTTGTGTCAAGAAAAAAAATTATATGGGACAGGTTAGCTGATGATTGGCGTTGTCTCCAGCACTGACTAGGGGTGGCTAACCCTGCTTTATTTGTGGAAACTCTGATGTCTAACAAAAAAAACCTGTTTAGGGTTTTGTTCAAAACTGCAGAGGTAATGTAAAAATTGTCAAACGCAGCTTTGATGGAGAAAATAACTCTATCAGCAATCAAATGGGGGGAAAAGACAGGTTGGTGTTATACATATGCATTAATGTGGTTATGATATAAGAAGAGTCAGGCAGGATGTCATTACTAAATCAGCATTTTTCAGATTGCATTGGTATATCTATGGGCTCTTTCCTTTGTCAAAGTTTGAAAGAGAAGATGCTATATACACAAAGCAAGAGACTTGTATATTTGTCTGTCTTTGGCCTGATGCTTGTTACAATGATGATTGTACTAAATTTAGCCTCTTGCTAATTTTTTGCATTTTTAAAAATTTTTTGTGTTTTTAATGAAAAATCAATAAAGCAAAAACAAAACAATAACCCAAACTCAGTGCTGCTTTCCTATCTCCTGTGGGTTTGGTCAGGCTTTGTTAATTTAATGCTTTCTGAGCACTCTGCAATCCTCGGATGTAAGATGCTGTAAAAGTCCAAAAGTTTAATATCAGGTTTGCCATATGTCTGCTCTTGGCTGGGACATGCCTCTTCTGCTGTGTACATTGTGTTCTGAAACAGTTACATAACAGGAATATAGGATCAAGATTATCTCTGTCACAGATGATAAGACTACATATCTATGTAATCTGTTTATTGGTTTATGAATCTCAGGTCCTCCAGGGAGTGTCACAAATCCACATGATATCCCTAAATGATTTTATATTTGGATATCTTATTCTGCTGAAAGATGGATACAATAGAAATGTCAGTCAGTTTTCTTCTGGTGAATGGAGGACACTCCTGTTTTCATATAAGGTGTTTCTTACTTGTAAGTGTCTAGAACATCTTAGGGAAGATAGTTATAGAAAATGAATATTTTTGTGTGTGTGCGCAAAATCAATCCTGTTTTTGATTCAACACTCATGTAATACTTGTAGATTCACACAGTCTCTCCCAAGTAGGATTTTCCTCACATGGGAACGTTTAAGTCCTGCACCAACTCTGAACTGTGCCCACTTGAGAGGAGTTAATTGGGGTGAATGTTGTGAAGACCATTCAGCAGTTCTAATGGGGAAGAGGGTTTGGCTGATATGCAGGTATATTGGATAAAATTAAAAACTGTCCCATGGGAGCAGTCATATTCAGAATTGGAAATGGCGGCGGGTGTTACTAATGGATAAGGTTCTGTTAGTGCTGCAGTACGGCTGCCAAAATAAAACAGTGGCGCAGAAAAGAACTCTGGTTACGTCTCCTAAGCGTGAACATCTCTTTTACACTCGCTCGTCACAGTTCTGGGATGGTTGTGTTTTTTTTTTTTTTGTTTTTTGTCCTCACCATGCAGTTCTTTAATCTCTTTTTACAGCCCCAGCAATTAGTGATGCACACACTTGTTACACCCACCTAAATGTCCTGGGTTCAACAGTTGAATTCACACCCAAACATTACTGGACTAGTGTTCTGCTTAGACAGTGTGTGTGTGAGACAGAGAAAGAATAGAAAGTCCAGTTAGACAGTAATGGGGAAATGGTGCAGAGAGGGTAACAAACAGGGATACACTCTTTAGAAAGTAGAGGGAAGAGGAAAAAATACCTGGAGTATCAGTACAGTGGGTGAAATCTTAGCTCTATTGAAGTCAATGGCAAAGCTTCCATTGTCATCCGATATTATGTATGTATTTGTTTTGTGGTATGCACAGAAGCTCCAGTCATGGACCTGGCCGCTTGCTTCCCTTTAGGTAGAAAAACAAGTTTAAAAAATATTGACTCCCTCTTCGGATAAAAAAGATTTTTGGGTGAACTCAGACTAATTATACGAATCTAAAAAGATTGAAGTTCATGAAACCCAAAGCTCTATCCTTACATCATTCTGTCTTTATTAGATTTTCACAAGGAAAAATATTGATCTTCAGATTTTTTTTTCAAAATTCAAGTTTGTAAAATATATGAGAGAGATCGATATAGAAACTCAAAAATTTTCCAATATACTTACCATGTTGGATAGAATATTACTTGGATTATATACTCTACATTCAAGCCTCTAAACCGTAGGAAAGAATGCAGTGTAGAACCTATAAAAACACAAATCGCTCTTTGGTATGAAAATAAGGTAAATATAGCCATAAACAAAAGCAGTAGGCATAATTATCCTTTCACTATTGTAACGACAGCGGCTAAAAATTCTCCTTTAGATCTTTTTTGGACAATACCTGTGCTGAGAGGAAGATACCTGTATCATCACTGAGTTTGTTAGAAACTTTTAATGGCTACATTTCATTAGCGTTTTTGCACCACTCTAGTGGTGAAAGTTACTGAATAGCTCCATAGCCGCCATAAAAACACATTTACACAATGCTCAAAGATGACCCTGGATCATAAATGGAGAACCTCTATTTTAGACTATAGGGAGAACATTGTTACAGGAACAATAGTAGAAATGTTTGCATTGTTGATGAGCAAAAAACACTGTGGCAGTACAGCTGAAGAAAATGGGGCGGCTCTAGGCACCAGCAAAGCAAGCACCTGCTTGGGGCAGCCCATTTGCAGGGGTGGCAGAACCAACAGGGGGCTCTGGGAGCTGTAGTTCCTTGGTTAGAGCCAGCCCTGGAGCAGGGAAAGACCTACATTTCCCAGCATTCCCTTGGCCACTAGCAACTGGAAAGGAAGGAGGGGGACCTCATGCGGCAGCGTGCTGTGAGTGGAGAGTGGTAGGGATACCGTATTTTAACATTCAAAACACAGGACACTCCAGGGGGAGGGAAGCCCCACCATCCACTCCCTCCGACTGCCCCCCACAGAAACCCCAACCCATCCAACCCCCCTGCTCCCTGTCCCCTGATCACCCCCTCCTGGGACCCCTGCCCCTAACTAAGCCTCCCTTTTCCTTGTCCCCAACTGCCCCCTCCTGAGACCCCGCTACCTGTCCCCTGACAAACCCCTGGGACTCCCATGCCTATCCAACTGCTGCCTGTCCCCTGACTGCCCCCCCGACCCATCTAACCCTCCCTGTCCTTTGACTGCCCCCCCGAACCCCCTACCCCTTCTCCAACCCCCCAGCCCACTTACCGTGCCACTCAGACCAGCATGTCTGGCTCCACGCAGCACCAGACACGCTGCTGCATACATGCTGCCGTGCTCTCCCGCGGAGCCCACAGCCCCCCCCCCCGCACGCACCCAGCACCTGCCTTCCAGATTTGAACACCTCAAAATTCAGGAGTGCTCAAGCTCAGTTTGGGCAGCTGTTACTTCATTTCTCCCAAATCAAATATACTGATCCACTGTAACTTGCTGTAGAAAAAGTAGGATAAAATTGAGAAAGAAATGCTTCTCAGTGGTTATTAGGACTGGAATTGCTGTTTTCAAAAGCCATTGCCTTTTTTTTGTTTGTTTAAAAGGAAGACAGTGATATTGCACTGGTAAATTCCCCATAGAAAGAAAGAGTGGAACAAAAGAATAATAAAGGCACCTCAACTTTTTCTCATTTATGTAGGACGGTCTTATAATATGCATATCCTCCAATCAAACAAGTTGAAAATTGTTCCACTTTACTGCAGTTCTGTAACCACATGGGAACCAATCCTGTCTGTGTTCTGTGCACATCTAAAATTCCTGCTGAATGACCTGCCCTGGGAGCAAGTTACCAGTGACCCAGGGCTGCGGCGGAAGGAGGGTGTAGGTGTGTGTGGGGGGAGAGCCCAGGGCTGGGGCGGCAGGAGGTGTGTGTGGGGGGCACTGGTGGGGGGGATGGGGGGAGGGCATTGGTGGGGGGGACAGGGGGAAGCCCAGCGCTGGGGCGGCAGGGGTGTGGGTGGGGGGGAGCCCAGGGCTGTGGTAGTAGGGGTGTGGGGGGGGGGAGCCCAGGGCTGGGATGGGGGGCAGCCAAATTTTTTTTCTTGGGGCAGCAAAAAACCTAGAGCCAGCCCTGCTTCCTGCTTCAAAAACACCTTGCTAAAAGCAGCTTTGGAGGAACGACGTTCCAAACTGGTGAATCAGACTATTTTAGGACTAGCTCCTAATATGTTTGTGCTAATTCATGTATCTGAGCTGTAGGCACTGACTAAAAGAACAGATGATTGAAGCAATATTTAAACATGGGGTCAGCCTCCTGAAAATACTCACTGCAAATATTAGCATATTTACAGGAACTGATATAGGCTGGTAGAATTAACCAGAGCCAACACCTCCTTTTATGTCATAAAATAGACATTTCCAGTCTGTATCTACAATGTTGTTTTCTTTTCTAATCTCAGCCTTGAACTTTTTACTTTCCTTGCTTCCCATCACTATATTAAGTTCCATTTAGCTTATCTATTATCTGCCATTATAGGCGTGATATAGCACAGTGCATAGCTGTGCAAATTTCTTTCTGCATGTTAGCTGCTGTCCTCCACCCCAGAGGTGGCTGCCTCTGAATAATTGTATGAAACACTTTGGGAACTATGAAAAGCACAGTATTTTATTTGTCTTATTATGCAACATGCCTGTCATCAATGCTAGGCACACTGACCATTTAACACAGAAATAAACAATTTATAATGTTAGTTCAAGGTTGATATCAAGGCACAATATCCTCATCAGAAGTTGATAATAGATGATTCTTAGAACGTACTGTATGAATTGTTTAAGAGCTGGTGCTTGTTTTAGTACTTTTAGGTGAAAGAAGTGTCAAACATTACTAGAAACAAAATCTGTCCAACCAAGTGTAACTTTTCATTTTATAATGCCATATCCTTTTTTTTTAGAGCCTTTAATTTGTTCGGTTATCTGTTAAACTCATATCCAATAGATATTATCAATATGAATATGTCTGCAATTGGTTTTAACACAAGGATTATTTAACCTTACATGGTGGTTAACTACAAATCTTCCTCTCTCTTTTTTTTTTTCTTTTTAGAGTCAAGTTTTTTACTGGGAAATGCCCAGATTGTGGACTGGCCCGTAGTTTATAGTAATGACGGTTTTTGTAAACTCTCTGGATATCATCGAGCTGACGTCATGCAGAAGAGTAGCACTTGCAGGTATGTAGCCTCGGTATATTTACAAACTAATTATTTATATTGAGTGAAAATTAGTACTCTGCTAAAATGTTTAAATGATCTTGAAAGCCTTAATTTAAAAATGATCTGTTAAAAGTCGCAAAATTACCAGTAAACTATTTAAGGTACCAATGCAATCAATAGAGTTTATAACTATAAAGGTTGGATACTGCACAGTGCTGAGCACCTTGTCTCTGATCCAGCAAAGCACTTAAATGCGTGGTTAACTGTACGCATGAGTAGTTCCATTGACGTCAGTAGATCCACTGAAGTCAATGGAACTAATTGAGTGCTGAAAGTTTAGTACATGCTTTTGTGCTTTTGCTGGATCAGGGCCAGACTGCTAAGCATGTTGTAGGATTGAAATGAATGAATGAAAAGAGAATATTTCTGATGATGATATAGATTTGTTTTTACTTTATAACATTTACCAATGAATATATTTTCTGCCATCCATGTTTTGAAAACAAGCTAGTTCTTCCTTTAATTAGCTTCCGGTTCCTGAGTTCAGGAATTTGTGACTTGCCTTGTAACAGCTGTTGATGGTATAAACGTTCTGAGCAGTGCAGGAATGAAGAAAAATCTTCAGTGGAAAAGGAAAATTTTAGAGACTCTGGGCTAGGTTCTCCTTTGCCTTGGAATTGCTCCTGATTTACACCAGTATCAGTGAGGTCACAGTTGGGCCCTGTAATGAATTTGAAAGAGACGTGCAGACATGGTAGGATGTTTAAAAACTGGGTTTTAGTCCATACAAGTGGAAGATTTTTACTAGTTTCGCTCTAACTGACTCACAAGAGGCCTACCCCCATGAGCACACGGAGGTGCAAACTGCACTTTCTGTCACCATCGGGGCAGTTACCCCTAGGAGCAGGTGGACGTACTGTCACCCCTTGTCTGGTGGTCTGCCAGGAGAGGACAATTTTAATTTATGGCCGGACATCCATCCTAGCCTCCTCAACTGAGTGCCTGGGAGATGCTCTGGGAGAGCTCTGAATCCCTCGGAGATGCTTTCTGTGGACTGGGTTAGCCAACTCCAAGCCCCATAAAGCATGTGCACCACCAATCCTGGCAGAGCGTCCGCTGCCCGGGGCCTACACCTGGTTAGACTGCTGGTAACTGAAGCAACCCAGGGAGCAAATCTGACTCTATACGTGCGGTACGTTAACTACCATTCCATTTTCACCAAGAGGCAACAAGCACATTGCTAATGGGAAAACGTAGCCTGCTCTGCTTTCCTCTATTGAGGAGGAGGGGAAACCTTTGGAATCCAAGATTCCTGAAAGTATTCAGGCTTCCTGTAGCAGACAATGGTATAGAAACAAGCTTGTGATGTTACCATGCCATATTGAATACAGGCAATAGCAAGCAAGTTTACAAACTCATGGGGGCTGACGGAGATAACCTCATCACAGCCATCCCAGATGCACTGATAGAATTGCCCTGTTGCACTCCCATGATCACATCTACGTTTTCTTTGTACTGAGACACATCTATATAAGCTACTTGCTGCCAGCTGAGCCTCTTTCCCACAGCTCTGAATTAAAACCATAACAAGTACAGAACAGAACTATAAGAGAATTTTATTTAAACACCTTTGAAACGTGAGGACTTATGAGTTCTCCTATTAAAAATACCCCCTGAATTATACTTCAGATAGTGAAGGTGCCAAAAGGTTTGTTGCCTAGCAGTGTTTTTGTGCATGTTTATGTGTTATGGGTATAACATGTGGAGCAGTCTCCCACCTTTTCTCTCTAAGGATGTAAAAGTTTATATGGGGTTAAATTCACCCCTATGGAGAGAGCCGGCATGAGGCCTGTGCACCATTTAAGTCCCTTGTAAGCCCTGTTTCAATGATGAAAATGGTCCATGGACGTTGGGTATGTTGGCACTGGGGCTGGAAGGTATAACTCAAGTGGACATACCCTCACTAGCTCTGATGAAGCTAGTATGCTAAAAATAGCAATGTTGTCCTGGTGGCATGAGCGTGGGAGTGGCTAGCCACCCCGAGTAGGTACCTAGGATCTTGGATGGGATTGCATTCAGGGCAGCTGCTTGCACCGCTTTGATTAAAATTCTTATTTAGCTCTGATTGAGCTTGTGTGAGTATGTCTACTTGAGCTGGAAGTTACATCTTTCAGCTCCAGTATAGATACCTCCATTGTGTTGGCCCTCTTCACCAGGTCACTCTTATGTTGTTCTTGAGTAGGAGGTTAGTAGGGTAGACAGGGCTGCTTTCTAATATAGACTCCATTTTTTTTCTCTTCACTTCCGTCTGTCTATTTTAGCAACCACCTTTTCATTCAAAGACTGGGTCAGACTCTTTTCTATGCCTGATCCTTAGCTGGTTGAGTTACACTGAGCAGTGTGGAGATTTCCACATGCTCCAGGGGCTCAGAATGCCGCCTCAGCGGAAATTCCAATCTTTGCTGGTACATGGGGTATGAGGCTGGGATCGAAAAGTTATCCAAAAGGTTTAATGTCCAATGCATGCCTTTTCAGACAGGAACAGTTTTGAAGCTACTCTCTAATAAAAAGTTGTGCTGCTGTATGAAACAGAACAGTTTTTGGGTGGACTGTGGCTTTTTGGGTTTACTCACTTGAGCATGTGGTGTTGAGGATGAGAAATACAGTAGATGACATCGAAGAGGGATTGTGAAGATGATAGCCAATAAATGTCTGGTTTTTTTGATAGATGGTGTAATTTTAATCAACATGATACATAAGATTTTATTTTCTAAATTGGGTTCTCAGTCTACATGTGTTAAGACTGATTGCTACATCGTGTGTGTCCAAAATAGAATTATTTGAGATATAACATAGCATTAGCTGGATTAAAGCAAAGCAGATTTCTGATGCTATGGGATCAGAGTGCTATGGTGCTACATTTATATTGCTTTTCAGGACAAAAATGTATACAGATACAGAGAGATACATAATGTAAAACTTTTCAGACTCTAGGCTCTGATTCTTGGGGTGCAGTTTAGCTGTGCTTGGTGCAGGTCCTGAGTATGGTGGAGGACAAAGATAGTTTTATTCCACTATTGTGGCTGTCAGTTTGAAGGTGGGCCAGTTTGTCCCCCAGTGCAAGTTAGAGCAGACCTGAGGCTGCTCTAAAATTTATGCCTGGCTGCCAGCAGCCCCAAGTGGCTATTCCAGCAGCTGGGAATAGCTAGAGTACAGAGACGCACCCACAGTCATGGCCCTCACACCAGGAGCCTCGACATTAGCTCTACACCACTTGGGGATACCTCCTATACAATAGCAGTTCCCATCTGGCTAGATCGACTGGCTTTATGGCACATTGTAGCATCTGAGTGGTACAGAGTACCCAGCATGGAGGTGAGAATTGGGCAACCAGAGCTTTGAGCTACAGGGATATAAATATGTTTTTGATTGGCACATATCACGCCAGAAATTGTGTGCTTAATTGTGCACACAATAGCATTGTCACACACACAGAGACACAATTTTTTCAGCAGGTGGAACCTTGTGAGTTGATGAATATTGTGTCCCAATGAAATTACAACTGGGATGGCCTGAGGGGCCGCTGCAGTTTCAGTATATTTAGGCTGCAATTGCACATTCAAACATTCTTTACTTCCAGTTGCTCTAGGAGCTTAAATTGCACTTAGAGAAATATTTCTCTTGTATTTATATGTGCTCATGCAAATTTAGATCTTACCGAGTAAATTAAAAGAATAGGCTGTTAGAAAACCTTTCTGAAAATTATATGGTATTGTTAGTAGTAGTCTCAAAATATAATTTCAATGGTCCTTGGTAGCCATTGATTCCTCTGTGCAAGAACTCATGAAAACACACTCCCATTGAACACTTGGTTAGTAGAGGTGCCCCAAGCATTGTACATTTGGCATTGTCCGGGGGCTGCTCCATTCCTCTCTTTGCCTTGCCTGTCTCCACAGGCTTGGCTCAGGCCTAGGTGTGGCCTACAGTTTTCAGATTAAACTTGAGCTTCCCTGGGTTCCCTTAACATTTTGAGTGAGTCTGTGCGCCCTGGCGGAACCGAACGCAAAGGGACACAGTATTAGGGGATCATAGCTCTTTATTGAACCGGTTGTTTACAGGCAGCATGATCAGGGAAATTGCTGCACTATTCTAATTCAGTATCTCAGGGGAGTGAGGGAAACATTCACTCCTGGTTTGATCTATTGCTGTTTAAATTTGGATGAAAAATCTGTGGGTAAAATCCTGGCTCTGCTGAAGTCAATGGCAAAACTTCCATTGATTTCAGCAAGGCCAGGATTTCACCCCTGTATGTCTAGTGAATGGACATCAGTGTTCAAGAATAATTAAACTTGACATTGAGATGGTTTCTCATTTACACTAAAGGCCCCTTATACTGTCAGGGTGGCACAAAGAGGCCTTGTTGTGAACGAGACTCAGGAGTTTCCACTGAGGTTTATTATAAAGGATGCTGTGCTTTAACTTGCAGACTTTTGAAGCTTCTAATTCGCGAGTTGGTGGCCGTTGTTCATTTTGGGTGAATCCTTTTCAAGGTGGCATTGGCCAGCATAATGCTGTCGTGCCCCTTTTCATCTAATGCCCCTTGATAAACAGGTTTAGGTTTAGGATCCTGCCATGCTTTGCCATTCACCCAGCCTTCAGAACCTCACAGTATTATCCATTAACACGAACAGGGCACTACTGGTGACACCACCAGCAGCGGTCTGAAACTGACTAGGAATACAAGAGTCCTGTGCCCACTCAGAGCTGCACTGTATTGAATGGTTCTTCTGTTTCGGGGGGTGCTTGGGAGGGAGATAAGAACACAGACAAGATAAATACAAATTGACCTGCTTAAGAAAGAGAAACATTTTGTCTAAAGTTGCTCCTTTCTGCGACTATCTCAGTGAGTCTTATGTGTCTGCGATACGTCCATCATGTAGATTGTAAGATCCCCAGCATGGGGTGGTCTTGATATTTGACTTGTACAGTGTGCTGTTGACGCTTGACAAGTAATAAATGACAACAACTGGTGGCAGAGGAAGACAATGTGCTTGATAAAGGAGTAGGGATGGGAGTCCCCCTGGTTTTTTTTTTAAACAGAGGGGGAGGGGGAGAGAATCAAAACTAAATTAAATCTGTGATAAACAGAGCTCTTATGTAACTTGTATGGCAGAGTTGCTTTGTAAGTTCCCTGTGCACCTGATACTAAAAACTGTCAATTGAAAAGTTTAGTTATTGAAGCACAAGACCTTAAAATGTTTCCTTACATGGGAAAATATTGTAAGATTTGAACTTTAGAGACTGACTGCTGTCATAAACTGATTTTCTTGTAAACATACAGTTGATTGATCATATTCAGCAGGGTTGGATAGTTACTCCTTAATACCTAATATCCCCACTGTACAAGATGCTGAATACGGCTAGTCATTATACCTCTAATTAATATTGATTGTTCCTGCACTTATAAACCACATAAACACTTGAGCGGAATCTTTTTTCTGTAGTCTCGTACTAAGGGGAAAATTGTTTTAAATCTCTGGAACAACACAACAGAAAATTCAGTTGCATGACACATTATGCTAAACCTCTGGGTCATATTTTTATTTTGCCCTGTCAGTGCATTAAAGAGAACAGATTAAAAAGAAATGAAACATTCCAACCTTAGTTGTTGTCACCTCAAATGTAAATGTAGAAAACATTATCAGCTGAAATTATAAATAGAAAACAGGTCATTTGAAAATATTCTGTCTGCAGTATGTTGTGGAATTATCTGAAAGACAGCCATGTATTGATAGAAGTTGGATTCTAGGTTGGTGGTGAATTCGAAAAATGATGACATTATTGAGTGGTATCTTGTAGAACTCTGCTGATTTGGTAAAACAGATTGCTGGCATCAGTCATCACAGAAAAGTCCAGTAGCATCTCCTTAATAATTTGCACTGGTGACTTAGTAATGACATATACTATATCAGTGCCTGCCTTTGTTTTGCTGTGAATAACTTCCTTTAGTATCCCACAAATATTATAGGACGTTTTTGATCTACAGGCCAGATTCTGATCCCATGCCTCGCACTGAGTAGCACCTTACTCTGTGAGTATCCTCTTGACCCAGTAGAACTACTGTACTGGTTTGAAAAACTGCTTACCAGTAGTGGAGTAAGGAGTTCACAGTCCCTCTAACACAGTCAAGTCACTAACAACTTCTTATTTTGTTGTTTCTTGCAGCATAAGTGTAAAATAAATCTCAGTTTACTGAAGCTCTGATGGTTTGTCAACCAATAAAAGAAAAACTTCTTTTAAACTGTAGAGACACTGGTAGCCTTATTTCCTCCTTTATTTTTAATTTTCATGGAGGTTTCTGTTGTGGATTTCCATTCCAACTCAAAATGCCTGTGAACAAAGAAAATGGCAATTAAAAGTATGTTCATCCAAGTGTTTGACAGCTTTTATTCTATCTTCCTTTTTCTTGCAGTTCTTTAATTGTAGATCTGCATAGAACAGTCTTCATTTATTTTTGGTCCTGGGGAAGAATAACCACGAGGGCTCAGATGTTCTGTTATGAAATTCAGTCTTTTCGGGTATGTCTCTACTGCAGCTGGAAGGTGTGATTTCCCACCCAGGTAACTCCCGGCTAGCTCAGTTTGAGCTGGTGCGCTAAAAATAGCAGTGCGGACATGGCAGCACGTTTGGCAGCTCGGGCCAGCCACCTGAGTCCAAGCCTGCCTGGGCCGCCACTGTGGGCCAAGCTCGGGCTGCGATGCCCACACTGCTGTTTTTAGCACAGTAGCTCAAGCTGGACTAGCGTGAGTCTGTCTACCCACGCTGTGAATCACACTTCTCAGTCAGGTCAGCACACGGGTGTTTGGGAGCCTGGGGCAAAATCTGAAACGGAGGCCCTCCCACCTTCCAAAAAAATTGTCCCTGAGAGGAGGACCTGGGGAGTGGTGGAATATTGGAGAGGAGCCTCCCCTGCAACCCCACAGTGCTGGCTCCAGTCCTACAGGGCTGGGTCCAGCTCCCTGCTTCGGGTGTTGTGACCTGGCTCATGGGCTTGCAGCATCACTCAGTTTGGACTGGTGGCCCCTCCATTGCGGAGTGGCGGCTGGGCCAAACCTGAATGGTGCTGCAATCCCACGCATCAGTTTTCCTTGCGCCCTCCTTTTCCCCCAGGTGGCCCTGCTCCCAGCTGCAGTGTAGACATACCCTTAGAAGTAAAGTCAATGGAGCGTGCCCATTTATACCAGCCTCCTTTTGAAAAACTCCAGTGAAGAAGCTTAGGCAGTCTGTTCCTTTGTCCTACAGTTCTTAGAGTTAGGAGGTTTTTCCTGAGATTTAATCTAAACCTGCTATGCTGTAGTTTGAACCCATTGCCTCTTGTCCTGCCCTCTGAGACAAGAGGACAACTTTTCTCCCGTCTTTTTTATGGCAGCCTTTCAAGTATCTGAAGACCACTATCATATCCCCCCCCCCCACATCTCCTCTTTTCCAGACTAAACATACCCAGTTCCCTCAGCCTTTGCTCATATGACTCGCATTCCATCCCTTTGATCATCTTTGGCTCTTGCCTCTGGATCCTTTCCAGTTTCTCTACATCCTTTCTATACATTGGTGCCCAAAACTGGACACAGGACTCCAGCTGAGGCCTAACCAGCACTGAGTAGAGTGGTACTATCACCTCCCGTGACACGCATGCTATGCCTCTGTTAATGCAACCTAAAATGGCATTTGCTTTATTTGCAACAGCGTCACGTTGCTGACTCATGTCGAGGTTGTGATCCACCACAACTCCCAGATCCTTCTGAGCAGTGCTGCTGCCAAGTCAGTTTCCCCACCATTCTGTATTTGTGTGTTTGGTTTTTCTTCCCGAAGTGTAGCACCTTATATGTGTCTTTGCTGAATGTCATTTTGTTGTCTATAGCCCAGTTCTTCAATTTATCAAGATCCCTCTGAATGTGAGCTCTATCTTCCAAAGTATTGGCAACCCCTACTAGCTTTGTGTTATCCTCAAACTTGATCGGTATGCTCTCCATACTTACATCCAGGTCATTAATAAAGGTGTTAAACAACACCAGACTCAGAACAGATCCCTGTGGGAACCCCCTGTCATAGGTTTGTTCCCCACTTTTAACTTTAGCGTCCAAAAGGTAGGGACCTGCATGGATCCTTCTAAGCTTAAATCCTAGCTTAGATCTGGTAATGCTGCCACCAGCCAGAGATTAGTGTCTGGCACACTTTCTGTTCCCCCAAAACTTTCCTGGGGAACACAGATCCAAACTCCTTGGATCTTAACACAAGGGAAACTTAACCATTTCTCCCCCTTTCCCCTCCCTGGGTTGCCTTGAGAGACTCCACAATGATTCAAACTCCTTGAATCTAAAACAAAGAGGGATTCACCTTCCCCCCTCCTCTCTTCCCCCCACCTATCCCTGGTGAGTCAGACTAATCCCCTGGTCTCAAACAAGGGAAAAATCAAACAGGTTCTTAAAAAGAAAAGCTTTTAATTAAAGAAAGAAAAAGTAAAAAACTATCTCTGTAAAATCAGGATAAAAGTGTACAGGGTACAGCTTACAAAAACTAGAGGGACTCTAGTTTAAGTACAGGTACAGCAAAGAGGTAAAATATTGTTCCAGCAACACACATTTGCAAATACAGAAATTAATCAAAAAACGAATCCGCCTTTCTAATACTCACTATACTGAATAGAAGAGAATATTTCAGGAAGCTTGGAGAGCCTGGATATACGTCTGGCCCCTCTTAGCTCCAAAGAGAGAACACCCCCCAAAACAAAGAACACAAACAAAGACTTCCTTCCACAGAGATTTGAAAGTATCTTGTCCCCTGATTGGTCCTCTGGTCAGGTGTTAGCCAGGTCCACTGAGCTTGTTAACCCTTTACAGGTAAAAGAGACCTTAACCCTTAACTATCTGTTTATGACACCCCCCAATTATGTATTCACTTAATGGTAGTTCCATCAAGCCCACATTTCTCCAGCTTACTTATCAAATGTCATGTGGGACTGTGTCAAAAGCCTTGCTGAAGTCCAGGTATGTTATGTCCATCATATTCCTCCTATCCAACAAATCAGTTACTTTCTCAAAGAAGGAAATCAAGCTGGTTTGGCATGATTTGTTCTTGGTAAATCCATGCTGGCTGCTAATGATCACCCCTTCATTCTCCAGGTATTCGCAAATTGAATGTTTATACATTGCTCTAGTATCTTACTAGGTATCGAGGTTTGGCTGACTGCTCTATAGTTCCCCAGTGCCTCCTTTTTCCCCTTTTCAAAGGTGGACGCTATGTTAGCCTTTCTCCAGTCTTCTGGGACCTCTCTTGTCATCCTTGAGTTGGTAAATATTATTGCCAGTGGCTCCAAGATTTCTTCAGCTAATTCTTTTAGTACCCTTGTGTACATAGCATCTGGCCCTGCTGATTTGAATCCATTCAAATTGGTCAGAAGATCTGATGTGTTCTTTACTTTTTTCCAATCTGCATCCCTTCCCCTTTATTATCTATAGTAACTTCACTAGTCATCTGGTCACACGATATTTTTTGTGAGAAGACTGAAGCCAAGTAGATATTGAGCAGCTCTGCCTTTCTATCATCCTCCATTCCCAGCTCACCTTCTCCATTGAGCAGCATACCCGTACCATCCTTAAGTTTGCATTTATAGCCGCTTAGTGGAGGGGAGGAGGAGGAATGTACAGATGCATTTTAGTACTTTTTCCAAACAGTGTGATACAAAAATTAATTGAATAACATGAAATAAGTAAATGTATTTGCGTATTTCTTAGGAGTTGCGTAATAGTCTAGCAGTTTGGTTTCTTGTGCAATAAAAAGGCAATTCATCGAGTTCTATTTTATTCCACAAATTAGGCAAGTGAGGTAAATATAATGTAACTAAACTTCAGAGCAGTTTAATGGAGTTTTGCACATTTACATCAGCACAGGGAATTTGAACCAGGGATGCTCTTCCATTGAAATTCACCCTGCCAATATGAATGACAGGTGCTGGCACTTATATAATTGATGTTGGGCATGCACTATTTGAAAGGTGTAGTGTTGAACAGGGTAGCTCGGGAATTGATCCAGCAAGGCACTTAGACACAACTCTAACGTGAAGCGTGTGAGTTGTCCCAGTGATTTCCTTCCCACTCACATGGGATAAATGCAAACTTGACTTGACGTCAGTGGGACAATTCATACTCTTAAATTCCCCAATCCAGCACAACTTTTATTTGCAGGCGAATTGCAGCCTTTATTTCTTGTTTGGTGAAATCCTGTCTTGATTCAGAATCAGACCTTTATAAGTAAACTCTGATTACCTGAATGTCTTGGGGTACCTCTGGATAATTTTAGAGAACGGAACTTGGTCCCTGTCTGAATTTTGGATTTGGGGCATGGGAGCAAATTTTGGGTAACTCAACGTTCTCATAACTGATGCTTGGATCATCAGGACTTATTGGTAGTGGATTCCATTCTGCCTCACAAGTCTAAAGGGTTCTAAGAGGATTTGAGAATCTGCATGGCTTTTGTTGAGTTTTCTTCTCCACTTTATCATTTTGTCATTGTAGCATTTTTACGTGTTGCCCCAGTGGTAGTAATAGGATCTGCTTTTGTATATTGTCAGCTCTTTTTTTAACATTCTAGCCTTGAATGTATACCTAGAAAGTCACTTATATAAAACGTAAAATGACAGCACATAAATCTTTCTTACAATAAATAAGCAGCCACGATTGTTTGCTTTATAGGTTTCATGGCAATCTTGGAATACCATAAATGTTGATATGAGGTGTAACTCATAGTTACATTTCAGTGGATGACAATTACAGCATAGCCAATGTTTATAAGTTGTTACTTGAGTGTGGAAAAAAACAGAAATGGATTTTTCTTTTCCAGTTTTATGTATGGGGAACTGACGGATAAGAAGACCATTGAAAAAGTCAGACAGACTTTTGACAACTATGAGTCAAACTGCTTTGAAATTCTTCTGTACAAGAAAAACAGTATGTATAACATTGTATGCAACTGGTGGTAATTGACAGTAAAATTTTTTAAATGAATAATTGAGCAATACCAATTTTTCTTTTAGCATTTGTGTGGGAGTTTGGGGCAAGGTTTTTAAAAGTGACTAGTGGTTTTGGGTGCCTTAATATTTGAATGGGCAACTTGACACCCTTTAAAAGGCTCTGTTTTTTAGCGGGTGGGTGCTCAGCACTTTCTGAAAGTCTGGCTCCTTTAAAATGCCTCAAGTGAGGACCCCAGAAACACAACTCGTTTCTGAAACTTTTGGGGTATATGAAGGTGATCAAACTAGGTACATTGGTAGGAAGCACTGTGCGAGGTGCTCCATGCAGTTCGGAGAATGTCCCTCAATCATGAGCTGGAACACTCATGTCCCAGGTGTCTATGGTCCTGTCACTTGTGCCTACTGATTTGATGGCTCTATGATGCGTAAAGATACCCGTTAGGAACTTGGATGAGACCACCAAACATAAGACCCAGTCAAGAATTAGTACAAGGTTACCGGAATGCAGAGGACAATGTAGTAACTCAACAATGTGACCAATTCTCTCCTTCAGCTGGCTCGCCTCTCCAGCAGGTTTCAAGGACTGGAGATGATTTTACTTCAGAGTCAGGTTGCCACTACATATTGCCACCCTAGTCTTTCTCGTTAGGTGTTTATGCTGCTCTTGTGCATTGTTCTTGCTCATCAACATTTAACATGATACTGGAAAAAATCTGTCAGTTGTGGATTGGCTGGCAGAGTTTACAGACTCTGTGTTTTTAACTCTTACAGTCCCTCTTTTTTTTTTTTTTAATGCTTGGACTTAATCACTATTCAAAGAATGCTGCTGCCATGAGATCCTGGAAGCTTGACCCAGTAACTTGCATGTTCATTTGGTTGTGTGAGGCCATGTAATATAGGCTGTAGCCTTGTAAGCTGCTCTCCACAGGCAGACCCCTCTGCCTGCATGGAGTAGCTTGCAGGATTGGGTCCATAGCTTTTCCTAGTGTACGTCAGTTGCAGGAAAAAAGTGCACTATAGGAAAGGGCAAATCGTGTTCCAGGGCCTCATCCAATAGTTGTGCAATGTCAGTACAAACACTTCTGTCTCTGATATCTAAGAACAGAGGATTTAAGACAACGCTGCTCCCTGAGATTGTACCTGCTAAGACTTGCTGAAATTATACGTGTGTTCTTTCTACTTCAATTCCAGTTTCCCTTTGTAGAAGAAATCATCCCGTCCTTTGCCTTGCACACACTTAAGCAGTAATAAATTATCCTAAGATTCCCCAAATTCTGCCCACCCGAAGTATTTTAGCAAACTTTTCCATTAAAAGAAGAACAATTGCAGCTCTCACTTCCAGTATTGCTGCAGGTGTCTTGACATGTCCTGTGAATGACACCATTCTGGTCTTTGGCATATGGTCATGTCTGTTCTTTTGCTTTTCTGCTGCTCTGCTCTTTTGTCCATGCACTCTGCCTGATTGCTCCCACATGTTAGCAAAATGTCCTGAGATGGGTTTGCCCTGCATTTCTCCACTGGAGGAGGCTTCTAATGTTTCCACGCCCTGTTTCCAGCTGGTAACGGAATGGATCCCTGGCAATCAACTCTCCCCTTTGCTATTGGGTTATCTTATTAAAAATAAGCTGAAGTGGCAGCTCCTGGTTAATTTCCCTTTTATTTTTAAATAGAAAAGCTAAAAGCTTTCTCCTGATCTCTTTTCCATATCAGGCCAACAACGGCTTTTGCTTAGAAAAGAATATCCCCTGCTTGAGTGGATTGCCTCTCAATAAATCCCTGAAACACAGCTTCCTCATTAAAACATTCAGCTGTGCCCAGATACCCAGCTCTTCTGTCTATAGTTTTTATAAGATATGCAGGATAGTGGAAGGACTTTGTAATAAGAAAATATCCAAGTACAGTCTATAGGGTCATTCTCTGTTCAGTCTTGGATCGGATCCCATCCTTAAATTCAATCTCTCTTGCTCTCTCTCCTCTTCTCCAAAAGCCAAGAATTAAGACTCCTTTTGGTACTAACACTTTAACTGGCTGACTTCTGTCTCAGCAAATGCATTGTCCAGCACTTGGTTCTACCCAGTCGTAATCTGTACCTGGCTTCCTGCAGGTTGGCAAAACGTGACCTCACTACAAAAGCACATGTTAAAGTTAACACTGTAGCAAAAAATAGGTAGTTTCTTCTAGAACACCTGCAGAAAATACAGACTGTTACCAGATTGAGGGGTTTCAGTTTATTCCCACCGGAGGCCAGATGTGTCACCAGCCTTCTGCTCTGAGTTCACTGCACTTTCATAGGCCAAGCGTGAGAACACCCAGTGTTCATTTCAAACCCCACTCTGTGCCTAGCAGTGCTGTGTGTTCTTGCTCATGAGTTGTGTAGGTTTTTCTCCTGAGAGACTCTTTTGGTAGAAACGGAGATTTGTTTGGCTTCTCCTTTGCCTCCAGCATAGTGAGAGGTATTATCCAGAGGCTGCTGCTTTCAGGCATTATCCTCAGGATTGCTGCCCTCAGGCACTTACTTAGCATTTTAAGCTTGCTGTTATGAGGACTGCCTGGTTTCCTTATGTTTATTAGAGTGCCTTCTGCTTTTTAATTAGTTACTTGTCTAAAGAGCTGCACATTACAAACCTCTTAGAAGCCAGTGTTCAGGTCTGTAAATCTTGAGTTGGCCATTGGGAGTTGAAATAATGGAGCAGTCAGCACAGTGTCCCTGGAATAAACCCTAAACCACAGGCCTTCCCTGTGCTTGTACCACTTATTGCTATTGTACTGGTTTAATCACAAACAGTTCAGTGTAGCCACACTAGCCATGGTGAATTGCAGTTTTGACCTTGTCTACACTATCCTATGCTAAACCATTTTATTTGCAGTGCCCTCTGGGCACCTATTCTGCAGTTTCTGGTACAACTCCCGAAGCAGTGCATGGTGGGAGATTTTGAAAGGCCAATGGTGCATTGTGGGCGGACTAGTCTGTGTCCATTACTGGCACCAAAACAGTTCAGACTGAAAACAATTTTTAATCTGGGTGAAAGCATGTCTAATCCAAATGGCATTGTGCATTCTCCTAAGCCATCCTCCAGCATGAGGTCTGAAGATGCTCAAAAGAAGTGGATGCCTGTGAAGTAGCCGATGCTGCCCTGTTTTTGGCCCTTCAGTAGCCTCTGTGGGGAATGCTGAGACATTACGCTGCAGATCTATGGAACCACAGTTAGACCAGCTCTGCTGAATGGAAGTGAAATGTGGGCACAGAGGAAAGCTGAAGAATGTTGGAATGATGTTTTCCATACTCGTGGTCTCCGTCCACTTCTCCATATCAAGTGGCAGGACAAGATCAGAAATGAGGCTATTCAGAAGCCGAACCAGCCACTGTCTCCATCCGCACTGGTTCAGTTTCCATGGCTTTCTTGGCCTGGACATATTATTAGACTAGAAGACCAACCAGTTTCAAAGTGTGTGTACCAAGGAATACTGCTACTTGGCCGACAATCCCATGTTTGCCAAAAGCTACAGTGGTGTGACAAGATTGCCAGGGCTGGATATAAACTGAATATACAATCACACCACCTTAAGCACCTTGCTAGAGATTAATCCATGTGACAGTTTGCTAAGATGCCATGTCCTATGCTGATGACACTGGAGAACCTCTGTGTATGGATGTGAGGTGTTATAAGCTTGCTATGGGGAGCAAATGACTCTCAGGTTTTCTAGTGTAGATAAGGCTTCACTGACAATGCCATTCATACAAGTGAACTGCGTATCTCTAAACAAACTGTGTAGGATCCCAAATCAATGAGAGTAAAATCTACCTCCCCTGCAGCAAATCAGCACACAGCAATAAAACTGAAGTGGTGCACGCTCCTTGTGGTGGCTGACTACACAGGGGTGAATTTGACCCTATAGAGAACAGGACACTTGCTGGTTTACTGGTATATCATGCAGGAGAATTCAGTATATTACATTCCTGCTGTGTGCATATATATCTGCTAACCTAACCACTCCAGCATATTAGGTGCTTCGTTGATTGTTTGCTTAACCAAAGTGCCAGGATTGTAAAATGGTTTTACCTTTAATTCAAATACTAAGAGGAAGATATATCGGTGGGTATATTGTCTATTGGTTAGAACAGCAGAGAGACTGGGAGTCAGACCTCTTGGGCTCAGCTGTGTGTGTGGGGAGGGGCGGGGTATCGTCTGGTGATTAGCCCAGGAGACAGGGAGGCAGGATGGCTGAGCTCATCTCTCAAGCGTTCTTTTTTATGTGTGGAAGAGTATCAAATCTGGGACATTTCACGTTTGACAGCATCTTCCTAATTTACAGAGAAATTAAAAAATGTTGAAAAAAAATCTAAAGCTCGTTTTTTAAAGATGACCAGCAAAGGAAAATCGTAGGTGTCTTTGCCATTTTGATTTGGTTCTCTGTGATGTGTAACATGGATCTTCAAGGTTTTCCTCTCGCCTTGTTTATTACTTTAGAAATATCAGAAAGTTTTGCATACCCTGAGGATGAGACCCACCCAAACTCCAAAGGGGGCAAAGAATGACAGGGAGAGACCAGGCTAAAGGGGGAACAGTAAAACAGTGTTATGGCAGGAATTATTTTGGGGTTCTTCCTTTGATTACTTGTGGTACTTAATTGGATTGCTAGCATTTTCTCATTTTGAATATATTATAGACCCAAACAAACATGGCAAAAGTACAGCTATCTAGAAATGGTTTTCAGATAAATGTACGTAATACAGCATTTAAACCATGAAATGCCCCGTGTAGGAGTTGTGGAAAGCTGGTGTTCTATCACATGCCTCGGTTTCTTTCTCTCTTCTCCAGGGACCCCGGTTTGGTTCTACATGCAAATTGCACCTATAAGAAACGAACATGAAAAAGTGGTTTTATTCCTGTGCACTTTTAAAGATATCACTTTGTTCAAACAACCAATTGAAGATGATTCAACAAAAGGTAATTTTTAAAATAAGTTCTTATTAATGTTAAAACGCATATATTCAAGTTGAACCTCAGAGCAGACGCAAACAACGAATGTGAAGTGTTTCTTGGCTTCAGGAAATACTTAGCAATGTGTAAGAGTTCGGACATCGTTCTGCTATGCTTGTGGTATAAAACTCTAAGATCAAGCACTATGTGTGTAACATTCATTAACAACATGCTGCAGCTGTCCCTAGACATGGTACATCTTTTTTTTCGGTATGGTTTCACTGATTGTTTCAGCAGAGCTAGATTTTGCTTAGATTAGAAACTAGTATCACTTTGAGACACTGCTAGCCACTTTTAATTATTTGTTAAGCTTTACTGTTTTAGGAGATTGAAAATTAAATGTCTTTCCCTAAAGAGATTATACTTTTCCATTTAGTAAACACCTTTTCCCCCCTTGGTGATGAGATACTGATATCTTTTTTCTGTTGAAGGTGAAATTACAACGAAATGGCCCATTTGCTTGTTTCTTGTTTGCCAGCAATGATATCAGCATAGCTCTGGTTGTTGGGTTTATTTGTTAACAGCTGCTGCAGATGGTGTTCATTTGGATGTGCAGTGGCCTATTCAAATAAACACCCAGGGCCAGATCCGCAGCCTTGTCCAAGGACAGCTGCTGGGGAAGGGTGAAAAGGACCTGTTTATACTGTCTCTCTCGATCCTGAGGCATATTCTGGGCTCCATGGCTGCTGTATGCTAAGTTTTTATGTGTGTTCTTTTTCTAATTATACTTAGTGCACACTTGGTTAAGGGAAATAATATCCTGTTGCATGCACATCCAAGATTTGCTTTGCATTTGCTTATCGTTTATTGATTCCTCACCTTCCCCCGCCCCCAACTTGGCAAAGTCTGTGTTTCTCATGAAGAACTATGAACACTCAAAGCTTTAAAGAGAAACTCTTGGTGTCCTCCAAGTGCAAAAAAGCAGGGTCTGAATGATTTTCATACAGTGTGGATAACATCTGATTATCCATGCTCGGGTAACTCGAAAGTTACTGAATATATTTGTCAAGCTGTCTGGAGAGGCTTATGAGCATGTGTGCCAACCTCAGGGCAGACTGTCCAGGAACAGGACATAAACCCCAAACTGGCTGTATGTTCTATCGCTAGATTTCACCAACCAAGTAACAAGTGTGAACTCCTCGGACACTATAACAGCCTTAACATGGAGTCCTAGACAGTCCCCTCGGGCACACTGACCTATCTTGCCACCCAGGCAAGCCTGCCTTTTGATAGATGGTCCCTTACATCAAAAACCACCACAATGTTCAGGTTACTCCCAGTCCCAAAGGACCAGTCACTTTCCCCAGGTCATTTGTACCTTAGAGCGCTCATCAAAGACAATGCTTGTAGCCAATCCTGTATTAAACTAACTAAAAGTTTATTAACCAGGAAAAAGAAATGAGAGAGTTATTTACAAGGTTAAAGCAGGTAAACGTATACACCAAATGAGTTACAGTCTTAGGTATCAAAAAGTAATAGATGTTGCTGTAATATACAGGGCCGGCACCAAGTTTTTTGCCGCCCCAAGCAAAAACATTTTCCCGTGCCCCTCCAGCCCTGCCCCCAACTCCACTGCTTCCCCGCCCCATTCCAACCCCTTTCCCAAATCCCCGGCCCTGCCTCCTCCCCCGAGCACGCTGCGTTTCCCCTCATACCCCTCCCTCCCAGGCAAGCCTGGGAGGGATGGGGAAGAAGCGGAGCGGCGGCACACTCGGGGGAGGAGGCGGAGGTGAGCTGGGGGGGGAGTGGTTCCTCTGCCCCCCCCCGGGGGTTACTTCCTGCGGCCCTCCCCGCCCCCTACTGCCGCAGCTCATCTCCGCTCTGCGGCTCCCCTGAGTGCGCCGCCACCGCTCCGCTTCTCCCCACTCCCTCCCAGGCTTGCCGCAAAACAGCTGATTCGCGCAGCAAGCCTGGGAGGGAGGGGGGAGAAGCAGAGCAGCGGCACGCTTGGGGGAGCAGGCAGCAGTGGAGCGGAGGTGAGCTGAGCGGGGGGAGCGGTTCCTCTGCCCCCCCCCCCACGGTTACTTCCTGCGGCCCTCCCCGCACCCCCCACCGCCGCAGCTCACCTCCGTTCAGGGCCGGCTCCCGGCTTTTTGCACCCCAAGCAAAAAAAAAAAAAAATATGGAGCCGGAGTCCCGCCCCTTGGAAAGTGCCACCCCAAGCACATGCTTGGAGCACTGGTGCCTAGAGCCGGCCCTGGTAATATACAAGCTCTTTGTGCCCTGGAGGGCTAACCCAGGCTAAGCAGCTTGGGGATCCCTTTCTTATGCTTAGAAATTTTGCCCTGTCCACATTCCACGCAGCATAGTGATAACAAGTTTTTCTTGACATAGATTTTTATCCCCTTCCCCAGGGCTCAAGCTGATGGGATGAGGATTTGTGCACATCTCCATTTCATGGATGTTTGGGAGAGGGGGGAACCAACAAAGTCTTTTGTCCAGTGATGTTCTACAATGGCTTGTCTGATGCCCATAGGCCTTCTTTTGTTGGGCAGGAGATGACACCTCTTGTGGTAAACTAGTATTTCACTGTAGCGGGGTGGTTGGTCCACCTCCGCAATATGTGTTTATGGGGGAAAATGTTAAGAAGCTGTGAAAATTCTCTCTGTTTATTGCTGCTGTCTGAAATGGGAGGGTATCATTATTTTCAAATGCTAGTTGTTACATTTAAGCACCATTCCAAAATATTGCCCTATAGCAGGCTGAGACTTTAACCTGCCAGTTTAAAAAGCGCTTGCTCCTGTAAAGCCCATTTTCCGGGCATGGGGACGTATTGTCTTTTGCTTTCACATGGGCAGACCGATCAACACGGCTGAAGTCTAACAGCACTCGATCAGAGTACTTTGGGTAAAATATCCAATACAAGCCTGTTAACCCCACATCATTGGCCTGATTTTCCTCTCACTTACACTGGTGTAAATCAAGAGGAACTCTCTATGTTTGTTCCTCTCTCTCTCTCTCTGAAAATATTAAATTATAAAAGTTGGCATCAGTACTTGGAAGAAAAACCCCCAGCACTGTTCATTACCTTTTGTATCTCAATTGAATGGGTCTGTATTGCCCCACTGCATTGGAATTACAGCACTGCTTTGTCAGATGTAGTGCTATAGGATATGCATAATTCATTTTTCTTGCAGATAACGTCGCTGTATACGCACAGGCTCGCAGAGCACTTTAGTTTTGAATTATGGGCTTGATAGATGTATAAATTACAATTTACTAGGAAATTTAGAAGCATTTATGAAAAGCACTATGGTAAAATACTGCTTTAAAGTACTAGAATTTGTCACTGAAAGGACTCATTTTTTTTAAGACTTTTTTTTGTTTTCAGAGTCTATCAGGGCTATGAAGTACATAATACATAAGTAAAACATATGCCCAATGTAACTATGAATGGTGTATTTGAGCTACTGTCTATTATTTAAAATGTCTATTTCATTTAAGATGAAAAATTCAACAGCAATAAAATATCAATGCCATTATGTACTAATCCTGCCACACCAATGTATTCTGCAGTATCGGCAAGTATATTGCCATATCCTAGAGCTATAATATATCTCACTCCTGCAAAGCACAAGCAAATAGCATTTGAAATAATAACAATTAGACAGTGACTCAGGGGATAGGTGCTAGGATATGGAACCTTTCCCTTCAAGGTCATCGGCTTCACTGTGGCCCAGACTGATGGGTTGCCAAAAAGCATTTCCTTGGATTTGATGGCTTCAGTCCAGTTTCTAGTGGGCAAATGTCCACCTCACAAAAATCATCATTGCAGCTGGCACCACTGTTGGCAGTTTGAGCAGGGATGGAGGCTTAGCCATTATCTGCTCCTAGAAGTGATTCCTCTAGGCCTGAATCTTGCACACAAGTTTGCATTGCTGCTGCTAGTCCTATACCTGTTCTGTTGATAAACAGAGGGCTTAAGTTTTCAGGGCTGTCTATTAGTGCCTTTCACAAAAAACTAAATTCACTTAAAAAAATCTGAAAATGCCACTTAAAGGAATGTTCCTGATAAAAGCCTGCATGCTCCATACACAACCGAAACCACATTAACTGCAAGAGATTTATGTTAATGTTTAATGAGAGAATAATCCCATTGAAAGAAAATCTAACCCACTGAGAAAATAAAAATTGAAGTAAGAGAGTAATGTTGTTTGTTTTAAATGGATACATTCTCCACATACAAAACCAATAGCTTCTAAGCAATATATGAAATAGCGAATATAGTTTTGGGTATCCAGGTTTCCAATGCATTTTTTTGTACTTGTAGCTCAGGTCAAATAGCTGCATTTATTATTAAACTTAAATCTAAAAATTCACGTTGGTGGCAGAGTCATGAAACTTGTTAAGAAAAAATGAAGAGTAAGATAAATATGGAATGTTCTGCATTTGAACGTGTTTCCACAATATGGAATCACAGTTAAGCTAGAGGAAAGGCTGAAAATACATACAAGATGAAAATAGCTCTTATGTAGCACTTTTCACCAGTAGATCTCAAAGCACTTTGCAAAGGAGAGCAGTATCCTTATCCCCATTTTACAGATGGGGAAACTGAGGCGCAGAGCGGTAAGTGACTTGCCTAAGCTCATCCAGTGATTATGCACCCATTTTGAGCTGACCAGTGGCTGAATGTGAGTGCAAAATAGGTGTGTGCCCACTTGTTAGTATGCAATCAATGGTGCATGCAAAAATGGTTGTGTAAAAATAGAAGTCACGCATTTAAATGTATCCTAGCATTACAGCAGATTATAAAGCAAGGGAATACATGGAATTTTGAAGTCAATTAATTTGGCCTAATACCACTGAGCTAGATGGGATACTTGTGTGCACACTGATTGGCTTCAGTGGGCCTGCTTGTCGAGTAAGGCACTAGTTAATGTGTGCAAAAGTCTTACGATCTGGCCCATTATTTTCTGCTTTTTTGTTTTTTATATCCCATTCACCTCTGTCCCCGGTAAAGCTACAGTATAGTGGAAAAATTTATCATAGAAAATAGTCCATTTCACCAGCTACCGTTTATCCATAATAAGGAACAAACATCTAGCCAATGTAATGATCTGAATGGCTGAACATCCATAAATGATTTAGAATTGCATATACTCATTACTGATGTTAGAAGCTGATATATCTTGCTCATTTTATATTTCCAAACTGCCTGACTCCAAAAATTGCTAGAGCTCTGCTTTGGTTTGTATGCCATAGAATATATATAGATGGTTTAAGGTGGTGGTGTATATTAACCATTTCATGCTGTACTACAAGATGAGGGAAAAAAAGGCCTTTTCATTGTCTGAAGGTGTTACTTGTGCTCCTATGGGCAGGAATCAACATTAGAATTGCTGTAGTTACCCTTTTACAGTCTTTTTTTCACAGAATATCGTTGTTAACCTAAGCATTTTTCCTGCAGATTAAGATCTTGGATACTACTGTGAGGCATTGATTTAAATGCCTTCATTATTTCCTTTACTTTTAAGATCAGACGAGCCCTGACACAGAGGTTAATTGCAACCCAGTAGAGCTACATTAATGTTTTCTTAAGGAAAGCCAGTCGGTTTTCAGCAGAGCAAATATCCAAATAATATATTTCCCTGAGACTTTTAAACTCCTTCATATCCCTTATTCATATGTGGCTTATAACCACTATAATATCAATTACAGCCTCCATTTTCAAATGTGGCAATTCCAAGGCCCTGTATTCAGATCATCAATAGTATTTAGGTGCTTAACTTCCATTGATTTCAGTGGGCAGGGCCGACGAGATGGGGAGGAAGCCAGTACAAATTACCGGGGCCTGGCTTCCCCGGCTTCATCAGCCCTGTTTAGCCGGTCCGCCCTTGCTGGGGGGCCCAAAAATTTTTTTTCACCGAGGCTCGAACCCGCTCTCAGCGGCCCTGTTAGTGGGAGTTAGGTGCCTAAATACCTTTTGAGGATCTGGGCCCTAAATCCATACTTTTGCTTCTAAATAAACTGTAACAGATACCCGGTGATGCAGAGCACCTCCAATTCCCACTGAAGTTAATAGGAGAGTGTGACAGAATGCCGGGAATCAGCAACTGAACCAGCTCGCAGGTCGCTCTTTAACCAGTTAGACCCTCTGGGAGGGCCTGATTAAGGAGAGGAATTCCTGATTTCTAGATTGGATTGGGGCTGGGAAGCTAATTAGCTTGTTTACAAGGTGACAAGATGGAAGGAAGTGCAGGGAGGGAGGGGGAAGTGAGAGTGTGTGGAGGGATGGACAGACAGACAGGTGAGCAAATAGGGCCTGACAAAAAGGAGTGCTTTGGAAGGAGACATCTTTCCTTTCCCCCTGCGTTGGAGAAGGGGTAACAAAAGTGGTTAGCATTCTAATACTGTGATTGCCTAGTATGCAGAAGGAGTGAAATACTGCAAACAAACTGCATGATGGTACCTATGTGAGCAGAGGTCTCTGAGCGAAGCAAAGAGGTCGGGAATAGTGGGACCCCTGTCACACTTGGGGGAGCCTTCCTTTATCCTTGCAGATGAAGAAGGTGATGGGGGAGCTGGTGTAAATGTTTGGCAGGCTGGGCGATTGAGGAGACTTTCCAGTCCTGGTCGAACAGCAGAAGGAAGTGCAGAAGACCTTTGCAGAACTTCTAACAGTCCCACCATTTGAAAAGAGAGCTTCTTGCTTGCCTGGCAGGCTCTGCCACAAAAAAAACCCCAAACCTTGCAGGAGTTTATAAGGGAGCAAGCTCAGGTGCAGCAACAACTCCTACAAAGTGTGGTGAGTCCTGCACTGGGGATTGGCAATCGGATGCAGGGCTAGGCCTCTGCAAGGTGGGCCCTGCAGACGACCCTGATGCGTTTGTGGTCATGTTGGTCAGAGTGGCTTCCAGGGCAGGATGGAATAGGGAGACTGGGTGCCATGGCTAGCACAGGAGAAGCTCAGGAGGCCTATGTGGCTCTCAGTGAGGAGCTGGCAAGAGATTGCAAAATGGTTAACGTGGCCAGCCTAGACTAGGTGAACCTTTCGATGGGCAAGTCTCAGTGAACATGTCAAGTTGCAAGATGGATGGACTGGGGGATTACGGCCTCAGGCATTTGCCCAGAAACTGACAGACTAGGACACTCATTGGCTGAGGCTGGACACCCAAGGTGTGGATATTACAAGCACTGTCATTCTTGAACAGTTCCTCTGCTGGCGGATACCCACATATGGGTCAGGTGGCATCAATCTGTTATCCTAAATGTGGCAATAAAACTAACAGAAGAGTTTGCAGCCCTGGACGTTCCGGGGAGTGGGGAGGGGAAGTTGGCAGCTTAAGTGGCCAGATCTTGGAGGAAGACCAGAGAACCTACATCCAGAAAGAGCACCGAGGAGAAGAAGAGGGAGGAGCCCAGAGGGACACTGATGGGGTCTCGTCGATTGTGTATTACCAGTGTGGGCAGCAGGAATGTGTAAAAAGAGACTGCCCATACACGGAGTGAGGGTTTACAGACTTCTGTGGTTGGACCGGGACTCCCAGCAAGGAGAAAGAAGGTAGCTACCAACGGTTCCTGTAGGGTTGGGGAGGAGGTATCAAAGGGGGCTGGTGAACACTGCCTCAGCCTGTTCACTAATCCAGTGGGAGTTGGTGGAACTTCCTGGAGCAAGAGTGAGGCCCGAATGCATACACGCGTTAATAAGAAACTGCCCTGTGGCACAGGTACCTCTGGAAGTTCAAAGGGAAATAGGGTGGGGTAGTGGATGGGTTGCCCCACCCCTTCATATTAGGCATGGACTGGAGCCCTTTCCCATTAGGAAAGCAAAGGGGCATCCGAAACCCTGGAGAACTGGAATGAAACCCAGGGGGAAAAGGATCATTAAGCATAGAAGGGCTGGACAATATTAGACAGGAGAACACAAGCCAGAGAAGCAGCAAAGAATCCTGTGGCACCTTATAGACTAACAGATGTTTTGTAGCATGAGCTTTCGTGGGTGAACACCCACTTCTTCGGATGCAAGCAGTGGCATCCGAAGAAGTGGGTGTTCACCCACGAAAGCTCATGCTACAAAACATCTGTTAGTCTATAAGATGCCACAGGATTCTTTGCTGCTTCTACAGAACCAGACTAACACGCCTACCCCTCTGATACTTGACAAGCCAGAGAGAAGGTAAAGAAAGGGGGAGTACCCCAAGAGGCAAAGGAGGAGGGAAAAAAAGACAAGGAAATAGTCTCATAGGCTAAAGATAACCCGAACTTGTTACCAGCAGTCCTATTACCAAGGAGACAGGATAAAAGAGCATGGGAAGGAAGTGCAGGGAGAGGGACAAGAGATGCAGACAGACAAGGAGAAGCAGGAGATGCAGACAGACAGGGCTAGCAGGGCCTGACAAAAGGGAATGCCCTGGGAGGAGACACCCCCTGCTTTGGAGAAGGGTTAGTAGAATTGAATGACATTGTGCATACTGTGTGACTGCACTAGTATGGAGAAAGTGGTGGAGTGAAATGCTGTAAATAACTGCACAGTGGTATCTACACAAGAGAAGGTCTCTGAACAGTCTGTGTGAAGCAAAGTGGACGGGAGCAGTGGGTCCCCGTCACAGACAGTCCGGTGCTCAGCACCTCTGAAAATCAGACCTCTTTAGTTAGGGGTCAAAATATCCAAATTCCTAACCTTCAAGTATCACGGTTTGACCATTATCTGTTAGTATGGTGGACAGATCATTTTATAGCCATCAAGGTATTAACAACATACCGCAGCAGTGTGGTACTGGAAAGCTGGCTTAATGGGCTAGCTCATTTAAGGAAAATCGTCATCAGTGTAGAACTGACATAGTGACTGTATGCTACCTGGCCCTGGCATGCCATGTGTTCCTAGGGACAGGGTCAGTGTGGAGCAGCTGCTAGAAATTGCCTAGTCGGGGCTATGGGCAGTGGGGGGATGTAGGTTAAATTCCAAGATTCCAAGGCAGAAGAGACCATTGTGATCATCTAGTCTGACCACCTGAATAACATGGCCCACAGGCAGGGCCGGCTCCAGACCCCAGCGCGCCAAGCACGTGCTTGGGGCGGCATGCCGCGGGGGACGCCCTGCCGGTCGCCGGGAGGGCGGCAGGCGGCTCCAGTGGACCTCCCGCAGGCATGCCTGCGGATGCTCCACTGGAGCCGTGGGACTAGCGGATCCTCCGCAGGCACGTCTGCAGGAGGTCCACCGGAGCCACGGGACCGGCGACTGCCAGCGCGCCCCCCGTGGCGTGCCGCCGTGCTTGGGGCGGCGAAATTGCTAGAGCCGCCCCTGCCCACAGGACTTCCCCAAAATAATTCCTAGACTAGATCTTTTAGAGAAACATCCAATCTTGATTTAAAAATGTCAGTGATGGAGAATTCACCAGGTTAAAGAGCCTCCAGGCTGCTTTTACTTATGCAGGGTACAAACCAGCCCCCAGCCAGCCCCAGGATCTTGGTGTCTGCCAAGGATCTGGCTTCAAGTAATAATGAGCAAGAGATGATTTTATAGAGCAAAGCCCTAACAACTGCTTCTTTAAGGGAAGCTGGCATGTTTCCATTTAAAATGTCCCGAATCAGAGGAAGTGTTCTTGGAAGGGACCCAAGTTGTCACTCCTTCTTTTGACAATTTCTCTGCTGGTCTATTTCCTACATTGTGTATTGCCACAGCTTCTTAAAGCTGCACGACAGCTCAGTGCATTTATTCTGACTTACTGTCCAAAACACAAAGGGGCAGCTTTACATCAGAAATGAACAAAAGCATTCATATAATTAATTGATCACCAGCCTGTACTAAAAGTAAAGGAATGTGGGGATCTGAAGAGGGGATGTGAAATCTCCTCCAGAGTGTGCTTAAAACCAAAGTCAGTAGAACTTCGTAGTGCACAAAGTAAGCTCTAAGCAAGAAAGTGGAGTGCAGCTATAACGAGCAGGTAGTAACAGATTTGTTCCCATTCCAGCTGTCCAGTATAAAGCACAGTGACTCAGCACCTGGAGAGGGAAGCTGCATCAGCATAGCGACACTATTAGACTAGTGTCCATCCAGTAGAAAGGCAGGCACTAAAATGAACAGGTTTTCATAGGGGATAATTATGGCTCAGTTAAAGTTGTTCCGGCTTTTTGACTGTGTAAAGACCATAGGACCAAGTTATATCTAATAGTATATTAGTTCTAGGCAATGCACCATACTTTACCTGTGTTATTTGGACTAAAGAATAGCAAAGCTGGAAATATCATGTCCTGCCAAGGCACGGCTCAAGAAGTTATTTCTGAATCAGCTCATTCATTTAGGGAGTGGTTGAATGAACACGGTCCCATCTGCCAAAGCTTTTTTTTCCTGGGGCCAGAAGACTTTCATTCTCTGTGTCTGGTTCAGTAGATGAGTGTACATGGCAGCTCCATGTTCCTGCACTCCCTCAAGCGCTATGGCTAAGTACAGCATTAACAGCTTCCTCTTGTGTTACCGCAGCTCACATTTAAAATAAACACTGGAAAAAATTATTTTTAAAAAAAGATAATTTGTTACCCTATTTCTCCTCTCAGAGAAACCTTTGCCGCAGCATGTCTCAAGTACAGCAGGACTATATCTCAGGGAACATGCACGACCTAGGTTGTGGCACCTTGGTACTGTCACTCTAACCTACAGCCCAAAGATTAGAGGCCATCACTTTGCCCCTCATATCCTGCCCAATAACAACTATAATTAGAACAAGAGGTGCAGAGAATCCTTTGTGGTAAAATATAAAATTATGAAGAAAACTGTAGAGGAAAAGAGTTGTAGCATGGAAAACGACAGTTCAGCTGCAGTAGCATGTACCGCAGGTGGGAAAGGGAGAAAGATTAGTTCTTATCATTCAGCCTCTGAACTTTTCTTTCATGCCTAGCGGTATTTTGGCCCTACGGCTCATATTAGTTTGGAGTTGTTAAACACACAGAACTACCTGAGTCAACAATGTGCTGCTGTTGCAGAAAAAGCAAATGCAATATTGGGTTGCATTAACAGAGGCATAGCACGCAAGTCACGGGAGGTGATAGTACTGCTCCTCTTGGTACTGATTAGGACAGTAGGACAATGGAACAGACTGCCTAGGAAGGTCATAGACACTTCTTCACTGGAGGTTTTCAAAAGGAGGCTGAGTAGTCATCAGTCTTCGATGGTTTAGACACAAATCTCACATCTTGCAGGAGGTTACACTAGATGACCCCTGTGGTCCCTTCTAGGCCTCTGGTGATTTTACCTTTGACTTCCTGGATGTGCAGAAGTCTCAATCCGAGTTTACAGGCAAGATTGAGGAAGGATTCAATGGACTCCTGAATTTGGGGATAGAAGATTTCTATGGATAATGAGAACATCCTCAGATTATGGAGGATATTTTAAAGACAGGGATGTATATTCTCATGTTTCAGTGCCTGGGATGGACCACACTGAGAATGCCACCTCAGGGCAGATTGCAAGAAACAGGGTAGACAGTGGTTTAATCTATATTTAGGTTCACCAAGTCAGTAACAAAGAACTTCTGTAGCACCACACTGGTTAATAGGTTGTCTCTTTTAGCCATTTCAGCCCTTGACTCCGATCCAGGTAACCAAATCTAATATAGTGAGAGGTTATTGAGCCAGTTCACCATATGTGAGGTTCTTACTAATTCCAAAGGATCAGACACTTACCCCCTGGTCAATATGTATCTCTCATCTTACCCAAATATCACACAGTCAGCCAATCCTTAGTAAACTAAGTAAAGATTTATTAATAAAAGGAAAGAAGATAGTTATAAATGGTCAATCGATCATATGCATGCAAATGATTTTAAAGTCCTTATATCAGGTTTGTAACAGTGATGGAATAGACTGCTGGCTTTCAGAGTCTCTCTGGTAACTTCTAAAAGATTGGAAGGTCCTCAGTTCATAGTTCAAGATGCTCCTTTTTAGTTGTAAGTCCACAGTCCAGAGAATTAGAGCAGGATAGAGGCAAAATGGAGTTGCCTCAGAGGTCTTTTTGCCTTGTGCATGGAAATGTACTGTCCCAAACAAAGTCCACAGCCCTGTGTATGGAAAGTCACTGGCCCAAGATGGAGTACAGGGTCACATGAGCATATCACATGCCCCTACACATTTTATCACAGGGAGTGGCCATTGGTTCCTGGCTGGATGAGGTATTCACAGGAAGAGCTATCTGGATGGGATGAGTTTCTTCGATGGCCCATTGTGGGAGTGGAGTGTCCTTAATGGGCCATCAACACATAAATTTGCATTAGGGCTAGACAGCTATCTGGAGGCTGTCAGCCAGGAACAAAACACATGTTGGAGATACAAATACACAACCAATATTCATAACTTCAGATACAAAGATGATGCATGGATTTAATCAGGATAATCACACTTGATAGATTATAACTTTTCCATTGACACCTTACATGATACATTTTGTGCAAGATTTGTTGCAAATGTATAACAGTGGTAATATCAATGATATAAAGACTCATCTTTAATCATACAGCATCAGACAGTGCATGAACCAGAAACTAATTGAAGAAAAAAATTTCTCTTATGGGCAGGTTATCCCCCAAATTGTCTTCTGGCTTTTTTTCATCTTCCTCTGAAGCACTCTGGTTTTGGCCATTGTTGGAGACAGGATCAGCTTCGGGTCAGGTCTGGTCTGGTATTTCCTATGTTCCTAGCAACTTGAATAACTCAACGTCAGGCTTTTCAGATGGAGCTGTGTGAGCAGGACACAGACCTTTCTTTTTCCTATAGAACATTCTTTCTTTGTGTTACGTCTGCAATCTGTGCAGCTTCTGCACTCCTCCCACAGTGAGAATAACTGCTAGGACAGGAGGTCACTCAGACACATGATAAAAATAATCATTCTTTCCAAGTCTCTGCTATATTGAAGCAAGGAAGAGAAGGAATAAATTGGGTGACATTTGAAGGATCATTGACAGCACTAGCCAGTCATGCAAATAGTGTCTTGCATATTTAAACACACACAACTTTTAAATATAATTCTGCATTTAGCTAGTCTACCACAGCGACAAGAAATACTGTCGTGTATCCTGTAATGATTATTTAAGATGCAAAAGGAGAACAAGACAGTCTGCATTCATTCTCGTCTTCCCTCTCAGACCCCAGTACCTTGCAGTTGCTGTGTCTTTATTGGTTGCATATATGAGCTTGGCGTTTATTCAATAACATCATAGCCAGATAGATTAGATTAGATGAAAACAGTATGCTGGACCTCATGTTGATTTTTTTTGTAGGGTCATTCTAGGCCATATTATATACCGCTTTCCTTCCCAAGCAAACCCATGGCTCTGATAGAACTTTACAAGGTAGAAGTCAGCGCAGAATTCAAGAACTTAAATCAGGATTGGATTTTTTCAAAAGATCCGTTTTTGTGCAACAAGAAGTTATGGGCTTTTGATGCAGGAAGCACTGGGTGAAATTCTATGGTCTGCGTCATGAAGGAGGTCAAGCTAGTTGATCACAATGGTCTCATCTAGCCTCCAAATCTATGAATCAAAATGTAGTTGATGTCTTTCATATGTCATTGGATAAACTTGCCAAGATGAATTTATTTTAAAGCTATATTTTTTCCTGCCTTTTCTCCTAGAGCTAAAAGTGCACTATTATTGTGTTTGTCTTATACAAAAAGGGGTTGAATGAGTATGTCTTTCCCAGAGGATTGCCCTAGGCATCACCTATTCGTGGTGAATACAGAGCACAGAAAAGATAATTTTCTTATCCATTGCTTTGTTAGGAATTTCTCACCAGTTTTCTGATTGCAACAGGGGAGGTATTTTTAAATCCAAATTTCTCTTAAATGGAGACCACCAGCAATTCATCACGTATTGAAGGTGCTACGTGAAAGGGACACAAAAAAAGGACTTGCGGGGCATTCCCTATCATCTACAGTACCAAACAAAAAATCCTCATCTAATCACTAGGCAGATTAATGACCTGAACTTCAGGGAACAAAGTAAATCTTGATTCAGTGACCATCTGCCGTTAGAAAGTTCTGTCTAGCTGACTAAGCTGAGATAAATCTGACAAATGAAGAAATCCTGGATGGAGTCCAGATATTTGGCAGTAGCAGTTTTGGCTTCACTGATGACCTTCCTGTTCCTCTAATCTCTGGGTTGTAGGAAATGCTTACAGACTAAAGACTTGGGGCTTGTCTACACTGCGACGTTGTTGACAAAACTTCTGTCTTTCATGGGTATTTAACTCCCCACCTCCCCCGTGAAAGACAAAAGTTTTGTCGATGTAAATGGCAGTGTGAATGCGGCTTTGTCGGCAGGAGTGCTCTCCTGGTGCTGGAAGTATTTTGTGGGCAAAAGTGCCAACAAAATACTGATAGAGAGCGTTCACATGCGCTGACTTTTTTAGCGACAAGGCTGTGTCGACAAGGCTGTGTCGACACAGCCTTGTTGCTAAAAGCTGTGTAGTGTAGACAAGCCGTAAGTGTTGACCTCTGTGTACTTCCACTGATACCAGTGGAAGTTCCATACAGGGGGAATGGACAATGTGTCCGTATAGCCATATATTCACAATTGTATGCAGTTGGGTGATCCCAGCACTAAACAGAGTTGCTCTTTTTCTGTGATTCTTGTGGCATGACTGGAAAGTACTGAATGGAATCTGTGTGGTGTATCATGGCCTCTAGCAATTATATGAAACATCGGCGTAGAGTTGTCATAATTCCACTAATGTGCCCAGCTGCTCTCTGAAATCACTGGTTAAGAAAGATAAAGCTCTTCTGACATTTTTTATTTACTTCTTCCTTGTCCCTCTTTCCTGCCAATTCTGTAGGGCAATTAAAAACAAAAGAAAACGGAAGATTTTTGCACTAGAAATTATTAGTTCATACTCCAAACAGTGAAATCTGTTTTGACATTGTTTATCAGAGCAGAGTACATGTTCCTAATTGAATATTAACAACTACTGAAAAGAAAGAGAACATACCATGTTATTGTCAATTCACAATTAAGGCTTATAGTTGGATAACTAAACAATAAAAGTTCAGGGATGTTATGCATTGTTACACTGCAGTTTCGACTTAGCAATATACAAGTGAAGAACCTTTGACTATCCCACATGCTTTTGGGCCACTGATTGGGAGTGGGGGGCTCTCCTAACATTCCAGATCCCTGAGTGGCTTCAAACAATTGCAATTTAAAAATACGAATCAGCATAACATATAAATGTTTCCCTCTTCCTTTCCCAAATGAGGAATTCCCCCTACACTACACCTGCCCAATTCCCGTGTTAGGCAAGATTAAATCTTTCACCTGCAACTGCTTTTCTGTACAGAGAAAGCATTTGACCCTTTAAAGTCTGGTATTTCACCTCTTGCATGGCTAGAAATTGGGTTTCTGTCCTACTACAAGTGGGGAGATTTCTAATTTTAAAACAGGATCCAGCACTTCCTTCTAGTCCTGGAAGCTCCTGCGATAAAGGACTTTAAAGGTATGATGTTTTTTATTTATAGAAATGCTCTTTACGTTTTCTGTGGCCCTCTCTAAAGACCGTTAGAGTTGGACTGATACTGACTAAGAAAGAGGAAGGGATATGTAGTTTAATAACAATATTTTTTTAAGACACACTACTAAAAATAGTATTATAGGTGGGGGCAAGTAATACTGCCTATTATTAAGGTTGCCAGACACTTCCCATTATAAGACCCTGTTTTCAGTTGTTGTACATATGTCATAGACTACTCAGTACTATTTTATAGGCAGAATTGGTAGCACTGCCTATTATTATGGTTGCCTGACACTTCCCATTATAAAACTTTGTTTTCAGTTGCTTAGAACTTTGCCAACTTGCAACTGTTTGGGATGAAATTTTCCATGCAGAACATCTCCATCAGGTTAGAATTTGTGAGGAAGTTTTAGCTAAATTAGTTCAACTGTTGTTGCGGATGAAATTTGGGACAAATACGTTATTTGTCCATGTTAAAAAAAAAAATCTGTTGTCCTTTTTATTTGAGAAGCTCTAGTACCCCTGTGATTTGGAGCAGGGACTTGAAACTTGGCAAGGAAGGGACTTTCACGTCAAACATATGTACTCGTATACACAATACAAAAATGCATACATTAAAGCAAGGATTTTTTTAAAGAATAATTAAATCTATTTGGTTGTAGCTCCAGAGTGTTTCCTTCCCACCAGCATCCAAGGGAAAGATCTTAATTTTCATTATGGCCGATGCTTGGATGCTATCCTGCTTAAGGGCTTTGGATTTTCATTGCCTCTCTTTTACCCCTTTTCCTTCTCACCCATTTACACATACACAACCACTATAACATCCTGGCGTTTGTTTGGTTGGGAAGGCATAGTGCCACAGCTCCCAGGTTGTGTTGCTATCCGTGATAGAGCAAAGACTGCTCCATGCTGAATTATGAAAGCAGGTTCACCGGTGGCAGCCTGATGTGTGGCTCCCAAGCCTCCTTTAAGGTAGCTCTTTATCATTAGTTTAACAGCTAAATTCATTTCTTAACTGTGTTTTACAATGTAGCCCTCAGTCTATTTTTAAGTGACTTCTTGAGATCTGTATGAATTTTCATCCAGTAGCATTGATATCAACATGCTTTTAATTTCAATTTTTTTTTGTTTCTATAGTTTTATTTTTGGTGTTGGCTCTTTTTTGGGGGGTGGGAGGCAGGTAAAGGAAGGGTCAACTTTAGGTATGTAGGACCTGAGCCATAAATCAATGGGAGTCTGTCCATGGGGTTCACTGGGCTTTGGAGCAGGCCACTGGCAGAGTTTTCCAGATTACAGCAGCAGTGCTCAAGACGGGCTTGACACAAAGACTACGGAAATCAATGGGAGTCTTTCTGTTGACTCCAGTGGCCTTGGAATTTGGCTCCAACACCAGAATAACTCCACCTCCAGCATAGTCTGTCTCTCAAAAACACAAAAGAAAGCAAATGCCAAAGTGTGCTAGTTTTACTCATTTTTACTCTTGATTAGCAGAGGTACCTACAGCACAGGTTGGTATTTTTCTGTTTTGCCGGGGATGTAAGTCTGGAGTCTGATGCCATGAGAGAGAAACCATTCAAATCTGAAACTAACGTCAGTCCACATGAATGAGATTTGTACTTGCTGAATCGTAACTAAATCCAACTTGCACGTTTTCTTCTTCCTCACAGGTTGGACAAAGTTTGCTCGATTGACACGAGCTTTGACTAACAGCCGAAGTGTTCTGCAGCAGCTAACGCCAATGAACAAAGCTGAGGTGGTGCACAAACACTCAAGATTAGCTGAAGTAAGTGTGAGACAGACTCCCGACTTCCCTTGTTTAAAAGACAGGACGTGATGGATAAAAGAATTGGCATCATTACTAACTGACATTTTAATATAAAGAATAGTCTTCCCTGCTACTGATTTCAAAATACATCTTTTATTTATGTGAAAGAACATATTAAATATATACAGCCACCTTTTCTGGATGAGGCATGACTGGTTCCCTTGCAAAAATACACAGATCTCTATTACTTGCATGGCCCTTTGTTTGTGTTTGTATAACTGTCATTTTGGTGCATTAATCAGGTAATTGTGTACCACAAGGTGCATAGTTATGCCATCTGCATGCAGTTTTACACTCCCATATGACCAGACTGTGACACCCTTACTCCCAGTGAGTAGTCATTTGCTCCTCAAGTAGTCCCAATGAAATAAATTGGACTGCTTGAGGATTAAGATACTATCTCACAAGAGTCCTTGTCTGGCTGTATGGCGATTTGCATGCACAGAGAGTGCACGTGTGTTTTTGTTCATGCATTTGTTGCACCCAGCTCTGAAAGTCTGTCCTGGTGTATTTTTATCACCTCTTGTTCTTTAAAAGCTGTACATTAAATCCACTGTTAGCCTGCAAACATTCCTTTAATAGTGCAAATAATGCAACAGGTGAATGCTTTCAGGTTAACCAATAAAAAAAGATTTGCTGCTATCTTTTCTGAGCCCACTGGTAAGTGGGAGCTGCCAAAATATATGAGTTACTGAAAGTGACAGTCCCAGTCTCTCTGTGCCAGAAGGCTTTTGTATTGAGTCCAGTGTTAAAGATTGATGGCAGCATAAAATGTATCCTGTTCTCTTCATAGTTTTTGTGCACATTTATAATAACAGTTCTGCTTTAATGAAATCAAAGTTGAAATCTTCTACTGTTTTCCCACTACTCTCACTGCTGGTTTTTTCCATGAACTATCCTCCACAGGCACTGAGACAGCCGAGGTGATGTAATGGGTTGCTCCCATCTCTAGCTTCTCTGTCTCAATGACTTCTCAGTGCTTTGTGAACCTGGTTTGGGTCCACTGGTTCTGGGCAAGAAGTTTGCCACTCCAGATGAGCTACAGCTTATGCAGGGCAGAATATGCTGCCCACATTTCAATATTATTAACAGTGTTTGTCATTTGCAGACGAAAACAGTTCACAGTACAGTTGAGCAGCATGAAGTGCAATGGTCCTTATAATTCATTGTCCTCCACAGTTAAAGCCTTTGCTGCCCACATGCCATGTCAAGCACAGCATGATGGTATTTAAAGCACAGAAAGAAACATGGTCTCTACCCTAATGAGGTTACAGTCTAATCTGAAATGAGACACAACAATTCAGAGTAACAAAGAGTGGAGCGGACGAGGGAGGAGGATGAGGGTGATGCCCATTGGATCAGTTACATCGTTAGCTGTTGCACAGAACGTGTTTTTTTTTTCTTTTAATTTGTAACAGTGGCTGGCCCCATAAGGGCTAGAATAGAGACCTGGGGCCAGCCAGCCCTAGTTACTAAGGAGGCACATGCAAGCAGAGATCAGCTGGCTCCCCTATAAAGAGCAGCTGGATGGTGCAGAGAGTGGGATGCTCAGGGGGACCAGAGTGAAGTACAGAGGCTGCTGGGAGTGAGCAGGCTCCATCCAGCAGAGGAACTGGGGGCTTGGGAGCGAGGCTACAGGCAGGTGAAGTGAGGGGGCGAAGAGTAAATGAAAGGACTTAAGGAGGGATTGGAGAACTTTATTTTGAATGTTTTGTTAAATTAACAACACCATCCACTGTCATTCCTGAGTGAAAGCCTTGCTCGGTTGCCTCCATTGAGTTTTGCCATTGACTTCCATGCAGCCAGGATTTCACACCCTAATCTTAGCAACACCCAGTTCTTCTCCTGCAAAGAAGAATGAAAAACATTAATTAACTGGAAATTTGAGATTGCGACACTTTTTTATACTTTGATTCATGCACTTAAATATTGTTCTGTGTGCTTCAGACTCACTCACTCCCTATTCATCAAGAATACATTCCAGATTTGAGCATTTTGACAAGTACGACAGTTCTGTTTGCCATCTAGCAGCAACTGTTAATATGGTACATTAGCTCCAGTAAGGGGTACTGAAAGTGATGTGTTAGTACAATCAGTTCCTGGAGGCTGAATGCATTTACTCTATCCTAATACCCATTTGGAATCCAAAATCCTAAATCTGCTGTTGGTTCCAACATATATATATAGGTCTTTCTTTTGGCAGCAATAAGTTAGTAAACCAGAGTAATCACTGTTTTGTTCCTACCCACTTAAATTTCTCATGTTGGATTGAGATAAGTGATAATTAGGCTAGCTAGAATAAATTGTTTTGGTTCTTTTACAAGGTTTGCGGTTCTAGATTTTACAAAGGTGAGTGTGCAGAAAATACAAACTTTCAAAACTGTATTTAATTTATAAATATGTCCTGGGTCCAGTACTATTCAGTATTTTCATTAGTGAGTTGGAAATGAGACTGTGTGCAAATGAAAAATATTATTAAGTTATCATTGATGTGGACTTCTTAATAGCAGCAACGTTTTGTGCAGTCTGGAGGGAAAGGTAAGGAAGCATACATTGCAACCCTCTCCAGCCATACAATTGCAAGCAGTTAGACCAGATGTTGTGAAGATAGTATTTTACTTTAAAAGGAAGTCAGCCAATGAGGCTACAGTCCAGTAGATCATGGAGCAGGATAAAGTTTTGGCTACTTTTTAGATTCAGAGAGAGTTCAGGTATGAATGCTAAGCTTTCCAGTACCTATAGGTATGAATGAGATCTCATATTTGTAACTGCAGGGCATGAGCTGAATCCAGATGGGCCTCATGCCAGTTAGTTGGCAGAGTACTTTACTTTGAACTTTTGAGCAGTAGTTGTTGGCCTTGTTTTCGCTCTGTCCGTCTGCAAATGATCTTTGTTTTTGTAAGATTACCCTTACGCTTTACACTTTTCCCATTCATTGAGTGACCGCCACCTCCACTCATTCCTACCTGATTTATGCACTGATGAGCTCATGAGATTAACAAATTAAATAATTTAGAAACCACAGGTAGCCTTGGAACCTTCAGGGTATAACAAAAACATTCTTTCCTTAATTCTGTGTATTACACAATTTCAGAAAGTGCCTATTATAATGAATGTTAACTGAAAGCCGTAACATCTGTGTTTCTTTCCTTTTATAGGTTCTCCAGCTTGGGTCTGATATTCTTCCTCAGTATAAACAAGAAGCTCCAAAGACTCCACCACACATTATTTTACACTATTGTGCTTTTAAGACCACCTGGGACTGGGTCATCTTAATTCTAACCTTCTATACAGCAATTATGGTTCCCTACAATGTCTCCTTCAAAACGAAACAGAACAACATAGCCTGGCTGGTGTTGGACAGTGTGGTGGATGTTATTTTTCTGGTTGACATTGTTTTAAACTTTCATACGACCTTTGTTGGCCCTGGGGGAGAGGTTATATCTGATCCCAAACTCATAAGGATGAACTACCTGAAAACTTGGTTTGTGATAGACCTTCTGTCCTGTTTACCTTATGACATCATCAATGCCTTTGAGAATGTGGACGAGGTAAGCAATTGCAATCTGTATGAAATTGACTGCACTGGGTTATTTCTAATTTTAAATTCAGTTAGGGTCACGTTTATACTCACTAGAATTGAAACTCTGCAAACATTGCAGGATAAATTTGGCTGTTGGGTTTTTTGCTAAGCAACGTTGTCCTTTAAGGGAAGGGACAGTGTCTTGCTAAGCAACATAAGAGAATATTAGTGGTGTGTGCGATTTATAAAGTTACTGGGCAGGTTTTAAAAATTGTTCACTGTTGACCTAACTCTTCTTCCACTGAGGTCAATGGTAAAGCTCTCAGTGACTTCAGTGAGAGCAGAGCAAAGGCCACCTCTGAATGTTTTTGAAAATCATGACCATAATTGCTATTTATACCCTGCTGTTTTTCCTTTCCTCCTTGCAACTTCTTTTTTTAATTTCTATTTGGGAGACGAACACCACTATTGTCTGAATATTAAAAGGCTTAATTAGAGCCATATCTTGAATTTTTGGAGACTACTTGAGGAAAAAAGTGCAAATCTTAAAAAGGCCACTGAATTAAAGCTTCTTAACTTTTAGTCCTAATAACATTTAAAAATAATCAAGCTTGCAGGCTAAAGTAATGGAGAAACAAGCAATAACTACAACTAATAATGCATACATGAATCACTGTAGACAAAATTCAATATTAAAATGCAGCCATAATGGTATAAGAACTCATTTTAGTTTCCCTTTGGGGCCTCGTATCCTTCGGACATTAAACAGATGAAAAAGTCCTTGTTCATTTTTTATTATCTGAACTGTTATTTGTTTGAACAATTCAAGTGATTTTTTTAAATCCTTAAAGAATTCTTATCACTGCAACTATATAGCCTCACTTTAAAAAAAATCCACCCTCCTATTTCTTAATGCAGGTTTTTTGGTACAGATTTTGCAAAGCTCCTTTTAAATGCCACCCCTGCCTTTCTGCTTAGTATAATCTTTTGACATTGTTCAATTTTATTTATAGCAAATGTAACAGAAGTAATAATCCTTGCAGTTTAAATGCAAGCTCATATGAGAGCTGTCTATCTGGAATCAAGTTATACAGACAATCCATGTAAGAAGCTGATCCTAACAAGGTTGTTAATGTACCATAGCTTATTAACATAGGAAGAAATACTAGTTCCACATTAACAAGAGCCTTACTTTACAAAAATATCATGGGTCTTCAGGTGTGTGTGTTTGAATGTGGAAAACGAGCAGGACATGCATTACGGAATGTAAACTATATATATATATATATAATAAAAGAGCCTGACTGCACTGGGTTATTTCTAATTTTAAATTCAGTTAGGGTCACGTTTATACTCACTAGAATTGAAACTCTGCAAACATTGGAGGATAAATTTGGCTGTTGGGTTTTTCGCTAAGCAACGTTGTCCTTTAAGGGAAGGGACAGTGTCTTGCTAAGCAGCATAAGAGAATATTAGTGGTGTGTGCGATTTATAAAGTTACGGGGCAGGTTTTAAAAATTACACACACACACACACACACACACACACACACACACACACACACACACACACACACACACACACACACACACACACCGACCACCAACAAACACTAACAAAAAGGGGATTGTTAGCTACACTAGGCCTAGAGCAATTATGGCCAAGCTGCTAACAATGTAGATGTTTGACAGTTTCCACGCCTGGTAAGTAAGTGAGCCATTTGTTGTATTTCTCTTTCATAAAATGTCATCATGTAGCTCTGGAACCTTTCAAAGAGGGATGGCTATTAGGAATCTACTTATTAGTGCCTGAAAAACAGACTCTGGGGGGCTTAGAAGTCACCTGTATAATAAGGCACTGAGCTCTTCTTCCTGGCTCAATTTTCCTTTTTCTCTGCCTGCAAGCGAAGTCTTTTCTGATGGGGATGGCGGGTGTCTTCATTTATTACCGTTTAAATGTAAATCTTTTTTTGCAGTTTTTTGTTTTCTGGAAGGTTGTAGTTGTTTGGGCTTTTTCTTCATTTGTCTTTGAGTTTTCTGAACTGACTGCTTTCCTGTGAGAGAACTTTTGGGCTTGGTACCAGCAATTCTCCCAAATGATATTGATGTGATAAGGAAATTGAGATACTCAGGTTGGAAGTGCTGTGAGAAATATTCTCACATACTGTCGGTCTGATGAGAAGGTGGCTCAAATTCCTCCTTGAGCTAGGTAAGAGAAGGACAGATGTTTCTACCTTTTGCTTCTGGAAAGTGCCTTGCCTTCAAATTGTTCACTGTGGCACTGAAGAAAAAAGGAAGGAATGGGTAAGGAACTTGGCTTCAAGCTGCATGTTGAAGCAGTGCTCAAGGCATATCCATCAGAAATTGTTGCTGTGGAATCAGCACCTACTGCCCTAGCACTTATGAAAAATTTTCTGCTCCATTTTGGGCACATGCCTTGGCAGTGAAGGATGGCCCAAAGGCAGGGTTAATCCCAAGGGGCTGCACAGAGTGCTATACAAGCTCTTCAACTTGCAGCCTGGCCCAACGTTCCCCTCCAGTCCCACAGCAAGGAGGGAGGAAATTCTTGGCTTTCTTTGACTTCTGGAAATTTCAGGCTATGCTCTTAGTTTGGACTCTTGCAGATCATAAGTCCAACCCCCTTTTTTCCCCACAGGGCTCATCAGATGCACTGGCCATTTCTGGTGGGGATGAAGGCAGGTGGTGGAGTGGTGGGGAAGGAGGAGAGATCCCATGTTGTAACTTTGCCTCTCTGTCGGGCCCTACAGTGCACCCTCACAGAGTGTTGAAGGGAAACGCAGGAGGTTTAGAAGTATGGATCTCTGGTGCCAGTAGCCCCTCATGCACACGCATCTGAATTTGGTCCAGAGAGAACAAAATGTAGACTACTAGCTCCCCACAGTCCACTTTAAGATACACACTCTCTATTCTATGCCATAAACTAATGATTATCTATTGTCTATCTACCGTGTGTGTGTGTGTGTGTGTGTATTGTGATGGGGCAAGGCCAGATGGCTACAGTAAAGTAGTGAGGAACAGGTATGTTAGTCCCAGGCTAAACAAATCCCTGGTACCATGGTAACCAAATGTCAGTTGCTCCAGGTTAATCAAGACACCTGGGGCAAATTAAGATCCTTCTAGAAGGCAGTGGTGATAGCTAGATTGACTGGGACACCTGAAGCCAATCAAGGGCTGGTTGAAACTAGTTAAAAGCCTCCCAGTTAGTCAGTGAAGCATGGATGTCAGGAGTTATAGGAGGGAGTCGTGCTGTTGGAGGAATGAAGCAGTTTGAATTCATATCGGGTGTAAGGAAGGAGGCCCTGAGGTAACGGTGAAGGAGATATTGAGTGGAAGCTGCTGTGGGGAAGTGGCCCAGGGAATTGTACATGTCCTATTTCCAAAAAGTCAGCTACCATGGCTGCTAATTTTAGGGTCCCTGGGCTGGAGCCCGGAGTAGAGGGTGGGCCCGGGCTCCCCCCTCCCCTCCCTGATTAATCACTGAGACTGGGAGACAACAGAGACTATGCGAGGGAGGGTTGCTTCTCCTCACCTCCCCTGTTGGCTTATGATGAAAATGGCTCAGTAAGCTGTGACTCTTGCCTCTAGAGAGAGAAGGGCTACATGTAGGGTCACAGTGAGCCTCTGAGGCTAGCGAAATCCACCAGGAAATGCAGGACCCACGGAGTCAAGGACAATACTTTGTCACTATATATATAATATATATATCTATATGATAGGGGGTTTCTGTAGTTTCTTATACAGTAATTAATTTATCGCAGTATAAGCATACGGATCTCAGTATTTCTTTTACTGGCCACCGTGTGAATAATTAACTATTTTATAATTCAGTTACTGTAGATAGGAAAGAAATAGGAAGCATGTGCCAAGAAACCCAAAACGAGGGAACGTATGGAAAGAATGCTGGGGTAGCATGTTCAAAAGCAGGGAATGTTGGCCAGACTGGGCATTTTACCACTGATTTCACTGGGAACAGAGTTAGGCCATTGCTGAATGCTTTTTGAGAATTCAGCCGTAGGTGTATATGACTGCAAATCAACATGATTTTATTGTTCAGTGGAAGTAGAGTCACAGCAGCAAAATGTGGAGGAAAAGGATTATGACACTAAGATCTAGGAGAGGATTAGGATGATTTGATGCAGATGAAGAGGTGTAGCTTTACGCAGTAAGAGTTATAGAGGCATCTTATAACGAGCTTAAGAGGATTTGGATGATGTGACAGGTAGGGAGAAAGGTAGGATAATGAGAGAGAGAGAGAGGGAGAACCACACAGGGAAAGCAATCTAAATTGACATGGTAGATGGAGAATTATGTGTTTAAGTGGTATTAGGGAGATAGGAAAACATGGTAAAATATTTTGGAGAAAAGAGAAATACTTGAAGAGAGAAATTGAATAATTCTTTTGCAGATTACCCGCCATACCTAGGAAAATGGGTAGGATAACGCAGGCCTAGAAATCAGAAAAATGCCAGGTGTCGTCATTAATTAGCTCAAGCCAGTTTAAAAAGAAAAGGCTAAATTGTTCAGACTTGGAAGTATAAGCATCTTAACCCAGCTCTGAAAATCTGGGTTCACAGCTCTGAAAATCAGGTCACCCAGTTAACTGCTAAAGTAAAAATGAAAGTGTCTAAAAGTTTGAAGATTTGGGACTGTTTTTTTGTTTTTTTTTTAACTTGAATCCAAAGTTTTTACTTATGCAAAACTCCTGTTGACTTCAGTGGTATTTATAAATATGTAAGATCTGCAACAATAGCAGCAACAATACTGTGCTTATGCAGTGGAGGGCTATAGCACTGAATGCCCGTGACCACACTGTGGGGCTTTATTCCAGGCGTCTAAGTGCTCCACAGGGTTATTACTGATTTGGTGCAGGCAGGTTTATTGTGGGTGACCATGCAACCACTGACAGTCTGTGACTGAGCAGTGTCCTCTCCTGACCTCAGATCTGATTTTTTTTTTTAATTTAATTTAATTTTTTTTAAGCTCTCGATGTCTTGGAGACTTTGTCTCCAGGGTGGGTAACATGATCCAAAAGGGCCAGCTAGAGGCGGCCAATGATGACTTCAGTCCTTTCAATGCCGCTTCTCAATGATACATCCCTATAACCATCTTATATCTAGTAGTCAGCGCTGGCAATGCGTATGAAATGCCTCCAGCCTCCTGATGTGTTGTTTAAGCAATGTCCATCTTTCAGATCCGTATTTAAGGATTGGAAATGGGCAGGTTTGATAAATCCTTACTTTTGCCTATAGTTTCTCCTTCTTTGGGCTCCAGACCCTGTGCAGATCCTTCTTGGGTGAAAGTGCTAGACCAGCGCTCCTTAGAATGTCTGGATGGCTGCACCTGTTTGATGACAGTTTACTGCTTAAGTAGATGAAGTCATCCACTACTGCCACAGTTTGTCCAGAAACACAGATGTCTTGTATCACAAATTTTGTATGCCAACACTCTGGATTTTTGTTTTTTTCCCAAGAAACACTTAGCCCAAGGGACGTTGGTTATATTATGGAGCTACACAGCACTTAACAGCTGTAGTTAAGACAGGCGTTTCTGAATTTTCAATCAGGTTTAACAATTCCCTGAGTTGCATTATCTGCGGGGATTGAACCAGGGACTTCTGGATCTAAAAACCTAAACATCAGCTTCCACCAAAGCTATTGGCTTGGAGGCACAACTATTATACATGGTACAGGTACTAGAGAAGGACAAAGACCCATAGTCAGTTAGTGTGAATTACCCAGGCTATCATCACCCCGTTAGTAAATCTGGATTCCCTAAATGGCATAGGATTGAGGAGTCTTGGGTACTGGTGCTTAGATACTAGGGTGATGAGTGCAATATAAGAACTCATGTAGAATAGAATCATCCAAAAATTAGTTCTTTGGAAGGTGGAAGACACGCCTTCAAATTGTTTTCACACCAGTTTAAATAGGGCTGGATCCTTCATGCGCAGATTTCATAGGTTTACTAAATGATTGGTGCTTTTAATGTTACTGTGAATTTTGGTTTAAATTAAGGAGGCTTCTGGTTAGTAATGAAGCAAAAAGTGGAAGTTTTAGCCTATCTCTGCCAGAGCAATGGGCTGGGAATAACACGTCTGGTTCTGTAAAGAATGAGGTAGGAAGTATTGATATGGAGATGGATTTGTGTGGTGGTAGAACTGGATAGCAGCCTGGGTTTTCAGATGGTTTGTTTTAGGCACGTTCCTCTGCACCTAATATTAATCTTCAAGAACCTGCAGCTGGAAGTTAAAGCGAGACACATTCAAATTGGAAATACAGTAGAACCTCAGAGTTATGAACTGACCAGTCAACCACACAACTCATTTGGACCTGGAAGTACTTAATGAGGCAGCAGCAGAGATCAAAAAGAAAAAAAAAAAGGCAAATACAATACAGTACTGTGTTAAACATAAACTACCGAAAAAATAAAGGGAAAGCAGCATTTTTTCTGCATAGTAAAGTTTCAAAGCTGTATTAAGTCAGTGTTCAGTTGTAAACATTTGAAAGAACCACCACAACATTTTGTTCAGAGTTACGAACGTTTCAGAGTAACGAACAACCTCCGTTCCTGAGGTGTTCGTAACTCTGAGGTTCTATGGTAAGGCACACATTTTTAACAGGGAGGGTGATTGCTCATTGGAACAAACTACCAAGGGTTGTAGTGGATTCTCCATCTTTTAAATTCTTAACATGAACACTGAATTCTTTTCTAGACGATATGCTTTAGTCATGATGAAATTCTATGCAGGTCAGACTAGATGAAATACACAAATCTGTACATATCACACTGAGACCGAGAAATTTTAATAGCGTAATATAATTTTTAGTACCAATTTTGATCTGTTATAGTAGTTGCAGAAACTTCCATGCATTCATTTTACTAGACAAAATAGCAATTTTTATAAATTGAAAGCTGATTCAATTAGTTCAGCAGTAATACCATTTACAATAACTTACCAAAAGTATTACCTTTCCTAAAGTACTTAAATGAAGGGTTTATGATACCTGATTTCAATGTGCTAGCAAGATGAATTGACGTACTTAATAAGAAAGTAGCACTGGTACTAAATGGTACAGTCTGATGTTAGCTACTTTTGTTTTTCTCCAAGTGGCTGACAGAAACCCCACCCAGAATTGAATCACCAGTGAAGCTAAGTGTTAAACTATGCTGAAAACTCTGAGTAACACAATGACAGAAGTGATCAGACCAAGCCATGGCAATTTCTCATTTCTATGCAGTCTGAAAGTCATTAAATATGAAGAATACCACATTCCCTCTGTGCTATGCAGAAAAGTATATAATGTAATAAATACAATGGCTTGCTTAGCATGGCCAAGAATAAATGTAGTCTTGCGTAAGTATACCATACAGCTATAATGAACCATACAGTTCCTAATGCAAGTCCATTGAAGTTTTCTGAATTACACCAGGAATGAATTTGTTCCAATATATTTGTCCATAGTGTCAGATTCTATTCAAGTTTTCTAGCCATTGGTTTAAAATATAGGATATTGAATTTTAATTACGCTTTTCATCTGCCTTTTTCTTTTATTTAAATGTACTTCATACATTACTGGGAAACAGATGTGGGACAGAAGTCATTTTAATTCATATCTTTAGTAAGACATACACTAACTAACACAGGGTCTAATTGGGCTAATTCCATGTGGAATACTTTCAAGGGAAGCATTGAGTCCTGCTTGCTTGTCTCTCTGGCAAAAGGAGAGGGTTTAGGAAGAAAACAAGGCAAGTGAAGGAATCTTTTCAGATGCAGCCCTAAATAACACTGACTGCAGTGGCACAAATCTGTAATATTCAAATTACTTCATGCAAAAGGAAGTGGAGGGAATAGAACACTTTACAATATTTGGAGCATAAAGTTCTTGTACGCAAAATGGAGTCCAAAGACGGCATAGGAAAAAAACAACTGAATGGCTAAATAGAAAAATATTCCTTGTTTTCAAGGAAGATGTCATTGTAATTTGACATGATCCTTACTTTTGTTAAATACATGCTAAGGGCAGGAGCTGTGACATTGACAAGAAAGCCCCCCGCAGAGAGCTGAGTGGCTGAAACTTGTGCCTAGCTGGGAGCTGGGGAAAGAAGCTGGGGCAGTTTTGGACCCCGCTCCCAGCTGGGCAGGCGAGACGCCCGAGGGGAGGCAAGAAGCCCCAGGTGGTAGTGGGGGGGGCAGCCCTCTGGGAGCCTCTGGGGCAGACAGGCTCTTGGCAGGGAGCTGCCAGTGGAGCTAAGAGATCAGCCTCTCAGCTCCCCACACTGCCCCTCTTCGGTCGGTGGAAGCGCTCCTGGTGCGGACATGCACGACCGAACCAAGGAGTGTAGTGTGGATCTGCACTATAGCAGTAATTACTGCGGTGGCTGTAAGTCGACTTAATATAGGTCGACTTAGGTTTGTAGTGTAGGCGTACCCTGAGAAACCCCTCTGAGTATTCCTTCACTGCTCTCTCCCGATCTGGGGGCGAGGATGTGGTTGTTTGCTGCGAGCTTCATTCCACTTGCTGGCTATTAGTGGGAGGGTTGGAGCCAAGGCTTCACCCAGTCCCTGCCCCTCCCCATCCACTCCCTGCCGACCTGCTGTGCGAGGGGAGTAAATGCTCAATCCTACGCTGATCAAAGTCAATGACAAAACTCCCTTTGACTTCAGTGGTGTAAATGGGCCTCTGTTCATCTGGATCTAAGGTCTTAATAGCCTGTGCAGAGGTTATGCTCTTACATCCATAGGGAGACATATAGAATGAGTCCAGCCCTAAATCTAGTCCTTAAAAAGTTGCTTTTTATTTTTCTTGCACTAGCACTTAGGTTGGTATCCATGAGGCTTTAGTACATTAATTGATTACCTAAAAAAGGCCTGTGAGCGTATATGATGTGTTGGAAGATTTGTTTGAACATTAACTTCAGAAAAGAAGCATTAAGAAGTTAACCAGGGATTTTAAGGCTAAGCTCTATTTAAGTAGCTCAACTTGGAAAAAATTTTTGTTGAGAGTGATTTACTTGTAAAATTTCAAACAGCTTATATGTCACGATGCAGTGCTTGTTTTTCACTGCACCGCTATGTACCTTCTGGAGCTGTGCTTATTTCTTGCTTATTACTTACTAATTGCTTAGTAACACAATTTAACATTACAGTACAGTGCAGGGGCACTGCACTTCTAGACAACTTCTAAATCAAATTCAGGTAGGTCAAGTCTGGAATCTCTGCTGCATTATTGTTTCTGATCCTTCCAAGGAGCCGTGAAGCAGGCTCCCAGTCCCAAAGGAGAGATCTGTTAATTTTCCCCAAAAGATCTACAGCTTGGTGGGAGCTAGAGAGGACCGTATTCTTAAGCTTATATTTGCATATGTTCATGTTTCAGGTCCAGGCAATCTTAGCTGGCCTGAGGACTAAATCATAAGGGTGGGGGGAGCCAAACTTTGATCTTGATCAAGATGTTCATCTCTGTCTTGTCCCCCAGCTTTGATTTCAATATGATGGAAGCTTTAGCTAGTGCAGAATATGCAGGGAGTATATTTTATTTGTGCTTCTCTGACAGAGGCCATTTTTACCGATATCGTGGATTGAACCAGGGACTTCCACAGCTAAAACCATGAGGAAGGCTATGATTTAATCACGGGTATTTTTAGTAAAAGTCATGGACAGGTCACGGGCAAGAAACAAAAAATCACGGCCCGTGATCTGTCCATGACTTATACCATACAAATACCCCTGACTGAATCTTGGGGTGGGCAGCGGGGTGAGGAACAGGGGAGCCTGCGGCACCAGCTGCGGGGAGGGGGAAGCCTCGGGGGTCCTGCTGCCGCTCTGGCCACTGCTGTGTGTGTGGGCGAAAGCTCCAGGGGGCCAGCCGCTCCTCCGGTCGCCTCAGGACTGCTGCCAGGCGGTTCCTGGGGCCAGCCGGATCGGTCACTGCTTGGGCGGTCTCTGGGGCAGTGGCTGGTGCAGCTGGCTGCGGGACCGCCCGAGTGGCTGGCTGCAGAGCCGCTCCAACAGTGGCCGGTGTGGCTGTCCCCAGGGCCACCAGGGCCTGCTGCTTGGGTGGCCCTGGGGCCAGCCATACTGGCTCAAAGACTAGGTCCTCTGGTCATGATAGTGAGAGTTAAGAGCAGCTGAGGTATTTGAATTAGCAGGACCCTTGTTTAATTGGGACCCCATTTTATGGAAAAGTTCTGAACCCTGGTGCTTGCCTCCCCTATAGGTTTGTCAGGGCCTGAATTTATTGACCTTCTGGATCTACTGCAAAGCATTTCTTTTCTCCCCACCTTTTTTCTGGGATAGGGTTTTTTGGGACAGGGGTTAATAAATGTTTCCTTGGAGTCCCAGATTTGTGAGTTTGGGAGGATTTCAAATGTCAGACATTGTTCTTAATTTGTATGATTTATCTTTTTTTGTATATGCGCCCAGAGCTTAATAAATAAAAAAGTCAAACGAAATCATATTTAAAAATTGAAATGTATCTGAAGGAAAAAATCATCCTGTAATATTAAAAAGTTACAGAGCAATTTACCAATTCGGTGCACACAAGGGTCCAACATACTGTTAGTATTGTTAGCTAAAGGAAGGCTCTGCCTAGATTTTTACAATGCTATGCTTGAAAGAGATTTCCAAACCTTAGGAAAGATATGCTAGGTTATCATTGTAAAGTAACTAAGAGATGTTATTCTGTAAAATATTTTCTTTTCAGAATAAGATGTGCCCCATTCAGATTCCATTGACTTAAGTCACACTAAAACTTGTATAAATGGTAGCAGAACTGGGCTGATGACATTTTAAAATCAAACAAATTTACATAGTTGCTTAAAAGGGATTGTTTTATGATACTTCATGGCTGTGAATAAAAATATAATTGCAGGGTATTATGTTTTTTATATCAATTTTATAAAAATACTGCTATCCCTAAGACTCTAAGAATGGGATTTTTAACAGTCCTCAGTTTTGGATAAAATCTGCTCCTAGTAAAGTGAATGGGAGCAGAGTTTGGCTAACATTGAATGCTTCTGAAAGCCCTGTCCTAGGTGCTTATTTTCTGTGCATAGCTCGCTCTCTGTGTGGTGTGCGTGTACGCACATTATATATTATAAACACAAAGAACTGTGTTCAGGGAACATTGTTAAGGTTGCAAAATCAAGTACTCAAAAGTTGGGAAATGCCAGAATTAAGGTTCCCTGTGCTTCAAATCAGCTCATTTTGCATATGAATTATAATAGTTTTTAGTATCAGAGGGGTAGCCATGTTAGTCTGGATCTGTAAAAGCAGCAAAGAGTCCTGTGGCACCTTATAGACTAACAGACGTATTGGAGCATGAGCTTTCATGGTGAATTTACATGATTGCATACTATTTTTTCCACAGGACCCCTGCCTCATTTAGGCACAGAATGGACCTGTTCTGGGGATGAATCAGGATTATGTGGTGAAAGAGACTTATCTATAGGACACTTGGCTTCATTTGTTGCAAAAGCTGCGTCTATAGTGAATGGGGCATGAGTCCCAATCATCTCCCCTAGTCGATCGCAGTCTCTGTTTCTCAGGCTTCTCATCCTGGTCCCAGCCTTCTTGCCTAGCAAGGCCTAGTTTCACCCCTCTGGGTTCCCTGCCTCAGTCCCAGTCTCCTTGCCCAGCCATTCCAACTTCCACCCCCAGGTCCTTGTTCTCTGTTTCCTTCATCAGCCAGTTCCAGTCCCCCACACAAATCTTCATCTGATTTTGTCAATCTCCTCTACCTCAGCTCCACTTCTCCCACCATCCCTGCCCATGTTCCCTGTCCCCACTGGCTCTCGGTCCCAATCTCATTCCCCAGGATCCTCCTCCGATATCAGTGTTCCCCTTCACTCCGAGTCCCAGTCTCTTTGCCCATCCAGTCTGAGTCCTCTCCCTTTCTTCACCCAATCTCAGTTTCTTCCCACCTACTGTCTTCCAGTCCCCCACCATCCCATTTCCCTCTCTGGCACCCAGCCCCAGTCTCCTTCCCCACCCCAACTCTCAGGCCTAGTTTCCCTCTTCACCCCACTGTGCAACCCTCCAGTCCTATTCCCCACCCCTTAGGTTTCTTGTCCCAGTCTGGTCCCCCCACCTCCTCTGCAGGTCTGGTCCTTGACTTCTCTGTGTTTAAATCAGGTAGATTCCTTGCTGTTCTATGCTGCCTGGACCCATCTGGGAAAGCATCTGAACTGAGAGCACCGGGAGCCTCCATTTCAGGCATCCTGACCCAGCACATCCTGTAGCAGCCCAGAGCTACAGCTGCAGAGGAAAGTCATGTTCAGCTCCTGGCTGAAGCATGCCCAGTGTGCATTGAATCTTTGGGGAATCTAGCTGCTAAAATCTAAGAAGACTCTGCTGAGCATGTGCAAGCTATGATTTCTCAATGTCTTAAACTTCACCAAATTTAGGTGGATTTTTACTGGGAAAAGAAAAGTCACATCTCTGACACAGAAGTCCTCCCCCGCCAAATGTCAAATCCTTCTCCAAAGCATAGGGGCACTAGAGCTTTTAAAAGAAAAAGTTGCCAGAATTTTTTTAACATGGGCAAAACAATGTATTTTCCTCTAACCTCATTCTCAGAATGAGATAGACACCCCCAATGGAAAATTTTAGCCAAATTGGTTGAAGTTTGGCAAAGTTATAAGCAACTGAAATCAGGGTCTTATAATAGGAAGTGTCGGACAACATTAATAGTAGTGTCATGCAACATTAATACCAGTCCAGTCTATAATTCAACAAGATAAATACTCAGTCAGTCAACCCTCTAAACTAAGTCTCCTTGTTCAATGTGCCATTTCAAGAAAGTTTGAGAAGACAATATACCAAAGTCAACAAATGTGGGCTTTGTTTAACCAATGGTGAGTAAAGGACCCTTCATTGAAAATGCTCTTCTTGCTAAGTACAGAAGGAAAACTGCTACCATCTGAATATGCAGAAGATATCACAGCCAGCCCCACTATATCCCCAATGGCTTCATGTGCCTATTTAATAGGAAGGATGCTAGATCAGAAACTTGTTGTACTTATTACAAGAGCTCATGGATGAGAGGAGCGAATGCCCAATGTTACTGGCTGTGTTCTCTCCAGAAAAAATGAACTGTGCCGCTCAGCTATACCTATCCCTGTGTAGGTCTTCAAAACTGTCCCTGATTCCTTGTGGTCATCATTACCAACATTGCTGATAGATTTGAAAGAATCGGCAAGCACATGTGATCTCTTTCCATTGTCAGAAGTAGTTTGTCAACCAACCAAGTCTGCATACCGCACAAGGACTTAAAACCACAGAGAAGGGTCAAGGAAGTTGAGGATTCAATATTAACTAAAGAAATGAGATTGTGGATGGAGCAACAGTTGGCCAAATTCTGAACATCAGGAGAGGGAGAACATCACAATAATTTCAAGTGAGAATAGTGGCAGGATTTTCCCATTTATAGCCACTGTATTTTTTTTTTTAAAATGTGAGTTTAGATGAACTGGAGTAAACACAAATCTCCGTGCAGTCATCAGAGAACAGCATATGCAGTACAGAGGCTATTAAACTTTATCATAGTTTGTTTTTTCCTCTCCTGTAAATGTCTGGCTTTGTCACAATAAGTACAATTTGATAATTTTTATTTTCTTTTATTTTCTGATTCATTGGCTACTGACGTCAAGGGGAGTTTTTCCATTGACTTCAATGGACTTTAGATCATTCCCTGAACTTTTTAAAACAAGAAAATCATAAATGGATTTTGAATATTATTTTTGGATTTAATACTTCCAAATCTGTACAAATGAAATGGCTTTTCTGCGTAAACAGTTTTTCAATTAGGAAAATTCTGAAGACCAGACAAGCTGTGAGATGAGAAAGTGGCCTGGTCTCATTGTGCCATAATTTAAAACCCTGTCCACAACCCTTTCATTTCATGAGATATGGTTTCGAATTGTGTTCACGCTCATAATACAATCTGATGTCCTCAAGTAGAGAACATGTAGTCTATGAGATATTGCAAGCATTTGACTCAATTGACTTTCTGCCCAGATATGTTAATGTAATGACAAATTATCCTCCTGGGAGGCTGGATCTTCAGTGTCAAGGATGTATTTTACAAGATCTGAAGGATATTATGAGAAAATTGGACTAGATCCATAGCTGCACCACTCAGGTTGCTCTAAATCCCCTTTCCGCTCCCACAGTTTTTGAGGGTGCTGGGGCCAAGCTAGCACACCCCTTTAAAAATAGCATTGGATTTCCAAGATAGATTTTTTTTAACATGATCCATAAGTTATCATAATCTAATATAAATACAGCCTGCCGCCTGAAGGGAGAATGAACACACAGACAAATTGCAAGCTGTTGGATTAAAAACACAACAGCCTGTGTTAAATCCATGCCGTAAAGAATGTAGGTTGACACTAAAATCCAGTTGCCCTAATTAATTCCACCTCTATTGAATCTTTGGCAAAGCCCTGTGTGAACAATCTATCAGTTACACCATTATCCTTGGGCGATATTTTGTGTCAGAGGAAGCACCAAAGGTACCCGTTCAGGCCCAGCCCCGTACTTAAACACCTGAGTCGTCCCACTGATTTCAACAGGAAAACTCATATGCTTGAAGTCAAGTATGTGCTTAAGTGCTTCGCTGAACTGGGGCCTTGGTACAGTGCATTTGTGGAAAAGATTTTTTTTAAACTGCTGACCTTCTTCTTAGTTTAAGCAGACTGTAAATCTCTTTTTACTGGCCTTAAAACAATTGATCCAATTAAATGGAGACTAGCAGGCTGTTTGAACAAGTTTCACAGTTATACTATTTCAGGTAAGGCATATATCAATAGCAGTTACAATTGAGTGTTCCCCTTTGTTTTATGGTATGATAAATAGCTCCTGGGTCAGTGATGCAAAATAAAAGGTAATCATTATGTATGTTTGGGAGAGGGTGTAATTTCCAGCACAGACTTTCTCTGAGACTTGGAGTTAAATGTTATTTTTGAGGTTAATAGTACTGGTACTAACTTATCTTTACAACTTAGAAAGAGAAAATATTGACTGTGAGCATAGGAGGATGAACCAGACTGTAAGTGTAACGCCAACAGATTCTGGTTGTCGGCAGGTAGGATTGAACTGGGGACCTCTGGAGCTTAGTGCATGAGCCTCGACCGTATGAGCTAAAAGCCAAAGCTAAGGCTGTAAAGCAGACTCATTTAACTCTCTCTCTAAGTAGTCTCAGTGCCACTTGATGGGACAGAACACCACACCCAAGCAGATCTTTGGGGCAGGGACTGTCCTTTTGTTTGTACAGCACCTTGCACAGTGGGATTCAGGTTAATGACTAGGGGTCCTGGAAACTACAGTAATACAGATAATAACAATAAGAAACTCCTGAGTTTTAATCCAAGCCTGACAGTGGACTGAATCTCTGGTTCAGTCTCTCCATATGTAAAAGGGGAATAATACATACCTACTTGACAGAGGTATTGGGGCCTGTAATGGGGCGTACTGGCCCTTTAAGCCTAAGCGGGGTGGGGGTGTGGGCAGAAGACCCCCATCCCAGGGATATTGGTGTGAGCCCAGGCTCGGAAACTGGCTGAAAGAGGAAGAGAGGAGGTGATTCCAGGCAGTTAGCAGTGGGATGGGGAGACTGTTAGTTTAAGGTCCTGGGATCAGGAGCCCTATACTGCAGGCTGGGGCAGGGCTCCTCTCCCGACCAATCAGGAGGAGCCGTCAGAAGGCGAGGAGGGTACATGCTGCTTTCCCTCTCGGAACATTGCGTGCGCTGAAGGAAGGCAGAGCTGGCAGGCTCGGCTTCTGCTGGGCAGAATAAAGGCTCAGTGGTTAGCGGGAGCTTTGGAGATGGGGTTGCTATGACAGACTTTGTGTTTGAGATACTGAGGAGTATCTTGAATTACTTTGGGCTACTGACCCATTTTCTCAGGGTTACCATCAGCCCTCCCCTGAGAGACTATATGGCACTTGTAAGGGGCCCCAAAGAGAGGGGGCAGACAGGGTGCCATGGAAACACCTCTGGCCACACGAGGGAGCCAGGCAAATGGTGTCCCCACTACAGGGTCCTATCCTGCAGGGACTTTCTCCCATTCTCATCTTTTTTCCTGTTGATGTCACAGAAGGTTTTTAGAACTTTTCAGGATCAGGCCTATAATTTGTAAAGTGCTGACTTTGGTGGAGTGACGCCACGGATGAATTTGGTGCAATGTAGTATCATAAGAGTATACTCTCCTTTTTAAAAAATGTGTATTGGGGCTTTTGCTTTGTGGGTCTCTTAGACTGTAGTAGACTCAGTGAAGTCAGTGGGAATCTTTTCCATTTACTTCAGTGGTTTTTACATGAGGGTCACAATGTGCCATGGCCCAATGGGACTAGAGCCCTGTGTGGATACAAAGTTTGTATTCACATTAGATCCACAAACATGGTCTGCGGATGTAAAGTGGATATCCTCAGATTTTCAGGGCTCTACCAATGACCATGTATTAGAGAAAATGAACAGGCATCTGCTCAGTTGGAAATCAGAGTAATAATACCTTGTGTAAAAGTGAGAGAACTTAAATGCAGAATATAGTAATCAAAACTAGAAAATTCCACTTCCTTTCTTAGTATCAGTCACTGTGTGCACTGCAATGCAGTTACAGATATTCAATTTAAGGATTTGGGGATCTGAAACAAAATGACTGAATTTGGAAAACGTACTGGATTTAAAAAACAAGACTGTTGTCTAATGTGTTGAATCTAGAAATATCAGTCGTAGGTTACCCTTCAAATACAGTCTGTGATAGGAGACACAGATGCATAAGGGGAATAAGGTTTTTTTGATGCTAATATTAACAACAGGAATTTCAGTATTTTACAGTTTGATAATATAATTAGCTAATGTTTTGACTAGACTAATTCAATAATGATGCGTAGAAAAGTGCAATTTAATCTCGGCACAGAAACTTAGAATGTTTGCCTCATTGCATTCTGTGTCTTAATTTCTATTTTAAATTAAATGTCTCTGACTTCTTAGTATTTTATATTAGAAATCTTCCTTTGGATGGCTTCTATTTTGAATCACTAATTAATTTAATGCAAAAGTTAGTTCTATTATGGGATTACAATAAATTGAGAGCTTTATTTTTCCTCGATTCTGCATGTATAACTTCCATTAAAACCATTGTGAATCATACTTGCGTTCAGGGGGATATACACCCTTTCTGCACCTTCCCAAATGTTTCCATTACTTTTTAACCATTTCTCTGTGCTTCTATTTCCTAAATATTTGTGCTTCCATTTATTTGTGCTTTTCTTGAGTAAAAAAATAAAATAAAAAAAAATTACTCTACAGAAATACCTGTTGACCAGCAAGTAAATTATCTTTTGTGTACATTTCTGACTAGTGGTTCTTGGTGTATATGATACCCACTAAACAGAGCAATTGTCTGTCAGTGATTAGGTAAGTATCCCGCCCTCAGAATTAGTGAGCTGTCTATATGGATAATGAGGACATCCACGTTACATTGGATGCGACTACAGATAATAAGGGATGTAATCCCTCTTGTTTTAGGATGTTGGCCAGCCACTCACTGATGAGTGGTATAGTAGAAGTTTCCCCTGTGTGCAGGTTATTCCATGGCTGTCCTTTACAAGTTTTCTTGCACCTTCCTCTGAAGCATATGGCACTGGCTGCAGGATATTGGACCAGATGGTCCATTGGTTGATCCAGTATGGCAATTCTGTGTTCCTATTTACTGTCCTGCAGGGGGTACAATTCTTCAATAAACTTAGAGAAGCCTCCTTCTCAATTGTGTACTTAAATTTGGACCTGTTCCCACTGAAATTATGCTAAACCTCCCATTGACTTTAAAATGGTAGAGGAGTGGGCCCTTAGCCACTTATATTAAACACACCTGGTGTTTCTTCTTTGCTCTTGGACTCCCTAACGCTATTTCAGTACTCATAAGAGACCTGATGTCACCTAGCTCATTGGCTTGTCTAGTAAGCGCTGAACTTGACCTAGCTGACCGAGGTTTTTGTGAGTTTACAATCTTCTGTTGTCTAGAACATTGAAGAAAAATATTTACGGGAGGGTTACTCAGGGCAAATGTGGGAGTGGCTGTGTTACATGCTGTTTTACTCAATAGCGTATTTCTGATGGTGTAATGGAACTTATTCTTTTCTAGGGGATCAGCAGCCTTTTCAGTTCCTTAAAAGTGGTGCGACTTCTACGCCTTGGTCGTGTTGCCAGGAAATTGGACCATTATCTGGAATATGGTGCTGCAGTACTAGTGCTGTTGGTCTGTGTCTTTGGACTAGTGGCCCACTGGCTAGCCTGTATATGGTACAGCATTGGGGACTATGAAGTTATAGATGAAGTCACTAATACAATCAAGACAGACAGCTGGCTCTACCAGTTGGCGTTGAGTATAGGGGCACCCTATCGGTACAATACCAGCGGCTCAGGGCAGTGGGAAGGAGGCCCCAGCAAAGACTCGTTGTATATATCCTCTCTCTACTTTACCATGACAAGCCTTACAACAATAGGATTTGGAAACATAGCTCCAACCACAGATGGAGAGAAGATTTTTTCGGTGGCCATGATGATGGTTGGCTGTAAGTAGAATCATTTTATTTTATTTTGCATGTAGATCTTTGCATTAGTACAGTATTAAAAGAGAAATATTTAAACTATATGCATTGGATCGTTGTACTGTTAACAGTTAGTTGCATTTTCAGCATCCTATGCTTGGCATCAGCACTCTTGACACACAGAGTATATTTTAGCATCTTCCACTGCAGATAAATAACCAGGGAATAAAGCTGAAACCACAACTGAAAAATTGAACAATTTTATTGTCAGAGCTTGTGATTAGATTACAAGATACAGTGTAGGTTAAGTATGATCACTGTTGTATAGAGCGAGGCTAGGATTTCTTTGTATTTTTAAAGATCATTTTGCGTACATTTTAAGTGTCTTAATCTGAATTTGGTTAAAATTTGCACACGCACACACTGATGGTGCCCAGCTGAAATTAGCCCATAGTATTAAAACAATCAAGGTGTCCTAGCTGTTTATCAAAAAAGCATGATGATTGCATAAGGTGTTTGTGCCTGTATCACATTGGCTTGGTTTTACTGTAAGCTCTATTTTTATCTCCGGAGAACGGTAAGTTTTGTCACCATGGAAGCTGGAGGTAGAGGAGATCATTGCAAGACGCTATGTTGTACCTCTTCTCAGTTTCCTGCTATTTCGCAGCTCCTGTAAAATGGCTTTAAAATGGCAGTACAAAGGACAGTTTCTTGTTTTATGCTGTCTAGGCAAGAGCACCGGACAGTTCTTTTGCTGAAAAATCATCTTCAAAATATAGCATCGTTTGAGGAGCTGGCAAATGATAGCAGGGGATTGTTGAAAAATGTAATAAATATTAATAGAATATGGGTGAAAGAGGGAAATATTTTACTGTTTAATAATCATAATACTTGGCACTTCTACTAATGCTTTACATTGTCAAAGCTCTGTACAACCACTAAGTGATTCTATAACAAGGATGCAAACAAAACCTTTCAAATTAGGATCTGCATAATCTCTTTGCTAATTAACTCAGCTAACACCTGGGTCCATCTTTGCAAAATACTGAACTGTAAAAAGCAACTTTCTTTAAACTCCTCAGCTTATTAAACCTATTTACTATTTTTAACACGTTCAGTTTGTTTTTAAGATTGGGGGAATCAGCAATCTGACTGCATGTCTACAGTGTGGTGTCATACAATTTGCTTTTAATGAGTTTTTTACGTAATGTGTTTCAGTTAACCTTGCAATCTATAAAAATCAACTCCCCAAGCTAGATCATTATTGAGCTACTGTGTATCTGACATAGAAAATACACAGGTGGTGATTAGCTGCACATTTTTTGTCGATGGTTTGATACTATGTGCAGAAGTCTGATTATTGGGACAGTAGAATGATCTTGCAGCATCTTAAATATTTCAATAATCTTATTTTCCTTGCTTTTTTTGGAGAGCTCTAATGCTGTGCAGAGGAAGGGACTTTCACAGGTAATTGAACAACATCATTAAATGACCTGGGGCAGGGCAGGAGCGGAGGAAATGGGGCTTGTCATCATCTTTGCATTTCCTGCAACTGGGCACATTGTTTTTACATTCTTCTCTGAAACATGTGGTAGAGATATGAAAGATACATGCTGGAACTAAAGGTTTGATATTAACAAAAGTCTTTGCCCATCCCAGAGGCTGATATCGATAGTGATCCTAAGTGTTATCAAAGTGACACACAGGCTGGGCACATCCCTATCATTGCAGAACTTTGGGCTGTATACGTAGGGGCAGTGCCAGCAGATCGAGGGACGTGATCATTCCCCTCTGTTCGGCATTGGTGAGGCCTCATGTGGAGTACTGTGTCCAGTTTTGGACCCATACTACAAGAAAGATGTGGAAAATTTGGAAAGAGTCCAGTGGAGGGCAACAAAAATGATTAGGGGGCTGGAGCACATGATTTATGAGGAGAGGCTGAGGGAACTGGGATTATTTAGTCTGCAGAAGAGATGAAAGCAGCTATCAAATCCCGCCTCATTCAACTACCTGAAAGGGGGTTCCAAAGAGGATGGATCTAGACTGTTCTCAGTGGTAGCAGATGAGACCATTACTCCTTGTTTTGTCAAGTTGCAGTGTGGGAGGTTTAGGCTGGATATTAGGAAAAACATTTTCACTAGGAGGGTGGTGAAGCACTGGAATGGGTTACCTAGGGAGGTGGTGGAATCTCCTTCCTTAGAGGTTTTTAAGGTCAGGCTTGACAAAGCCCTGGCTGGAATGATTTAGTTGGGGATTGGTCCTGCTTTGAGCAGGGGGTTGGACTAGATGCCTTCCTGAGGTCCCTTCCAACCCTGATAGTCTATGATTCTATGAACTATCCAATGGAATTGGTGACTGGGATTGTGGGGATTAGGGTGAAGTGGGACAGAGCCTGAAAATCTGCATGTACAGAGAATGAACAGCGGGGGGGGAAATCCTACCTGCCTTTTTCAAGCGTCTAATCTCATTGGCATTGGTGTAGCTACTGATGTGAGTAAGGTGAGCAGGATTTTGCCCATAGAAGGGAGGTACATGGAGCAGAACCTAATTTTTTATCTATATTTTAAAATTAAATCAGTAGAAGTTTGGGTCTTTTGCAGATTTAATAGTGAATGCTTGAGGATCTGATTGTAAAAGATGGGCCCATATAAATCTACATGCCCAATTGTGTGGGCCTAATTTGTGCATTCAGGTATCATAATTGTGAGTGGAATGTAAACTTAAATCTAAATAAAACCAAATGGGTCACTTGATTGCTTACATGGCTAGTTAGATGGCTAACTAGCCATGACTGCTTGCAAATATCAGGCTTGTGCGTTGCAGTCATGGTATATGCGTACACTAATTAGGTCTGCTGGATTGTGCGTGTGTATTTGAGTGTGTACATCATTGACAATTTGACCATATGAAAACCAAAAAGGAGCTATACAAGGAAGAAAGCATGCAGGAGAAACTGTAATAAGCCAGAAAAGAACTTTTTCCTTTGGGAGATGCTAAACTATAGTGCTAATCCTGTAAATGTTTGCTAATACCAGTAGTTTGGTATTGGCAACATTTTTCTAACTGCCAAATAAATGTCTTAAGCTTAGCATTGGAAACAGAGATAGTAATTCATCACAATCCCAATTGCCTACGCATGCAATCTTCAGCTATGAAATACATTATTTGCTGTATTATCAACAAGCAGTGACTTGTGCAAGCCTAAAGTTTGCTATTTTCAATGGTGAAGTTATCTGGAGGAGGAAAGTGTATCTGGAGAGACTATATGAGCAGGGGCGGCTCTAGGAATCCCGCCGCCCCAAGTAGGGCGGCGCGCCGCGGGGCGCGCTCTGGCGGTGCTGGTCCCGCGGCTCCGGGGGACCTCTGGCAGGCGTGCCTGCGGAGGTTCCGCTGGTCCCGCGGCTCCGATGGAGCTTCCGCAGGCACGTCTGCGGGAGGTCCACCCGAGCCACGGGACCAGCGAACCCTCCACAGTCATGACTGCGGAAGGTCCGCCGGAGCCGGCTGCCGCCCTGCCGGCAAAATGCCGCCCCAAGCGCGCGCTTGGTGCGCTGGGGTCTGGAGCCGGCCCTGTATATGAGTGGCCAGCATTCCCAAAAGGCATTCATTTAAAAACTAATGAAGCATTAAAGCTGTGCAGCTGACAGCACAAATTTCCCTATGGAAAAACGAAGTGAATGTGGTTGGCTGTACATTTGACAGATCTTTGGTCACCTGGCTGTTCACTGCAGTCACGTTTGGCAGGTTGTTTAGTCTTTCTGAGAGAGATCACCTTTCCTCTTTCAGGAGAGAGTGCTTTTAACAACTATACTCCAGGCTCATGGAACATACCTTGGCTATCTCTTTGCCTTACTCAGTCCATCTTGGTGTTTAATGCTAAGTTAAAAACAGTTTTGTTTGCTGCGTCTGAACTTTTAAAAAGATAAACTATAATAAACAGTGCTGTTTTTATTGTAAGGCACCTGTGACTCTTGAGTGAAGTTTGTGCTGAATAAATGTGTATTTTGTTTTTGTTGTTTCTGGAGGTGGAAAGTGCATTGGGAATTCAATTTGTTATAGCTCATTTTGCTTTGATTAGGTCATTGCATCTCCTCTACTGCACAGATTGGAGAGAGCGGATATATCTGTCAAGTCTCTTGCCTGAAGCAGCGGTATCTTAGCTTGCATGAGGGACCTTTCCCTCAAGCCTCCCATTATCTCCTGTCAACTTACGCTCTCCCCTTTATGTGTTCCAATTTCCCCCTTTGTGGTTTCCTCCGACAAAGTCCCGGTTACACTAGATCTGCAGTTGATGTCTTAGAGTAACTGAATGGGTTTGGTCAGTTTCACATAATTGAACATGCTGGGTAATGAGCCTGAGGTTTGTGACCAGGAATGTGACTTACCAAATCGGGTGACTTTCATTTTAAAGTCCATGGGTTGGGGTTGAAGACCTGGTACTGCAAGATCCTTACAGGAGAGGTTCTGAGAAGAAAGAACAATAGTGAGGGAAAGAGGCAAAGGGGAAAAGGATTGAGGGTAAGGAGGAAGATGTAGGAAGGTGGGGTTGCATACAGAAAGCAGACGAGCCATCAGAAAACAGAAAAGAGCACTGGGATGAACAGGGAGGAGGAGGATTAGGGACAATTCTTCAGCACAATGCTTCACTCCTTTGCTGCCAGGAGTGGAAGGATCATCCTTGGTTAGGGCACTAGCCTGAGACTTGGGAGATCCTGGGTTCAGTTCCCAGCTCTGCTGCAGACTTCCTACATGACTGCAGTCTCTCTGCCTCAGTTCCCCATCTGTGAAATGGGGATAATAGCACTTCTTTCCCTCACAGGGGTGTGATGAGGCAAAACACCTGTGAGGTGCTCAGATTCTACAGTGCTGGGTGGCCAAAGATGGATGGAAAGAGAGCTGTGGAAACTGCCATTTCCCTCCCCTCTCTCAATCGCATTTCAGCTCTGGTTGAGCTATGTGGCCAGATCTAGGCACACATGCATTGATCAGCTCCTATCTCTGCTTAGCACATGCTAGTGCTCCTCTGATTAGTGCTCAGCTCTGCTTTGGCGGGAAAGAGGCAGTAGGTAAAGAGCACATGAGCAGCAAAGCCGGTTTTAGGGGCGGGCTCTGGAAGGAGGTGGGTTGGAGGGAGGAAGTGACACGGGTAACGAAAGGAGGAGAGAAAACAAGATGGTGTATGTTGGGAGCATTGGGAGTAACCAAAGCCATATCTCCCTCCAGCACCAAGAAAATCATCCTGTGCTGCTTCCTGCTCTGGAACTTGGCAGCTGTGGATGAAATGGGAGGAGAGCCGACATGGTATCCTTCCTGCCCATCAACCTGCAGAAGCCCCTGCAGATGAAGGGGTGTGGTGGGCTGCTTGGCTGTCTGTGACACCATGCCTTGGGAACCTCTTAGGTATTACTGTTGCCTTTATCAGCATGAAATCTCAGAGAGTGCCTGGTGTGCGCAGGGAGGAAATAAATGGCTTCGGAGGGAGCCATTCTGTCCAAGGACCTATGGAGGGGCTGGCCCATGGATTTCCCCACAGAGTCTGGAATGCTTGTGCTGTGGTGGGGCCCTGCCGCCTTCTCAGATCTACCAACCACTCCTCTCTACTAGGATGCTACTTCTGGGCCACCTGGCATTGTCCTGCTTGGAGTAGGCCAGGCCTAAGCAGGAGCCCACAGTCCATCCCACTATTTCACATCCATGTGAACATCTCAAACGCAGCAGCACCAAAGTTCAATGTTTGCCCCTCTGCAGGGATTGCAGTGCTGCCGGGTTTCCTTCAATAAGTGGAAGATCATAGCCGTGTTATTGAAGAACACCTGCGACAATGAGTGTTGAGTGTTTAACCGTGTCTGCTCTATCTCTGAATATGAAACCCCCAGAAGAATCTCTTGTTCATCCCTTAGCCCTCGGAAGAGCCTTGAAGTTCTGTTTGGCCATTCTACCTCTGAGCGGGTATTGTAAAACGTAGCCCAGGCTTCCCTTGAGAGTAAAAAAATAGGTGGGTTTTTTTTTTCTTTTTACATTGACTCATCCTTAAAAGAATCACTGGGTTTAAATTACAGAGGGCAAAGTTTGCTAATTCAAGCTAGTTTTATGATGGCTCATCATAATTTATGTGGTTGTAAACCTCCTCCAGAAGCTTTGCCTATTTCTGGTAGTTACTGCAGCAATTTCCAGAAAGCGCAGTTACAGAGTATTATCATGTGAGTTGCTATCTGCCTTCAAAGGTCAAAACGATGACAATTCTTTTGGCACTAAACATGTACAGTGTGATGCCTTGCATCTGTAAATTGGAAACAGTGAAAACACAATCATTTACTGTAGTTATGATTCAGCCTTGTTACGGTTCGTGGGAAGCTTTCATTTCAGTAACATTTCCCTATTTTAGTTTTACAAGCTGGAGAGACATTTATTGCAGAAAGTGGGTCAGGTGTTCTCATCTGATACACCTTTCCTTGTAAAAGAGCCCTTCCTAATGAGCTGTGAGTGAACTGCGCTGAAACAGGACCTTCTGAAGGCTGCAGCTCTGCTTCCTACACCCCAGGTTTGCTTTTTCTCAGGTTCAGATCCCTTGTTTGGGAGTGCGATGCGGTCTGCTTCCAGTGCCAAGATAAGTTGTTGTTGCTAAAAGCCAGCAAATAATTGATTGCAGAGTATTCTTTTATTGTTCAAGTGACGTTAGTCAGTTCATTTTTGGCATACTGTAGTCAGCCACTTGGGTGCTGTGGGCGTGACCCAGGCAGGGCTATCTAGCAAATGTGTTAAGCAATGGCAAAACCTATACACCAGTTGAGCAGTGAATGATGCCTTAATTGGAAGCGGGAGCTTGTCTGGCAGATTTCCAGGCAAGCAGTCCCAAGGGTCTGTAGGATTTAGTTTTAATCCCTATGAAAATATATGTAATAGAGCAGCTCCCAGCAAAAATCATTACCAGCCATGGAGATTAAATCATACTTTGCAATGCAACAAATAATAGCAGGCTTGTAATGGAATATGAATGAGGAGGATTTATGTCTGCAGGAATGCACAGGACTGTATGTTTAACAGTGAATAAAATACAGCATTCTGAGGGCCCTACACAGTTTGTCCTATGTACAGAAGTTTCTTCCTTCTGCTTCTCCCATCAGCAATGGTAGGTGTGGGAGGGACATGATTCCTTCCTGCCCTCCCTGGTCTTCTCCTCCTGGGGCAGTAGGAGGCTTTGACCTCCCTACAGCCAGTGGAGGCCTCATGCCTAACTCTCCCTGGCCAATTGGGGCATGTCTAAACTGCATTCTAAATGTGGGTCTGTGGGACCTGCACTTGTGGATGCCACGTTTCCAGGTCTTCAAACTACATTTTAAACCTGGATTTACAGTTGCTGGATCTGGGTCTGACAACCATGCTACTGCATCCATATTGCACTGTACAGACTCTGTGCTTCAAGGCTGCGGCTTGAGCTGAGTCCACACTGCAACAGGACAGGGCTTGGACTTGAGTCGCAGCAGGACTTGTGCTAGGTCCTAGGTCCTGAGTGCTTGCTGACCTGAGTCAGAAAGATTTGTGTGATGGAGTAGGGAATTTTGAGCCCAGGTTTACAATGCAATATAGACATACCCTTTGAGCCCCTTGGAAGTACAGGGCCAGTGGGTGAGAATGGGCAGGGCTCTTTGCAGTTCCTTTAAACAAGAGCAGTGTGAACTGACAGACAGCTCGAGCTGCTGCTGTTAAAATGTCTTATTCATAGCACCCAAAATTGTGACAGGCACGTGGACAGCCATCTGTGCAGAGACATGGGCTAGGTGGCTGGAGGGCTGGTCCGCAAATCTTGTCCCTTGAAGTAGGTGGCATGTAGGCTGGGATTATCGCTCGCCTCCTTTCCTAGCAGTTTCTTGAACACAATACAGAGATCCTGCCCTGCTTCTTGATCTAGGGGAGGGAGCTGTCTACATGGTTTTCACTTCCACTGATTCCTCCTCCCCATACTGTGCCCCAGGGCAGGATTGAGCCCTTTCTCGCTTGTGGATACTTGACTGTATTGCAAAACCTGAAACTACCGTGTAGTTTGGCACCGCTCTACTTGATTGACACCTTCTCAGGGAGACTCAGAACTGGAGCACCAGGAGTGTTGCAGGTCAGGATTGAAGTGCCGTGGCAGAGCTGTGTGAGGGACTTGCACCACCGGTCACTTTCCTGCAGTATGCCTGGCTAGTCCCTCACAAGCACAGAATTCTCCCAGGAAAGGATACATTACAGGACTAAACTCTGCCCTAGGGAAATGTTTCGAAGGCATGGTGCTTTCTAAAAATGGCCAAACACATTGTGTGTATGATGATGCCTGTTGTGAACAACTGATGATAGCCCTCTGATAAAGGCGGCGCAGAACTGTAACCATTCTGTTTGGGTGTTCTTAGGAGGTGTGTCTCGTAATGACAGGACTGGAGTGTGGGTGATGGGGGCTATCTTAGTCAGGTTTCACTGCTATTTGCGTGCATCCAGCACTGTGCTAATGGGTCCTTTACAAAATAAGATACGCCTGGTTCCTCTTCAGGGAAGGCCTACCCTTTTACCTCCATTTAAGCTGACTTCTTGTCGGGATCCGGTGCCAGTTGGTTTTCTAGGAGAGCTGTTTTGCTTGTCTCTTTTATCTGGCTTAAGCAGGTGCCTGCTTGGTGAGATTTGGGCTCAGCCTGATTACCCTGAGAAGTCAGTTCTGTAAGCGCAGCCCCTCCTCCAAGCCTCGCCTGCCCCCAACTATTGCAAGTTCAAAAGTGGGTTCATTCACCTAAAGCATTGCTACTATAGCCGACCTGGTAGAGAGCAGAGTGAGAAAGAGATGAGCCTAGATAAAGGGCAAAGCCCTCTATGTGGACCAGGAATTTGGTTGCTTTACAACATAGAGTCATGAATTCATGTTGGTTCGCCACATTTAGAGGGCTGAATAAAAAAAAAGGTAATAATTGGAGATATGCCAATCTCCTAGAACTGGAAGGGACCTTGAAAGGTCATCGAGTCCAGCCCCCTGCCTTCACTAGCAGGACCAATTTTTGCCCCAGATCCCTAAGTGGCCCCCTCAAGGATTGAACTCACAACCCTGGGTTTAGCAGGCCAATGCTCAAACCACTGAGCTATCCCTCCCCCCTTAATGCTGCGTTCTGCTGTAGCTGCAGCTTCTGAGTGTTCTTTAGGGTCAGTGCCAGGTAGCACAGGCTGCAGTTAGCAGTCTAGACATGAGACGCATGAATCACTACCACTAGGCCTGAATCAGAGATAAGGGGTGTAGTAGGATAAAGGGAAAGAAGGCATTGCTGGACACTGCTGGACGGGTAGGGAGGAATCTTGTAAGAAGTTGACCCCACTGCTTTGATTACTGGGGCGAGAGAAGCCTTCTTGTGAGAGGCAATGTCATGGTTTCTGCCAGCATCAGTCTCTATGAAACACTCCAATTTGGAACTTTTCCAACCAGGCCATGAATTGAATTGGTGACAGCAATGTAAAAATGTACCGATGACTGAGCAGTTTAAATCTGTCGTATACTGGCATTTGGTTTGATTGCCTTGTTGTGCTGCTGACAAACTTTACCTGTGCTAAGCATGGTTGAATTGGCCATCTTGAGTGAAGTTCTGCCTTTAACAGGAGGAGCTGCTCTGGGGTAGTCCAGAGGGGGTTTCATTCATGTGCCATGCACCAGAGCCCTGAAGCAGCCATGTTGCACACTAGGGTGTTCTCTTCTTCTTGGTAAGGGAGGCAACACTTGTCCTCAGTCACCATATGCTGCAGACAGCATCCTGTGTGCTAGTCACCTGCAGGCAGATTTTTAAAGGTATCTAGGTGCCAAACAATGCAGATAGGCCTCTAGTGAGATATCAAAAGGGCACTCCAGCATAGTGAGGAATCTTGTCAAAATTCCACTTGGCATCTATTTCCATCTTTAGGAGCCTACGTATCTTTGACAATCTGCCTCTGGAGTATAGCCACACCTCCTTGTTGGCAGACCACACCCTTTTGTGGGTGTGAATGGATATGATAACTGCTCCCCTTCCATAAAGCTCTCTGAAGATTAGTTTGTAAACCTGTCATGCTTTGCTAGTTGGTAGGGGTAAACGTCAATATTTCTTGACTTTCTAAAGCTTTCTAGAGGTAAAGGGATACTGGGTAAAATTTTCAAAAGGCATCTAGGTCACTTGGAAGTAGAGCTGGGTGAATAATGGATTTTTCGGTTTGTTGGCAATTCTGAAAAATAATTTTAAATTGTTTCGGGTCAAACCAAACATTTGTCTGTAAATGGAAATTTGAAAAAAAAATGGGTTGAAAGAAACATTTTTGCTTCAACAAAATTCAAATGCTTAGTTTCAGCTTCAACCATTTAAAATTTTATTTATTTATTAGGATAATTATAGGAAATTGTGAAACAGAAAGTCATGTTTTGAACCAAAAACTCAAAATGCTTTGAAAATGTTGAAACAAAACATTTTGATCTTTTTGACTGAAACAATTTGGCAAAACCAATATGAATTTGTGAAATGTTTTGGTGTTGCCAAATCTGCATTTTTCACCAAAAAAAAAGTTTTGTTTTAAAAATTTCATCCAGCGTTACTTGGGGAAACTATATTTTCACAAGTGGCTAGGTTACTTAGAAGCCTAAGTGCCGTTGACTTTCCATTAAATGTACTGTTCTGCATCCCTAAGTCACTTTTGAAAATTAGATTTAGCATCTTCAGTCACATACTCTTGAAATTTTTACTCATCATCAACTTGAATCCTAGTCAGTTAAACAAAAACAAACCACAGTGTAGTTCCCAGTGCTACACGTGCCCCTGAATCTCCTGCCAACCTTGTTGTTTCACAACCATATATTTTTTTATTGTTTAAACATTGTTCTCTTCCCTGTTGCTGTGGTGAAAGACCCATACAAACATCAGGGGTAACTGACTGACTCTATTTGGGAAAAAAATGTAGTCTGTATGTAAATATCAAACTGAGCAGACAAGAGATTTTCAGCTTGACAGATTGTGACCTCCTTGGAATCACTTGCTGCCCGTTTAGTGTTGCTAAATGGGAGTTAGGCCTAAGCTGGATCCCATCTAGATTCTCTGGGAATTTCTGATATGGAAAAGGTAGAAAGTCACTGAACTAGATGCAAAGTGCTGTGAAATGTACAAAGGAGACAAGCTGAAAAACCAGAGCTGTTTTTTTCCCTCTAGTGCTTTGCAATTATAGTGATCTTAGGGGTGTGGAGAGCGGGAGGGGGCTCAGGACAGGGGTGCAGGAGGGGTGAGGCAGGGGGCTCAGGGCAGGGGGTTGGGGTGCAGGAGGGGTGTGGGGTGAGGCAGGGGGCCTGGCACCACGTCCCTGCAGCCCCTGAAGGAGGGGGGGCAGAGGGCTCCGTGCGCTGCCCTCGCCTGTGGGTACCTCCCCTGAAACTCCCATTCCCAGCCAATGGGAGCTGCAGGGGGCAGTGCCTTCAGGTGAGGGCAGCGTGCGGAGCCCTCTGCCCCCCAGGGCCGCAGGGACATGGTGCCGGCCGCTTCCGGAAGCAGCGAGAGGGCCCGCAGCGCCACGGGGGTGGCAATCCCATTGGCTGGATCCAAATCCCTGACGAGCCGGATCCGGCTCATGGATCATAGTTTGCTCACCCCTGTCTTAGTTGTTACCTGTAGCAATAGCAGGTAAAACACTTTGACAGAAGAATGGTTTCAGGGCCATTCTCAACCTTGCAGCCTTAATGTTCTCTAAACATACCATAGTATTTTATATGAAATTCTCCTTGAACTGTTGAGGGAAGAGTCAGACTGTAAAAGCACAAGTAGCCTAAATTAAACAGCGGTAGAGTTACTCCTAGATGTCAGAAGAATTGAAATAAAAGAATCGGATCATGCAGCACCCTTTCATGAGTATTCAGTCCATAGGGATTGGCGAGGATACAATGGATTTTCTTGACAGAAGAACTGTGGGTGTGTTCTCTTTTGTTTTGCTTGTGTTCCGAAATGGTGGCAGGTTTAAAAATATTCCGGCAGTTAGTTTGTAGCAAAAACATATGTGCCTCTGATGCAAACAGCTGTACACTATAAAACAGCCTCTTTGGGAAGTGTTAGTGGAATTCTTATGAACTTATATCTAGAGCAGGGTTATATATGCCTTAGTTCTGTTATTATTGGGTTGATTAATTTAAATGGATTTATGGTCTTTAGGGAGAGGGGAGCAGAGATTAGGAGAGGAAAGAGTGAAAGAATGGTATTTAGCTGTTACTGTACAATGTTATCTAAAATGACTGAAAATGACTCGTAGATGTAAAAAGCTGCCCAAGTGTATATGGGGGAACCCATAGGCAGTGCTTCTGCCTACTTACAGATTATGCAACTGAGCACCTGAAATATCCGTCCCCTGATGATGTGGGGGCGGTGCTCACGTTTTCCCGGTATATCCAGAACATCTCTATTTCTCAGTAAGCAAGGGTTTTAATTACCCATCTCAACCACAAAAGACCTAGTGTGTTATATTACATAACATATATTAAACAAATCCTGTGGTATCCCATCAGACCATTTAGCTATGGATCTTTAATTTACAAATTTAGTTGCAGATCACTTCATTAAATCAAACAGCAGCTGCTGCTCTCCAGCCACCCAGCTCTGAAGGCAATAATGCAGGAGTAAGGGTGCCATAGTCTGGTATTGCCACCCTTATTTCTGTGCTGCTGCTGGCGGGGCGCTGCCTTCAGAGCTGGACACCCAGCCAACAGCTGCTGCTTTTCAGCTGCCCAGCTCTGAAGGCAGTGCAGAAGTAAGGGTGGCAATACCATGAACCCCCTAAAATCTTGCGGACACCCCCCTCCACAATTCCCTTTTCATTCCGGACCTCCAATTTGAGAGACACTGGTCTTTCCGGTGAAATCGGTATAATATAGGGTAAAAGCACACAAAAGACAAAATTTCACGGTCCGTGATGCGTTTTTCACAGCCGTGAATTTGGTAGGGCCCTCGTCATGACACATTGTCAGCAGGCTTCTACTTTGTATGCGTGTTAGATATGCATTTCAGTTTGCAAACCGGTATTTTCATCTTGTCTCCTTTAAAACCATGTTCTGAAGTGTCCCTAGCCTCTGTTTGCCAGAAGCTGGGAATGGGCAACACGGGATGGATCACTTGATGATTACCTGTTCTGTTCATTCTTTCTGAAGCACCTGGCATCAGCCACTGTCAGAAGACAGGATACTGTCCTGGTAGGACTATTGGTCTGATCCAGTGTGGTCGTTTTTATGTAATAATGAGCTAATTTTTTCTGCAACAAAATACTCTAGTTCCCCAATGTATAGTATTGGGATTGGGAGGAGAGGTGGGGTCCCACAGAGCAGGATTTAAGAAGCAAGCTACAATATGAAAAAAATTGGAGAGCTCCTGCCCTAAGGAAATGCTGACTTTTTCATTTAAATCAAGGTATTTCCCTGCCCAGATATTGTCCTTGTTAAATGTCAGAACTGGAGAAAAAAAAGTGACATCTTTATATGTCTGGAGAGGCTTAAACATCTGAAAATGACTAATGAGTTTGACAGTAGGAAATAAGGTTTCGGTCCAATGGGCGGGAACTGTGCAGTATAGTAGCATTGCAAGTTAATCACATTGTTGCCATGCAAGAACACAGTGTATTTAATGTTTATAAAGAGACTTGAAGTACTTTGATAGGTGCTAGACACTGTAAAATATGAAGAATCCTATTGCATTTAATGGCCACACCACAACCCATATCAGGTTCCTCAGTGTCTGCACATTTTTCTCATGTCTTCAGTCCAAGTGCCATGGATCTGATGGAATCCAGCCCGAACCCCCACCTACTCACAGCCTGGGGAAGTCCCCACTTGATGAAGAGCCAGCATGTTGTCTTCTTTTGTCTTCTTCCCTTACAGTGCTTTGTGCAGGGACCAAGCAGGGGGCAGGGCATCCATTGATAGCTGATGCGAGTGTAACCCGCTAATATTTTAGTATTTTAGGAAATAGTATCAGAATTATTTATTTAAAAGAGGAAATAGAGAGTATATAGTAACCCAATAGTGAGTGTGTGTATTTTCTCTCACTTTTAAACAAGTGAACAAAGAAAGAAAAGTAAAAACAATCCAAAAACCAAAATGATATTTTTAATGTCACCAATATAAGCACTTCTGGGTTTTTTTTTCATTTCAAATGTTATCATTGAAAAGCCTAAAAAAAATCCAGCAAATTTTTGAACAGAACAACAATTTTTTCATTTCTTTTTAATTTTTTGGGGAAAATTAAAATGGAATTTTGGACCAGTCCTGCTGCCGATGTTTAGCCAGTATTAAAATAAGATAAAAATAGGTTATATATATTCTTCCGTGATGCTGATGTGACAAGTGACATCACTTCTCATTGAGATGGCTCTCGTTGCCTGAAGGCTCTGTGATGCCATTTTTTAAATGTAAATTCTTTTCCTGTTCTGAAAAACAGCTCTATACAAATGGCATCTTGTGGTTCCAGGTTTGCTGCTTCTCAGTGAAAGATGCTCAGTTTCTGAGCAAAAAAAAGACCACTTTTAAATGGCTACAACGCCACATGATTTTTTAAAATTCAAAATGTCCTTTTTTTGCTCCACATACCCCAGTGCGTTTCTCCCCCCTAAAATAGTTAAAGCCCAAATGAACAAAACTGGAATGGACAAACCGTGTGTGCTCAAGTACCCTGATCATGCTTATTGTGCTTACATCTCTTTCTCCAGCTCTTTATCTCTTCATTGTGTTTTTGGATTGTAAGCTCTTTAGAACAGGGACTGTGTCTTCCTATATGTGTGTAAAACATATAGCAGACTTGGGCCATGATGGCAGCTTTAATTCTGGCATTTCCCAACTTTCCAGTGTTTGACTTGGCAACATTAAAAATGTTCTTTAACATACTTTTTGTGCGCAGTTGCCTAGGTTTTTAAGAAAGCAATTTGAAAAAGCAAATTTCATCATGTGGCATTACAATGACACCAACCTGGCTCCTCAGTGGGGTTGGAACCTGTAGATCCATGACCACAGATCTCCGCCACGTCAGCTAACCGAGTAACTGTTAGCAGTAGTAAGTTGTCGTCCTCTGTGTAGTCCCCCAGTGGAGGGAGGTGGAATGCTTTGCCAGTTGGTTTCACAGATATTTGCTGAAGAATGGCGAGACTCTGGACTCTTGGGTTCCATTCCAAGCTCTGGAAAGGAGTGTGCTCTAGTGGGCACAAGCTCTTCTGCCTCTTCCCCCCCAAAGTGTAACCTCTTCTGCAGTTCCTCATCCTACCTACCTCTTTTCCATCCCTATCTGCTCATCTCTTCATCTAAACAAACCCAGGTCACTCTCCCCAGACTTCTCATCAACATCCCAGTCTTCTTGCCTGGCCAGTCCCAGTTTCCCCACCCTCCCGCCTCCAGCTCCGCATACATCACTCTCCACAACCTTGGCCTCCAGTCCTCCCTCCACGTATGTTCCTCATCTCCACTGGCTCTGTCACAATCTCCTTCTACTGGCACATTGTCCAGTCTCGATGTCCCACCCTGGTTCCTTGCCCCAATCTCTGTGCCCAGCCAGTTCTGGTCTTTCCCCATCCAAATTCCCAGTCCCACCTTTCCTCTCCCTGGCTCTGCCAACTTCCAGTCACAGGGTCCAACCCCCCAGCTCCTTGTCCCAATCTAGTCCCTCTGCTTCCCCAGGTTTGGCTCTGCATTCGAATCAGTCAGCTTCTTCCTCCACGTTATATGGGCCAAGCAGGGTCACTGAGTGCACAGAACCGACAGGCGTCCTCCTTCCAGTTCTAGGGCCCAGACTCAGAACAGCTCATAGCAGCCCAGAGCTGCAATTGCAGGGAAAGGACTGTTCAGCCTTGGGCTAGAGCGTGATCATTGTGGATAGAATCTTGGGAAATTTAACTGCTAAAATCTAAGAAGTCTCTACAGAATATGTCTGACTTGCATTTTTTTCAAGGGCTTATAACCTGGCCAAATTTGGGCAGATTTTCACAGATACTGGAAAAGACTCATCCCTGACACAAAGGTCACCCCTCCCTCTGCTGAATTTAAAGTTCTTGGTGCAAAGCATGGGGGCTCTTGAGCTTTTCTAGGAAAAAGTGGCCAGAATTTTTTAATATGGGCAAAACAGTGAATTTCCCCCCTAACTTTGTTCTTGAAAATGGCTGAATTATTTTGCATGCAATTTTCCAACAAAAAATTCTGCCTGAGGCAGGCACCTGGCATGGACATTTTCAGCTCACGTGGTTAACAAAGTTATAAGCCATGGAAAATGGGGTCTCATAATGGGAAGTGTGAGGCAACCCTAATAATATGCAGTGCTACCAGCCCTGCCTATACTTCATGCACATGTGTGTATAATACAGATAAAATAACTGCATTTTAAAACTTTAATTTCAGTGCTTTCACAAGATTCATTGTGATCATTGAGTACAGCAGAAACATTCCAAGTATTACAAGCAAATCATTTAAAAAAATCAGTTAAATGGGTATAGAATTCAAATCAAGCCGGTTCACTTGCTGATCATTTCATAGGAATGTGCTATACAATTTGCTTCATTGACTAAAAAGGTAGAAAGATCGGTCCTGATCCAGTAAAAGCACTTAGGCTCTGATTCAGGAAAGCACTTATGCACATTCTTACATCCACCCCCATTCAAAAAAGCACTTAACCACATACTCAATAGATTTCCTGAATGGGATGCTTTCCTGAATTAGGGCCTTAATCATGTGCTTCAGTTTAAGCACATGAATAGTTCCATTGACCTCAATTTTGCTTAAAGTGAACCATGTCCTGAATTGATGCCATAATGAAGGAAACACTTTGGTTTATGGGTGGGATCAGCCAAGTGAATTAGGCGAATACTATCAATTGAAAGTCAATAGAACTTGTACTGCTAACTCATGTAAGTGCTTCTAAAAATCCCACCATCCATTTCTGTATACATACAACACACAGACATTTTTTTCACGGAATGTTAGAATGACATTGGAATAAATTTTCACTCCTTTATATATTAAAGATATTATCACAGATTTCCCACTGTTTTCCCTCCTGAATAATAATAATAATATTTTTGTCCATAGATTTCCAAGGAGTTTACAAAGGTAGGTAGGTAGGTACTACTAGCACTGTTTTTATAGAAGGGAAAATAGAGGTATAGAGAAAGTAAGTGACATTCCTAAGTCCACTCAAGTAGGTCAGTGGCAGGGTTGGGATTAGAACGGAGATCTCCTGATTCAGTGGTCACCAGTGCCCTAGCCACTTGACCACTAGACATCCCCTTTTTACTGAAGCATAGATAGCAATGGCGATGCTGTTATTTCCAGCTTCTCTCTAGTTACTACTATGACTCTCATTAATGTAGACATTTTCCACCTGAATATACAGTCCACCTTTGCCAAAGGAATTGCAGTGGTCTATTCAATCAGACATGAACTTTCCATATTAGCACTTAAACTTAAAAAAAAAAAAAAGGCTGAAAATGAAGAAAAGAAGCACAGCACATGGTTCTGGCATGAATGTTGTGTATGAAATTATTGAAAGTGCTAAAGGGTCTGATTCCTAAATAATGAAACGGGGGTGAAGATAGGTCATGCAAGAAAGAACACACAATCAAATGGCCTAGAAGAAGATGAGGAAGGAGAATGTAGCAGGGGAACTAGAGATTAGGGAACCATTTCTCTCTTCTGTACCCTCTGTGAGGCACAGCGCCTGCAGGGAAAAACCTGGCCAGGCTTCCATCCCATGCACTACATTGTCGGACTGTGGTCTGCTAGGGTGTGTGTGTGAGTGGGGGGAGGTGTCAAACCCTGGAGCTAGCTAGAACATATGCTGCAGCATGCTGATCTTGATTAAAAGTGAAATGAAGATTGCCTGGCAGCATGTGATGGGACCTTGCGGGGGCTCATGCGGCTGGTGCCGCTTAGCTCCTCATCCCCTGTGGCTCTCTAAGGTAAGGCCAAGCGTGCTGTCTCCATTGTCACCACAGAAGGCAGTGGGCACATTGAGATTACTCAGCTGTCTCCTCTTGGAAGATGAGCAGCTGTGTTTAGCCTTAGATTGGATTTTATGATGCAGAATTAGAGATGATTTTGTGTTGCATTAGACTGGATTTCAAAACTAATAAATTCTCTTCTTGCCGACAGAACTTCTTTAATATTTATCAGGGATCATAACAGAGATGCATCATTTATGCTGTGTTAAAAGGGTATCTATCTGGATTACAATTTTAGGAAGCTTGTAACATCACAGATACCACAGTATATTTTTGCCAATGCTGAATTTAACTGAGAACAGATTTTCTAAGGTTCAGATTGGATCCCAGTACAAATAGAAAAGCTTCAAAACGACCTATTGGCTGAATTGTATATTTTACCATGAGAATGGCCATAATGGGTCAGACCAAAGGTCCGTCTAGCTCAGTTTCCTGTCTTCCAACAGTGGCCAATGCCAGGTGCCCCAGAGGGAATGAACAGAACGGATAATCGTCAAGTGATCCATCCCCCATTGCCCATTCCCAGCTTCTGGCAAACAGAGGCTAGGGACACCATCCCTGCCCCTCCTGGCTAACAGTCATTGATGGACCTATCCCCCAATTGTTTTAGGCTCTAATTCAGCAAAGCATTTAAGCACATGCTTAACTTTAAGCACCGGAGTAATCCCATTGACTCCAGTGGGCCTAAAAATGATCTTAAAGTTAAACATGTGCTAAAGTGCTTGCTGAACCGGAGGCCTTAATGAGAAGAATTGGGACCCTCCTAACTAGAATGCCTTGGGAAATATCTAGCTATAGACTACCACATAAGAAAGTAGGAAAATCCAGAAAGTTATTAATATATTTTAATGGCGTCAATCCTTCTATTAAAATGCTTCCTATACACAAGAAAAACAGTAAAAGAGTTGTAAACATTCGCAGTATTGTAAAAGATGGTTTTTCATAAAGGGCTTTGAAAGGAGCAGAATTGAGTCCTAAATGGAAACGATGCATCTGAAGAAGTGGGGTTTTTTTTTACCCACGAAAGCTTATGCCCAAATAAATCAGTTAGTCTTTAAGGTGCCACCAGACTCCTTGTTGTTTAAATGGAAACTATGTAATTTGTGAACACCCACTCAAACACGTGGAATTGAATGTACAGGATTTAGAGTCGAACACGTTTGATGCAGACTAATTTGTTAGGTTGTTGTTATTTTCAGCAGCCACTTGCAAGGCTGGCAAAAGTCAGTCTATTATTGATATACAGACACATTGGTGAAGAATCTATTTAAGTTTTCAGAAATGCTCTAATAACCGCCCTCCTCTTTGATGGTTATACGAAATAATGGAACATGAAGAAGTTATGCATTCTCCTCTTGCAATCCATTATCAGCCAGATGAGAAAGCAACAAATGGGATGTTTGCTTAAATATATCACTGTGTGACTATAAAATCAAAGGGAATAAACATAGTGCTGCATTCTTTATCTCAGTGACACATATTTATTCTTTTCTTTGTTTATAATACACACATCTGTTCTAACAAAAATTTTATTGGATAAAGGCATTTCATTTTGTCACTATGACACAAAGCTGTGCAGTGGTATGACTTTTTAATTGTTTTAATGTTATTACAATCAAAATGCCAGAGTGACTTAGACTTTCTCGTTGTTTCTTGTCTTAGATATTATGGAAACAGAGCTTCTTCGTGAACTGCTAAAACAATGACACAGACGTTGCTAAATAGGGCTATTTTCATCCATACAGGGAAGATGCACAGTGTTAAATTGCAATCTCACATGGTGTAAATCTGGAGTTACTCAAGTGGGAAGGAAAGGAGGTAGCGTAGTCTACTGGACAGGACACTTGACTGAGAATAAGGAGCTCTTGGTTCTATTCCCAGACCTGTCACTCACTTGTGATCCTGGGCAGGCACTTCACATCTGTGCCTCTGTTTCCTCTCCAATCTTTTGGGTGACTTGTCTACTTAGATTGTAAACTCTTTTTGGGGCAGGGACTGTCTCTTAATATGTGTTTGTACACTGTGGGGTCCCGATCTTGGTTGGGCCCTATAGGTACTTCTGTAATACAAAAAATAAGTAAATAGCATAAGAGTAGGGTTAACTCCATTAAATTACTCTGGATTTACACTATTGATTTCTACTGGTCTATTCACATAAGTAAAGATGGGCTCCTGCCTCAAGTCAACTATGAGAGAGTGCTACAGAGATCCAGATTTCACCAAGTTGTATATATTCAGGCAAGGCCAGCGAGATGAGGTGCACAACCCACTCTCAAGTACCTCCCACTGCCATACCTTCATTCAGACATATTCTGTGATGGCCAGAAGTTTGTGATGGTCCACGCAGGGACAACTGGAGGCAGAATGGAATGAGGTCTAATATCCCGCATCTACTACTCATGATTTAAAAAAAAGACGATATTTTCTTTTTTATTTACATAGGTCACAATCATACAAATATTACTCTGTGCTGTGCTTACTATCAAAAGCTTTGTGCCCAAGAGTAAACGTTTTGTGGATTAGGACAGTAATCCGGCCACAGGACCCAGCAAAGAAGTGTACTGGAATTACCATAATCATGAGCTTTCTAACAGACTTTGATGTTCTAATCAGAAAAGATGGTGAAGCAATGCAGGCCTAAACACAACAGGTCCATTGCTGAAATTCCTTAAATATCAAATCCCTCATCTTCTAAATTGTCATATTAGTAGATTCAAGGCAGAGTCAATTTTACACAACAGCATAGAGTGACATATAGAACATAGTGGAAATTTGAAAAGCTGTATAAGGCATCCATATCCTCAAGCACCTTTGAAAATCTCAGCCTATATGTACAATATGTGAGGTTGTGTAAAATATTGGGTATAATTTTTAAAGCACCTAGGCTCCTGAGTCACATATGTGCTTTCGGAAATTTTATCTGTTGCCAGTGTTTATTATATTTTTTAGGAGAAGACCCTCAGCTTGTCATAGCTTTATGGAAATTAAAGTTTAAATATTATATACACTGATATAAAGAGAGATCATAGTTTAAGGCATATGAACAAGTTCAGTCTTAACTCTGAATAGTCTGACTTTGGAGGGGTTGGTTTCTCAGCCTTAATATCGCATTAGCTTTAGAGTTTTTAAAAAAATAGAAAAAAAAGAAAAAGATACAAGCTGTTCAGTTTGTGACACACAGTTTCCTGATTTGGAACTCTTCAGCTTAACAATTCTTCAACACAGATGTACTTCACTCAGGCTTCCTATACCAGATTGCCTAATTTTTTTAAAATTGCCTTTGTCTTTCTGAGATGTTCAAGTTTTTTAGATTAACCAAAGTAACAAAGAAAAAAATATGTAGTAAAATTCTATGTTAGATGCACACAATTTCTCCCTGTTTAATGCTCATTATATTGAAATGATTTTTATACTTGGCATAAACCTACATTTCAATGAGTGCTACAACATAAATTGTTTGCGTCTGCCTTCAACTGTTGTTTAACTGCACATTTTCAGGGTAGAATGAATGGGATGATGTATATTCTTTTTTCACGTACAGTTACAATAATTGAAAATTGAGAATTTGTTCAAAATTTCTAAAAGCATTTACCCTGAGGTCGAGAGACTTTGGAAGATATCAGGTCAAAAGAAATTAGTCTAACACATATGAAGGAGGCTTAGAATGGAAGTTACAGTTCAGGCTGAACTGTAGAATGCACTAATTGTTTATACACTAATAAATATTTGTAACACTCTTTCTTTCCCTTTCCCAAAGCACAGTCACCTGCTCTGGTTTAAATCCTCCAAACCCTACATTGGTAAAATATGATCACTGTCTTACTTCCTTTTATGGTAAAAAATGAAACAAAATTTCATGATAGTTTTAGATGTTCATAAAACATCCACCTCTTTTTGAGTATCACAATAATTTCTTTTTCAATTAAAGTAAAAATTAACTTAAAAAAAACATGATCCTAAACCTTTTACAGTTTTGGCTTAAAACAAGTCACAAAACAAACGTTCAAGTTTTTTGCACAAATCTAGTAATGCTTACAACACAGCGTGCAATTTATGTTCTTTCCTCTGAGTCTTTTCATATTCTTTCATTCTGGAGCCAAATATAGAAAATGTATTTTTCTAAATCCATTTCACCTACTGTTTATGAAGTCTGAAAACCTGGTAATGTAGGACAAAGATGTTTGGCCTCCTATCCTGCTGTGATCCTCAGACTCTATTCCTTGCATACGGTTTTTCTTAAAAGACTTCCTGTGTAGATGGAAATTCATTTTTTTTCATACTTCCCAAGGAGGTCACTGAAGCAGCAATTTTCTGTTAAACCTTGGATGTGGCAAGGCATATGATTATAGATGGAACAATGCCATCTCTGGCACTTCAGCAGGGCCAGGATTTCAACTCAGAAGTCAGTGGAAGTTTTACCATTGACTTCAACAGAACCAGAATTTCATTGCTGTTGTTTTAATAAGGAAGTGAGGCCTTTGGAAACTACAGGCCCAATCATGCATAGAGTGCTCCATCTTGATCCTAGCGGCCTACCCTATCCCATTGGATCAAGATGGAGCACAAAGTATGGTGGGACCTATAATACTTTGGAGCCGCAAATCCTAGTAAAATAAGGGTAAGCTGCAATCTACTCTTTTATTAAAAGTAGGTTCAGTGTGTCCTGCAGTTGGACCAAATTTGAATGCCCTGTGGTATTACAGTTTGGCAGTAAATATTTATTAGCTTAGAGTTATCAGTTTCTATATGTGGATGTAGTATACGGATAACAACTGAAGCTTGTGTTATGTATGTATCACAGTTGCAGATGTAGTTGTTGAAAGAAGAGGTTTTTTGGATTTCATTATAAATTATCCATGTAGCAGTGTATCATAATACCAGTTGAAGTGGTATGTGAAATAATTACTGCTAATTACATTTTCCTAATTTAAAAACATTTCCATAATCTTATTTAGGCTAAATATTTACTTGAGTGTCTTTACAAGAGATGATTAATAAAATTATTTATAAGCATGGATCAAGTTGAAACAAGAAGAGTTTAAAATTACCTGTGTTGACACTGAGTTCCCCTGTATTCACACCCTACACACAATTGTAATAATCTTTGTACAAGGTATGCCTCATAAAAACTATAAAAGTATCATTTGAAAACTAAATGATAACTCACTGATCATTAATATTCTTGAATGTTATGGATATATGCTAGTAGTATGACTAAAGTGTGTTTGAACCAAACACGTAAGGAGGAGTTTGTAGAGGTCTGCCTTAGACAAAGAAACATGTATTTGATTCTCTGACCAGCCCAATTTTTCAGCAAAGGGCAAAGACAATGAAGGGGGGAAGAAAGATTATGGAGCTTCCTTCACCACTAGACACCATGTTGCCTTCCCCCAGCTTGAATAAATTTTACTTTGAGGACCCTAAGAAGTATCCATTTTGAAGCTTTACTAGTCTATAAAGATGGGGTGGGTGGGTCTCAGCCTCAAGTGATAAGCAATTGAATCAACTGATTGTATACAGTATTATAAAATGTATAGAGTGAGGTCCTTTTTGGAAGCTAATGACACACTAGTGATTAATATCATTGTGAAATGCCTGTATTAACACTAAATGGGGATATATGGATACTTCATGATATTATGCTATAAAGTCTGTGATCAAATGGGGAAACAGGTTCCCTCCCAAACAAGAGAGAAGGCAGCTATTTACCTGCCACCTCACCTTTGACACCTTTGTCCGGCTTGTCCTCGTCCGTCCCTCCACGAACGCAAGTTGATGCCTCACCATTCTGTTTTGTTGTGAGCATGTTCTTTCCATTTCTAGTCAAAGAGTTTTGTCATGGGATCAGCCCAGTGTGTTTTCGGTCTGCTCAGTGGTTGTTTGTGGTCTCTGGGGATCTAGTCATTGATGTGGGTTGTCTACCTATTGTCTTGCCCGTGGACTACTTGACCTGCCCATCTTCGCTTTGCATGGTACATTGCCTGCACTACATCGGTCACCTCTGTACGCCTTCTGATCTCATTTGGTATGTGATCACGGAGCGATATCTTACACATTTGCCTTTCCATTGCTCTCTGGGTGACAGCAAGTTTTTCTTCCTCCGCTTTCATTGTTGACCAGCTTCCTGCTCGCTCCGTATGTCATTGCTGGCAGAACAGTGGAGTTAAACAGTTCTTTCCTTTTCTTCAAGGGCAGTTCATCATCTGTTAGAGATGTCTTTATTTTGTGGAAACGTGCCCACCCCGCCTTTTGCCTCCTACTCATTCCCCTTTGAATGCCTTGTCTCTGTGCAGTTGCTGACCCAGGTAAACATATTTGTCAACCTCCTCGATTTCTTTCCCATTTACAGTGATGATTCTGTCTGCACAATGCTCATTCCGCATCCACTTCATCTTCAATGTGTTCACTTCCAACCCAATATCATGCAAAAGTGTTTTGAAGTTGTTGCAATTTGTTCTCCAGTTCTGCTGTGCCCTTTGCCAGTATTACACAATCATCAGTGAAGAGAAGATGCATTAAGTGTTCTCCGTCAATTCTGATTCCTTCTTCCTAGTTCAATTTCTTGAACAGCGACTCCAGTACTGCTTCAAACAGCTTTGGTGAGATTGTGTTTCCTTGTCTGACTCCTCTATGTATAGTAATAATGCAGGGGACATTGAATAATGTTAGCTCTGCCTAGCAATTGCGATTAACTTCTTCCAGCAGGTCAATGTACCTCGGGTCGATTCAGATTTCATTGAGTGCATTGAGTACAGCGTTAATCTGCACTGAGTCAAATGCCTTTTTGTAGTCAATAAATGCAATACACAATAGTACTTTGTATTCCTTGCATTTTTCGATGAGCTGCCGAACTGAGTGGATGTGATCAATTGTCCAATATCCTGAGTGGAAACCAGCTTGTTATCTTATTTCATGCATCTCAGTCTTAATCCGATTGTTCAGGTGTATGCGCCAATGCAGCAAGCGGAAGATGAAGTAATGGAACATTTCTACGAAGATCTGGAGAAGGTAATGCAGCAAAGATCCCCTACATAATTCTCCAAGAGAACGTCAATGCAATAGTAGGTGGAAAAGAGAGTGAGAAAGAAAAGCACATGGGAAAATTCGGTGAAGGTGTAAGAAATGATCATGGAGCATGTCTGGTTGCATTCACTGAGGCAAATCGTCTTCACATAATGAACATGATATTCACCTGTCTCCTCTGTAAATTAAGAGACGTGGAATCAAAATAATGGAGGCTCCATTTACATACAGCATGAGGTCATCCTGCCTCTTGAAACAAAGTAATTGAACTTTGGAAGATATAAGCAAAGACAGACGCCATCCTTGGCATCCATCACTAGACGAACACAGGAGGCCAGACCTTGCAAGCCGAGAAAGATGGGTCCTTCAATCAAGGAGCGGGGGTTTGAAGTCTCTGGAAACTGATTATAGGTGAGAAACCATCTTGAACAAAGCCCGTGCCATGCTAGGTAACATCTTAGACTGTTAAATATGTTTTCACATTGATTTGCTTGTTACCTTTTCTCTCTGGTCTGGATTGCACCCCGGAACATGACAGCTACACTCAGGACTTTTGCATTGTATCATATTTTAGCCAAACTTAAATGTATAAAATGGGGTAGGATGAGGGTCAGTGGATTTCCTTGTGCTGCTAGAAGAGAGATTTTCTGCTATCTTCCAAAGCCCTTTTCACAGCTATATGTATTTTCTTTCCACTTGGTGATTATTACTCTGTATTTTTTTAAGGATATATAAACTGCTTTTGCCGAATTAGGTTGTCAGTGTTAGTAAATATAGAATGTTGGAACTACTTAAAATATAAACAAGAAGCATTTTGGGTCCATTTTTAAATAATTGACCAATTTCTTTCTGCATGGATCTTGCTTGCTTTCCACTTGGAAATCAGATGCATGTTTTTCCCATAAAGACCAGTTGGGTTTTCTCTCCACCTTCATGAATTTTTAAAATTAGTATATAAGTGAACACCCTTCAGTAATACTCTAAGTGCACAACAAAGGAAGTCATTAAAAATAAGTTCCTTCATTAATGGTAATCCTGTGTTAGGGGAATGTAGAAACTACTGAATAGCTAGCTGCATGTGTGCTGAATAGATTTAGGAGGTAGGATCTTTCCTGTCAGTGCTCCACTTGCACAAAGGCCATTTACTTGGGCTTTGTGTGATGGCAAAGATTTCATCCCAACGCAGAAACTGTATATAGTTTCAAAATGTTATGTAAATAAACCATAAGGGGATATTATCAAAGGCACAAATGGCAGTTAAGTGCCTCACTCCCACCCCCAATTTAATAATAAAGAAGAGTATAGATATTCTGAACCCCTTAATAACTCCAACGTGCATTTTCAGTTGGAGTTCAGACTTAAATAGGCACACACATTTAGTGCAAGGAGTTGTGTGAACATTGTGGCCGGTTATACAGTGGAAATATCTTCATCAAACAGAAAGTCTTTTCAATATTTAATGCTGATTTTAAAAGCAATATTTGTCATGCATTACCCTGTTTTACTGCACTATGAAAAGGAAAAGATAGTGAAAGACTACATGTGTCGTATCTCTTCTGTGGCTTGGTTTTGTACCTGTGAACAACTACAAAAGGTGGTTTTTTACTCTCCTAATGTAGGAAACACTGGAAAACCTTGTTAGAAGGAATACAGCAGTTCAAAGGACAAATAGCCTCCTCTAACCCAATTTATTTTATACATAACAACTGTTGTTGCTATGAGAATTGCATTATTTTCATTTGAAATAAAGGCTGCTAATAGAGGAATCCAGCAAAGCGTTCACCTTTCTTACAACACTTCAGGGTCCAAAGTAATGATGAGGAGCACATCTATTTTACCTTTGTGTCTCTCAGTACTCCTGTAATTAGTGAAGGAAAGATATTTGATTTTTAAGCAGCTGCACCATCTTTTTATGGATGAAAACATATATATATTAGACTCCTAACTAGAGCTGGGTGAATAACTGATTTTTGGTTTACTGGCAGCTACGAAAAATGAAATTTAAAAACTATTTTGATTCAGCTCAAACCAAATCCAAAAATTGCAAACATTTTGGTGAATTGAAGAAAAAATTGTTTAGGGTCAAATGAAACATGTTTTATTTGACTCAAAACAGATTTTTTTGGCCATAAAAAGGCATCCCTTATAACAATTAGCTCAGTGGTTAGAGCACTAACCTGGGATGTGGTAGTTAAATCCCCCTCCTCCCCCAAACCAATTTGAAGAACAGATTCGAAGGTGGTTCTTGCATGCTTTAGAAGCATGCCCTAGTCACTGGGCTAGGGCTTTGTCATTCTCTCCGTTGATGCTATTCCACTGTACATAAATAATTACAGGGTTTGGAGAGGGTCCCATACGAGGAAAGATTCAAGAGGCTAGGACTCTTCAGCTTGGAAAAGAGGAGACTAAGGGGGGACATGATAGAGGTATATAAAATCATGAGTGATGTTGAGAAAGTGGATAAGGAAAAGTTATTTACTTATTCCCATAATACAAGAACTAGGGGTCACCAATTGAAATTAATAGGCAGTAGGTTTAAAACAAATAAAAGGAAGTTCTTCACATAGCGCACAGTCAACTTGTGGAACTCCTTACCTGAGGAGGTTGTGAAGGCTAGGACTATAACAATGTTTAAAAGGGAACTGGATAAATTCATGGTGGCTAAGTCCATAAATGGCTATTAGCCAGGATAGGTAAGAATGGTGTCCCTAGCCTCTGTTCGTCAGAGGATGGAGATGGATGGCAGGAGAGAGATCACTTGATCATTGCCTGTTAAGTTCACTCCCTCTGGGGCACCTGGCATTGGCCACTGTCGGTAGACAGATACTGGGCTAGATGGACCTTTGGTCTGACCCGGTACGGCCATTCTTATGTTCTTATGTTCTTATAGTCATTGGATCAAAGGTCATGAATTTAGGTCTTCCACAAGCAAGGTGAACGCCCTAATCACCAGGTTGTTGAGTCATTCTTTTTTTTCTTGGCTAGTGACATTGGCATATGGAATAAACATTCTCCTTCCTAGAGCTAAATTGAGACTGCTGCGTCTTGCCAGAGCCCCCGTTGGCTCTCACTCCAGCCCCCTGGGTGGAGAGCTAATTGTCCTCCATTTTGGATTCAGCTTGGACAAGGTGTGGGCAGTTGCTAAGTTGAGTGTTTCTCTCTCTCTCTCTCTCTCAAACCATTAGAAAAAGTAAAGGGACAAGGGAAAAGGTCAGCCTGGGGGGACCAACTGGAGCCTGTGTTCCATGTGTTTCTCTAGCAAACTGGAAAGTAATCGGGAGGAAAGAGGTTGGGAAAAAAAACTTAATCCTTTACATGGAACTGTCTGGGAGAGAGGGGCATTTCACAGCATCCATCACAGATAGGGCCATGTGAAGTACGCCAGAACAGAGATCTTGGTCCTTTCCAATCAGGGCCGGCTCCAGGCCCCAGCACGCCAAGCGCGTGCTTGGGGCAGCATGCCGCGGGGGGCGCTCTGCCGGTCGCCGGGAGGTCAGCAGGCGGTTCCGGTGGACCTCCTGCAGGCATGCCTGTGGATGCTCCACCGGAGCCGCGGGACTGGCGACCGCCAGAGCGCCCCCCACAGCGCGCCGATGTGCTTGGGGTGGCGAAATTGCTAGAGCCGCCCCTGTTTCTAATTGTTGCATTTCATTTTGAGTTTGTGAAATTAATTCAGTTTTATCAAAACTGTATGGGATTTCTTTCAAAAACAGGCCTGATTTGCAGGGAATATGGGTATGGGGTCTGTATCTGAGTAAAAAGCTTGAAAAGTTCAAAATAATAGAATTCAAAATTTTGTTTCAGCAAAGACATTGAGGAGCAAGCTGAATTTCTTATGCAAAAAATGCTATTTTGAAGAAAAAAAAATGGGAAACAATATTAATTGTTTGTGCACAGTCCTAGTAGATAGGTGTGCCATATTCGTGGCCACGTAGGGGTTGATGTCTTCCTCGATGTCTTAAAACCTGCAGCTGGCTTGGCATGCTGGTGTGTACTGTTGTAATATTGTTTTGAAGTTTATTAGATGAAATATTGTCTTCAACATCCTGGCTGAAGTCAGCCTTTGTAACAAAGGTTTATTGAAATCACAGAAATAATAAAAATTAGAGAGAGGTCATTTATCAAGTAAACTTATGTACTGTAGGAACAGATGGGTTTCCCAGGAGCTCCTGTGGTAGACTGAATAAACCTTGCTACTTTAGTGGTTACAAGCTACTGAGCTATTCCTAAAATGCCTTTCAGGAGAGAAAAGATTATCTTTCTGCTAATGGTTTAGAAGTTGAACAAGGTAGGAAAAGGGCAATGTTTCTGACATATAAGCAGGCTTGGCAGAATTCAATTTTTTATATTTTTCTAATTTGGATGGATAATATCAATTTTATTTTTAAGCATGTTTTTAAATTTTTATTGATTTTAAACTTTCACAGTTGGGAAATTTGAGTGTGGAGCCCCAGGCAACAGGAGGGGCTAGACAATAATTATTTAATGACAGTAGATGTTGTGATTCAAAAAGTTAGTTTTATAACCATTAAAACACAAAACTGTCAACATCACAGGGCAAACATAGAAAGTAAATACCCTGAAATCAAAGTCTAACAGGTTCTCAAGCAGCATTTTTCATATTTTGCCTATCTTTAAATTTCAGTTATAATGGATGGAAATATTTTGTGTGTGTGTGTGTGTGTGAGAGAGAGAGAGAGAGATTGTGTGTATGGTGAAATTGATGTTTACTAATTAAACAATAATCCTTCAAAGCCTATGTACAAGGGAAGTATCCATATATGAACCATCATCCCCAACAACCCTGACCTTTTTTGTCTATATCCGGGAAGAATAGTTGTTCTGCACATAGTGACACCATAAAACAGTGGTGTTATGCAGGCAAATAAAGTGCTCAGATAATATAGAGATGAGTGCCAGCAAAGAACCAGGGTAGGTAGATGTAAGAAGTCAGTGTCCACCCCAAGAGTCTTACAGTCTAACTATAATTAAATAGCAAACCCAATTATTTTCATCAAATTAATCAATTCCCTGCTATCGCTTGGGCATTGGTGGCATCTCAGTCTCCCCTGTTCTCTGCCTGTGGTACACAGTAGATTTGTCTCCTGAGGGCAGTAGTGCTTTGGTCTAATTCCAGTTGTAGAGTTTAGTGTGCATGTGACCTATCATATACAGGAGGTCAGATTAGAAGATCTGGTGGTCCCTTCTGTCCTTAAATTTTATGACTCTAAGTTAGTGGTTTTCAACATGTGATCTGAGGACTGGACTATGTCTAGGGTGACCATCCATCCCTAATAAGGCAGAACAGACCTGCAATGTACATTTCAAGTCCCGGTGCTGGGCTGAATGACTCCGGGACAGCAATTGTCCCAATTCCCTGCAGTGCTGCTCCGTACCTGCCTGAGGCTCAGGGGCAGCATCAACCTCTTCCCTGGAGGCCCTGTCCCTGGCCAGGCCAGACTCTGAAGCCAGAGCTGGGTAGTAGCAAGAACTGCCCAGGAAGCCCAGGCCATTGTGGGGAGCCCTGGAATTCCAGAGGCTCCACTTGCCCTAGATGGCATGCCTGGGGGGTGGAGAGACAGGTCAGGGGCTGCTCTCGGGCAGGTGGAAGGGCTGGGACTCCCCACAGCGGCCCTGGCTTCCTGGGTGGCTCTTACCACTGCCTGGCTTTGGCTTCTGACCTGGCCGAGGGGTGGGGCCTTGGGAATAGGAGGGGCAGGGGGTGGGGCCACAGAGGGGGCAGGACTCCTGCATGTGTCCCATCTTTGCATTTTGAATATGTGGTACACTAGCTATGTCTAAGATTTCCAAAGGGCTGTGTACCTTCATTTGAAATTGTTTAGGGGGGTCTGCAAATGAAAAAAGGGTGCAGACCACTGCTGTGAGTTGTGATTTCCTCTCTTGCCATTACATTGTGGCTTATTGGGAGAGGGATAGCTCAGTGGTTTGAGCTTTGGCCTGCTAAACCCAGGGTTGTGAGTTCAATCCTTGAGGGGGCCACTTAGGGATCTGGGACAAAATCAGTACTTGGTCCTGCTAGTGAAGGTAGGGGGCTGGACTCAATGACCTTTCAGGGTCCCTCCCAGTTCTGTGAGATAGATATATCTCCATATACTATTGGTGTCTTGGAGAATTTTTCCTATCTTAACATTCATTGTACTGCATCATTATTTTTCTCATATTTCCAATACAAAGGAGGACACTGCATATGGTATTTTGCACCCCCTTTTTAAAACCATTGGTTTTTTAAAAATTATAAGTGAATTATACCTTTATCGTGTGGTCTATTGTGTGGACATCTGCCTTATGAAAACAATACAACTCCACGTGGAAAAAATCAGGTAATGAAACAGGTTTGTCAGCACATTGCTGGTAAATATTTTGTCACAGGGCTATGATTCCCATCCTGCAGAACTGCAGTGTTATGAAGGGGGGGAAAAAGGCTCTTACTTTGTGTGTGCCTGTATGTAGAGCGTGCGTGTGGGGGAGTATATGTGTGTGGAGATATATTTTAGTTAGGTGTTTGTATGTGTGTTTATAACAATGTCTCTATTTGTATATAGCCCATACTTTAAGGTCTGTGAAAAAGCTTAATTTTTCATGAGTTTTTCCTTAATCTATGAAATGAGTCTAGCATGGCCACCTGTGAAATCCTATTCAGTGTAAGCCAGTCCAACCCCCACTGAAGTCAATAAAAGATGGATCAGCCCCTGTCATTGTAAGTAAATGATCCAGGGACACTGAACACTGAAACACTTTAAACTAAGTAGCAGTATTAAAGCAGTACTTTATTTTACCCTCTGTCGAAAAGAGGCACCGAACTGTTTGGTGCAGCCAGCTGATAGCACGTTCTTAATCAACTGCTTCCTTTTAGCCAAATTGCCCAAGTCTAACACAAAAATTAAGCTGTGCTGTTGGACTCCTTGGGGGGCGGTGCGGGGGGAAACTGTGATAAATTACTGCCTTGCCGTATATTTTCTTTTGTTCCTGGGTAATCTCATAAGGAATGGCAAATACAACTCACCAAGAGGAGCTGAGTGTGCTGCCCTGTACAATAACCACAAACCTAATTCCTGTCGGGAAAAATAACACTCAGCAGCATTTACACAGCATTGAAAGAAACAATTTATGAACAAACCATTAAGTACCCTGGGACTGCACACAAAAATTGATGTTTGTTTTGGTTTGACAGTGGAAATGTAACATATTGTCCCCAACCTAATACAATAATCAGCTCTGATGATTATTATCTTAGTTCTGTCTGCACAGTTGCAGTACAATCCACTAGAAATGTGCATACCCAGTATAATTGAATTTCTTCCTTTTTAAATTTTCAGTTATATTGACTACATTTTAGTACAATTATTAGTCATGTAATAACAGTGAGATAATTGCATATATTCTTCCTTTGTTGCATGTGTATAACTTCACTAAATGTTAAACAGGAATTGCTGGAGAAGGCTATATTCCTGTGTACTAGCTAGCTGTGCTCCTAGGATGGTCACGCAATGAATTCCTGTGTGTGCATACTTGATATTGGGTGCATTAGAATAGCAGAATTGAGTGGCTTTTATACTTGGGAGCGACTTTAATATTGTATTGTAAAAATATTGAACACTTTAAGTAGTGTCACATACGTACTCCTGATAGAATAAAAAGAATGGAGCTCAGTTAATTGCAGACGAAGGGTACTACTTATTAGAAACATGTAGAGCCAGAAGTGAATGTGATTTATCTCTCTCACAGAAAATAGCAGTGCCTTGTGCTCTGAGCAGCAGCATCTGAAGATAAAATCAATTTAGCCATGAGCCAGCAAAAATCTATTCTTATCCAGTAGATTTAAAATATTGCTCTTTGGCATATGTTTAGTTGTACAGTGTAAATTTAACAATAACTTAGGCCACTTAATGGATTCATGACATTGTATCTGTTTAATTCCTATAGAAGACATCTAGTTAAATTTTTAATACTTAAATGTTATTCATACTGCATTGTAGCAATATAAAGAAGCCTACATTAATGCATGCAAACATTGCAGCGAGTGCCCCCCGAATGTCTACATGTTTTCTATGGCAATGGAGAAGTAGAAGTAGAACACTTGGTATGTGATATACACCAAAAAATGGACTGAGATCACCAACTCTTTCCTGTAGTCCACTGACCTCTCAACCTGCCATGGCTCAAATGAGGGACACAGTGTTGAACAAAGACCCAAAACCAAGGGATACACAAAAATTATTTATTCAGGAGACATAAAATGCTGTGGGATTCAGCGTCTTAATGTAAATAACTATCTATATGCTCAGTTTCAGGATTTCTGATATAAATAATTTCCAGCAATATAAATGGAGACCAAATTCGTGTGGCGTATAGGGAATATTAGAACTAAAACGAATGAAGTTCTTTGAAATGAAGGGTACTGGAGTGGTGTGATCAGATGGTAATGGTCTACCAGTAAAGGCTGTAGTCAAACCTAGAGGTAGAGGTAGAGGTGGTGTGTGTGTGTGTGTGTGTGTGTGTGTGTGTGTGTGTGTGTTGGGAAGGGAGGGGGGCTTTCAGCCAAATGTGAATCTGCTGAGCCGCTGAGTTTACCTTCTTCTTTAACACGTTAAAATAAGATATTGATAATGGGCATCAGCTGGATTGAATAAGCCTCATTGGTAAATGAGTAAAATAACTTTTGTGGTGAGTTTTGAGGTCTTGTAGCACATCTGGTTTTGCTGCTGCATTATTCTAATGGAGTGCAAGAGGTGCACTTCACCATGACTGGTTATTTTACTGCAGCATCTACTCTGTGACAGCTACCCACATGATAACACTTACGCCTCAAGCTGAAGTAAGTCAGCTGGAATATTTGTTGATAAAAGTAACACGCTATCCTGTCTCAAAGTAGGGACTTGTGAAAGTATCTGGTGTCTCAGATGTCTAAGCTTAAGTCTCCTAAATGCATCAGGTTAATTCTTTCACAGTGCTGAGTTAATTGGTCACATGCTAACCCTGAATAATTTAATGATTTTATTAGCTAAGTCTGTGGTTAAAGAGAAGCAGTCAAGTCCCTTTTGTATGAAGTCTGCCCTTCCTTACAGTGCACAGATTCTAGCATTAGCAATAGCCTGTTTGTTCAGCAGTACCAGGAAGGGGAATGATTTCTTCAAAAAAAAAATAAATAAATTGAAAGGTAGCTATTATGTCTTAAAATCTGAGAAAATTCAGTGAAATGTGATTACTTTGGTATAATAGCTGAATCTCCTTTTGACATTCATTAACCAAGACCATTCTAAACATGTTCTATAATGGGCAAGGAATGAGAAAAGATTAGCTAGATTACAAATAGCCTTTTACTTTTAATTTATTCAATGGTCAGACAAGGTTCATTGGAAAACATTTTCTTTCAAATAAAAATGTGTGTTATGTTTCTAGTCACTTTCTCAGTGTCTTGGGCCTGGGCTACACGGGTTGGGGGCGGGGGGGAGTTCAAACTAAGATATGCAACTTCAGCTATGCTATTCATGTAGCTGAAGTGGAAGTATCTTAGCTCGACTTACCTGGCCGTCCTCACAGTGGCATATCGACTGCCGTAGCTGCCTCGTTGACTCCACTTACTCCTCCTGTTGAGCTGAATTACAGGCGTCGATTCGGGGATCAATTTATCGTGTCTAGATGAGACATGATAAATCAATCCCCGATGCATCAAACACTACCCGCCAATCCAGTGGGTAGTATAGACGTACCTTTGGTCTTGGTGGTCCAAGAAGCCATGCTACATGCAGGTGAAATGTGTTGTTTTGTGGTTGAATGGAGGCAGTCTGGATTTTCGAAGCAATTTACTGTCCAGAAATGTTCTCTGGGGGAAGATTTTGTAGCCTTGATAGTAGAGGATAGGAAGGCTCTCTTTGCCTCCTTCACCACCGTGTTGAAGGTTTGCAGAAATTCTTTGTCCTAGATTGTCTGTATCAGATTATATTTTTCACCACCAATGCTCAAGATTTTTTTTCCTCCTTTTTTGCTGCTGAATGTCATCTCAGAGGAGGTAGGAGAAGGTACTTCTATAAATAAGTTTTAGAATTTGGCATATTTGGGGCATACCGAGCTGGTGGCTTCTTCTGGTCTAGCCTTGTACCTTCTTTTTCTGTAGACTTAATCTAAGGATATGGATTTGAGTGAATTTTCCCTGAATTTGAGCTCAGAAAGGAGGGGAAAGACTTTGTATCCCAATACTTTTCTTCTTATGGACTATCCAGTCTCCTGTAGTGCAGTAATTTTAGACATGAGACGTTGGGCTACAACATTTTAACTGCTGGGCAAGGAATTTTTCACTGTTTCCTAACACCCCTTTTCCCTCTGAATCTAAATTAGCCTGTTATGTAAAATTGTCCCTAACTTACACTTCCTTACTCTCAAATTTCACTTCCTTCCTTTATTTTTTTCCTTCCTTTCTTTTTGTCACACTATAGACCTAACCATGTTAATTGGAAAGTTCATTTTAAATTTGCTTTGTTGCCAAGGTCTTTATGTACAGATACAATAAGGGGTTTATGTGCTTTATGTCCTTTATCCTACTGGATGTTCAGATCTTGACTCACTAAACAATAAGCAGAAGTGAAGCTCATGCAGCTGGGACATCGCCAACTCCCACAGCCCAAGACCCTTATGTAACTAAATTGCTACAGTCTTCACTCTTGTACTTGTGATTAACAAGTGGTTTTCAAGGGCAGACTTCAACAGAATGTACTGCAGTAATCTATCCTCTAGTTCCCTTGTGGGAAGGTTCATATCTGGAAGAAAAGGCTACATCTTCTGAATAGTTCGGAGACGAAAGAGCTACACTGACAAAACTTGGGATTTTATGTTCAACTAATGATCACAAATCATTGTGACTGGTTGAAATCTTCCAAATTTTGATTTTGTTGTTGTTGAAATTTTGATTTAGAAAAACTAGCTGAATTTTTTAACAAACTTTTTTGGTAAAAAATTCATCTAGAGCTAGTTCCAAAAAATCAATCACAAAAATAATCATCAATAATTAGAATTTTTTTGGGTGGGGGCAAGAATTGTGGAAAAAAAATCCATTTTTTAAGCAGCTCTATTTCCAAATTGCTAACCCTACCAGCATGCGTGGGGCAAACATGATTAGTGCAAATTTATTATTTATTCAGTAATGCCGTGTATTGAAAAGTCCAGAGTTCTTTCTACCATCTCAGATAAGCAGTGTTAAATTCTTGCCACAATATCATCACTGGGTTCCAAAATGAAGTCTTAAAGCAGCTGTGAGGCATCCAGCACTGATGGCTGTGTCATAGCCTAGCACTGGATCAGCAACTATGGTGATGTCTGTCCCATTTGTTTTGTACTCACTAAAGTGTTAGGGTGACGGTTTTATTGTGTGGTATTTGTTTAAATGCAGACCAAATGGTGATACTAGGGCACAAATCCTTTGTTTGACTGTAGACATTGTAGGTGCTGGCAAAGCACTGCCTGTGCATTTCAGGTGCCAATTTAACAGTAATCTCAGTGGATACCAGAATAAAGTCCTGTCTCAGCTGTGATTCAAGCAGCAATGTTGATGTCACAGCTGTTTCATAACTGAGGCCTGGCAAAGTTATACAAGATGGATGCTAAGTTTGTTTGCAGGAAGCTTCAACAGAAGAAAAAATATTTTATGTTGAAACAACTATAGCTAATAACTATGGGGTGTTCGTCAAGGGAAATAATTGCTTAGAAGGGTCTTGAAGAGACCTTTGTTCATGGGAACCTGTACTGGTCTATAGACATGCATGTAATGCTGGAGATGTAGACACATGAGCAGTTCTCACCTTACGGGGTGATGAAAGCCACTTAGACTAGCCATGAGAAGGTTTGTGATACAGGGGTTGCATTGACACTCCTGAAGGGAGGAGTGAGTTGCTCCTAAAGAGGGTGTGTGTGTGTGTGTGTGTGTGTGTGTGTGTGTGTGTGTGTGTGTGTGTGTGTGTGTGTGTTTTAAAATGGTGCCAGCTGTTGAGCAAGTTGTTTGTTCACCACTTGCTCCTTGGAATGGCAGGAAGTATGCCCCCCGTAGGAAAAATGGGAGAACTTTAACTTCTCATGTAAGTTGGCATTAGAGAAAAAGAAAAGTTCAGGCTTTGGATGGTAGAAGTAATTTAATAAACGGAAGAGAGCTCTGATATAATGTCAAAACCGTAAAGGTTGGCTAGCCTAATAACAAAATTGTTTTAATAATTTCTTGAATCTCTGAAGGTAAATCCAAACTGAAGTGTGTGTATATATACTTAATATTATGGAGGTAAATATTTTATGTGCCCTGGGAACATGCAGCATACATACCATTTTTAATATGATGCTAGTCCTCCAGGACATTTCTCAGGCCAGAGTTTTTCTTATCTGGTGACAGGTGCCTTACAGATATTGCAGTCACCCGGGTTGCTATAGTTAATGCACAAGTTAAGGATAACCTATAAGGTGTTACTAATTTATATGATGATGGTTTCTTTGAAAAAGCCTAGAGCACTTATTCTGACTCTTGATCCTTAATACCATTGTCAACATTTTGCTACATTTTGAAGGAAATGGTAACATTAATGCCATGCGAGGAAGGTAATTCCATTCCACTTTCTAATTCCTTAGGGCAGGTCTACACTAAGAATGGGGGGAAAACTAGACGCAAATTCATTCAGCTACGTGAATAAGCTGCTGATTCGAACTACCTAGTAACCGAACTCGCGCAGAGCCCAGGCGCGCGCGAACCGAACTCCTCGCGCTCCAAGGTGCTCTCTGCTAACTCCAGCCGGTGTGGTGGTTCGAGTTCGAACTCTCGAGTCGAGTTCGAACTATCGCGCCAGATTCAGACGATAGATCCGACTTCGAAAGAAAAGACACACGTCGACCGCCGCGTAGTGTAGACTAGCCCTTAGTTCCAGCCTCAGCTTTCTTAATTAATACAAAAGTTTTGGTAGAGATATGATAGTGGAAGAGAATGAGCTTGGTAGCACTACCAAGTAAATAAATCTCTGCTTTTCATACAGAATGTGCCTGTAAACCACACACACTGAAACGGACCTAGATTACCATTGCCTAGACATGCTTCTGTTATGTTTCTCCATGAACATCAGAGACCAGCAAAAAACATTAACGCTAAATCTTTAAGCCAGTTACTCAAGATGTAGACCTCTTCATAAACTTTGGATGTCTTCCTCCCATCCAGCTGTATGCAAATGAGGAAGATGAACTATAAAGCAATGTCTCTGAGAGTTGAACATAGTTTAGTGGGAGAGTTATTTTTGTGAAAAGATTATATGAACAATGGAAACCCTTTCTTGAGGACAAATGTGTCAGTTTACTTTTATTATCACTGTTATTAATTTAATTATATGCATTGAGTTAGTGCCCAAAAGGTCAATAGGAATCCAGATTCCATTGTGCTAGGCACTGTGCCAATGTAAAGTGAGAGATATTCCCTACCTTTACCATTTACATTGACTGTATCTGGTCTCTTTTGTAATGCTATATATGAATTAGTTACTGTACAGTATATTTTCAGCCATGATGTCCTGCATGACAGTCTCAAGAAGAAGCAGCGACATCAAAATCTATCTATTGCTTGTTGAAACTTTATTGAACAGAAAGTTGTTTTGTCCAAAAGTGGCCATTTTTTAAACATTTTTTTTGTAAAATAAATTGTTGACATTGTAAAAAGTTGTCATTTTTGGAAAGAAAAAGATTGTGCTACTTTTGAATATTTTTTCCAACATTTTTCTCATAAATATGAGAAATTGATTAGTTATCAACATTTACAAAAATAGATAGCCTTTTTCAATACTAGGTTTTTAAAAAGAGGGGGGAAATCATGAAACATTTTGAAAAAAACAAAAATGTGTCCATTTAGAAAATGTCTAAACTTTGAAACTTTTAATTTTCTGTAAACAAGCTTTTATTTCTCAACTAGCTCTAATTGTACTGTGTGCTGTAGTATGTCATTCTAGTATGTTTTTTTAACCAGCCTATAAAATATGCAAGATTTTCCTACATTGTTTCAAATATTAAAGCAATACTATTATCACATACTGTATTAGGACCTCTTGTTTCAGTAGATTTGAACAAATTCTCATAATAAGCCACTGATACTTATTTTGGATTGAATGTATTGCCATACCTTATGTTCAGGGAAATAGGGAACATTTTCCAAAGTGCTTGAGTACCACTGAAAATCAAGATTCAAAGCCTTGGTCCTGAACTTCAGAGCTGTCAATGGGTCAGACAACTACATCAGCAAATGTATCTCTGTCCATGTCTCACTGAGACAGCTGCATTCCTGTGGGGCAATCCAGCTTGCAGAGCCTGGGACAAAGTATGTCAAAGCTGGAGATAAATCGTACTCAGTGGAGGGAATTCAGCTGTGGAAAGAACTTCTGCAGGAGAGCAGACTAATCCAGAGGCTGAAAACATTCAGGAGACATTACAGAAACCCTGACCAGCATGATGACTAGAGCTGGGGGGAAGTTTTTCTGATGCATACTTTATTTGCTGAAAATTGCAGGTTTAGTCAACTTGAAACTGTTTACAAATTTTACACTAATTTGCTGAATAGTTTTGTCCAGAGAAACAGTGGGAGGAGGTGGGAGCCTCCCCCTTATAACCTTTGATTTAGTAGTTAGAGCACTGATGTGGGAGACAACGTTTCAGTTCCTCCTGCTACCTGATGTGGAAAAGGGATTTGAACTTGGGTCTATCTCTCTCAGGCTCTAGCCCAGGGGTCGGCAACCTTTCAGAAGTGGTGTGCCGAGTCTTCATTTATTCACTCTGATTTAAGGTTTCGCGTGCCGGTAATACATTTTAACGTTTTTAGAAGGTCTCGTTCTATAAGTCTATATTATATAACTAAACTATTGTATGTAAAGTAAACAAGGTTTTCAAAATGTTTAAGAAGCGTCATTTAAAATTAAATTAAAATGCTGATCTTATGCCGCCAGCCTGCTCAGCTCGCTGCCAGCCTGGGGTTCTGTTCATCTAGGTCATCAGTGGGCTGAGCATGGCCTGCGGCCGGGACCCCAGACCGGGAGGGGGTGTTTCAGGGGTCAGGGCAGAGGGCTGGGGGAGGGGGTTCAGGGCAGAAGGCTGGGGTGGGGGTGGTTCAGGGATCAGGGCAGAGGGCTGGGGTGGGTGGGGGGGTGTAGGGCAGAAGGCTGGGTGTGTGGGGGGGGGTTCAGGGCAGAGGGATGGGGCTGTGGGGATGCAGGGCAGAAGGCTGGGTGTGTGTTGGGGTGGGGGAGGTTCAGGGCAGAGGGCCTGGGGGTGTAGGGGGTGCAGGGCAGAGGGCTGGGGGGTGTTGGGGGTGCAGGGCAGAAGGTTGTGGGGGGGGTCAGGGCAGAGGGCTGGGGGGTTATGGGGGCTGCAGGGCAGAATGCTGAGTGTATGTGGGGGGTCAGGGCAGAGGGCTGTTGCTCGGCCCATAGGGGTGCTCCTAGCTGGAAGGGCTGGAAGGGATGTGCCCTGTTCCACCCCCGTCCCTACGGCCCCATCCCTACCTCTCTCTGCGTCCTCTACAGAGCTGCCTGCACGCTGCCATGCTTCCCCCTCCCCCTACCGCTCCTGTTCCCCCTTGCTAGGGCCATCAGCTGATTGGCGCAGGGAAGGAGAGGGGGCGGGGCAGGAAAGCACCACGCTGGGGGAAGAAGTGGGGGACGGGGAAACTTGGCTGCTGCAGAACCAAGCTTCTGCCTCCTGCCCCCGCAGGGGAGAGCGGTGGGCTGAGGGGCTGGGGGCTGGGACCGCGGCAGGCAGCTGCGTGCCGCTCAAAATCGGCTCGTGTGCCGTGTTTGGCACGCCTGCCGTAGGTTGCCAACCCCTGCTCTAGCCACTAGGTTCTTGGATATTCTGGTATGGGGGGCTCTCCATCATTCCTGTTGAAACTGTTCCACTTTCTATAAGTAATTAAGTAGTCATTAGGGCAGGGATTTGACCTTGGGCCTGCCACCTCCCTGTTGAGGGCCCCTAACCATCAGGCTATACAATCATTCTTACTTTTGTTCTCTGGCCCGTTGACTATTCATTGTCATTGTGTTCATTATGAATGACTATGAATTGCCACTAATGCAGTCCAACCTGAACCAACGTTTTTGAACTGCCTGTGAACCGAAAAAAAAAGGTTGGTTGCCAAGCTCTAATGAGAGAGACAAGGTGGGTGAGGAGATACCTTTTATTGGACCAACTTCTGTTGGTGAAAGAGACAAGCTTGCAAGCTACATAGAGCTGCTTCTTCCAGCTCTGTGTAGCTTGAAATCTTGTCTCTTTCACCAACAGAAGTTGGTCCAATAAAAGATATTCCCTTACCCACCTTGTCTCTGCAATATCCTGGGACAAGCACAGGTAAAACTACACTGAAAATAACTCTAAGGATGACAGTTGTAAAAAATGATTCTCCAAACAGAACCTCCTTATCCAGGCAATGAAGAATAGTGGAAAATGTATGAAGTCTGCTAAGAGTGCATGAAGATGTGCATCAGGTGCCAGGGAAGTATTTAGCTACTACGGTGATGAGCCCTGTAGGATCTGGGAATGGCCAGACTGGATCAGAACAGTGGTTTATCTAGTCTGGTGTCCTGTCAATGGCAGTGGCCAACACCCAAGGTGAGAAACCCTGTGGTAGGCAGTTACAGAACCCCCTAAAATAAATAGGTGGGGAATTCATCCAAGTTTTGGTGCCACCTCAGACTAATAGCTGGAGTTTGTGTAGAAAACTATAAAGTTCCATCTGCTCTGACAATTTCAGTGCAGCTGCACTCCCTAAAAGCTGTATTAATTTTTTAAAAGAACGAGAGGACATTAATTGCTTTTTGGTGCATTTTTAATGAACTTTCCTATGTAAGTGTTCTGTGGAACATTTTTTCCTTTGCGGTTTTTCTATTTAGATTAAGTATGGACCATAAAATTCAGACCCATATTTCAAATACCTTAAAATTATCTGGGTTTCAGTAGGGCAGTGTTTTGGGTCTGCCTATTATGAGTTTAAGGACTGAGATGTGAAATTTGGACACAGGTTTGGAGTTCAAATTCCACCAAAGACTTGGGGGTGTTCCAACTTGGAGATTTGCTTTGGGACCATCCCAAATTTTAAGTTTGTTTTTTTAGAGTCAAAAACAATCTAATAATTGTGCCAACCAAGGTCACCACATGGATGTGTTTGCATTTTTTGGACTTCCTTTTTAATTCCGCCCTCACACCTCCACCAGTGATCAAAGCAATAGTAATCTCAGAGAAGTGTGTGTCTCGGTTGCTGGAGGAAATGAAAGTGGTTTGCAGTCAGAATGATGTTAATTTAACACCTTCAGTAATGTAGATTATATGAAAGAACTCAGAGTTATACAGGTTTTCTTTTTCATAAAATTAATTGCAGCTTTCCTCTACTGGTTTCAAATGGACCACGTGCACTCGATAGGTAATAGAGGCAATGGAATTCTAAAACCCTACATTCTTTTGCCCACAGCTGACAAAATGATTATCTAATGCATTGCAAATGAAACTCCAGCCTGTATTAATTCTTCATTCTTTTCCTTCTCTCCTAACATCAGATAAAGGGATTGTTGAATAGTATTTTACTCAGCTTTTCAAAACGATATCCTTTTTTGGAACTTTCCTTGATTTTATGTTGCCAGCTTTATATGATGTACATTTCCAGAACTTTGCTCATCGCTTTCCTCTAAATAAATGGCACTGCCTCTAATATAGAGTCTCTTTAGTTTTCTTTCATTTAAATGTGCTAACCATATAATAAAGTTCTGTTACAGATTATTTTGAAAATAAAGTGGCGGGTAATGTTGCTTTTTGGGGTTCTTTTTTTACATAAAGATTTAGAGTTCCTTTTAAGGTGTTTTCAGATTATTATATGTGCACAATATCACCAGACTAATTAAATTATTTTACAGTGCAATATTGCTGCTATATAACCCACATTTACAGAAGGCTGCATTACAAAAGTCTCATGCTAATTGATGTGCTTATTAATATCTGGCTAAGAGGTGCAGGTGCATCTAGGTTAGGGATGTCTCATTGTCTTGCAAAATTGCTGTCAGTTCCTTCAGTGGAAATTATTCGTGCCCTTCCTGGCTAGTGAGAGGCCAGAGAATGTCTGGGACCACTGCTAGTAGAGACAGAACATCTCCTTGAGTGAGGGATCCTGAGGCCCACTTTAAAGCATGCAAAAGCAACAAAGAATCCTGTGGCACCGTATAGACTAACAGACGTTTTGCAGCATGAGCTTTCGTGGGTGAATACCCACTTCTTCGGATGTCTTGCATCAGAAGTGGCTCATGCATTGCGCAAGCTCTCTATAAGTGTTTAGATTCTTGTTCTTTTATTGCTAGACTAGACTAACACGACTCTCTGATAGATACTTAAAGCATGCAGTAATCCTGCCAGTACTGAAGAAACTGGCTCTCCAAGATGATGATCTCACCAGTTACTGCCCAGCAAGTAAAAAGTTTACAGCGTCACCTGTTAGCCACCAGCATCGTGGATCCCTTTCATTCATTGCTTAGGCCAGGCCTATACATAGAGGTAAACATTGCTCAACTGAATAATCTCCTCTTGTCCAGCAGTCTGCAGACAGCACCTGCCATACAGAGTATCAGCTTTGTCAGATGTTTAAAACCACACACGCTATTAATTTTTTCCATAAAAATTTTCACTCACGAAAGCTCTTGCTCCAAAACTTCTGTTAGTCCACAGGACTCTTTGCTGCTTTTTCCGTGTAGAATCCTGAAGATTATTTAAGGTTTTACCCTCCACAAATAAGCAAGAAAGACAGCGTGCCTTATTACGATTAGTAATCCTGATCGTAATAGATGAAAATACTAAGATACTGTTGCATTAAGGGCCATGTAAGTACCTAGATGGATGGGTAGATTTCATATAGATGAATTCCAGTGAGTGATCTTTCTTCTGTTTGTATCATGTTTTCCAGATCCCTTATTGTGGTCCCTCTGACCATAGTCACCATGTTTAAATTCTGCTTTAAATAAAATATGTGCAAAACAGGCTGAGTTGAGGAAATGGCTTGCTTCTGAGGGACCCACATATGGTTTTCTCTAGCTGTTATTGAGAATTAGTCAATTAACACAGTGACACAGAAAAATAAAATAAACGTGGGATGTACATGATGACTAGATGACTTCAAAAAGCTTTTCCTGACACCACCTAAACTCTCTGTGCTGATCTGTGCTTCAACAGAAATTGACAATCGTCTTATAATTAAATATGTCAAAATATGTTTATTTACTGCATCATGATTCATATTCATTTATTAGTGCTAGGTTGGGCTACCATTACTCATGTGGGTGAACACGAAAAGCCCCATTTACTTCAATATAGGTAAATTCAATGTGTATAAGAGCACAACAGCCTGGCTCTTAAGACATTAACCTGGCAGAAATGTCGACTTTTGACAAAATTTTCCCTTAAAAGAAAAATTGGTTTTTTAAAAAAAAAAGTGTTTTAAATCTGTTTCAACCTTTTGTGGAGGGAATGTTTCACTTTTCCATTTCAAAATGACTTGTCATTTCAATTTGTAAATTTTATATTACGTCATAGTCAAAGTCCGAACAAATTGTTTTGATTTTATTGGAACAAAATGTTTTATTTGACCTGAAATGAAACATGTTGGTTGACCTGAAGTGAATTATTTTTGAAATTTTGTTTCACAGGAAACTTTCAAAATATTTTGTGTGTGTTCTATTTTGGAATGGAAATTTTTTTGAAATGGAGGATTTTCCTGTGAAATGAAAAATGCAGGTCTTGCACATATGTACACGTCGTTTTTGTGAGATGATGAGGTAAATATAATGTTTTATTTAAGGGTAAGGACTTCAAGATTTGGCCCATCCTGCCTAGAATGAGTTTTTATTGAAACTGCAGCAGTTGAATTATGAGATTTTTGTGTGCATGTGTGTGAATGTAGAGTACTGCAGTGTGCTTAGTGCTGCGCTACAGATGATATAAAAAGTAAATCCTATTACATTGATTACAGAAAATCTCTCTGGGCTCAAATGCATACTTGAGATTAAGCCATGGAACGTCGGCATACATGGTGGTTGTTCACAGTGGCACAAACTAACACGTACTACACAGTTAGAAAGCAAATGATGCAATAAACCTAGGATGGACTAAGCACTTGTCTTGTGGGAGACAAGATGAGTGAGGTAATATCTTTTATTAGACTAACTCCAGCTGGTCAGAGAGACAAGCTTTCAAGCCACACAGAGCTCTTTTTGTAGCTCGAAAGCTTGTCTCTCTCTCTCCAACATAAATCGGTCCAAATAAAAGACATTACCTCACCTACCTTGTGTCTCTAATATCCTGGGACCGACATGGCTACAACTGCTTGTCTCATGTGGACACTCAGGAAAATTAATCCAAACTAACTAAAGGTGTGAATTTAAATAGATTAGCTAAACTGCATTAAACCTTTGTGTAGACACTCTAATTCAGAATTTAAGTGGCCTTAATTTGGTCTGTTTCAGTCTTCTCAAACTTTTTTTTTTTTTTCATGGACCACTAGAAAATTGCTGAGGGTCTCAGCGGACCACTTAATAATCTTTCCAAATGTTGTTTATAGCATTAGCTAACTATTGTAAAGTGCTTTGGATAAAAGTGCTATATAAAAAAACCTTAATAATAATTAACATTTTTTTGTTCTACAAATAAAAGCACACAACTCATATTTTAATATCAGTAGTCTTACCTTTCTAATGCAATGGATGTGCGCTCTCTTCCCTGCCACGACAGCCCCAGAGCTACATCTTTCATCTTTCACAGAGCTGAGGCTGAGAAGGAAGGAGGGGTCTCTCTCCCGCCACAGAGCTGAGGCTGGGAAGCCCTGGAGCTGGAGAAAGTCGCCTCTTTTTCTGGCTGTCACAGCCCTGTACATCCCAAGTTCCCCCCACCCCCTCTTCTCACCCCACTGTCTCCTCCCACCTACCCTCTATTCCCCCCAAGGCCACCACCTCATCTTACTTGTGTGTCTTTTCCAGGGTCCAGGCACCTAATCAGTGGAGCCATGCCTGTGCGACTCCACTAATTAAGTGGGTGGCCCTTCATTCGCTTGTGTGCAACTGCTCAGGTGCACACCTTAAAGGAAACTATCGTGGCCCATCTGAATGGAGCTCGTGGACCACCTCTGGTCTAGTTTAATTCATAAATTTAATTCACTTTGGGGCTTAATGCAGTTTAATAATAAATGGAGATATCCTATCTCCTAGAACTGGAAGGGACCCTGAAAGGTCATTGAGTCCAGCCCCCTGCCTTCACTATCAGGACCAAGTACTGATTTTGCCCTAGATCCCTAAGTGGCCCCCTCATTGATTGAACTCAGAACCCTGGATTTAGCAGGCCAATGCTCAAACCACTGAGCTATTCCTCCCCCCAGTTTAGATAAGCCCTTAGTCTTTCAGATGGTTTCTGAACAATGGTTCAGACTTATCAAATCCCACAGATTCTTGACACTGCATTATAAAGATTTTTAATTCCAAACTGTTGATAAATAGCCCCAACTTTTGTCTTAGGGTGGATTGTATTATATTTTAGACACTTGGGGCCTGGGCAGGTAGGCTTGATGCACAGGAAGCTCCTACTGACGTTTTGAAGTCATTGGGAGATTGCCAAAGTCCAAACATCATTTAATTTTATATAGCCCATTTAAAATGTACACTGAAGACTGATACTCAGCTAGTGTAAATTGGTGTAGCTCTGATAGAGCTATTTTGATTTACACTAGCTGAGAATTTGGCCCTGATGATTTATTGTGGAGATGGATCTGCAGTGCAAATTTCAGATTCAGATGCTGATCCAAACTTCCCCAAAATTCAAATTCCCCCAAACATCAGGTACTTGGTGGAGGCCTTTCTCTTCTAACTGAAGTTTTGCCATCACTTCAAGAGGACCAGGGTTGTGTCTTGACTTACCAAATATTAAAAACTCTATTTAAATACCATTTAAGAGCATTTACTGCCCTTGATCTACATGTCCAACTTCAGTTGATGCCAGTGGGAGTTACTGACATGCACTGAGGGCAATATCACTTGAGATTGTTTTAGTTCTGTTGATTCTGCAGTATGACTCAGGTTATAGAATCAGGTTTTTCTCACTGTGAGGAACATGCATGTTATTTTGTGGATGAAATTGCCCAGGTTCAAATTTAACTATGTCTGTCTTGAGGGGGTTTAGTGCTTGGTTTTTGCTGCCTGAATTTTGTCCATGGTTACTTACAGAAGTTCTGGAGAAGTTTGGGAAACTTTGAGCCACAACCTGTGATTAGGAATTGAGTTCCCCCTGACTAGCTAAAGCGCACAGCGACATTTGCCCATTTTTGGTGGTGATTGTCACTCACTCTCTTTGTGAATGCAGAGTGACAGGAATTTTTATAGAGGCACTGGTGAAGCCTCTGCTCTCTTGAAGCTGATGATCTTGCCAATTATCAGTCTTAGCCAACTCTTCCATTTGTGGGGGGAGGGAGATGTGGAGAAGGTTGTCTCAGAGTAGCCAGCTCAGGTAACTAGAATCCTTAGAGTGACAATCTCTGGGAATGAGACAGGGACCACACTGGTAGCATTGGTAGATAATCTCCTGGAGCCATGGTTGAAAAAAAAACATGTCCACAATTGATTCTTCTGGATTTATAAGCTATTTTGGTTACCATTGAGCACGAGATGTTGTTGACTTATCAGTGGTCTCTAACCGGAACAAATGGAGCTGTGTTATTGTGGCTCTGTTGATTTTTATATGGATGGTTCCAGAGGGTGCTTTAAGGCGACTCTTCTAACCCAAGTGATCTTGCATATGGTGTATAGCAGGGTTCTGTCTTCTTTCACAACATGTGTATATGGCATCTGGAGGGGAAGTAAGAAGGCATGGGCTGCAGTTCGTCTGGTATGCTGCTGGCACTCAGTTCTACCTGTTTTGTCGGATCCTGCTACTGTGGCAGAACGAACGACTCCATATCTGCGTGAGGCTGGGGAATGGTACTGAAGGAGCTGCTCTAGGTTCACTTTCAATAAAATCAAGGTGGATGTGATAGCCTGGGAGATGGAAGAAGTGGAAGGACTACATCGGCACCCTGAATGAAGGAGGGAGGTCACTCACTGGGAATCCTTTTAACAGGTGAGGCACCTCATTAGATCTGAGGCTGCTACTAGAGGAGCATGCAGCAGATGATGCCAGCAAGGTGTTGTCCGATATGGGCATGATCCAGAGCGTACTGAGGAAGTCAGTGGGAGTCCTATCATTGACTTAAATGGGATTTGGAGGAAGCCCTGTTTGTATGGGAAAGCAAGTACTACCTGTTCTGTTAGACATGGGTCTCACTAGCATCATCCATGCCTCGCCTAGACAGCATATTGAGAGCACTCAGAATCTGAAGTAGGTGGGATGGGATTCAAGCACATCTGCATGGTTTAAATTATGAGCCATCCACGCAAACATGTGAGTTTGTAAATGAATTTTTTTTTTAAATGTAGCATCAAACCATTTTTATTATCTGAATATGGGTTCCTAAGATTTGCATTAGCGCAGTTTTGTTGCAATTAACACATTAATTCACTATGTGGAGGTTGGGGTTGTTCCTTTGATTTCACAAGTATATTTTTGCTCATATTAAATAATATCATTGCAGGAGAGGTCTGGAAAACTCAAAATTAGTTTTAAAACATGAAATGAAGCAAAAGTCCATTTAAATAGCATTAATGGTCAGACCTAACAGACTAAAGCCAAGAAATGTCCGAATGACGACTGTAATACCTACAGCTGGTCAGAAAGTGTGTTGTGCCCCCCAGCCTCACAGGGAAAATTTTAACAGCAATAATAATTTTTTTATGTTATTAGCAAAAAATCCAAAATATTTTAGTCTAAAATATCTCAACTCTGAAATGCCACCTTGTTGCAATAAATAAAGCCAAGTCCAGCAGTCTGTTCCAGTGGAGCGCCCCAAGCGGGGGTTTTCCACGTCCTTTTATTATAATGGTTACATAAATCATTCTATTATGCGCATGTGCAACCTCAATCTCTCCCCTCCCCCTGATTGGCTCTATGCATTCGCGTGTTCAGTGGTACACACCACACCGCTTAATCGCTCTGTGTCTCTGTGTGATGTGTGTGGGGGGGGGGGGAACCTTCCAGCTCTAAAAATTCAGGCGCGGTTCCATTAACAGTTTGAAGTTGTAAGTTAAAGTACCACCTGCTTCCGCAGGGAGTTTTAGTGCAGGATCACATGCTCCTATTTTTGTGTAAAGGCTGGGCTCCCTGGCTGATGTACCATGATCTTCCATCTGAGTCTAGAGAGATGCCAGGGAGCCCAGCTTTGGTTTGTTTAGGTCTGACCATTAATGTTGTTTAAATGAACTAAATGTATTTTTGCTTCATTTCATGGCAGGCCCAGGGCCATGGTGCATCATCATCATCACAGAAGATGAAGTCTTGCTGGTGAGCCCTGCCAGTAGAGGAAACTAAGGACACAAAGCACCCAAACTACAGCTCCCATGATGCACTGCAGTGGCATTTCAGAATCAAAATATTTTGTTTTCTAACTGAAATATTTTGCTTTCCATTCAAAATCTGAAAAATTTCTGGTCTACAGGTATTCAGTTTTTCAATGAAAACATTTTCCATGGACAGCAGACACTTTTCACAAAACATGTTTTGTTTAATTTAAAACCCAATTTTCCATCAAAAATGGTTTTGATGTGAAATTTTGCACCAGCCCTAGTTACAGCTATCCTCACCACATGTATCATTTTACCTTTTCTTCATGCTAGTGCAAGTCTAACTGTAGTTATAGGGAAAATTACTAAAAATATTCATAGCACCTTATTACTAAGAACTGCTCCTTATCTGCCTTTTGAGACATAACTTCCTACTGCATTGACAAGTATTTAATAATAGAGAGCAAGTTATGTTGAACTTTACTTTGTACATTATCAACAAAACTGCCAGGTAAATCTGCTTCCCAAATTTTGATTGTCATTAATTATTTCTGCTTCACATATCATCAAACTTGATTTCTCATATAGGTTGCAGTCAGAGTTGTGACAGTTGCTAAAAAACATGCTCTAACTTGTAAATTACACAAATATGGTAGGGAGGTACTAGATGAAAAACATGTAAAGAACCCCAAGAAGTAATTTCTGATTGATTATGTTTCTGACCTCGGCCATAATGTCATTCTTACATTTGTAAAAGCAACAAGGAATCCTGTGGCACCTTATAGACTAACAGACGTTCTGCAGCATGAGCTTTCGTTTGTGAACCTTACCTTGAGCATCTGAAGAGAAGGTGGTATTCACCTCATGCTGCAGATATTTGTGTATATATAAGGTACTATTTTGTGTTTTTTGATTTCAGATCTTTACTAACACGGCTCCCCTCATATTCTTACATTTGAATTTTCTCATTTTTGGCAGATTCATGTCAGACCTTGAGGGCCATATTTTATTGATCTAATTTATTTATTGTCATTTATAACGTTAAAAAAGATGCCATCCAGCACTTTGAGCTCACTTGTAATAACTTTAAATTCTCAATAGGTAAAATATCATTAATGACAATTACTAATAACAGCCTGCCCAATAGTACCACCCTAATTACAGAAAAATAAATAAATACCTCCACCTTCATACTACACCAACAATTACCCAAATACTAAATTTTTCAGGTATACTATACTGAGTGATGTTGGCATAGGCTAAGAAATAACACTTTGAATTCCACTCAGAAATACACTGGTAACCTGTACAGATCACAGTGCAACAGTGATACATGGTCACTTTACGCTCTTGAATCCCACCCAATACGTGGACCAAATCCCACTCACCGTGTAGATCAAACAGTAAGAGCATAACCAACATTCAAGAATGATCTAAGCTCATGAGATCTAGGTGCATTTGGTCTGTTGTGGCTACAGGCTAATGGTATAAGCATCAAAATTGTATATGCATTAATTAAATCATTTTTTAGTGCATCAATTTGCCCATGTCACCCCTATCTTTGCATGCCTGCACTGTCTCCCCCTTCTCTATTGCATCAAACACAAGCTGTTTGTCTTCACTTTCAGGGCCCTTTATGGCCTATCCCCACCCAACCTATCATCTCTCACTCATTATCGAGATGTTGACTCCCGCATCCAACTGACTGATGATGCCAGTTTCCATTGCCCTCTTTTTTTTTTTTTCCAAATGATCATCTTCATACTTTTTCCAGGGCTGCCTTCCACCCTTAGAAGATGCTCCCCATAGACAGCCACAAAGCTACTCAGTATCCTCCTTCAAAGTCCTACTATAAAATGCATCAACAAACTTAACAATGCTTTGACTGCAGGTGTGCTGAGTCCACTGTCTACCATGCTGACCTGATATCGTCTCTTGTTTCCTTGTTCTTCCCCATCTGTCTGCATCCATTTGCGGTTTCTTGTCTTACACACAGATTGGAAGCTTTTTTGGGCATGGACTGTCTTTTTGTTGTGTGTCCCTAGCACAATGGGGTCTTGGTCCATGACTAGTGCTTCTGGGCACTATGGTAATGCAAATAAATAATAGTAATAACAATTTGCTCAGTCCTGCTCTTTCAGGACCCCAAATTTGGAGACAGATTTTCAGATACAGAAGATGCTGTCCATTAGAGGGTGTGGTGTTTTTTCTTTCCTGATATAGTATGTAATATGTATAGTCTTAAAAAATCATACTAGCTGCCAGGTTGAGCTGTAGACACTTATTCTTAGAAGAAAGATGGATGCATATTACAAAAGTCTTATTGAATCTATTATTTAAATAACAGTGGTTCCACTCTGCCCTCGGATCTTCAGCATATTTTTTAACCCGCTATGCACCATGCAAGGACTTGCACCATCAGGTGGTGCTTTAGTCTCTCTATGGGCTGATCTACTCTGAAAACTTACATTGGCATAGCTACAGGGGTGTGACAAATCTGTACCACTGAAAGACAGAGCTATGCCTACCTTAGTCCCGTGTAGATAGTGCTAGGTCGATGGTAGAATTCTTCCATCGAGCTAGCTATTGCCTCTTGGGGAGGTGAATTAACTACAGCGATGAGATAACCCCTCCTATTGCTGTAGTGAGTGTCCATGCAGCAGCTGTGCCATTGGAGCATTTTAAGTGTAGCTGTACCCTATGTTTGGGAGATCTTGCTTTTACCTTTCACAGTATCTTTAAAACAATGTATCTTCAGGAGTAGTAGAATCCTGTACTTTCAACTGTTGCTGCACTGGGTCTCTTGCATCTTCAGAGAAGCTTCTTTGTCCCAGTGCCCCCAAATGAGGCATGGTTTGACCAAAACTAGTAAGTCTAATGCCCAGGAGATTAAAATCAGCATATGAGCACAAGAATCTCAGGTTTACACAGGGCAGGAGAACTGATAGAGTACTGCTGATATGCTTCAGCCAAGCACAAGTTATGTTTTAGTCAAAAACAAGTGATTGGGTTCAGTGCAGGAATAACTGGGTGAAATTAATGCAGGGCCGGCTCCAGGCACCAGCCCAGCAAGCAGCTGCTTGGGGCGGCCAACTGTCAGGGGCAGCACATCTGGGTCTTCGGTGGCAATTCAGCAGCGGGTCCCTCACTCCCTCTCGGAGCAAAGGACCAGCTGCCGAACACTGAAGCGGCGGTGGTAGAGCTGCAGATCGCGATCACGGGTTTCTTTTTTTGCTGCTTGGGGCGGCAAAAACCCTGGCCCTGGCCCTGAATGAATGTCCTGTGATATACCAGAAGTCAGGCTAGATGATCTAATGGTCCCATCTGGCCTTAAACTCTAGGAATCTATATGGTTTTCCTTTCAGTGCCAGTGGGCACCAGAGTGAAACTGATGAAGACCTTCATTATGGCTGCATTTGTAAACTGACTCCCCTGGGATTAGAGCTAGCTGTTTGAAGCCACTACAGATAAACTCACAGTGACTCATACAGCAAGGTTTATTAACAAGTGTGTAGCATTCACTGTAATGAAAGCTTTCACGTGGCCCAATGTTAAAGCCATCCACTCCAAGTCTTTATCCAAAGAGGAGATTCTTTTATTTATAAAAGTACTTCTCTTAGGTCCATTAGTCTGATAAAATCTGGCTAAACAAATTGTCAATTTTTTAAAAATGTGTTTGTGGCTCAATATACACTGTAGGCAAGATACTGCATGTGACTTTTTCCACGTGCTCAAGGATATGAGGAAAACCAAATTATCTGTTAAGGTTGCTGTGGCAACCAGATTTACACGGAGGAGCTGCCCTGTCAATGACTTCATTAGGAATAATGCTACTTGTCAAATAAAATAAACAAAAACTGCTTAAAACTCTGTGTCAGTGGAGGGGAAGTTATAATAAATATAATAATAATAGGAGATATACCAATCTCATAGAACTGGAAGGGACATTGAAAGGTCATCAAGTCCAGCCCCCTGCCTTCACTAGCAGGACCAATTTTTGCCCCAGATCCCTAAGTGGCCCCCTCAAGGATTGAACTCACAACCCCGGGTTTAGTAGGCTAATGCTCAAACCACTGAGCTATCCCTCAGTTAAGTTTCTGAATAAAACAAATAACCAATTTATTATTTGGAAGACTTTAGAAAGATGATAGTAAAGTCAGAGGAGGAAGGGCAAAGAATTTAAACAACTTGCAGAAACACTGATAGGAATTCATGAGGACAAAGGCATTAATTCTAACTGGCTGAAATTATTTTCATTGAAATATTTTATGGGGAAAAAATTCCAAATGAAAAATTTAAAAACAAGATATTTTTATCTGATATTTTTTGTTTCAAAATTGTGGGAAAATTATCTGCATTTTTTTTTCTGTTTTCACCCTTCCCCCACACATACTAGAAAAGATGTTGGAAGAAGGGGAAATTGTTTTTCCTTATTTACTTTTTTCTACTGGAAAAGTATTTTTAAGTTTTGAAAACTGAAAGAAACTGTTACTTTGTTAAACTTTTACTCCTCTCCCCCTGAAGCTTTCCCCCTCTCCCCCTGAGACAGAGCAGAAAAGTCAAGGGACCATGAGTTTTTCCCACTTTTTCTCATTTTTTTTTTTTTAATTTCCACTACAATATTGTGATATCTTTTTTAAGCTAATGGGGTGTTTTTTCCTCAGTTTTTCTTTTTTTACACTTTTCCATTGGGATAAAAAAGAAGGAAAAAGTTATAAAATAAAGCATGGGACAGGGAAACTGAAAATTGTAAACATTTTTTCACAATGAAATTAAATTTTGTTTTGAACTTTTTCACTGAAAAACAGGAGGGAAAGTGAAATTTGTTGAATGAAATGGAAGCTTAATTTTCTTTTGAAAATGTTTGTGGAAAAAAAAAATGTTGCCCAGCTCTAGTTTTCCTTTGGTAACTATTTCCTCTCCTTTTTTTTTCATAATAATATTTAGCAGGTTATATGTAGTGTCCCAGTTTCAGGAAATTTACTCTAGATTCACAGTGAAAGAAAGCAAATGGTTTTCCATAGGCTGCCTGTCACTGATAGGGAGGAGACTGGTACAGTAACTCCTCACTTAAAGTCGTCCCGGTTAATGTTGTTCGTTATCAGAGAGCCGTGTTAGTCTGGATCTGTAAAAGCAGCAAAGAGTCCTGTGGCACCTTATAGACTAACAGACGTATTGGAGCATGAGCTTTCGTGGGTGAATACCCACTTCGTCGGATGCATGTCATTGTTTCATTTCGTTGTTACCTTGCTGATCAATTAGGGAACATGCTCGTTTAAAGTTGTGCAATGCTCCCTTCTAACGTTGTTTGGCAGCCGCCTGCTTTGTCCACTGCTTGCAGGAAGAGCAGCCCATTGCAGCTAGCTGGGGGGGGGCTTGGAACCAAGGTGGACGAGCAGCCCCCTGTCAGCTCCCCCTATCAGCTCCCCACTCCCCTAAGTTCCCTGTGCAGCAGCTGCCTGCAGTTCAGCTGTGTCCCTTCACCCACTGGCATGTGCTGCTCCTGCCCTCTACCTTGGAGCTGCTCCCCGAGACTCCTGCTTGCTATGCTGGGGGGGAGGGAAGGAAGAGGGGGGCTAATGTTAGGGTGTCCCCCCTCCCCCCAGCTCCTGCACCCCGCTTACCCCATTTTCCATAGAGCAGGGCTCAGGACGGAGGGAGCTGCAGTCTCAGCAAGCTGATCTAATTAACAAGGCAGTGTACTTAAGGGAAATGTGCATATCTCCCTCCATTCCTGATGCCTTGCAGAGTGAGAGAGTTAACCCTTGAGGGCTCAGCCAATTGCTAGTTCATCATTTCGCAGTAAGGGAAATATCCCACCCTCTGACTCCTCCACCTCAATCAAGCTTCACAATCATCATAACTGTGTACCAGTATTAAATTGTTTGTTTAAAACTTATACTGTGTGTGTGTGTATATAATATAGTTTTTTGTCTGGTGAAAAAAAATTCCCTGGCATTTTTCAGGAACATAACTACAACGTTAAGTGAGGAGTTACTGTTGAGCATATGCGTTATCTTGAAGTGAGAAGTTACATATTCCATAAAGGCCAGCTTCAAATTCAGTGACATCAGGGAATCTTCCCATAGACTTGGATGGACTTTGGATCAGGCCCCATGTGGAAACTGCTTTCAGTATTATTGAGAACCAGGATAACCTCACTAGCCAATTTTGTTTAAAGTGGTTTGATGAGGGTTATGTAAATGTATACAGATATTATGCACAAACACATACTTACATGAATAAATAATAGCATTGGATGATAAATATTTTAGGGAGGTTGTTTGGTATCTATCAGACTGAATAGAGAAGATGAATATGCTCTGCTCCACTGAGAATGAGACCCATAGACCTCATAAGATTAAAGAAAATACACAAACATTAGATCAAACAAACTGTAGGGAGTGAAATTCTCTTGGGAAAGATAGTCAGTTTTGTAAAACCAAACCTAAAGTGGACAGAAAGGCACACTGTAAAATCAATCAGAGTTAATAGGTTAGTCTAAAACTCATCTAATATGCAGCCAATAACAGAAAAGCTCTGAGAACATCCAGGGCTCTGAAGACTTGTTAACAAGTATATTGTTGTCCTTTGCTTTACAGTAAGTTTGAGGCTCCATTCTTCAGGACTAGCTCTTATGAAAATTTCTTATTCATGGGAGAATCCAGTGTGACTATTTGCATTAATGAGAACTACATACATGAGTAAGATTTATAGGATTGAGCCACTGATGTTTAAATACATTTTAGGTGATTTGTGCAATCCAGATCCCAACTGCATACATACTAATTTAAAGTGTAATTCCCTCACGACAAGGGAGATTAATGGAACCCCTGGCCAGCTTCTAATGCCTCATCACGTATGAGAGTTATCTGACTAAGATTCACATAAAGACAAACTATGCAGGTAGAGGACAAACAGTAATTAAATAGCTAAAACTTGGCTTTATACATTTAAACACAGATAATTTAAATTATCCTAGTGCATATATGCATAATCATATTGTGACTTGAACAAAGACAATCGTTATTTAGCTTCTTTCTTGGATGGCAGGTGCAATGGGACTATGATATAATTCCCAGTCTGGAAGATTAAGCATGTTCTTTAACGGAGAAACTTTGGCAGTTATTGCTAAAGTTCTAGTGAGATCCCATACTTAAATATTAAAACCTGTTGGACCAAATCCTGAAGTCTTTATAATGGCAAATATCTCACTGACTCCTAAGGGCATCTAGGATTTGGCCTATTTATTTGTGGTTAAAATCCAAGAAAAAACTGTTTCATCTATGTTTGCCTTGCTCTGAGAAAAATACAGTCCTCCCTATGGGAGATATATTGTTTGAACATAGGGTGTTAGTCAGTGGGCTGTAAAATTCACTGAAGGGCTTTGACATTGGAGCAAACCTGGAAAAAGTTAAATTTTAGCAAGAAAAATCTCACACCACCTCAGATATTCCTCATTTGTTAACTTATAGTTGTATTTGGATGAGATGTATCTCCCTCAATACACAAGTTCTCCTTCTGGTTAATCCTGAAGTCAGAGTCCTCTAGTTGAGACATCACAGTCTTGCCAGGGAAGCAGTTGTGGTGTCCATAATTCAGCACACTGGGCCAAATTCATCCCTGGCATCTTAAGTTTGACTTTGTCCCAATGAGCATAACTTCACTACAGGATCAAGTGGGAGGAGAGAGTCGCCTTTAAGGGAGCAAACCATTTTCAAATACCAATAGCAGCAAAAAGTGTTAAAAAAATGATTAAGGAAAAAAACAGAGGAAGATAAAAATAGGTGTTTGTAGGTGTGACTTTTTTTCCTCAGTGTCAAAGCCTGTCTTTATGACACTCAGACAGAAAAGCCTCCAACTGAAAGTGCATAAAGTTGGACAGTTTTCAATTTCTTCTTAAGCAGATGCTGTCTATTTCACAGAGATGTATGATAGCACTTTGGAAGTTATGGATTACAATCATCCACCAGACCAACACCTTGAGCCAGATTCTGGTGTAAACTAGAAGTAGTAGCTCTGCTGATGTCAATATAATTAAACTGGTGCAAATAAAATCAAAATAAGGCTCCTTATATTCCCATAGTATTTCATTGGGATTACTCACATGGCGAAAGTTGTACGTGGATCAAAGTATTTACAATATTGTGGCTTTAAGATAGAACACCCTCATGATGAGGAAAATTAATAGAACCAAACTCAAAATATGAGGAAGAAAATGCACCAGTAAAAGGGACAGGGACAAATCAGTCCACAAACCCATGGAAAATCCAGGAATTTCCAAATTGTCCATGTTTTCTTGCATGCTCCCTGATTCAAGGGTTGGGGTTGTTCAGTGATAAAGACTGACACTGGATTCAGCCGGGGAATGGTTCAATTGCTGCCGCTGCTCTGCAGAGGGAACCATGTGGCCTAGTAAGGGGGAACTCATGCTAGGTGGCCAAGAGCTTTGTGGTAAACTGGCCAGGCAGGGAGAGAAGTCTCTGCCAGGCTTGTGGAAACGTTGCTGCTAAGGGAGAAGGAGCAAATGTGGAGAGGGAGCAAATTGGGGCATGGTGCCAATACCAGGAAGAGAAATAAGTAAGTAAAGAGAGTGCACAGAATTACAAAAGGAAGGAAAGAGATTAGAAGGATGGGGTTTGCCAGAAATAAGCAGGGACGTAAAGAAGAGTTAAGGAACGAAATAACGAAAACATTAAAACCAAAGGGAAAAGATAACAAGAATACCACCACCAGCAGGAAGCAGGTGTAGTTGCATTAATGTTATGTTATTTTGGGCCAAACTGGGGGGCATCAGGCTGCCACTGTGTCAGCTGCGCACATCATGGGGAGCAGTGCAGGAGGGGACACAGGATCCACACAGCCGCTACATCGCTTCCCCAAACAGGTGGGTGCTGCGGGGTTGACAGAGCAGTACCCCTGTCCCACAGGGTGCCTGGCCACCCATCAGGGAGCGTGCGCTTGGGTCTGCACTTGCACAGCGTACTCTGTCCCTGGAGCAGCAGGAGGACGGGGAAGACGATTATGTTTTCGGTTGCTCCAGAGTCAACACAGCAACGTTCTGCCCCTAACGCAGGGCTTGTGGCAAAGCCACAAGAGGCCTCTATTATTCCAGTTATTCTGTCTGTTGGAGTGAAGCACCATTTCACACACAGTGGAAACGTGGCATCACTTATTTTCCCTCCATGTTGGCTGGTGAGCACTCTGTGAAGTGTGGAGAGGGAGATGGGCAAGTGGCCCTTTAATTGTCTCCTGCTCAGCCTCTGTGCACACAGGTTTGCATAATTCAAATGCAGCTTTTTGTGTGTGTTGTCCAGCTGTTTTCACTCCATGGCACAATGCACTTTGAGTGCCTATAAATATCTGTTCATAAATTTAAAATCTTCCTCCCTGCAACAGCTTCACGTGGCGTGGCATGTGTTTTTTTACCTGAGTTTTCCAAGGGACAGCTGCTGTACATTCAGTCTGTCAGGCAATCAAAGAGGTATTCAATTACAAATGTATAGTCATTAAATATGAAATACAGGGGTTAAAATGAAATGAGGCAGTCACATTTTGATCAAACAGCAGCTTTGCAATACCATATTATTCATAATGCTATTTTGATCCCCAGGACACTCATTAGAATGATATTTAACAATAGCGGCATAAGTTGGTCGTGTCACTTTGTGCTACTAACAGACATGCCAAACCAATCCAGTTGCTTACCCTTTAATCTTCTTTCTTTTCTGCCTGCCTGCCTACCTACTGTGAAGTCCTGTCCCTGAGAAAAGTGAGACAGATTCTGATCAGTTACCATGGTGTAAATCTGATTGTGTTACTTGGTGTCACTTCAGATTTTCAGTGGAGTAGTTAGAAATTCGGTTCTCTGAGTCAAACCTTATCTCATGTAAATGTACACAGCTCCATTGACTTTAGTGGAGCTGCGGCTAGCTGAGGATCTGCTCCAGTATGTCTAAATAATGAGCAATTGGGGTGATCAGTGCTTTACTGATGGCCTCTGACTCAAGGAGGTCCCAGGGTAAGTGAACAGTGGGTCTGATTCTGCTCTCACACTAATGTAAGTCCATTCTCTTCAGTGAAATCACTGCTAACTTACAGCAGTGGAATACTGAACAGGAAGAGTAAGAGTTAATCAGGTGGAAGAACAGTGCAGGTCAGAGGTTGGGAGTGAGATGGGGTATAGCAGGATCTTTCCTTTGAGAAGGGAGGAATGAAGATGTGCCTGTCCTCAGGACATCTGGGTTTGAGCAGAGTGAAGTGGGGTAACCTGCTTTGTTACAGTAGAGGGAGCAATTTTTTGGTTTGGCCGAAAATAGTTTTATATGCATCCCTTGCAGTATCAAATTTGTACATCTATTTAATATAGGTTTTTATGGCATGCATAGAAAATGCACAAATATATTTATGGTCCTGCCATCTTGAGGTTAGTTTTTAAATAGAATATCAGTTGTCTTTAGCAAATTGAGTATGGAATGCCAAATAAATACCAGAGGAGGCTTGTTGTAGTCAGGAGCAGAGAATGGAAGAGGATAATGTAAGGGCCAGATCAGATGATAAACAGTCACATAAAAAAGAATCTGACACATCAGAAAATGGCAGACAAATAAACAGGGACAAGTTTTTAAAGTGCTTGTACACAAATGCTAGAAGTCTAAATAATAAGATGGGTGAACTAGAGTGCTTTGTGATAAAGGAGGATATTGATATAAAAGGCATCACAGAAACCTGGTGGACTGAGAGCAATCAAAGGGACACAATCATTCCAGGGTACAAAATATATCGGAAGGACAGAACAGGTCGTGCGGGGGTGGGGGTGGGGGGAGTGGCTCTATATGTGAAAGAAAATGTAGATTCAAATGAAGTAAAAATCTTAAGCGAATCCACATGTTCCATAGAATCTCTATGGATAGAAATTTCATGCTCTAATAAAAATATAACATTAGGGATCTATTATCGACCACCTGACCAGGACAGTAATAGTGATGATGAAATACTAAGAGAAATTAGAGAGGCTATCAAAATTAAGAACCCGATAATAGTGGGAGATTTCAATTATCCCCATATTGACTGGGAACATTTCACTTCAGGATGAAATGCAGAGATAAAATTTCTCGATACTTTAAATGACTGCTTCATGGAGCAGCTGGTACAGGAACCCACAAGGGGAGAGGCAGCTCTAGGTTTAATCCTGAGTGGAGCACAGGAGCTGGTCCAAGAGGTAACTATAGCAGGACCACTTGGAAATAATGACCATAATACAATAGCATTCAACATCCCTGTGGTGGGGAGAACATCTCAACAGCCCAACACTGTGGCCTTCATTTCAAAAGGGGGAACTATGCAAAAATGAGGGGGTTAAACAGAAGTTAAAAGGTACAGTGACTAAAGTGAAATCCCTGCAAGCTGCATGGGCGCTTTTTAAAGACACCATAATAGAGGCTCAACTTCAATGTATACCCCAAATTAAGAAACACAGTAAAAGAACTAAAAAAGAGCCACCGTGGCTTAACAACCATGTAAAAGAAGCAGTGAGAGATAAGACTTCCTTTAAAAAGTGGAAATCAAATCCTAGTGAGGCAAATAGAAAGGAGCATAAACACTGCCAAATTAAGTGCAAGAGTATAATAAGGAAAGCCAAAGAGGGGTTTGAAGAACGGCTAGCCAAAACTCCAAAGGTAATAACAAAATGTTTTTTAAGTACATCAGAAGCAGGGGGGCCCCTTGATGATCAAGATACAAAAGGAGCGCTTAAAGATGATAAAGTCATTGCGGAGAAACTAAATGGATTCTTTGCTTCAGTCTTCACGGCTGATGATGTTAGGGAGATTCCCAAACCTGAACTGGCTTTTGTAGGTGACAAATCTGAGGAACTGTCACAGATTGAAGTGTCACTAGAGGAGGTTTTGGAATTAATTGATAAACACAACATTAACAAGTCACCGGGACCAGGTGGCATTCACCCAAGAGTTCTGAAAGAACTCAAATGTGAAGTTGGGGAACTATTAACTAAGATTTGTAACCTGTCTTTTAAATCGGCTTCGGTACCCAGTGACTGGAAATTAGCTAATGTAATGCCAATATTTAAAAAGGGCTCTAGAGGTGATCCCAGCAATTACAGACCGGTAAGTCTAACATCAGTACCAGGCAAATTAGTCGAAACAATAGTTAAGAATAAAATTGTCAGACACATAGAAAAACAAACTGTTGAGCAATAGTCAACATGGTTTCTGTAAACGGAAATTGTGTCTTACTAATCTATTAGAGTTCTTTGAAGGGGTCAACAAACATGTGGACAAGGGGGATCCAGTGGACATAGTATACTTAGATTTCCAGAAAGCCTTTCACAAGGTCCCTCACCAAAGGCTCTTACGTAAATTAAGCTGTCATGGGATAAAAGGGAAGGTCCTTTCATGGGTTGAGAACTGGTTAAAAGACAGGGAACAAAGTGTAGGAATTAATGGGTAACTAGTGGTGTTCCCCAAGGGTCAGTCCTAGGACCAATCCTATTCAATTTATTCATAAATGATCTGGAGAAAGGGGTAAACAGTGAGGTGGCAAAGTTTGCAAATGATACTAAATTGCTCAAGATAGTTAAGACCAAAGCAGACTGTGAAGAACTTCAAAAAGATCTCACAAAACGAAGTGATTGGGCAACAAAATGGCAAATGAAATTTAATGTGGATAAATGTAAAGTAATGCACATTGGAAAAAATAACCCTAACTATACATACAATATGATGGGGGCTAATTTAGCTACAATGAGTCAGGAAAAAGATCTTGGCGTCATCGTGGACAGTTTTCTGAAGATGTCCACGCAGTGTGCAGAGGCGGTCAAAAAAGCAAACAGGATGTTAGGAATCATTAAAAAGGGGCTAGAGAATAAGACTGAGAATATATTATTGCCCTTGTATAAATCCATGGTATGCCCACATCTCGAATACTGTGTACAGATGTGGTCTCCTCACCTCAAAAAAGATATACTGGCACTAGAAAAGGTTCAGAAAAGGGCAACTAAAATGATTAGGGGTTTGGAGAAGGTCCCATATAAGGAAAGATTAAAGTGGCTAGGACTCTTCAGCTTGGAAAAGAGGAGACTAAGGGGGGGATATGATAGAGGTATATAAAATCATGAGTGATGTTGAGAAAGTGGATAAGGAAAAGTTATTTACTTGTTTCCATAATACAAGAACTAGGGGTCACCAAATGAAATTAATAGGCAGCAGGTTTAAAACAAATAAAAGGAAGTTCTTCACGCAGCGCACAGTCAACTTGTGGAATTCCTTACCTGAGGAGGTTGTGAAGGCTAGGACTATAACAGCGTTTAAAAGAGAACTGGATAAATTCATGGTGGTTAAGACCACAAATTGCTATTAGCCAGGACGGGTAAGGAATGGTGTCCCTAGCCTCTGTTTGTCAGAGGATGGAGATGGATGGCAGGAGAGAGATCACTTGATCATTGCCTGTTAGGTTCACTCCCTCTGGGGCACCTGGCATTGGCCACTGTCGGTAGACAGATACTGGGCTAGATGGACCTTTGGTCTGACCCGGTACGGCCATTCTTATGTTCTTATGTTATATGTTCTTAAACTTCTTGGCATAATACATGCATTGTTGAGTACCTTAAAATCTTATAAAATGTAGGAGATTGTGTTGGGTATTGTCTAGTTTTATAGCAGATGCACCCTGGCCAGTATCTACAACTGTGGTCAAATATAAATAATTCTCATTTACACTAAAATCCCTTTACACTGCGCTGGCGGGCATACGTATACTGGAAGGTCTCTTTACACTGCAAGAGCCATGTAAAGGGGCCTTAGTATAAATGAAAATCAGGCCCAGTTATATCTTGGGATTTTGTCATGGGATGAGTAAATAATCTATTAAGATACAAAATAGTAATTTACAATAGTGAGTGCTGAAATAAGAAACTGATTTGACCTTTTTGCAACCTATGTGCAATTTTGCTTACTGAAAAGATAGAAAATGTGCTCATTTTTTTGAAGCCATTACTGTATGTGGTTATTGCCCATTTTATAAGATAACAAAAAAGCTTTGAAGAAGCTGTCAAGCCAAATGACATTTCAACATCTATCATACTTAGATCAATAACAGGATGAAGGAAAGATTCTATGGTGTTATAATCACAGCTGAGTACAGTTAATTCAGTTTTAAAATCGGAGAATATTACAGTGGTAAAAACATTTGAAATAACCGGTCTTACCGTCCTTTATATATGGATATTCTGGTAGGAGAAGTTAATGTCATTGATTCAAAGACTATAAATACATGAAAAGAACTATTGGCTAAATTCCACTCATGCCTGTGGAATGCCACGGAAAGCAGTGACAAAGTGTCCTGTGGCTCCTTATAGACTATCAGAAGTATTGGAGCATAAGCTTTCGTGGGTGGATACCCTCTTTGTCAGACATATTCACCCATGAAAGCTTATGCTCCAATACATCTGTCAGTCTATAAGGTGCCACAGGACTCGTTGCTTTTTACAGATCCAGACTAACACGGCTACCCCTCTGATACTGAAAGCAGTGGAATTGCACAGGTTTCATTCTGGGCCTAATTTGTCTTGTGGAACCTGTTCATCCTTATTCAGCGGGGCACTTAAGCATTAACATGAGTGGGACTCACGGATGTGATTTAAGTTAATCACGTGCTTATGTGCTTTGCTGAAGCGAAGCCCCGGTGCTGCTAAGTGATATAGAAAGAATTTAACTCCTCTCTGAGAGCACAGGTTGAGTTTGCAGGGCTGCCAGTTAGAGCAAAACCTATTTTTAACTTGTAAATGGAGACCAGTGAGAGAGAATAAACCTGGAACTCCATTAAACTATGATTGCAGTCACTTTACAAAGCTGAACTAGTCTTTAATGCATTTTGATATGAACTCCAAAACCAAACTGGGAGCATTTTAATATTAACTTTATTAAGCACATTCATCTTATTTCCCTCTAAAAAACGCCCAGATAATTAAGTGCAAAAACTGCTTGTGCAGAGCTCAGGCTGAAGAATTAAAATAGAAAAATCAGGAACTGCAAAATACAACCAATATTATTTTGACTGCATTGCACGTCGCAGGTATTTTGCGGCACATATTTACAAATGAGATAGTGTTATATATGTTTTTTCTTATGTCCTGAGGCATACATGTCCTATGTTGTATGAAGATTACCATAGTCAATTGTCTAACTGCCACAAAATCTCTTCTTATTAAGTGTATTTTGATATAAAACTGAACAATTAATTTAAGGGAAGACGGAATAAGCAAGTTTAGATGATACACTAGAAAGAATGGCAAATTGAAAACAAAATTAGCTGATCGAAACAGATTAACTCCATTTAATATTAACAACCTTGGGTTTTAGCATGGATAGAAAATGAGTCTTAAAGCTGGGAATACTGTTCTGTACATACAAATCCAGGTCCGGTAGTTTAAAAGTGTGTTTACAAATTTCCATTTTATTTTAACAGGCAGAAAGATCAGATGGTGTTTGTCAGTATGAGAGTGATGTTTAGGTATCTTGCCTAAAGCGACTGCCTGCTATCCAGTGTTCATCTTATTTTGACAGGAACTCTGTGTCCATGTAGAAAATTTGCCAAGTAAAAATTGTAATAAAAAGAAATAATAATCAGCCCAAACCCCGCAACAAGCTGTTAGCCTGTCTCACACTGATACTGACAGCTGCCAAATTTACTCACGGAGCCCCTTTATGTCAACAATCACTCTTGAGCCACTCTCAGTTTCCACGTTTCCATACAGTAGCGTGGTAGATCCTTTGTGTCATGTGCTTATTACAGATGACATTTCTGACATAGTGAGGCATACAGTGGAAGAAACATGACATGATTTTAATCCAGAGATGTCAGCACTGGCCAGTAACAATGCTGAAGACAGCGTATCATGGAAAAGTAGGTTCTCCGGTCTTTGATGGGGAAAGGAAAGAGACAGGTTTACGGGATGAGTCGTGGAGATTGTTTGACAGGTGCAATTTAGACTTTTGCAATAAAAAAAGGAGGAGGGAGAAAGGGGGATTAAAATGAACCAGTATCAAGAATGATAATCAAAATGGAGAAAATGACAAATGAGAGAGGGAGCAAAGAGCTAGGGGTGCATTGTTGGCTGGCATTCATGGTGAACATTATTTCTGATGAACTCTGGCTATCCTCCGAATCTCTTCATTCTTTCTCCACTATCTCTGATTTCTTTAGCAAGACAGTTGTACTGTAATTAGCATTTACCACTGCATAGAATGTAATGCAGCATGTCAAGTGACAAAGTGGAGAGTTGGTAGAAAAGCGATGGATTTCTGGACAGCCATAGAGTTTTTGCACAGAATATTTCTCGGTTCTTTATTTTACTAATTAACACATTTATTATTGCATTTATAAAATGTGTCCTATCCACATTGTGTCAGGATGCATGAATATAACATATACATACTTGCCTTTAACAAAGACCAATAATAACCCCATACCCCACCCAAACACATTAGCTAGCAATCTGAATCACTTTTAGGTACATAGAATCATAGAATATCAAGGTTGGAAGGGACCTCAGGAGGTCATCTAGTCCAACCCCCAGCTCAAAGCAGGACCAATTCCCAACTAAATCATCCCAGTCAGGGCTTTGTCAAGCCTGACCTTAAAAACCTCTAAGGAAGGAGATTCCACCACCTCCCTAGGTAACCCATTCCAGTGCTTCACCATTCTCTGAGTGAAAAAGTTTTTCCTAATATCCAGCCTAAACCTCCCCCACTGCAACTTGAGACCATTACTCCTTGTTCTGTCATCAGGTACCACTGAGAACAGTCTAGATCCATCCTCTTTGGAACCCCCTTCCAGGTATAGAATAGTGCATTATTGAGGCATGTGAGGCAGGCAATGCGTGTGCATGGCCTGTGTGAGTACTGCTGTAAAAATCTCTGAGCGAAAGCACAGGGACTCACCAACACCTGGAGTGGAGCGCTCACAGGGGCATCTCTTGCAGAACATCCGTTACTGCACAGGTGAGTAACATCCTCATTTCAAACCTATTTGATCGCACCCCCCCTTCTTTGTGTCTGTAGTAGTCTATCCTCCCTCCTGCCACACAAGAACAGATACTGATAAAAAAAAATCAACATGCAACTCTCACGAAATATTAATAACAGTAGGGCACTGATTCAAACAGAGCCAACGATCCATTATAATAAGAGCAAAAGGAAAACTGTGATTGTGGTCAATGCTTACAATTAAATGTGCACACCGCATCATAGCAAATGCATTAATGTACAGATGGTAACGACTTTTTATAATGCTATACAAGTTTAACAGACATCTGTCAAAATCCACAGCGCCATCTAGAGTCAAATGCACAGCGCCCTCTGAGGACCTAATATGTTTGGGGGAATTGGCTTTGCTGTGGGTAAAATATGCGCAGTAATTCCTCCCCCCAAAGCTTCTCATGCCCCCCCTCCCAGAATACATTCTACACTGCCCCAGGGCCTGTGGGCCTGCCCCCCATTTTGAGAACCTCTGGTCTAGAGACCTCGACCAAGTCAGAACCTCATAGTGCTGGGGGCTGTACAAACATATTGTAAATGACATTCTGAGTAAGGCCCTACTTGAGTCGTGGGATGATTGCCAGATAATTGCGGCTGAGTTGCGGAAAAGACATGGAAAATCACAGAAAAGTAATAATGGACCTTTATTAATTGCAGTAATTTGGAAAAGCCAAAGAAGGCCTATTTGTTTAAGAAAAATTTGCTGGAACAATATAAACACTCAAGCGTTATGTTATGCCTGCTAATTTTTTTGATAACCAGATATTTTGCTGCACCTATATTATGGTCATCAATGCACGGGGCTGACAGCAGGAGCCCAGCCACCTGGGGTTGATAGCGGGAACCCAGCCACCAGTCACCCAGGGGTGGTGGCTGGGGCTCCTGATGTCAGTCCTCCATATGGCAGGTTTCCTGCTGTCAGCTCAAAGGCAGACTGGAAATAAGGTGTAAGTTTTTAACAGTGAGGGCAATTAACCATTGGAACAATTTACCAAGGGTTATGGTGGAGTCTCCATCACTGGCAATTTTAAAATCAAGTTTAGATGTTTTTCTGAAAGGTTTGCTATAGGAATTGTTTTGGGAAAGTTCTCTGGCCTGTGTTATACAGGAGGTTAGACTAGATGATCACAATTGTTCCTTCTGGCCATGTAATCTATGAAATAAAGAGCAGAATGTAGGAAAAAAATGGTTCTTAGACCAGGCCTCATTACCTGAAGGTAAATCCTCTTATTCATATATATTGAGAAAGCAGTCAATGTAGTAATCAATTTGAAATGCTCTAGGTTAATTTAGATCAGTCTGAGCCATTTTTAACAAGAATATTGCTTGTTAAACAGATGTAAAAGATTTATGTAGGATGTTGTTACAAAATCCTCCAGAAATTATATGTATATAATTTATAGCTGTTTTTTGAGAACTGGAGTGTAAAAATAGAAATCTAAAATAATGGTTGAACCACCTACATAGCCTTAAGGGTTGTGAGGAAAATATTCCTGCATCATTATTTTAAATTGCTCTATATAAAATGTAGTGAGGACTCTCCAAGATTTACACGTAGAAGACAATTAGGAGAAGTAAATGTTAGATGTCAGCAGGAGCAGATGAGGAAAAAAAATCCAGATAAATAAGAATCATTAGTGAGAAGATGAACAAATGCTGCCTGACCTAACTAGCAAGTGAAATCAGGGAATTGGGGAGGGTAATTTCTCATACAGTCTGGGTAGCATGATCTCTTCTGTTTTCCCTGTGCTACTCATAAAAGAAGAGACTAAATTACAACTAATCAGGTACACATGTACATGTCCTTGTCTCTCTGCAAATTGTTTAAATCCTCTTATCCTGGAGAGATGCACTGTATTTTACATCCCTCTGAATCTCTGCAAATGTTCTTTGCCACAGCCAAAAATTAAAACAAAACAAACTGAAATAAAGCGGAGAACTGCTGCTATTCTCTCTCATTTTTAAAAGGGCAAAGGATGATGCTCAAACGTAATATTGTGGGTATTCATTAACAAGGTGTGTTCTGATAAAGCTCTGATTGGTAATTACTGGGGTCATCCAAATCAAATCAATAACCTTTCAATGTTTAAGAAACAGTTGACAACACTACGTGAAATATTAGGTACTCATTCTTTTGCATGCATGTGATCACTGCTGTAATTTTCTTCTTTCTACTGGCGCTTCATTAGCGATATTGAATTGCACCCACATTTATGCAAATGTACGGGGACCACAAGTTGGTCCAGCAGCCAGGTGAGATCAGGATAGCACAAGAGCCGCTAATGGATTAATACAGGTTAGCAGAAGCCTCTGGTGGTGTAAGCTGGTGTATTCATGTCATCTGGGGATCTGGCCCCTTGTGACTATGTAGGGACTTGTTTCATCCCAGTCTCTGCAGTATTTGAAGTTTATGGAGTTACACCAGCCTAAAAGTGATGTACCCAGGAGAAAAATCAGGCATCTTGTATTCCCAAGACTAGATAACACCAGTCCAGACCAATGTTCCTTCTAATTTTTCCCATCCATGTGCAGAATGAATTTTGCTATGTGCACCAATGTGGAGGTGTTATGTGGCAGGGGTGGGGCCGAGGGGTTCGGAGTGTGGGAGGGGGCTTGGGCTGGGGCAGAGGGTTGGGGTACAGGGTGTGCGGGCTCCGGCTGGGGGTGCAGGCTGGGGGGGTGGGGCCAGGGATGAGGATGAGGAGTTTGGGGTACAGATGTCAGGACCCGCATGAAAGCCCCCTGAGCTTATTTCTACCAGCTTAGGTTAAACCTGGTACACTGCCACCACCATGTGATTAAACAAGAAACAGGGAAAGGACCACTTGGAGTTCCTCTTCCCCCAAAATATCCCCCCAAGCCATTACAGCCCCTTTCCTGGGGAGGCTTGAGAATAATATCCTAACCAATTGGTTACAAAGTGATCAAAGATCCAAACCCCTGGGTCTTTGGACAATGGAAAAATCAGTCAGGTTCTTAAAAGAAGGATTTTATTAAAAAGAAAATGTAAAAACCATCTCTGTAAAATCAGGATGGAAAAATAACTTTACAGGGTAATCAGATTCAAAGAGCCCAGAGGAACCCCCTCTAGCCTTAGTTTCAAAGTTACAACAAAACATGAGCACTGAAAAATCGATGCACCAGCCATTCTGCATTCATCTCATGCACACACCCACTCATTTATACAGGTAACCTCTCTCTCTCTCTCTCTCTCTCTCTCACACACACACACACACACACACACACACACACACACACTCACACTCCCCCCTCTGTAGGTAAAATTCACAAGTTGAGAAAACAAACGAACACGCCTTGCTTGGCTGTTACTTACAAGTTTGAAATATGATAGACTTGTTCAGAAAGATTTGGAGAACATGGATTGATGTCCGCTCCCTCTTAGTCCCAAGAGCAAACACCACCAAAACAAAGAGCACATACAAAAGCCTCCCCCCCCCCCCCCCCCGCCCAAGTTTGAAAGTATCTTGTCCCCTTATTGGTCCTTTGGGTCAGGTGTCAGCCAAGTTACCTGAGCTTCTTAACCCTTTACAAATAAAAGGATTTTGATGCCTCTGGCCAGGAGGGATTTTATAGTATTGTATACAGGAGGGTTGTTACCCTTCCGTTTATAGTTGTGACAGTGGCCTCCTGCACGGCTGCACAGGCGCGCACCTCGGAGGGAACTTAGGTTCAGACTTCTTTTCACAAAACTCCACTCCTCAATAGGCTACTGAGTGATGGCACATTCAAGGGATGAAACACAAGATAATGGGTTTCATGAGGGTAGAACACTGTGGCCCGACAAATACTCAATGGTGGCTTTTCCATCTTACCCCTTTTATGTGTGTCATACACACAGTGGAATTGGGGACTAAATACAGGACATAGAGTGTCGGTGCTAAATTAAGAAAAATAATCTCGTCTTGAAACACAATAACTAACAAAGGCCAAAAGCTGAAATAAGAAATAAGCAAATGCAAGGAATATTTCTGAGGCATACCTCTAATCCTGCCAAGACCTAAATATGTTCCACAAAGGCCGTTACAGAGCAGAGGGAGAGAGACATTGGTTTTGCATGTGGAGATTACGTGGTGTGTAGACTAGCGTGCGACATTTTCTTTAATTTCAGTTTCCAAGAAATGATCTGATGGTTCATTATATCAATAATTATGCTCAAAGAGACATTTTCATTCCAAGCTCCTATTTTCAGGCACTTATAACTTTTGGGTAAAATTACCATTTAGATGGATAGTTTTCATGAATATTCTGAGTCTAAAGGAGATTTTTTTCGTGGGAGGAAATAAGTAGCACTGTGATAGGGGACTTGGAGGGCCAACAGCCTAGGGGTTAGCGCACCCAGTTTTTGGCCCCTTCCACCTCTGTCCAAGCAGTAGAGGTGCCTGTTCCTTACCTTAAGCCAGGATCTTTGGCTTTCCACCTGCATCTGGCCCTTGGCCTTTAAGGGAATGTGGCAGGGGGACCCAGGCCCTCCCTCCAGCCTCATGGGAAGCAACACTGGCAGCAAGTCCAAGTTCATTTCTCTGGGCCACTTCCTACCAATAAGTCCTTTCAATTTGGGGCATGTAGTCCAAATAGTCAGCTGCTTACCAGAAAAAGAGTCCAAAGAAGCAGAGCCCCGCAGGACCCACTGGTTCTCAAAGTGGGGGGCCGGTTGTTCAAAGAAGGCACTGTCTGTGACCCTTACCCACTCTGTGGTCTCCTCTCAGCTCAGCCTTCTCTGTGGCTTCTGGGCGAACGGTTCATCTCTCCTGCAGCCTGTCCTCCACCTGGTCTTCTGAGCTTCCTCTTAACCTGCTCCTCTAGTCGGAGCATGTTCGGCAAGCCCAGAGGTGCAGAGCTACCTGGTCCTGGTATTGCCTTTTAACCCCCTGGGGCCCAGTGTGGCACCATCACAGGCACTCATCACAGTCAGACTGTGTTTCCACCATGGCACTCTTAGCCACTTCCAGTCTGGCTGGTGTGGTAAGAGGAACAGGAATTGTATCTATTCTCCCCATATGACAGGGCCATACCACATTTTCAGCCAGCCTCTGATTTTTTTCTGTCCTATTTTGCACTTTCAAAAGGGGGTTGCATATATTTTTATAGTCACAATCAGTTTCACTACAGAAATGGGCATAAAACAAGGCAGGCCAAGACTGAAAATTTATTTATATTGTAGATTCACTCATCAAATTAACTGAAACCTTTCAACCAAATGTACGTGAGTGGAATGGGGGAGGAGCATTTACAAGAAGTGGCACTTCATCCAATTTAACATGCTACAAAAACTGGGAAGAACAGCAAAAGCAAAAAAATGTACAACTGACATTCATCCACATAGAGTGGATGCATGTGTAACCCCCATACTTTTATACTGTGTATATGTATGTACTGTGCGTATGTGTGTGTATATATGTAATGTATTGTAGAAACATTTTAGCAGCCAGCAGTTGCCAGGGCCGCCCAGAGGATTCTGGGGGCCTGGGGTCTTCGGCGGCGGGGGGCCCCTGCTTTGGTGGTAATTTGGCGGTGGGGGGTCCTTCCACTCCGGGACCCGCTGCTGAAGGGCCCCGAAGACCCACGGCGGGAGCCCCCCGCTGCTGAATTAGGACCCACCACCGAAGTGCAGCCCAGTCTTTGGCGGCAGGGGGCCCCCACCGCAGGTCTTCAGGGCCCTTCGGTGGCAGGTCCCGGAATGGAAGGACCCCCCCGCTGCCGAATTACCGCTGAAGACCCAGCTGCACTTCGGCGGTGGGTCCCGCTTCAGCAGTAATTCAGCGGCGGGGGTCCTTCCGCCCCGGAGCAGAAGGACCCCCCGCCGCCGAAGACCCGGAGCAGAAGAAGCTTCGGGGACCCAGGCCCCGTGAGAGTTTTCCGGGGCCTCCAGAGCGAGTGAAGGACCCCGCTCCAGGGGCCCTGAAAAACTCTCTTGGGGGGCCCCTGTGGAGCCTAGGGCAAATTGCCCCACTTGCCCCCCCCCCGGGCAGCCCTGCCAGTTGTGATATATATTATATATATAAAATCAGTAAAACAATGAAGAACAAGGTCTATACCCATTTCTTGATTTCGGCACAGTTATATAGTAAGAACATGAATCTCCCCAGCTTTCCAGAATTGAAACCTCATATTCATAAGTACTATTCCCACTGTGACCTTACTTGATCATAGATCTCATATATCTATCCAACCAATCAGAATGCATCCCCCTAGCCTTTGATGAGGCAGAGAACACCACATCTCTGCTTAATTCTGGTGTTTCGTTTTTACATTTAAATATTCTAGAAATTGTTGAGAAATGTCAGTGCAATATTTCTACTATTCAAGTATTTTTAAACAAACACCATATCTTTTAAAAAATTGCTGCCTCTGGAAGAGCAGTGATAAATTGGACTAAATGTCCATAAAATTAAGTCAATTTTCTGGAGTGAGGTGAAAAATCTGTTGTATACAAAAGGAAACTGTTATGAATTAGGAGATAGAAAGTAGTTATCTTTTCACAATGGCTTGTTTTTTCCTATTTGTATGCTGCGTATTTTTTTTTAAAAAGGAATATGTAAACACAGCTGCATTCTGCAGTATAGTACTTCCAAGCAAAGACGATTAAACATGACACACACACACTTCCGTATATTAGTTGATGTCAAGGACAGAATGAAAATGCAACACACTGGTATTGGAGAAATCAAAATAATTTTCTTTCTGTAAAGTCTACAGTGTTTAAGAGAAGAGTGCTATTTATTTATTTATGGCTTCTTCTCAAGAATAATTAGGTCCCGAATCAATAAGGAAGCTAAATACCTTTAAGAGCATACGTCCATCCCTATTGAAAAAAGCATTTAAGCACATGCTTTAGTCCCATTATTATCATTAATGATTTTCCCTTCAGAACTGGAGACAGTGATGTTTCCTTGAGTTGCACTAGCAGTGCATTAAGCTGAGGCTGGAAAACATAGCTGGAAAGTGGCCTCAGGCTGCTCTGAGCTAGCACAATGTATAGGATATATAGAGACGGATCCAAGCCACAGCATTTAGATATAGATTCAGATTTTGAACACTCGCAAATTCAGAAATGTTTAGATATATGGTTTTGGTTTGGCCCAAATTTGGGTCTGGGTTTGAAGTTGAAGCTCCTACTTTTCAAAGAATTGGAGTATTTGGACCTAGGGATTTGGTGCAGGCCCATCTCTAATGGAAAGCCTTTACACTAGGTCTGAGTTACTTGACTTCCTTATCCTGGGATATGGTGCAGCTGCTTTGCACAACATTGCAGGCACAGTCTGGCCCTAAAACTGGTGTAGCTGGGTAGGGTGGGGAAACCACCCCAGCAGAGGGGGAATATGCCTCTGGTATATATCTGGTGTGGTGGCTTCTACGCCACAGACACCCAGCTGCTGATATAGAGATGTGGCCAGTGGCAAGGAGCTGGGACTGAAGCTTCCCTACACCTTTCTCCTCTCCATTTTCTGTTCTTGAGGCTACGGGCAGCTGACATAATATAGAGCTCATGTTACACCAGAGCTGACACACAGCTGGTCCAGGATGTAGGATACAACATCCTCTGGACTTGCACTGGGTAGTCCTGGGCCACAGCCAAGGATCTTGGCCGCTGTCTATCCAGAAACATCCTTGCCAGGCTTCAGAGGTTGACACAGTTGTCTCTGTTCTCTGTTGCATGGTCTTATCTGGATCAAGATAGGGACACCCTATTCTCAGTTCCTGGTCCCTGCCATTGAACTGCCTCTCAGAGTATGTCAGTGTTGTTGTAGCCGTATTGGTCCCAGGATATTAGAGACACAAGGTGTGTGAGGTCATATCTTCTATTGGGCCAACTTCTGTTGGTAAGAAAGACAAGCTTTCAAGAAGCTTGTCTCTCTCACTGACAGAACTTGGCCCAATAAAATATATGACCTCACCCACCTTGTATTTCAGAGTATATTCACAGAATCCCTTTGACAGGGTTTAGTGGAAGGCTTTTTCTATTTGAGCCAGTTCATTTTTGACTGGTTTCTTTTCAGTTGTTCACCAGTTCTTCCTTTTAGTGGCATTTCCTCCTTGTTTTTTGTTGGTGGGAGTCATATGAGCAAATTAAATATGACAGATGAAGAGGAACATGAGTTCACATAAGAAAAAGTCCTCTGAATATAAGTATGTGAATATATATGAGTGTGTGTAACTAGAACTTTTCTGCACAAATGAGTCTGCAACCATTTGCAGTTGATTTTCTCTTTCTTGCAAAACGCTTATTGAAATGATTAAGCCTATTTTTGTGGAGTATAGAAATTTATCTTTATTTGCCATTTTCTCTCTTTCAGCTCTTCTTTATGCAACTATTTTTGGAAATGTCACCACCATTTTCCAGCAAATGTATGCCAACACCAACCGATACCATGAGATGCTGAACAATGTGAGGGATTTCCTCAAATTATATCAAGTCCCAAAAGGCCTTAGTGAACGAGTCATGGATTATATTGTCTCAACATGGTCCATGTCAAAAGGGATCGACACAGAGAAGGTATGAGTGCATGAGGTAAAAATCCAGATATTGTACCTTTCAATCCATTGTGTCCTTTCAAGTAGAATAAACAGGACTGAGTACTGTAAACACGCTGGCTAAAAAGATCTGAACCACATGTGATTCCATTAATACTTTCATAGTTGTGTTCAGAGAGAGGGAGCTGGTTTAAAATTAGGGGGAAAAATGGAAACATTGGCAATTTTAAAAGTGTGTTTTGTTACCCTGCTTTTCAATATGGTCTGACTTTCCATTTTCCAGATTTTCCTTGGAATTATTTAAACTTTTTTTGTGTTTTGGGATTTGAAATTAAAAAAAACAGTTTTTGAAAAAATTGAGAGGGTGGGGAGGAAGAGAAAAATCTCAAAAATGATACACTTCATTTTTGGGGAAAAACACCACATTTGACGGGGCTGAGTAATCCAAATTGGCAATACAGAAATAACTAATAAAAACACTGAAACCCAACAAAACATTTTGCAGAGCAACTAGCAGGCTAAATATTTTAGTTCCCCATTTTTTTGTAAAATGGAAAATGTACATTTCATTAAGCATTCCTCTTTGTAAAAGGCCACATGTCAGCAATTTTATTCTGTTAAAAATATATCCAACAGCACTTTCCATACATATTACACATACTAGCAGAAAACTATCCTTTACTCACTTTGGTAGTTCTAGTGCTTGCTGCTATCATAAAATATAATAATAATAATAGTAGCAGTAATGGTAAGAGAATAAAAATCAGTGTATCATTGTGGTCTGGTTAAAAGGTGAGTAGCAGAGCACTGATTGGCTCAGGAGATTGATAACTGGATATAGATCTTTTCTGCTCTAGTTCCTGATCCAAAGCCCACTGAAATCATTGGGTGTTTGGACTTTGAATCAGGTCTTAGGTCACCATTTGGAATCTGGCGCAGGTCAGTAGTGACTGAAAGTTGTTACCATCTGAGGGTTTGTTAGCATTTATGAAATGATTTCAGTTGCCTTGGACCAGTTCCCAGTGGACGGAACCATAATTGCTACCATCACAGTTAGCACAAGATTTAATAGACACGGAGACTGACCTCTTTGAGGTGTCCTCTCCAGGCCTGGGCTGAAGGCCCTTTGGCAGGGAAGTTTGGGAAAGCTTGTGTTCCTGCTAGTCATTTTATACCTGCTCTATTGCTTAAGAAAGGAGACTAGGGGTGAGATCTTCAGTTGGTGTGAGTTGGCCGAGCTCCACTGACTTCAGTGGATTTATGCTGATTTACGCCAGTGGGGAACTGGACATTAAGTGTCTAGTACTGAGAACCCTAAAGCCCACTTGAGAGAGAAAAACTTGTGATAGAATATTGCTCTGCTCTGCTACAGTTCTTGTTTCGGTTAACTGTATTGCACTGTGTGGTAGGTGTAATCTGAGTTCCACCAGAACCTATCTCACTATAACATGACCAAATAGAATTATTGTGAGAACAAGGACAGCTTTATGTCTTCTTATAAACCCATACAATGATAGTTATCAAACTAATTAACCTGAATTAGCAATTAACTTCCAAAACTGTGCAACTTTTGTGTATGTTATGTTAACCGATAAGGCTTTCGGTTTCTTGGATTCTTGTAGTTCAGTATGCCTGATTCTTTAATATGTTAATTTCAGCTCCATTTATACAGTGACATTCTAACTTCCAAATGTGTTCATACAGTTTGTTAATAACAAATTTGTTGTAATTGCTGTAAATGGACTCAGTTCTGCTGTGAAAAGCCAAATATGTGTAAAAATTCAATTTTCATTCTCATTTATCTCCTTTCAATTATTTCTGCTGCAGTTCCATTAGACTTTGATTGTGCTTTGCAGTTAATTAGAAGAACCTTTGCTTTAATTACTGAGATTTCCTTCCATTATTTCCACATATCCAGTTTAATAGATTATAAAAATGCAGTTATAGCCCATAAACATACTGATCATTGGCTTTTAGTAAGCAGCATTCACTTGTCTGCATAGTAGTAGTGGTTGCTTAGCTAGATAATTAATAAGGCCATAAAATCTGTGATTTAGGTTTTTAACAGTATTCCTACACTGGAGGCCTGCCTAACGTAGCTCCTGATCTAAACACCATTTAAGTCAATGGAAAGACTCCTGTTGACTTCAGTGGCTTTTGGATCAGGCCATTAATGCTTTTATGTAGTACAGTTTTTCAGTTAAAATATTTTATTGACAGCCAGTGAGAGAGTAGCTATACAATGGTTACAACTTTTAAAATATTCCATTACACAGCGTCCAGCAAAGGCTATAAACCTTCAATGGCTACTGCGCAAGTACCTTGCTGCGACTGCTGTGAGCAGCATTGAAGCAAATGGGGGTCTTCATGGGTGCAGCAACTTGCATGCTGTCAGCTGCACGATCAGAGCCGAAATTCAGATTTCTTAGGGGAAAGATGGAAAGCTGTGTGTAGATCGCTGGCAGTCACATGAGCCATCCGAACTTTGAATTCTGAAATGAATTATGAAACTTCTCAATTATAACAAATGAGAAAATGTTGTATTTCCTAGTTGGCAAACCTAAAAAATACAGCAGTCACATACACTAGATCCTTTCCTTCATGTTCGGGGTCTATTTAGCACTTTACAAACCACTTAAGGTAGGAATGTTTAAAAAAACCATTTGGGAAAAATCATACGATCTCTATTAAAATTTGGGGGGAATAAAAACAGCCAGGTCACACGTCATAGAATTTTTATTTACTGTGTGTGCAATACAACAGTCACAATGAAGATAGGAAAATATCGCACCAAGTGATTCACGAGCTGACATCCTCTTAAATAATGTGTCTCCAATTCTCTGGGGCCTGGTAACTTTTCTATGCTGAAAACTTTTCCATCTTTTGATCATAAGCTTGATTTAATCCTGCAGTAGAAATATAGACGAGAAAGAAAAGAACTGTTATATTTGTTGGTCCACCTCTGTGCCACAGTAGAATTGTTCCCAGTGGTACATTTCCTAGTTTTTATATCCAGCCTGGTTTTAAAAATCCCTGGTGATGGGCTTCAACCAACCCTGGGAGACTAGCACAGCCTAATGTATCTCACTGTAGGAGAGTTTTTTTAATGAAATTCAACATATAGTTTCCCTTTCTTAATTTCATCTAGTGCTCACGCTCCTGTCCAGGTGATCAGTAATCTATCCCGAGAGTCATTGCTCCTGTGTTTTTCATTCCTCACTTCCTTCAAAACCAAATGTATGTCTCCAGCACATTCATCTAGACTATCATTATGCATAGCATTCTCTCTCCTACTCCTTACATTTGGGTAGACATTTTAGTATATTACTATATTTCTTATTCTTCAGCAAAGATTTCTTTTAACTGCGCAAATAATTAGGAAAAAAACTCTAAACGTTGGCAATTGTTAATATTTATGGATGGTTTTCCTCCACATAGGTATCATTACTGGAGCTGAGTGAATAACAGATTTTTCAGTTGGCTGGAAATTCCAAAAAATAATAAAAATAAAAAGTCATTTCAGCTTGACCACAATTTTCTTTACGTTTTGGCCAATCGAAACATTACAAAAATTGATTTTGGTCAAACTGTTATGTTTCATTCTCGCCAAGATAAAATGTTTCATTTAGATTTCAAGCATTTTTAACATGTTTAATTTTTAAAATAAAATGTAAATTAATGTTGAATGGAAAAGTCGCTTTGAATTGAAAAATTGAAACATTTCATTCAGATAATGTCAAAATGAAGCATTTTTTTCATATTGTTTGTTTTTATTTTCAACTAAAACAATTTGGCATATTTGAGATGAACTCATGAAACATTTCAGCATTGCCAAATTTGCATTTTTCACCCCCAAAAAAGTTTCAGCCAAACAGTTTCATCCAGCTCTACTGATTACATCTTCATTAGTTCCAAATAAATATACTTTATTGCTCACTTTGCATTCACGTGTGCATTATGATGTCATTTCCCCCCATTATTAGGATACATTTCAGTCAGTCAAGCATGCAGCACAACTCAGCACATTGAAATGATTTTTTTTCTTTAAATCAAATACAGTGAATAGAACAGCTCACATTTTGACACAAAATTATGCAGTTTTTTCTGGTGATGAACAACTGTATTGTATGTAACTACAGAGCAATATATCTTGATAAAGTCTAGTAGTTTTTGTGACAGCTAAGGTTGAGCTTGAGACTAAAATATAAGTAAACGCCTTTGCTGGGAATGCTATACCTTTAACAAATGTGCTTTAATTAATTGTTACAAATATCATTCAAATAGTGCAGTTAAAGATCTATTCTTAGTCATATATGAGATACTAGCATTTAATGCCATTGAAGATCTCGCTCAGACCAACAACAAAGAAGAAATCCAGAGAGCTTAGTGTTTGGTTCTTGTGCAGATACACAGTGCGGGCAAAGTGAAGGTTGACTAGATGTTACTCATTTCCCCAAAGAAGGCAATGAAGAAAAGGGCCATAGATCCAGAGCTGGTTGCCTGAAGTAAAACCCCTTTCAGATGGCCCGATCTAATGCCCATTGACTTTGGTGTGTGCTGGATCAGACCCCGAACTTCCACACTGCAGAGCTGTGCCGTAAAGCAGTGGCTCTCAACCAGGGGTCTGGAACCCACTGGGGGGCTGTGAGCAGGTTTCAGGGGGTCTGCGAAGCAGGGCTGGCATTAGACCTGTTGGGGCCCAGAGCAGAAAGCCGAAACCTCACTACCCGGGGCTGAAGCCCAGGGCTCCAAATACCACCAACCGGGGCTGAAGCCGAAGCCTGAGGAACTTAGCTTTGCGGGCCACCTGTGGCATGGGCCACCTGTGGCATGGGGCACCAGGCAATTGCTCTGTTTGCTACCCCCTAATGGTGGCCCTGGCTTTTATATGCAGAGAAACAGTTGTTGTGGCACAGGTGGACCATGGAGTTTTTATAGCATGTTGGGGGGGGGCCTCAGAAAGAAAAAGGTTGAGAACCCCTGGCCTTAAAGGACCAATCTAGGCTGGGTCTTTGGTGATAATTTGTCCTCAAATTTCATCTTCAACCCACAGTGCTCATTGTTCTTTCTCACTCCTCCTTCCTGCATGCCTATGAATAGCGAATGGATGAAACTAAGAGTGTCCCTTGATTTGTATTATTTAAACTGAAGCAAGTGGCCTGTGATCAATCATCTTAAAACATTTAGAAGTCAAAGCTCTAACATTGACAGCTAGGACAGTACACACAATACATTGCATATGCACTGTACATACCATAATATGATAATACATAGCTCATATGTAGGAGGGAATTTGTTTTTATACAGCTCCTTTCATGCTCAAGGTATCTTGGTTATTTACCCAGTAATGAATTAAATTTAGATCGTGAGTAAATTCATGGGAAAATGCAGCAGCCATTATATATTTAAAAGTCCCTCAAAGGCAGCATTGCACATTAGAACCTGTTCTTCTGAGAGAGAGAAATGTGAGCCAGAACATTCTCTGAATATGATCTTTTAAGTAGTTGTAAAAATATTTATAGTAACAGCCTGAGATATTAAAATGTTCACATTGAATTTGAGCTTCTTAGTTTTAATCAAAATGTGCTTGACAGCAAATGAAACATTAATAGGTTGCAGTTTTCCTCTAAAAATAGGTCATTACACATGAACCTGCACAACCGTTCGTTTGCATCCAGCAGTTTCTATGAAGGTCCCATTTCTCCTGTGAAATGTCAATAAAGCTGAAAGATTTTCCTTCCTTTGACTCTTAGTTAAAGTTTGGCTTGAGATTCTCTTAGAAAGTAATAAAATCAATGGCCAGATAATTTTTAACATGATTTAATGATCCACTTTTCAATAAAAGACACAGGTTGAAAGGAAACAATTTATTTCTCAGTTTTCATGTAGGAATCTATCTGAGCCAGTTTCACGTTGTAACTCCTGAAGTGGAAACAACGGGAAAACAATACAGCATTAAAACTATTCATTACTAATGGCATGACCCAATATGCAATAATGCAGAAGAGACAGGACTATGGTAAATATTTTCAGGCTGCAATTTTATGAATCATAAATCTCAGAAAATGCAAGAGAATTCAGTCCCCTCCACTGCTAGTGAGATCTTCAGTGGCCCTATGAAATATTGTTGACACCCCAGTACTGAAACCTGAGATTCATGAGCTCATGACGTCTCTCCCAGTATCCTGATGCCCTGTAAAATCAGGCTGCTATTTCTACATGGTCTCATCATGGAAACTTGTCTGTATGGTCTCTACTGCCATCTATCCCTACCACCAGCACAGTCCTCATACTGTAAGATCAGGAGCACAGGTTCTCTGTTCTTGCCATGCAGAATTTGCACCATATACAAGGTGCAACAACCGTGAAATGTACATATGATTCCAGACTCAACAAGAAAAATAAAATAATCTGGACAAATATTGCCTCAACATTGTAAGGGCTGGCTTGTCAGCAGCGGGTGAACAAGAAGTCTCCCTCACCTCCCAGAACTGTTCAAGGGCCACTCACCATTGCAGTCCACTCCCTCTTGGAGAGCAGGATGCAGAAAAGGGAAGAAACTGAACCATGGGCCACCCGCCTTTCGCACAGGCCTACAGAACAGGGTCTGTGTACTGGTGGGAGCACTCTGCTCCCTCCTAATGAATGGTGCTGTTTACTTGCCTCCTGTGCACAACCAGCAGCACCAAGATGGTGCCTATGTAATCCATACCCACTCAGGGTTTGTCTACACAGCAGCTGGGAGGCACAAGTCCCAGCTTTGGTAGATGCACCGTGCTTGCTGTCCTTGGGCTAGTGCCCCAAAATAGCAGCGTGGCCATGTGGCACAGGCGCTGGTTCAGGCTAGCCACTCAAGTACGTACCCAGGTGGATGGGTGGGACTGTACTTGGGTGGCTAGTGTGAGCAGCCGAATGTCCTGCTGCTGATATACTGCTATTTTTAGCATGCCAGCTCAAAGAGCTAGCGCAGGTATGTCCACCCAAGGTGGGAACATACTCTCAGTAATGCTGTGCCCCTGGTTTGTCACGAGAGGGAGAACTGAACCTGGGACATCTAGATCTTAAAACATGAGCCTTTACTGCTTGAGCTAAAAAGATATGTCTGTTAGCTAAGGCAGTGGCAGCCCCATCAATCAGTTTCTGTGACCCAGCCACCACTTGAGGGTGACAGAGTGCCACAGTGAGTGGTTATGTTTGCTCCTGCCGAGGCAATGTAGCTTTGTACTGCTCCCTCTGCAGGGCTGAGATGCAAAGTCTAGCCTCAGGGAGAATCTTTTCTTTGTATCCTTTGACATCTGAATGATCCCCTTATTTAATGACACTATGGCCCAGATTAAAACAAAAAGTTCCCCATGTCAGTGGTAGGACTGGCGCCTGGAATTTTTTGTCAGTCCCAAAACTGTGGGTGTATTTTATTTTTTTATTTTATTTTATTGCTGGAGATGGTGAGATTCTGCAGTGTGAATCTCAAGATTTTTTTTCTTATCGCAAAAACTGGTGTTACCATGAGTTTCTTAATGATATTGGCTAACTTCTAATGTACTTTGTCACCTCAATGAGTTGTGTAATGTCTATATTTTTGATATGTGTATAGTAGGACTTAAAGGGATGAAAACTCCCTCTGTAGTGTACCTACATAACACAGTGTGGGATCTTACACCTTGTATCATCTGTACATTTCATTAACGTGCTCATTACTATATTTTCCAGAGCATTTATTAATCTATTAAAAAAATCAAACCAAACCTTCCAGCAGTTACATCCCCACAGCATAATATAGTGTAATTTATCATCACCAGTTGTTTCACGACCAACAGCCAGTTTTTATCCGTGTTGAGAAGATTGAATTTAATTTAATCCAAACTAATTTGTAGCCATTTCTGTATATTTCCAACACTTGTTAGTGTTATTCAATTAAGAAATGTTCCTTGTTGTTACTGTACTGCCAATTCTGTCTCAATGCTCTGGTCACCAGTGTAATTCATATTCTTTATTGCTTAAAAAATTTAATTAAGCTCAGTTTGCAGATCTGGTGCTTTCAACATTTAAAGCAAACTACATAAGAGACCTGAAGAAGATCTCTGTAGAGCTTGAGCGCTTGTCCCTTTCACCAGCAGAAGGTGGTCCAATAAAAGATATAACCTCACCGACCTTATCTCTCTCTTGGAACTTTAGACAGTTCAACTCAATAGTAACAAACCGTCCTTGTTTACGTTAAATACTCAATGCTAGCATGTTCCATCCAATCTATTAAAAACAGTCTTAATCCATGCAGGGTTAATAACACTGATCAATCTGCCTAATTATTTGTAAAAAAAACCCAATTTACAGTATGAAAGTGCTCGGTGATTGCATATCAGCTGTTTCTTAACTTTGCCTCCTAAGCAGCCCATTGTGAAATTTATGGCCAGATTTTCAAAAGAGCTCAGCACCTGACTTAATGAGTTTTTATGCAAATCCAGTCAGTTTCTTTGGGTGCCTAATGGGAACTGAGCTCTTTTGAAAGTCTGACCTTGATTGTGGCTGCTGAGCACTTCTGAAAATCTAGCTCTTAATGGCCTCTTCCCAGCAAGGAATTGATCTGGGGGCTCCCAGACAAAAGTGGGCATACTCTCCCCCCCACCCCCCAGTCGAAGTTCATTTTGTGTAAAAGTTATTCTGCCACCACTGAATAAATCTCATGGCTGGTGCGGCGAGAGAATGAGAATTTAGATCATTATAAGTCCGCTTCAGTATGTGATTTGTCAACCTGGTATTCCCTGACATGACTTCAGAGATATTGTCATGTCCATGAAGCCATTCAGCAGCCTTCTCAAACTGCAGAAGATTTCAGAAATATATAAAATGGTTCCAGCAGACATTATTTATACACTGTCTTAATCCACAATGTCTTTATTTTAATTCATTTGCCAGTCTTGCAGCTCTTTTATAATCTCTGCTCCGTGTAGAAATCTGTGAACTATTCTGAAGGGTTATTTTAAACTGCCTAAGTACACTTAGAAAATGCTAGGAGGAAAAAAAAATCAGATGAGCCTCCTTGGGAATTTTACTGTTCCCTTCCAGGTCTCAAGTTTAGCACAGAGACATAGATGTACTGTACCATTTATTTCTGAGTATTCCAGAGCTTTTAATACCATTGTCACAAGTCTCTGGCTACACACATAAACATCTCACTCACCGTCTAAACTGCACATATTCAGAGATAGAACATAGCATCTTCGTTCTAGAAATATGAACGACTACCACATGTGCTGAAGGAAACTGTCTATCTGCTGTGATTGTATTAGGGCTTATATCCTGTGTGGCCTGGCTTGAAGATGATGATAAAATCAAATCTGAACATTCTTTTTGTAAGCAACTGAGCAAGTTTGATTTTCCACTCAGAAGAGGGCACCTCTTCGGTGCATTACTTGATCTCAGCAGTTAAGCAAAGCTGTCCCTCAGGTATTAGGAGTCCGCTGTGGTTCAATCCAATAGATACCAGTCTATGGCTTCACAGATGCAAATGTCACCATGAACATGTGACACAGAACTCAGAACCTTCTCTGTTAAAAATCAGAGGATTCTATCAACTGAGCTAAAGCAGGTTTTTCTGCATAGGGGGATTCTACATTGCTGCAAAAATGAAAGGCAGAGGGTAGGGGGTTCTGTTCTTTATGATGTTTGGATGATTAGCAATAGTTACTGACTCTGAAGTCTGCGGCCACAGATTTATTACATAGAACCCTGCAGACTGCATTCTCCCAAGCTTATGCTCTGAAGCTATCAAATAGTAAAGCATTGTAGTCAGCAACCTTCATATTGATTTGTTCATAAAACAAGGATTCCACGCACACACAAAAAAATAAAAATAAAATAAAAATGAAGACTCCTCAGGAAAAATCTTACCTCTTTGGAAACTGGAAATTGGTTTTTGATACATTGCTTAAAATATACAAAAATCAAACAAACAAACAAAAACAATAACAAACAGGTATTTTGTATCCTCTTTGGATACATGCCATTTTAAAAATGTGACATTTGAGGAGACAATTTAGATTCTTTGTTTTTAACCATGTAATCAGAATGTCTAGTTCTTACTCTGCTGACTAATGGCCATTCTCAGCAGGGCTTGTATATAAAAGAGAAACACCTGGTCTGTTACTGTGCTCTCTTAGTAACTTCAGAAGGTTTCTAGTAATTTCAGAAGGTTCCACCTTGTTCCTGCAGAAAATAGAATCATGTTTCCACACCAGAATCTTCTTTACATCAGCAGGAAAACTACCATGCAGAATCTGATCTGTGCCATCAAATCCCCTTCTTACAGTACTGCCCCGAGTCATGTTAGTGGAGTTGATGGTCTCCATTAAACACCTTCTGAACCCTTGATGCTTGCATTTGTACAGTCAGAAAGGAGCTATAGAGAGTGTAGAATCCGGTGCTGGGAGCATACAGTATATGGATTAATAATTGAGATTACCCATTTTCTCGCTATTTTCCCTTGATATTTCCACATTTAGTGTTTATTTTCTTCTCTATCTAAGATCCTTTGTAAAATCTTCTAACACAAAATACTTCCCATTTAGTTGTCTCCAACTTCATTATCTGTTCTCAGTTCAAGGAGAACAACATATTGTAAAAATGAAATTGTTCAGCCTGTGGCTAGATCTTTGCTCCTTGCTCTTTTACTGTTGTGTTTGCCGAAGAGTGAAGTCTCGGTGTATATAAAGAAGGTGCTATGAGAAGAGACACTTTCTAAATGGAGTCTTTTGGATCATGACTTCAATTAAATTACTGAATTCTGTGTGATTTACTGAACTGGCATTTTCTGTGCAATGGAGTTCTTGCCACCCTTCTTGTTACAGTGTTTGATGATAGAAATATTACTGAGAGCACTTATTAATAAAAAGAGCACTACTTGGAATCACAGAATCATAGAAAAGTTGGACTGAAAGGGATCTTGATGTCATCAAATCCAGCCCCTTTCGCTGAGCAGGACTAAGTAAACTTAGACCATCCCCGACAGGTGTTTGGCCAACCTGTTCTTAAAAACTTTCAGTGCTGGGGATTCTACAACCTTCCTTAGAAGCCTATTCAAGAGTGTAATTACCTTTAGAGTTAGAAAGATTTTTTGAATAGCTAACCTAAATCTCCCTTGCTGCAGATTATGACCATTGCTGCTTGTCCTACCTTCAATGGACATGGAGAACAATTGATCACAGACCTCTTTATAAAGTATTTGAAGACTGCTATTAGGTTACCCTTTGGTCTTGTTTTCTCAAGACTAAACATGCCCAGTTTTTTTAACCTTTCTTCATAAATCAAGTTTGCTAAACTTTTTGTGATATTTGTTGCTCTCCTCTGAACTCTCTCTAATTTAAACACATTTTTCTTGAAATGTTGAACCCTGAACTGGACACAGTATTCCGGCTGAAGTCTCACTAGTATAAAGTAAAGCCAGACAATTACCTCTCATGCCTTACATAGGACATTCCTGTTAATACATTCCAGAATGATTTTTGCCTTTTTCACAACTGCATCACATTGTTGATGCATATTCAATTTGTGATCCACTGTAATCCCAAAATCCTTTTCTGCAGTAGTACCATCTATCCAATCTATTCTAGTTATGCATTTGATTTTTTCCTTCCTAAGTGAAGTACTTTGCACTTACGTTTTTTTTAATTTCATCTTGTTGAATTCAGACCAATTCTCGAATTTGTCAAGGTCATTTTAAATTCTAATTCTGTCCTCCAAAGTGCTTGCAATCCTGTCCAGTCTTTTAAGACTTCTGAAAACATGCTTCACACCTTGTCCCTCTTAGATTTTGGAAGGCACTTCATATTCTTAAACCTTGGGTCGAGTGCTGTAGCTATCTTTAGAAATCTAAAGGTACCTTCTTTGCATTTTGTCAAATCTGCAGTGAAGGTCTTCTTAAAACGAACACCAGAATGTGGCTAAAACAGAGCAGGGGACATACAATTCTCCCCCAAGGAGTTCAATCACAAATTTAAGTAACAGGTTTTTTTTAAACAGTCGTCATCAGCATGGAAGCATGGCCTCTGGAATGGTGGCCAAAGCATGAAGGGGCACACAAATGTTTAGCATATCTGGCATGTAAATACCTTGCAATGCCAGCTACAAAAGTGGCATGCAAATGCTTGTTCTCACTTTTAGGTGACATTGTAAATAAGAAGCGGGCAGTGGTATCTCCCATAAATGTAAACAAATTTGTCGTAGGCCTGGGCTACACTAGCGGGGGAGGGGAGAGGGGTTCGTTCTAAGATACGCAGCTTCAGCTACGTGAATAAAGTATCTTAGTTCGACTTACCTGGCTGTCCTTGTGGCGGCAAGTTGACTGCCACGGCTCCCCCATGGACTCCACTTAGTCCTCCTGCCGAGGTGGAGTACGGGCATTGATTAGCGGATCGATTTATCGCGTCCAGATGAGATGCAATAAATCGATCCCCAATACATCGAACACTACCCGCCGATCTGGTGGGTAGTATAGACTTACCCTTAGTGATTGGCTGAACAAGACGTAGGACTCAGTAGGCTTGTAGGCTCCAAAGTTTTACATTGTTGTGTGTTTTGAGTGCAGTTATGTAACAAAAAAAAATCTACATTTATAAGTTGGACTTTCATGGTAAAGAGATTGCATGACAGTACTTATATGAGAGATGTGCTGGCTTCTGCTTCCCGCCACCCTTATTGGCCTGGGACGGCAAACCGCGGCCAGTGGGAGCGGCCAATCATGCAGACGCGGCAGGTAAACAAACCGGCTCGACCCGTCAGGGTGCTTACCCTGGTGAGCCATGTGCCAAAGGTTGCCGACCCCTGAACTGGATGTAAAAATTACTGTGTCAGGTTCTGTGACCTGTATTATGAGGGAGGTCAGATTAGATTATTAGAATAGTCCCTTTTGGTCTTAAACATTTGTGAATATATATGCTTAAAATTTACCTTGACTGTTTTCCAATCCATTATCTCAAAGATAACAACATGACTTAGAAAGCAGCAAAGAGTCCTGTGGCACCTGCATCCGACGAAGAGGGTATTCACCCACGAAAGCTCATGCTCCAATACGTCTATTAGTCTATAAGGTGCCACAGGACTCTTTGCTGCTTTTACAGATCCAGACTAACACGGCTCCCCCTCTGAATATGACTTAGATCTATTAAAACAAGGAAGGGACACATATTAATGTAATGAATTAAGATCTGGATAGTTTATTGTCTCACAGTTCTATGCTATATACCTTTTAGCAATATCATACAATAATAATATTATTATTCTTTATAACAGATCTTGATTGAACAGAAATTAAAATTCTTACATTAACATGAGCATGGTTGCCACAAAGTTAGTTCAGTGTTGCCTGGATTTCTTTAATAAAGTGTTCCTTGACATTCTAAGGTCTGGCAAACTGTTCATGAACTGGAGACTGTCTCCCATTATTGCCTGGGGAGCAAACTTCAGTAAGGTGAGAACTTGCGCAGTGTTGTTCGTTGACCTGCAGTTTTCTCTATATATGAGACTTTCACAGTGTAGTTAATTTGTGTCCATTGGGCTTAATTTACACCTTGTCATACATTTTTGTTAGCAGCCTTAAAAAGAGAATATTTCCAAGTAAATTTGCTACCGTGTTCTTAAGGATTTACATCACTATTAGCAGCAAAGAATCCTGTGGCACCTTATAGACTAAGAGACGTTTTGCAGCATGAGCTTTCGTAGGTGAATACCCACTTCATCGGATGCAAGTAGTGGAAATTTCCAGGGGCAGGTATATATATGCAAGCAAGAAGCAAGCTAGAGATAACGAGGTTAGTTCAATCAGGGAGGATGAGGCCCTGTTCTAGCAGTTGAGGTGTGAAAACCAAGGGAGGAGAAACTGGTTCTGTAGTTGGCAAGCCATTCACAGTCTTTGTTTAATCCTGAGCTGATGGTGTCAAATTTGCAGATGAACTGAAGCTCAGCAGTTTCTCTCTGAAGTCTGGCCCTGAAGTTTTTTTGCTGCAGAATGGCCACCTTAAGATCTGCTATTGTGTGGCCAGGGAGGTTGACGTGTTCCCCTACAGATTTTTGTATATTGCCATTACTGATATCTGATTTGTGTCCATTTATCCTTTTCCTTAGAGACTGTCCAGTTTGGCCGATGTACATAGCAGAGGGGCATTGCTGGCATATGATGGCGTATATTACATTGGTGGACGTGCAGGTTCCCCTGTAGGGACCAGACTTCAAAGAGAAACTGCTACAGAACCAGTTTCTCCTCCCTTGGTTTTCACACCTCAACTGCTAGAACAGGGCCTCATCCTCCCTGATTGAACTAACCTCGTTATCTCTAGCTATCTATATCGTCTGTTAGTCTATAAGGTGCCACAGGACTCTTTGCTGCTTTTACAGATCCAGACTAACACGGCTACCCCTCTGATACTTATCACTATTAGCAAGTTTGAGAAAATATGCTCATGTTAAATGTGCATTTCACAAGCCTAGTTCTTATAATTACTGGTGATTTGCAGTTTGTCACTTTCTTTCTTTAACTGTTTAGGCTTTGCTAACTTTCCCTTTATTGTATCTGTAGGAAAAGCCACGTACGGTAAGAATTTCATCTCACAGGACGGCCAAGATCAAGTGATCTATCATTGGCTGTCATCAGGTTCAGAGTGCGGCTTTTCACTCACTTGTGCTTTATATTTCTTATTGCGAGATTGCATCACATTTTTGTTCCCATTTGTCCTAATCTTGAAGTTCTTTTGGTATCTTATTCAGAGTGTAAGCTCTTTGTGGAAGGGATCGTCCCTTATTATGTGCTTATACAGCACCAGGCACAATGGGGATCTGATCTCAGTTGAGACTGTAGGTGCTTTCATAATGCACATAATAAATGATCATCTATTTCAAGGCTCTGGGGGCCAGGTTTTTAAAGGACATACATCAGTAGCACTTTCAATAGCTGACATGTGTACATGCTGAACAGATAATGAGGTGGTTTGTGCATAGCTTCCCATCTTTACAAACTGGATCTGAAGGTGCAAGTCCTGGAGTTTGCTTTCCTGCTCTTGTCCATTTAGAAGCATTGAAGTAGGTAACAGCCCTGCTTCCATCACTGCCTTATCAATGTGCCTCAATTCTCTGCTTTCACAGGGACTGTCTCAGTCAGTGGGTAATTCAGATGCCCAGGCCGTTGAGACAGCCAACACGGGTGCCAATTAGTGCCAACTGTAAATGGTGTGTTTTGTAGAATTTATGTTTGTAGGAACTGATGTAATAATGCCTCGCTCTTACATAGGACTTCTCATCAGTAGATCTCAAAGCACTTTACAAATGAGATCAGTATCATTATCCCCATATCACGGACATAGGTGGAAAACTCCCTCTGAATACTGTCTGAAGGTGACATTGGTAAAAAATATTCTGCTGTAGGAACGTCACTTTGTGAAGCAGTTTCTTAAAACGCCTACTGATCTTGTATCATATTCCCAGCTGATTTTTTTTCCTTTCTTTATTCAGGTTCTTTCCATTTGTCCCAAGGACATGAGGGCAGATATCTGCGTGCATCTGAACCGGAAGGTTTTTAACGAGCACCCTGCCTTTCGACTGGCTAGTGACGGCTGCCTGAGGGCCCTGGCTGTGGAGTTTCAGACTATTCACTGTGCTCCAGGAGACCTCATCTACCATGCTGGAGAAAGCGTAGACGCGCTCTGCTTTGTGGTGTCGGGATCCCTAGAAGTCATACAGGATGATGAGGTGGTTGCTATTTTAGGTACTGTGATCTTTACTGAAATGGTCGTAACCTACATAAATAATGGGGAGCTGCTCCCCGAGTTTTATCTAATAATCTAGTTTGAAATTTAAGTTACTCAGTCATGGGGAGGGATAGCTCAGTGGTTTGAGCATTGGCCTGCTAAACCCAGGGTTGTAAATTCAATCCTTGAGGAGGCCACTTAGGGATCTGGGGCAAAAAATCAGTACTTGGTCCTGCTAGTGAAGGCAGGGGGCTGGACTCAATGACCTTTCAAGGTCCCTTCCAGTTCTAGGAGATTGGTATATCTCTTATTATTATTATGTCTCTCAGCCTGTCTAATCAGAGGTGCTTATTGACGTCGTGTCTAACTGTTCCTGAGCATTGCCTAACTGGCAAGACCCCCACCACTTGCCTTGTTCCCAGTGCACATGATTGTATGAGTTTCATTTTGTTTTTCCTTCCATTCTATCTCTACAACTGTGAGTTGATCCTGGGAATATGCTATTCCTGGAGGAAGGACTTACCAGGAGATGGGTCTTCCATTGAGACCTGTATAAAGTCTGGCTTTGTCTGCCCTCGTTAGGGTTGTCCCACAGCTGGGGTGTAGCTGCTGAAAAGGCTCTGCCTCTGAGTCCTATCCTATCCCAGTACCTGTAGAACATTAGCTGTCTTGGAGGATCATGAATCTTGGCAAATCTTGAAAGAGAGGATACAGGATGAAAAGTAGATGGTTGTAAAGCAAATAATTAAGGGGGTGAGAGGTGTTTGGAGAGGCAAATTGCTCAGGCAAATCTTGTGGACTTCATTTGCTATTCTTAGAAAGCCCTTGCCTTGCCAGAGATCATAAAATGATGCACAGTTTTAGCATCGTGAAGCAGTTGTGTCGGGAAATGCAATTGCAGTGAATGACCTTCCTCAGTGAACCACATACTGAGCGGCTTGCAGCATTGTGTTCTGTTAATTACAGCTTCACCTTGTGGCAAATTCCCTCCTAGAATAGGAGCGAGGGAGCTAGAGGGGAGAGTGATATTTGGACAGTCTGGATCAGGTGAGTTTTGTCTTAGCAGAAATGATTTGCTCAGTGAGTTGTGGATATGCTTTCCTTCTGCTTGGCTTTGAATAACAACTGGTCTTGCCCAGTGGCACTGTAGCAGTGCATTGGGACCATGAAAGATGAGTGGTTGTCACAGCACTGAAACACTTTATCTCCAGAGAGACTCCTCTAGCAGTAAATCCTTCACATTTTATTCCTGTAGGAATGCTCTTTCTGCCGATTCTGGCTCACTGGTCAGAGGTAGGGTGTCCCTGAGCATAACAGAATGGCATCTGTGTGCTTGAAATTCTTTAAATCTTCTACCAGAGGAAATGTGTGCAGTTTTTTTGGGCTCTCATAGGAGTGTTTTCCATGTTAACCTTGACACTGGCCTGTTTCACTTGCCTGTATTCTAGCCTGTTTTTTGTTTTTTTTCCACTGACACATCAGTGCTATGTTTTCTCCTGAGTCAGGAACAAAAGACACAGAAACTCTTTGCTGGGCAGTGAAATGACGCACTTACATCATTGTTGTGAATTGGCCCACAGGCCAATACCAAAGAAAATGAATAGTGGTTTGAGCTGGATAGACATGCAAATTAGAGCTGACCCAAGCAAATCTAGGCCCCCCCTAGGAAGGCATTTGTGTGATCCCCCTGGCTGGAAAGCCTATGATTCACTCTGTGACTTTCTCCTCCCCCTGGACCATCCTCAAATTCCTACATAGGCCACCTGTTGATGAAGGAGGTGGTCAGTGATGGTGGGAGGGTACAAACAGAATGTACATTTGTCGCTCTCTCTTTGTGTTACAGCTCTTTAAAGAAGCAAGGCTTTAGCTGCATGCTACCAAATAAAAGGTTTGGAGGGTGTTACAATAAAACAAAGCATAAATTACTAATTTGCTGCACTGAAAAACACTGTTAAGTGAATTTCATGCAGGCTTTGTTGTTCATTACTGAAGATCATTTGTCTGCAATAATGGTGAGAGGTCTTTACTTCCACCTTCTACATTTTGTAAATCCAGTATCAATGTTACATTCTGTCTGACCGGAGAGACCTTTAACCACATCAAGTTAAAGAGAATTGGCTTTAATTACTGGAAGTGCCTTCGATTCTGCCATCACTGCTGACAGCTAGTTCAATGAAACAGAGTTACATTTATTGTGTGGCATAGGGATTGGTAGAAGGCATAAATCTAGTTTAAAGGATGATAAACTGTTACTCTGATTGTAAGCAAAATAGGGGATTTCCTCATGCTCTGAACTGATTAGTTGCAAGACTTTAAAGGCTTTTGCAAAGGCATTCATAGTGGCACTAAGATGGTGCAGTGCAGATCAAAGGGTGGAGAACATCATTTTTATCAGTTTGTCCTGCCTTGAGCAGTTCACGCAGAAGGGAAAAGGAACTGCACGTCACCCGGCTCGTGTACCTTCCCTTCCACCTCTCCTTTGTTCACTGCCTTTGTAGGAGTCCATCTGAGTATCTCAAGGGGCTTTACATACATTCATTAAATTCTCACCATACCCCGCCCACTATGCAGGGAAATATTAGCTTCTTTTTAGAAATGACAACATGAGAGGCAAGTGACTTGCTTGAGGTTGAACAGCAGGGCAATGGCAGAACCAGGATCTCCGGACTGTCACTTCTGTGCGTCAGCCGAGATATCGTGTTCCTCTTCCCTATGGGGTGCTCTAGCCATCTCTTGCAGGACCTGGCTGGTGTGCCTCCTAGTCCACCTCTCCCTCTTTGCTCACTGTCTTTGCGTCTGAGGATTTCACAGTACTTTACATACATGAATTCGTTCATCCTTACCACGCCCCTTTAGCCTCCAGTAGCCATGTTGCTCAGTAGGTTTGGCGTCCCAGATAAGTATTTTCAGTGGAGTTACAGTAGGGATGCACATGACTCTTTGTGTTTAGGGGCAGGGTTTTTGCAGCTGAGGTCCTCATCTTTGGAATTTGCTCCCTTTAGACTCTCATGAGAGCCTGCATCCTAGTGAGCTTCAGGGCAGGATGCAGGACCCAGTTATTTTGTTTAGCTCTGTTATGCTTTTGTTCTTGTTTTGTGCCTTAATTTTCTGTAATTAAGGTGTCCAGCTGCTGTAGCAATAGGCATTATAGAAATGAGTGACTATGTGAATAATTCAAATTGAGCCCTGTGATCTGCAAAGTCTGGGATTCTTTAATGAAAATACCCTGGTGTGCCATTAAGTTCTCTCTGTTAGGATCTTAATTTTCCTCTACTGTCTGAGTGAAATAACTGCTTATCAAATAGCTAACAAACCAAATTCATCTCTGGAGTAAAATGAAGCTACTTCACTGGAGAAAATGGAGCAGAATACAGCCCAAAAATTTTACCATGATTCACAACTGGAAGAGTAACCTGCAAGGGCAAAAAATCTTATGTCTAATTGTCATAAACTTTGCTAATAAGTCAGGCCACACTGAGAAGTCTATTCTGTGATTTTCCATAGTCACAAGTAGAAGTTGATAGTGTAACTAGAATTGCTCTATATGCACAAATGTACCACCAAACAGGTTTCAGTAAATGCTAGCTAATGAAATGAGGTGTCCACTCACATAGATAGGACAGATAGTAGTTCACCCTACTGCCGTTATATAGAACTTGCATCTGGCAAAGAATCTCATATAAGTGGTGTTATTAAATGCCGTCCAAGTATTTCTAGGTGCCCCCTTTAATATTATGGTTAACTGTAGAACTCATAGAATCGCTTTAAACCTGAAGATTAAGTAACGTATTTTGAAGAAATTGTTATGCCAGCAGAAAAGTAACAACTTTAATGTTGATTCTGGGAACTGATCAAAAATATTTTGGTTCAACCCAACGGGCACAGTCAGGGCTGGCTCTGGGTTTTTTGTTGCCCTAAGCAAAAAAAAAAAAAAAAAAAAGGCGGCCGGAATGCTGCTCCTGAAATCGTGCCGCCCCAAGCACATGCTTGGTTTGCTGGTGCCGAGAGCCGGTTCCTTGGCACAGTGCTTAAAATATAATCAGTGATTAAAATATAATCCTAGGTGTGATCCCTGTTGAATGAAAGCAGTTTTGGTAGCCCAGGCAGTATGAATATATGATGGCTTGTACTTCATCTGCACTAATGTTCTTACCCCACATGTAATCAGATAAATTGTCTATTTTAATGTGATGTATGTCAGTTTTTATGTGTGTTCTTCATGTAATCCCACTACAGCCATGTTGTTTATTGGATTTAGTCTTTTACCGGAAGCCCAGACCTTCAGTTATTAAGCTTCCTTTAAACAGGGCCACATGTTATCTTTTAAGGCATTATTTCTTCCTAGTGGAGTTAGAAACTGAATGTTACCAAATATCAGACATGAACGTCAGGGAGAGCTCCCCATAGCAAGTGGCATATAATTCATTGGTTTTAGTAAGGTATTTGAAAATTGGGAATGATTTTTTTCATCCCAAACTGCAGCTGTATTCTGAGGTTTAAAGGGGTAACAAATTGGCTCTTCTAGCAAATAGCATGGGGCGAATCCTAGAAGTGCTGAGCAATTACAACTTCCACTGAAGTCCATGCTCAGCATCTTTCAGATTTATACAAGCAGGCTTTAGAAATGCAGTATTAGGAATCCACCCATCAGCCCTGTTAACATTTTAAATGTACTTAATGTTATACTGTTGGGTTTATATTTTGTATGAGACAATATTGCTGTATGTGTGATACACAATGCGAAATAAAAAGCTGTCAGTCCCATTCCACTACCCTTACACATATTAATAGAGTTAACTCTGTGACTTTGATACATCTACTTGAAGAGGGGGTTGCTACTTAATGGGAGTAAGGATGGCTAGAGCTGGGTCTAAGTAAAACCAGCTCTTTGATACTGAGATGTTTTAATGACAAACCTGTAAAATAAGACAAAAGCTAAGCCTGAGAGTTTCCCCATTATAATAATGGGCATTCAGTAATAATTTATGGAACCATCTCTGTCATATTTCAGCTATGAAAAAAGCCCCCCTCATTCCAGTGAATTAAAGCTACAAATTAACTAACAGAAAAACATCCGCATGAGGCTCAGGTTTTCTTCAGCTACAGAGAGACAGACTGAAATAATTCAGATGATGTACAGTAAATCATTCTTTATGGGCTCGACTCTTCGAGGTGCTGAGCTCTTGGATCCTGATCCTGCAAAGCACTTAGCGAGTGTTAGACTTTTAGCACCATCTCATGCCATTGAAGTCAGTGGCGCACCCAAGTGCCATTGAAGCACACGAATAAGTATTTGGAAGCATCAGGTAAGAGCACTCAGCAGCCTGTAGAATGTAGCCCGATACTCATTGATCAAAGTCGTTAGCTGCCACTGACCAGGAATTCAACAGAATATTTTACTTTTACTCCATCTGATTAATTGTAACGTTTAGATATTTACCCCTTGTCTGCACAATAGCCAAACAAAACGGAAGTTGCTAACCTTAATTTAGAGCCAGGTTGAGCAATATGGTCCTGGTGCACAGTCTACTGGAGTCAATGAGGTTTATTCCTCTGCGTTCAGTGGGCTTTGGTCACACTCATATGGGTCACTGCCAACCCCAATAGTTAAAAAATCATGAGGCAGGCCATCCAAAATCAAGAAAATGCCTTAAAAGTCATGACATTTCACAAAATACATTTTGAGTTCACTTTATATGTCTTCTGGTTTCTCAGCCTTTTGAGTGCAGTCAGGTGACATTTTCAAGAGTTTCTCCACAGACTTGAGGGTTAGAAACTTACTTTTTTTGTATAAAATGAAAGATCAGATTGTCACACAATCCCTTTACTCCAGGAGCTGGCGCTTTAAGAAGATCATCAAGTGCTGTGAGACTTGCAATAAAATCATGAGAGCTGGCAACAAGGTAGCCCTCGACTAATAGTAGAATAACTACAAACTACAGCTGGTCAGAACATATTTGCCAAAATGAAATTCTATCAAAATATGCTTTTTGGTTGAAGCTGAAGCCTTTCATAGAGATGTTTGGTTTTTAGTAAACTTTAATCAGGAAGGTGTATAGATCGCAGTGGGAGAAGGAGCGGGGGAGAGAGAGAGAGAGAGAGAGAGAGACTACAGCTGGGTGGTAGGGTACTGGCCTGGGATATGAGTGAATGTTGCTATGGAATTGAATTGTCATCCTCCGGTCAGATCTAATATAAACCTTTTCCAATTCCTGGGGGTTCCGTATTGTTGCTTGTTTCTTTGAATAGGTTTTATTTATATTTTGTATTTTAATAATTATTTGCAAAAAAGCTTTACCAATGTTCAGCTGTCTTTCTGCACATGTTCTATACCATTGTTGCTTTTTCTCTCCATTGGCCATTTTTGAACCCATTGTTGTTTTTTCAGAGTTCTTGAAATGACCTTTTTCATTCTGTCTCTTTATGTAGTACCATGCGGCAGGTAGGCCTAGGTTTTCCAAAGGAGCTCAGGGCCAGACTTTCAAGTATTCAGTGGCCACAATTATGGCCAGATTTTCAAATGAGCTCTGCTCTGATTTGGGTACCAAAATAACAGTTGGATTTTCAGCTGAGCGCTTTGTTGAAAATTTAGCCAGGAGGGTCCAGTTATACTTCCATGGTAGTCAGTGGCAAAACATCCATTGACTTCAAGACCTACAGGCCCAGACCCCACCATGTTTTCGAGGGCTTAAGACAGAAAGTCAAAAATATGTGAATGAACCAATCAAAGCATTTCATATTGCAGTTATCTCCAATACTTATTGTTGATAATTTAACCTCTGACATAACACAGGCCATAGAATCATAGAATATCAGGGTTGGAAGGGACCTCAGGAGGTCATCTAGTCCAACCCTCTGCTCAAAGCAGGACCAATCCCCAGACAGATTTTTTGCTCCTGATCCCTAAATGGCCCTCTCAAGGATTGAACTCACAACCCTGGGTTTAGTAGGCCAATGCTCAAACCACTGAGCTATCCCTCCCTAAAATCAAGGGCCTCACTGCCTGGAAACAATAGCTCAAGTCAGAAATGCCAACCCAGCCCCCGGTGAGATTTGAACTCATGACCCCGGTTTACAAGGTTAGTGTACTAACCCCTGAACTATAGAACTACATCATGGTCATAGCTAAAATATTTAGATACACTAGACTAAATCTGAGCTGAGATAAACACATGCAACACCCACCCAATGCTTTAGCAATATAATTTTAGGCTTCACAGGTGGTCAGTTAGGAATCAGCCTAAATTACCAGCAAATACTATATCTTACAGCAGTTGCTGTATAGCTCTTGGTACAGAATTTACTATGTTACATGTAATTGCTCATCTTCATCAATGTTTTACTGGCACATGGCCAGATTTGGTATTTTATGATTTCACTTTGCGGCCAGAGATTCAGGATAATATTGCATTAACTGCCTAGAAAAAACAGACTCTGCAGCTCTTCTCAGCCATTTAGATAATGACAGCCCTCCTGTAAATGCCACCCAGGTCCTTGATGAATAGAGCATTTGTTAGAGAATTGTTTACATTTTAATATTTTATCAGTGGAGAGATTCAGAGCTTTAACAAAAATTAAATCTTAATTCGTGCAGTTTCCTCTTAATGTGTTAGGTTTGGAAAAGATTTTCTAGGCATTGTAGTCCGTAGATAACTTTTTACATTTTAAATTGCGTCCCAATCCATTGCTTCAGCAGTGTTCAGCCATATAGTGCTGTTAACAGGATATTCTGTATTTTGACACCTGAGGCCCCTTTGCTGAAAGTTGGTCTTTGGCTGATTAAAATTTAAAACAACTGAAAGGAAACATCTGAAAAAAATCCAGCTGAAGGTGGGTGAAACTAGGCATGCTCCCTGTGTGAACAAACATCTGTTACAGTCTATCTAGTGGTTTGTATCATTCCCTGAATTTGGCCCATGTACAATTCTCAACACACAGCACAAACAACGGGACTGCATGCTTACGAGATTCATGGGGACAAAGGACCTATATCCTACAGTTTACTGCAGCAGTAGACTTGAAATTAGAAGTCAGATTTTCAAATCTAGGTGTATATACAGCATGCATTTAAGTTATGCAAGGAAATGTGCATGCACATTTTGCAATTTGGGTATTTAGGCAGGTATGTATGTAGAGATATAGCCATGGGCTGGTGTTGCAAAATGGCTGTTTTGAGAGATCTGTAGGGTATAAAATTTTAAAATCTGTCTCCACAGTTAGGCCCTGACCTAGACTCCTTTAAGGACTTAGCCACAGATGGAGTTATTCAGGAATAGCTGTTCAGGGATAAATCTATGCGTGCACACTCTTATTCTGAAATCAGAATGCCTTTTTCTGAATTAGCTTAATCCACTTGGGAAACTGAATGAGCTAAAATAGGTACCTAAAAAATTGTACAGAAAAAGGTACTTTAAATCTGGAATAAGAGTGTTTATGGGCTTGTTTCCACTTACTGTGGGATTGACGTGCAGTGATCAATCCACCGGGGGTCGATTTAGCGGGTCTAGTGAAGACCCACTAAATTGACTGCTGATCCCTGTCCCGTTAACTCCAGTACTCCACTGGAACAAGAAGCATAAGATAAGTCAACGGGAGAGTTTCTCCCATTGACCCAATGTGGTATAGACACCGCAATAAGTCGAGCAAAGGTACGTCGATTCCAGCTACATTATTCACCTAGCTGGAGTTGTGTAACTTAGGTCCGCCTCACCCCGTAGCATAGACCTCCCCTATGCATGGAGTTATTCAGAAATAGCTACTATGCTGTAAATTCCATATCTTATTCTGGAATAATTTTTGCACATTGAAAAACCTTAAGGAAAGGATCCTGTAGCACCAACTTGCTAGGGCCTGATTCACCACTGTCTTTCACCTGGTGTAGACATTTACACCAGTGCAAAGCGGATGTAAATCACTATGGCTCTGATATCCATTTTCAGTGAAGCTTCTTCCCACTGCTCTGATAGTGTAAAGGGGCCTTAAAGTGGGTGAAAATGTGAAAGCTACCAAACCAGAATGGGTAGCTTTTTACATGCACTTTATACTAGTGTAAATGACTACACAAAGCGAAAGGCAAAGGAGAATCAGGCCCTGGATGTTCACGTGGTTACTACTGTTATGTTGATTTTTGGACTAAAAGAAAGACTGAGATCGGGGCTGCACTTTTTGTCAGTCTAGCTCTATCAGTTAGAACTGTGATCTTTTTTACTGCAGTAGTTATATGGGTAGACCAGCGGTGCAAATGGAATCCATTTCTTACTGGTACAGGGGGGCTATGGGTGGGCGCGTGATCTCCTCACATGACCCTCCACATGACTCCTCCCCGCTCTGCCCCCAGCCCAGGGCTCCCACGCTCTCCCTGTCCCCTCCCCGTGATCCACCCCCCTTACCTGGTGGGGAGGGGCTCTGTCCTCCTGCTGCGCCTTCGGAACCGCAGTGGCAAAAGGAGCACGGCCCCACACCCACAGCTCCTGTGGCGTGGCTGTACCACCCCAGCCCTTCCACACAGGGTCTCCTCCTTCTGTACAGCAGCCCCGCCGGAGGACAGGGCTGGGGGCGGTACAGCAGCTGCACTGGAGGGGCTGCTGGCATGGGGCTGCCCAGTGGCCCCACATTCTGCTCATTTCCCTGCTGCGGTTCCCAGCGGTTCAGGGCTTTCCTGGGAACTGCAGCAGGGAAAAGAGCAGAACGTCGGCAGCTGCTTTGGTGGCTGTACCACCCCCAGCCCTGGCCTCCAGCGGGGCTGCTGCTGGGAGCCGAGGAGATGCAGCTCTGTGGAAGGGCAGGGGGTGGGGCTAGGGGTTCTGCTCCTTTCACCACTGTGGTTCCCAGGACAGCCCTGAACCACAGGGCTCTCCCGGAAACCGCAGCGGGGAAAGGAGCAGAATGTGGGGCCACCAGGTGGTCCCATGCCCGCAGCTCTTCCGACGCAGCTGTACCACCTCCAGTAGCCAGCCCTGCCCCCAGCCCTGTCCTCCAGCGGGGCTTCTGTACAGATGGAGGAGACCCTGCAGGAAGGGCTGGGGGCAGCATAGCTGCGCCGGAGGAGCTGCCAGCATGGGGCCACCCAGCGGCCCCACGGTCTGCTGTTCCTCTTTCCGGTGCACTGTACCATCTATAGATATCTTGCTAGTACGGTGTACCGGAGCGTACCGCCCTACCCGCACTGCTGAGGTAGACCCCCTGGTCTGGATGTGGTTTCACTGATATGAAGATGCTTTGTACCAGTATCATTATACCCCTCCCCGTGTGGGAATAGTTACACCAGGGTAAAGCACTTTTACAACAATACAACCGTGCATACAACAGGGATGGTTGCATTGCTTTAACTATGCTAATACAGCTACAGCAATACTACCTTCGAGGGTAGACAAGGCCCTACTCACTTGGAGTTTTTAGAAGGGAACTATCTGGTATAAATTCCAAACTATCTGTTGGATTAAGCCTGAGGAGCTATAACTATAGATACCAAGATCATTTTCTTGGAAAAAGTGTTCTGAGAGAACTCAGACCTCAGGTTACATTTAAAACTTTTTTCACAAGGAAGCATATTCCCAGTCTCCTTAATACCTAACTAGACATCCAATCAGTAACAATAGCATCTCTGAAACTGGCAAGGAACATGCAAGGTTGAGGAGGCCACCACACACACAGCCATGCTGCTTGATTAATGCTAAATGTAACATGCTAACATGCTGCAGTTTGACCTTCCCAACAGAGAACAAGAGAACAAGTCTACATCAACTATCTTGGGCCTGCAAAGAGAATGAGAGAAGATTCAGGAGGTCAGAAGGTCTTCACAAAAGTTAAGCAGACTTTCAAGCAGAGACCACATATATATACTTGTCCATATATAATCCTCTCCATCCATCATTGTATCTTAACTGAGCAGATAAATATTCTAGTGGATGTGAGAGCCTGAGAGGACCTTTGGGAAGAAGTTTGGGCAGATATAAAAATCTGAAGTCATGGCTACCAAGATGAACATCTCCCAGGACAGGAGCAAAGGGAGAGACAGGAGCAAAGGGACACAGACATGTCTGGATTAAGGCAAGATTGTGGAAGGAGTGGAGCAGTGAGTGCACCAGAGTGGGGTGGTGTGTTGTGGTGGCTCAGAGACTGTCAGATTGGCTGTGGTGGCTCCAGAGACTGGATTATTCATCAGGTCCCAAAGCAAATAAAGGGTCAGCCATTAGGCCAAAAGAAAAAAAAAAAAGCATCTCCAAAAGTTCAGAAAAGTCTTGAACTAGAGTATAGAACTTCATGTTCTTCATTTGCTGACCATGCTCACAGCATGCCATGCTTTGTTAATGCTCCTATTTACAGCATCCATCAGAGCAAGAATAGAGCAGTTCAAGTGAAAAGAATCAAATAATCCTTTTGTATGTGTGTGTGTCCTTTATTTCACTTCAAAGGCAAAATTGACTCCCACTTGAAGGGTACCATTTGACTCAAAGATGACTGACTCATGATTGTGGTGTGATCCATCATATTCTATTATCCCATGAAAATCTATTCATCTCTCTGAATTCATCTTCATTTATATACACGTTTATTACAGTATATAACATTGTATTATTCATCAGCTTTATGTATATATCATCTGCTTTTTGTTTTATTCCCTTAATTTGCTGGGTAATATTAAAATTTTGATTTATTTAGAAAAGAAGAATTTAAGAGATACAACTCAACGATATTGCTTATTTTCAAACATGGGCTGCTTGCTTTCAAACAATCAGGCAATTTTCAATGCTCAACAAAGAAAAAAATTTTCCCAAATGCACACATTGTACAAAAATAAATAAATTATAAATACATGTTGTTAATAAATAATATACTGTGTGTATGAACAAGTGTAATTAACAACAGACAACAGAACTTAAAAGTATATTAACTAGGAAAATTATTTTAGAATATATATATTAAATAAGTATATATTTTTTATTAAAATGCTCTTAACTTTAATTTATCTCATATGCATTTTTGTTTATTCAATTTTGGATTAAAATTATTCGGATTATGTCACAAAAAAAAAAATCCTTTTAAAAAAAAAAGATCCAGTAAGAAAGACTTTATAATCAGATAGAGAAAGAGAGAGTTCAAAAGAGACAAGATTTTTATTTTAAAAAAAAAGACAAGAAAAAAAAAACAAGAACAAAAAAAGCAATTTTGTTTTATTCAACAAAAAAAATTCCAAAAATAAAATTCAACCCCAAAAGATCACATACAAAATAGACAATAATCAATACATATACCACGGACCAAGATATAAAGTTTGATCCACATAAATTGAGACAACAATGTCGGTTTGATCAAAAGGTTTATTAACAAAGTAAAACCAGCTTAGTTCCCAAAAAAAATCATGTAAAGTATATTAAAAAAATGCTATATTATTTTTGTGTGAAATATAAAAAATAAATAAAGTCAAAATAAATCTTCCAAAACCTAAAATAAAAAAATCCTATAAAAATAAAAACCTATGGCATGAAATCCAAGGGCTCAAGGGATTGGGAAGCTTGAAACTTAAATAACCTGGCTCTTCTCTGCTTCAGAACTGAAAGTGTGCTGCCGCTAGTGCTGGCTGCGCTGCCTGTGCAGCGCGCGCCAGCGACGCTGGTACTCCACCCCGCGAGCGAGCCTACAGCGCTGGCTGCCTGCCTCCCAGCGCTGGTGCATGGTCCACAGGCACTTTTTACAGCTGTAACGCGCTGCGCTTGAGGTAGATTTCAGTTCGCTAGGTGAGAGTTACCAGCTAAGTAATGCTAAGCGCCTGGCCTGCCAGATGTGTGGCTGGTGTGTCTTGCTGTGGGGTCAGGGTCAGGGCAATGAAGGGGTTTCAGGCAGAAGAAGGAATTTTCCCCCAGGTTTTCTTTCCAGGTTTCACTGGGTTTTTTTGCATCTGTTTTCACAGGGGCATTATCATCAGGGTATGCCATCATTTTTTCTTTTATTCAAGGCACCCTGGCCTGTCTGGCATTTTCGGCACCTCGGTCTTTCTCTTTATTCTCCTGAGCACTGAAACCTGTTTTCTTAAGGATTTATGCTCTTGGGATATCTGGGTGAAATTTAAGAGCCTGTGATGGACAGGAGTTCAGTTCTAGATGATCTAATGGTCCCATCTGGCCTTAAACTCTATGAAAAGACTTTACTGGGTTTTGAATTAGACACCAAGTCCCTTATACTTTGTTTCCTTTTAAGGGTCCTAAAAATGTTTGTAACTTTTGTTAAAATCAAGGTGAGCATTTTGTAAAAAATGAGGATACTTCTAAATGCCCCCCCGCTTTTTATACATTCACTTTTTCTACAGTGGCTCCTTCAGGTAATTTGGGTATCAGGCACAGTCCTAATATTGGACCTCACTCAGCATGTTGCTAGAAAAGCAACTAGGCAAGAGAAGGTAATTTTGGCTACTCCAGAGGGGTGTCTTTCCAACTGTAAACCACAGTCAGAACAACTGTTTTAGGCCTCAGACCTGCCAATAATTATGCATATAACTTGCCACATATGAGTTAAGTTATTCATGTATGCAAATGTTAGCCTTTGGCCCCAATTAGGTAGTCATGTAAGGGCATATTTAACTTTAAGCATGTAGTTAAACCCACTGACATCATTGGGCCTTGGGGGCAGATTTTCAAAGGTATCTCAACACCTGAAGATGCAGATAGGGCCATGTGCAATTTTTAAAAAGCACCTCAGCAGGTTAGGGGCCTAACTCCCATTGTAATCATTTTTATTTTCGACTCCAAGCTTCTGGAGGCCTAAGAGAAAAACACATCAAATGAAATCATTAAAAAAATACAAGGCTTTCCTCAGGGGTTTCAAAGGAGTTTTCTGCTCCGAACAGCTCGTGGGATCAGTGAGGTACCTGGGTTTGTGAGCTCTTCAAGGCCTGAATCCAAATTCTTCTTGGAAGCATCACTTCCCGAGTGGCTATGTAGGAACACAGTAATTGCCACACTAGATCAGACAGTAGCCAGCAGCAGATGCTTCAGAGGAAGGTATAAGAACCCCACAGTAGGCAGATGTGAGATAATCTGCCCCTCCAGATTAGGTGTTATCCTGATCTCCAGTAGTTAGACATTGACCTAAAACCTGAAGCATGCAGTTTAATATCCCTTCCAGATTTTGTCATTAATAATTATGATCACCCTGGATATTATTGATATCCATATACATGTCCAATCCCTTTAGAATTTTTGTAAATTCTTGGCCTCAACAACTTCCTGTAGCAATGAGTTCCACAGTTTAATTGCATGTTGTCTAGAAAAGTATTTCCTTCTATCCATTTGGAATTTCCCATTCTTTGATATCACCATATGTCTCCTTGTTTTTATGCTGAGTCAGGGAGAACAGAAGTTCCCCATCTGCCTTCTCTACTATTCTTTATTTTAAATACTTTATCATATCCTCATTTATTCATCTCCTTTCTAAAGTAAACAATCCCAATCTTTTCAATGTCATTTCATGGGAGAGGGTTTTTTCCAGGCTGTTGATCATCCTTCTCTGAATCTGCAATATCCTTTTTGAGATGGGGTGACCAGCACTGCAAATCTACACTTCAGATCTGCCACTTCTCTGGTTTACAGTAAATATGAGCAAAAGTTTTAATCTTGAGATATTTGTCATGACACATGGTTCTAGCGATGACATTGAACATGTGTCTTTTCTTTTGTGTAAAACTGGACGGTCACATTCCCCGGTACAATCCAGACCAGTGTGCGGTTGTGTCACTGCCTGCCTCATAACCTTGGGTGCCTCACAATACTTTGCTGTTGTAGCTCCCAACCTGGGATGTTCACAAACAGCCAAACAGCATGCAGGCCACAGTCTAGGTGTCTGTGTATAGTTGCAGCCCTGGTCCAGCATGCTTTGTATTTCTGTGCAAATTTGCTCTTATACCTTGCCAGTGGTGCAGTAGGACCTGCTGGGCTGGCAGTGATCCTACAGAAATGGTCATATAAGTCAGCAAGTGAGTCTTCCCTGGTTTGCTAGAAAACACTTGTCTATGTTCTCGCAGCACAGATAACCTTTGCCTTTTCAGCTGGTGTTAACTCACCGCAGAGATCGATGCTTTCCAGGGGTGAGTCAGGCTGACATTCAGCCATCAATCAGTGAGGTGATGTGCCTCAGTTTCCCTTTCTACACAACAGCTTGTGTTGACCGTAGCTTGCCTGCTGTGATAAGCTTTAAGTCTGTTTACATGCACCAGCTGTGGGACCCCATTATCATGAGGCCTTTTAACATGGTCTGTATCTTCATTTACCTCTTCTGTCACCACAAAAGGTCCTTCCCAAGAATTCTGCATTTTAGTGCTTAGCACTAACCTCAGGTCCTCCATTTCAAAAGAGCATTTACAAGTATGTTGGCCATACCACACCTTTTGTTTGGACTGTTCCTGAGGTTTGTCTGAACCATTTCCATTATGTCCATTAACTTCTGTAACAGTGTCCCCTTCTCAGGAGTCTCAGATAAGATCTAAGCGTCTCCTTACTTCTTTTCTGTATAGAAGATCAAATGGGGCAAACCCTGCCGACTCTTGGGGCACTTTCCTATAAGCAAATAGGGTAATAATCCATCAGTGAGGTTGTCCCAGACTCCGGTTCTCTTATTTGATTCTGAGCCTAGATTTTAGAATTCCATTGAACCTCTCCAACAGACCATTTGTCTCTGGGGGATATGGGATGGCTTTTAGTTGTTTTGCCTCACACAACTTCCATAAATTTGACCCACATTCAGGTAAAATCTCCTTAGGGAAACCCAATCTGCTAAAAAGCAAAAATTGCTTTTGCGACAGAATCAGTTTCAGACGAGTGAGGAGGTGTCACCCCAGAATATGATATGTACCTATCATTTCACTTTGCAACATCCAAATAGAATGAATAGTTTGAGCCACTACCTTCCTAATAGCTTTGGCCAAACCCAGCTCTGGAGGCATGGATTTTAGACACGCTAGTTGTTACTGAAATGAGATAACCCTGGCTCCATGTCTTAGAAGTGTTAAAAAGTACTTGTACGTGTTCAGATATTTAGTTTTGTCTTAATCTAGATGGTAAAGTCTTCAAGGCAGGAATGAGATCTTAATATATGTTTCTACAGTGCCCATCCCAGTGGGACTCTGATCCTGATTGGGCTTTTGGACAGTATTGTAACATCAATCATTAATAATATTTCATCTAGAAAAATCACTTAACTAATTGTTAGCAGCACTGGTCAAATAGCAGAAAATCAGATTGTCAAATACAACTAACTATAAGTGCAATGTTCAGTTCACTAAGATTCGTGGGGTCAGTTTGTTGTTCGTTTGAAATTTTTCATTGCAATGACCATTGGACATTCTTGAGAATGTTGACAACATTTCACAAATTTTAGAGCAGATGATTGTGCAGCTGAAAACATAAAACACAAGCTCATTACACATTATTTACCATTTGCTCTTCTCCCGTTTAAAAATAAAATGTCGTTTAGTTAGGGAGTAAAAACATATGCCCAATTGCACAACACAATTAGAAAATATTTAATGCAAACAGTCATGGACAACAATTCACTAGAAAATTATTTGTCAGAACTATTCAGTGAATGCAAATGAACAAGTTCGTTCACAGGAATCAGAGTCTATTTGTGAATGATTTGCTAGCCAAAAAGGGAGTTGATTTTTTTAGCAAATGTTATTCTTAATTAATAGTTTGATCAGCTCTAATCATTAGATACTTCAGTAAGGCCCAGATTCAGCAAAGCACTTAAGCACGTGCATAGCTTTAGATGTGCTTAAGGGTAAAATTTTCACACACAAACCCCACAATCCAGTTTTTAAAGGGAGCTTAATAAGTTACATTTTCAAAAGTGACGTAGGCACGTAGGAGCCTAAGTCTCATTGAAAGAGACCTAGGATCCAAAATTCATTAGGCCTTGCAGTGCTGAACAGAGCAATGCCTAAATACCTTTAAAAATCTGGGCCTAAATTCAGAATAATTGGGAACTGAAGAAAATTTGGGGAAGGGACTAATTGGTTTGCTGAAGAGCAGTGTATATGTGTGGTTTAATAAATGTGTCCTGCTCTTTTTTTCAGGTAAAGGTGATGTGTTTGGCGATATCTTCTGGAAAGAAACCACTTTGGCCCATGCGTGTGCCAATGTCCGGGCACTGACGTACTGCGATTTACATATTATTAAACGTGAAGCCTTGCTGAAAGTTCTGGACTTTTATACAGCGTTTGCAAACTCCTTCTCGAGGAATCTCACGCTCACTTGCAATCTGAGGAAACGGGTAAGGCACTTGGTCTGATTCTCACCATTCCTAGGGGGAAAGTGATTGAGAACCCCCCACAGAGTCTGTGTGGCAAATAGCAAACCCTCAGTTAGTCTTGATGTTTTCAGGTTAGTGCAGATTAACTAGACTTGCAGTAAAAGCTGTGGCTGTTCATTAATGGTCGCAACGTAAAAGCTACCTGTAGATTTGAAGCTCAAAGTATCTGCCCTCTGAGGGTGACATATGAATTACACTTATTTTCTTTTTCAGGGCCGCCCAGAGGATTCAGGGGCAAAGCGAGGGAGCTGCAGCGCTTGTATTCACCTGGTGGCTGTCTGGGTCTTCGGCAGCATTTCGGTGGTGGGGGGCTGTTCAGTCGCTCTGCGTCTTCGGCAGCACTGAAGGGTCTCCCGCCACTGAAATGCCACCGAAGACCCGAACTGCTGCTGGGCCAGGGCTTGTGGGGCCCATGCGGGGCCCAGGGCCTGGGGAAAATTGCCCCACTTGCCCCCCCCCCCTCTGGGCGGCCCTGTTCTTTTTTAATTCCTTTTACATAATATATAAGGCTGTGTTTTATAGTCCAATAGAATCCAAATGGTTACTACTTCCAAGGTGACGTTCACTCTCCAATCTACTAAAATCCAGATCGGAGGCCGTGCTGATGGGATACGGACCAGCTAAGAGGAATTTATTGATGTGAAATAAATAAATTATGCTCAGCAAAGGTATTAGGTTATTACCTGCTTCTCTTGCTTACTCAGTTTAGAATTTTAATATGGCGAAGTGAATAAAGCTTGACAGTGATCTTATAGTCACAACTCTCTTTTTTTAACCCACCTTCTCATTTTATAATCAATCAGCAAAGCTGTTAGTCATTTCAAAGAACACTCCATCTGAAAATTAATTAGCTATAAAAGATGTATCTTGAAAATAAGTTAACAGATCCTTTCATTCGCATTGCAGCTGCAAAATTTAATCTTTATGGAGGTGTTTTTAAAGATTGATGAGGGTCGTATACATTTGATTTGCATAGGGAAATCTCATATCAGTGATTTATAGATGATTGAGCATTCACTGAAATCCTTTTACAGTTGAAATGGATCTTTTTTTTCTATAGCTGCACCTAGGGCATCTCAGCTGAAGTTACTGTGATGGTGATGTTTTAAAGACAATCCAGCCACAGAGAAAAGAGAGCTCAGTGCTTATAGTAAAAGAGGAATTGCCCAGCTGGAACAGACTGGTGGTTCATTGAGCCTAGTGTCTTCTGGCAACAGTAGCTTGTACAAGATGCTGCACAGGAGGAAGAATTATGGCTCTTTAGTGCTGTCAATGCAGTCAGCAAAGTACAAGATGTAGAGGAAGAGGGAGAGTTGGGAGAGGTTAAAATGGGCCTACAGATGCACCCAGTCTGAGCTAAGGCTGAAAAAGAAAGCACAGCAACAATTCAGTTTAGGTTTAAGATTGTCCTCTTACCCTCTTGTAATTCCCACCCTGCTACCCACAATGTGCTATGAATTGCGAGTCCAGAGCTGAAAACTCTGCTCAAGAACCTGGGCGGAACCCGGACGGATATGGGACTATGGAAGAAATGCTTAAAGGCAATTTCATGGGCCAAGCTAATACGACTCACGCTGTGTCAAAACATACATGTTGCTTCTTGTGGCTATAAACCTGTCACTTATACTAACTTCCTGAGACTACACCTCTTCCTCTGGAGCCATGCCAGAGCTGTGCATTACCGAAAGCAATGTGAACACTTTGCTGACAAAGCAGTGGACTGCAATTCTGCTATTCACATAGCAGAAATCCTTTCCCTTCCTCCAAGTAGGGAGAGGGCCTTCTGGCAGTGGGACCCAGCGTGTTTCACGAGGTGAGGTGCAATATAAGGGGTGGCTGCACAGATACGGGTGTGCAATGCAGAACCGAGCTCCCTGCATGCTAACTCCCTAGGGACCAGGTGGTGCAGTCTGGGGAGGGCCTGCAGTGTGGCTGCATGGATCACTTATACCTGGATCCTCTGTGTTACAGCCACAGTAGTTACTATGCAGGGCTGTAGTAATGGCAGTGGAGTGCCTATGCAGCCACTTGACACCCTGATGGTAATGGTGGGAGAATTCTTTTCACCGGTGGAATTACCCAGAGCAAAGCCTGGTATTTGGACTGAGTGTTGGAAGGGAAGATTTGTGCTAGGAGGAGCTGAATTTCATAATGAAGCTTATAAAGAAAGATATATAGATTAGCTTTCACAGGAGAGGAGAGATCCCCATTGGGTACATAGGACAGCAATAAATATGAATGGATTGGCTGTAAAAGATTCTGAAGAACGTGGCTATGTGGAATCACACATGATGTCTATCTGTAGCTTCTCAACATCCAGCAGCTAGGTTTGGTGGGGGTGGGGAGGCCTTTTTCTAAAAGAAGGGTGCTGGGACATTCAGCCAGTCTGGTGCAGGGATTTCCTGTGCTTCATTCCTAGGCACTGGATAGATTTTTATGCTCTTGGATACCATACCCTGATCCAAAGTGCTATTAAGTAAGTGACTTCAGTGGGCTTTGGATTAAGTTCCATTGGCAGAAAATGTTCATGCTGCCCCCTGTGTTCTCTACTAGGGACAAAACTGCTAGTTTAAAGGTTCATTTCTTAGAAAATGTGGCCCTAACTATCCAACAGATAGTCCGATCAAGCGGGCAGAAGCAGTCAGTCAGGTCACAAGAGATTGGACTGACAGAGCTGCACAATTGTTTTACAGCAATTTGTGCAGTTTTCATTTAACCTAAATGGAAAGAAAATCGTTTTCTTCTTTAATTGATTTGAATAGAAATGTAGTTAGCACCTTTTTTAGTTAAGTCATCGCTTTCAAGAGTCACCAATAATTAGAACAAACATCAACTGCTGGCTCTTCTGTGCTCAAGAAGATGATTATTTGCTCTCACTGTAGCAAATGCAGAGGTACAGAGAATTGTTCCCCCATATGGTTTATTGCTTTACACACACACACATTTCGAAAGCACTCTTTGCTTCAGCAAGCATTAAAATGTAGTCCACAGACTGTACAGCAATTGAGGCATTTAAAAGACTAATAAATTAGTAATAGTACTAAGCATGAAAGGTTAGTTCCACATGACAAGAAAAGAGACAGGCACATTGAGGTGGAGAAATAATGTTTTCTCACTTCCCAATAATATCCAGAGACCTGGCATGTTGAATGACCTACTTAACGGAGCTGTGCAGTGTGCTATTACCAACTCAAGATTATTATTTTTTTTGTTGGTTAGGTAGTTCATCCATCACAATAAATTTATGGACCCATAAAATCAGAGTGGCTGCTAGCTCTTCAACCTGCAGCGATCTCTCCTGCTCAGAATAACGAAGTGACTTTTAACCTGTAATTGAAAGTGTTGCATCATCTTTTTTTGTGTGCTGAAATGTGCATGCCACATCTAACATCACTAATCTGGACTGCAAGGCAGAAACAGAACTTGGAACTTTTTCCAAGTAAAGAAAATAATTAAACTCGAAATATTCTTGAAAACTGCAATAAAATTCATGTCCATCTCCGAAAACTGAAGGTTAAAGTCCAGTGCTTGGAAGGACCCATTAAACAGTTACTAACTGACTTCCAACGTGGGAGAGAATATTTATAACATCTAATTCATGAAATGCCGTTTGAGAATCTGTGCCCTTTGGATTCGGGCCTTGTTTTACAAACTTGGTCTGTGGAGCAATCGTAGCAATCAGACCCTAGTGTGGGAAGTTAAAAAAAAAATTGTTAGTAAAGAGTCAAACACACAAAAATGAACATACTATCAGCGGCTAACATTTTACAAGGCCTATTTTGCGTCAGCAAATAGGTTCCTCCAGAAAACAAGTACTCAGTTCACATATTTTTAAATACGTAGGTTTCCAGTTCTTGCTACCACTTCCACCTACACCAGCTAGTGGCAAAATCCCCAGGTAACGGCCAGACTCTCATATATTATATATTATTTTGTACGGTGTGCATTACAGTATGGGGTGTTGCCATTGACTTCAGTGAGGCCAATATTTCGCCCACGTTTTTTAAATAAAAATGGTTGCATGCTGTTATTTCCCACTGTGTCTTATCCAGTGCACAGGATAGATGGTGCTCAGGGACTGAAAAAGGGGTGTGTGACGAATGAGATTGTGTCTATAGGATCTCTGGCATATTCACTGTTGGAACGTGTGTTAGAGAATGAGGCATAGGAATGCAAAGAGGGAGAGGATACATTTAAGGTAGTTGGAATGTCTTGATATGTATATATGAATATATAATGGCTGATGTATAACTCATCGAATACAGTTTAAACATATGAGGTTATTTACCTGCAGATCCTCAGCTCATGACATGTCATGGCCCTTCATTTTTCTCTATACTTGAAATTAGAACAATTTCTTTTTTAACCATTTCCCTGCTTTTTGCTAGTGTTTGTTTTAATGAAGAACAAATCTTAGACCTTAAAAACACCATTGTTTTCATTTGAGCCAAATACTTGTATCTCTTCAAAGTGAGTTTCATATTAAGGTCTTTGTTGGCATCCACAGTCTTGTCCATTTTGGAGGCTTTCCTGAAAGCAAACTAAATGGGCATGTGGGTTTAGGAACGTATTAAAATTGGGGAACATAGAACTATATAACCTCCAGAGTTCATGCATAGTTCCTTCTGCTTAAAAGTGTCCTGGGGATCTCTCACACTTTTGCATGTTTGCTGTGAAAAATCATTCAGCACGGTGGCAGTCTACTTTGCATGCAATTGTTCCCGCTCTGTTCAACGCAGTTTTGCCATTTATAGTGAGCCTTTGTGTTGTGAGTTTATTCCACTTCTCAAAGTAGATTCTGCACTCAGCTTTTCTGTGGGGATTGGTTGATGAAGAACTTAACGTGGTGGATGTAGGCTTCCTCCCTGTTAAAGAGTTCAAAAGCTCAAACTACTGGTCTCATTTAATCTAGGACTTCGGGCTAAATGGAATGGAAACGTTTGGGATGAGGCATTAGACCAATACAATTTTATGTTGGATGCCTAATACTAAACTTTTTTTGATCACTCCTCATATGTGCATCATTTGAGTGGTTCGTAAGAAATACTGTAAGGATGTTGAGGGGCTTTGACACCCATTTGGGGTTGAGAGGAGATTACCGAGAAGTGTTTTAAGTATAAACTGCAGTGGTGAACTATAAAAACTTGCCACTTTCCCCTTAAATTAATACAGTTACCAGAGTATTCACTCACACTCCCCTATATTTCAATATAGGATGCTGTAGACTCTACAATAAGGTTATTTAGGTCAGTTTGTGAGCCCCCCATTTACATTAGGCAGCAGTTACTCAGATTTAGTCCGATTAAAGTTGCTGGGGTTATTTGCGTTCGCAGTCTGGCCTTTATATAACTCCAGCAATTGGTGAGCTTCCCTATTCCAGAGATAAGCTGCCTCACCCCGTTGGTGGATCCTTAGAAACGGTGACTTGCTGCTTGTCCTGAGCTGTGATAGTGATTCATGTTTGAGGTGTCACCAGTGATGAAATTATTTTGATTAAATTATTTCCCACAGCATTATTAATTAAAAGAAGCTGTCCACGAATAATGGAAATAGATTAGTTAATGAAGGCTCCTGTTGAATTCATGTCTCTTTCTCTGTGAATGAAAATATGCCGCCACGTGTATTCTGGCACTGCATCCTGGCAATCTCGGTGACCAAGCCGTCACTGTTGATGTTTTTCTTTCTTATACGGAGTGTGATCCTTTGCCCATTTTAAGTCGGTGGGGCAGGATCAAGACTGTATGAAGTCAGAACCAATAGCTCAGTTTCTATTTTGGCATATAGAGCTGGCTAGGTCTTTGACTCTGGGTTCATTTTCAAACTGTGGCTGGCTCATGCCTAATGAATGTTCATTTGACCCACTTCTTGCTGATATCAATTCAATTCACATACTCAGACAAAAATGTTTTTGTTCCTTTATATGTTTTTGGGCCCTGGGTTACCCAACCAGTCGCTCGCCACTCTGACCCAAGGCAGGGATGCTTAGAAGGCTTCTCGCACTCAGCATTGTGAAATGTACCTGCCCCTTCATTTACCAAGGGCAAGAAAACAACTTCAGTCACAGCCCTTGCTTTGGGATGGCTAATAATTGGCAGTTGGCCTATGACAGCAGCAAACTACAACCCATTTTCAGCCGTGCTAGTGAGTGACTAGGGTGGGGGTGGAGTCAACGAGGGGGAGTGGAGCCTGCCTCTTCCCACCCACTTGTTCCAGTGTAAGCGAGTGCTCAACACATTCTTACTACTGTGTGTCGGGCCCTAGGCCCAGGAGCCAGGTGGGCATGAATAGAAAGAGGAGCTCACTCCCTCTTGCGTCCTTGCATGAATGCATAATGCACGTCACAATTTAGCTTTTGGAGTTCACCACACTTGCCTCTCCATCCCCACGTGAAAAACGATCAATCGTGTTCCACTGTCCCTTCCTCTCCTCACCCCTTAGCTGTCCTTGTTCTAGCTCAATGTGCTCTCCAAGGAAGTGAGGTCCTATAGATACAGGTTAGCTACGCTGTAGGGTAGAGCAGCCATGCTGGACAAAATCAATATGATTTTATTTTCTTCACATCCTAACAGCCCTCATGGCATCCTTTATGACCTTAAGAAGCTTTTGTTTACGACAGAAATGTTTATCACCTGTCTTTGTTTTAGTGACAGTTCCTTCCAGGTTCTTCCTCTAGAACCTGCCGTTATGTTAGCTCCTGATCCTAGTCACTTAACGTCTGAGAGGTGAAGAGCCAGGGCTGCCCAGAGGGAGGGGCAAGTGGGGCAATTTGCCTCGGGCCCCACAGGGGCCCCCACGAGAATATAGTATTCTATGGTATTGCAACTTATTTTAATGGAAGGGGCCCCTGAAGTTGCTTTGCCCCAGGCCCCCTGAATCCTCCGGGCAGCCCTGTGAAGAGCTATTGCACCTAATAGCTTTTCCGAGAGCCATGCAGTTAATTACAGTGCGGCACTCTGACGTGAGACTGTGATGTTTGCAGTGAAGCGTTGTGTTGGTATCCGATCAGGTGGCGTCTCTGTGACCCCATCTCATGACAAAGGGCCCAATCCTGCAACCCTTAGCCATTCTGAGTACACAATGAGTATGACTACACAGTAACTGAGGGTGTGACTGTAGCATGAGCAGGCAATCCCCAGGCCAGCCTTAATGTAGCCTGCACAGATAACAGCAGTAATGTAGACATGGTGGCACGGGCTTTTATATGGACTAGCCACTGGAGTATTTACCCAGTTCCCTGGGCTTGATTTCTTGTTGCTAGCCCTTGCCACCTTGTTCTACACAACTATTGTTACCTGTGCTAGCTAGATTAAATCTAGCCTGGGTATGTCTGTCTGTGCGACAATCACACCCTCATTTGCCATGTAGACATACCCTTTAGCCACATGAGCAGGCCCATCTGCTGCAGTGTAAAGGTTACTGAATCGGGCTCAGAGTTTCTCAGCAGCTCTGTCCTCAGATCGCTTGGCTGATGAGGGATGCCTCACATCTTTGCACCCCTTCTGGGACACAAAGGTTTGAATATGAGGTGGCCAAAGCAGGGAAGTGGGTCGTTGGACGGCTGTGGATGTCTCCGCCAGGTACAAGAATAGCATCCAGATTCAAAGAGAAAACGGCTCTGGGCCACTGTAGGGTGTTGTGGGGCTAGAAGCTGGGCTCCCTAGACAGAGTGGGTGCTGCAAAAGCTTTCATTACGATTTTCTTCCCAGTTGTGTTTGTGCCTGTTCTTAGGCCAATCCCTGCCTGCCCAGTTGTTTTATCTGCTTGCATTTGCCTTCCTATGTACTTTGGGATCATTTGTGCAGCATTGGGGCAGTGTAGCACTCCACAGCTCCAGGGGGAGCTCTGGGAGGAAATGGGCCCAAACCAGAACTCCTCCCGGTGCAAAGGGAGCACATCTGCTCCAGCACCTGCTCCAGGGTGCAGCATGTTCCCCGCCCCAGGCACTTGGCCAGCTCCATGAGTTGATGGGGAGACAGGTGGCAGGGAGAAGGGGGTGTTGGATAGGGGTGGGGTCCTGGGGGGCAGTTAGGGGCATGGGGTCCTGGGAAAGGGCGGTTGGGGTCAAGGAACTGGGGGGTTGGATGGGTCAGGGGATCTGAGGGGGGCAGTCAGGGGGCAGGAAGTGGGAGGAGGCAGATAGGGTGTGGGGGCCAGGCTACCCAGCCCTCCATACAGTTGTGCAACCCCAGTGTGGCCCTCGGGCCAAAAAGTTTGCCCACCCTTGATTTAGAGAGAGAAATCATATCTCTCCTCAGCCTTCTTTTGGTCAGGCTAAACAAGCCAAACTCTTTGAGTCTTGTCTCATAAGGTAGGTTTTCCATTCCTCCATCATCCTAGTAGCCCTTCTCTTTCACCTGTTCCGGCTTGAATTCATCTTTCTTACACATGGGAGATCAGAATTGCACACAGTATTCCAGATGAGATCTCACCAGTGCCTTGTATATTGGTACTAACACTTCCCTATCTCTAGTGGAAATACCTTGCCTCATGCATCCTAAGATTGCATAGCCTTTTTCACAGCCGCATCACATTGGCAGCTCATAGTCATTCTGTGATCAACCAATACAGCACATCTTTCACTTCCTTTATCACTTCTAACTGATAAATTCCAAGCTTATAACACAAATTCTTGTTGTAAGTCCCTTAGTGCATGCACCTTGCACTTTGTGCTATTAAATTTCATCTCATTTCTCTTACTCCAGTTTTCAAAGTCATCCAGATCTTCTTGTATGGTATTCCAGTCCTCTTCCGTACTGTCAATACCTCCTAACTTTGTTTCATCTGCATAAAAACATAAGCACATAAGAACGGCCATACTGGGTCAGACCAAAGGTCCATCTAGCCCAGTATCCTGTCTTTCGACAGTGGCCAATGCCAGGAGCCCCAGAGGGAATGAACAGAACAGGTAATCATCTAGTGATGCATCCCCTGTCGCCCATTCCCAGCTTCTGGCAAACAGAGGCTAGGGACACCATCACTGCCTATCCTGGCTAATAGCCATTGCTGGACCTATCTTCCATGAACTTATCTAGGTTTTTTTTAACTCTGTTGTAGTCTTGGCCTTCACAACATCCTCTGGCAATGAGTTCCACAGGTTGTATGAAAAAATACTTCCTTTTGTTTGTTTTAAACCTGCTGCCTATTAATTTGATTTGGTGAACCCTAGTTCTTGTATTATGAGGAGGAGTAAATAACACTTCCTTATTTACTTTCTCCACACCAGTCATGATTTTATAGACCTCTGTCATATCCCCCCTTAGTCGTCTCTTTTCCAAACTGAAAAATCCCAGTTTTATTAATCTGTCCTCAGATGACAGCTGTTCCATACCCCTAATCATTTTTGTTGCCCTTTTCTGAACCTTTTCCACTTTCAATATATCTTTTTTGAGATGGGGCAACCAAATCTGCATGCAGTATTCAAGATGTGGGTGTACCATGGATTTCTTTAGAGTCAATATAATATTTTCTGTCTTCTTATCTATCCCTTTCTTAATCATTCCCAGCATTCTGTTCACTTTTTTGATTGCCACTGCACATTGAGTGGATTTTTCCAGTTTGGAGACATCCTTTTGTAGCTCTTCACAGTCTGTTTTGGACTTAACTATCTTGAATTGTTTTGTTATTATCGTGGGTGTGCTTCAAGGCAAGGGAGCGCTTGGTCCTACCGCGCATATTACCTGACGTGGAGAGAATTTTGAGCCTTGATCAACCCGACTTTTGCCGAGGCTGTAGCACATGCGACCAAGTACTCGTTCTGACCACATTTGTTGAAAATGCCTTCCAGAGAAACTTGAAAACAAGCGCTGTTTTCATCGATAAAACAGCGGCGTATCATATGGTACAGCACACTGGCCTGCTTGTGAAGGTATCACGGGTCCCGCTACCTTGAGTCACAGCGTAGTTGAACTATTCCTCCATGGTAGACAGTTCAGAGTCCATATGGGGGAGAAGATGAGTGCTTGGAGAAGACAGATCAGTGGGTTACCCCAAGGCTTTGTGCTTTCTCCAACCCTGTTCAACCTTTATATCAATGACCTGCCAACAACGGAGTCATGAAAGTTCATTTACTCAGATGACATCTGTTGCAGTACCCAGGCCTGGACGTTTCATGAGCTTGATGCCACCTTAAACCGGGACATGATAAAGTTACCTGACTACTGTAAGACTTGACACCTCCAGCCAAGCATCATAAAAACAGTCTCCAGTTTGTTCATCTTCATCACGCCAGCACAACCCGAGAACTGCATGTTTAGCTGAATGGTCTAAAGGTGGAGCATGAAGTAGAACCAGTCTATCTAGGTATGACCTTAGACCACACACTGAGTTACCATGCCCACCTGAAGAAGACAACAACTAAAGTTAAGACAGGCAACAATCTTCTTGGCAAACTGGCAGGTTTGTCATGGGGTGCTCATGCTCCAACTTTGTGGACGTCAGCTCTTGCGACCTCATATTCGGTGGTGGAGTCCTGCGCGCCAGTCTGGAGTCGATAATCACACACCCAACTGGTGAATATACAGTTATATGTTTCCATGCGTATCATCTCCGGCACCCTGTGTCCAACTCCACTCCCATGGCTTCCAGTTCTGAGCAATGTCGCTCCTCCTCATATCCAACGAAAGGTTGCCACTGGCAAGTGACTGGAGAAAGTACGCGCCAACCCAAGCCTGCCAGTGCACAATGACCTTTTTAAACCACCAACTGCACCTTTGCTGTCATGTCGCCCATTATGGTCTCATCCACCACGCCAGGATGTTAGGGTGGAAACACTCTGGCGAGAGGAGTGGATATCAGTTATAATCCCCAACCAGTCCCTTGTCGCTGACCCCACAATTTGCCCGCCTGGTTTTGACCTTCCCCGTCGCCCATGGTCCCTGTTGAACAGGTTCCAGACCGGGCAAGGTCTTTGTGCAGCCAGTCAGTGTCTCTGGAGCCTTTGTGACAGCCCTTTGTGCATCTGCGGCACTACAAAGCCGATGACACACATTGTTGATGAATGCCTGCTGACTAGGTTCAGCGGTGGCCTGGAAGAACTGCATCACGCCACTGAAGATGCCATCACTTGACTAGGGCTAGACGACTATGCACATGCTAAACAAATAGTTTTGTATCGTCTGCAAATTTTACCACCTCACTGTTTACCCCTTTTTCCAGAAATTTGCAAATTTTATTAGTACACTTCCACTTTTTCTGCCAAGGTCATTAATAAAAATGATATTAATAAAAAAGATTGGTCCCAAGACCAGTCCCTGAGGAACTCCACTAGTAACCTCCCTTCATCCTGAGAGTTCATCTCTTCGCGTGACCTGTTGTCCCCTTTAACCAGTTCCTTACCCACCTTTCAGTTCTCATATTAATCCCCGTCTTCTCCAATTTAATTTATAATTTCCCATGTGTATCAAATGCCTTACTGGTATATTAGACCTACAGCATTTCCTTTGTCTAAAAAATCAGTTGTTTTCTCAAAGAAAGATATCAGGTGGGTCTGGCATGTTCTATCTTTTGTAAAACCATGTTGTATTTTATCCCAATTACCATTCGCCTCTATTTCCTAACTACTTTCTCTTTCAAAATTTGTTTTAAAGCCTTGCATACAATTGAGGTCAAACATACAGGCCTCTAGTTACGTGGATCACTTTTTTTCTGTTTCTTAAAAATAGGTACTATATTATCAGTTCTTCAAACATAGGATACAACCCCTGAGTTTAGAGATTCATGAAAAATCCTTGATATTGGGCTTGCAATTTCATATGTCAATTCCTTTAATATTCTTGGATGGAGGTTACCTGGGCCCCCCAATTTAGTCCCATTAAGCTGTTTGAGTTTGACTTCCACCTTGGATGTGGTAATTTCTATTTCCATATCCTCATTTCCATTAGTCACCCTGCCATTACCCCTAAACTCCTAATTACCCTTATTAAAAACCAAGGCAAAGTATTTCATTTAGGGGTTGGGCCATGCCTGGATTAATTTTAATCTCCACCCCATCCTCAGTGTTTAGCTGTCCCACTTCTTGTTTTCTTTTTATTTATGTGGCTATAGAACCTTTTACTATTGGTTTTAATTTCCTTTGCAAAGTCAAACTCAGCTTGGCTTTTGGCAGTTCTCACTTTTTCCCGATGCTTTCTGACCTCCAGCAGGTAGCTGTGGTATCTGAATGCCTAGCTGTATATTCCAGATTTCTTTGTGTGTTTGGGTTGTAGCTGGATTTGTGGAGATAAGTGTGGTGATCTGTGGGGTTTTTGTATATAGTCGTTTGTAGGGTTCCATTGTTGAAGCTGGTTGTGGTATCCAGGAAGTTGATGCTGGTGTGGGAGTGCTCTAGAGAGAGTTTCATGGATGGGTGGTGATGGTTAAAGTTGTGGTGGAAATCTCTGAGGGAATATAACATTCAGGAACAAGTTATTTGTGAGGAAAAATCATAGTACAGTAAAAATGATCCATACAAGAGTCTTTGATGTCCTCAACAGTTTCATTAATCAAACTGTCAGAGCACCTTTGAACTTTAGGGACTCTTAATAAGAGGTCAAAATGAGATTAAATTACATTATTATGCCAACTCTGCAGCTGATCTTCTAGATGCAGAATACGTTCTTGATTAGTGTTTCATATTTAGCTCTGTTCCTATCACGGTTCTTTTCTGAATATCATCCATGCTGATTTTCTAAATTGAATCATCAAACAGCTGCATTTATTTTAATTGTAACAACAGAACAGATTATCCAGACTCTCCAGTTACAGTTCTGCTAATTATTTGTATCATAACACTTGAAGCAGTGGACCACAGCATCCCCGTCTTACATTTGTGGAGTGCTTTTTTGTGCCAAGTAATCTTAAGGAGTTCTACAAAAGATGTAAACCAATTTAAGAATGTTCTCATCAGTGCCAAACTAATTCAATTGAGTCTTCAGTTTTGATTTAAGGAGGACCAGAGTTCCAGCATCCTAGACATCTGTGGACAAGGAGTTCCACAGACATTGTGGTTAATGGCTGGAGAATTGGCCGCTAAATATAGGAAGTTTAGGAACTGTGGTTAACTTGGTGTGCACTGGATGACCTCTTCTGGACTTTGATGTATAATGAATGATCAGAATTGAGAGTCAGAGAGAGAGCACGAGCATGTGTGTTTTAACCTCAATCCTGAAGGGCCTTAGAGGTCAATAAGAGCACTTTGAAACTAATGCAGAGTCTGAATGACAACTAAGGTAATTGAGCCAGAGGTAGAGTTCTGTGATTGTTCCATCTGGTGCTACTCAGCAGCAGTAGTGCTCATTCTGTGCCAGCTGTTGTTTTGTTAATTGTGCGTGCAGAGAGAACAGCGTAAAGGGCACTATTAGAGTGTAACCAGGGCAAAACATAGCAATGAACGTGGAAGTACAGAATTATCGATTTCAGAGATGGGGAAGATCTGTAAGCCCATTCCTCTGGCAGTGCAGGACTTCCACACAAACACCAGACACATACAGCATACTAATCAACCGGCCCACCTTCTGTGTACATGAGGAAGCCATTTCTGATCACACTTACACCCAGGGTTCCCAGGGTGTACAAACTGGAGGATTATAAACCGGTTTGTTCTAGTCTGGAGCAATGAGATAAACAGAGGCAGCGGGCTCAGCCCCTGAGGAGCATCCTGTGTTACTTGGTAAACATGCTGATAGGAACGCACAGCAACTCTGTTTGAGCTTTGTGGGGATTCACATCCAGAGCTCCTCAAAGAGAAGGTCAGCATGACACAGGTGGTAAGGAAGAGTGGAAAATGGGAAAATCATCCAGAACCAGAGGGGAGCTTGTAGGATCCCTTTCCCCGCTACTACCCAACTTCTGATTAGCTAATGCAGAGGTCGGCAACCTTTCAGCAGTGGTGTGCCGAGTCTTCATTTATTCACTCTGATTTAAGGTTTCGTGTGCTAGTCATACATTGTAACATTTTAGAAGGTCTCTTTCTATAAGTCTATAATATATAACTAAGCTATTTATTGTATGTAAAGTAAATAAGGTTTTTAAAATGTTTTAAGAAGCTTCATTTAAAATTAAATTAAAATGCAGAGCCCCCCAGACTGGTGGCCAGGACCTGGGCAGTCTGAGTGCCACTGAAAGTCAGCTCGTGTGCCGCCTTCGGCACCCGTGCCATAGGTTGCCTACCCCTGAGCTAATGGCTAGCACACAAGAGACTCACAATTAGAGCTCCCTTTGCTTTACTATATAGCCAGATCCCTAATATCCTGTCTTAGAGAGGCTCAGCCTATTGGCACATAACACAAAAAGCACAGGGATTGACTTAACGAGTGCAGAGATAACTGGGAGGGATATGACACTTCACCACCCCATCCTCCCAGTTAGCTTCCAGGCCGTGTCAAATGTGCAAGCTCCTTCGGGATACCCCTGCCAAGATTAACACAAAGAAGGGGCTTCCTTACAGAGTCACCGTTTACGGGGTTCCTTGGAGCTAGGTTCTCAAGGTGCAGGTGCGATGCAGGTGTACACCAAATAACAGAACACAGAACAATTGGGTCCAACCATAGCTTTGGGTGCTCTCACCACACCCAGGATTTTTGGCGCTTCGGCAGACAGCAGGCTTTATACTACAGCAGCACATCTGCTCAGCATGGCTGCCATCTCACTAATATCTTTCAGCGCTGCTTTCTTCCCCTTATGAGGCAAAGCATGGGGGCTCCCTTTTCAAGGGAACACCCCCCACCGTGGGCGGGGCCTACCTTGTGATTAAACTGCCCACATCCATTGTGTTTTCTTCCCTTTGTCGCAGACAGCATTCTAATTGATCAATGACTTTCCCTCTTGGCTCTAGGGAGTCTCTCCTGGCTATCGGCCATTCTGTCTAAAAGAAAGGTGGCAGCTGCGGTGCTCGTGTTCCTTCCCCTCTCCATCCCTAAGGGAAAAGGCTCCCCACTAATTGATGCTGATTGAGATATAAAGTATTTGTACAAAAAGTCAGTAAAATAGACATCTTGCTCCACTAAAAGGTTTCCGTTAGATTAAATTTTATGTTTATGGCTTACGGACAAACTGCCTTTCCAGTGTGGTCATTGTGCCAGGGGCAATTACTGACATTTCCACAAAAACTTTATTCCCTTGAATTTTTAAAGTAAAACACTGTGAGAGACAGCCCTGCACACAGCACACATGACTAAAGTGTGGCCCAGCCGTAAGAGTGAGGCCTTGTCTTTATTCTATAGGGATGCAGCCACGTGTCCCGTCATAGAATGTTTCATCTTGATCTGGGCAGTCATCGGCAGTTGTCTGTTCACATCAAGAAAGCTCACTGCGTGCTGGAAGCTGTACTCTCCGCAGAAGGCTCCACCATATTAATGTGGAAGGTGGCTCAAATCTGTTTCCAAGAGCGGCATCCCTTCCTAACAAGCTGCCAGTGTATCTTTCAGTCAGGCAACATTTAGAACCCCTGGTGCAAAGATTTCACTGTAAGCGTCCTAGGGATACCTCTTAAACACTTGAGGTTATTACAAAGACCCTTCAAATGTTTGAAAATGAGTTGGATTTTAAAAGTTTAAATAAAATGTAATACAACAACAAAAAGAGAGAGAGAGGAAAAAAATAGCTCTTGGCCCAACTGAATGATCTCCTGTCTGTCAGACAGAGGGACTCCCTCTATGTAATATGTGGATATGGTGCCCATCACTGCAGTGTCTTCATTTCAAGATACAGAAATTTAAAAGAAGCAAGAAGTCAACTCCCTAGTGGACTTTATTTGTGCCAGGGAGGGATAGCTCATTGGTTTGAGCATTAGCCTGCTAAACCCACAGTTGTGAGCTCAATCCCTGAGGGGGCCATTTGCCATCTGTGGCAAAAATCTGTCTGGGGATTAGTCCTGCTTTGAGCAGCAGATTGGACTAGATAACCTCCTGAGGTCCCTTAGAACCCTGATATTCTATGATCACTGGGTCTAGCAGCTTAGATATGGTTTGATTTTTATTTTAATTCCCCTGCTCCTTCTTGTAGTTATTTGGTTTCCATTACTGCAGGAAGGTTTGTGGGAAAAGGTGGACTTCACAATAGGTTCTGAAGCCAGTTAGGTTTGGGCTCTTTTAAGTCTCATTCAGAAAGTTCTGCAGACAGGATCCAGCACTGAAGTCACTCTTCTTCCAGCCCCTGAAAGTTTGACCGTGGGCCATGTTGGCTACATTTTCAGTGACGTGTGCAGCTGTCTCTCTGGGTCACAAGTAAGAAGCAGTCTCTGAGATAGCCCAATCTCAGCCCGTCTCAAAGATCAGGACCTTGAAATGAATTCAGCGGCAACTGAGTGCCAGTGAAAACACTCAGCCCCACTGTGATGTATTTTCAGCAGCCTGTCCCAGGCAGGGTGGGCTGACAGATTTTGCATTAGCTAGAATTTCCGCCTGGAATCTTTCTTCCTCCCATAACTAATTATTTGACCTTCATCTGGTCAAAGGTTGACAATGACACAGCAAAGCAGGCACGACTGCTCCATTTGTATAGATCTAAAACAACCTTATTAGAAAAATACACTGGATTTTGGTGCACCAGCTCATAGCAAAGGCAGATTTGATACAAAGAGACTGGCCTGGGTCATATTTCAAACAAATGAACCTGTGATTCTGAAGTTTTGCACTTTAAAATAAGTTATTTATTTATGACTGTTCATTTCCAAACAAAAGTGGTTATGTTCTAATGTGCATGCAGCCAGAAATGCATAGTGTTTACCCAAATGACTGGAGTAAAAGCATTATGGAAACCTTGGAAAGGAAAAAGTGAATAAAAATAAAAAGTGAATAAACAACATCACTTTCAGCAGCTTCTCTGTAAAGCCAGAGTTCCCTATAGATGAGTTAATAGAACATCCTAGATATCAGTAGATGGATATGCTGCCACTATAACATTTAAGGAAAAGCATGTTAGAGATTCAAATGAATGTACATTTCCACCCTATATAAAGTAAGAGAGTAGCTCATTTTTGACAACTTAGATTTTTCTGCTCAAATGCTTGTTTGAAAACGGAGTCTCTCCCCTTTAGAAATCAGTGCATTTACTGAGATCCTTTTGCACATGATGCTTCCAAATAGAAACTAAGGGTGAAATCCTCCTGCCCCTCTTGCTGAAGGCATAAAAACGCAAAGCAGCCGACAGAGACTTTGCAGTCCCCTGTGCACCACAGAACTGAGCTCCTTGCTGGTTCTGGTTCCTGTTTCACATATAATATTGAGGTGGTCATGGGCAGTCAGAGAATGATGGGGTGTGGCTAATAGCCCTGTGAACAGAACAGATCCGGTGACACATTTGGTGTAGTGGGGACCCATCTGCCTCCATTCCCTCCTTTTGACTTAGACGGAGGAGTCCATAACAGTCGTCCCCATGTTGTCGACCTGCTCAAAGCCTGTTTACCTGGGCTGTGTGTGGGACGAGTGGGGGGCGTGAATTTCACCCTAGCTGACGGCTATGAACGGCATATACAATAGCGAAGCAGAGTAATCATTTTAAATTGATCACATTTATCCTTTCAGAGAGTAGGGCAGTGCCCCAGTAGCAGAACCACAACTGCTGCATACATTGAAAATTCCAGTCCCACTCCAGGCACAGAAATGTGGCACAAAATACATCAGGGGCTGAAATGATAAACTGCTTAACTAACATGAACAATGGACACATGTTCTCTGGGATGAGTATTAGGGCCCTGTACACTGGTGAAATCAAGCCGTTCAGCTAATTAAAATGCTTTAAATTTGAGTTTTCTTTCCATTTATGTGGGTTGGTTTGTTTTCATTTTCTTTTTGCCAGCCTTTAAAGTGCACACAGTGCACAAAAACCTCAACTGGTATAGATGAGCATAGCTTCAAAAACTTCAGTGGAGCTACACCACCTTACACTAGTTGAGGATCTGGTCCAGTGCACATGTGTGTGTATTTGCTCTTGGTAGTAACAATCATGTTTGCCTTGGGGACAACAGCAGGTAGATGTTAAAGTTACGGGCACCTAATAAGATGGTCATGCACATTAGAGATTACATTAGATATGCATTAAATATACTGTGATTGGGGCAAGAAGCTTAATGAACTAGTGATATCTTTCAAGATTAGCTATTTTCACAATCAAGATGTCTTTTTTATTTTTTACTGAGGAAAATGTTTTACACAGCTATTAAGTGAAAAATCTGATGGGGACAGGGAGTAGAAAGCTTGTTTGGCTGATACCTGAACTCAAGCTCTGAATCGGTTTGTTGAGGAAGTGCAGAGAATCCTCTTTCAAGATCCCCGACTGATTAGTCTTGCTCACATGCTCTGACTCCAACTGATCACCAGATTTGGGGTCAGGAAGGAATGTTCCCCCAGGTCTGTTTGGCAGGGACCTTAGAGTGGGTTGGCCTCCCTCTGCAGCCTGGAACAGGAGACACCTGCTGGGATTGCCTGGGCAGATCTCATCTAAACAATTCTCTGCCATTGCCAGGGCCCCAGTTACTGGTAGCACCTTAATCTATCCTGTTCTCTCCTGGTTTCACACAGTTGAATCTCACTAGGAATGAAGTGCTTTGGTCTAGCTAAAGTCTTTGGGCTTATTATATAGAGATATCTGGGTGAGAATTAATGGCCGGTGTTATGCAGGAGGTCAAGGAGATGATAGAATGCTCCCTTCTGACCGTAAACTGTATGAACCTTTTTGAGTTACAAGGAAACTGTACTGTAATGTTCTGAACATTCACATGGTGAGAAGCGTTTCTCACGATGTATAAAAAGCGAGACGTGTTTAAAAATAACAATTTGAATTACAGTTGGTCTCTCTGACAGCAAGAATGGGGAGATGTCTGGCTTGGCAGTGTGAGGACCCATTGTCAGAGATGTTAAAAATGCTCCCCAGCTTTATCAATTAAATGCAGAGAGGGACCCTCAGCTTTGGGCTGTCTGAAATCCTGATCCCACTTTTCCAGCTTGAGCCGAACTGTAGTGAATAAAAGAGATCTTATAGCCAACCTTTACACAATAAGGTTTTTTTTTAAAGGAACAAGGGTAGGGCACCGTCTTGACAATTTGGAGACCTGGGTTCTATTCCTAGCTCTGTCATTGACCTGCTGAGTGACCTTGGGTAAGTCATGTGTCCTCTATGTGCCTCGGTTTACCCTTTGTAAAGTACTTTGTGACCTAGGGAATGAAAAGTGCTAGATTGGCACCTGGTATTATTATTATCGGGTCTTAATTTATGGTTAAATCAATTTAATTTGCAGATTCTTTGGCATCTCCCTTTGCGCTGTCACAGAGGTGCCATTTTTCAGCCAGATGGCTGCCATGCAGGAAGCTTAGCCAAGGCATGTCATCTGCAGTTTCAAAACGACAGTTCCCAATTTGTACTGAGCGAGAGGACTGTGTCACTGTGTGGATATGAAGGATGCTGCACTGAGCAAACTGGAGACCACTTTCTTTGAAAGGGTTTTTTATCCTCAATGATCGATTTTCTAAGTCACGGCCTGGATCACCTCTGAACCGCAGCAAAATCCTAATCAATTAATGCTGCTGTGTGTTGCAGCCACCAGCTAAGCCTCATCCAACTGGTGCCAATAATGGGTATTGATCCAGTGGCAAGTGTCAGTTTGTTAGTTCCCTACGTGCCTGATTTGTTTGTTTTGATGCTGTTCAGTGAATGCCTCCTCCTGCTGCTGTGCTGGGAAAGAAAGCCCCAGGCTAATTATTAAGCCTTGTGATTCCCAAGGCTCTAATGCTGATGGGATAATTGAACGGCAATCTCTCAAGTGCGTCAGGGTCTGCGCATGCTCCCACTCAGCTTATTGAGTGGTTGTGTCAGTTAGTTCAGTCAAAAATTGCTTCACAAAGCCATACAGCCCATTTTTTAATTGTGAGCAAGGGCCGCATGTGCTATGTTTCTTCTTGGTTATACAGTCCTAGGGTGAAATCCCGGCCCCACTTAAGTCAATGGCAAAACTCCCATGGATTTCAGTGCGGCCAGGATGTCACCCCAGAGGTTCAAAATCCCACCATGTTCTACAGGAGCAGCATGACTCTGTTTCTTACAGGAACTCAGTGTCATTCAGTGGAATTCTCCCCACAGAGCAGGAAATAGGCTCAAGAAGGGAGGACAGCAAGACTATTAAATGGATGAATAATCTGTGGACTAGGTTTTCCATAGCTCTTACTTGGCCACTCAAGAGAATAAAGGGGAGTAAAGCCTCCCTGCTCTTTACTCCCAATTGCAGCTCCAACTCTGGATGTGGGGATAAGGGGCGAGCAAAGGCTGACCCCCTGATACTCCCTATTGTGAGCAAGTGGGCAGGGAGGGAGAGAGAAGGGTGGAGAGTGGGAGGAGCTTTGGGTCTGCCCCTCCCTCTTCCCACCAGCCAGGCACACAGTAAGGGCTTGCTACACAGGGATGTTATTTTGGAGTAGGTCAAGATGTGCATTCAAAGAACTATAACTATTCCAGGATAAGAGGGTCCACAGAGGGAGTTGTTCTGGAATAGCTAGAGTGGAATAGTTATTTTGGAATATCTATTTCAGTCAATGTAGATAAGCCCTAAGTTGCATCCTGAAAAGAGGAGTGACTAACTGTCCCATATCAGAACAAGGTGGCCTCAGGGGAGGAATTGTGCCTCTCTGAGTCTCAGTTCCATAGGTGCCGACTCTGGGGAAACAATGGTGGGTGCACCCACTGGCAGCCCCCCCATCAGCACCTCCCCCACTTCCCAGTGCCTTCCGCCCACTGGCAGCCCTGCCAATTGGCTCCTCCTCCTCCCTCCCAGCGCCTCCTGCCTGCTGTGTATCAGCTCTTCTACGGCATGCAGGAGGCACTGGGGGAGGGCGGGGAGCGCTGGGGGGGGATGGGGTGGAAAAGGCAGGGCGGGAGCGTAGCAGTGGTGGGAAGAGACAGGGTCAGGGTGTGGCCTTGGGGGAAGGGGAGGGGTGGAGGCGGGGCCTGGGGCAGAACCCAGGGAGGAGCACCCCCTAGCACTTTAGAAAAGTGGGCACCTGTGGTCAGTACTTCTCTGCATCTTCTCTCAGGACAGCGCAGACACATGCTGCCCTTGCTGGATCTAGCCCTATGTGAGGTTTGAAGCATTTCAGGTGTGAGCGGGTACATCTTACAGGGCATCACCATTTTGTGCTTGGCTGTTACATTAGTGTTTAAAATAACAGTGACTGTTTGTATGTTGAATTTCCATCTTATTGTCTATCCAAGGTGCAAGAAGCACTTCTTCAACATGCCTTCGGAACTAGAAACCCAGAGTACAGCAGGCATCAAATACAACCATTAAAATAATGATAAAAAAAACAACCCGCCATATTTCCCCTCGGGAGAAGAAGGGGAGAAATCCACATTGTCAGATGTGAGTCGCATTACTTAGGCACAGATAGCATGGCGAGGGTATGGCATAAAAACCAAAATAGAACAGAATGGCCAGTGATTAAAAACATGTTTTGCACTCATCCGCAGTTGCATTTCTCTGCAAAGTGAAATGAACAACAATGAAAACAAATGAGTTTTCCTTACAGGGTGCAAATAGCAAAGGGTGTTATTTAAAGTGAGGCTGGTTTGATGGCTAAATATATGCAATGTGAGACTTTTCTATCCTCACAAAATGTGCTTGCAGTAGTTCAAGGAACTTAACATTACCCAAAACTGTGTGTGGCAGGGGGTTTGTTCCCTAATTTAAAAGTCTAGCGTACCTCTAATTAAACCTGTTCTGATACCGCTTTTAGGATCCAATGTCCATCCCTCAAGATAAGGGCCCAGTTCATCCTTACCCTGCAGTTCTGATTTGGTAGCATTTCACATCCAGTTTGCACTGGCTAAGTCAGTGGTTCTCAATCTTTTTGGGCTCAGGATCCATTTGGAAACCTTGATAGCCTGTTGCAGCCCAGTAAATAGCCTTAGTGCAAAAAACACGCAGGTACTAAATATTTCTTACCCCCATGTATAATATATACATGAACATAATAAGTAGTAAGTACTTAATAGGTACACTGTGTGTACCATAGCGGTTGCTCCTGCCACTCCTGTCCTGTGGGGCTGGCAGGGCTCAGCTCCCCACTCTAGGCATTGTGACCTCCGGGGGTGCAGCACCCCTTAGATTTGGCTCAGCTCCACCAATGGGGAGCCGGGCAGACCCATTTTGTATGAGTGGTGCACAGCGTCACAGCGCCGCTCACTCAGATTTGGCCTAGCCAGCCCCTCTGTCATCATGGCGGAGGGGCAGCAGGGCCAAACCTGAGTGGCGTTGTGACCTCAGACACCAGATTCCAATGCCGGGAGCGGGGAGCTGACCCAAGCCAGTTCCATGGTACCATTGCTTCAGGAGCTGCCACTGTGGGGTGACTGCTGTGCAAGTATGGGGTGGGTTCTGCACTCCCCCTCAGGGACTCCCACATCCTGGGGGGCAGGACCCAACCTCCTCCCCTCCTGGGCCTCCCACAGGACCCTTTGACACATTCTGGTGACCCAATTTTGGGTCGCGACCCACAGGTTGAGAAAGTGGCCTAAGTGACTCAGCACAACAGAGCACTTGTTTTCACTGCGGTGTTAGCTCAAATTATCTATACTCCACTCCTCTTGATTGAACCTAGCCCAAGTGGGAGCAGCGACGCTACAAAAGTGCACTCAAGCTGTGTCCCCCCTGTATTGCCAGCTGCAGCATCAGCAGCATGCCAGCTTCAGCTCACCCCCTCGGATGGGCCAGCTTGCTTGAGTTTAAAGCCTCACTGAACTCAAACTCAAGATTTTTGTGTGCCCCTGGGAGTTTGGTTAGGGGCAGCACTCAATTTACACCTTGAGCTAACGCTGCGTTCGACACAAGCCTATAGAATTGGGCCCTTCATCTTAAACTGAATTCCCACAAAAGGGTAAACCTTTAATTGTGTTTTAATTTAATCTCTCAGTCTGGGCACTGTGGAATATACAGGAGAAAATTGAAAATAGCTCCGCCTTCCTACTAGCCAGTGGTCGACCTCTCCCAGTTTTTAAATGTTTTAGCAAAGCATGTGATGCATGGGACTGAGATCACAGCCTGTTCTTCAAGCTAGAGGTGTTTTGAAATAGTTAAGTAGAATTTCAGATCTCCATCAAGCATATGACAGACAGGGCCAAATTTCCAACTAGCCTCTCTTGAATACGCTTGCCTGTTTGCAAACCGATCAGCCTCCTTTGCTCCGTCTGGATGCAGAGATGCCTCTCCCTGAGCTCAAGTGGGTGCCGTGCAAATTGGTCATGAATGCAGATTGGAAAGTGGCTTAAAATTTTGGTCCAAGATATCTAATGACTACAGCACAGAGCAAGTAGTAACGCGGTGATGCGGGGGGTGTTGGGCTCCTGTAAATTGCCTGTAGAGTGGCTATTGTGCAGGTCTCCTGGTCGGTCTCCCCCAGTTAGTACCCTTCCTTTTCTTTACAAGGTTACAAGGAGGTACTTAGAGAGTACATTATATGTCTTGAGTGTTGCTGCAGAAATGAGATTAACTCCTTAGAGGTTTTTAAGGCCTGGCTTGACAAAGCCCTGGCTGGGATGATTTAGTTGGTGTTGGTCTTGCTTTGAGCAGGGGATTGGACTAAATGACCTCCTGAAGTCCCTTCCAACCCTGAGATTCTATGACGTGCTTTCCAGCACATGTTCTTAAATTCCCTTTGAAAGGTTTTTTTCAACTCCTTTTCCTGCTAATGACATTTGTTTTGTTATTTTTGATGGAAATCTTCATACCTCTCCCCAGTCAATTTTGTAATAGTTTACAACAAAACTATATGAATATGGTTTATCTGCAGCAAAATTAAAATGTCCCTGGCAGGAGGCCTTTTTTTCTTTGCGTGCTATAATATCTGTGAAGTCAGGATCAATGAAAATTTCCAAAAAAGGCTATTATTTACAGCTTCTTTCAAGCAACCAGCAGACTAAGCCACAGAAAGCTTCTTTTCCTCCTAAATCCAGCATGAAAGATTGTTCGTGAAGCATTCCTATTCTGGAGATTAACTAATTGCACAGTAATCAATCATTTTTATTGCATAGTCACATATAGTGATTTCTTCCCTCCATGCAAATGGAGCAATGTTTTAAAGGCAAAACACTGCTCTGGGTACAGGAGGATTAAGCAGAATTTATTGGAGAGCAATTAAAATACTGGTTAGAATAATTTGTTTTTAAGACTGAATTTCACATCAAAGTAAAGATATCTAAAGAGTACACCGGCCTGAAGAACAATGAAGCCATCATTTCCAGCCAGCCATTATGCATCCCAAGAGTTTATATTAATACAGTGAGCTCAGAAGTCATAAAGATTTACAGGGGAGCGAATAGAGTGAAGCAGCCTCAAGCCGGAGTTTGAAATATGGGTGCAGTTGCTGCATTAGGAAAGACGCGCCGGGAATACTGCACAGAAGTTTGCTTTTGGTGCTTGCGGCTTTAGCTTTCTTTAATTTCTGCCCATAAAGGCCAAGTCCTACCTGTTTGTGTAAAAAGCTGAGTCAGAAAGATGAGCAGAGCGACTGCCCTGTGCCTTCTGCTGGCAGAGGAACCCAGCCAGTGCGGGATTCTAAATGACTGGCCAATTCAGGGCCTGATCCATCCCGTGTGGGAAGACTTCCATTGATTTTAATGGAAGTTGGATCAGACCCTTAATGTGCTGCCGCGTTCTTTGCTGCTGCTTTGCTGTTGTCACAAATTGTTTGGTTGTCCTTCTGCTGGCTACATCTGCTCTTTTTGGTTTGGTTTGGTTTGGTTTAGCTGTTCTCATCCCTCCACCCCTTAACCGTAGCCCCTGATCTGTTCACGTTTGTGGCTGCAGAGATCCACTCACTTGGCATTTGATTTAGGTCTGTAGTGTAGACCTGGACTTAGTGTGGGCAGATCACTTAGTGTTTGTCTACACAGGGACACTCAAGAAAGTTAATCTGAATTAACTAAAAGTGAGAATTTAAAGAGGATTAGCCCTGGTCCACACTACAAACCTATGTTGATATAACTACCTTGCTCAGGGGGCTGGAAAATCCACACCCCAGAGTGACACAGTGATACCAACCAAATTCCCAGTGTAGACAGTGCTCAGGTAGCTACCACCTCTTGGGGAAGTGGAGTACCTGTGCCAAGGGGAGAATCCCTCCCGTCCATGTAGGTAGCATCTTCACTAAGTGCAACAGCAACACAGCTGCTTTGGTGCATCTGCACTGCTGCAGCACTTTAAGTGTAGACAAGCCCTTGGTTGACTTCATTTACTCCTGTGTGCATATTCTTATTCAGAATTAAAGTGACCTGAATTCAATTTAGTTTAATTCACTTCTAGAGAGTGAATTAAACTAAGGGCAAGTCTATACTGCCAAATTGCATCAACCTAAGTTACATTAACTTACAGCCACCACACTGCTTTTGGATGTCCACACTACACTGCTTGTGTCGGCGGATGCATGTTCTCACCAGGAGCGCTTGCATCAATTTAATTGTCAGTGTGGGGCATTGTGGGATGGCTTCTGAAAGGCAGCAACCATTGATGTAAGCAACGCAGTGTCTACACTGACACTGCATTGACCTAACTACATCAACATAAGTGCTACGCCTCTCACGGAGGTGGAGTTATTAAATCAGTGTAGTGAGCGAGTTACATTGGTGGGAGCACCATTGTAATGTAGACACTTACAGAGTTAGGTAGTGTAGTGTAGACCAAGATAAATCAGATTAAGGCCACTTTAATGCTGAATAAATGTCCACACAGAGGTTTCATTCAGTTTAGTTAATCCACTTTAAACGATAATTTGGATTAACTTTTGTGAGTATCCCCATGCGGACAAGCCCTTGGTTTCTCAGTGCCGCCGTTTCCCATTTGTAAAATGGGGATAATTGCACTTCCATACCTGGGGATCAATACTTCAGGCTGAGCCACTCAGCTTCTACGGTGATGGGAACTCAATAAGAACCGTAGCTAGAGAAACATTGCCGTTTATTTTCAGAACAGGATTTTCAAAAGTGACCGGTGATTTTGGTTGCCCAGCTTGAGCCAGCCATTTCATGGCCATATGCCCTGTGTGCTCCCTCTTCATTGGGAAGCCCATGAGCGTCACAGTGAACAAATAAAAAAGTGTAAGCAGCTGGCATTGATTCAAGCTTTCCCCGAGACTAGAGTTAAGGAGGTGCTGGAATGTGTTGTGAACAAGATCACTGAGCCTGGCTCACCAGACAAATTCCACTTTAGGTGGCATCTGGCCTCCACAGCTGGGTGCTCAATGCTTTTGAAATATTAGTCCCCTTAAGGTGTCTCAGGCTGGTCACCCAAAAACGAAGGCACTTCAGAAAATCTTGATCCAGCCAGCCAGCCAAGATCCAATGGCTGGAAGTTGAAGGAAGACAAATCGAGATGGGAAATAAGATGCAAATGATTAACAGTGAGGGTAATTAATCATCACAACAATATATTAAGGGGTTGTGGTAGATTCTCCCTCACTGGCAATTTTTAAATCAAGATTGGAAGTTTTCCTAAAAGAGATGTTCTAGTTCTAACAGGAATCAGTTCAGGGAAGTCATCTGGCCTATGTAATACAGGTGACCAGATTAGATCACAGTAGTCCCTTCTGGCTCAGAATCTATGAGAATATCTATCTATTTTGCCACTGGACTTGTTACCATGAAAATTGAGTGCCATATCCAACACGTGTATTTCCACACATTTCATTTGACTAGGTGGAACCATGTATTATATTCCATAAAAACAACAATACGACATCCTAGCAATAGGAAGATATCACCTGGCATGAAATACATGTCTTCTTTAAAGCTTATTGTAATCCATCCTTCCACTCACTGGCCTTTGAAAATACTTTTGATAGTGGTGGTACTCCAACCTCTGAGGATGGAGGGAATAGCTATTTGCAAGGCATGTTCAAACAAGGGGAAGGACAAGGGTTACATTGCAAAGCGATGGACAAGGGTACCAGTTCATAGGTAGGGCAGAATGTCTGGAGAATGGATAGAAAAGGGAGAGCCTCTGCATGTCCCAGGCTTTAACTAGTTTTCTCATCCTTCCTTCCTGCCTCAGACTTCAAGGTTTGTCTTTAGGTTTGGTTACACTGCACTCTACCTGCTGGGAATGGCTCTGTATCAAATGTAACTATTGCTCAGTGTTGGTCACAGCTGGTAGAGTCTCTGTTTGGAATTGGCCCAGTATTGGGTTGGATTAACATTCAGACTGGATTACCTTTCATTACACGAGAGGATGAAAGACAGATCAGGGTTTAGATAAGCATGGAGAATCTCAGGTTACTGCTATCTGTACTGCTCCTGCCTTGTAGATAAACAAAACTCTTCAGTTTTGAGGGCTGACAGTCAGTTAACCTTTACTTAACCTTCACTAGCGCAATAGTCAACCTCTCCCCCCATGTGCAACCCCCAAATAACCCTTCAGAATAAATACATCAAAGGGAAGGAAAGCAGCAGCCCCGTCTCACAACACAGCTTTGTGTCACAGAGCACATGGTCACAGTCCCTTGCGTAAAGGAAATGAATTCTGACACTGAATTCCCATCACATTAAGAGGTTTAGCACTTGCTGTGAACAAGGAGAATGTTTCCTTACCTCGGGAGAAGCGCTGTACATAGACATTAATTTAGTTTCTTTCAACTAAGTTCCTCTGGGGTCTGCTTCTGTTTCCAGTGCTTGGCTTTGGAAATGTCTGTGTGTAACCTCTCTTAGAAGGTGTTGGGGGAAGAAGAACTAGCTTTACTGGTTTAAGTGTTTAAAATAAGCATGTCACCATTTCCCAAGGAAATTTCAGCTCTCGTGGTCTATGTATTATTCTGATTTTTTAATATTTCTATAACAGGAACATCTAGCAGCCCCATTGTGCTAGGCACTGTATTCACTTACAGAGGGATAGACAGTTTCTACCCTGACGAGCTTGCCATCTACATGAGCAAGAGGGGCAAAGATAGGATGGGAATGAGAGGGTGAAATGGTTTGCCCAAGGTCACATGATAGTTCGGTGGCAAAGTTGGGAATAGGACCCAGGTCTCCTGACTCCCCATCCAGTGCCTTATCAATTGCCTGCAGTGAGACTCGAGGCTCAGCCAACAGGTACATTTCAGGACCAAGTTTTAGAAGAGGCAGAGGTATGTGTGTACATGCATCCACTTTTTCATGCGCAAAGGCAGGATTTTTCTTGCATAGAGGTGTCACGCCAATGCTAATCTTGCTATGACTAGAATGAAAGAGCCTAGATATTTGGGGGGATCACTACATCAAGAAGGTGCGAATTAGCTTGCCACCTACACTGTGCACCCTGGACATGCCATAACTGTGATGATCTCGGTCTTTCCTCCCACATACACTGTGTATGTCAGAAATGTGCTAAGCCAGGTCCTCGGGTGATATAAACCGTCATAACTCCATTGAAATCTATGTAGCTATGCCAGTTTACATCTGCTGAGGATATGGCCTGCAGTTCTGTATTCAAGACCTATCCGTATTAAACACATTGCCTAGAAATAACAATATATAGTTCCCAAAATGTACATGGTCTGGGCTGGGAGATGAACTGTGCTGAACGGTCCCTGCGGGATCGGCGGGTAGTGATCAATCTATCGGGGATCGATCCCCAAACACGCTCCCCGTCGACTCCGGAACTCCACCAGGGCGAGAGGCAGAAGCGGAGTCGATGGGGGAGCGGCTACCGTCGATCCCACGCTGCGAGGACGCGAAGTAAGTGATTCTACGTCGATCTAAACTATGTCAACTTCAGCTACACTATTCTCATAGCTGAAGTTGTGTATCTTAGATCAATCCCCTCCCCAGTATAGACCAGGCCTTACATTCCAAAGGTATAAATAGGTACAAACAAAAGAGAGCTGAAACATGCTATTTGGTTCTAGATGCACATTCTTTGCATTCACATGCACTGTATACATCAGAATCATGCTGCAATATTTTAGACACACGTCACACAAACACAAGGCTTGCCAGAAACACGCTCTTCTCTTCTAGGTACATATAACACACAGTCTGCACGAGTCAGGAACGTTATTCTTTACTAAATGCATGTTGCATGCTCACACACAGTCTGATCATAGCCGGGATAAGCTATTCTGCTCTGGGGGCCCATGACATCTACATACACACATTCCATATGTCAGAAGTATGCTATTGTATCCTAGATCTGTTGCACTTACACTGACCATAGAGAGGGCAAGGAGCTCCCCTTATATCTCCCCCAGAGCTGTCCAGAATCTTGATGAGCAAAGCCTTCTTCCCAGCTGGTGCTGGTTTCCCTTCTAGATCCCTGAAAGGGACTGGGTGAAGGTGGATCTATGGACTGTGCCTCCTTTGTTGGGTGGAAGCAGAATGGGAAGCGCAGTGAGTGCTTACTGCTCTGGAGCATGGAGCTTTGTGGGTATTCTGTCTGACTTCTGCAGAACTCCCTCCTAGGAACTCCAGCCACAACCTCTTCCTCCTACTCGTGGAGCCCAGCTCAGAATCTTGCCCTACATTAGCAAGTTAGAGGTATTTCCTTCCTCAGTACAATTAAGATCTGATGAAAATTGTGTGCATAGTCATCAGTTTATTCCCGGTTACAGCCGTCACATTTCCACTAGGAAAAAGGGATCCAGTCTGGGGAATCTGTTTATTGATCCTCACAACACCCCTGTGAGGTAGGGAAGTGCAATTTATTATCCCAACTTTTCAGATGAGGAACTGAGGCACCAAGAGACTAATCAGTGGGAATTAGGTGCCCAAATACTTTTAACAATCTTGCTCTCGGTCACACAGGAAGATTGTGGTAGGGAATTGAACTCAGGTCTCCTGAATCCTGAGCTAGCACCCTAACCCCTGGACCATCTTTCCTCTAAAGACCTGAAAGCTACTAAAGATGGCCTACTAAAGTCTGCCACCCACCCAAACATTGGCTGAATTGCTTTGTCACTCATATGTCACATGTCATACCTTACCAGGCTGAAGCAGCTCATCTCTGAAGCATGAATGACTTTGGTTCACCAAACATTGTACTAACCAGGGGTTCAGAGACTGTGGTGAAGGTCACCTAGAAGGACAGAACCCAAATTCACATGTCTGAGTGTTGCCCATATCTAATATCCATGTGGATAAGGTATTCTTGCAAGATGCCTCCCGCATATTAAGTAGAGAAGAGCATTAATTTTCTGGAGCTTCGAAGGGTCCACTTGGGGAGGGTAAGGTACAGACTCTGTTAAATCAGCAGGTAGTTGATCTTTTGGGTGTAGAATGTGCAGTCATGTTGAATTCTGTTCTGTGTTTAAAGTTAACCAATGGTCAGGACCCTTTTGTACTTGGGATGGAAGATAAAAGGAGAATTAAAAAATCCAAGTAGAATGAGAACAGGGTGTGTTTAGTGTTGGGTGAATTGTGAGTGTTTGGTCCTGGGGGGAGGAAGAGAAATCAATCTCAGTTAAAAACAGGACCATAGTCAATATTGTTTGTGTTCTGTTAGTAATGGGTGATGAAGAGAAAGACGTCACTTTCCTCCAATTCATTCTTGTCACTAATCTACCTTTGCAGGCTGCGTGGGGGAAGTTCTAACAGTTCGTTCCTATGACTCCAGGTTGTCCCTGTGCAGTAATACCCAGTAGAAGCGGCACCCTGTAATGCACTGCACATAGAGTGAGCCCAAAAAACTCTTTCCTTTGGCAGGGATGGGAGAGCCCTTCCTTGTGTAGCTGTGCCAGGGCTCCTGCTGTATCAGTCCTTGGGAGCTTGGGGATTGCTCACTACTGCAGAGCAAGATGCTGAAGAGGATCAGAGAGGGGCAGGATGGGAAAATGGGGTTGTGATTTCATCTTGCCCTTACACAAACCACACAGCAGGGCTAGCCCACCTGTGAGAACAGTGGATGACGCAGCTTGCTCATCTTCCATGTTCACAGAGGAGCTCTTCTGGAATTATGTTTCTAGATAGTGGTAATATAGAGTACCACCAAACACTGATTTAATGGTATATTCCTTTAGTAAATCCAAAGGCCAAATGATATCTATGCAGTTGCTCTTAATACATCTAAACCCCTAAGTAATAAGCAGTTAATACAGCCATACAGTAACAACCATTCCTAAGTATTTGATCAAGAGACTTTCAAAAAGATCCACCCTAGGGGCAACCCACTTATCCTGGCTGGCTCCAGTATGATCAGGTAGGATGTGATAACTATCTTTAGCAAGCCTGACTTTCATACAGTATAATAAACAAGTGATGTTATATTGACCATTATTATCTTAGGTGAAAGCCAGGTTTTGGACAGTTCATGGTTGCCCCCTTTCTTGGCTGTTGGTCCTCTTCCTTTTAGATTATTTTAAATGTATGGATGGCTACACCTGGTATTTTATCGTCTCACATAGATCCAAATTTGAAAATAAGACTGGCCTGTCAAGGTTACTATACATTTATTACACCACAACACAACTTTCCTTTGTCTGTTAAAACCAGTTTTGATAATTAGAGGCCCTTCGTTTTTTTTATCAGCCATATTTTAAGCTTAGCATGCTCTCCAGACTTGTCTTGCTAGCTGTTACAGTTTTTTTAATTTTTGAACCTATGTTTTTGGTAAGGACTTATTACACTTGCTTAGCTGCCTGCATTTGTACACAAGCTAATAAGCAGATCTATTTTCTTACCCGAGCTAAACTAACCTTAACCCTTTTTATTCTAAAATCCTCCTACAAGCCCAGAGAGGGACTATGTCTGCTCAAGACGTCGTCTCCACAGTCCTCCTCCAGGGACCTGCCCGTACACAAAGCAGTGGCATAACTGTTACAGTCTAGCAGGGATGGGGAAGGAAACCTTTGTCATCTTTGTGAGCCATTTGAATACCTTACCAGTCAGCCATTGGCCTTGGTACACCACCTGTGCACGTTCAGTGGTCAGTGGTCAGAGAAATGTGCATATGTTCTGCCTAAGTAGATCTCCCTTGGAAAAAACAACAAACCCTCTATATTTTCATTTAGAGACTGGGGCTTCAATTAAATGTAATTAATTCCCTCTTTAATCAAAGGCAGCTTCTATTAAATGTATTTTCTGTCCCCTGTGGCTTGCTTGATAGAGGTGTGACTACTGCAAGAGGGCAGGCACTAATCAAGGGCAGCTTCTAAATGAAGATATGAATGTATTAAATCTAGGTCAAATGAAAGCTTCTTCCATGAGTCCATGCCTTTTAAACTGGGCTTATAATAAACATGTTAATTTTCTACGTTATTATAAGCAGCTGCATCTTCTAGCAGCACACAAGAATATATTTACTCTATTTGAAAGGTTTCTGTGAGGAAGCCGTGGGAGCTTTGATGTCCATGTTGCTTTCAGATTATCTTAGTGAGCTAAATTCCTCCCTACTGTAACTCCATTCAAGCCAATGCAATTGGCCTTACATCTTAAGATGGGTTCATTTTACGTGAGGCTTGAAAAGAAATATGTGTTTGCATATACAGGCAGATCTTGGAAGTATATATTTTAAAATACTTAATTACCTCTACGTATTACTATGATTTATTATTATGGCCACTGGCGGTGCTGTGATCACTCCCTGTCATGCCGCCTTGTCTCACTGTTTTCTTGTATTCCCCTGTCTCTCTGTCTGTATCCATCTGCCTTGTCTTATGTTTAGATTGCAAGCTCTTTGGGAGCAAGGACTGTCTTCTAATTCTGTGTTTGTTCAGCACCCAGCACACTAGGGTCCTGGTCCAAGATACTCAATATAAATAATCATAACCATACAAGACTGAGTTTTACTTTGTGAAAAAGTGGAATCAACTGTGCACCCAAAATCTGTTTTAAAGTGGACGTGCGGAGCCATTTGATCAAAGTGTGGGCCCCACTAATCATTCACACCACAGACTATGGTACAAGGGAGTTTTCCCATCCTGCCTTGCAATCACTCATTCCAAAAAAGAAAGAAACCCAAGCTAGCAAAATGGGACTGAGGCATTTTAATAAAAAGCTTTGGGCTCTGATCAATGGTCACCCTTTGGAATGTTTTGTGTAGCAAGCTGGTTTGTAACATTACCCTGGCTCGTTCAGTTCAACGCCTTTGGGTAGCACATGCCTTTCAATCACCTTGCATAAGCAAATGCAATAAATTTCATCCATCCCATCCTTCACTCCCGTTCTGCCAGTCTGTGACTAAATCTGTTCAGATGTGCCCCGTTTTGTGTCTATGACTCTCTTTCTGTGACTAGGTCTGTTCCTTGAGTGTCCTGTTTTCTTGCTACTGATTCACAACAGTTCTTCTGACCTCACTGATGACATCCTGGATTCTTTCTTAGCTTAGGCCACCTTCATTTGCCTCCCACTTTCTCCTGCGATTCCTCACTATCCGTCTATCCACATTCTAGTTCTTATGCATCTTCTGTTTAGCTCTGTTTATAGAAATCCTGTTTTCTCCTAAGACACCAAACAAAGACCAGTTTATCAGGTCATTGTATGGTTTAGTTCCAGACCAATTCCTGAGCTTCAGCCTTGGGCTCATTCTGCCAGAGAACTTTGTGGTATGATCAATGCTTCGTTTTTGCCAGGGGTTGCCATGGCTGTGCTCCGGCACCTCTGGGTTTGCTGTCTCCATTACGAAAGTAAAAAAATTGCTTGAGCTCTGGCACTTAATTGCTTGAGCCCAGGCACCTCTATCATTACAAATTAAGCACTAGGTATGATATTGTAATAAACTGCATTACATTAGTCTTTAAAAAAACCCTCACTTTTGAATTACTTGACACATCCAAACTGAGGACACTGCAATCTGTGTGACCCTATGTTCCTGTCTCTGTTACCCTCATTCTCCCATGCGTCTTCCCTTATTGGTTTGTTTGATTATTTTGTTCCACCCACTTGTCTTAAATTAGACTGGAAGCTGTTCAGGGCATGGACTTTTCTGATCAGGACTATGCCGTTTCTACATCTTCGAGTTACATTAGCCATAGTTTGGTGTTCAAAATCCATTGTCTTCTCACCGTGTTTTGGGTTTATCCCTCACAGATTATTTTCCGAAAAATCAGCGATGTCAAGAAGGAAGAAGAGGAGCGCCTGCGCCAGAAGAATGAAGTGACCCTGAGCATCCCTGTGGACCACCCCGTGAGGAAGCTCTTTCAGAAGTTCAAGCAGCAGAAGGAGATGCGGAATCAAGGCACAACACACATCGACCCAGAGAGGAACCAGCTTCAAGTGGAGAGCCGTACCATGCAGAATGGGGCCTCTATCACTGGCACAAGTGTGGTCACTGTGTCTCAGATCACACCCATTCAAACATCCCTGGCTTACGTGAAAACCAATGAGACAATCAAGCAGAACAACAGGGATGCAATGGAGCTTAAGCCAAATGGCAACCCTGAAAAATGTCTCAAAGTTAACAGTCCCATCAGGATGAAAAATGGGAATGGGAAAGGGTGGCTTCGACTTAAGAACAATATGGGAGCCCCAGAGGAGAAAAAGGAAGACTGGAATAATGTCACAAAGGCTGAGTCAATGGGGCTATTGTCCGACGACCCCAAGTGCAATGACTCAGAGAACAGTGTAACTAAAAATCCGTTGAGGAAAACAGACTCTTGTGACAGTGGAATAACAAAAAGTGACCTTCGTTTGGATAAAGCTGGTGAGACTCGCAGCCCCCTGGAACACAGCCCTATCCAAGCTGATGCAAAACACCCCTTTTACCCCATTCCTGAGCAGGCCTTACAAACCACACTACAGGAAGTCAAACATGAACTCAAAGAGGATATCCAGTTGCTAAGCAGCAGGATGACTGCCCTTGAGAAACAGGTGGCAGAGATTTTAAAAATATTGTCCGAAAAGAACGTGTCCCAGACCTCTTCCCCCAAGTCCCATTTATCACCCCAGTTGCCCCCCCAAATACCTTGTCAAGATATTTTTAGTGTTTCAAGGCCTGCATCACCTGAATCAGAAAAAGATGAAATCCACTTTTAACATATACCTATGTGTATATATGTATACAGTATATATGCAATTGTGTATATGTGCCTGTATACATATATATATATATGTGTGTGTGTATACAGTAAATATATATACATATATATTTTCACTTGCATCCAATATGACTTGAACACAACAAGGATTTTGATATGTAAATATTGCATGTCCAGCTGGATTCTGGCCTGCCAAAGAAAACAATTATTAACGTAGATATTGCTTGTATAATATGCAGTTGACTGCATGCACACTTTACATTTATTTATAATCTCTATTATGTAATAAAAGGATTAATTTTGTTTAACAAAGGCAATGTTACTATTTAAAGAATCAGGGTCCAACCTGCCAGTATTGCCATGACAGTTTTGATCTCAGGCTGGGTGAACTAAGCGTTTCTTTCCTCACTGTCCTCTCTGCCGAGTTAAACGGTAGATTAACATGAGGCCGAAGACATGCTCAGTCTTCTGTTAGAATCACTTCCTGGTATTGTTCCATTGTGTTATAATGTATATCTAGTGGTAGATTTATGTTTCCCATAAAGGAAGTGGCGGTGTCAGCTGAATTTAAAGGGACAGTAGGCTATGGTCTTAAATGTTGGAGATTATCACTAGGGGTGTTCTGCATGCAATGCATTTTATCTCAGCTGCCCTTCTCCTCTTAACATTGTACGTAAGAAACAATAATAATGAATGATTATGTACAAAATAGCAAAACAAAACATCTCACACACGCCCTGTATTTCTTTTTGCATGTGGGAGGGCAGAAACTATTACTTGAAAGCCTCCTTTTAGCAACACACTTCATACCGAACTGTTAGAATAACCTTATGTCGATTTTTGTAGCAACACTTAGCTACAGCGTCTGAGTCTGTCAGGGTATGTGTACACTGCAATTAGACACCTGCGGCTGGCCCGTGCCAGCTGACTCAGGCTCACGGGGTGCAGGCTAAGGGGCTGTTTAATTGCAGTGTAGAGCTTTAGGTTTGGGCTGCAGCCCGAGCTCTGAGACCTCCCACCTCACAGGGTCCTAACGCCCAGGCTGCAGTCTGAGCCCAGACATCTACACTGCAATTAAACAGCCCCTTAGCCCGAGCTCCATGAGCCAGAGTCAGCTGGCACGGGTCAGCCACGGGTGTCTAACTGCAGTGTCGGCACAACCTCAGTGTCCTTGTTAGAAACTCCATTTTTTCAAGGGTTGATGGCAGCTCCCAAAAAATGGCTCCTGGCTGAGACATCACACAAAAGGTCTCAGTGAGGGAGAGGGAAATACAGGCTCAGCTCACTGGGAGGTTGTAGCAAGTAGTGTCCAAAGCCTGACATTAAACGGTTGCATTAATTTTCCCCCCTTTTTAAAAGGACGTTTGTAACTCTAAAATTGCCAGTTCGGGGGGAGAAAAGATCCGTCTGCGTATTCACTAAGGGTGACATTCACTTCACCCACATCGAGCCCGGGTAATAGGACTGTGGGAGGAGGAGACGCGGGAAAGCTGGGGAGATGAAATCCAACCCCATCTGGGGACTGGTACAAATGCTATTGAACTCAGTGGGATTCTTAACCTGGACTTTGGATCAGGCTGAAGGTGCAGGACTGCAGCCCCTGCACAGTCAGTTGTACAATGAATGGGGTCATTCGCTCCTACAACCCCTTACCAGAGCCCAGCAGCGCCCTCCGTGCTGGCTGGTGAGCAACACACTGAGAGCCCACATGCAGTGTGTGTGATTGCTTAGCTTACAGCATCACATTCATGCATTGCCAACGCGTGACATTATGAAGGGCGCTTACGCCGGCACTCTCCACCGTGGGTGAACTTTACTCAGCTTGCTACAGGATTTTGAAAAGATGCATCTCCCACGCTAGCGAGACTTTAAAATCTGCTTGGGCCTGATCCACTGCGGTCTGAAATTGGCACAGGTCCATTGACTTTAATGGAGCCACACCAATTTACACCAGCTGCGGATCAGGGCAAATACTGCTTGTGCAGGTGCTTTTTTCAACAAAAGTGCCCATAGGAGTTTTAGAACATGCATAGTTGCTGACCTAGACTAACACAATGGACCATAATGACTCTAACGGAGGAGTTCAGTAATGCGCTTTTATGGCCTCCTGTGTCATAATCCCACTTTCTAAAAAGTGCCTATAGCAAATACAAATTTGCACAAAAAGCTTTCACAATCAGTCAGGTAAAATAGATCAATTTTCATAATTAGTATGCATCCTTACCAATTAGGCTATCAGAGCCATTGCTTTTCATCTGGTATCTAAAAAAAACTAAAACCCAAAACAGTTCCCCTGTGCAAACTGAATCATTTACAGCAGTGGAAGGGTGAACTTGCCTCTTAATATCAAATTGAAATACGTAATTCCACAAAAGACTATACCAAAGCCAAAGACGTCATTGCGGCTGTTGTGTCAATTCTCAGAGGCTTTTAGGACACAATTTTCTTTCTTTTCTTTTTTCCCCTTATGCCCCACCCTTCAGGAAAGTTACAAAGTGTGTGGATGTGGGAGGGGGAGACTCCACTTCAACAACAATTGTGGACAATTATTTTCAAAGCCTGGTGCCTAAGCGGCCCACTCACTTTGCTCAAAGTTACATACTTCCTTTTTGTGGCTGCATTTTTGCACCTGCTATTCTACTGCAGGTACAAATCAGGTAGCTGGAGATACATGGGGCAACCACAACTCATTTTGTGGATACAAGTTGCACTTGGAGAAAGGGAGGCCAGACTTAGGGATTTACGCCCTTATGTGTCCACAGAGGTGTGGGGGCTACATATGCAGCATGTGTTTTGTGGGTACATCTTAAGTGCCAAGCTTTACAGATTTAAGGATATCACTTTAATCTCTGGTTAAAGCTGATACACAGCAATTAATTAATTTTCCTGGGTCCCTCTCCAATGTGCCTAGCTGTTGCACATGTTACAGGAATGTGGTTGATAGTAGCAATCTTGCCAGGTGTTATAGTCTCTGCAGCTCCCCTCTCCTTTGCAGTGGAACCAATGTGGTTTTGCTGCACAGGCCTGAATGGCAATTCTGGGAGCCAGGCCCCCTGCACGTTGTGGTGCACAACTCAGCTGCGGCTCCCTGCACTTCAGCACAGAGGGTAAGGTTGGGAGAGGAATGCACTTGGGGTAGATCCAGGTGAGCTGTGACTATGCCCATCACCGGCCACTTCCACGGAGGGCTAAGGCACCCTCATTGGGTGTAAAGGCTATTTGCCCGAAAAGGAGGATTCTTGCCCTTCCATACCCCCTGAGCCTCCCAGTGAATAGCCTAATTACTCAGACTGTACAGGGGACAGGACTTTGACCCATGTGCGCAGAACTCTTGTTTCATATTAACAGGAAATTACATGAATGAAACAGGAGGGGAATATGCCTCTGTGTTATTCTGCAGGATATAACAGGATGTGTTAGGAAGCTTTAGCCTTAACTGTGAATTTCTTTGCCTTTGTGGGGGATTTAGTTCTTTCTCTGTAACGAACATTAACCAGAACTGCATGGCATGTAAGAGGAATTTTTTTACACTCTTAAATTAGCTGTAACTTAATGCGGCTTTTCAATGAGAGAACATGTAACTAAACTAATCTGACCTTGAAAAAATTTTGAGATAACTGTATCGATTACAGTTCAGGTACAACTATACTGGTTAAAAATGCATACTGGCTAAAAGCTATGCATACTATAAACTAGTAAGTTCATGGAACATACAAGGTTTTTCCAGGTTCGGTGTCAATTCTTGTGCCTGTGCTCTGATATTCATAGGTGCTGGAACTAGGGGTGCGGGGGGCTGCTGCCACGTCCCCTGGCTTGAAGTGGTTTCCATCATATAGAGGGTTTACAGTTTGGTGCAATGGTTCTTAGCACCCCCACTATACAAATTGTTCCAGCACCCCGATGGTATTCCTATATCATCACAAAGATCCACTGAATCAATTCATATCTATATGAGGCAATACATACAGAGCCAAATTTTCAAGGAGTGCAATGGCTGTTTGTACAGTAACTGGGGCATGCAAATTGGATACTCATTGGCAGTTCTCACTGGCAGCACAAAGGTGTGTTTGCAGGCACATTTTGCAGGTGCAACCTTTGTGGTTACCATTTGGAAAATTTGGCCCATACATTGTTGACTATAAATGAACAATGCATTACATGTTGTTTCATGAAGTAGCTACCTACAGGATCATTTATCTTGTTTTCCAGTTCCCTTGTTCCTTTGTTTGCATGATGTGGCTGACGGTGATGTTGAATGGTGTATACTCTTTTCATTAAGGAAGCATGAGTTTGGTGAACCCTGTAAATATCACTCTGATTTTCCAAGCACAGCAATACAGTGATCTAATGATCCAAATCAAACTTGACTAACAGTGAAACCTACTTTAATAAGTGCAATAATTAAACAAACAAAAAATTCTCTGATGCCTGAATCAGCACTCTAGTAGACATATAGGGAGCATTCAGTTGCATGCGTTAAGATTATTTCTGAGATATGTGTAAAAGTACAAATGCTCCTGCTGCATAATAATAACAGTGATAATTCTTAGCACTTATGTAGCGCTTTATGTGTTCAAAGCGCTTTACAAACACATAAATGGATTTTATTTTCTGGACAAGACACTAGTGAGGGGGAAAAAGTGTATATAAAATCAAACACTTTCCAACACAAATGAAACACCTTAAATCATATTTTGCATAATATTATAGACATAATTTGAGCAAAGCTGTAGAATTACATCAAGCTCAAAAACTCTGAGTAATTAAACCATGGAAGCCTAAGTAGCTAAGTATTGCCTGACTCTTCTAATTTCTGATTTGTAAAAGTTTTCTTTCTTTACAGAGGGCTGGGGATTAGGGTATAACTGATTTACTTGTGTGGCAAAAATAAGCTTTCACTATGTTTTCTTCCTGTTAGCACAGCAAAGCTAACACATCTGTAAGAGTTGGAGCCTATTCTCATTGAAGTCAATGGCAAACCTCCCATTGGCATCAATGAGAAAGAATCATCTCCTGAATGAGCGTGTTGGAGCGAAATTCCAATTGCAGATCCAAATTCATCCCTCAGTTCCAACTTCATTGAAAGCAACAGGTCTGAACTGTAGGTTGATTTTGGCCTACAAAAGTCTTTACTCTGGTGAAAATGCATGAGGCCGAAAGAATACAGATAATGTTCAGATCCCAGGCTGAGTTTGCAGAGCTGGCAGCTGGAAAAAACCATTTCATTGTTTGTAAACCGAGCACAGTTGAACTAGAAATCATCAAATCAGCATAAATATGGAGCCTCACATTTAAAGCTGGTTGGAAAACAGATTTTCTGTCCTCTGAAAAATTTTGGAGATTTTGAACAAAGGAATCGGGATAAAAAGCCAAAAATTTGAAATTTTTGGCAAAGTGTGGGTTAATTGAAATGTCTTGTTTGGATAAAGTCATTTGAAATGAAAAATTGAAACTTTCTATTCAAAAAGTACTGAAAAGGGGGATCTTTCAACATTTTTTAAATGGTTTTTCCAGTTTTTTTCCTAAGCGAAATGTTATAAAAATAGATAGGATTTCACACACAAAAATGTCCTTTGTTGAAACAGTGTTTTCCATAAGAAAACTGTTTAAAGCAAAAAAATTGGATCAGTAATGCCAACCAGGCCATTTTACAATTGGTTTTCAGTGCAGAACCACACTTAATCTCTTGAATAAATAAATACTCCGCTATGAGCCCCTTCTATAGTGCTTCAGAATCCTGATGCCAGGATACTTTTAATAGAGTATTTGAGAAATGGGGGTGCTGGGCTCCTTATATAAAGACCCACATCTGCAAGGTAATGAGCTCCCCATCTCCCATTCACTTCAGTGTGAGCAGAGAGTGCTCTGTACCTTTGAGGACTGGAAAGAGGTAGATTGTATTTTTCTTGTCTTTTCTAAAACTATCCCGAAATCTTTACTCTTTGGGAGTTCAGGGCAGGGAGCAGAGCATTTGTCTATGTAATTCTGACCGACTGGCCCTGGCCCTTTACCTGCATCTATGCAGAGCACACTGACTTTAGTGGGGGTGAAGGGTCTGTAGAAGCTTACCCAATGGGAGGATTAGGGGCCTGGATTTCCACATAGGATCATAGAAGATTAGGGTTGGAAGAGACCTCAGGAGGTCATCTAGTCCAACCCCCTGCTCAAAGCAGGACCAACCACAACTAAATCATATGCATGCAGATAACATTGTTCTAGGTAGTTTTGACATTTATTTTTTGATGCAAGTAACAAACGAGATCTCTAATTTCCAGATTGTTTTAATCTTCTATGCGGATCAGAATGTTTCACAATCAAGCACAAGTCGTGCAGCAGACTATCGTAGGGCATTTAATAATAGATGAAACAGTCCGAATTAGTTCTAGAAGAAAAACTAGTGGGCTCTTTTAATCAAAGAATATTTTGTTGACAGAACAGATGCAAAGACAGAACACACAACAGCTCGGAGACCCCTAAAGCACGGCGAATCAAATCACTAGCCGTGGTGAATGTTCAGCAATAAAGATCAATGGTCTTGTGTACCGCAGTGGGACAGTATATTGCAGGCTAGATTGCATACTCAGCAAGGGCTCGGTGAGTATGCGGTAAATATATCTGCCAATTATTGGTGGACCTTCTGATACAACCTAGTGAGGGGTTAGAGACTTAGGCTATGTCTACACGGCAACCCCTCTTCCCCCCACCTGCCGGAGCAGTGAGTCTGAGGGCCTGGATCTACAGCTCACAGGGCTCACGCTACAGCGCTGGAAATAGCCATGTTGACGTTCAGGCTGGAGCTGGAGCTTGGGCTCCAAAGCCTGAGGAGGGGGAGGGTTTCAGAGCCTGAGCTCCAGCCCAGGCCCAGCTATTTTTAGCACCCGAGTGCAAGCCCAAAACTGTAGACCCTGACTCTGAGACATGCCGCTGTGGGTTATTGTTTCTGTTTAGAGGTACCCGTAGGCTACTAAGTGCCTCAGGCACAGATCCTCAAGGGCATTTAGGCACCTAACTCCCATTTAAATCTGTGGTTGTTTGGTGCCTATATGCATTGGCGGGACTGGGCCTCAATCATGTTTGGAAATGGGATCTAGGTTTTTGCACCAGTATAACTATGTCGCAGATGGGTGTGATTTGCTACTAAAAAAGTGCAAGTGTTAGCGGGGACGCAGTTGGACCGGGATAACGGAGTACACGGGTATGGCTTATTCCCCATCTTATACAGAAGCACATTGATACTGGTATAACTGTGTCCCTAGAAGGGGGTTGTACTGCTTTACCTACATGGGGATAGTTAAAACGGCACCACATTGGTCTGTTAGACAAAGCCCTAGGCTCCTAAGTCACTCATGGATCGGTTTTGAAAGTTTGACCTTAAATCCGTGGCATGGTATCCTGGTGGCCTACTCCCTACTCACAGTTTTCTTTAAAATTCTAGGCCCTTTTCAGCTTTTTTTGCAGGCAGTTATGTGACCTCACAGGGTATGTCTACATTTCAATAAAAACCTGTGGTATGGCCGCAGCTAGTCCGGGTCAGCTGACTCAGGGTCTCGGGGCTTGAGCTGTGAGGCTACAGAATTACAAGTGTAGACATTCGGGCTGGACCCTGGCCGCTGAGATCCTGCAAGAGGGAGGGTCTCTTAGCCCGAGCCCGAGCGTCTACACTGCAGGTTTATAGCCCCACAGCCTGAGCCCTGGTGAGCCTGTCAGCTGACCCGAGCTGTGAGATTCGGTGCCGGGGGTGGGCGGTTTAATATAGTGTAGACATACCTACAGAGGCCCTTTGCTGTATATGATTCATATAACTCATAGGTGTTTGTGGCGTGTAACAGTCAACCGGCTCCCTGCCAGGAGAGTCTTTTAAATTGAATTAGACATATACAGCACGTGATGATGGCATAGAAAAAAAATGGGAAGATGACAGGCCATGGATAGGTGTGGGGTACAGACTCTGAGATTTGAGGGGGTTGCTTGGTTTTATCACCTATATGTGGGAAGCATGGTGGATTGGACACTGTCCTGGGGCTCGAGAGGCCTGGGGTCTAGTCCGGCTCTGCTGCTCGGAAATATTCAGATTCCAAGGCCAGAAGGGACCATTGTGATCACCTCCTCTGATCTCCTGTATGACACAGACTAGAGAACTCCCCCAAAATAATTTCTAGAGCAGATCTTCTAGAAGAACATCCAAAACCTAAAGAACTCGGGATGTGGTGAGTTTTAAGCTTTTATCATTCTGAACGGAGGCACCACTTTCCTCTCTATCCAGGGGGTGCTCAACCCCCCCATGCCCCAGGCCTACCCCCACTCCGTCCCTTCCTCCAAGCCCCCACCCCACCCTGCCCTGTCTCTTCCTGCCCCTGCTCCACTTCTTCCCTCCCCCGAGTGCACCCTATCCCTGCTCCTCCCCCTCCCTCCCAGCGCCCTCCGCACGCTGCAGAACAGCTGTTCTACGGTGTCCAGGAGGTGCTGGGAGTGCGGGGGAGGAGTTGATCAGCAGGGCCACTGCTGGGCGGGAGGCACTGGGGAGAGAGGCTGCCAGTGGATGCTAAGCACCCGCTAATTTTTTTCTGTAGGTGCTTCAGGGCTGGAGCACCCACGGAATCGGCGCCTCTGGTTCTGAACTGTTATCTGTATGTTTACACTGCAATCTGTTCACATTGTTATTTAGAATTGATTCTACAGCAGTGTACAGTCGGTGTGTGTGGTACTTAACAGACCATGAAAAGGGTCCCTGCGTCAATGAGCTTGCATTCTAATTCAGACACAATACAACAAAAGGGTTGCAGGTGAGGTTGTAGTGAGAAATTATATGTTACTTCTAAAAGAGGATTTTTCTTTCTTTCACTATGTTGTGTAATAAATGCTCAGACCTAGTAACTTGCATCGGTTCTGTCAAGAAATGAAATTTCAGTGAGTAAATTTTACATAAAATCTGAAATTAGAAGTACAGGTTTTGTAAATAAACTATGGCATAAAAGGTTGCAAAACGTAGTGACAACTCAGTCAAGACATTAAATAACACCCAAACCTAATTCCAATACTTGTAAGACATCTACACCTGTAAACACACTCTTGCCAGATCATTCTTCAAGTGTAATTCCCAAGGTGGATTACAAAATTGTTGGGTGTTTTCCTGTTATTAACAATATATTTTTCTTACCATCTTGTTCAGAAGCTTTATATAGAGAGTCCAAAATCTGAAATGTAAAGAATGATGAAAGAAGTTGTCTTTTTATACAGCACCTGTTTGTTACTTTTGTAAAGAAGATGTTTTTAATGTGAAGTATTTTTGTGAAGACATGCTTTACGCTGTAATTATTTTTGGGGAGGGGGAGATGATTTATATGTCTAATGTTTTAAATAGATTTTGTCAAGACTGACAGACATCCCACTATTAATCTGTTCCACCCTTTTAAAGTAAACTGCAGCACTGGAGAATGGAGGAGCGTCACAGATGGCTTATATTTAGATCAAACATTTAAAAACTCTAGAGTAAAATTTTCAAATGCACCCAAGTGACATAGGAGCCTAACTGCAACTAACGTTTGATGAGATTTATGCTCCTACATGCATGTCACTTTCAAAAATGGGACGTAAACTTCTAAATCACCGAGGCACGTTTGAAATTCCCCTCCCACCCCCCGAATCTTAAAATTATTGCAGTCTTCTGTGAGAATCCTGTAGCCAGAGGATGGATTTTCACAAAAAGGCTACTCTGAGTGGTGATGGAGCAACTTGGGGGTCTCTCAAACTTGGCTGTTCTGAGACAAAACACACATTGGCTTCACTGGGAGCTTTGCCTAAGGACTGCAGGATGACTTTACTTAAGCTACTCATAATTTAAACCTAATTACATTTCATCACAGCATATGGATAAGTATATGTGAAAAATATCATGAATAGGCAGTAGATGGGGTTGGCAGTTGCTTGAGTGAGTGTGCCACACAGAACATTCTGAATGCTTAGCTGTCTGCTTGCAGTTTATATACTGCACTGAGGTATCTGATGCCTATTGCCGGAGTGAAGTGCGTTTCGGAGCAGATACATATCAATCAACCAGACACTAGAGAAGGTTGGCATCTTCTAAAACTGCTGTATATAAATAAATTAAGCCTTCTAGCAGGCATTGGCTAAAGCCTGGACTTGACACCAGACTTCAAGGAAAGTCATCAAACACTTACAGTAAACATATACACTTATTACATGTATGTTCTGAAAGTGACAGTTTCATTTATACCCATCACCGCCCACAGAAAAGGGCAACTGACAAACATCCAGGTCATTTGAGTGGGATTTTCAAATATACAGATTCCTGGTGTGCATGAGGACTGAAGTTGTCCCTGGCTATTGGAGAGTTGTGTGGATAATTAAATATAGGTCCTTCTCTATAGCCTCTGGGTTTTTATATTGTACCCGTCCCTGTGGTATCAGACTGCTTATTTAATTGGCCATTCGCCCACACAAATACTCAAGCTGCACGTGCAAATAAATTTTGCAATTGCCTATGCTTTTTTGCACATGCAGTCATGGCGCACGCATTTTTGAAAAAAAGAAAACAGACTCTTTGCTTCTCTAGATGGATGTTACAGGCATGCGTACAAAGTTTACTGTCTGCTGTAGTTGGTTGAAATGACCATGGAATTGCCAAATCAAAATAGTCTGGGATTATGTGAGCCTGTGTCTATGGAACCTCCCACAATTACACACACAATGCTTCCCAAAACAGCATTTGAGTGAAAGGCTGCCAGTCCCCAGTGTTGCATCATGAATAACAGTGCAAATCAATCCCCAGCATTAATGAAGGTTTTGTTCAATAACCCATTTCAGGATCAAGTCCTGCAAACCTTACTCTCCTTAATAATCGTCAAGCCTTTAGAACTAACCCAGACTTAAATTTTTGGTTACTCCTGTTATCTAGTATGCTAACTGGGACTCCAGTGAGACACTCTGCCGGAGCTCATTCTATCCTATACAAGACAGAGTCATTCCGTTTGTTGTCCTCCATCAGTTACACTTTAAGTGAACTTTACCATAGCCCGCACTCTGAACTCATAATGTCTGCTGCTTGAAAAGTCCCTCTTCATTTCTTCTGGCAAACCCTGGGGCTTTGCTGCAGTCAGTATTTCCATTGCTGTTAGGCCAGGGCACTGTCTCTCTCTCCTATTCAGGGGCCTGGTTTCAGCTGAATTTTCTGAGTCATCATGCCGGCTTTCTCTGTTACTAGTTTGTATGCCCAGAAAGGAGAGCATATTTGGTGGGGTCCACTTTTCTAAGTCATTGCTTAAGAAGGAACAAAGATATTCAAGCATCAGAGGGGTAGCCGGGTTAGTCTGTAACCACAAAAACAATGAGGAGTCTGGTGGCACCTTAAAGACTAACAGATTTATTTGGGCATAAGTTTTCGTGGGTAAAAACCACTTCTCTGTTAGTCTTTAAGGTGCCACTGGATTCCAAAGATATTCATGACTCACTACTATCTAATTCAGGACAGTGGAGAGGTACAGGGTGCTTTTTGTTTGAAGATCAAACACTTCTGTTATGCTCAACAACTAGATATGTTATTCTCAGGATTCCTGGGCTGTCCAATTAATCTGAGGCTTCATCTGATTTTGTATTTCTGGTTTCTTGTCCAAAATCTGAAAGAAAAGGTTTCTTTAAAAAACAAAATCCATACTCTTCTTCCTAATTAGTCGTCAGTTGTCCCTGCAGAACTAATTACCACCTTCTGCAATTATATCGTCAAGTGTTGCTTGGCCACAAATTCTTATTTTTTGCATAATTATGAGTCTCCGTATTATAAACAAATGCAGGCAGCCAGCTGTACATCTGAATACAGAGCAGACATAGGGGCATATAGTGCATGCATACAGGAGAGTAAAAGCTCGAATGCTGGATGTCTAAAAATCCCATGCCTGCATGTGGAGTTTATGTACCAAAATTCTGTTAGCATTGACGGGGTCATGTGCCAAATTTCTCTTCACATCAATAGGATAATTAGACCCTTGACAAGCTTCCTAAACTTTGCACAACTTTTCATTCTGTTATGCATGAAAAAACCTTACTCAGCTACCTTAGTAGCTGCACCTCACTGCACTTGTGCATACATACACCAACACATGTATTGTGCTAATATTTGCATTTCTTGAAGGATAGATTTACAACAAAACATAGCACAAAAACCAGAATATTTTCCTTTTCTAAAAACAAAACAATTCTGTTACCTCTGTTCCCTGCTTGGATTTCAAAATGAAATCCTGTAGAACTAGCAGGCTTGGTACATAACGTACCATTGGCATAAGCAATGGGGCAATTATCTCTTTTCCTATGTGTGCTGGAAAGAACCTGTGTGTTGCTTGAAACTATAGTTACTGCAGATTTTATAATAATCTGCATAAATTCCAACCATTGTGTGATCTAACAAAGCAGCCTCTAAACTTGTGCTGGTAATTTTGAGTTTGTATGTTTTGGGCTATGGATTTGCATGTGTAAACAGCATTTCGCACAGGCAACTCAGACTTCTAACTAACTGGTTTCCCTTCATAACGTAGGGTCTGATCCAAAACCCACTGAAGTCAATAGGAGTCTTTACATTAATTTGTATGGCCTTTAGAGCAGTTGTTTACAGATGGAGCCAAGGCACAGTATTGTGATCTGGATCAGAACTTCCTCAAAGCCGGGGCTGCTTGGATCCTGGGTTTTAGTTCATCCCCCATCTTTAATGTGAATAAATCCAAGATATTACATCCACAAAACACTGTGTGTGAAATGCAGGCAGAAATTTAGAGGTTGCTTTTGACAATTGGGACAGTGAATAAAATTATCATAAAATCAGCTCAACCCAGCAGTGAAAGGATATTTTTTTAATGAGGAAGGTCTTTGATCCATTGGTTTATTCTTGGTGTCTAACCTGCCAGTAATCACCATCCAAAATAATTGTTAAAAATTCACTGCTGCCTAGAACACTCTTCTAAAGAGGTAAGTCTCTCGATTTTTTATGAAAATCTCCTGGGAAGAAGCATATTTAAAAATAACAAGGAGGATAAAACTACTTCTGCCAGAAAGCACGTAAATAACATAGATAGAAGGCACTAGCTACATTTCAGCCTGGACTCCTGCATCACAGGGAGATGCAACCCAAAGCAAGGCAGCTGCTGATACTGCTGCAGCACTTCCGGGTTTGCAGAGCTTTGTCCCCATCCAGCATCATTCTCATTTGACATGACCCTTGGCTGCATGATCTAAAAGACCCAGCTCTGTCAGCCAGTGCTGTAGCAATCTCATCAGCCTCTATATGTGATCCAGCCACCGCTAGAGAGAGACAGAGTGCTGCACTGACTGGGTGTGGATTACATGGCATTGGCAGAATCTAGCCCCAGGACTATGATTCAAGGCATGAAATCTTGGCTCTGTCGGAGCCAATGGGTTTTTTTTTTGCCATTAACTTGAGAGGAGTCAGGATGTCACCCACGTTCTTTTAAAAACAGCAAAGCTTATGAAGGGTTGGGCTCCACAAGGCACTTCACTGTAAATATTTGGAATGCCAAGAAGAAAATTCCCTTCATGGGGTGTGCGTGGCCTGACGACTGTCACGTGGAGAAACAACAGCGGAGCATGTGATCCGCTTGGTTTGGTGGGGATGGTCTTATATTTGCAGCTAGGTGCGTTTCACTTCCTGACGGCCACTGTAATTATGGCCTCACTGTGTTGCATTTTCATGCAGGTAGTAGACTGAGGGGCAGGGGGATATTTCTCTAATATCTATATATGTTTATAATTATAATAAAAATAATGTTGTTCTAGTTTTTTCTAAAAGCCCCATTCCCCTATAATGACAGAGTAAAGCTAAACTGAGCCTGGATCCACTACAACATTGACACGTGCCAATTAAAAACCCTACCCTGCTCCACCCCAGACAGCTAACAGTGTGGGCTAAGCACAAATGCCAGCTGAAACCTACTCTCTCCCTAGCTGTGATCTGAGGGGGGCTGAGCGTGCAGCTTCACATCCAAGAGGCATTTTTTTCCAGCTGTGTGTCATAAGCCTGCTGCTTACTGATTTATTGTTGGGTTGTGACCCCATCACTCTGCCGAGTCTAGCACTTAATAAACCCAATCCTCCTTTGCTGCTCTATAATCCATTGTTCTGCTTGAAAATTCCAAGGCATTACAATATACCAGTGCATTGGAATATGTGTATATTCCAACAAGATGTTAAAATCCTGTCTTGTAAAACTGTCATATAGACATTGGGCAGTACCAGAATTAATTTTTTTTCCCATAAGCACTCTGAAAAATGTAATTATAGCATAAATATTGATGCTAAAAGTGTGCAAGTCTCAGCCATCAGCTTCAAAGAACAGAACAGTGTGAAACACGTGGGGAAACTATTTTTTTCATTGCCTGTAGAATATTTTCTTTTATTCCTAGTTGCTGCTCTTTGTACACCTTCCTAATGCAAACACGGATAATGGCACTAATGTTACTGTTGATATTTTTTAACATCCTAAAATATCTTTTTGCTGTTGTTAATATATTAGGGATTTGGGGATTTTAAATGCCTCTGCCTTTCAGGATTATTTCTACAAAAGCAATTTAAACCTGTATTTTGACAGAGGGAAGCTTGTACAAGACTAGCGGACAATAAGAATTTCAAACTAAACAGCTATAATAAAAATGCACTTCTGCTACCATACCCAAAATCTGCAAAATGATCTTGAATTGTGTCAGGCAAAGACTATATTTCTGCAGAGAAAACTGTACGTCAACTCGTATTATAGAAATAACCGATGCACCCTTGACCTATCACATGACTGTTGACAGGGAGTTTGTGGGAATGCTTTAACTAACTGTGACAAATGTGTCAATTTATGAAGTGACAATGTGTGATCAAAATAGGATCACTTACAGCAAGTTTCTGGTTTGCTAAAATTCAACAACAGGGAAATGAGTGTCACTTTAGAAGCATTAGCAGGCATATGTTTCTAACCCAAAAGGATTATGGGTTTCAGCACAATAAAGTACTTCATCAGGGAGGATCAACTTTGGGGTTTTTTTTCACACATCTTTATTTAAATGTGGATATTTTTTCATTGATACAGAATAAAAAGTGCATTTTATTGAACTTGTATGGCTGTGTAGTTACCTCTGTTGGGTCTTTAACCACTTCTATTTACATATTAGCTGAATCTGGCCAAAGCAGAAGACACTGATTGTTGTGGCAAATGAGCAAAACATGCTACATTTTCAGAGTTAGTTCCTGAACATTTTTACTGCATTTTGTGAACTACAAAAACTATTGTTAGACTAGAGATTCGGTAGAGCACAGTGCCTCCCAAGAAGTGCTGCTCACTTCTGGTCCCAGACAAACTGAAATTAATAGCGTTCAGCTGGAAATGTCTTTCCCATACCGGGACGGTTTTCAAGATTTCAAATTTTTTTCCTGTCACAAATCAGGATAAAAAGTCAAAATCCCCAAAACTTTTGCAAACTGATAAAAAAGATAATTTAAAAAATGGAGAGGGTCAATCAAAACATTTTGTTTTCATATTTTCAAAACGTTTCATTTAGATTTCAACTTTTTAATTTTTAATTTTTTTTTACTATAAATTAACTGAGATTTCAAAACAAAAATTGATTTTGACTGAAAACAAAACACGTAGTTTCAAAAATATCAAAATGAGACATTTCAATCATTAAAAAATATCCAAATGTTTTTTAATTGGGTGATTTGTCGAAACCGACTCTTTCTCACGAATGGTTTCATTTTTGACGACTTGACATTTTCTCACAGGAAAACCTTTAGTTCGGAAATTCCCTACCAACTCCATACATTAACTGTTCAAACAACTGTACAAACTGTGAGCCTTATCCCAAACTCACTGAGGTCTACAGAATTCTTTCTATTGACTTTGAGGGGCTTTGCATCAGGTTCTATTGGCTAAATTCATTTTTTGCCAGAGAGTCCATGGAAATCCTTACATGGTCCCTGCATTTCTTGTGTTCTGGAAAAGCAGGATCTGCACTGACTCCAAATATGTCACTGCGGCCTTTTACTCAGTCACGTCTCAATCAGGAAAGATAAGGTTTATAAATCCTGCAGTAGTGCCATGGGAATCATGTTCCAAAGATTTATTCTAACGTTGTAGCCTCTTACCTGGAATGACACTATACCTGAAATGTTATCATCAGGACGCAAAGTTGTATTACCATCTATAGAACCAGAATCTCCTGAAAGGAAGTGTTTCCTATTTACCTTGAAAAATATCAATCACTGTACATTTTTAGCACTCAGGGTTGTCAATTAGGTCCAACATCCTCAGCTGCACTGAAAATGCACTGGGGTTAAACTGAGAGGGAGGACAGCTGAAATACTTGACAATAGTCATGTTAAGGCAGGCCATAATTTTCATCTGAGAAAACCAGTGGCAGGAACTGCCCCTGCTGCTTGTCTTGTATTGTAATTACAGTAGGCTTTTGCCAGTTAGGAAGCTAGCAGTGTTAAGGGAGTGGCCTTTTCTGCATGGCTTTATGACCATTCTAATTCTGTGCATCTCAGCTGCAAGAACCAGTTTAGATGGAGAGCTGCCAGGATGACTTGAAGAGAGACCAATACGGGGGCTTTATTTGTAGGGGCTGATGTGTGACTGGTGGATGGTACCATTTGATGTTTAGCCGTGCAGCTGTGAGTGGGGGAGTTCTGCTTATTTGTGAAGTTATTTATTGAACAAGTGCTCACCACACACACGGTCAGATCCTGCAGTGCCTGGTAGATGCAGCTCCCATCGACCTCACTGGAAGTTGTGCCTCAGAAAGAGCTACAAGAGCTGGGCAATAGTGAACGTAAAGTTTCAGCTGGCCTCTTGAACTCTGCCCCTTAACAGGCAAGCACCCACATTTGCATGTGCACAGTGAGCAGGTGCCCTGTAGATGAACATGCAGACAAGAAGGGAGATGAGCATTTACTGCTCCATATCGACCAATGCCTGTTTATGTGCATCATGTACTGTGTGCTAGGTAATAACATGAATGGACTTGATGCTTGTAAAGCTAAACTCACTGTTATTAAGAGAATTGTTTACAGAGATGCTGCAACTGCAGCCAGCATTCCAGCCACATGCACACAGACTGACTTCCTGGAGTCTCCTCCAATCTCTTGCCTCCTGCATCCTGTGCTCATCCCTCAAATTCGATGCAGATTGATACATATGCACAAATGAGGGACTTTATGTATGCAAATATATGCACTTGCAAACATTCATTTTAGAGGCTTATTGAAAGTTTGGACTGTTCAGTGATTCAGTGATTTTCCAAGGCAAACTGAATTGACTGGACCTTACTACAGTTTGATGTTTAATGGTGTTCTGGCTGTCATATACAGGGCATGGTGATGTGCTAGTAAGATGCAAGCCTTAGCTATACTTTTTTGGGGGGGCGGGGGGAAACACTGGTGTAGCTACCCAGTGTAAATGCACTGCACATGTGGAAGATGGATGGGGCTTGCATCAATGTAACTTATCACAGTACAAGACCAGTTTAATAATGATGTATTGTGTCTACATCATAGAGTTACATCAGTATAATGGCACTGATGTACTTACGCTAGCACAAATTTCCTTAGGCTAGACAAGTCCTAAAAGTCAGTGACGAGTAAATGTTGAAGTATGCACAAATTCCATTTCCATTGCACCGACATTAACACCCAACAGGCTGCATTGAAGATTTACACTTCAAGGCTGATATTACTGTTTGTTTAGTAGCTAGCAATAAACACTACATATGAGATAGCTCAGATAGGGAAACAACATAGAGACAAGATTGATTCTGATTGGTTCCTTCCTCTCATCAGACCATGCTTTGCCAGGGAACTTCCTATATCCATTTCTCTTTTAATTTGTCCACAATGGCATCATTTAAAAGAGAATGAGGCTAAAACGATCATCATAAACTTTATATGGAATAAAGTAGCTAAGATGTAATGAGCAAACTCTGTTATGGTGGAAATTCTTATACCATTAAATTTTCTGCATAGACATAACACATCTGCTCATCTCACAGCACAAGTTGCACCAGCTGCTTCTAAATAATCGGAACATTTTGAGTGCATGTCTCAGAGGGTTGATAAAGAAAGGTTATTTGACCATGCTGACCTAGAGTTCCTATATCATTTGTGGCCCTCTCAGATGATTCCACGATCTCCATATGGCCCCAGGGCCAGTCCTAGACCAAACGGCACCCGAGGCGAGGAGCATCTTCGGTGCCCCCTCTCCATTTGTTCAACTTTTGAATACCTTAGTTTTTATTGCATTTGTGCCCATTTCACGACTTTGATGCATGATGTGCATGCATGATTTATCCCTGACATATAAGACAATAAATTTGCACGCTAGGATCTGTAAATCTGTATTTAGTCATGCCATCTATAAGCAAATAAAAACATTTGTTTCCTCTAAGCTTATAGAAACTTCTTAATTTTAAGAATAACTGAAATGTACTAACATCAAGAAATTGAACTGGGCACCAACACTGGGTGGACCATTATTAAATAGTGTTACAGTTGGTGACAGCCTTAGAATGTTAACCCTGGCCCTTTAGTTCAAAAGGTCACTTTTCTCACCTTTACCCTCGTGAACTGAAGCACAGCACCAGAGACATCCAAAGACTGGTGATCAGCCATTGTCGATCAAAGATCTCTTTTAATGAGCCTGAGCTTCAGGAGCCTCTGTAATTAGCTTCTGCTGCACTGGACTTCAAAATGGAGCCATACTCTGGTCTAAAATTGCTCCCAGCTGGATCCTGAGAGGTGCCATGTCCCCACAATCCCCAAGTCTATGGATATTGCAGATGCTCAGCACCTCGAGATCATGTCCTCTATTAACATGGAGGTGAGTAAAAAATAACTGCAAAGAATCCTGTGGCACCTTATAGACTAACAGACGTTTTTCAGCATGAGCTTTCGTGGGTGAATACCCACTTCTTCGGATGCATCTGAAGAAGTGGGTATTCACCCACGAAAGCTCATGCTGCAAAACGTCTGTTAGTCTATAAGGTGCCACAGGATTCTTTGCTGCTTTTACAGAACCAGACTAACACGGCTACCTCTCTGATACTTAAAAAATAACTGGATGCAATAATACTACCTTTTTGAAAAGGCTATGGCAGTTACGTGCCAAGAGTTAACAAAAGTGTTTGTACAGTGCCTGGTGTAATGAGGCCCCAATCTTGCTTGGGACCTTTTGGCTGCACTCCGGTATATGTAATACTGTTATGGAACAAGGCAACAGGAGGTGCTGGACCACAAACTTTGACAAGTGATTTTTCTGAAGATGGGAGTACTGTCCAGTCTTTGAAGGAATGCTGTATTCTTGCTAGTTTTGTGAGGCAGTTTCTTCTTCAAGCCGCTGGCGAGTTTGCTCCCTGCCTTTAATTTTGCTACCTGGAGTCAATTCTTGGGACAGAGTTGGTCCCTGGGAAGTGGGTCCTAGTGTTTTGGCTGAGACAGTGTTTTCACTATTTTTTAGGCTCCTTGTTCTAAAATGCATCATGATCACAAGGTACAGCAAGATAAAAAGGCCACTCACATGCTAAAGGCTATTCGGGGCCCACTGCCGACAGCTCCGCTGTGAACTTGTTGTCAGAGGGAATAAAATGAGGTCAATTGGAACAATGTGAATTATGAGACCAGAGCGAAGGGAGCCGTCTGATGCACAGATGGAATCTATTCCCAGTCGGCAAGCAGAGAAGGGCTGTAGCATTAATGAGGAGTAGGGAAAGAAATGAATGAATAAATATACATGACACATGATTCTTGATAGTGAATGGGAAGGTTGCAAGTGGAATTAATCTGACAAAGAAACATGAGCTCCTGTTTGGCTTTTCTAATACTCTTACATCTGCTAAGTAAAGATATTGGCACAATCTTCAATTGCGAATGAGAATCTCTCTCTCTCTCTCTCTCTCTCATATATTTCAAATTTAATTCTGCTTTTACTAAAAAATAAAACAGCTGGAAAGTACATCTCCATTTAACAGCGTCTTGTCTTCATCCCTCCAGGAACACAAAGTTGTTACTCTTTGTTGGCCATTACATTTTCTTTCCAGGATAACTGTCCATAGCAGAAAAATTACAACTATATTGGCACTATTTGTCATGTTTCAGACTGTTGAAACAGAGAGACCACAGGTGTTCAGTTCATGCACATTTAAGGTCACATTTTCAAAACTAATTTTCGGTGCCCTGGTTCGTGAATGCCCAATTTGAGACTCCCAGGCCCAGATCCTCAAGGGCGTTTAGGTCCTATAAATCCCACTGAATCATCCATTTCAGTGGGGGTTAAACACCTAAAATCATTTGAGGATCTGGGCCCTAGAGTCCTGATTTTTAGAAGTGCAAGCACCTCCTACTCCAGTGATGGGTGCTCAGCACCTCTGACAATCTAACCAAAACCAAAAATGGAGGCATCCTAGAAAATCCAGGGAAATGGGGTTGGGGTGCGGGGGCTTCCCCCACCCGGTGCTCCTGCTGGGGAGCAGGGTTGGAGTGCAGGGACTTGCTCTGCTCTGCCCACCAGGCACTCTTGCCAGGCAGCAGGGTCAGGGCGTAGGGGGCTTGCTCCACTCCCTGGCAGGAATGCTGGGTAGGTGGGAACAGCAGATCAGGGCACAGGGGCACCCATTTTTCCAGGGGCCCTGGGCATGGGCCCCATTGGCCCAGTGGCTAATCTGCCACTGGAGCTACTATCCCATCCCTGTAGATCATGACTGTGAAGCAATGAGTTGGGGAGACACCTGAGCTGGACAGAGTTGAGGCTGCAGGGTTACCAGTGTGACTTCTTTGACAAACTCTAATCCACTGGAAAACAAGAAATAGGGTGCTGGTTGGGGGTAGCTTAACATGCTATATTCTGATTCACATAAAACTTTGTGTGTCCACTAGTGGATGTTCAACCTATTGTCTTGCAGCAACATAGACAGATATAGGTAACTAAACCCATCTTGATACAGGCACATGGAATGCCAGAGCTGCAATGCGTATGTCATGTTGTTTCAGTCCTCGTTATCTAATGCTGCACTGCTTGGAGAGACACTCATCCTGGGTGATGGATTCCAGCGCTAGAAAAAAGCACCATTGTCTAGGAATTAACTTTGCGGTCAGTGTATATTAAAATTGAAATTTTCAAAAGGAGAGTTAGGTGCCCAACTCCTATTGACTTTCAAAGAGAGTTGGGTGCCTAACTCCCATAGATACCTTTAAAAATCCCATTTAAAGATGTATTTGCTTTGTCTCGCAGACTAAATGAGTGGACAAAGCGTCTACAGTAGGTTAAATATTGTAGTAAAGGATTTGATACTGCATCTCACGTTTCACATTGGCATGGCTGATGACACTGTCATGTGGACTGGAAACTGCCAAAAAGACATCAGACAGAAGGTACTGATAAACAGCAATGTATCGAATTCAGAGCAAGGTGCCCACAGACATTGCTGGTAGGACTAGTTTTATTTAACAGCTCCTTTGAATGATCTGGGGAGGGGAGTTAATAGCATGTTCATGGAATTCACAGATGGTAGTGAATTGGGAGGAGCTGTGATCACCATTCAAGACAGAGAAACGATACTGAAGACGAGTCCAAGCAAACATTCCTGGGAGTGAGATGAATTAGGCTGTGGAACAATCTCACAAGGGAAGCAGAGGACAAGGCGTTTTTAAAACTAGACTGGACAAAACCCTAGAAAATGCACTGTAGGGAAGAATCCTCGATTGGCAGGAAGATAGACAGGCCAATTTAATAAGCCTTTTCTATTGCTAACTTTTACAATTCTGTCATATTTAATCAGGGCAATGTAGTTCTGAATGACTGTGATAGCAGTGAAGCCAATTGTCTTCAGACACTGGAGAGACCAACGCTCTGCTGACAAAGGCAGAATGGACAGATGGTCAGTCTCAAGTGGCATCAGATGACAGGCACTCTCCACAACGTAAGACAGAGGGGGGTCATTTGAGAGCTTATGAAATACATTTATTGATAATATGTATGAGAATGAGACTAAGGAGATAGATAGATAGGTAGAGAGATGGAGAGAATTGGCACATTTACTCATATGTACAACTGAGTGGCAAACCAACGGGATAGGTACAACTCTGCAAGACCTGCCATTTATTTCTATGGAGCTACTTGGAGAGTAAGGTGTTATTCAGCATGTCAAAAGGTGACAGGAGCCGGCCCACTGATTGGTCTACTATCATTGTTATTATTTAAAGGCCCTGCCCCCATTGTGCTCAGCACTGTACTAACACATAACAAAAACACAGCCCTTGAGCTGAAGAATTTCCAATCTAAGTAAAAGACAAGTGGCAGGTGGATACAGCAAACACACAGGAAGGAAGCACAAGGCAACACTGAGACCGCTGTGGACAGTGTGATAAGGAGAAGTCACAGAAAATCAGCTGCTTTTGTCTAATTTTTTTGTAGGCATCGGGGCAGAGGTGAGTTTGAAGGAGGGCAGTATGGTATGTTTATGGGAGAGCTCCTCCTGCATAAGAGGCAACATGGGAGAAAGCATGAAGAGGCTTGGTGGAAAATGTGACAAATGAGCAATCAAGTCTGCCATCGTTAGCAAAGCAGAGACAGGTAGTGGATATCACAGCAGTGTCTGAGAGATGATAGGTAGAGCTCAGGTGGGTTGCTAAGGGTCTAGAAAGTGAAGACAAATGGTTTGTGTTTGCTGCGGTGAAGAAGGGGGAGCCAGTAAGTTTAGGACAGACATTATCCTTTTTTCAGTTTCTTCTATTCTTCCATTCAGATTATCATTTGGATCTTGAAATATGCACGTGTGAGAAGATATCCGGGAAGGGAATGGACTTATCTTCTATTAAAAACAGAATACGGAAAAGAGTATCACTGTGCCCATGTTTGAAAGTAGATCAGGTGAGTCTTTCCCATGGGCCTTCATCTATGCATGAAGGTACCTAAAGCCTTACAAGCTGGTTCAGCTAGTGATTGTTTGAGGGAGACATAGTGCTGAAATCCTCATTCATGCCAAGGTGCCAACCTTCCGTTTGTTACTTTTTCAGAGCCACATTTTGATCCCCTTTCTCCCAAGGAAGAGCAGTTATAGGCACGAGCAGACCCCCGAAGTCCCATGAGCAGTTAACAATCTGGCCACTGGTAAGTATACAAGCAATAGAGTGATCTAGAATCCCAGATTTCTCTGTATCGGTAATTTGCTCTGGGGATATGCTAAGCTAGAGACTTGTAGGGTCAGGAGCTATACTGATTTACACCAGATGAGGATCTGGCCCATAGTTGCCTTCTTCTCCTATCTCTTTCCTTTTAAGGACCTAGAGCAGAGATGGGCAAACTACGGCCCGCGGGACTTTCCTGCCCGCTGCTTGAGTTCCTGGCTGGGGAGGCTAGCCCCCGGCCCCTTCCCCGCAGCCTCTGCTGTACTACTTTTACGGCTGCCAGTCTTGGTGCTTTGAGCGGCATGGTAAGGGGGCGGGTAGTGGGGGGGTTGCATAAGGGGCTGGGGGTACCAGGGGGCAGTCAGGGGACAGGGAACAGGGGCGGTTGGATAGGTGTGGGAGTCCCAGGGGCCTGTCAGGGGCGGGGTGATAAGGGTTGGGGAAGTCAGGGACAGGAAGCAGGGGTTGGATAGGGATGGGGTCCAAGGTGGGTGGTTAGGGGTGGGGATCCCGGGAGGGGGCAGTCAGGGGATAGGGAGCAGGGGGCAGTTGGATGGGGCAGAGGTTCTGTGGGGATCAGTCAGGGGATGGGGAACAGGGCGGTTGGACAGGTGTGGGAGTCCCAGGGGCCTGTCAGGGGGAGGGGGTGTGGATAGGGGGCATGGAGCAGGGGGGGTTGGCTAGGGGGTGGGGTCATGGGGGGGCAGTTAGGGGCAGAGGGTCCTGGGGGGGCAGTCAGGGGACAAGAAGTGGCGGGGGGTGGATGGGTTATGGGTTCTGAGGGGGGGAGTCAGGGGGCGGGAAGTGGGAGGAGGCAGATAAGGGGCGGGGACCAGGCTGTTTGGGGAGGCACAGCCTTCCCTACTCAGGTGTAGTGTATTAAATTGCTCCCCGTAAGAATGTGCTACTTACCATGTACTACTTAGGGCTGCCAGTCCTGGTGCTCTGTAAGTAACACATTCCTATGGGGAGCAATTTAATACACTAAACTCACCCTCCATACACTTTCTGAACCCCATTGTGGCCCTCAGGCCAAAACGTTTGCTTACCCCTGACCTAGAGAATGTTACCTCATTCCAGAGCTGCATGTGTTTCATAAAAGCTTCACGCAAGTCTATCTATTCCACATATAAAACAAAAACAAGTCTCAGGAGATGACTTCCAAGACAAAATTCTGTAACAAGGTGCGCTGCTCTTTTAAAGGGCATGCCCTGGCCCCACACAGTCTTGCAGCCCAGAGCCTAGGCATTCTGGGAGTTGTAGTTCCCAGAGAAAGGGGAAATGTAGACTGAGAGCAATGCCTGCTGGGTATTGGGGTGGGACTATATAACAATCTCTCTCTCTCTCTCTCTCTCTCTCTCCTCAGAACTGGGAGAGATCTGGACAACACTTGCAGCAGAGCTCCCAAATGAGAGGGGTTGTGGAAAAAGGTGAGGGAGGAGGCTTAGAGACAATCAGAGGAATGTGTACCTTGTGGAAAAGTAAATTTTTCATATAGTAGAAGACATTTTGTGAGCCTCACCACCAAGGCGTGAAGGTTTTTTGACTTATGTTCAGCTAGCCTCTCCCTTATCCCAGAAGGGGGTGGGAGGGTTTGTTTTGGCCACAGGACTGAACTACTCTGGCAGGGAGAAGGAAACCAAGATGCAATGAGGGGGAACTGAGGCACTGGCTGCATTTCTAAGATGAGAAGGAAAATGCACTTTTACAATTTATGTGGTTCTGTGTATGACTATTAATTTCCAGATAATTCACCTTAAAAATGAACAAAGCTACCCAAAACAAACAAAAACCCAAGGGTGGAACTTGTCAAGATTAACTGCCCTCCATGGTATATTTGGTGAAAACTGTGTGAGAGGAGTGGTGGTTGGTGGTGGTGGTTGTTTTTTGGGGAGGGTTAATACAAAGTAACATAATAAGTACGTCTGAAAATGGGTGAGTGGTTGAGTTTTTCATGCTAAATCATGCCATGAATGTTTCCCTCAGCGGAGGCAGACGTGCATAATTTCTTAGGGGATTTTATAACCATGACAACCAGTTTTAGAGGAATATTTTCAGTTTCCATAGTTTAAATTAAATTTGCACAAAAAGAAAAGCTTTTCAAAATGGGTACAGGTGAGCTGCCCCTTTTACATTTTCATAACAGTGGAATGCTATTGCCCCCTATATTACCGTCTCAAATTTGATGTAATTAAAAACAAAGTGACACTAACTTCTACTTTAATGTAACGATCACCTTCATAGGACAGTTTTTATTTCCCTGCTTAAAAAACTAAATTAACTCACTTTAAAGATGCTGAAATTAGATCTTCCTGGTTCAAGTTAGATATAAATAGACTGTAATTCATAATAACAAAAGCATGTTGACATTTAATGCATAAGACTTCTTTGATGTTGTATCTTTTTGTACAGATGAATTTTGATGTGTTTTACAGAAAGAGTTGAAAGAATTTAGGTAAAACTAAAATAACTTGAAGGTGGTTATAATCTGAGTTAGACATGGTTGTTATATCTTACTTAGAAATCTCATAAGCAGTTTAGGGGAGGGGGAAAGGACACCTAAGTGATCTTCATTTTTCAAGTATCAGAGGGGTAGCTGTGTTAGTCTGGATCTGTAAAAGCAGCAAAGAGTCTGTGGCACCTTATAGACTAACAGACGTATTGGAGCATGGGGTTGGGTGCAGGAGGGGGTGTGGGGTGCAAGCTCTGCATCCGACGAAGTGGGTATTCACACATGAAAGCTCATGCTCCAATACGTCTGTTAGTCTATAAGGTGCCACAGGACTCTTTGCTGCTTTCATTTTTCAAATATTTTAAAAATGCCAGTTGAGACTTTCTTAATGTTAGTTGCAAAATGCACATGGAATCGAAGTACATCAGTGAATAATAAATTGGTCATCAGTTCCATACAGACAAAGGTAATCTTTTCCTTGGTGCGTGAGGTTTGACTGCATATGCAGAGCAAAATCATATTAGCTGGGTGTTACAATATCCTGTGACAGAAATATGTACGTTACTGTCCACACTCACCTATTAAGGCCCAGATCCATCATAGCACTGATGCACACTCTTAACTTTAAGCATGTCAATAGTCCCATTGAAATTACGTGCTTAAATTATGCACTAGTTTAAATGCTTTGTTGGATACAACATTAGTCTCTTTCAGCATTGCTGCTTTCCAAGTGTCTCTGTAAAAGTTTTGGAACTGTGGCAAATTGGAGCTGTGGGGGTGGTGCCTGCAGGCAGAGGCAGCTTGCAGAGCCCCCTGCCTGCTCCCAGGGGCCGTAGGGACATGCCGGCCACTTCCAGGAGCAGCACGGGGCCAGGGCAGGCAGGGAGCCTGCCTTAGCCCTGCTGCGCCGCCAACCAGAAGCTGCTCAAGGTAAGCGCCACCGGGCTGGAGCCCACACCCCTCACCCCCTCCTGCACCCCAATCCCCTGCCCCAGCCCTTAGCCTCCCCCCGCACCCAAACTCCGTCCCAGAGCCTGCACCAGGGCCGGCTCCAGACCCCAGTGCGCCAAGCAGGCGTGTGGGGCGGCATTGTCCTGGCAGGGCGGCATTTGGCTCTGGCGGACCTTCCGCAGTCATGCCTGCGGGAGGTCCACCGGAGCCCCGGGGACGAGCGGACCTGCCGCAGGCATGACTGTGGAGGGTCCTCTCTTCCCGCGGCTCCGCTTGAGCTCCCGCAGGCATGACTGCGGCGGGTGCGCTGGTCCCGCGGCTCAGACGGAGCTCCCGTAGGCATGCCTGCGCATGCTCCACCGGAGCCGCGGGACCACGGGACCGTCCGCAGCCACTTCTGCCCCGGCCGCAGGACCGGGGAAGAGCGGCGCGGCGCGCTGCCCTGCTTGGGGCGGTGGAATTTCTAGAGCCGCCCCTGGCCTGCACCCCTCACGTCCTCCTGCACCCAACCCCCTGCTCCAGCCCTGAGCCCCCTCCAGCACCCAAACTCCCTCCTGGAGCCTGCACCCCTCACCCCCCTGCATCCCAACCACCTTCCTCAGCCCTGAGCCCCCTCCAGCACCCAAACGCCCTCCTGGAGCCTGCACCCCTCACCCCCTCCTGCAACCCAACCACCTTAACCAGCCCTGAGCCCCCTCCAGCACCCAAACTCCCTCCCAGAGCTTGCTTGCTTCCTTCTGCAGTGGCCTGTTCTGTGGCTGAAGTGAATCCAATGCCTGGAGCTCATTCCTATTGTCAATGACTGGATTTCTAGTGGTTAGGCGACTAGCTGGAGACGTGGGATCAGTTCCCTGCTCCCCCACAGATAATGTCACCAACTCTCATGATTTTTATCTTGAGTCTTGTGATACCTGGTGGTTTTCTTAAGATCCTAGACACTGGAGTCATGTGACTAAAACAGAATCTCAGTTTTCATTTGGGGGCGGAGGAGGGAGTAAATTTCTAGCCCTTATGGCTGCTGAGAAGATTTGAATCCCAAAGGTGTAAAAGCTAGAAAGCAAATAAAAAGAACTCCAAATGAATTATTTTAAGAATCTTACTATTTTCAAGCCAGTCCCATGACTTTTGGGAAGCCTGGAACATTCAGAAATGATGAGTGGGATTGACGGTACTGAATACTGGAGATTATGGAGATTAACCTTGCTGTAACAGGGCTTCGTTTGGGCGTTTTAACATCACCCTGCATTTCCTCACTGCTGGCTTGCTTTTTAAACAGTAACCCAATCTAGCTTTGGCGAGTATGCGTGTTAATGTATTTCAGGGCCTTGGCTGTCAAAGTCCAACTGAAATTTTAAATTCAAATTAGTCCTCGAGATTGGAGTTCTTTGATCCTACAGTATTCTGGAAGCTACTACCTTCGTCTGTGGTCTGTACATAGTGCAGGACAGCCGTGTATAGTACCTTGAACAAGAACTAGACCACTCTGGAGAGGCAATGACCCCTTTTGTGCTAATAAGTTGAACTAAATGTAACAAAGCTGAGCAAAACTCTCTCCTTGTCCTTTTTAATGCTGGGTCCGTGAGGTGGTGTAACTAATTAACACGCTGAGCTTCGGATAGCTGCATTGCAGAAGGTGCACCGCCGATGGTCACTGGGCTTCTGCCAACCTCCACTTGCATCATTTGTTACTTTAAATCAATACCATTCTGTTCTGCTTTTAACTTCTACTAGTGGAGCTGAAGCACCTACATTTACAACCTCATCTTTGATGGAATCGGGATACCCGCTTTGTCATTATGCTGGAGAAGTGGGGCTGTGAAGTAGGCACGTCCAGGAGCCGAGTACAAAGGCAATCGTTCAGTGACATGGCTAACATGTCTGAAACTGGGAAGGAAAAATAGAAACGTGGTCGGATAACAATACAAGTGAAGTTCCTTCCCAGCATCGCATAGATGTTTTTCAGTAATAGATGTACAAGGCTCATTCCAAGCCAGAATGAATGTGTAGAACAGTCACTTGCTGTCAAATTAAGGGGTGAATGGTGCATCCTACAAAAGATATCAATGAGAAATGTACTGTGCAAAGCACCAATGTGTGTGCGCACAAATGCACCCAGAGTTATTGAACCCAGGAGCCAGAGAAGAAGTATCTGCTGTGACTACAAATCAGACAAAGGGGAAACAGTGGTTGCAGCAGACCTAGGGAATAAAAGCACAGACCTAGACAAGGCTGTTAGGATTGTCATTTAAAGGACAGCAATGTAGGAATGTTCGACTACTTTCGTTTCTTCTAATAGGTGAGTTTTACTGCCACTCGCCTCTTCATGAGCACTGCAAAAAAGCCCTGCTACTTCTCAGCAGCAATAGTGCAGAACTTCTCTCAGGCCCTGATTCTGCCATCCGTACTCACAATGAAGGGTATCTTATACTGCAAGTTATTCTCTTGAACTTTTGTTTGGCCTTTGTCATCAACCCCTAGGTGCAGAGTGCATGGCAGTATCACAGTCTGGAGGTGAGGAGAGTGTAGGTCACTCTGGCTATATACTTATTTGACAGCAATGAGCAGGGTCTCATGCTTAGCTGTAGATGGAAGAGGTCATTTTGGCCACTGTTTGCATTTCTCTGCCCAGGAGCAGTAAAAGCCTGTGAGATTGCACATCACCTGTTTGTCACACCCTTTGGCTCTCACTGATTACTCAGCAGCTCTGAAAATTGGACCACTTTTTAAATGCCTAAATATGGATTAACTTCGGGCATCCAAAGTGTGAACATTTTGAGCATCATGTTAATGATATTGCTCAATTGAAATATCACTGAACTAACTGGCAGATATATTTTTGCTTCCTTTGCCAAGTAAGAGAACTGATCCTTAAGGAAGAAAATTGTTTTCTTGAGATCATCATTGCTTAATTTGTGCCAGCGCTTGCCACTTCATAGCCCCAGTACTTCTGGGCTTGCCGCCTCAGTTATGAATGTAAAAAAATAAAAATTGCTTGAGCCCCGGCACTTAAGTGCAAGATCCCCAGCACCTCTTTCATTACAAATTAAGCACTGGAGATCATCCTTTCAAAGCAGATTGAACACCTCCAGCAAACATGTGTCTGGGTTGTCAGAGCTGTGTGAGCTCTGTGATGATCTGTGCTCTTTTCCAAGTCTCAACCATTATTTTATAATACTTCTCAGGGCTCTGTCTAAAAGGTAAAATACATTTCATGTTGCACTCTCACTCTTAACTCAGTCTAGGTAGGATCTCATTCCATGTAGAATTTGTCACTGGATCAAACTGGGCAGCCATAATCCCTCAGTTTCTATAAACTTGATATACAAATACCTGAACGAATGAGGTTTCCTTTGTTCCCCTGCAGTGTGATATAAGCTGCTGAAATCTTGACTTTCTTCTTGAGTGAGCTACAGCAGAATGAAAATGTAAATGATCTGTACTGGGATAAAAAACTCTTCTATATACCAAGCACTAAAGTAACTACTTTGTGCAGTCTAAACCCTGAAATAAATGGAGAATGCTTGAATTCTGTCAAATTTAACCACAAGTATAACGATAATCCTGGACATGATGTGCTTTAGACCCACTTGTGCGGCAGAAATCGGCTTAGCCAAACTATCTGCTTTATACTATGTCTTTGGACTAAGTCCCTCAAACAGATCGCTCTCAGCTCATAGGATAAACCAAAGGATATGTTTTGAACTGGTCTGAATCCATAAAGATTAGGGATAGCTGAACCTTTAATGTTCTCCTAATATTCATTTGAAAGCAGTTACCTTCCGCTAATGGGAAAATAAAATTGAATAGCTAAGCAAAGATAGAATTCCCAGAGATTTAGCAAACTAGAGCAGCACAGTGACGAGGCTAGAACAGTCTATCAACAAATCAGACTAAATGAGGCCAAAAATAAAAATGCAGTGGGCCAGCTCCTCAGCTGGTGTGAAGTGGCACAACTCTGACCTTCATGGATGTAATGATGCTGCCTCTGGCGGGACACAACTGAGAGTCTCAGTTCAGGACAAATTGCTTAGAGCAGGGCAGTTACAGACCGAAGCTGGGCTTTCTCCACTTCTAAGGCACATCAAACCAGCCAAACATGGAGGACTTTGGTCTCACCCCACTGGCTAACCAGCAATTCCCTTAGACACTCCAGTTTCCCAGTATCACCACCAGTGCCACTCATTATGGGCAGTGATGAGCTGCCAAAATCTTAACAACCGGTTCCCTACCGGGTCTTCGGCAGCACTTCGGCAGTGGGTCCTTCACTCGCTCTGGGTCTTTGGCGGCACTTCAGCGGTGGGTCCTTCAACAGCCCCTTTAACAGCTGGCTCTACACCGGCTTCTAAATTTAACAACCGGTTCTTGCGAACTGGTGGGAACCGGCTGCAGCTCACCACTGATTATGGGGATCAGGGCCGCCCAGAGGGGGGGGCAAGTGGGGCAATTTGCCCCAGGCCCTGGGCCCCGCTGGCGCCCCCCGAGCCGCTCCAGGTTTTCGGCGGCACTTCTGCGGTGGGCCTTTCACTCGTTCCGGGTCTTCGGCGGCGGGTCCTTCAGTGCAGCGGAAGACTCGGAGCGAGTGAAGGACCCGCCGCTGAGGTGCTGCCGATGCCTCGGAGCGCCACCCGGTGAGTACAAGCGCCACTAGCGGCAGGAAAAAAAAAGCCGCAGTCAGCAGCACTTAGGCTGCTCTACTGTCGCCGCGTCATTCTTTGGCGGCAATTCAGCGGCAGGTCCCTCTCGGAGGCAAGGACCCACTGCTGAATTGCCGCCAAAGACCTGGCCCTGCCCCAGGCCCCCTGAATCCTCTGGGCGGCCCTGATGGGGATGAATGGTTATGAAAACCAATGTCTCAGTAAAAGAAAAGGGGGCCTAGAGGTGAGGGGAAGAGAGAGGAAGTGGGACTGGGAGCTGGTGGGGGAGGCTGGAGCTAGCTGGAGAAGGAGACTGACTGAGAGCCAGAGGGAAAACTGAGAAGGAAAATGAGATGGGATGGGAGGACTGTGAGCCAATATTATTGGAGGGCAGACTGAGTTCAGATGATGAGTCCTGAGATGGAAACTAGGACTATAAACCAAAGTGGGGGTAAATGGGTGTGTGGGGGAGGAGAGACAGATTGGACAAGGAGCAAGGGAAGGGGAAACTGGAACTTGCTGGGCAAGGAAACTAGGACTGTGAGTAGAACAGAAACTGGAATGCGGACATTGAGCCTGGAGAGGCAGACTAGGTCTGGCTAAGCAAGGAGACTGGAACTTTACTGAACAGCTTGAGGAGTGGTGCAAAAACAGGCTAAGGACTATTTAGAAAAGCTGGACGTGCACAAGTCCATGGAGCCGGATCTAATGCATCCGAGGGTGCTGAGGGAATTGGCAGATTCATTGGCCATTATCTTTGAAAACTTGTGGCGATCGGGAGGAGATCCCCGACAATTGTAAAAAGACAAATATAGTGCCCATATTTTAAAAAGGGAAGAAGGAGAATCCAGGGAACTACAGACCAGTCAGCATCACCTCAGTCCCTGGAAAAATCATGGAGCAAGTCCTCAAGGAATCAATTTTGAAGCACTTGGAGGAGAGGAAGGTGATCAGGAACAGCGAACATGCATGCAGCAAGGGCAAGTCATGCCTGACCAACCTGATTGCCTTCTATGATGAGATAACTGGCTCTGTGGATACGGGGAAAGCGGTGGACGTGATGTACCTTGACTTTACCAAAGCTTTTGATACAGTCTCCCACAGTATTCTTGCCAGCAAGTTAAAGAAGTATGGATTGAATGAATGGACTATAAGGTAGATAGAAAGCTGGCTAGATTATCGGGCTCAACAGGTAGCGATCAATGGCTCGATGTCTAGTTGGCAGCCTGGTATCGAGCGGAGTGCCCCAGGGTCGGTTCTGAGGCTGGTTTTGTTCAACATTTTCGTTCATAATCTGGAGGATGGAATGGATTGCACCTTCAGCAAGTTTGCGGATTACACTAAGCTGGGAGGAGAGGTAGATACGCGGAAGGGTAGAGATAGTGTCCAGAGTGACCTAGACAAATTGCAGGATTGGACCAAAAGAAATCTGATGAGGTTCAACAAGGACAAGTGCAGAGTTCTGCACTTAGGACGGAAGAATCCCATGCACTGCTACAGGCTGGAGACTGGCTAAGCAGCAGTTCTGCAGAAAAGGATCTGGGGATTACAGTGGATGAGAAGCTGGATATGAGTCAGCAGTGTGCCCTTGTTGCCAAGAAGGCTAATGGCATATTGGGCTGCATTAGCAGGAGCATTTGCCAGCAGATTGAGGGGAAGTGATTATTCCCCTCTATTCGGCACTGGTGAGACCACATCTGGAGTATTGTGTCCAGTTTTGGTCCCCCCACTACAGAAAGGATGTGGACAAATTAGAGAGAGTCCAGTGGAGGGCAATGAAAATTATTGGGGGGCTGGGGCACATGACTTATGAGCAGAGGCTGAGGGAACTGGGCTTGTTTAGTCTGCAGAAGAGAAAAGTGAGGGGGGATTTGAGAGCAGCCTTCAACTACCTGAAGAGGGGGTTCCAAAGAGGATGGAGCTCGACTGTTCTCAGTGGTGGCAGATGACCGAACAAGGAGCAATGGTCTCAAGTGGGTCCAGTTGGGTCTAGGTTGGATATTAGGAAAAACTATTTCACTAGGAGGGTGGTGAAGCACTGGAATGGGTTACCTATGGAGGTGGTAGAATCTCCTTCCTTAGAGGTTTTCAAGGCCCAGCTTGACAAAGCCCTGGCTGGGATGATTTAGTTGTGGTTGGTCCTGCTTTGAGCAGAGGGTTGGACTAGCTAACCTCTTGAGGTCTCTTCCAACCCTAATCTTCTATGATTCTGCGAGTGCAGACTGGGACTGGGTGGACAAGGAGAATGGGAATGAGATGAGCAGGGCCGACTCCAGGCACCAGCTGAGCAAGCTGGTGCTTGGGGCGGCAGATTCTAGGGGGCGGCATTCAGCCCAATCCTAGGGCGGCACTGACGCTTTTTTTTTTCTGCTCTGGCTGCCCTGTAAGGGGCAGAGGAGGGGAGCGCCCTGCAGCAAATTTGGCAGGGCAGCCCGCGTCCTTCCCTCCCCACCGACCAGAGCAGCTTGGAGCCCTCCCGGCAGGCGGCGCGGAGGTCGGGGCCGCGGGGTGAGCGCCCCCCCTGAAGCCCTGGCTGCCCCCCTTCTCTCTCTCCCCCCTTGCTCCTTCCCCTCCCCCCACATTAGACCCAGGCGCACACTCTGCAGCACAGGGAGTCCCCTGGCTCCGGCCGCCCTGTAGGGTTTTTTTGTTTTGTTCTTCCCCTGCTTTGCCGGCCGCGCCATTCCCCCACCCCCGCTTTGCCGCTCCAGCCGTGCCGCAGGTTGGTTTTTTTTTCACCTGCTTTGCCGCGCCAGCCGTGCAGTTTTTTTGTTTTTCCCCCACCCTGTGTTACCGCTCCGGCTGTGCTGCAGGTTTGTTTCTTTTCTTCCCTGCTTGGCCATTCCAACTGCGCCGTCTTTTTGTCCCCCCCCCACCCCGCTTTGCCGCTCTGGCGCCGCTGTGGTTTTCTTTTTGTTTTTTCCCCTGCTTTGCTGCTCCGGCGGCCCCTCCCCCCCCCCCCTTTTTTTTTTGCTTGGGGCGGCAATAAAGCCAGAGCCGGCCCTGGAGATGAGTAGCCTTGGGAAAGACAGAGACTGGCAGGGATAATTTTTTTTGGGGTGGGAGGGGTGGAGTGAGGACAGGATGGAAGGATCTGGGGTCTGTAGTGCACACTCCCCTCCAGAGCTCAATGGGAGTTAGGTGCTCAGTGGAATTTCAAGTAGTTTTTTCTGTGTAATGAGTACATAAAATGGCTGAAGATGACATTTTCCAAAGGGCTACCTTTGCTCCCAGAGAAGCCACTGAGGGTCTGTCTACACTTCAGTTGGAAGCATGTCTTCCACCTTGGGTAGACAGACATGCACTAGCTCTGGCCAAGCTAGCTTACTATGAATAGCCGTGGGGCAATAGTAGCATGGCCTAGCCACATGAGCACAAGCTAGCCACCTGAACCCCTGGGTCCAAACTCGGGTGGCTAACTCATGACACAGTGTCCGCTCTGCTATTTTTAGTGTGTTAATCCTGCTCAGTCTAGCATGTCTGCCTGTCTAGCTGGCATGCTCCCAGCAGCAGTGTAGACACCTGAATGTTTTACCATTGAGAGAGTTGTCTTTAGCTACTGAAATGCAAATGTCCTCATTAGGCCATGCCCATGTAGGGGACAAAAAGTCCTGTTTTGTACTATACTAAATGCAGTATTTTTTGAAAGCCATTCCAAGCTACTTTGGATACTCAGATTTATTTTAAACTATATCATGCAGCTCTCCACACTTTAAATGATACTAATAATGTTTGCTGTTCTTCTCTTTTCATCAAAGCGAGTGGATAAAGATGTGAAAGTCTCTCAGTACTTAGATTATAAGAGAATGCTTTGAAAGTAAACCAGGGTGTTTTTGTCTCTTAAAATCTCTGCACAACATAAATAACATGTATCTTAATGCTTTTTCATTAGAAGTAATATAATATGTAATGTGTTCAGCCTTTTCTTTTAGCCACAAGTGAAAGTGCCCTTAGACTTCCAGTTAAAAGTGCAGCGTTTCAATTCTGCAGCTGCCATTTTCAGCAATGCTAAAAAGTTGGCCCCATCTACAATAGCTGCAAACTGACATTGCTCTCACACGGGGCTGAGTTGAGTTCTAACAACTACTGGTAAACTCAGTATTTTTAGCAGAGTTAGACACGACTTTTATTTCTCTTCCTATAATTTAAAATCCTTCTGCTTGCCCCATTAACCTTCTTGTGTGGCTACTTAATGGGTGCTTGCCTTAAGAAACATTGAACAGAGATAAAGGCATATCTACAATGAAACAACTAAAATGTATTAATTATTCAACAAGGCATTTCATATTTGAAAAGCATCATTAATCATTAGACTTGTTAAAGGTCCCCTGTTTTTGTAGGAAATTTGGAGGGGGTTGATATGTTTAAGCACACCATTAAATCCAGCTAACTTTACTTTGCTTTTGTGACTATAAAAAAAAAAAAGCCGCTCTGCAAGCTGTTGATTTCTGAAATTGCATTGTGTGCTTTTTTACGTAAAACTAATTAAACCGTGCATAACCCAATTACAAACTATTCCCTTAGAGCAAATTTTATATTTAACTGAGCCAGGATGCGTCAGCTGAGAGACCGGGCTCTATATTTGCAAACAGGAGCTGTGTAATGGCTCAAGTGGCCAAATAAATATGCTGATTGTTTTGTCTCTTTCTTCATGCACTGTGTATATTTGGATCAAACCAGCTACTTTCTGACGTGTCAGTAGGGTGACCAGACAGCAAGTGTGAAAAATCAGGACGGAGGTGGGGGGTAATAGGAGCCTATATAAGAAAAAGACCCAAAAATGGGGACTGTCCCTATAAAATTGGGATATCTGGTCACCCTACATGTCAGGTAACAGTTTTGCCTCCGCCACCTAAGCAGAATATCTAGGACAGTGGTTCCCAAACTTGTTCCACCGCTTGCGCAGGGAAAGCCCATGGCTGGCCCAGCCGGTTTGTTTACCTGCCACATCCGCAGGTTCAGCCGATCGCAGCTCCCAGTGGCCGCGGTTCGCTGCTCCAGGCCAATGGGAGCTGCTGGAAGCGGCAGCCGGTACGTCCCTGACAAAAGTTTAACTGACAAAAGTGTTAGTGTAGACAAAGCCTAGGGAGTTTGTATCCTGGTGTGAGGGGAAAGGACATGATTTCTTCACGTGGGCATCATCTCCAACACTGGCCCCACCAATCCACTAGCATCCCAGGGGTCAGCAGGGGAAGGTAGTTCATCCTGCCATGGTGAGCCTGGCTGACTTTGGTCTGTGCCCAGCTGGCACAGTCTGCCTCAGCCAGGCCATGGCAAACCCCAGCCCCACCCTGTAAATGAAGAGCTTATTTTTCAAAAATGAGAGGACTGCTGCTGGGCTGGAAAAGAACTCAAAGCTATGCTGGACCCCTTGTGGTTGTTAACAGAGCCTGTGGCACATTTTGATAAAGAAAGTGTGTGATCTCCAATGTCCTGAAGTCAGCAGAATTACTGTGGATTTACCCTGGTATAAATGGGAGCTGAACCATCCCACTGGCTCTTACGACAGCAGTTTCTTGGCTATTAAATAAGAACATAACATAAGAACATAAGAACGGCCGTACCAGGTCAGACCAAAGGTCCATCTAGCCCAGTATCTGTCTACCGACAGTGGCCAATGCCAGGTGCCCCAGAGGCAGTGAACCTAACAGGCAATGATCAAGTGATCTCTCTCCCACCATCCATCTCCATCCTCTGACAAATAGAGGTTAGGGGCACCATTCCTTACCCATCCTGGCTAATAGCCATTTATGGACTTAACCACCATGAATTTATCCAGTTCTCTTTTAAACGCTGTTATAGTCTTAGCCTTCACAACCTCCTCAGGTAAGGAGTTCCACAAGTTGACTGTGCACTGCGTGAAGAAGAACTTCCTTTTATTTGTTTTAAACCTGCTGCCTATTAATTTCATTTGGTGAGCCCTAGTTCTTGTATTATGGGAACAAGTAAATAACTTTTCCTTATCCACTTTGTCCACATCACTCATGATTTGATATACCTCTATCATATCTCCCCTTAGTCTCCTCTTTTCCAAGCTGAAAAGTCCTAGCCTCTTTAATCTTTCCTCATATGGGACCCTCTCCAAACCCCTAATCATTTTAGTTGCCCTTTTCTGAACCTTTTCTAGTGCCAGTATATCTTTTTTGAGGTGAGGAGACCACATCTGTACACAGTATTCAAGATGTGGGCATTCCATGGCTTTATATAAGGGCAATAATATATTCTCTGTCTTATTCTCTATCCCCTTTTTAATGATTCCTAACATCCTGTTTGCTTTTTTGACCGCCTCTGCACACTGTGTGGACATCTTCAGAGAACTGTCCATGATGACTCCAAGATCTTTTTCCTGACTCGTTGTAGCTAAATTAGGCCCCATCATATTGTATGTATAGTTGGGGTTATTTTTTCCAATGTGCATTACTTTACATTTATCCACATTAAATTTCATTTGCCATTCTGTTGCCCAATCATTTTAGTCACTGTACCTATTAACTTCTCTCTAACTATCCCCCTCATTTTTGCATAGTTCCCCCTTTTGAAATTTAATGCCACAGTGTTGGGCTGTTGAGATGTTCTCCCCACCACAGGGATGTTGAATGCTATTGTATTATGGTCACTATTTCCAAGTGGTCCTGCTATAGTTACCTCTTGGACCAGCTCCTGTGCTCCACTCAGGATTAAACCTAGAGTTGCCTCTCCCCTTGTGGGGTCCCGTACCAGCTGCTCCATGAAGCAGTCATTTAAAGTATCGAGAAATTTTATCCCTGCATTTTGTCTTGAAGTGAAATGTTCCCAGTCAATATGGGGATAATTGAAATCCCCCACTATTATTGGGTTCTTAATTTTGATAGCCTCTCTAATTTCTTTAATTTCTCTTAGCATTTATAGACTCATGTTTTTTCTTTTAGTTTCCCACCATTTTCCTATTGCAAGTGCAGCTCCACCCATGGCTTGCAGCAGATCCAGACCACAGAGTGGTTGAAATGCCAGGAGCCTGTCCACACTAGTGCTCCTATCTTTGCTAGTGTGGGTGGAGCTGTACCAGATGGTTGGAAGAGAAATGCTGGTGTAGACAAGGCCAAAGAATTTCTCACTCCAACAGCAAAGTAATGTCTACATGTCCCTGTCACTTTGAGCATGTGCCCTCACTCTCCAGACTGGTTTCACTCCTTTTGTGGAGGTCACATTCGGTAGAATACTACTTATACCATTTACCACCTGCAAGGAGGATCCTCTCCTGGGGAATCCTCCTATGTCTGGGGAATGAAAAACTGCAAGCCAACCAGACCAGGGATGACCATGTGGGAAAGCTTGGATAAGGCTATGGAGAGACAGGGAGAGCAGGAGGCGAGAGTATAGAGGAAAGGGACATTGGAAAAGGACAGTGAACTACAAGAGAAGACAGAGTAGATGGGGAACTAGAGAAGAAAGAAGTCTAAGGCCTAGTCTACAGCTAAAACTTAGGTTGACCTACCTGTGTCACTCAGGGGTGTGAAAAGTGGTGGATGTACTTCAGCTATGGAAACTCCTCTACCGTCACTGTAGTAAGTGTCTACACTACAGCAGTATAGATGCAGCTGTGCACCTGTAGTGCTGGGAATGTAGACATACCCTTAGTCAGAGGAGGACAGGGTGTAAGGGATGAAGCAGCGGTGGGGAGAGGAACTCCTAATGGCCCCCATAAATCACATCAAACTGTCTGGGTAAATCTAAGGGGAAAATGTCATTTCTGACCTTAGCTGGAAAAAATCTGGCTGAATGATCTCCTGGGACTGTTGCAAAATGGCATTTCCTTTCCTCTGCTCTTTTCTATCCCTCTGTGTTCAGATGCTGTCACCCTCACTACAGGCTTATTGGTGCTGTTTACCAGATTAAAATGGATAACTGAGATTTCTTAGCATTTGCCTGTACTCAGGTCATTTCTTCCTCAATGCACACTACAATACCAGCATATTGACTGCATAGGCAATGCTGCTGGGCACAAAACAGCGTGGGGAGTAACTGGCCTCGCCTCATGAACTTTAAGCAAATTTATGCTGCCATTAGCTGCCCCTTGGATCCAATGAAATTGCCATGGCATCTATGTATGTGTGGGAGGTACCTGATTATATGACTTTAAATGATGTGCCTTTCCCTCGTAGACAAGTTCCTGAGCTTGAGCAGGCAATGAAAGTTTCTCTGTACTAATGAAATGCCCAAGTCCTAATGGACTAGTAGGCTTCATAGCTGTGTACCTTCAACATTACTTTATAGTGCAGAATGCTGGGGAATGTGAAAGTATGACATATCCAAACTATCTTCATTCCATACAACCTGCCTCAGAAAAATCCTCCGTATCTTTTGGCCCAGAACAATCTCAACCCAAGATCTATTGACACAGTACAGCCAAGAGGATATGAACGCCATCATTGCCAGGAGGCATTGGAAATGGATTGGCCATGTGCTTCGTGTGGGAATGGATTCCATCACCAGAGTAGCAATAAGATGGACACCTGAACGCAAGCGAAAATGAGACCACCTGAAAACGACTTGGCGAAGAGCTGTGGAAGCCGAGCTGAAAACCTGGGGCACAGCTGGGGAACCATTGAAAGACTTACCAGAAACAGACAGGAGTGGAGGAGCTTCGTCGCCGCCCTAAATGCCAGAGGCGTGATAAGAGCATGATGATGATGATGCTTTCAGATTAAATCTGCATTTCTACTGATAAAAATACAAGTCACTACTAATAGGTTTTCAGATTGCATTAGCAAAAAATACATATAAATTGTATGATGTGTCTATAAAAAATGAAGAGGGTGAAAAAGTCACTAACACATTATGATGGATTCAAAAACTTGTCTTTTCTGAGACTTGTAAGAATATCATTGGGTAGCTCTCAAAGGCTGCTGCTGAAACGGAAGGCTGATATCCACTTTCCCAGTGAAACAAGTGCAGATAGTTTCCCAGCTTGATAGCAGCCCCATGAGTCGTTCTGCACATACTGCCTGATCCAAAGCCCATTGAAGCCAATGGAAAGATTCCCACTGATTTCACAGGCTTGGACCAGGCCTACACATGATAAATTTAGGACTCTGATCCCGGAAACTGCCCCGTGTAGGTGGAGCTGTGCCCCCACATGAAGCCCTTTTGATTTAAATGGGTCTCCAGCACACATTTTTTTCCAGAAAGTTACAGCCCTAGAGCACTTCCCCCTGTGTTCCATGTATTACTACATGTCAGGTATTCTGCTATAGAGATGTTCACACTGTAGGTGGTCAGGTGAGATTCATATGGCATAGTTAGAATGCATCATATTTTACCACATCCCATGTATTATTTCAGAATGTAGCAATTGCCATGTAATTCCTCTTGAACTAATAGAGGGCCAGACCTCGCTGACACCGCTCCTGCAACACAGGAGCAGGATGGTTGAAGTTAGTGAGTAAACACTAGGCATCACATGATGGTTGTGGGATGAGGCCCCCACAATTTGTGCCCGGTGGATTAATTAATGAATATTTGACCAGTTCTTTGCAAACTTGTTAAGTTCTGTGTATGTGCTAAAGAGTTGGAGGATTATTCTTTGGAAATGGGTTGAGGGAGATGACACACAAGACCACTGCAGACATGTCATGAGAATTCTGCCTCCATTGCATTTTTTTAAATTCTTCCATTTGTTTGTTTTCATACCGAGCTAAAGAGATGCCATTTCCCATTTAGATCAGGATCCTCCTCTTTCCTGGCTTGCTCAGACATCGAAGTTTACTGTTGGGACTAAGGAAACTTTTAGAAAGGAAGGAAGGGAGATAGATGAATTATGACACTTGAAGTCAAAGGGAAAATTCTAAAAGGAAAATGTAATTAAGAAATAAATTGAAAAGCGGATGCACCTGTGATACAGTGGCCAGAAACGATTATTTTAGAGGAAAAATGATTGCAGGCAGCTTAATTCTATTTCATTCCCTCACTGTAGGGATTTGGGCTGTCTGCTCATTTATTTGGATAGAAAGCAAACCTTTTCTGCTTTTTTGTTAGTTGTAATGAGTATTATTTTGCTGCAGCATTTTAATTAAACACCATCACATCCATGTAAGTATCTCAGTACATTTAGAACAGTGGAACTCTCCTCTGTTGCTTTTCAGATGCACTTGGCATTTGATATTTTTGGTCCTTGCTATTAATTGCTCTGTAAATACACAAAGGGGGAAAAGTAAGTTTATCTGCTGGGGAAAAGCGCCAAGGTTTTTGTAAATCCAAGGCTTTTCAAAGAGAGTGAATGGTTTGGAGGAAATTCAAAAGACAGTACATCTCAGTGTCAGTGGGCTATGTTTTAATGACCGTGTTCAAGGCAGGAGAAGAAAGGACAGAACAAAGAGGCAGCAAAAATGGTAAATGACATTGACACAAAATATGCAGTGTTATTATAGCCATAAAGGGGGGAGGGATAGCTCAGTGGTTTGAGCATTGGTCTGCTAAACCCAGCGTTGTAAGTTCAATCCTTGAGGGGGCCATTCAGGGATCAGGGACAAAAATCCATCTGGGGATTGGTCCTACTTTGAGCAGGGGGTTGGACTAGATGACCTCCTGAGGTCCCTTCCAACCCTGAGATTCTGTGATATAGGTCCCCTGGTATTAGAGAGACAAGGTGAGTGAGGTAATATCTTTTATGGGACCAACTTCTGTTGGTGAGACAAGCTATCAAGCTTACACAGAACTCTTCTTCAGATCTGTGAAACATACTAAAAGTGTCACAGCCAAATACAAGGTGGAACAGATTGTTTAGCAGAAGTAGTGAATACATATTTCAAAGGACTATTTGAGGTGAAGTGACCCATTAACACCACTCCAATCATAGGGAGAAAGGTTGTTAATGGCTTACAGATTGTTGTAATAAGCCATAATTCCAGTGTCTCTATTCAGTCCATGATTTTTAGTGTCTACTGAAGCTATGAATTTAAGCTCCAAGGCTGGTCTTTTATGCAGGTTTCCTTTGAGGATGAGGACTAAGAGGTCAGGTATAGAGAGATCACTTTGTGAAAAGTGTTCACCAACAGGTGATAGGGTATTTTTGTCTTTTATCGTTTTCCTGTGAGTTCATTGGGAGCCCAGTGATTGTCTGGTTTCACCCACAAAGATGTTGTTGGGGCATTTAGTGCACTGGATACGGTACACCACATATTGTGATAGGCATGTGTTGGATCTTGAAAGGTGAGTTGTGGGGGGTGTATATCATTGTAGCAGTGGAGATTGTCTGCAGGTTTTGCATCTGTTGTTCTGGCAGGGCCTGGCACCCTTTGAATTGATGTGTCCTGGTCTGTGTGGTGCTTGTTTCTGATGATGAGCTTGGAGTGGTTGATGGTACTTACACTGTGGTCATCATCATGGTACGGTGCCTGTAGAGTGGCAGCCTGAAATTAAGTTAAGTGTATTGTGACACTCTGTACCTCGGGGGAACTCCCTGAACTCCCATGTTCATCCTTACAATATAATTGTGTGGTATCAATGCAACGTTTGTCATGTCGGGTGTCTTCAGAAGGCTCATGATGCACTGAGAATTGTTGTTACAGTAATGTTATAGGTTGTGATTACATGTGTATAGTTATGAGGCTAAAAATATGTCCTCATGGCTTAAAACAAGCCCAGGCAAAAACTCTCCAGAAGCAGAGGGACAGTTCACACCTCATCAGGGCATGTATGGGACAAACCCAGCCCAGCCTCACAGGAACAAACGACACTGGCCTAGGCAGCAACAAAGGATCTGTTGGACTCTCCAGTGAGTCACCCACGTCTCTTGGTCAGTTTGAGGACTATGATGAGATAATGCTCACCTGACCCTGAAGGGGGGGACAAAACCAAGAGAGAAGAAAGAACATGATAAAAGGGAGAGATGTTTGCCATGCTCGCTCTCTCTTCCACCTCCATCTGCAGATACCACCACCAACCAACTGAAGTGCTGATCAAAGGGGAGAGCCTGGCTGAAGGGCAACCAGCCAGCCTGTGGTGAGAAGCATCTAAGGTTGTAAAGGCATTGAAAGTGTAAAGATCAGCTTAGAATGTGTTTTGCTTTTTATTTCATTTGACCAAATCTGACTTCTTGTGCTTATAATCACTTAAAATCTATCTTTTGTAGTTAATAAATTTGTTTTTTTATTCTACCTGAAGGAATGTGTTTGGGTTGAAGCATGTCAGAGACTCCCCTTGGGATAACAAGCCTGGTACATATCAATTTGTTAATTTGACAAACTCATATAAGCTTGCAGCATCCAGCTGGTGTAACTGGACACTGCAAGACAGAGGTTCCTAGGATTGTGTCTGGGACCGGAGCTATTGGCTAGTGTCATTCAGTTCCACAGTCCAAGCACCGGCTGGCCAAAAGTGCTCACTTACGTAGCTGGGAGCAGCTTACATGCCAGAGGCTGTGTGTGAACAGCCCAAGAGTGGGGCTTCTCACAGCAGAGCAGGGTAAGGCTGGCTCCCAGATTCGAGGATTGGAGTGACCTAGCAGATCACCGGTCCGGATAACACCAGGTGAATGTTATATGTATATAATTTGAGATACTAGACCAGCCTTACAGCTTCACTGTAGCACTTCACTGTCACTGCTTAAAGAGAGAATGCTCCTCCTTTTGCAGGGACTGGAAGCAAGATCCTATGAGGGATAGAAGCCTATGCAGCTGATTCTCCTTAGGACAAGGCACTGCTATTGGCCACGTCTTGAACCATTATGTTCTCTCGGAACACTTCCTAGCCCACGACTTTCTCTAGAATTGGTGCACATCTTGGGTTCTCTTTTGTGTGTGTGTTTTATTTGCTGAGCTTGTATGAAATCTCTGATTATAATGATTTTTATATTGCCAGTAAGGCTGCATAAAAGAGAGAATGTTCCCGTCTTCCAGCTAGACTCCTACATGAAATTGTTCTCCCGTTGTATAAACATCCGTAAAGAAATGGGGACATGTCCGGCCTGATATTTACAAAAATGATTTCACCATCTCCTAAAGCAAAAGTGTAACACAAGCAAACAGCTGTTAATAGATCAGAAAATAACAGCTCTCATGAGTGCTTTTGACTCAGAACTCCTGAAAAGCACCTCTAATAAGGCCTGCACTATTCTTTTCTGTGATGATACATATTTTATCAATACAACCTTACCAGCAGGAAGGAAGCTGAATGCTGGGTAATCCCAGAAGGGAGTCACAGGAGAAGACAGTCGTGAATGTGATGTTAGTCGGAATATCAGGTTTTATTAAATTTAAAAGATGTGTTAAAAGTACAGATGAAAACATAACTTGGCTGCAATTAATTATTTCTTATACTGTTAGGCATTTCTTCAGTGTTCATCACTGTAATTAGCTGAATTTACAATACTGATAATTCCCCCACCCCCAAGCCCTCCTATGAAAAATGTACACACATTAGGAGTCAGTATAAATGCATCCGAATCTGTTCTGATCTGAAGTACCGTCAATCCTGATGTATCGTTTCCTCCGCCACAGAATACATGGTAGGTCCTCACTGGATCCTGGAAGTGCTTTAACCAATTATTCTGGGAACTGGATGTGGTTGAAAATTTCCCAGGGGAATGTTTTCCTGTCGGAAAATGTCATTATGGTAAAATTAAAAGTTTCCAAGGGAATGTGTCAATTTTGACAAAACTTTTTGTTTTGAAAAAAAAATCAAAACAAAGCTTTCCTTGTTGGAACAGAACGTGGTTGGTGTTTGTTTCAAACTGACTTAGACATTTGTTTTATATTAATTTTAAAATCAAGTCGAAGGTGGAATGAAATGTTTCAGTTGTCCCAAACCAAACGTTTAAAAAAATGTTTTGTGTGTGTTTTCATTCCAATTCAGAACAAAAACACATTTTGAAATTGCAGCATTTCCCCTGGAGCAGAAATTCCAGTCCCTGCACAGATCTGCTGGGCGTTCTCTTGCTTCCTACTGCAAACACCAACCTTGAGTCCCATTAGATATAGACAGTGATATAGGGGGAAATCCTGCAGCACAGGCTCAGATCCTTTCTCAGGCAATAGTCCCACTAACACCAGCGCGTGAAATGCCCAAGTACCTGATGTACTCTCTGGCCTGAAAAGCTCACTCCCCTACCATAAATACATTAAAGACTGTGAGGTGCTCAGATGGGGGCCATAGAAATTCCTAAGGCACATACAGATCATCTGTGGATTGCCTCGTTAGGTGCCTGACCATCATTGTACTGGCGTGGAATGGTGTTAGCTGGGTAGCATACTAATTATTTGCATTATCCAGAGGTGCTGATTGAGACTGAGGCCACATTGTGCTCGGTGCTGTACAAGCACATAGTGGGACATGTCCCAAAAAGCTTATAATCTAAAGAGACAAGACAGACTACAGGTGGAAGAATAGCAGTATTATTATCCCTATTTCACAGACGGGGGAACTGAGGCAATTAGAGATGAAAGCCCATAGAAAGACTTCCACTGATTTCAACTCAGGCCTCAAGTGACTTGCCCAAAGTCACTCGAGAACTCTGTGGCCCAGCCAGCAACTGAACCCAGCTGCCTTGATTTCCAATGTCTTAACCGCTAGCCCACCCTTCCCCCTCTCATCTCTGGTTTAGACTGTAGCGCACATACACCATCCTGTGATGGTTAAAGTTCAAGCTTCCAAAGCCTATGGTTCATATGCGATGGACACAGCCATTCTGTGGATGGAAAAAGCTGTGTGGAGGCAGCAGGAAGAGGAGATGCTGCATGGCTAGAGGGGCTATCAGCAGTTGTGCTAACTCCCTAGCTCCTATAATATTGTGCCGAGGAGGCAGCACTCTCAGGCTGCCAGAAATTCAAAGTTCAAATAACCTTGTGCCAAGGTTCTTGCCTCTTAGGAAAACAAAGACTGGGAGAATTGGTCTGATAATTCACTCCCCTCCTTGCCAGGGAAGCAACTGTAACTAACTGCAGTGACAAATTGCTTTCCAGCAACGGCCGCTGTAGCTGCTGGTGTTCGATGGACTTTGGTGCTTTATACTCTTCATTTCCATCAACAGTAAGCAGCTATTGGTGATTTAGTCCTGTAATTATTGTGCAGCCGTGGCAAATTGAGGGTACAGTTAAGCACTAAACATTGCAAATTAAATCTCATTGGTCAGGAGAAAAAGTTGATTTAAGTGTTCCTTTGTCAAATTTCAGCCCAAGAGTGGCTGTGCATTGTATCCAACAATTGAGATACTCCTTAAGATATAGGTGAGAAAGGGAGATGCATGTAATCCATCTTCCTTTTGATGTGCAAAGAAGACGTATGCGATTTTTTTCCACTCATTTAAACTGTGTGCCTGTCACTTTTAGACTAAATTTGGTCAGAAAACAGACTTTCATTCCCACGGGAAATTCTGACATTATCAGAGGCACAGTATTATTATTTATCGGGGCATGCTATGATAGTTTTGACATCATCAAAATGATTTGATGTTTCCAATTTTTTTTCAGAATTTCCATTTTGCAAGAAAAAAAATGTTTTGTTCCAAATTAAAATGAAAAGTTGAAATGTTTTGCAGGATGGACTTTTTGAAAAAAGTTTTGATTTGGAAACCTCAACCCGTGTTGATAATGTCAAAAAATGTTTATCAAAGTGCCAAACGTTTCATTTTGAAACATTATAATAGACTATAAAATATTAAATATACAAAAATATATAAAAGTCAAAACAATATTAAACACGATGGGTTGTTTTTTTACCATATTGAAACAAAGCATTTTGATTAGAGTTCACTGAAATGTGGGATTTCTTGCTCATGGAAAATGTCACCTTTTAAGATATGTCTACACTGCACACCACTGAGAGTGGAGAGGTAGAGTGACCCAGTACAGTATACGAGTATCTCTGAATACAAAACTCACACAGTAAGCTCCAAACGAACTGAACATTTGATGAGTGGAGCTGCCAGTGATTAATGCTCTGAAGTGTTTTTTAACTATGGTGAAGCCAACTTTGAGAAGACTGTTGCTTTATATAAGATCACAAATTAAAAGGAAAAATTGTAGCATGGCTTCCCAGCTGTGTCTCATGACCTGGCTCATTTTAAAGGAAGTAGTCTTGAAGGCACTTATGGAAAGCAATTTATTTACTAGATGTACTCTGGTTTTCCACCCATAGGCACCAGGCAGGCACATGGGTAGTTCATTAAGGTTTGGAATATGCAGCAACTCTGTGCCAAACATTTACTTCATAACTTTTCACATCAAATTCCTGCCAAGATTTGAAATCAGAAAATATAGCCAATTACTGGAGATAGGAGAGCAGGAAATGCCATATAGAATTCTCCTTGGCATTGATCAAAAACAATTGCGTTTCAGCTCTCAAAGATTCTCTCTGCCCCAATCAAAACTCCATTAGAAATTCAGAATTAAACTTGTGCAACAGCTAGAGTAATCACCCTGTGATGACTTTGCAGACCTCCGGCAAGCCCACAAGCTAATGGCTCACAGCTGTCATAGGAACGTCATTGGGGACCACTGTGAGAATCTCTAGGGTATCTAGTCACTGACACCAGAGTGCAGAGAAGAAAAATATAAAATCAATAGCTGACATCGTTACCCAGATTTTCAGAACCCAAAGCACTGGTAACTTAACTGTTTCACTCTAGGTGGTGTCAGGAATAAATCAATGGGAACACTGCAATTCCAGCTGATGAAAATTGATACAAGTAAGCGTGCTTGTATCTAAAACTACAGTTTATTAGATTTAAGCAATAGGGTTAGAACATCCCAAATAATTACCTAGAATTTGTGGTGGTATTGAGTAATTGACAGCAGGGCCATGATGGCCAGTCACTTCCCCGTTGGGAAGTCAGGCGTCAGGAAAAGGTATCTCAGGATAGCTTCAGAGCACTGCTGCAAAGTAACTCTAGTATGTAGGGTTTTTATAACTAATGTCTACAAAACACACAAATCATAGTCAACCCTATTGGGCCATCACAGCTCCTAACATCAATAAACTGCTTATCAACTAAACATTCCTAGTCATAATATACTTCTGTATCAAAGGCACCTAAATTTAAGGTCCTCATCCACTTATTTTCCTTCAGTCTCAATTTGTTGACTCTTTTCTCCCTTCCTCCCATTCTGATTAGCAAAAATTGCAATCCTGCAGCTGGCATATGAACTTGCCTCCAGAAGTCCTGCTTATTCCAATGAACCCTTAACTATGTGGTGTTCTGTTTTATTAATTCATGGTGGCTGAATGCACACAAGATGGTTGCAATTAGCCTGATCAAAATCTGGGGTACCCATACCTCTCAAATCCAGGGCAACAACTTGGGTGTTCCATCCAGGTTAGGGGCCTGAACCCAATGAAACCAACTTCTTTCTACTGCCTCTCCCCATGATCTGCAGTATTCTTGCAACTCAAGAGAAGAGCTGAGAGCTACCCTCATACAAAAAACATCCACAGTAAAGATGCAAAGAAGTCATGCATGAGCCTAGTGGAAGGGTTGCTGGGTATATACACAATGCAGTATGAGCTAGACAGTAGCTGTTGTGGGGAGCCAGAGGGAAGGGTCATTCCTTGTAGCACCCAAGAAGTGGTCAGTCGCGTTCCAAAACTCCTGATTTCCCATGTGTAGGGTTTGCTCATTCCCACCCCACTCCTGGTGCAATCTGCCCCAAAGGGTGCAGGGTTGGGGTGGTCTTAGCCATATCTGTCCCCACTGCTGCGTTGAGCAGTAGAGGTGGTTGTGCCCCCACACAACATGGGGCAATGCCTCCAAGCACTTGCTCTGGGATGGTGAGCTTCTGTACCAACTCTGGCATGGGCCAGTATCTAAAACACACAGCCTGGAAATTGCCTGTCACCAGTTGAGAGGTGTTCTTGGGTGTGGGGAGCAGTTCCAGATGCCGTAAAGTAACTTGCCAGATAACAAGACTAAGAGGGTTTTCTTTCCTTGTCAGAATCTTTGTTGATTACGTGTTTGACATGAAGATAGATCTCAGTAATTAATATCTCACGTCAGGCCCATCTCGCTTTGCTGAAGCAGGTAATGTGAGCTTGTCACTGCAAGTCATGTGAACCATCGACCTCTCTATCATTTTCAGGAAGGAAAATGCAGGTGTTGATGCAGTTACAGGGCACAGCATACTGTAAATGGCCATTTATTTTCTGTCCTGCTTTCCAAAAGCAGCCAATAGTGTGGAGTTTCTAAGCAGAGACTGTCTGGAAGGCAAAATAGCTTTGGGAACTTGGCCCTTATTTGCAGTACATCCTTTTAGAATATAAAAAAAAAATTACATAATTTAAACAGTGACAAATGATTTACTCACAAGGCAAAGTGTAAATTGCTCATTGTAAGCTGTGGAGTCAGTCACACCAGGTAGAAGTTTATAACATGAAGATGGCTTCTTTTCTTTCAAGGTCTCAGAATGAAATTTGTGCATGATGCAAATATGAGCTGATGTATTTCAGTTTTAATATATGGGAAGAAAATGCTTCTGCCATCAACAATACCGTAAGAACATAAGAATGACCAAAGATCCATCTATCCCAGTATCCTGTCATCAGACAGTGGCCAATGCCAGGTGCCCCAAAGGGAATAAACAGACCAGCTAACCATCAAGTGATCCATTCCCAGCTCCTGGCAAACAGAGGCTAGGGACACCATTCCTGCCCATCAGCCATTGGTGGACCTATCTTCCATGAATTTATCTAGTTCTCTTTTGAACCCTGTTATAGTCTTGCCTTCACAACATCCTCTGGCACCATCCTCTGTGCTCACCATAAGCACAGCGATATCAGAGCCACTGAGGTAGACAGCGATATAATTCTAAAACATGATCAAAGTTCTCCGCTGATGTGCTTTATAAACTATTTATCACCATGCTTTGGCCCCAATAAGACAAGGAATTCCTTGAGTCTACTGTATCTTTAGACCTTTGTAGCCTACTTATATTGATACACTCAGGGTCTTATAGTGGTGCTAGAATGAACTCGTTCTAATGACTGAACCTCAAGGAAGGGTTTGCTGGCAAATGCATGAAATACATTAAGCTTCTTTAATCTTTTTTATGGTTTCCCGGCACTAGTGGATCAACCAAGTGATGCCATAGTCTGGATAGTAAAGTGATGACATAGTAATTGATGACATCACTGACTGTAAATGGGTTAAGAACCTGTTCATTGCTTCTGAATTCTGATTCCCCCCGCCCCCCAATATGAGGTTTCTGGGGAGAAGGAAATGCAATTTGTGATACTTCCAGGACAGGGGATCTTCTGTGCAGGATGCTGGGCTGAGAAAGGGAGTATTTGTAGAAGATGGGCACAGGCAGAAATGGATGTTGTGAGGAAACATGGCCTTCACTGACAGCTTGGTGGTTGGGGCACTGGCTTGTAAGAGACCCAGCTACATGTGCCCTTCTGTGCCTGACTCATAGCAATTGTTCCCCAACCCAGATCATGCTGAATGAAGTACAGCAGGCACTTGAAACTGGATCTCATACAGGGCCAAGCCCCAACCACCAGGCTATAGTGACAGACTCTCTCTCATGCCAAATTTGAAAATGGACATTTCAGCCCAATTCTATTTTTGTGGCATGAAAACAAATTTAAAAAAAACCCTCTGACATTGCAAAATGGAATTGCCTTCCCCCAGCCAGCTCGCCATTGGCTACCCTGGATCATTGGAGTGCACAGAAAGTAAATGGCTATGTTCTTTGAAACTAAAAGAGATTTAAATATATATGGCCTATTTGTCCAGCTCCTTCACCACCTACCTATCCCACAAGAGATAAGAGGGGGATGAGAAAACATTATTTCCCCAACATATTGTGCAGTGAACGTGTCAATAAGCAGTTCTGATTTTTATGACTTTAGTTTGGTTACAACCCAAATGTAGCCTTCCCCAGCAATGGGTTGTTAGAAAAGGGCTGGGCTGAACCAGCTTATGCCTGGAACTACTTTCACTGATTACCGTATCCAAAATATAACATTTATTTATTGAATTTTGTGTGTTAAATGACTGGTTTAAAGTCCAGGACTCTAAAGGGAGTCTAGGCATTTTAGATTTGGAACTCAACATTTCACTCTTTGCTCAGTGCTTTCGCTCAGTTCACTATGGGTGAAATCCACCCCTGTGCAGAGGGATGCCGGGACTAGTTACCTGCTACTGTGAGGGCTCAAACAGAACTTGCATGATGCATAGCCTGTGTGACCCCGCTGTGCGGGACTGAATTCCATTGCAAGTATTTTGTGTGGTTATTTCCCCCCAGCAACAGTAAATGTTTTTGATACAGCTCAGAGGACTTGGATTAGAGATGGCTGAACTGACCAAACTTTGGCCAAAATGAGGCAAATCTTGGTGGAGCTTTGGGCAAGTACAGCATTTTTTCCATTTTTTATTGTCATGTGCTCCTGCATTTTGCTAAGTTTAGCCATCACCAGAAGCGCTGAATACTGTGAACAACACAGCTCTCGTACTGTAGCTTGCTGGTGTGTGAGAACAATCCTGTAATGCTTATTGCCATCTATACCAGAGGTGGGCAAACTATGGCCCACGGGCCACATCCGGCCCACTCTTGAGCTCCTGGGTGGGGAGGTTCTGTTGGGGGAGTAGGGGCAGCATTAGTTGATGGGCAGAGCTGCGCTGGTGAAAGCCGCTGAGAGGATGCACTGAGTCAGCACCTTTCTGTTTGCTCTGGATTGTTGCACCTGCCAAGCCAGCATCTGCTATGACTCGGTCTTCCTCTTGGTGCACGGGTGGCTGGCAGCCACATTGAAACACTTTGGCTTCCCCTTGGCAAGCTTTCAGTCACGGAGGCTGGTGAATTTGGGCCGAGGGCGCTGCATTAGAGCTGTACCTTTTAAAATAAACTTTTCTGAAAGCAACACAAGTGTGTGTATTTTACACTTAAAACTAAGAAGGCTGCTTCAACAGAGCTGGACCGTGAACAAAATGAAATCTACGCTGTAGCTATTAAAATATTAAAGCCCAAACTGAAGGAAACAGCAGTTACCTTTCATACGCTGCAAAGGAGGTGTCCACAGCTGCCAATCAAATTAGGTTTCAAACAGGTTTTTACAGATGGGAGGCTTAGAATAAAGCAGCTGGACCTGGATGGCAGGTATCTAACATCCATTTCTGAATGCCAAGGGCCTGCCTATGCAATAGCTGCCAAGCTAGCTGAAATTCTAGAAGCCGGGCAGTGCACCCACTGGCTGTAATGAAAGCCTAGCGCCAGGAGCCAGCTGAAAGAGCAGGTGCTCTGTAGCGCTCTTATTATATATATAAAAAAAGGTTAAAAGATGACAGCTGTGAGAAAATGAAGCAATTCCCTGTAGAGTAGTTGCCTTGTAGGGTGAGCGATTGTTTCTTGGAAACCAGCCCTGCTGCAATTTTATTATGCAGGTGCAAAAGGGAAATTATAGCCAGTGGAACATGGGCTACAACGCTTATTTCCTCCCAGGCTGGGCCTCATGCTACTCTCTGATAGAGCCACTGCACCTGGAGCAGAAGGGCACTATCATATTACAGCCAAGTGCAAGCTCTTTGCACTCAGGTTTAGAGCAGCCTTGGCCATGGAAAGCCGGCATCCTTGGCCTAATGCCACCTGCCCTCCCTCCCCTTATAGTGCTCGGCATTTTGGGGTGGGAAAAGAGCATGGAAAGGCACAGCCAGAGTGCCATGTTGTCATGGGCCAGTCCTCCTTCAGAACCAGCCAAATCAGTGCAAGTCAGAACAGCCTTATGGCTGCTCTAATCTGATCATGGCCCCAGTTTGGCCGCCAGTTGGTCCCAGGATTGGGGGAGGGGTAAAGTGATCTTACAGACACCTTTGTTCCCTTGATCCTACCTTGAGCTGCATCAAGCCCAAAGAGCCATCCCTCTATATTTTATAATGTTTCAGCTTTTGGGCCTGAATGCACAAAAAGAGAGAGGCGTTGTGACCCTGAGTGTCACAATGCTTAGCCTTTAGGTACCTAGAAAATCACTGCCATTCACAAATCCTGAGTTAGAAACCTAAGCTCCCATCCAGTGAATGGGGAGAGATTAAACACCTTAGACTGAGCCTGACAAAAGCAGGAAGCTGCCTAAGCTAGCATGGGAAATGTATGTGTTAATCCACACGCATTTTCTTGGAGACAGGCGCATAAATCCAGACTGCACAGAGGTGCCTAGCTCTGCTTTGACTTCTTAGCTGCAAACCATCTCTTGGCAGTAGGTGCCTACTATGTTAGCATGAGCACGCGTCTGGAATCTGGTGGGTGGAACACTCACCTTGGAGGTGGGAAACCCAGGCTCTTGTCCGCCTACTCCAATGACTCTCATTATTTATCCACAGGGTAATCGCTCCAACAGAAGAGATTGGGGGAGCCTCCCCACCAGAACAGGGTTAAGTGAATTGACTGGGCAACATTTCAGTGGTTGAGTTGAGATTATAACCAAGTATCCCATCAGTTGCATGGGCAAAACACCCAGTTGTATGCACAGCGGCTTGATTTCCAGTTCCATCTTCAGCCCATGAGGCCATCACTCCAGGCTCATTCGGGCACCAGAAAAGACAGAACACTGCTCAGGGCATGAATCCCATTTAGACAGTCAAACCGTTTAGTAATTCAACATTGACCTACCCCCACTCAAGGCTGGCTACTTCCAGGTATTTAGGCACTTAGTGGTGTATTTTCCCATGTGTCTGTAGTTGAAAGAGCTTAAGTCATGAGGCCTGATATAAGGGGCCTGGTATGAGGCCTAAGGCCTGAACTGAAGTAGTCAGGCCATGCTGATATAAAGCAAAGTTAGCAAGAGAAGCAGACCCTGTTATAAAACATGCCTACTTGCAAGTTCACAGAACCTGGCAAAAACAGGGCTGGTATCACAAAAAGGCAAACATTCCTACGACGTGCTAGGCACAGGCCACTCGTGTAAATATATTCCAGAAGGATAGTACCAGAACACCCCAATGCCAAGTCTGGTATGAACACACTCCCCGACGATAACATAGGGACACACTGACCCCTCCTAAAAGATAAGGTCAGGAGGACAAGGTGATGGATAGAGCTGTTTCGATCAGATCAACATGTACCAGGGAAAGGGTGGTAACTAACCATGTCAGAGGGGCAATCAGGGCCGGTGCAACCATTTAGGCGACCTAGGCAGTCGCCTAGGGCACTAGGATTTGGGGGGGTGGCATTTTCTTCAGCAGCGACTGCAGCAGCCGGATCTTCAGCCACCCGGGTTGCTGCCGGCATTTAGGTGGAGGGAGCTGGGGCAGGGGAGCGCAAGGAGGGCCGCCTGCAGCAAGTAAGGGGGGTGGTATGCAAGGCAACTCCCCGCCCCAGCTCACCCCTGCCCCGCCTCCTCCCCGAGCACGCCGTGGCCACTTCACTTCTCCCGCCTCCCAGGCTTGCGGCGCCTAAGCTGATTGGTGCCGCAAGCCTGGGAGGTGGGAGAAGTGAAGCAGCCACGGCATGCTCGGGGAGGAGGTGAGGCTGGGGTGAGCTGGGGCGGGGGCGGGTGCCTCAGGCGGAGGGGGAGCTGCCTTGGGGGGGGCCTCAGAGCGGGGGCTTGGGGACGGGGGAGGGTGCAAGTTGGAAGTTTCGCCTAGGGTGCAAAACATCCTTGCACCAGCCCTGGGGGCAATACGTAACTTATTTGTGTTAGTGTACAAAAGAGGGGTCACAGAGGGGGTGTCTTGGTCCAACCTAAGGGGGAGCAGAGAGTCATGCGGCTCATTGAGCTGAGTCTATTGTAACGGGCATATGCATGTTAATGTATCTGTAGAATACACGGGACACTAAAACTGTGCTTCATTGACAATAAAGCTGGGTGCACGCCTTCGCCTCTGAACCGAGTCTGTGGTCTCCGTGGGCAGTTCGAGAAAAGGGTGCGTACAGGCTATCTGGCCAGAGCCAGTGCAGCACAACTGGTGACAATGTCCAGGCACCTAGCGCCCACTGCCTTCACTGAGGGCCTGGAACGGGTTTGTGGGTTTCCAGTACACCGTGCAAATGGCAAACAGGAACAGTCAGAAGACCACCAGCCGCTCGAGCAACAGCCGCAGGGGCAGGGACTACGGTGAGACATCGTGCCTGATGTGAGACGGGGATGGAGTTCACCTGTCAAAGCGCCCCACTCTTCATCATATTACATGGGCATTAGGCAGGCAAGGTGAACATCACCCACCTCGCTACACAGGCCTGATGAGTCCATGTTTTCTCATTGATTAGAAAACTCCCATTATTACCCAAATCAGCACCTGCCATGCCCCTTTGAGCAGTGCCTGACCACAACCAGCCCCCTTGTGAATTATGCAGCAGAAAAAGGGCTTGGGCAGAGGCACAATTGCCAAAAAAGCAAAGTCAACTATGTGGCCCTTTCAATAGTGAAACAGTCATCAGTAAAATTTTTCATACGATAGGCGCGTGGGTAGCAACACGCACGCTCATGTTGCCATGCTGCTTTACCTCACATTACACTGTCCCTGAGCAGAAATGCACTAATCCCGCTATAGATTTCATGCACCTTGCAATAAATGTGCAGAGCCTGATTAGCAATTATAGCAGCTGATATAGCATAAGTCTCATTGCCAGGTCATACTGCTGATGTATGCAATACATCCCCGTGCTGTTTATTGGCAAGTGCACCAAAATTGAGCTTAATTAACATTAAAGGTTGGGCACTAAGCAATTAAAACTAATCAGGCCCTTCAAAGTTTGGCAGCTGTTCTGAGTGCATGCTGCCATGACCAAAAAAAAGCACTACAGCATGAGAGACTGAAGCAGTGCCAGGCTGAGCTAGGAATGTCCAGCCTTCGGTTGCTGTGGGGCATAACAGCCAGGTAAGCCTTTTCCAAGTACAAAGAGCAAGCACATACTTTAAATTAGAGCACGTCAGCCGGCTGGTTAAGAAGCCACTCCGTGGGCTCATGGAATGATTTCCCAGCCCAGTCATCCCGATCACAACCTCCCACTCCACAGGCTTCTTGGGCCATATGCTCAGATGCGCTGACTGTTTTTTGCAAACATGCGTGTTTCAATTTCTGAAACGCAAGGCCCTGTTACGGACAAAAATCTAATGTGTTTTGCTTTAAAACGTCACTTAAAATATTGCAGGTCAAATAGTGGATTCCCAGGCTGGCAGCGCATTGCTAGCATTCTCCAGCACATCTGAATACACACTGTACACACGTATTAAATATAATAAATGTTTATGCTCAGTGCAGCTGTCTAGATACACAGCAACATATAGTTAGCGCTTCTGATTTTAGGTTTTAACCAATAAACACCCGTAAAACAAAGAAATCGGTGTCAGTTCAATAAACACAATCTCAGGAATGGTTATTTGTACCTAATGGCTTGTCCACATGGAGCAATACTATGCTCAGACAGAACGATGTTGAATTAGGCAACCGTATGCATGATAGCACAGAGTAGACTGCTGTAATGAGTAATGTATATAATATACATTACTCATGCCAGTATATACTCAGAGAAAGCCCACGGCCCATTTTGATGATCTACATAAAACTTAGCTAAAAATAAATCCTGAACAGTGAAATTATTAGCTCCCCACCAAAACAAAAGCCGTCTATTTACTGGGTGGCACCCAACAACAAATACACAATCTCTTTGTTTTGTGTTTGTACAGCACCTAGCAAAGGGGATCCTGCTCCATAATTGGGGCTTGTAGGCGCTATCGCAATACATAATAATAATAATATAATTCATAATAGACCAAAGATTTGAACACACATAATTTGCTTTTAAACATTATCCAAACCCATTTCACTGCACTGACATTTTCAGGTCAGAGCTTTAGCAAGATAAATCGTCCTGATGCCCTGACAATGACAGACTAATGGTTTTGAAAAATGGTCAGAAATAAAGTTCAACTATTTGTTAACAGGTATTCGGACTATGGGACAATGGTGGTAGCTAACACAATTCAGCAAATATTGGAGCCTTTCCATTGTCCAAGGCTTCAGTTGTATCTTATGGTCTATCAAACGCTACCTTTCTAAACTGCTCAGCGTTGGAGCATAACAAATGTTCGAGAAACAGGAACTGTGAAGTATTCAGTTTTCATGAAGTATTAATAGCACATGGATAAACATGTGAACTACTTCAACCGTGGTGCCCATCAGTTTAGCCAGAGTACAATTATTAAACTAGATTTAGCTTCATGTCAGCTTCCGCATAGCATATACTTAATTGACACTACAGGCAGGCTGGCTGAAAGGAACGAGTACTCACTGTGTGACAACTCTGCTCACACTGATGGCTGCTGAGCCAATAGCGAAGACTGTTTAACTGCTGGTGTGGCCTCACCAAACCATTTTCAGTGTTGTTTCAGAAAACAACACCGAGGCTCGGTGCTGAAAGTGTTTTTTTTTTCTGGCCTATGCAAGCACTTAAGTGTGACCAGTTGTAGAAAACCATTTTTAACAATGGTTAATTTTCTTAGTAGAGCCAGGGTTGAGTCTGCTCAGTCTTCCAGCTTGCACCAGTCATGCCCAGAAACACAACACAGTTATTATTAGCATGGTCACTCCTACGCTAAAGTTACAGCCTCTCCTTGACGTACCCACTCCCTATCACAATTTCCCCTTCTGAAAATTTGGCTTACTTTTTCTGCCGACTTGTTTACTTGTGATTATGTCTAACTGGAATTTCTTCCGCTCTCTAATTTTCCCAGACCTCCCTCTGTCGTCTTGCTGTACCAAATTAAGAACATTGCAACGTCAAAACAAGCCAAATGAATGGTTAAAAGGCACAGCAGCCCATGCTGTTGCATCAATTCAGTGGTGTTCCCATTTTGCCAAAACCACTCATCAGTATTCAATGTAAATTGACATTCCCATGTAATTAGATTCAGTTATTTGTTCCTTTACAAAAAGTGTCAGCTGTCTATTTGGATGTGTTCGCCAGAGCTACCTAACCTTGTCAAGTTAATTATTTTCTGAGCACTGCATCCAGCAAAGAATCTGGTTTCCTCGCATTTGGCTGCACGTCCCATGTAGATTTCCAGGGATCAACAGCCATGAAGCCAAAGAGTGAGTCAAGAGCCAAAATGGTCAGACTCCAGTCTTTGGAAACTTCCTTGTGACTGGAATGGAGCAAAAGGCGGTGCCTTGCCTTATGTCTATGGGTTACCAACTTAATTGATTCAACTGCACATGCTCAGAGTAAATCCTGTCATTGACATACACAGCAAAATCTCAGGGTTGCGCTCTTTAAGAAAAAATTGTCTTGTTTATATCTCCCAGAAAACAGGGTTTGATGCCGATCTACTTCTATTCAAGGACTAGTGAAGAAAAAGCAAGACACTTCTGTGCTTTCAGCTCAGCTCTGACTCTGAACAGGTGTTTCTCCAAGTTCTCAAAAGAGGGGTACCTCATTCCGAACTAATATGTGCACAATCCTTTGCCACATATACAAACCTGTTGTGTCCCAGGCATTATAGGATTTACTCCTGTGTTCTATGGTGCGTGTCCTGGTTGTATGGTATGATCTCCCAGGATTCCTTTCACTCAGTGAAATACTTTACGATAAACCACAGCCTGACCCTCCTGTCCCTTGGCTATTTTATTCTTTAAGGCAGGTTAAAGAATGGAATACACCATTACCATAATATGGTGACAGTGCATTCTGCGCTCTTGATGCAGTGTCAAAATATCATCATACAAAAAGGGCTCTTTTACCCCAAACTCTCTTCCATGTGGGGGTTAGTGTTGCCATTTGTGAGGAAGCGCAGCTGGGCTTGTCCTATGATCTACATGGGGTAGCTGCAGTGCTTCAGAAGTCTCCTCCTATCCTTGTCGGTCTTCTGAGCTTGAAGGCGATTAGAATTACGCAAAAGCAGAGAGGCTCAGTTCAGACTCGGGCTGACTTTTCTTAAAAGTGGAGTAACACAGCAGGGACTGAGGCCACAAAAATGTTTTCTTTCCATCAGGGTAGGCACATGAGGGCGTACAGAAAAAGGCATTCTCAGTGCCAATGCATGTGTTTGGCCCAAGAGATCTTTCTGAATAAAAGCTGGCATGTGCCATTTTTTGAGTCACGCTTATAGTTCTCTAGCCGCTCCTAAAATTCTGTTTGAGCCATTGTTATCCTAGTAAAAATATAATAGCTACATAAATAGTAGCATACAGCTGTACTGTTTCAGAATTAAAACTGTCCTAAGCAAACAACAGCGACGCAGTAGGAGCACACTATTATAGGCCAGAGTCCGATTTTGGTTGCACCAGTATACAGCTGGAGTAAATGCTCTGAAATTGTCAGAGTTACTCCAGATTTTCACTGGTGTAACTGAGAAAAGAAGCTAGTCCAAAAGCTATGGAATGTATTTCCAACGCTACTGTAGTTATTATTGGCTTAGTGCAGTAACTATAGTTTAGTGCAGCCTACGAATGAAAAGTTTGTTTACTAACTGGTAGTTGGCCATTGTTTTAGTTTTCAGAACTCCCAGAATGTAATGAAGTAAAAGTTTTAATTAAAAGGTGGGCTAAACTGTCTGAATCTGGAATAAGTATCTTCCCCTGTGGGGCCTGGTTGTCCCACAGGTGGATTAGATACATCTTATATCTACCCAATCTCTTTTCACATGAATACCCTTTTCATTTCTAGTCCTAGCTTCGTCTTCTTCTATCCAAAAACTTGAACCATCTTCTTGATTGCCTTTCAGATCAATTTAGTTGATAACTCAGGTGCTTCCTGGTCCCCCCTCAGTCAATGGTAGGCCTACGAGATGCAACTCATCAGGAGATAAGAGGGCTTTACAGAAGACTCCTGGAACATTTCTGATTATGCATGGTCAGCTGAATTCACTGACTGGTTTGTATGACTAAAGCAGATACAAGCCCATGGCAGTAGAAGGACTAAATGCCACACCCATATTCCTGGGGAACGTAAAGTACTATCCAGCAATGATGCAAAATGTTTGTTACTGTAAATGGGGTAAGACCACTGATGTGTGGTTGTTAGTGTTTGTGATAGCGCATATAGTGTGAAAAATCTAGGGCTATGATGACTATGGCTATGGCTATGATGTGTCCACCTGCATTGCGTTTCATGTAACTAACTCACATTGGCAGAGTAAATGACTACTGTTGAAAACATGGTGTTCTGTTTCAATCTGCGAACAGCTTTGCACTAGATTTTTATTTTTGCTGTAGTCAACTGATTCTGTACACTGCTAATGTATTATTCTCACTTGCCTGCCGTCACCAATCACTGTATCTGTCAAAAGTGTTAGATTCAGCTGGCACGGTCTTAGCGTGAGTGGAGAGGAACCCAGTTGTTTGGAAAGCCTATGAATTTTCATAGAGCTGCAGAGTTAGATACTGAACTCCATGGAAACTTTAGTGCCATTCACAGCCTCTTTGAGACATTTAAATCAGCATGCACACAACAGCTAAATAATTCAGATTGCAGGAGCTAAAAAACAAAACAAAACAGCGCTACAGGAAGAGTTTGGCTTCAGCAAAAATCATCAGAAAGGAACATTTAATGGGCTTGAAAAAAGCCGTGGCTGGAATCACAAAGTCCCCGGCCATTAAATGAAAAGCAGAGACGCAAGCCTATTCTGAAATAGACCCCCTGAGTTGCAGAAGTAGAACGAATGACAGACTTCACAACCATCTTTGCCAAGACCTGAATTCTGGCTTCTAGTAGCTCTGCTTCAATATTGTCTAAACTTACTTTTTGTGTTTATCGAGAACTAGCGATTACACTGCTGTGTGGGCAAGAACGCATGCTAGGTGTTGAGCAATTCAATCATACCGAACACAAAGTGCTTGTGCCAAACAGTGTGTAGCTCCCTGTAACTATTTTGTCAGTAGAGTAGCCTACGGAAATGTAACCCCTTCTGCCAGGTGGGGTTGGCAGCAACAAGGGCCTCATTCAATATCTAGGGGTGCCTCAATATTACAAAACAGTCCCAGCTTGTGCCCCTTCCTAGAAATCTGGAAATCTAAACACCACCCCAGGCAACGCTAATAGGTAATACGTCCCCACTCGCAAGCACTGACTTTGTGAAAATGAAAGGAAACATTTGTTAAAGGAAGAGGGTACACAGCATTAATTTGGGAAACCATCAGAACGAGGATTCAAAAGTCCACAAACAATACGTAAACACCCTGCCACACAATATCTTGGGCAGCAGTCCTTTGCCTCAGTTTCCCCATCTCGTGGTGTGAAAGTCCAAGGGATGAGTGCCCTTTAACGTGCCACTCCCCTTTTACCTCCATTGCACACTACTCATGGGTGGATGCCTGAGGTCAGCAAAAGCCCCAAATCCTTTCACATGGGAGCATTCACATGGGTTCACCTCCCACCCCTGATGGCGAGGTGGTTGAGTGATGCTGCTACTTGTCTCTGCTGTTGTTGCTGCTCCCCTGCCTTTAGTTGCGATGCCACGTTCTGAGATACCATCACTCAGCCCAGCTCTTAGTGATTTCACGGGCTATTGGGGAACCTCTCTGCGGCTGCATTGTCTTTCACTGTCCCACCCCTAGATCTAAGGTTCAGCTTCCTAGACCACTAATCACCACGTTTTGATCACATGGGTATGTATTGGAGGGCTCACTGCTAACTTAGGGCTGGTCCACACTAAGAAGCGGGGTCGAACTAGGTGCAAATTCAGCAGCAGCGTGAATAATAGGCTGAAGAGGCGTACCTAGTTCTAACTATACTCACCACCAGCCGCCGCGCGAAAGTCCGCCGCCGCTCCCGCACTCCGCCGCCGCCCGCGCCAGTGGTGATCACATGGGTATGTATTGGAGGGCTCACTGCTAACTTAGCTGAATTAAACTAAACAGAAGACAAAATAGCCATCAAGATGCCCAGAGTCTTGACTGGATTTTCCAGTCTTTGTTTAACTCCTGTATAATCTACTGTAAGACAGGTCTGAATTAGCTCTCCCCGGCAGCTTACTGATGAACTGGGGGAAACGACCACAGGGGCAAAATGTATTTGCATAGACACGCCTGCTTTGCCTAGGTGATCAGCAGGCAGACCTGCTTTGCCACAGTGATCAGTTGTCGCTCTTTTGGGTTAAAATCAGTGATGAGCTGCCAAAATCTTAACAACCGGTTCCCTATAAAAAGTTCTGATTTAAGGGAGGGGAGGGGCCGGGGCGGGGGGAGACATACCTGTGGGGTCGGGGGCCCCTGCAGGGCCTGGGGCAAATTGTCCCACTTGCCCCCCTGGCAACCCTAGAGCTTGCAGCCCCCTCCTCCCTTACCTTGCCGGCAGCTCAAAGCAGCAGGACGACTCAGGAGCTCAGCTGAGCTGCCCAGCTGGTGCCGGTGGCTGGCCACGCTGCAGCTGAGGGGAAGGGCCGGGGGAGCCTCAGCCTCAGCCTCCCCAGCTGGGAATCCTGGGAGCAACAGGATGGTCCGGCCCACAGACCAGAGTTCTTTGCCCACCCCCTGGCCCTTTAACAACCGGTTCGCCACAGAGGTCTAATTTTAGCAACCGGTTCGTGGGAACCAGCTCCAGCTCACCACTGGTTAAAATTCACTTGAGTCTTACAGGTAGGGGAATATTAGCCTTAGTGTAGGTGATATACCACAAAGGAAGAGAACATGTATTTCAGAGAGAGATGGCAGGAGGAAATAGGGTTACGGGACCCCATTCTCCCATTGCCGGCTTCAGTGGGAGGTACACATAATTTGCAAGTAGCGAATGAGTCACATTATTATTTTTTTGTTCATGTTTTTGATCATTTGAAAACACCGATGTTAATAGGAGTGTCTTGTATCCTGGAGAGAGAGAGAGAGAGAGAGAGAATAAGTCTCATTAAATATCTTCTGGTTAGCAAGCCATCTCTTTCGCTCACAGAACTCACTTTAAAAGCCCAGTAACTGCATCTGAAGTGGGGAATCTCTTTTCTAAGCACGCACTGTTCCAGTCGGAGGGTCAGCAGCTTGCTCGCGTGAAGCAGATTTTTTTTAAGGCAGCCATAGAAGGCTATTTTTGTAGGCACATACAACTGTGTCATCTCTCCACCCCGTGAGTAGGAGGTGAAGGATTAAAAGTGTTCTCGGCTTTGCTTTAGGCGTTTATCTCGAGGAGTCGCCTTCTCTCCAGCAGCTTCTCAGCCTCAAGTGCTAGCACAGTTTGAGACTTTTTAAATATTCCCCCTAACCACAGAATGTCACATCTTGTCATACTGCATGTTTCCCCAGCTAGGTGACACGCAGAGAGCTGCGGAGTTGAACATTGGGGCCTGCTAGAATTTAAATTTTAAAACAAGTTCAGTGTGCCCAAGTAAAGGGCTGGGTCGGGGTAGGGGGCGCGGAGAGCCAAAGGCCATGGTGTACCTTGAAGCCATTGCCCACTTTGGGGGTAGCACAGAGGTGCCCCCAGCTCAAATCCAGGAGTCACTGCCGGGACCTCCTACCTGCATGAAATGTTGGTGCCGAACTGAGCTATAGTAACTCCTCACTTAAAGTTGTCCCGGTTAATGTGTCATTGTTACGTTGCTGCTCAATTAGGGAACATGCTCATTTAAAGTTGTGCAATGCTCCCTTCTAGCATCGTTTGGCAGCCGCCTGCTTTCTCCACTGCTTGCAGGAAGAGCTGCCCGTTGCAGCTAGCTGGTGGGGGCTTGGAACCAGGGTGGACCGGCAGCCCCCCGTCAGCTCCCTGTTCCCCTAAGTTCCCTGTGCGGCAGCTGCCCAGCAGTTCATCTGTGTCCCTCCCCACACACTGCCATGTGCTGCTCCTGCCATCTGCCTTGGAGCTGCTCCCAGGAGCTTCCTGCTTGCTCTGCCGGGTTGGGGGGAGGCTAATGTCAGGGTGTCTCCCCCCCCTTCTCCTGCACTCCGCTTACCCCATTTCCATAGATTGGGGGCAGGGGAGACACACAACAGGGCTCAGGATGGAGGGAGCTTCCTGGCAGCAGCTTCTGTCTCAACTTGCTGATCTACTTAAAAAGGGTAATGTACTTAGAGTGGGGTCAGAGTACTTAAAGGGGCCTTGTGCATCTCTCTCATGCACAGGGTGTGTGTCTCTGTCTGCCATGCTGTCTCCCATCCCTCCATTTGTGCTGCCTTGTAGAGTGTGAGGCTGTCTGAGGGAAAATGCAGGCCACAGCAACATACAGGGGAGGGGGCACAATGAAGGGATCATGTCAAGGGAACAGACAGGTCAGGGATGGGATGGAGTGGGAATTTCCTGGGCTGTAGATCTACAAACATCACTGTAAGAGTGCTAACTAACCCCCCTGTAAAATGCAATCCTCCTTGAGCAGAATTTGCTGCAATGGGCAGAGATGCCAGAACATGGCACCAGTGTGCATTCAAGACAGAACGAGCTGATATCTGCACATATCATAGATATGAAATACATGGTTCCCTTTATGAGTGGTAGGCAATGCCCTGGGATTTCATCTGCTCTTCAGACAGTTATTCTGAATATTAGATGGAGGTTTGGGGTTCTAAATTAATGGCCCAGGGGCTCAAGCAGCAGGATTTTATCCCCAATCTGTCTTTAATTGCCATGTGGTCAGCTATAGAATGTTGGCGTCTTGTGATCTTTGTTTATAACCAGAAATTCTTTTAGCCAAAGCCCATCTTTTTCCTGTTCAATGGCAGGTGTGTGGGCCACCTTACTGTGTTAGCCAGGCAAGCTGCCACCAGCGAGATTGAATCAAACACATTAACCTAGGTGTGGGCTTCACCTTCCCCCTCACCTTAATCAGCTGGTCACTTTTAAAACCACTGCACCCGCATTAATGCCATCACATTGGCGCCAGCAGTGTGAATACAAATTTAATGAATATTCATTAAATATGAATATTCATTACCATACATAGCCACTGCTGATGCGTTTCTGCTTGCAGGGGTCCCATCGGCATGACAGAAGAAGGCTCTTTCTGAAGAAAGCGCTATTTTTAGACAAATCATTAAGGAAAAATGAAAGAGGCTTGAATGGTCACCGCATGTCGTACACATCCAATGCCTCACAGGGGATGCTCGTCCCAGGGTTGCGTGTATCCTACTCCCCATCATACCCCACTTGACATTTAAGGTCTTAGGCACACAAGCACATACACAGCCCCAGTGCCAGCTCAAGGGACTCACGCAGCAACAATTTAAAAAAAACCAAATCCTTACTGATATCCCTACTATAGCCTTTAAATTGAATGTCTGCATTTCAGAGATTCAATTCTATTTTACATAGGTGTTTATGCTGCAGAAGCACCTTCCACTAGTGCATTAAGGAACACGACTACCCATCTGTCATGTGTTTTTTAATCTTATCCTCTCTCCAGACGGGAGAGTGGAGTGGAGTGTCTTGTGTTGATAGGATTTGGGTTTTGTTTTTTAAATCAGTATACCTCCTGCTATATCCAGTGTTGTTGTTTATATCCAATAAAAGATATTATTCACCCACCTTGTCTCTCTAGCTACCTGTTGCTATTTGTTTATATTAGAGACGACAAGGTCAAAGAAATGCACTTTGCCCTTGGAACAGAAAGTGATGAGGTTTGTGATGGGCCTTGGTTCTTGGCGGAGTGCATTCCACCATCTAAATTAATATTTGCCAGTCTGATTCCACAGATAATAGAGCTGGTGGGAACCCAGCATTCCCATTCTCCAGGAAACGCCAAAAATTCAAAGAAAAAAATCATTTTGAACCAAATTATGAATTTTTGTTTTTTAAAAAACCCCAAAGTGAAATTTCATTTTGATATTATCAAACTGTGTCATTTCAATAAGAGGTTTAAATGATTTTCATAAGGTCAACACTTTTCATTGCGACTTTATTGCCTCAACATTATCGGACAGTATAAAAAGTGAAACTCTTTGACTATTACCTAATGTCATGTTATAACTTTACAAGTGGGGAAATGTGTGACTCCCATTTAAGAGCGTCAGTCCTTCTGCCAGTATTTTCTGCTGACAGATGTGGATGGCCACCCAGCATGACCTTCTCCAAAGAGAGAGACAACTGGCCACAGACACAAACCTTATCTGGTAAACCTTGTCTTCTCCCCTTAAAAAGTCCTACCTCCCATCTCCATTTCCCGCACAATGTGAAAAAATAATTTCGCCCGCCTGGATAATAATATAGTGTGTTCAGAGCACTTTACAAACTATAAATAATGAATCCTCCCAACATCCTTATTTAGTACATCAGGACTATGTCCATTTTACAAATAGGGTGACAGAGAGAGTTAGAGATGAAGTGATTTGCCAAAAGTGACACAAATGTCACTGACAAAGCCAGATAAGAACGTATGTTTTCTACTTTCCAGCTTCATGCCCCAATCACTGAGCCACTGATTGCAGAATGGTGCCACTATTCCTAAGACAGTGCTCCAGAATTGCACCAATGAGCAGGGAGTGACATGATCAAGTCAGCGAGGACCACTATCTGGAGTTGTCTTGCCCCAGTCACCCCCCACCTCATGCTGGTTTGGTACAGCTCAGTATGAGGAAGAGGAAAAGTGTAGATTAGCCAGGCTGACTGGGAGTCCGATGAAAGTAAAGGGCATTTTGGTCACTAAAAATCGCACCATTTACAAAATATTTTGCTGAGAAGCTTCTTAGCTGCTTGCATTATTTTTAGATTTGTTTTTATTTTATGCATGAGAGATTTATTCCAAAAACAAGGTAGGGAAAGAACTGACAAGTTGAAGGAAGCGAGAAAGGACAAATGGGGAACACACAATTTAAATGAATACTGCAGAACACACTATGCTGATATAAAACATCAGGTTTGAAGGATGCCAAGTTCATGGAACCAGAGGATCAAACCCTGGCAGAGTTCATTCTGTTCTTCTTCTTTCCAAAGCAGATAATTGAGTACCCGATAGTTTACTTGTCTCCTATTCCTAAGATCTGTGTGCCGTGTTTGGACATTTAAGAATGCATGAGATTGAAGAGTAGAATGGTTTGCCCTAGTGTCCTTCACTAAATTTCAAAGAATCAGAACATTGTGTATCAAATATGGTGGACTTAAACATTGTGTAGATATTTTTTTTGAAAGACTCACAGTAACAATGGTCCTTCCTGGGCGGGGGGGAGGTGGAAAGAGATGCCTCGTGTGGTTTAGGGAAGCTTCTGCCCAATACGTAGAAATAATTTTTCAAAAATAGTTCAGGCATGTGATAGTGATGACTTCTGCGGTATTACCACGGTCAGTAAGACCTAAAATGAGCTGTCATGTAAGCACCGGTCATGCACATTAAAGCTGCCTGGGGGCTCCTTTAACTTATGACCATTTTTTTTAAAAGTTGGAAAATAGTTTAGAACAGCATGTGCATAACTTACTCATGTGGGGCTCATTCTTCAGCACCAAAGACAACTGATAACTCATGCTGTTCTTTCCTCCTACTTCCAGTTCTCTCCTTGGGCTTTCAGGGTGCTATCACCTGTTCTTCTATTAGCTTTTGCGCCACTCCTTGATCTCTTCTCTCAAGGGGTTTTCTCCTTCTGAACATCTCTCCTTGTCTACATCCTCCAGGGATCTGTCCTTGGCCTTCTCCATTTTCCCTCCTAAAGTCTTTCTATCAGCTATGACCCCTGCACTGACTCCCATCAAATTTATCCCTACTCTGCCTTAGTTTTGTCTCTGCCACTGTCTTTAAACTCTGAGATCTTGCCAACTATCCCGCCCTGCCATCATGTTTCTTGTCACCCATGCTTGCAGCTGGGAGGTAATGGTTGATTCCCTTCCTTCCTAACTCACTGAGAGCCAGACCCTCAACAAAGCCCTGAACCAAAGTCCATTAAAGTCAGTGGAAAGACTGCCATTGGCTTTAGCTAGGTCCAATCCCCATCTACTTTTCCTACATTTCCAGCAATTGCCCCTCCATCTCCATACTCACTGCCAAGACATTAGAACAGGGGTAAGAGTTTTCAAACGGTCCTAAGTGACTTAGAGCTTATGTCTCATTGACTTTCAGTAAGAGAGAGGCAAAGCAGGCTGCTTCCTATGGCAGAGAGGCACAACTCACCCCATCTGGGACTTTCTAGACTGGTGAAACCCAAATCACATGCTTCACCACAGAGAGATCCCCCTAGCCTGCAAGCAGGACCCCATCCTAGTCTTCAAGTGACAGCTTGCAGTTCTAACGCAGTCCTCAATACACCACATAATACAATACACTAGTCCTCAGTCACTTAGATGCTTTTGAAAGCTTTAGCCCATGCTTTTCAGTTCATGTAGTGACTACTGGAGCATCCTGCTCACTCGATTTACTTTTAGACAATCAAGAAATATGGAATTTGTGCAATTACTTGAATTTCTTTTTCAGGTTTGATTGATCTAGTGCTATTGGAAGAGAACTGCAGTCTAGCCCATCCAGAATGTAGCCATAACGATGATAATTCTTTCAAACTTCTCTGATCACGTCTCCCTCCTTCTAGAATGTCTTCACTGCCCCTGCTCCCACATTTTCTTCTGTACTGAATTCAGGCTTCTCCACACTTTCAAACTTTCCCATTGCCTCTGATGGTACCTAATTCCTATTCTGCAGCCAGGAGGCTGTTTTGGCCTCTCTTCTGGCTTTGCCCACTAGACATCACACCTGCTTCCCTTTCACACTGCTCCAATCTATTTTGTGAAGCATTCCACCTACAGACTAGAAGGGAGAGAGTGTCACTGTGGAAAAGGGATTATAGAGGAATTATCATTGTCATGCACAAGCCCATGGGGAACCCTGGGGACGTACTTGGGTTGCTAACCCATGCAGAAGTTCATGCTGCTATGTCTTCACTGCTACTGTTACCTGCATTGGCTAGGTCAAAGTTTGTGAAGGTATGTGTACCTGTAACCCATGCCTGCTTGGTGTGGTTCTCTGTCCCCCTCTAGTGGCACCTAGCCCATCTAGAGATTGAGGAGTCTGCTGCAGTCTCAGCTAAGCACGATGTGGCTTTTAGCTCATGCATTAGAAGCTCATACACTAAGCTTCAGAGGTTTCAGGTTCAATCCCACCCACTGATGACCGGGATCTTTCAACTTTACATACCCATGCTACAATCACCCCTTAATTAGCTGTGTAAACATATCCTGTGTAGTGCTAGTGCACACAATCATCTATATAATACGATTCCAGGAATGTCACCCTGAAGTGTAACGTGTCTGTTGAATCAGTGTGAAGCTGAGGGCTCTTTTTATTCCAAATATTACCAAGTTGAATCATCACTGGGTTTTACAGTCTGTTACAATTTGATTTTTAAGATCTCAGCAATTCTGACATTACACATTGCACCCAGCTACAGTAAGGCACATAGTTATGCCAGGCCAAGTGTCATAGGCCACTGGTGTCAGAGATAGCTAAAGAGTAAGGATTGAGTTAATTTGCATTAGCTGCCTGAGCGAGATGGTGGATTACCTGGCCCAACTGCCATTTGCACAAATCTCCCAGCACAAGCAACTGACAAATGAGGAACTGACTGAGCTGATCCAACAACAGATATCCAAAGAAAGCAAGGACAATGAGGACAATGACACAGGGCAGGAAGCCAGGAGTACGATGACAAAGAATCTCTCCCGTTTCTTTGGATTGCTGGATGAGATGATGGAAATTATACAGAGTGGTGATCCTTTTCGTGCATGGTCTGCCAAAGTCTCCAGGGTTCTCAATGATGCAGTGGCTTGCTACAGGGAGATCTATCATTCAAAGATTCATGCAGGAGAGCAGACGTCGATAAAATCCCTTTTTAAGACTTCTGCAACCAAAAAGCCAGCCACAGAAAAGCCAGCTCAAGAAAACCCAGCTGCCACCCCTACCTAAGTTTAGCATACTTGACACTGTTTTATACTGTATTAAAATGGTCTATGTGTTTGAATGGTGTTGTTAGAGTTCTAGATTATTTAGTCAATGTTTTATGTATAAAATGTGTACTGTATAACCTGTCATTGTAAAAAGATACACTGTTTAGGCAAAAAAAAGCATTGTCATAGGCGAGGGTAGTGAAGTTGTGAACACATGCCCACTTATTCCATTCATTATTCAGATTATTTGCTTTATCACTAACCCTTTGTTTCTTAATTCCTTGTAGACAATTTCATGGAGGATTTAAGGCCTCTCCACCCTCTCAGCCATCAGCCCCATTCAAATGAATCCTCATTAGTAGCAGCAGGAACGGTTTAGTTTAGGCATTCCCGGAGAAACTGGCTTACATGTTCAGCAAGTTGCAGGAAGAGGAGGAGTAACACTAAATATGGAGGGTGGGGTTAGTTTTAGCAAGTTTAAAATTCAACCAAAATCAAACGAAGATTGACCTGTTCCTCCAGTGGAGATTCACACAATGCAGAATTGACAGCAATTCAGAATAGTTTAAGGTTCCTGCTGACCCTTTGGCCATCTATTGCCATGGTAATGTCACTTTACTATTTGACACATAATACAATGTAACGGCAAGTTAGTACAATTTCTTGTGTAACCCTTCTGCCAGGCCGAATTGATAGCAGCAAGGGCCGGGTTCAATACATAGGGGTCCCTTCCCTACAACGTAATGCAAAACCAGCTCGAGCCCCCACCCAGTGACCTGGGGAAATCTTACACACACCCTTGGGCGCCTCGAAGAGGCAATACTTCCCCTCTCGCAAGCACAGAGTCTTGGTGTAGCAGAAAAGGTTTAATTACATGAGATAAACCACAAGCATTAAATTGGGAAAATACCTCAACTAGAGTTCATAGATCAAACGGTGAGCAAAGACCCACCCCAGGAAATTGGGTCGTGTCCTTCTCTCTGGTCTCGAGTCCAGCAACCCCCCAAATGGCACACAGTCCCAAAAGTCCCACAATCCATAAGTCTCTGTCCCGAGTCAGTGCAGCCCCAGAGTTTGAGAGTCTACCTGCAGAGGTCCCCCTCCCCAGAGAAAGGGGCACCTTACGTGGTTTGGGGCCAACTGCCCTGCCTCTTCGTGGGGTTCTGCTTCCACCAGCCGTCCCTGCAAACTGCTCAGCTCTGCTTGCTCCGTGGGCTGCTCCACCCGTCCCACAGCTGCTCTGCTCTGCCAGCTGCTCTGGTCCACCAGCTGTCCTGTGATCCGCTCCAGCTGTCCTCGGAAACTGCTCGGCTCCACTCTGCCTGTGGCTCCACAAACTGCTCCACTCCACTCTGCCAGCTGCTCTGTTCCACAGTATAGCTTCAGGCTCCCCCACTAGTTAGCACAGTACTCAGTGCTCTCAGCTCAGCAATTCCAGCTCTTTAGTGATTTCAGCTCTTAGTGATTTCAACTCACGGTAGGGGAGCCCCTAGTGCCAGTGCACCACTAGTCCAAAGTGAGTTCAGCTCAGTAACCTGTATCTAGATTCTTAAGGGAATCAAAAATTAACTCTGACATTCCACAGTGGAGAGAGGCATAGGTGGAACTGGTGCTTCTGGCTCACACAAGGAGCCTACACCACCAAGTACAGATATCCATCCCCAGCCTCTCTCAATTCACTGGGTTTTGGAACCCATGTCCCTTGTCTAGCAAGTGCTATTTAGTTGATAATGAAACCCTTTATCATAAGACAGTTTTGTAGTTCCTCATTTACTTAATCAGGGTGACAACATTTTATTTCTCCTGCCCCAATAACAAAGAAATTGGGGATCCCACAGCTGTGAAAATAACCATCCCAGGCTGCTGTGTTCTATCCTAAGTGGGGTGGGAGTGCCAATGCAAATACTTGAGATTCTTTCCACACTCCCCACAATTTACCATCAGATGTCAGGGTAGAGCTCATCCTGACTCTGCTTACACTTGTATGACCCTAGACAAGTGTCCTGGCCACCATCTTGACCAACACACTAAGGACTGAACCTGGCACCTCCTATAGCATGATCTAAAGAACAAAGATTCCCTAGCTGTGGCTGTAACAGATTCATATCCTCTGTGTATTGGGCTCAGAGGAATACCTGGCACACTCACCAGTAGATTATACATTTTGAATGACTACATATATGTTGTGTTAGTGTAATGAAAGTTCCTGTTAGTTTCCTGACTGTGTGATTGCAACCAGGGGCTGAATGCAGCATCAGCATGGTATTTTGCACAAAATTTCTTCTAGTTTGGCTAAGTTTAAAAGTTTGGCAGGACTTTTTAAATAAATTACAGGCATATCAGGTTTGTGAATTTTCTTTTTCAGGAGTCAAGTTGTTTAAGAAGAGACATTTAACTTTAAAAGTGCAACTTCTAGGTGTTTTCCCCCTACCCTGCAATCTGCTTTAGTAACTCCAGTAAAGTGAACCCAAAGTGTCAGTTTCAGATGATCAGGGCGGATGGAATTTATGCAATTACTTACATTTTTGAAGATGTGATTGATCTAGTGCTGTCACAGAAGAACTCGTGCCTTGTTCTTATGGTGCAGACTATGCTGAAGTGAACTTAAAATGTCACTTTGTAACTAAGAGACATAGCAAAAGGCAAAATAATGTTTGTTTTCATGTTTAGCTCAAACATCCTCTGCCTCATGGAAAAATGTGCAAGATTCTTAGAGATAATTTTGCCAACAAATCACTTTCTGTATTTTCATCATGTTTTAGGGCCAATCCTGTCCTCCCATTGGCTTCAGTAGCCTGCATATACAGTGTGCTGTGTTCTGTGTACAGGTATTTGGATAAACACAGGATCTTTCCATTGTTTAGGAGTTCATTTGTTCCTGCTGCCTAACTCTCACTGGATTTCATAATCTACTGCTCAAGATATACATTAATTCATATGATGGAGATTACAAATTACAAACAGAATAAATTCAAGAAAGGAATAAAATTGTTTTTTTTCAGAGCCAATTTACTTTTACAAAGATCTTCAGCCCAATTCTCCTCTCACTGACACCAGTTTGACACTGGGTTCTTATCCCTAGGAGAGGTCCCACTGAGTGGGTTATTACTTTGCTTCAGCTCCATGGGTAGATTCATAGAGTCTAAGGCCATTGGGGTAATCTAAGCTCCTGTCTAACACAGGGCAGAGAATGTCCCCAAAATAATTCCTATAGTGTAGGACTTAAAAATTGTCAGTGATGGAGAAACGACCATGATTCTGCTGCTTTCAAATTCCAGGATGGTCCGTTCAATTGTTAGCAAGGAAAACATCTCACACAGCTGCCTTCTTAGATTCAGTGTATGTGGATGCGAGGCAGTGTGAAAATGGTGTTTAAAAAGGTAACTAAGAACAAGAATGGGAAAACCGTACTGCTGGCTACAGAAATACCACCAAGTTTGGTAACAAAAATGAATGCAATGAATACTGCAAAATGAAACCATCAATCACATTTTTTTTTTGGCCTGGTTGAGTGGCATCTGTATATACAGCTGGAATCCATGTTAGAGTTCTGGAATCCATGTTACAGCTAAGGATTATAATAAGAAATATGATTAATTAATACCTCCAGCACTAGTCACATTTTTGCATTACTGGAATGGCTGATTGTTGTGAGAATTACCCTTAGGATAATAGGCTAGTGGGACAACTAGGGATAAAACTAATGAAATGCTTTAGTTATTCAGAGCAAAAATTGAAATGCTATAGACTTAATGTGCACTGCTGATGGTTTGGGGCCTGATCCTGAAGTCAATCAGCATTTTTCCCAGTGAAGCATTGCAAGATCAGGCTCCTAACGATCAGCAAGGCTAAACCTTAATGCATCACTCAGCAAATGTCTTACAGGAGCTTAAAGTTCCAGTTTATTATGAAACTAGAAATTCCCAGGGAATAACAAACATTCTGACGTCTATTCTCCCAACCAGGGGCTTGATTAGACTGAACAGATTCCCAAGGGATGTAGTAAATTCTCCATCACTTGGAGTCTTTAAATCAAGGCTAGAGGTCTTGCTAAAAGCTATGCTCTAGCGCAAACAGCAGGAACGGTACATTTTTTAGGGGGGTGCATTTTGTTTTGAAGTGTGAAGAAGCCTCCCCCCATGAAAAAGGCCGATCTGGCTGTACTGGTAAGATACCCAAACTGAAAATAATCTGGTCTCTTTGGAGATCTCAGCAGTGATCAGTTTTCAGCTTCAGGGAGCATGATTACGACTACTTTGATCAGTTTGTCTAACATCTATCTGCGTATGGGTAATTTTAAAATACCACAGTAGAACCTAAATCCTGCAGTCAAGACACTAGTGATGGGCTCTTTATGTAGACAGACAGCCCTTGTCCTAAAACACTGGTTTTTCAACCCTTTTTTCATTTGTGGACTTTACAAAATTTCCGAATGGAGGTGTAGACCCCTTTGGAAATCTTAGACATAGTTTGTGGAGCCCCAGGGGTCCGTGGACCGCAGGTGGAAAACCACTGCCCTAAAGAATTTACCAGCTAAGACGGGCTGCAATAGGTGGCTAACAAACAATCAGAATGAGTGGGAGTATTGATGAAACATTGGCTACATCTGCCAGCAAGTGCCCAATTCACATCTTTCATTGTTTTAATTTTATAAGGTGCAGATATCACTAATCCCTACAGGCCATTATCAGTTGGCAATTTCCTGTGGGCAGCATAGCAGAACTGGTGCTTGAAGAGGGCTATGAGGGAGCAGAGGGTAGTGTGGCTTTAAGGATCAATTCTAGGAGCATGTTCCATGCACTAGGGGAAGCCTGGAAGAAAGCACACAGGTGCTTCTGGGAAAGGTGAATAAATGGGTGATCAAGGCTAGCAAGATACAAGAGCGGATAAGCAGGGAGGGGCAGAGTTGTGAAGGGCCTCCAAAAGGGAGTATCACGCTCTTTGATGTGGGGGGTGAAGCACTGAGGGGCACTTTCATGAAGTCCCTTTAAGTAGTGAGCATATTCCTGGTGGGAGCTTTTACACCTTAGCAGTGGTTTCCCCAGGAATTGAAATTAGGGGGGGGTGTTCGAATTTACAGGGGGGGTGTCAGGACCAATGAGATATATAAAAGAGATATGAATAAAGTAAATGTTTTGTTAGGATGATGCAAATTTAACATAAGAATAATGCAAGTTACACCAAAACACATAACAGGTCTAGATTTCTAAAAAAATATACATTTAAAAAAAAGTATTTAATTTAAATTGACTTTTGAAAAGTAAGCCATCATGGGGTAAGAGGAAAGTCCTCTCATGGATCAGTAACTGGTTAAAAGATGGGAAACAAAGGGTAGGAATAAATTATCAGTTTTCAGAATGGAGAGAGATAAATAATGGTATCCCTGAGGGGTCGGTACTGGGACCAGTGCTGTTCAACATATTCATAAATGATCTGGAAAAATGGGTAAACAGTGAGGTGGCAAAATTTGCAGATGATACAAAACTATTCAAGATAGTTAAGTCCCAGGCAGACTGCGAAGAATTACAGAGGGATCTCATAAAACTGGGTGACTGGGCAACAAAAATGGCAGATGAAATTTAATGTTGATAAATGCAAAGTAATGTACATTGGAAAACAATCTCAACTATACATACAAAATGAAGGAGTCTGAATTAGCTGTTAACACTCAAGAAAGATCTTGCAGTCATTGTGGATAGTTCTCTGAAAACATCCACTCAGTGTGCAGCGGCAGTCAGTGATTCCCAACATTCTGTTTGCTTTTTTAAAAAGAACAGGAGCACTTGTGGCACCTTAGAGACTAACAAATTTATTTGAGCATAAGCTTTCGTGGGCTACAGACCACTTCATCGGATGTAGCCCACAAAAACTTATGTTCTTTTTGTAATACAGACAAACACAGCTGCTACTCTGAAACCTTTTCTTTTTAAAGAAAGGGATAGATAATAAGACAGAAAATATATTGCCTCTATATAAATCCATGGCACATGTACACCTTGAATAGTGTGTGCAGATCTGGTTACCCCATCCCAAAAAAGACATACTGGAAATGCAAAAAGTACAGAGATGGGCAACTAAAATGATTAGGGGTATGAAACAGGAGAAGAAATTAAAATGACTGGGAATTTTCAGCTTAGAAAAGAGATGACTAAGGGGGGATATGCTAAAGGTCTATAAAATCTTGACCGATGTGAAGAAAGTGAATAAAGTAAATGTTTTGTTAAGATAATCCAAATTTAACATAAAGGAAAATGAAAGTTACACCAAAACACATAACAGATCTAGATTTCTAAAAAAATATATAATTTAAAAAAATGTATTTAATTTAAATTGACTTTTGAAAAGTAAGCCATCATGGGGTAAGAGGGAAGATCCTCTCATGGATCAGTAACTGGTTAAAAGATGGGAAACAAAGGGTAGGAATAAATTATCAGTTTTCAGAATGGAGAGAGAAAATTAGTGGTATCCTTGAGGGGTCAGTACTGGGACCAGTCCTATTCAACATATTCATCTGGAAAAATGGGTAAACAGTGAGGTGGCAAAATTTGCAGATGATACAAAACTATTCAAGATAGTTAAGTCCCAGGCAGACTGCGAAGAGCTACAAAGGGATCTCACAAAACTGGGTGACTGGGCAACAAAATGGCAAATTAAATTCAATGCTGATAAATGCAAAGTAATGCACATTGGAAAACAATCTCAACTATACATACAAAATGATGGCATCTGAATTAGCTGTTAACACTCAAGGAAGAGATCTTGGAGTCATTGTGGATAGATCTCTGAAAACATCCACTCCATGTGCAGCAACAGTCACAAAAGCAAACAATGTTGGGAATCATTAAGAAAGGGATAGATAATAAGACAGAAAATATCATATTGCCTCTATATAAATCCATGGTACGTGCACACTTTGAATAGTGTGTGTAGATCTGGTCACCCATCCTAAAAATATATATTGGAATTGGAAAAGGTACAGAGAATCATAGAATTCAAGATCAGAAGGGACCATTATGATCATCAGAATCTACCCTGGAGGAAAATTCCTTCCCGACCCCAAATATGGCGATCAGCTGAACCCCGAGCATGCGGGCAAGACTCTCCAGCCAGACCCTCTGGAAAAAGGCTAACAATATCCTATCATTGACCCTTTGTACTAATTACCATTGTGGCACGTTATTGACCTATTGACTAAACCCGTTAGTCAGAGATGGGCAACTAAAATGATGAGGGGTATGAAACAGGAGGAGAGATTAAAGTGACTGGGAATTTTCAGCTTAGAAAAGAGATGACTAGCGGGGATATGATAGAGGTCTACAAAATCTTGACTGGTGCGAAGAAAGCGAATAAGGAAATTTTATTTAATCCTTCACATAACACAAGAACTAGCAGTCACCCAATGAAATTAATAGGCAGCAGATTTTAAAAAAACAAAAGGAAGTATTTCTTCACACAATATAAAGTCAACCCAGGGAACTCTTTGCCAGGGGATGCTGTGAAGACCAAAACTATAACAGGATTTTAAAAAGAACTAGATAAATTCCTGGAGAACAGGTCCATCTGTGGCTATTAGCCAGGATGAGAGGGATGCAACGCCATGCTCTGAGTGTCCCTAGCCTGTTTGCCAGAGGCTGGGAATGGGCAACAGGGGATGGATCACTTGATGATTCCCTGTTCTATTCATTCCCTCTGAAGCACCTGGCCTTGACCACTGTTGTAAGACAGGGTACTGGGCTATATGGACCATGGGTCTGACCCAGTATGACCATTCTTATGTAAAAATTAATTATAATAAAAATGTTTAGTACAGAAACTCCCCAACATAATGACCCCCCAAGATAGCAACAATGTGAGATAACAACCTTGGCAAAATAATGCATTTTAAAAATCTTGGCCTACTGGGAAACATTTATATAAGTTTCCATTCCCAGTCACAAATCTAGCATTCTGGAGCAAAGTGACTAAAATATAGTCCAACAAACAAATGTTTATTTAACATGCCCCTCACTTTTCCCTCCACCGCACTCCACTCACCGGTGTTGTCCTTGGTCAGTGGAGACTCAGAGTTCAGAGGTGCTTTCACATGAGTACACCTTCCAGGTGGGGGACAAAAAGGCACAGGTCACTCCGGCCACGGCTGTTCGTAGTGCCACGGTTCACTCCACCACTCTGTTGCCAATGGCCCTGCCAGTCACCTTCTGCTGTCACCTACCACTGTGACCTCTGCGAGTTGGTCTCTTGAGGTTCCACCAGCTCTCAGTGATTTCAGCTGAGCTCTCAGTGCGGGAACCTCGCTGCTAGTGCAGTCTGGTCTGTCTCTTACATAAAAACACTGTACCCACAGGAACACTGTCCCCACGACAGGACTAAGCACTTAGACCTGATTGTCAGTGATTTCAGCTGCAGTGGTCACTTAACAGAACAAAAGACTATCAATGGAGCCTAATCAGCTCTGTCTTTAAACAGTGGAGAGGGACAGGTCCCCACCCTCTCTCTTGATGCCTTCAAATCATCACAGACTAAGTACAGTTCTACTGCCCTTTACTCATACAATAAGAACAACATTTCATCCCCTCTTCCCCCACATTCAAGTGGTTTGTAACCCAACCCCAGCCAAAATCTATCACTTGGACGACAAAGCTCTGTTTGCTGGATACCTAGGTAGATTAGGTGTGAATGTAAATATAATCTGGCCCTGAAGCCTTAGCCCCCAGCTCATCACTAGCTGTCAGGGAGAGCTCATTTAGACTTTGCTTACAAATCATCATTTGAAATTATTAGGTTGGCCAACATCAACTAAATGAATGCACTGACATCATAAAAACAGCTGTATAAGGAAGCAAGTCTATGTTCATACTTTTCAAATCTATTATACTTTTTCAGATACACATATTTTATCATACACTGTATAAGCTTTTAAAGTGTGTATTAATGTTTCAGTTTAAATTCAGATTTCCAAACAGTCACTAAATTGGTATGTAACTAGCTCACAAAACTGGGGGGGTTGGGAAAATTCAAGGGGGGTGTACACCCCCCCCTGGGGGGGGTGTAGGGAAATCACTGCACCTTAGCAATAGAGGCAGTGTGCTACCTTCCCAGAGCCACCGTGTCACTTTAAGGCTATGACTACACTTAAAATGCTACAGTGGCACAACTGTAGCTGTAGCGCGTCAGTGTAGACACTACAGCAATGGGAGGGGCAATCCACCTCCCCAAGAGGGGGAAGCTAGGTTGATGGAAGAGTTCTTCATTTGATTTAGTGCTTTCTACACCAGGGGTTAGGTTGGCGTAACTACATCGCTCAGGGCTGTGGATTTTTCATACCGCTGAGAGATGTAGCTAGGCCAATGTAACATTTCAGTGTCGACCAGCCCTAAGATTGGATAGGCTTCTGAAGCTGATGGGTAAGGATCCATTGGTAATGGTTCGTCTTGGCACTAATGACACTGCACCACAGGATAACACGCAGAGAGTAGATGATTTCAGGGAACTCGAAAGCACACTGAAGAAGAAGAATGCCCAAGCAATCTTCTCTGATATCCTTCCCACCCCACAAACAAAGGAAGTCAGAAGGCAGAAGATTCTAGAATTGAACCACCAGTGAAGGGTAGAGAGTTTTGGTTTTGTGGAACACTGATCCACCTTCTATGGGGAGAGGGGTCTGTATAGTTTGGATGGCCTCCTCTAAAAGGGGAACCAATCTCCTTGAAGACAGGATGGGGGTTAAACTAATAGCAGAAGGAGAGGGTAAAAAAAGAGGAAAGAGAGATGCCGAGGTATCAGCTGGTGTCTGCTACAGACCACCAAATCACAGCAGGGAAAATGATGATCACTTCCTTACTCATCTATTTATAATGTATGGGAGGGGGGAGAAGCTGTTTGATCATAGGGGACTTCAATTTGAGTGACACATGTTGTGGGTCTCGTTATACCAGTACTAAAACTTCCTTGAAATTTCTAAACATTCTAGATGACAGTTTCCTAACTCAGAAAGTGTTGCATCCAACATGGCAGAATTCTTTATTAGACCTTGTCCTGACAGATAAAGAGAAACTGATCACAGAAGTAAAAGTTAATGGTAGCTTGGGTAAAAATGACCATGATTTGACCCCATTTATAATGTGTAAACAGAATAGAGTCCAGACCAATTTATTTACACACACGCACAAACTGGGTGCTTTAATAGGGCCAATTGTACAGAGCGGAAAACAATTATGAGCCAGATCAGCTGGCTGGAAGAATTGAATCAGAAAAATGTGAATGATAATTGGGAATCATTTAAAAGCACCTTACTCGATACCCAAAAAGCCACAATCCCACAACTGAGGAAGAAGACTGTGCTGGTTAAAAACCAGCCTGGTTTACAGGGGAAGTGAAAGTAGCTATAAAAATAATACACAAAGGGGAGGTTGATAGTAAAGAATATAAATCAGAAGTTAAAAAGTGTGGAAAATTTGTAACATAAGCAAAGGGACATAAGGAGAAATCAATGGCCAGCAGAGTTAAGGACAATACGTTTTAAAAATATATTAGGAATAAAAAGAATCCTGGTGTTATAGAACATGGGTTGCAAAAGGTTCTATATTTTGTATTATGCTCTGCCTCTGGGAAGTGTCCCAGACAAGCCAATTGACCCATGGAGAGAAGGCAGACACGCCTTGTAACTCAGCAAAAGTATGCAGAATGTGACTGCAACTTCATTTTTTTTGCTGTGTTTCCACGTGAGGACAAAGGGATTTACACCCTGGAAAAAAATATATATATAGATGCATCATCATCATCTCTTCAATCTCCTTCTTCTGACTCTCTCTGGGGACGAAGCTCTGCACGAGGACTCCAGCACTGCTGCAAGCCTGAACTAGAACTTTGCCATTTACTGTATGTATTGATTCCATTTAACCAATTCTACCTCTCTTCTCTTTTTTTTTTTTTAAAAAATAAACCTTTTTTTTTTAGATTCTAAAAGGATTGCAACAAGCGTGTGGGTGGTATGAGATCTGATGTGTGACCTGGGGTGGGGGGCTTGGGGCTTGGTTTTGAGATTCTTTTTTTTTTTTTTTTGGTGGTTTTGGTTTTTCATTTAGTGATACTGGGAGACTGGAGTGTCTAAGGAAATTGCTTGTGTGACTTGGTTAGCCAGTGGGAAGTCCTTTTGTCTGGCTGGTTTGGTTTGCCTTAGAGTGGAAAAAACCAGCCTAGGGGGCTGTGCCTGCCCTGCCTGGTAACAGTATTGGTCCATTACTAGATGGAAATGGTAGAATTCTCAAATATTTTTTCTGTATTCGGGAAAAGACAGATTATATAGTCTGATCATATGGTGATAACACTGTTCCATTCCACTAATCGTTCTGGAGGATTAGAAGCAGAAGCTACTAAAGGCAGACATTTTTAAATCAGCAGGTCCAGATAACTTGCATCCAAGAGTTTTTAAAGAGCTGGCTGAGGACCTTGCTGGACCATTAATGTTGATTTTCAATGTGCCTTGGAACACTGGAGAAGTTCCAGAAGACTAGAAGAAAGCTAATATTATGCCATTTTTTAAAAAAGGTTAAACAGGATGACCTGGGTAATTAAAGGCCTGTCAGCCTGGCATAAATCCCAGGCAAGATAATAGAGCAGCTGATACAGAACTCAATTTAAAAAGATATAAGGAAGTGTCTGTGTAAAAGAGATCCTGTCACACTAATGTGATATCTTTTTTCGATGCAATTACAAATTTGGCTGATAAGGGTAATATGCCTTACAGAAGTCTAAGTATTTGATTTGGTACCTGTGTCAGGATGCTGGGGAAAGGGTTGCTGATTCAGCCCTCTGTCACCCCAGCCCCCATTTAGGAAAATAAATTAGAGCTGGCTAGAGGTAACCTGGCCCTAATTGGGGAAGCAGAGACAGCTGCCACCTAATTAGCCTGGGGCTGTATAAAAGCCTCAGAGGAAGGGAATGGGGGCGGGCAGAAAGAAAGGGAAAAGGCAGGGGAGTGGAAGCAGGTAGGTAGCTCTTCCCTCCTGCCTGCAGACAGTTAAGGGCCAGCTGTATATGGTAAAACGGTGGTGGGTACAAGTCTGTGAATAAACTGCACCAATGGTTACTAAATTCAGGGTCTCAGAGTGACTTTGTGACAGGATCCCAAGGAGGCCCTGCCACACTCTGCTACAGTACCTCACAATATTTTGATTAAAATACTAGAATGATATAAATTTAACAAGGCACATGTTAAATGGGTTAAAAGCTGGCTAACTGATAGGCCTCAAAATGCTACTGTAAAACAAAGACTCATCATGAAGCTGGTATGTTTCCAGTGGGGTCCCGCAGGGACTGGTTCTTGGCCCTACACTATTTAACATCTTCATCAGTGACCTGGAAGAAAACATAAAATCAGCATTGATAAAGTTTTCAGATGACCCACAAGTAAGTAATGAAGAGGACAGGTCACTGATTCAGAGGGACCTGGATCACTTGGTAAACTGGTTGCAAGCAGGCAATAGGGGTTTTAATAGATCTAAATAGTGGGAAAATAGTGACTGTGAAAAAGATTTGGGGGTTGTGGTGGATCAGCTGAACATCAGCTTCAAGTGCGACACTGTGGCCAAAAAAGCTAATGTGATCCTGAGATGGATAAACAAGAGACTCTCAAGCAGGAGTAGAGAGGTTATTTTACTGCTGTATTTCGCATTGGCATGACCACTGCTGGAATATTGTGTCCAGTTCTAGTGCCCACAATTCAAAAAGGATGGTGGTAAATTAGAGAAGGTTCAGAGAAGAGCCACAACAATGATTAAAGGATTAGAAAATGCACTTTAGTGATAAACAGATTGAGCTGTTTGAGTCTATTTTACCAAAACAAAGGTTAAGGGGTGACTTGATTACAGTCTATAAATATCTACACGGGGGATCAAATATTTAACAATAGGCTCTTCAATCTAGCAGACAAACGTATAACATGATCCAATGGCTGGAAGTTGAGGCTAGACAAATTAGATGAGAAAAAAGGTGTCAATTTTTAACAGTGAGGGTAATGAACCATTGGGACAATTTAACTTGGGTTCTGGTGGATTCTCCATCATTGACAATTTTTAAATCAAGACTGGATCTTTTGCTAAATGATATGGTATAGGAATCATTTTGAGGGAGTTCTATGGGCTGTGCTACACAGGAGGTCAGAGTAAATGATCACAGTGGTCCCTTCTGGCAATGGAATCATAGAAGATTAGGGTTTGAAGATACCTCAGGAGGTCATCTAGTCCAGCCTCCTGCTCAAAGCAGGACCAACACCAACTAAATTATCTCAGCTAGCTCTTTGTCAAGCCGGGCCTTGAAAACCCCTAAGGATGGAGATTCCACCACCTCCCTAGGTAACCCATTCCAGTGCTTCACCACCCTTCTAGTGAAATAGTGTTTCCTAATATCCAACCTAGACCTCCCCCACTGCAACTTGAGACAGTTACTCCTTGTTCTGTCATCTGCCACCACTGAGAACAGCCGAGCTCCATCCTCTTTGGAACCCCCTTTAGGTAGTTGAAGACTGCTGTCAAATCCCCCCCACCCTCCACTCTTCTTTTCTGCAGACGAAACAAGCCCAGTTCCCTCAGCCTTTCCTCAGGGAAGGATAGTTCAATCCTTGAGGGGGCCTAGGATCTGGGGTGAAAATTGGTCCGTTAGCAGAGTCGACCTTGAGCCGCGGGAGTTCGTTTCTCCGCGCTGGACGGGGATGAGTTTTTCGAACTAGAGTCAAGACCAGCTACGCCATTCACGAGCTGAATGAATTTGCGTTCGACTTCCCCCCCCATTCTTAGTTATTCATAAGTCATGTGCCCCAGCCCCCTAATCATTTTTGTTGCCCTCTGCTGGACTCGCTCCAATTTGTCCACATCCTTTCTGTAGTGGGGCGGCAAAACTGGATGCAATACTCCAGATGTGGCCTCACCAGCACTGAATAGAGGGGAATAATCACTTCCCTCGATCTGCTGGCAATGCTCCTACTAATGCAGCCCAATATACCGTTAGCCTTCTTGGCAACGAGGGCACACTGCTCACTCATATCCAGCTTCTCATCCATTGTAATCCCCAGGTCCTTTTCTGCAGAACTGCTGTTTACCCAGACTGTAGCAGTGCATAGGATTCTTCTGTCCTAAGTGCAGGACTCTGCACTTGTCCTTGTTGAACCTCATCAGATTTCTTTTGGCCCAATCTTCCAATTTGTCTAGGTCACTCTTGACCCTAACCCTACTTACCAGCGAATTTACCTCTCCCCGCAGCTTAGTGTCCTATGCTAACTTGCTGAGGGTGCAATCCATCCCATTATCCTGATCATTAATAAAGATGTTGAACAAAACCAGCCCCAGACCAACCCCTGGGGCACTCTGCTTGATCTCGATGTCTAGTTGGCAGCCGGTCTGTTGATCACAACCTGTTGAGCTCGACAATCTAGCCAGCTTTCTATCCACCTTATAGTCCATTCATCCAATCCATACTTTTTTAACATGCTGGCAAGAATACTGTGGGAGACCGTATCAAAAGCTTTGCTAAAGTCGAGATATATCATGTCCACTGCTTTCCCCATATTCACAAATCCAAGAATCATCACTGAACAGCCAGTTAACCACATTCCAAAATGCCTTTAATTTACTGCCATACATACAGCTAAAGCAGCTACCTAAAGCTAAGGCATATTATACTGCCCCACATAACATTGTGACCTAAGGCTATCACCAGGGAAGGAAGAAAGAGGAGAAAGTACAATGAAGTGAGGGAAGAGAAAGAATTTAGCTGTGATAGATAAAAGGGTGAGTTCAGAAAATGTGCTAAGCAGGAAGTTTTGAAGAGTTCACAGTAACAGAAATAAACCTCCTAGTCCTAGATCAAATTCACCCATCCCCCAGAGAGAGAGGAACACACATCATTTCAAGTGTTGGTGTTGCATAGCACACATAACAAAGATGATCTTATACTAAACATATAACTCTGGCTATTGTAACGTTAAACCAAATGGAAAAGATAAAAGCTAAAGAACAGCAACCACCGACTACAATTCCACCAGGTACCATGAAAGAGGGTAGATAGGACAGTGGACTGTATCTCATAAACCCCTAATTGGTTGAGTAGTCTCCTGCAGGTTAATGGGACTAGTTGTGTGAGTAATATCACTCTCATGAATAAGGATGCATGAGTTGGACTACTTTTGGCAAACAAGTAACAAATGCAATAGTTAGAAATAACATTAACTATATTTTTCCATCCCATTTGGGCCAGTTTTCTGATTTATACAACTCATGCAACTATGCCAAGGTTTAAAATGCTTGGCATGGAGATGGTTTTCATGTTGGTTGATGGCTGAGGGAGAGGAAAAAAGCACCCTTCGTTAATCTAGAAAAGAACATACCCACATATAAGAGTATTTTCATTCACCCTGCCCTAGTCATCATTAACCTCTTTAAGTCACTTCTTACAGCTTCACCCTTTAAGGGGGATTAACAAAATCAGAAAATCTTTATCCTTCTTTTATTGATTCTACTTTGAGGGAAAAAATATCAAAATAATGGATTTTTTTTTAAAACACAGAATCTAACTTTCTTCATAGTAATATTCTCTTTCTTTTGGGAAGCAGCTCAGGTAAAACTTCCTTCCTTCATATAATGCAGTCCAGAAAGAAAGAAAGAAAGAAACAAACAAACATCAGAGGCGGCTTGAGCTAAAGCAAAAAAAAAATAAAAAATCACATATCAAGAAAATCCATTTAAACAAGCCTTTCATAGACAAAGACGACAGGAAGCTGCTGGCATATCTACATCTATTATTGGACCCAATGGAGGTTTTTCTAGTAGAGAAAGAAAGCTAGCAACTTGGTGACTATATTAAAAACACAGGTATCCCATTTTTGAATCCTCAATTCCAGTAAATCAAAGAGTCCATTACAAATAATATCATGCCAAATAACTTTAGATCTCTTCTGCGCGGATTGAATCTTCCAGTCTAATTGTTGTTTGTGCACAAGAGGCTTATAGAAGTGAGAGAAAGTGAGACAAGTGTGAAGTCTGAGATGATCTCAGCATGTCCTGCAATCACACACATGTACTGAAAGGTGTTTCAAATGATTTGGGAGTAACCAAGTTGTTTAATGAAGGTGAATCCAGAGTGGCTACAAGAGCAGATGGTGGGTATTTGCCTTCTCTGCTGATTTCTAAGTGATCTGGAGTTGCTGGAAGTACTTCCCTATTGATCCAACATATGTCCATCTGTGCCAGAGCCACAGCAGTTAGTCAAGGAAAGAATTAACATGATCTAATGTGGACAACGTTCTTGAGAAATGTTGAAGTTCATCTGGCCCTGGGGAACAGCAAAGGATACATCGAAGTCACAACCAGAGGAGATTTTTGATAGCTCACTAAGAACAGAGAAAGGACTCAGAAGGTGTGAGTGGTGGGTAATTAAGTTTCATATTCAAGAAAGCATCAAAGAAGTCTTGCAGAAAAAACCTTAACCAGGAGTCTAGAAACCACCATTGAATCTTGCTGACTTTTGTGGATTCTCTGTTGGAACTTTTGAAATATCTTCGACAAGCTTGAACTTGAACTCCCTTCTTACAGGCATCATTCTCTATTCACCTGACCAAACAGCTATAGAAGCCAAAATACTGTTCTTTTATTTGTTTGTACGTGCACCATCATCACTGATATCTAAAGCAAGCATGTTCATAGGTATGATGATGGAGATGTTAGTTGGCTGATGCTGCAGAATACACCTTATTTTGTTCAACGGGTGACTAAGTTTGTATAACCTTCCTTGCAACAGACTGATGGGTTTTAAAATGAAAGAATTATTCAAAATCTCGTGCATATTCTTTCCTGCATCCTCACCAGGGGCGGCTCTAGACATTTCGTCGCCCCAAGCAGGGTGGCATGCAGGTCGCTGGTCCCTCGGCTCCGGTGGACCTCCCGCAGGCCACGCGGGACCAGCGGACCCTCCACAGGGACGCATGCGGGAGGTCCACTGGAGCCGCCTGCCGCCCTCCTGGCGACCGGCAGAGCGCCCCGCAAGCACGCGCTTGGCGTGCTGGGGTCTGGAGCCGCCCCTGATCCTCACAACAGTTTAGAATCTAAACATGTGGGAAGCATCCTTTTATATATAGAATACAAGGTACTAATGACAAAATATTTAGAATATTTCATTTCAACATATTGCGCCTTCTAAATAAAAGAGGAAACAGTCAAGTTGGCAAGACCCATTGAATTGAAAACAGAGAAAAACATAAAAATAGTAGGCTCCAGTTAAAAAAGAAAACTAAACACAACAGCAGCATGTTCAGTGGTGTATCTTCAAATTTTAGAAATATGAAGAGATATATAAAAAAAAACACCTCCAAGCAATAAAAATTAAGGAAATAAAAAAATTCCTAGGGAAACACCCCCCCCCCCAAAAGTTCACAATTCTAAATAAAAAACAACCACCAAACATTAAATTCAGCAGCTTGCTAGCTTCAAGAAAACACAGAAACGGCACAAATATGTCAAAAATAATTACTTGGCCAGCAAAGGTCTCCCCATAAAGGAGCACACGGAATCCCATAAAGCTAAACTGAAGGGTGCATAGATTTTTTAAGGCTTAAAAGGGATGACCTGATCATACTCAGATTTCCTGCATAAAATAGGCCAGTAATTTCTGCATCAAGCCCCTAACATGTTTGAGGAGATGTAGCACGTCATTTAGAAAGACATCCATTCCTAAGTGATGGAGAATCCACTACATCCCTGGGAAGATTGTTCCATTGTTAAATTACCCCGTATCAATAAAATTTGCACCTTATTCCTGTTCTGAATTTGTCTAGCTTCCAGTCATTGGATCTTGTTGTGCCCTTTAAAAGAGCTATCTACTAATCAGAAGTCTCTTGTCCGTGTATGCACTTCTGGATTGTGATCAACTCACCTTTTAACCTTTACTTGGATTAACAATAAGGCAAGTTTTCTAGACCTCAGAGCATTTGCATAGCTCTGTTCTGAACCTTTTCCAACTTTTCAACATCCTTTTTAACACGTGGCCAACAGACATGGACACATTATGGCTGTAATGGTCTCACTAATGCCATATAGACGTAAAATTAGCTCCTTACTCCAATTTGATAGTCCTTTGTTTACATATGCAAGGATCACGGTCACCCTCTTAGCTACAGCGTCACACTGGGAGCTCATGTTCAGCTGGATATCTACCATTATCCCCAAGTCCTTTTCAGCATCACTTTATTTTAGGATACAATCCCCCATCTTGTAAGTATGCTCCACAATTCTTTGTTCCTAGATGTATGATTACAGCGTCTTAGAGAACTCTGTTATCTCAGCACAATTACCTTTGTCAACCAAACTTGTGATCTCATCAAAAAATGTGTTTAACAAGACCCATTGGCTGTAAAACCATGTTGACTGGCATTAATTATGATGTCATTTTTTAATTCTTTACTGATTGCATCCCATATCAGCCTTTCCATGATTTTGCTTGGGATCGATGTCAAGCTAACCGTCCTATAGCTATCTGAATCTCTTAAAATGTAGGCTTATCATTAACTTCTTTTCTAGTCCTCTGAAAGTTCCCCAGTGTTGCAAGATTTCTTTAAAAAAATGAATGGTTTAGAGAACTCCTTGATATTCTTTTAATACTTTTCAGTGCAGGTTACTGGTCCTGTTGATTTAAAACTGTTTAGCTATGTAGCGGGGTGGTTACCCGCTCCTGCCCTTCGGGGCTTAAAACAGCCCAGGAGAGAGCTGTGGCTGGGGCAAGAAGCCTGGGCTGATTGGGGAAGATAGGCTCAGCTGTGGCCAAGCCCCAATCAGACCCAGTCAGTCTCCCACCGTCTGCCGAGGGAGAAGGGCCTGGCTGCTGCAGCATTAGCAGGAACCTAGATTTGGAGCAGGGCTGGGGAAAGGCCAGAGGGGCTGGGAGCTCCAGCCTGGAAAGCCCCAGGCTGCAGACCTGCGGACAGGTCTGTTAGGTACTGGGTTGCAGGGGCAGCCCAGGGGTAGGCAAAGGCAGCAGGTCCAAACCCAACCTTGCCAGTGATGAGTAGGCTGATACGGCAGTCTGCCCCAGGGCGTGGAGGCTAGACGATGACTGGCAGTAGCCTTATACTGAGGCGAGGTGGGGATATTGGGTGGGGGTTTCCCAGGGAGGGGAGACCCTGAGAGAAAGGGGTTACTGCCAGGGGGCAGAACCCCAGCTAACAGGGCACCGGAGTCCAGGGAGGGACACGGGGGCCAAGTGGTAGTGGATCACCGGCCTGCAGAGGGCACTCCGGGCTGGAAATCGAGCTAATTCCCTGAGAGACAAGCAGGAGGCACTGCAGGGATGAGTCTGCACCCTTACAAGCTATAATAGATGTTTAACATCTTCCCTGTTATTGATGCAATAGGAAGTATTTCCTTATCTGTATGATATAAATGCATCATCTTGCTTCTTTCCAGATGCAGAACAGAAATATTAATTGAATACGTCTGCCTTTTCTGCATAATGAGAACATTGTCAGTCATCATCTAGTTCTTGAACATATACCATTTCTAGAACTTTGTTCCCAATCTATTTCAAGAATTTTTATGATCCTTAACCCTGCTGGCCATAATTTTTTCATTGCAATTACTGCATTTCCTAAGGAATGATTTGTACTTGTTGATATCAGTTTGCCCATTTGTTTATACATATTTGTAATGGGGGAGCTTGGAGGGCCAGGCGACCTAGTGGTTGCAGTGCTTGAAGTCTGGCCCCCTGCTTGATCAAGGTGCCTCAGTCTTTAAGGCTAGGGGAGGGGAGGTAGGTTGACCAGGGCCCTTCCACTCCACCAGGTCCCAGTCCCAGGCCCTGTGCAAGTCAATCCCTGAGTAGAGGACTTCCCTGGAAGGAGTCTATGTTCCCTGCTCTGGGCTACTTCCTACTGCTGTCCCTTCAGTTTTGGGCATGGCCCTTATAGTCCAAGTTGCAGTGGTGGCTTGTCTCTAGTATTGCCCCTTTGTGGACTCTTTGGGGAATCCTGTTGGGGTTCCAAGTTCCTATGGGTGGAGCAGCTGTGTTTGGCGGGATCAGAACCCCACAAGATCTCTGTTTGGTCACGGGGTTCTGTCTTAGGTTGGATGCTCCTAAACCTCTTCCTCCGTCACTTCTGGCCAAGGACATGGTGCTTGTTTCCTAGTGACTGCCTTGGCTGGCTGGCCTTCCCCTCAGGTATGGAGGTAGCTAGCTCCTGCTTCTTCACCAGTCAACCCAAAACTGAGCCAAGTTCTCCTCTTTACTCTCCCCTTCAGGCCTGGCACTGGCTTCAAGTATAATGGAGCAGGGCTAGCTAGGCCCAAAGGTTCTCTTCAACCTCTTCCATGCTGGTGGGCAGGTTCTCTGATTCATCACAATATTTTGTATTGTGTCATCACATCTCCTCTGAATCAGGTTGTTTTTTTAAAACAAGAAGCCTTCTACTGCAACCGCAGAACTGTTCTATTGTTGGGGTTTTTTGTGATGGTGTGGGTAGGGAGCCAATAAAACACACTTAAACAACTACCAATTATTCACATTTTCATGTTTACATTTTTTCCTCCCACTCAGGTTTCCTCATGGTTGCTTTCAGTTTTGGAAAAACAGTAGGAGCTAGACTGAGTGTACCAGAGAATCTGGCAGCGTATGCAATAGAGAGCCATAAGAACAAAGTCTTTAGTGACGTATCCATCCCAGCTGAGAAAAGGGCATGGGTAATAGGCTGCTAGACTCAATACAAGCTGATTCCCACAAATGTAACATCTCATTTATGCTGTGTGAATATAAGACAAAATCACTGCATCATAGAAAAAATTCTTTCGTCACAACAGCAGCAAGCATCACTGATTTCTTCAGGCTGTCTGCAAAAGAGAAGTTACTTACCTGTAACTTCAGAGATCTCAGCAGCGTTAACAGGCACTCGGGTAGCAGGAGGCGGCATTGTCATTGGCAAGCGGAGGTTGGCTTGGGTGGGAACACAAAAGAGAGGTGCGTGTCTTCAGGGCTGGCACTGGGGGTACGAGCAAAGAAGTCAGCACTGCAGGCGTCGGTGCCGAGACACCTGCTGTGTGAATGAATGGTGGCTCGCACTCCTGACAATGACGACTTTTTGCTTTCAGGGTGTCTCTGCTGCTGACGAACTGGCCTGAGAGCGCTTCGTCCTCCTGGCACTCCAGGGCAGAAGATAAGGACTTAGTTTGCCTCAACAAGCATTGTAGGGGACTGCGGATCCAAAAGCCCCACACCAGCAGGGAGTGACGAGGGCTCCTGGGCTGCTCCTTTGAGCTTCACACTTGGAATCAAGGCCCATGAGTGGGAATATACAGAGGACCTCACCCCCCACAAGAGGAACTATTCACACTATGGGTGGTTGTGGCTAAGGTGCTAGCCTGAAACTCAGGAGAACTAGGGTCAGTTCCCTGCTCTGCTGTAAGTTACTTAGTCTTTTGGTGCCTCGGTTTCCCCATCTGTATTGTGGGGATAACAGCACTTCCCTACTTCACCTGAGAGGATAAATACACTAAAGATTGTGAGGTAATGAGGGCCACATCAGTACCATAGACAGACACAGGCCCTAGCCTCTCCCTCCTCATTGGCCAGTAGTTCTGGTGAAGGGGGAGGAGTGCACACAAATAGCTGAAAGTGCAGAGAGCCTCCACTGCAGCAGGCAATCCCACAAGGGGCTTGTGGCTGAGTCAGCCAAGATTCATCTGGGGCCTAGAGGGAGCAGGTGTAACATGTACGTTGATGGGGTAGGAAGAAATGGTAAGTTCCCTGAACTAAGATTCCTTCTGCACTTCCTCAGGCACCTCTTGCAGCCCTGGTTTGTTCAGCTTTTGCTGCTGTGGGGAATAATATATCTTTTATCCAACGCAGCATTCAATAATATTTGCACTCACTGGGGACTCCAGCAAATGGCTGCTCCTTTTTTGCAGCCATCAGTTCTCAGACTGTAGGCAGTAGCCAAAGGGCTGTGGTGGGTTGGCTGCTACAAGCAGTGTGAATTAAAATTTGTATAGCCCCCTAATGCTAAACTGTGATGAAAGTAATGACTCTATTAGCTTGATAAACATTGATTTAATGACAATTGTGTGCAGACGGCAAGCTGGGAATTGTTGTCACTTCCTATCAGAGTTGACTCTGTGGGCATCATCCACTGCACCATAAACAGAATTTTTATTAATTTCAGTGCAGCGTGGAATCAGAACTAGCAGGCATTGTGAAAGCAATTTTTCTTTGTTCTGGAATGTTAATGCTAAATTTAAATGTCATTAAAATTACATCATGGAGCCTGAAGCTTTTAGTACAATGCAGGAAACTGCTGCTGAAATACTGTGTTTACTTACTCGCCTGATTTTTAATAGCTTAGCAAACTTGACTCTATAGGGAAAGACAGTTCAGAAAGCCACAACAGATAAGGATCTTGCTTATGGAGCCTGAACTGTTTTAATTCATTTTCTTCTATGATTTCAACCCAAATCTACATTAAGAGCTTGATCTTGCTTCTGTTGAAATTAATGGGAGCAGGATTATGCCCCAAAGAGACAGCATTGGCCAATTTAAAAAAAAATCTACATTTTGTGGTTAAAGGTTCTTCAAAGTCTATTAACAAAAATGCCCTCAATTTTTCCCCTTAATTCAAACAGACTTAACACTCTACTTTAAAGCTCGGCTACTGCATGAGAACCAACATTTTTAACAACTGGAAATAGGTCCATTTACTTTCCGTTGGTTTTGCTTTTCATTCAGCATGGACAGACAGGTAACATGAATGGTAAAATGACAGGAAATTAATAGCTTCTTAAAATTATTTCAGTTTTAACTAGATATGGGCCAAAATCAGAACCATTTATCTAATTCTCTGCCCCATGACTTTGTTAGTTCAGATGAAATGGAAGCCAGAGCTGATCTACCCCTGGTGTGGGCTTTGCTAAAGCATGGGCTCCTTGCTCCAATTTTCATTCTAAAGATCTTAGGTGTTAATGATAACAGAGATCAGGAAATACAAGTGAGATTTTCACAAGTGTCTAAATCATAGAATCATAGAATCATAGAATTCAAGATCAGAAGGGACCATTATGATCATCTAGTCTGACCCCCTGCAAGATGCAGGCCACATAAGCCGATCCACCCACTCCTTTAGCAAGCGACCCCTGCCCCATGCTTCGGAGGAAGGCGAAAAACCTCCAGGGCCACTGCCAATCTTCCCTGGAGGAAAATTCCTTCCTGACCCCAAATATGGCGGTCAGCTGAACCCCGAGCATGCGGGCAAGACTCTCCAGCCATACCCTCTTGAAAAAGGTTATATCATATCATTGACCCATTGTACTATTTACCAGTGTGGCACTTAATTGACCTATTGACTAAGCCCGTTATCCTATCATACCATCTCCTCCATAAACTTATCTAGCTTAATCTTAAAGTCATGGAGGTCCTTCGCCCCCACTGTTTCCCTCGGTAGGCTGTTCCAGTATTGCACTCCCCTGATGGTTAGAAACCTTCGTCTAATTTCAAGCCTGAATTTCCTGACTGACAATTTATATCCGTTTGTCCTCGTGTCCACATTAGCACTGAGCTGAAATAATTCCGCTCCTTCCCTGGTATTTATCCCTCTGATATATTTAAAGAGTGCAATCATATCTCCTCTTATCCTTCTTTTGGTTAAGGAAAACAAACCGAGCTCCTCAAGTCTCCTTTCATACGACAGGCCTTCCATTCCTCGGATCATTCTAGTGGCCCTTCTTTGTACCCGTTCCAGTTTGATTTCATCCTTCTTAAACATGGGAGACCAAAACTGCACACAATACTCCAAATGAGGTCTCACCAATGCCTTATATAACGGGACTAGCACCTCCTTATCCCTACTAGAAATACCTCGCCTAATGCATCCCAAGACCGCATTAGCTTTTTAACGCCACATCACATTGCCTACTCATAGTCATCCTACGATCAACCAGGACTCCTAGGTCCTTCTCCTCCTCCGTTACTTCCAACTGGTGCGTCCCCAGCTTATAACTAAAATTCTTGTTAGTCATCCCTAAATGCATAACCTTACACTTCTCACTATTGAATTTCATCCTGTTACTAATACTCCAGTTTACTAGGTCATCCAAATCTCCCTGGAGGATATCCCGATCCTTTTCCGAATTGGCAATACCTCCCAACTTGGTGTCATCCGCAAACTTTATCAGCCCACTCCTACTCTTGGTTCCCAGGTCAGCAATAAATAGATTGAATAAAATTGGACCCAAAACCGAACCTTGAGGAACTCCACTGGTAACCCCCCTCCAACCTGACAGTTCCCCCTTCAATACGACCCTCTGCAGTCTCCCCTTTAACCAGCTCCTTATCCACCTCTGGATTTTCATTTCGATCCCCATCTTTTCCAATTTAACCAGTAATTCTTCATGCGGTACCGTATCAAACGCCTTACTGAAATCCAGATATATTAGATCCACCATTTCCCTTGTCTAAAAAATCTGTTACTTTCTCAAAGAAGGAGATCAGGTTGGTTTGGCACGATCTACCTTTCGTAAATCCATGCTGTAATCTATCCCAGTTGCCATCGGCCTCATGCTCCGGAACCACTCTCTCTTTTAAGATTTTTTCCATGACTTTGCATACTACAGATGTTAAACTAACAGGCCTGTAGTTACCCGGGTCACTTTTTTTCCCCTTCTTGAATATAGGAACTACATTCGCTAATCTCCAGTCAAACGGTACAATCCCCGAATTTAGAGATTTATTAAAAATTATCGCTAACGGGCTAGCAATATCACTCGCCAATTCCCTTAATATTCTAGGATGAAGATTATCCGGGCCCCCCGATTTACTTCCGTTAAGCTGTTCAAGCTTGGCTTCTACCTCAGATACCGTAATGTCTACCCCCATATCTTCATTCCCATCAGTCCCTCTATCACTATTCCTTAGCCCTTCTATAGCCTCATTAAAGACCGAGGCAAAATATTCGTTCAGATATTGTGCCATTCCAAGATTATCCCTAATCTCCACTCCGTTTAAAGTTTTAAGCGGTCCCACTTCTTCTTTCTTGGTTTTCTTCCTATTTATATGGCTAAAAAACCGTTTGCTATTGGTTTTAATCCCCTTCGCTAGGTCCATCTCCACCCATCGCTTTGCCTTTCTCACTGCTTCCCTACACCCTCTGACCTCAATAAGGTAGGTTTCTTTGCTGATCCCCCCCATTTTCCACTCCTGGTACGCTTTCTGTTTTTTCTTAATGACCCCTCTAAGACGCTTGCTCATCCAGCTCAGTCTAAAACTGCTACCCATGAGCCGTTTTCCCCTTCTCGGGATACATGCCTCTGACAACTCCTGCAACTTCAACCTGAAGTAACCCCAGGCGTCATCTGCCTTTAGATCCCTAAATATGTTAGTCCAGTCCACTTCCCTAACTAGTCGCCTTAATTTAGTAAAGTTAGCCCTTTTGAAATTGTAAACCCTAGTCTCAGATGCACTATTGATTATCCTCCCATTTATTTTGAAACGAATTAGCTCATGATCACTCGAGCCAAGGTTGTCCCCTACAACAATTTCCTCAACAAGGTCCTCGTTACTCACCAAAATCAAATCTAAAATGGCATCCCCCCTCGTCGGTTCAGCAACCACTTGATGAAGGAATTCATTAGCTATCACGTCTAGGAAAAGCTGAGCCCTATTATTATTACTAGCATTTGTTTCCCAATCTATATCCGGGAAGTTAAAGTCCCCCATGATCAAGCAGTTCCTATTAGTGTTTACCTCCTTAAAAACATTAAAGAGCTCTCTATCCGTCTCCAAGCTAGATCCCGGCGGTCTATAGCACACCCCAATCACTATCCCGGGTGAGGCTCTGGTAGTTTTCTTCCCCAATGTGACCATTGCCCAGACAGACTCCGTATTATCCATTGCATTGCTAGTTATTTCATTACATTTCACCTCATTATTGATATACAATGCTACTCCCCCACCTTTACCTTTGCATCGGTCTTTCCTAAACAGCACATACCCTTCCATACCTGTACTCCAGTCATGGCTACCGTTCCACCATGTTTCGGTTATTCCTACGATATCCGGTTTCAATTCCCGGACCAGGAGCTCCAGTTCCTCCATTTTGTTACCTAAGCTTCTCGCATTGGTGAACAAACATCCTAATTTTTCCTGTTGGGCTCCTCTCCCTCTTTTCACCCAACTCGGTAGGGACACAGTACTTCCAGTATGACTTGTAGATATAGTATCTGTCCCCCCGCTCTTCCTTACACCTAACCGTCCCCCTCTGGCTATATCTGTTGTTATCTTGTTGTTCTCACTCCCAATGTATAAATTTGGCGTGGAGAGCACCAGGACCTCTCCCAACCGTCTCCCCCCAGTGTCTAGTTTAAAGCTCTTTTAATCAGATGAGCCAGCCTCCCTCCTAGAAGTCTACTTCCTTCCCTACTTAGGTGGAGCCCATCCCGTGAGAACAGTTGTCTGTCCCCAAAAGCCTCCCAGTGCCCATACATCCCAAAGCCCTCCTTGTAACACCACTCCCTCAGCCAACTATTAATCGTCACGATCCTGTCACCCCTTTGGCGCCCTTCCCTAGGGACAGGTAGGATCCCACTGAAGATCACCTGAGCCTCAATTTCCTTGAGCGTCTTACCCAACCTAGCATAGTCTCCCTTGATCCTTTCTAGCGAGAATCTAGCCGTGTCATTCGTTCCCACATGAAGGATGACCAAAGGGTTCTTACCTGCTCCTCTTAGGATCCTTTTCAACCTCAGGTCCACATCCCGTATTTTAGCGCCCGGTAGACAGCACACCCTTCTGTTCTCCGGATCGGCCCTGGTCACAGGCCTGTCCAACATTCTCAGTATGGAATCCCCAATCACGTAGACCTGCCTTTGCCTGGGGACAGTGTGGTCCTCTAACCTATCCTCCGTCCCCCCTGGTTGCAAGCTCCTTCCATTCCTATCATCCCTTGTGGTTCCCCTTAAGCCATCCTGTATCCTCCCTGGGCCCAAACTTGGTGCTACCTCCATAGACTCCTCCCCTTTTTCTATGGGACTGGCCGCTCGTCTCTTTTTCCTTGGCCTCCCACCGTCAGCTACCACCTGCTTTACCCCTTCCTCATTCTCCAAACCTTCAAACCTGTTCCTTAGCTCTATTTCCCCCTCACTGGCTCTCCTTTTCCTTGGCCTGCTTCTCACGGTCACATGCTTCCACCGCCCATCTGCCTCATCTGGTGGTCCCCCGTCATTGGCCTCAGCCCCTGCTCCCCCTTGTGCCCCTGGGCGTTCCCCTTCAGTTACTGCTTGCCATTGCTCCATCAGCTGCTCGAACCCCCTTCTATTCTCTATCAGGGTTTCTACCTGCAGCTCTAGGCCCTGGATCTTTTCCTCCAGCAGCTCTATTAGGCGACACTTCATGCATACATAGTACTGTTCTGGGTCCCCCGCTAGGACCAGGTACATACCGCAGCTGCTGCATGCTCTCATCCTCGGTGTGTCTTAGGGTAGGTCCGTACTTACCCACCGGGTCGACGCAGAGAGTTCGACTTCTCGGAGTTCGAACTATCGCGTCTAATCTAGACACGATAGTTCGAACTCCGAATGCGCTCCCGTCGACTCCAGAACTCCGCCACTGCGAACGGCGGTGGCGGAGTCAACGGGGGAGACGCAGAGTTCGATCCCGCGGCGTCTGGATAGGTAGGAAATTCGAACTAAGGTAGTTCGCGTAGCTGCAGTCGCGTACCTTAGTTCGACACCGCCCCCCGTAGTGTAGACCAGGCCATAGGAGCACATGTCTTATTGACATTCAATGAGATTTGTGCTGCTAAATTGCTTTTGAAAATCCCACCAGACAATCATGCTGTTTTGTTTCAGGATAAAGCCACAGTTACTCAGTGCTTTTTACAGTGGCTTTGTCAGCAGTCGTTACTAAGGCTTTCCTTGGGCTTGGAAATAGAATTAGAAAGGCTTTCAAGGACTCAACATATAAATCACTAGGAATTAAGCTCATACATCTCATTAACACCTCTTGGCATATCAGATCTCACTAAAGCAGAGCAAAAGACAGTGAAGCAACCCAAGCGCCAGATGCCACAGTGACAGAGCACAGTACAGACACTGCAATAAAAATGATGAAAAATGGTACATTTTGCTAACTTAGTTTTGTAAAATTTAGTTAGGACATGTGGGAATGGGAAACAGGCACAGAATTTCTCTGTCCCCACTACATCATTCTTCAGTCTGTGTGTTGCCGCAAGCAGTCAGCGTGATCTCAGATTTGCCACCTTACTGAGTTAACTTGGTTTGGGGCAGGATGGTGTTGAGACTGAGTAAGGATGCCACTGGATTGAAACTCAGGAGATCTGGGTTCAATTCTTGGCTCTTCCCCAAGATCACCCAGAAAATTTGGCAGTTACTTAGTTTCTCTAAGCCTCGGTTCACTAGCTGTAAAACAGGATAACACTTCCTCTCTCTCACTCTTTCTCTTGTCTATTTAGACCATAAGCTCTTTGAGACAAGGGCTGTGTCTTCCTATGTGTATGTACAGTATTAGCACAATGAGACCCTGATCTCACCTAGGGTCTCTAGACACTACGCTAATACAAACACAGTATATGTCCATTTATCCAAAACTCTGTTATACAAACCTCCACGTTATCTGAATCCCTTCCTTGTCTCCACCACCAGAACAACTGCCTGCATGCAACCCCCCCTCCCGCCCCAGCTGCCAGCATGCACATCCCCTCCCCCTGCTCCCTTGCCTTCTCTTTGCACCTCTGCCATGGAATAGTCCTTTGCCTGGCTGGTGTAGTAGCTCTGGCCTTGGCTGATGCAGTGACAAGTTGCCCAGGTCCCTCTTCGGCACAGACTCCAGGCTCCTCCGTGGGCACGCTGCCGGGGCCAGTGCTGGGGTGCGCACACTGAGATAAGCAGCCATGGGAGGAGCCCAAGTGCTAGGGAGTCTGTTGCTTTGCTGTCACTGTGCATGCATCACGACAGCAGCAGAGTCTATTCCGTGTCCAGCTGTTTGATTGCAAGGGAGAGCGCCTGGGGGGATTGGGGTGAGAGGCTACCCTCTTGATTAGCTGAACTCCCCTTTTGCTGAAAAGTCAGAAATGGTTATAAAGTAATAGGAATGAAAAACGCTTTCTAGTGACGAAGACTGAACAAAACTACTGTCTTGGTTCAACGTAACATTCTTACCGATCTTTTTCTTTCCAGCCATTGCTGACTTTGTCTCAGTCAGGACTTTCCACAGAAGTTCAAGATGCTGGCTTCCCTTGTCTTCCTAGGTGAAAGATCTTTGCCTAAGGAGGTTATCACTTATATTCAGTCCCCAGAGACTTCAGCCTCCTTGGTTGGAGGGCCCATCTTTCTTAGCTTGCAAGAGCTTTAGCCCCTTGCGTGTGTCCTCTGATGGATGACAAGATGGCTTCTTCTTCCTCCTAATATCTTCCCAAATTCATGGCGTTGTCCTCAGATGCAGGATGTCCTCATGCTGTTCTTCCCTTCCTGTGGGCTTTCCATCCCCCTGCTGATTCATATGCAAATGGGGCTTCCATTGTTTTTGGTTACACCTTGCTTAATATAATTGGAGACAAGTAGATAGCTGCCTTCCCTGTGGTCTGGAAGAAGACCTGTTTCTCCCTTTGTTTGGTCAAAGACTTTAAAACATAATATCGGTGAGTATTCATAGTTCCTCATATAGTGTTAATACACACATTTCAAAGTGATATTAATCACCAGTGAGACATTAGCTTTCATAAAACCTTACTAGATACACTTGTATAATGCAATAATACTGTATGCCATCAGCTGATTTAATTACATATCATTTGAGGTTCGGTCTCCCTGACTTTCTAGTTAACAGGCTATCTCCCCCACTCACAAAGTTGATAGTTTGGTTTATCATTTATGTAAGTGTGCCTTCATTGTCTCTGTCCAACAACAAGGCTGGTCAGACAAATAGATACACATTCCTTTGTCTAGGGCAGACTGGGTTTATGCATTGCTTGCCAAACACATTTTAAGAACATAATTCTATCAAATATCCATAACTCTTTATACCCACCTTGTACATACATCATGCAAGAATATTAATGATCAGTGAGTTATTAGTGTTCTAATTATATATTTCATGCCACCTTTGGGGTATATAGCATGACCGTCTGCTAGGTGTGGTGAAAAGTTTCTGACCCACTCATGGGCCTCTGTGTCAGTGACCATTGGCAGAAAGGGTACAGTCTTGTCTAATGAACAGGTGCAACTTACAATGAATTTAATTGGCATCAGAGGAGGATGGGAGTCTTCGGGTTCATTTAAAGTTGTACCTGTGAATTTGAGGGTGGATTCCATCCTATTTTGTTCATCCCATTTTGTTCACCAACCTAGAAAAGACATGGATCTTGCTTCAGAAGAGAAGCTGAATATGAAGATGCTGTTACCTTCTTTAAACTATTGAAGATATGCTAAGATGTTAATTCTGAATTCCCCAAGCTCTCCTGGGGCCAATGTACAAAGGCAGAAGTTGCAAAATTGCAAATCGCAAAAAACCTAATGCAGAATGATAAAAATGATACTTTCTGTACTGCATAAAGAAAGCCTGAGAAAATACCTTGATCAGATGCATTCTGTAACAAACATAGGCACATGAAAGAGAAAAATATATGGAACATTGAGTAAACAGATTTTACATAAGTGTCTTATGAAAAATGGTGAGACAAGGTGGGTAAGATAATAACTTTCCCTGCTGCCCCCCTGCCAGTACCTTTCACTGACACCATAGCTACGCACCAGCTGTGGACACAGCCTGCTTTTCGTTGAGGCATGTAGCTACATATCCCACACACCAACACAAGAGAGGTGCAGTGTAGACATAGCCTGTGACTCTATGTTCCTTTATGGCTCAAGCCAAAAATTTTCAAGTCTGGATGCCTAAAGTAATGGAGCTGCAGGGCACTCAATACTTTCAAAAGATCAGGACAACTCCTTTTGGCAGCAACATTTTGAGATTCATGAATGGTATAAGTACATGTGCATCCATTTCCTGGTGATTTGGGCACTGACCTGGGATGTGGGTGATCCAGGTGCAATCCTCTGTTCTGCCTGATTCAGAGCAATTTCTCATCCCCGATTGCTCTGAATCAGGTGGAGCAGGGATTGGCACCTAGATGCTCCTAACAACCAGTGAGGGAGAGACACACACATGCTCCTTCTTCATTTCCTCCCCATGAAAACTTTGTTAAAACGAATTCATCTCCACAAAACATTTGTTTTTACAAGAGTGAAATTCCAGCAAAACATTCTGAGCGGCTCCACTTAGGAACACAAGATTGGGCAAAGCATTTAAGCAGAAGCTTAACTCTCAGTGCAGTCAAACGACTGTTCAAGCTACTCTGGGTGCTTGGGTAATGAGCCCTATAGAGGGATGTCCCGAACATCAGAACAATAAAAAGAGGCAGAGGCAGGCAATCTAGAAGCCAAATTATGTATTACCTCAATCAGGTGGGGTAAAGCAGAAATCAATTAATGTGCCAATATAACAAATAAGAAATGGTCCTTTTTGTTTCATTTTTTACAGAAAACATGAAGGCCAGCTGTAGGCAGGCGAGGCGCTGAAGACACAGTGCCTAGGGGCGCGTACGGTGTAAATCCAGCCCTGACTGTAAGCTATTACTGTTATCTACTCTATATTAACTATTATCTTAATTAAACTCAGTTTATAGGTAATAGTTTATACCTATGAAAGAACCAAATTTGTAATTAGAAAATACAGTGCAGTTATACATCGCTTTTAAGTTTCTCAATTTTCAGCCTCTGTAAGATCAGAGTTTGGAGGGAAAGTTCTTAGGATTGCTCAAGATAACTAAACAGCCTCTTGTGCAATCTTTATTTACCGCCTTGAGGTCCAGTTTAAGCAAAGACATGGATTTCTTGATGTGATGTGTTCACTTCTCTATGAACAATTATCCCTTTACTCCTTTCTAGCTTACAGTCCCTTTGCTCTGACAATTTCTCTATTCCTGTCACTTCATCTTGTCATATCTTAAGATGTTGTCTGGGTGTTTTGTTTTACAGACCTGTTTTCTTTCACTATAATTCACTTCCTCTTTGTTTCCTAAATCTGTTTCTGTTTAATTACAGTTTACTTTCATGACATGCCATTCTTAGAAAACTGAGAAAGGTAATTCCATTTTTTTAAAATAATTTCTCAAATTAGAGACTTTTTAGTTATTTGTCCTCTTGTTTAACTGCACTGTTCTTCCTTTAACGTTCCCTCTTTTCCCCAAACACTGCTGTCTTTTCTCTTTCTACTATCCCTGTTGTGACTAGCACTACTCATCCTACTATCTCCATGTTTCCTGTCCCTCCTGAACTAGATTGTTTCCCTTTCAGCTCTGGTTCTGGCGCCCCTTTGACAATGCAACTTAGCCACCAGGGTCCCTTTCCACTGGCTCTCCACTTACTGCATCTCTTCTTTTCTGGTGCCAGTTGCTGCCTCGCTCATTACTGGCCTTTCCTTTCTTTCCCCACCTCCCCGCCCCATGCTGGACAGTCTCCCTCCAGACTCGACCAGACATTTCTGCCTCTGCCTGTTTGGCCTGCTCACAGCAGCTTTTGGAAGGCATGGAGGAGGGGGTGAGGGGACTGCCTGCTATCCCATGCTGTTCTCGCTCTTCTTTTTTCCCCACCCCAAAACCATCCACATCTCAAGCTTACCCCATTTCAGCTGCCCCAGAACCCTTGGAGTTCCCCAGGACCACACTCCTCCCAACTATCCATTTTGATCTCCCTTCAGAAAAAAAATTCTAAACACCACGAGCTTGCTTATGAGCAGCCACCTTGCACTGCGCCCAACAGCCTCCAGTACAGGTGGGGCATTACACTTGTGTTAAAATAAAATTAGAATAGAGAAGATAATCTTGATTCAGAGCCAATTCAGTTCTCTCCCATTGGGGAATTAACCTTTTTCTGAAAGTCAAAGCCTTCATAACCACTCAGAAGTCAGGTCCACATGCTCTGATCCTATGTCAGTCTTCTCAAAAGAAAGATAAGAAAATGGTTTGACAGGTTTACAGCAAGGTGTGACACTTGTTCTACTTTGCACCAGCAGTTTCCATGGGAATGTGGCTTCATAAATACATTTATTTTAAAAATATTCCAATTGTATCCATTTGCTGGTTGGGTTATCTGCTGGCCTTCGAAGACTCAAGCTTGTTCTAATTTCATCAGAATCAAAACACACAAGGGAATGGTAAGTTGAGGCCCCAAGGAAAAGATAAAGACACAACCCACTAAAGAATCATTATTCCCTAAAGAAAACTAGTAGTGACCCCAGGAAAAACACACCAACCTACCCACACACTCACAATGGAGGTTGAGTATATAGTACACTGGACTGGAACTCCAGAGACCTGAGTACTATTCCAAACTAATGCCATAACCTACCTTTTAGTTATTTTTCATATTATCTCATTAAGAAAATTTGTCATCCAAAGCCATGCAGCTTAGCTGACCAGACACGCTCCAGAAATTGTGACCAATGCAAGCACCCCAGAGACTGAAATTTGTTTGGATAAACTACTTGGTAAAACACTTAACAATGGTTACATTCATAGAAGTCAGGATTGATTCATGACTGATTTGCTAATGTGAAGGCTGGGGAATAAAATCTGCAGATAATTTATTCACAGTGATTAATTGAACCAGCTCTAATTCCTATTAAAAAAATCACTAATTTGGTGCTCCAGTTTCCTACCAGTCTGGACCCCAGCAAGAACTGAACCACTATTAATTTTTTAACCTGAGACAGACAGATTGATACTTTATGCCATTAGGCTCTGTGTTTCCATATATCAGAGAGGTAGCCGTGTTAGTCTGGATCTGTAAAAGCAACAAAGAATCCTGTGGCACCTTATAGGCTAACAGACGTTCTGCAGCATGAGCTTTCGTGGGTGAATACCCACTTCTTCAGATGCAAGTGGTGGAAATTTCCAGGGGCAGGTTTATATATGCAAGCAAGAAGCAAGCTAGAGATAACGAGGTTAGTTCAATCAGGGAGGATGAGGCCCTGTTCTAGCAGTTGAGGTGTGAAAACCAAGGGAGGAGAAACTGGTTCTGTAATTGGCAAGCCATTCACAGTCTTTGTTTAATCCTGAGCTGATGGTGTCAAATTTGCAGATGAACTGGAGCTCAGCAGTTTCTCTTTGAAGTCTGGTCCTGAAGTTTTTTTGCTGCAGGATGGCCACCTTAAGATCTGCTATTGTGTGGCCAGGGAGGTTGAAGTGTTCTCCTACAGGTTTTTGTATATTGCCATTCCTAATATCTGATTTGTGTCCATTTATCCTTTTCCTTAGAGACTGTCCAGTTTGGCCGATGTACATAGCAGAGGGGCATTGCTGGCATATGATGGCATATATTACATTGGTGGACGTGCAGGTGAATGAACCGTGATGGTGTGGCTGATCTGGTTAGGTCCTGTGATGGTGTTACTGGTGTAGATATGTGGGCAGAGTTGGCATCGAGGTTTGTTGCATGGGTTGGTTCCTGAGCTAGAGTTACTATGGTGCGGTGTGCAGTTACTGGTGAGAATATGCTTCAGGTTGGCAGGTTGTCTGTACTGGCCTGCCACCCAAGGCCTGTGAAAGTGTGGGATCATTCTCCAGGATGGGTTGTAGATCCCTGATGATGCGCTGGAGGGGTTTTAGCTGGGGACTGTATGTGATGGCCAGTGGAGTCCTGTTGGTTTCTTTCTTGGGTTTGTCTTGCAGTAGGAGGCTTCTGGGTACACGTCTGGCTCTGTTGATCTGTCTCCTTATTTGGTACTGTAGTTTTGAGAATGCTTGGTGGAGATTTTGTAGGTGTTGGTCTCTGTCTGTGGGGTTAGAGCAGATGCGGTTGTACCTCAGTGCTTGGCTGTAGACAATGGATCTTGTGGTGTGCCCGGGATGGAAGCTGGAGGCATGAAGGTAGGCATAGCGGTCGGTAGGTTTTCGGTATAGGTGGTGTTAATGTGTCCATCAATTATTTGCACCGTAGTGTCTAGGAAGTGGACCTCCTGTAGATTGGTCCAGGCTGAGGTTGATGGTGGGGTGGAAGCTGTTGAAATCGTGGTGGAATTTTTCCAGAGTCTCTTTCCCATGGGTCCAGATGATGAAGATGTCATCAATGTAGCGTAGGTAGAGAAGGGGGTGAGTGGACGGAGCTGAGGAAGCGTTGTTCCAGGTCAGCCATAAAAATATTGGCATATTGTGGGGCCATGTGCCACTGATCTGGAGATATATATTGTCATCAAATTTGAAATAGTTGTGTCTGAGGATAAAGGCACAGAGCTCAGCAACCAGTTGTGCTGTGGCATCATCAGGGATACTGTTCCTGACAGCTTGTATTCCATCAGCGTGTGGGATGTTGGTGTAGAGAGCCTCTACATCCATGGTGGCCAGGATGGTGTTTTCTGGAAGGTCACCAATGCATTGTAGTTAAATCAGTGGTGTCACGGAGATAGCTGGGAGTGCTGGTGGCATAGGGTCTGAGTAGAGAGTCCACATATCCAGACAGTCCTTCAGTGAGAGTTCCAATGCCCGAGATGATTTGTGGATTTTGGGCAGTAGATAGAATAGCCCTGGTCGGGGCTCTCTAAGGGTATGTTGATTTGTTCCGGTGTTAGTGTAGGGAGTGTCCTGAGTAGATGGTTCAGTTCCTTAGTGTATTCCTCAGTGGGATCCGAGGGCAGTGGCCTGTAGAATTTGGTGTTGGAGAGTTGTCTGGCGGCCTCCTTTTGGTAGTCAGACCTGTTCGTGATGACAACAGCACCTCCTTTATCAGCCTCTTTGATTATAATGTCAGGATGGTATCATATGCCAGCAATGCCCCTCTGCTATGTACATCGGCCAAACTGGACAGTCTCTAAGGAAAAGGATAAATGGACACAAATCAGATATTAGGAATGGCAATATACAAAAACCTGTAGGAGAACACTTCAACCTCCCTGGCCACACAATAGCAGATCTTAAGGTGGCCATCCTGCAGCAAAAAAACTTCAGGACCAGACTTCAAAGAGAAACTGCTGAGCTCCAGTTCATCTGCAAATTTGACACCATCAGCTCAGGATTAAACAAAGACTGTGAATGGCTTGCCAATTACAGAACCAGTTTCTCCTCCTTGGTTTTCACACCTCAACTGCTAGAACAGGGCCTCATCCTCCTGATTGAACTAATCTAGCTTGCTTCTTGCTTGCATATATAAACCTGCCTGGAAATTTCCACCACTTGCATCTGAGCTCATGCTGCAGAACGTCTGTTAGCCTATAAGGTGCCACAGGATTCTTTGTTTCCATATACTTTGTCATGGGTGAGTTCACCTATGCTACCAAGCAAACTTTTTAAATGATCAAAATTGCATAGGAAATAGAATTCTTGCAGCATAATGAATACAGAAAACCCAAAGCAAAAGCTTAAAAACAATACATTTAAGGAAGACTTCTGTCAAAATTCCATCACCAACTTTAAACGTGTCCCATCCTGACTTGTAAAGCTTCCCTTTAAGAAAGCACAGCTGTTGAGCCCAGGGGCGGCTCTAGGCACCAGCAAACCAAGCTGGTGCCTAGGGCGGCCAAATCTAGGGGGCGGCAGGCTGCGCCGGCGGACCCGCCGCAGTCATGCCTGCGGGAGGTCCACCGGAGCCCCGGGACGACCGGACCTGCCGCAGGCATGACTGCGGAGGGAGCGCTCGTCCCGCGGCTCGGCTGGACCTCCCGCAGGCATGACTGCGGCAGCTCAAGCGGAGCCGCGGGATCCGCGAACCGTCCACAGCCGCGGGGGGTCCAGCCGGGCCACGCGGGACGAGCGGTCCCTCTGCAGTCATGCCCGCGGGAGGTCCGCTGCTCCCGCGGCTCCGGGGCGCCTCCCGCGCATGACTGCTTGGGGCGGCCAAAACTGTAGAGCCGCCCCTGGTTGAGCCCTTAATATTTTCCTGGAGACATAAACAAACAGTAAAACCTTTGTTAACCCCTGGCCTTGTTGTAGTCAATGGGAGCTTTGGTCACTGATTTCAGTTATTTTAATTTGTATTATAGGCCTTTTATTATCAGACTAGCACAATGGGGGTGATTGTGCTAGGTATATAGCTAAGCCAATCCTCGGCCCCAAGAACTTACCATCATTGGCTGAGTTTTACAAAGCCATGCCGGAGACTCAGACATTCAGCTCTCCTTGAAATGAATGGGAATTGCAGTAGAACCTCAGAGTTACAAACACCTCGGGAATGGAGGTTGTTCGTAACGCTGAACAAAACGTTATGGTCGTTCTTTCAAAAGTTTACAACTTGAGCATGGACGTCATACAGCCTTGAAACTTAGTATGCAGAAGAAAAATGCTGCTTTCCCTTTATTATTTTTTTTTGGTAGTTTATGTTTAACACAGTACTGTACTGTATTTGCCTTTTGGGGTGCGGGGGGTGGTCTCTGCTACTACCTTATTGCATACTTCCAGTTCCAAATGAGGGCTGTGGTTGACTAGGCAGTTCATAGCTCTGGTGTTTGTAACTCTGAGGTTCTGGTGTATGCATCTAAGTCCTTAGACAGCTTTGCAAATTCCAGCCTCTATATAAGACAAGAACAAACGGGTGGAGAAAGAGGACAGAGGTAACAGCAATAGAAGCATATTTTCCCATAAGCCAGGTGTGCGTAGGGGTTGGTTTGTTTATACAGATAGGCAGATCAGTTGCAGTAACCTCCATTTGCCAATATCAGCAGGCATTGTTCCATTAGCATCAGGGGAGAAGTGAATCTTAAGGAGGGATTTGGATGAGAATAGGATAGTGGCTTTATGAATTTTGTTCCCCACATAAGGGGCAGCATGGAAGAGAAAACAAACATCCTTGTGGGAGCAACTGCCAGACAGGTGACACTAATTAAAGTCTAACCTTTTGGCCTCTTGACCATTAGAAAGAGCTGAAGAGATTTTCCTTAGAAGTTTGTTTTAAGTAGCACTTACTGTCAGTTTTTAGGTCAACTTTCAAAGCAGAGAGAACTTTCACAGCCAAAAGAAGTTTCTTCACAAGTCTGCCTTAATACAAAGGCCCCATCTTTTGGCAGACAGCTCGTTAGTGTCACTTGAACAGGACTTTTTCTTTATTACATTTATTCAAGAGAACAGTTAATGGTGAAATCATAACTAACTGCAAAAACAAAAACAAAAAATTACAACGCAACGCCACCCCAACACATACACACTTCGTTCCTTCCACAGCCAAATGCTGTATGTGAAACAAAGATGTATGTAAAATATATTTTACATTAGAAATGATACTGCTTGGACAACTTCCTAGAATGTTTCAAACATCACAGTTCTCAGTCTCTGTCCCAGAGTTCAGTAGTACGGGCACAACTCCCACTGACTTCAATATAAAGAGGATCATACCCTGTGCCAATACAAGGCTAGAATCGGCCACCCTTACTTTTCTTGACTAGTAACTCACTTACAGAATGCAATTTCACTTTGGACTGAAAATGGACCTGAAAACTATGATGGAAAACACCAATAGAACTACTTGTAGAGTAAGGTACTGCTCAATGGGGCCAGATCCTCAGCTGGTGTGAGTTTTCTGAGCTCCATTAACTTCAATAGAGTTATGACACTTATACCAGATGAGGATTGGCGGAGTGAACAGAGGTAGGATCGGGGGCAGATGGAGCTATGACACATTACATCAGCTGAGGAGCTGCCCCTAAGTTCACAAAAATCAGTCTCCTACTATAAACAAAAAGTTGCCTTCTGATTGCAACTGGAAGGAATGGTTTCTCTCTGCCCTCCACCCCCAAATCTGTTTTTCTATAGAGAGAAGCAGCAGCCTGAAGCTTGTCCAAATAATAGAAGGAAATAAAAAAAAAATCAAGAAAATTGCAGAGCAATTGGACAATTGCAGAATGTACATGTTGGTTGTACTCAATTTTCTGCTGTCCTTGACCATAAGCAAGCATAAATAGGATTGCTAGCTGTATGGAAAAGATATTTCTCTTAACCATAACTTTATTCTATTTGTGACATACGAAACATATCAATGTTTCCTTTGTGTGTGTGTGATATATATATATATATATATATATATATATATATATATATATGAAATTAAGAACAACAAGTACACATTTTGTGACCTAGGTGAGTTTATCCAAAGTTTTAATATGAAGGATATTTTCCCATCTGCAAATTGTAAAACTTCCACACCAGTTTTGATTTAAAGAGTGCTAAATCATGAAGTAAGTCTTTACTGTGTGTTTCCCTGTAAATTTTATTGTTTATAGGTATCATATACCACTATGGTATATGTGATTGATATCAGTGATGCTAACTCAATTCTACATCGACGTACTGCAGTCAATCTTATAGCACTCTTTAAAACAAAATCTGAGTAATGTTATGCTGAGGGTCTGTAGAGCCTTGCCTCTGATGTTATGCATTATTGCTGCAGCTACTTCTACAATTATAAATATTTTTATTGTTTGCAAACTACGTTACATTTTTATACCTTTTTGCTTCACTGTATTCCTGATTGCTTAGCAACAAGTCTGCCAGGTGAAAAAAAGGAGCTCTCTTTAAAGTAATGGATCAACTGTGTCCCTGGTGTAACACTGAGCTCAGGACAGCTGGCACCAAGGATGAATTTGAGCCATCACCTTAATCCTGGTTTCTGACAGATACCTACATACATTAATTTTTAAACTATTGCCTGTCTGAATCTGTGACGTCTTTAGTCCCAGCTCAGCTTTATGAAGTGCTTTTCACACCCAACCTTTGGAAGGAAACTTACTTACAAACCCAGTTGCCTATTTCCAGTAGATGGGCCTGAACCAGAGCATTGGATATTTTAGGCTTATAAAAGAGTTGGAAAAAACTCCTAGATCAGAACCACCTCACATTTTGAGCTGTTCAAGATGAAAATAGAAATTTTGCAGCTTCGGCCAATCTCTATTTTCTAGGTGAAGAATATTACTGATGTTCATCATTATTTTATACCCCAACTGTTCTCCATGAAGGTGGTCACTGTTTACCCATAGATGCCACATTGTGATATCTGAGCTACCACGGTACCATCTATACTTCAGGTTGTGGTACTTGCAACCTGGGAAAGGCTGACTTCTATAGTAGCCTGTATGGATGAGCAGATGGTCTAAAGCTGAGTTTGATGGGTATAACTCCTATTCACCAGAGAATCTCAATGAAGGAAAGTTGTACTGAGTGTTGACTGCACATTTGATGTTATGAGAACTGGTCAGATAACGCTACATTGACATGTGAAAATAAAACCACAGTCTTTCAGGAAGGATGGCACGCTAGGTAACAATCCTTTATTGTCATGAAAATACTGCTTTACCCGACAATATATTCCATCTCTAATTTTTCTGAACAGTGAGCTGCTACTATCAAAACAAACTTGCAATGAGGCTAAAGAGGTTTACAGGGTAACGCAGGTTTTAGAGGATATTTACAGTCAATCAGGTAGCTTTTAGGAGAGGTTAGTACAGCGTAAGCAATCTTTAACTCAATTCAGTATGTACCCAATAAGACTCTACACCAGATCCATATTACATACACACATTCACACACACTGTACATGCATGTGTAATATACTGCTTAATGCAGAAGTCCCCAATCTGTGGGGCATACCCCCTCTATGGGGGTACGGAGGAATGTTCGTGAGGTGCAGCAGGAACCCAGGCCAACACCCACAGGGGGGCAGCGAGGGAGCGTCACCCAGGTCCACTCATAGTCTTGGTCTTCCAGCCATGGCTGCCGGCCCTGCACCCAGGGCACTGGCTGCCAGCCTCGGCTCCATCCCCGCCCCAGCACATGGCCCCTCCGAGAGCCATGGCCCCCCTCCTGGCCCCGGCTCCAGGAGGTGGGGGGGCACAGACAGGGGTAAGAGGATGCTCGAGGTAGAAAGTTTGGGGACCACTGGCTTAATGAATGTGAGACCCCATTTCCTACTGATGAATAATCCCCAGCAATGATAACAGCCTGCATTCAAACAGTTAACAGAGGTGGCAGAGTTCTGTGGCTTTGGTGCGGACGTGCCCAGACTTCAATGTGCTGATTTATGAAGGTATGCACATAATAGGGGAGGCAAGCGAAATCCTAAAAGAAACGATCTGATAGAACTATGTTCAAGGCAATAGCGTTAGGCCAACATTTTCATAAAATAGACACCCCATCTTTTTATCACTTTGATTAGGGGAATATAGCGGCTGATATTAGCAAAGTGAGTACAATAAACCAGTGTTATAGTATCTCTACAATTGCTGAGGCACAGAGTCCATAAAGCTACCATCCTTTAAATGTTAGGGGTACATTTTCTAACCTGGTGCATCATTCACGCACTATGCACACAGATGGCACCTGGGCCTTCCATTTGTGCATGGACTCCCCTGCGTACAGAACTGTGGATATAATTTGTTTGCACAAAGCAGCACTTATCTACAGAAGAGGGTATTTTGAATGTGGCAATACAGCTTAGTGTACGCGCACGGATGCAGACACAAAATTTGCATGTGCAAATTTCGAGGCTATTTTTGAAAACTTGGCCAGTGAGAACTAAACCGACAGAAGCTCTATCGGCAAAGTGAAGATTTACAAATTCAGGGGGTCTTATTCTTAAAGAGTAAGATGAAGGATAACTTTATCTCAATTTAAATACTTAATTGAAACAGCTTGGCTGGAGATTATTAACAGTATATTTATGGCCATTGTATAAAGAGAACATGAGCAACAGTGTTTGTTAAGTGTTTTAATAAACATGAGAGGTGCAGATAGACTCCAGAACATACTTAACGATCATTAGTCATCCTGGCTAGCATTGTTTCAATGCAGGATTGAAATTCACATCACTTGCCTTCAACAGATGATAATTTGCAGCGTTAGTCATATTAGTGGGATGCCGCTACTCACCTTTGAAAAAGAGACTAGTCAGAATGGGTCCACGATGTTCTAAAATAGTCCGCTGTGGGGCATTTGTTAAAGTACTCTAGTTACGGTTAATGCTGGGATACACAGGGCTCGTGACAAAGCTGCAGTGTAAGGGACAGCATGTAATTGCACTGCCCCAAGAGGCAACTAGTAATTGGATTGTGACTCAGAATCACAATCTGATTCCAGATTCCCCTGGTTTTGGAACCGATTATTTTTCCCAGTCACTCCAGTGCAGCATGGAGCCAAGGCTGTGATAGCACTGGCCCAGTCCCCTCACTTGATCAGGAGGGAGAGAAGTAGTGCTCCCGAGGCTGATTATGCCCCTCCCTGGGATCATTAGCTGGGTCACAGTCTAACCCCTAAACAGCTCTTCAATATCTGAGCAGAGAAAAGGCCCATATAAAAGTCACCCCTTTAAGGCCTTGCGGTCAATGGTGGTGGTATGCAGGGTACAGCCACTATGCATGTGGCTACCTGCAGCAGTAAAAGGCAGGCTGCATACATATTGTGGTCGGTCTACTGAATTGGTCACTGGTTTGGGACCTGGAGATCTGGGTTCAAATCTCAGCTCAGGCCTAGACTCCCTATGGGTGACTTTGGGCAAGTCACTTAATCTACCTTTTGCCTCAGTTCCCCATCTGTAAAATGGGGATAATATCAATTCCTACTTCAAGGATACTGTAATGATGAAATCCATTATAATCTGTGAGGTGCTCAGATATTATCGTGATGAGGACCACTAAGACCTACCCAGCAAGGTACTTCCAGTACTTCTGTGACTGCATAGGGGTGTGCAAAAGTGCACACAATGCAGGACCAGATTTTCAAGCTACTCCATTTATCATATAGGTCTACCCACAGAGTCCACATCCCTGATGAACTCACTGGCTCACTAAAGGCAGTGAGCATGTCTTTCATGTAACTGGAAAGTGCCAAGCACTTACGTTGGGTGTATAATAACTACATCTTGAGGGCTGCATTGTGTGTAGCTTTTCAGAGATGCACAGATGAGGTGCAAAGAGACTCTGTTCAAAGAGAAGAAGCCCTTACACACCCAGTGAACAAGGAGAAAGAGTGTTTAGTGCAGTCATCAGCACTGGCCATCCCAAGAGGGTCTGACCTGGCTTCTCAATCCCCTTCTACACTGGTCAGTGTAACAGATCCCAGCCCAGAAGGAAGCAAGCCAAAGAGATTTCATGCTACTTGTTCTGACATGCAACCAGAGATCTAACAACCCATCCTGCCAGAACACCTGAGGGACTGCTGCTGGGATGGACTCCCCCCCGCAAACAAACAGGCAGCAAGTGCCACAGTGCAGCTGTTGTTTAGTTAATGTTTGCACAGCTATATAAGTGCTAATATTCTTTTTTTGCCAAGGAAAGCATACCCGAGGGTTACAAGCAAGAATAGGAAGAATTATTCCTAGAGGGGGATGCTGAATTTTGTGCATATTACGTTTACGGTCAAGTTAATTACCCTTGGTACAATGCAGCAGGACCTATGAAGAATACCTTAATGGCTGTTATCAGTGCTGATTTACAGGAAAGCTAAATTAAATTCTAAGTATAGCAGGATGAGGAAATGCATGTTTAATTCCAGCAATCTCTGTGTAAGTACAGGGGTTTGAAAACCTCAGAGCTGCTAGCGCCAGCGCCTTCCTGAATTGATTTACTTGACACGCAACTTGTGGTGTGTTTGTTTGTTTTATTGCTGCCTTAAGCAATTCTTCCCTATTTCAATCACTTCTATATATGCGCAAAAGGTCGGTATGGATTGCTAATAGACACGTTAATCAGCTACTGCATATGCATTAGTCTTCCTCCCCTTCTCAATCCATGACCCTTTTTCTTTCTTTCACTTATTTGCAATGTTCTCTGGCGCTACAAATAAGTTAGATTTACACAGAATAACGCCTATTTATCCCGAAAGAGCAAACCACACTTAAAAAAAACGTCAGGTATCCAAAATCACTCACTCATCACTAGACTGCAGATACCTTCAGGATGAACATGACAGCACACAACACTACACAGTTTATGACATGAAGTGAAGAATTTTGCATCAAACTGAAAATTCAGAGGAGGTTTAGATAGGAAAATTTTAGTCATGAGAACAGGACTGGACTGGTTTTTAGGTTCTTCAAGAGAGGTTCTTGCAAAATCATCAACTGTTCATTAACTGATAAGAAGAGCAATGTATGGAAAAGTTTCTCCAAGAAGGACAGAAATAGGTTTTAATTGGTTTGATGCATCCTGGGAAAAAATATCCCTAACATTTTTTGGTTGAATGACAATAAAGACAAGACCAGAACTCAGAAAGTCAATACGGTGTGAGACAGACCTGATCGATTTTTACCTTCACAAGACAATGCAAATTTGTGTATGAAGTTAGCTCATTTATGGTAGAATTTCAATTTATAGAAACAATCAGTGAGACAGGGCTGGATGATCCATACACCTTTGATCCAGTGCAGCTGGAAGAAGAATTGGAAACAGAAAAGTCCCAAGTGTACAGACAGAAAGGAGACTGCATGATGGCAGGTGGAAACACTGAGTTCAGCAAGTCTTGTGACTTTGGGGTAGAGTTTTTCCATGTGAGAGGAATTGGGAGAAAGAAACTGAGGGTTGCTCTGTGTTGACAGACAGAGGAAATAGAACCTATGGGTTCTGATCTCCAGTCCCTCAGCCAATATATCAAAAAGACATTTTCCCTGAGACTTGGGAACAGAAAGAAGGAGACCTGATCTCCAGTCCTCCACTTTAACCATTGAATTTGTTACCAGATTTGCCTGTTACTTTGGGGTGTGCTCATTTATTCGGGTTACTCTTCTGGGGGTGTGTGGAATTCTGTATTTCTATCAATGTATGGCTTGTGTCACTTGTGTTTTCATATGGAGCTCTACTGCTCCCTTCTGCAAGTCCTCTCCCAGTGGAGCTATCCTGCAGGACCTAGGTTCCCTAGGGCTGGGTTTCTCCAACCCCAGAACTGGATGCGTGCGCGCACACACACACACACACACACCTAAGTCTGAGCGGACCGGGTCAATCAGCACTGTCGAGCTGACCCCTTATATGTCCCTGGACTCACTGGGCTGGATGAAGCAGCACTTTCAAGCTGTCCCCCCTTATATGCCCCTGGGCTCCATGGACTGGGTCAAGCAGCACTTTCAAGCTGTTACCCTTATGCGTCCCAGATTTAGCACGTCTCTATCCCCACTCTCACATCACAATTGTACTGGCAGTAACCTACGTGATGAGCAAACCCCACAGTATTTTGGGCGCTGCAGGGATCTTTAGCTTAGGTAAAAGAAGTGTTGCTGTAGAGTAAATGGGGGAAGCTAAAAACACAAAAGAGTAAAGTTCAGCAAGGGAGAGGGAAGCAACCAACTTAACCATAAAGGTTATTTATTGAATACTAGTGATAACTACACAAGGAGCCTAAACCAAAATAACATACATTATTAAAGGTTAATACCTAAGGTAGAAAGGAAAACAGAGAGAGAAAGAGGGGGGATCTCACCCACTCCATGAGGCTTGAACTGGTCAGGGTTCCCTGGTGATGGTGGTAGCTCAGGGTCCTGAGTGCTGGAGACAGGCAGAGCCCCCAGCACGATCAGCCAGGAGAAGATGGAATCCCAGTGGAACTGATGCAGAGTTTGGATCTAAGCATCAGAACACTGACTGGAGGGTGAGTAGGGATTTTTGTAGAGAAAATACAATGGTTCAAGGGAGAACACTAGATTTGTTTATAGGTAAACTGATGACTCGAGGGTTTTCTTTAGGCTAGACAATAGGAGCTGATCACTCTTGGCTATGGGTGGTGTTTTCTTCCAGGGAGCTCACAATGCAGCTAGAGTGCGTCAGTATTTTGGATATCAATTAAGGATTCATCACTAGAATTGGTCTGATAACTGCTGAGCTAGGTGTGGGCAGGCGGGTTCATTAGCATCTGGAGCAGAGATTCCCATGATGCAGTGCTTCCCTGCTTTTTCTGGTCCCAGAGTTCAGCACGGTTCTCTGTTCTCCATTCTGTATGCAAATTGAGATGGCTCCCTTTCCCATCTTTCATGCAGATAAGGCTAGAGGAGTTGTCTGCTCTCCATTCTGTATGCTAATGGAGATGTCTTAATCTTGTCACCCTTGTCAGGAGGGGTCTAGGTGTGTCTCCTATCTGCCCTTCATTGCTCTCTGCAAGTCTTTTCTCTGATGGGTTTTGGTTTAAGCAGAGGCTGGTGTGTGGGGGGGGGTATATTTTATGAGTCAGACAGGCTGAGTCTTGCGCCCTGGTTCCCCAAGAACACAGAGCTGACTGGTATCACCACTGGCAAACACTCCCTCAGAATGTCTGGCATATAGCCCAAGAGTTCTGACTCCACCCCACCACTCTAATCACTACACCAAGCTGGAATACACAAGAAGCCTGCCTGCAATGTTGTGGTTTGCTGATTGCAAGCCTTATCTCACCATATATAGACATCCTCTCTGATCCACTTCTGTCTTCTCTATGCTATCCTCTTCACCTGACAACAAGTGATTAGGGTAAGATCTGAGAGCCCAAATTCTGTTCAGTATCAGTGGATCCCATATAATAGACTAAGAAACACAGAGGGTCAATTCAAAATGAAATAACATTCCTTGTCGGAAAAACTGTTTCCCTTCCAGAAGCACCTGCCCTCCCAAACCTTTGCTGCTTCCCCGACAGTCTCTCTTACCCCCAGGACCCAACCCCTCCAATGGTTTGCTGCTTAACTGCCCTGTCTCTCCACCCTATCTAGTACCCAGAGTCATTTCTAGAGACTCATCCCACCCCCCACCAATTGAATTGAATGGAGATATGCCAGTTTCCGCCAGCTGAGCATGTAACCCATTTATTATTTTAGGGGCCAGGGAGGAATCTATAAATTATGCCCTATCCAAATTAGTCTGTCTAAATGTAACAATAAAAATAAAGGGTCAGATCTTCCACTGGTATAACTTGGCATAGCTCCAGTGAGCTCAATGGAGCTGTGCTAGTTTACCTCTGCAGAAAACTTGGTCCCAGATGCCTATTAAATTATGGCAAAAAAACAAAAACAAAAAAAAACCCAGCCTTTTCAAAGCTTTGAGAGCCTGGACTCGTTTTAAATTGCATCTTTAGTGGCAAAGTGTTGTCGTCAGAATCAGAAAAGGCAAAGGAGAATTAATCTTTGATTTATTAGATTAGAGAGAGCGTGCCATACATTTTGGTCTCTCAAGTTAATACTCTACAGAAACAAGTGGGCAAAGGTACATCTTTTATTAAAAACATCGCACCAAAGTGGGGTTTGATCTATTATTCAACCACTGTTCATTTGAAGCAAATGGTCATTTTACATCAAAAGCTTTTTATTTTTTTTTAAATGCCACCCCACAGGGGGCTCAGTTTCTCTTGGACAACATTCATGAAAAGGGAAGAGGAAAGCAGATTAACTAAAGCACTACTCTATTTACAGTGCTTCGGGAATCTGAGCAGTGCAGCTCTTTGAGTGTTCTGTGGTATGCAAAGAAGGATACTAGGACTTGGTTTCAATGGATTTTTTCCACATCGGGTTGCAAGGAAGTGATTTATGGTTCCTGCCCACTTCTGCAGCATAGAGTATTGTTGCTTGATGTGCACTCCAGCTAGTGAAACCACAATACCCTTCCATCCCCATCTGCCTACTGACAAGAAGAATGATAGAGACCCCACCGGTACATCTGCCTCTACCTTTATCCAATGAGAAGAATGGAGCCACTGGAAGTAAACCGAGACATCGTTTCTGACCATGCAAAGAATAAGCAGGGGAAGCTGATGCTAGAAACCAGTGCAGATTTACAAGCATTGATAGCATTGAAAGGCTGCAGCAACACAAGCCTCTGGAGGGAACACTGCACACGTGGACTTTAAACAAAATGGGGTGGTGATAGTCAAAGCTGGAAATCTGCACCTTGAAATTAAAAGGGGAGGCGTTATCCCAGTGCAGTGCCACTGATAATGCAGTTCATTAAAAAAGGCAATTTTATGTAAGAGGAGCTATAGACAATACCATCTTTCTTCTATTAATGAGAAGGATGGCAACAGCAAGATATATACACAAGCGAAGAAAAGAAAGTGGAGGAAAGAACATAGGTGGCAGCTTTTGGAACAATAGTTGCCAGTGATGGTACACGTAAAAAGCCTTTAAGTAGTGAGGTAGCTGTAGGCCCAGCATGGCAGCCATTTTGGAGATTGATTCCTAAGCACTGTATACGGTACCAGGCTTGTCAAGAATTAGGTATTTAAGCATTTGCAACTTCTACTTAAGTTAAATGTTCCCAGTAGAGCCTAGATGCACTAACTGCTAACTATCTTAGCAGTTAGTGCAATTTCTTGCCTCATCCTCCATATCACTGATGAAAGTTCTCTGATCATCTCCAAGGTTTGCCAATAACACAGAAAAAAAAACAGATTTATGATTTGATCCATATCCCATTGAAGTCAGTAGAGAAACGTTCAGTGACTTCAGTGGGTATTGGATCAAGCCCTTTCAGACCAAATGGAACTTACTAGGAAATGGGGATGCCAGGTCACTTTAAAATCTCCTCCCTGCCAGGGTAGTCAATGAACAGAAACAAGGGGAATTAACACAAATAAACTGGGTTCCCAGGTAACAGTGGGGAATAGTTCCATCTCAAGGTCTATCAGTATCTGGCTTTCCTTTTCTTCAGGGAAGAGGCAGCAGTTGGCTGGGAAGCTCCTACCTTTAACCACCCCTCTCTTCAGGAGCTGAGCACTAAAGATCTGCGCTCTTCCCTGGCCTACGTTGACTGAGCTTGGGTTCTCCTTCTTAAGCTCTTTCCCCCAATCCTGACATTTCTCACAGGAGCGTTGGGGCAGAACCAACTGAACCCCCATTAGCTCATTAACACCATGTTGTCCAGGGTGCAGTTTGTATATCCCATCCCAGTCATCCAGTAACCAATGCTGAAGGGAATTTCTGCTCACTTACAACATTACTGTGCATCTTCCTTCAGGCTAGACGATGATGCCAATCTGAGTTTCTCATTCATTTTCTAGCTTACTCACACTTTATTTTATTAGATGATTCACAAACAGGAATTTTAGGCTTAAGTGAAGCAAAGGTCCATTTACATCTTACCTGCTGCTTCCTGCGGGGGACACCTACATATTGTACTTTCAGGTGATATATCCAGAAAGGCAAAGATGACAAAAATTGCAAAACAAATCACGAATAAGAAAAGAGTCCCAAGACACAAGCAGCTCCCCTCAAGCAAATTCCAAATGACACTACAGTGAACTGTGCCCAAGGAATCCCACAGAAAACGAAGGGCTTATTGCTTTGCTGACTTGTCATGCTTTGCATAAGCTTGCAGGAGCCCTTAGGACTTTGTCAGGCGGGGGGAAAACAGTCTCAATATTTGTCAAGAGAAATCTAAAATGCATTTCCTTCTCATCGTTGCTTTGCTGTCTCAGTTTCCTTTTTCAGCTGAGTGTGCTATTCCTTGTTTTGCCTCCCTTGAAAGTATAGATTCGATTTAAAATTAGAGAGGTCAAAATTAGGGAGGAAAGATGATGTCATGGATAAGGCACGAGCTTAGGTTTCAAGAGCTCTGGGTTCAAGTCCTCAATCTACCACAAAGTTTCTCTGTAGCATTGGCTCAGAGATCTCCAGTCTTCTGTAATGTGAGGATACTACTACTTCCTTTTTCGGTCTTGATTGTTTGAATTGTAAGCTCTTCAGGGCAGTGATTGCTTTATGATGTGTACAGATGGTACTTGGCACCTTAGGGACTCTAGGCATTACTAGAATACAAATAATAAATAAAATAGTGCTAATAACTAGGGTTTTTCCCCCAGAGACCACTCTGAACTTTGGGGAGCAGTTGGATAAAACAGGATCTGGATCTAAACTTATGCTGCATTTGCCCATCTCTAAAAGTTGAATTTTATTGTGTTCTAGAAAGTACCTGTCCCTTTTTCCATCATTGTTCCCACTGGGTTAGCCAGTTGTGTTTGCCACCTCTACTCTCTGCTTCTTAGCTCTGGCCACTCACATGGTCCAGGGAACCTTCAATAATACAGTGTTTGTTCTGCTTCTCTGCTCTCTCCAGCTTTGTGTCACATCTGCCTTTCAAATCATGATGGCATTGGATGTCACAGGGAAAGAAGAGGGGCTCTACCTGCTCTTCGGTTTTATAGATGCAAGAGGCAACTTCCTTTCCGTTACTGCGTGGATAAAGTGGTGTCTCAAATTATTCTTATCCTAGTCCTCATCCTGGCCCATGCTGTGTCCTTGAAACGGGTGTCTCCCTCTTCTCCAATCCAGCAGAGGGTGGGAGGGGAAACAGCAGTGGAATGAATGCAGATTTGGGAAGGTTATGCCTTATATCTGCAAAGATCTGGTACTTAGAGGCAACAAATGAATCTGAATGAACTTACCTCGGACATTTCACAGCATCAACATCCTGGAGTTTTCATCATGACCACACCACTGAATACATTCTACGGGTATCAGCATTTCAAGCCCAAGCTGCGGAAAATCAGTTGCAGATTTTGATGCATAGAAAGATAAGCAGAGGGAGGAGGTTAAAGCTATTAGACCTTCCTCAGAACATACTTTACACAGGCGGTAATGTTATAACTCAAAATCCTCTTCCCATCTTCTTTGTATAGCGTGCAGGAGTGGCTGTATGGACTGAGCACGATTCTGCACGTTGAGTTTAGTCTAGGATCTATGGAGATGACAACTGGTCAAACAATGGTTGAATTATTCCCCACCCCCCAGACAATTTTGATAAAAACAAAATAATTTTAGTCTAGATTTTCCATGAAAATTTTTGATTTGAATGGAAATTAAAAAAGAATATATCAAAAAATTTCAATTCGGAAATGCTGCTGTGGTGGCTCATGGGAACAGAAGTTCAGGTTCCTCATGTTCCCATACTTCTCTACAAGCCAGCCCCCTGGTCTTACATCTTCTATGATGCGCTACAGTCCCCCCACACTGGAGTCCCTAGCCACAGGGCATCCTAGGAGATATAGTTCAGCCAGGAGCCCAGTCCATAGAAGCAGAGGTGACGTATGGGAGGGCATGGGGGATGAAGTTCCCCCAACCCCCAGATTGGCCTGCCAGGGGTGGGGAGGGAGAGAGGCTCTTCTTAGGCCTCTCCCCCAGCATGTTCGGCCGCTCTCCCTGGCAGTTGGGCAGGGAGCGGGAGAGAACCACTTCTGCCTGAGAGAGCTATTGCAGGGTGATAATAACTCCCCGGGTATAATGGGGAGAAACAGATATTCTTAGTATGATCACACACTTTGTCATGTCATATTTCTTTGCATTGCAGGTAAATTGAGTTAAAGTATGAGACAATTGTAAGTACCACAGAGTCTTGGGATGTGTGGGTGTCTCAGAACAGAGTGGTGCAAGATTTAACAGAATGCTGTAATTAGTAGTAGGTCATTGGGGAAGTTACCTAAAATGTGTACATGAACTTGCAGACACCCTTCCTGCCAGCTACTCCAATGATCATTTTGAACAGTTTTTAATAAATGATCTGGGTAAATTTAGAATAGATTATTCAAAAGTCATTGAAACATGTAGTTGTTACAAGAATAAGGAGTTTTGTGTGGTTGAGGGTGACAGAGACAAACACCTACAAGATCTCTATCAAGCATTCTTAAAACTACAATAACCACCTGCTGAAATGAAGAAACAGATTGACAGAGCCAGAAGAGTACCCAGAAGTCACCTACTACAGGACAGGCTCAAAGAAAGTAACAGAATGCCACTAACCATCACCTTCAGCCCCCAGCTAAAACCTCTCCAGTGCATCATCAAGGATCTACAACCTATCCTGAAGGACGATCACTCACTCTCACAGATCTTGGGAGACAGGCCAGTCCTCACTTACAGACAGCCCCCCACCCTGAAGCAAATAGTCACCAGAAACCACACACCACGAACACCAACCCAGGAACCAAACCCTGCAACAAAGCCCGTTGCCAACTCTGTCCACATATCTATTCAAGGGACACCATCATAGGACCTAACCACATCAGCCACACCATCAAGGGCTCATTCACCTGCACAGCTACCAATGTGATATATACCAGCAATGCCCCAACCAAACAGTCTGTACGCAAAAGAATAAATGGACACAAATCAGACATCAAGAATTATAACATTCAAAAACCAGTCGGAGAACACTTCAACCTACCTGGACACTCAATTACAGGCCTAAAAGTCGCAATTCTTCAACAAGAAAACTTCAAAAAACAGACTCCAATGAGAAACTGCTGAACTGGAATTAAGTTGCAAACTGGACACCATTAAATGAGGCTTGAATAAAGACTGGGAGTGGATGGGTCAGCACACAAACTAAAAACTATTTCCCCAGGCTAATTTTCCCCCTACTGTTACTCACACCTTCTTGTCAACTGTTTGAAACAGGCCATCCTGATTGTCACTACAAGTTTTTTTTCCTCTTGCTAATAATAGCCCACCTTAATTGATTAGTCTCGTTAGAGTTAGTATGGCAACCCCCATTTTTTCATGTTCTCTGTGTGTGTGTGTATATATATATTGTATTTTCCTACTGTATTTTCCACTGCATGCATCTGATGAAGTGGGTTTTAGACCACAAAAGCTTATGCCCAAATAAATTTGTTAGTCTCTAAGGTGCCTCCTCATTCTTTTTGCTGATACAAACTAACACGGCTACCACTCTGAAACATGTAGTTGTTACAGTACATCGTTTGCAATGCTGTCCCCCTCCACCCACAATGACTACCACCACACACACTTTAGTTTGCTTCATTAATTAGTTCAAATTGTGCTGAACAGACTTTGGAGTATTTCAAAAACAAAAACAGGCGTTTAAAGAAACTCTCCATATAATTATCAGCTGGTTCAATACTGCAAAAGCATTTCCACAAGGATTTGCTTGGATCTAAAGGTGAGCTTGTATTGGTTTTTTTCCACACCCCTTTGGGGCTGGCTTTCTGTGGCTGTTTCAGTGCCCAGGCTTTTAGATGAATGCAGTTGGAAAGCTAGTTTTCAGCTTGCAAACTCAAGTAGTCCCAGATGATGAAGCATTCATATCACAAGGAGTATATTCCACAGGGGATAGAGTACTGGCTAGCACAGCAGGGGACAGAGTCCCAGAACACCTTCCCAGAGCCCTGGGCCTAAAAACTATTCATTTGCATCAGGGTTTGCAGGATCTCACCTCTTCTATTGTAAGCCTCGTCATTAGTTTGTTTCTAGTTAGGAACAAAGGACTAACACAGTCCAGTCCCCTGCTCTCACTGGCAACTCCATCCTCTTTCTAATCTCATTTGATATTGATGTTCTTCAAGATACACAAGCAAGCATATAAAGCTTTAAAACCTGCGAGGGCTAATTTTGTTCTCATGACTATTTTAATAAAAGCACTGACATGCTTGTTATTGGTAATTATTTAGAAACTGCCTCAGTCTCCAGGGTAATGGCTCATAATTTATTAATTACTGCAGGAGATTTTTTTATATTTTCAGTTGTCAATAACAAAAAGGGCTTGTGTGGCTGAGACTAAAGAATCCCATGTGAAGTCTGTTGTCTTATAATGTATCATAAATTTTAGAAAAGCAGCTAAAAAAGCCAGAGTAAAACTTGTATAGATGGTTTCTTCCCATATTTATGCCTTTTGAATTCCCAAAAGCAACCCGCACACCCCACTGGCAGGGGACCGGGGATCTCCACAGGCACTGCCCCTGCCACTCCCATTGGCTGCAGTTCCAATGGCAGAGTCGGCATTTGGGGCGGGGGCAATGCACGGAGACACACCCTCAGGGACCGCAGGGACGTGCCAACCGCTTCTGGGAGTGGCATGCTATGCGGAGTGAGGGCAGGCAGGAAGCTGCTTTAGCCCCACTGCCCTGCCAGTGCTGTGGGAGGGGGCTTAGGTCCTTTTAAAGCACCCGGGGGTGGCAGGCAGGGCTGGGAGATGCTCAGGGAGAGGCAGGCAGGGCTGGGGAAAGAGACCAGTCCCCAAACATTGGTGGAGTCGGACCGCCATGCTCTGAATATTCCTGGAGCACAGGCACCACGGGCCCATACAACTTGCCGCCACTGCATTACTCATCAGATAGTCCCACTCATTTAAATGAATGGGACAACTTACAGAGTGAGATATTAGTCATCAGAGTTGATCCACTGTCCATTGAAATAAATAGGAATCCTAGCGGCAGTCAAAAAAGCAAACAGAATGTTAGGAATCATTATGAAAGGGATAGAAAACAAGACAGAAAATATCATATTTCCTCTATATAAATGCATGATACTCCCACATCTTAAATACTGTGTGCAGAGCTGGTTGCCCAGTCTCATATATATATTGGAATTGGAAGAGGTACAGAAAAAGGCAACCAAAATTATTAGGAGTATGGAGCAGTTTCCATATGAGGAGAGACTAATAAGACTAGGACTTTTCATTTTTGGAAGCGATGACTAACAGAGGATAGAATAGAAGTTTATAAAATCATGACTGGTGTGGAGAAAATAAATAAGGAAGTTTTATTTACTCCTTCTCATAACACAACAACTAGCAGTCACCAAACAAAATTAATAGGCAGCAGGTTTAAAACTAACAAAAGGAAGTATTCCTTCACACAACACACAGTCAATCTGTGGAACTCTTTGCCAGAGGATGTTGTGAAGGTCAAGACTATAATAGGGTTCGAAAAAGAACTAGATAAGTTCATGGAGGACAGGTCCATCAAAGGCTATTAGCCAGGATCAGCAGGGATGCAAAACCATGCTCTGAAGTGTCCCCAGCCTCTGTTTACCAGAAGCTGGGAATGGGAGACAGGGAATGGATCACTTGATTTTTCCCTATTCTGTTCATGTCCTCTGAAGCACCTGGCAATTGGCCACTGTTGGCAAACAGGATACTGGGCTAGATGGACCTTTGGTCTGACCCAGTATGGCCGTTCTTATGTTCTATTGACTTCAGTAGGCTTTCGATCAGGTCAGCTGAGATCAAGGCTGGCAGAATCAGGCCATTGAATAAATGATTTCCTCATATTATATCATCCCAGTATGTGATTAGCTTGGTTGAACATTGAAACATATTAGAAAATATAATCAAGAAGGAGGGGACAAATCTCTTGGATGTGGGTCACTAGGCTTATTAAAATCACTAAATGCAAAACGTGACAAGCTTTTCCTCCTCTCTGCATAGGAAATTTTATCTTTTTTAAAAAATAAATGCAATTTCCAATATAAAGTAAATCCTCCTTTTTACAATTTAGAGAAAATGAATTGTAAAAATAGATATAGAAGCCAATTTGTCTTCCTGTCAAAAGGGCAGGTATTTGTGCCTGAATCATCCTTTCCATAATAATGAAAAGTTTCATAGGCCACAAAGGCACTGTAAAAGAGTTAAATTGATTTCTAAGAGACAGGCTTCATTTACACAAACCAAGGATTCACAAGACGACCCCAATTTTCTTTATACAGCTTATTTGACAGCAATCTTCTTTTTCCGCCAGCAATTATTCAGTTCCATATTTCAGATAAATATCTTATGTATTCTTTCCCTAGTGACCCTATAACTTATATTTTCCTGTCTTGCCCATTTACATTTTCCATTCTATTCTCTGTAAGTTCTTTTACTGTGCTCATCACCAAAGTATCTATCCACAAAGTATCAGAGGGGGTAGCCGTGTTAGTCTGGATCTGTAAAAGCAGCAAAGAGTCTGTGGCACCTTATAGACTAACAGACATATTCGTTAGTCTATAAGGTGCCACAGACTCTTTTCTGCTTATCCATAACGTGTTACCTCGAGAGAGCCTCCCTCTATGAAGCCTTTGTAGAAAACACCCAATGACATCACTGAACTATCCAATAGTCCAGGTGGATCCTCTTGATTTCCAGACTGCCTCAGTGAAGGCTACACCAGTCAAATGATGAAGCAGCATTAAGATAATGATCCAGCGAACTCTAATGTAACTCGTGTGTAAATCTAGGGGAGCCCATACCTCTGTATATAAAATATTACACATTCATATTAAGAAAATGGAGCCCAATTTATCAAATGGAAAACCAAGCTCTTGCATTACCATTGTGATGTTATACCTCTGATGTTTTATCCATACATAGGAAGGCATTCACTGTACATTTGATTACTGTCAGAGGGTAGCTGGCCCTCTGAAGGGGCAGGGACTCAGCCAACCTCTGACAGGCTGCACAAGGTGGAATTGAGACAACTGATGTTCATCTGGGAATAGGTAAGTCACTGTGTCAGGTAACTGGAAGGGAAGACAGTTAATTGGAAGGCAAGCACATGAGCATGATAAAAGGCTAAGGACCTCAGGAAGCTCCAGAGAGCCTGAACCAAACAAACTCTGCTCCCAGGGGAGGAAGGCTGGGGTAAGCGGATGGCAAGTTCCTAGGACAGAGAACCTAAAAAGGGGGAATCCTAGAAACCGAGAGCTCCCTGGGGTGCTTGCCAGGCCCAGGAGCCTGGGGAAAAAGTGCTCCAGGAAAGGAGAGTATTTTTTGCATGAGAGTAACAGTGGACAGACAACCTGGCCTAGTGTCGGGGGTGGCCCTTGAGCATATTTCTACACTGCAATAAAACACCAGGGTCAGCTGACTCAGGCTTGTGGGGCTCGGGCTGCAGGGCTATCAAACTGTGGCGTAGATGCTCAAGCTGGAGCCCAGACTCTGGGACCCTGCTCCCTTCTTTGAACCCAGTTATACTTTTGGCGTTCACATCCCCTGGCAATGAGCTCCACAGGCTGTCTGTGTGTTGTGTGAAGTACTTCCTTATGTTGGTTTTAAACCGGCTGCCTATTCATTTCAGTAGGTGACCCCTGGTTCTTGTGTTACATGAAGGGCAAATAACACGTCTCTATTCACTTTCTACTCACCATTCATGATTGAATAAGTTCTATCATATCCCTCTTAGTTGTCTCCTTTCTAAGATGAACAGTCCGAGTCTTTTTAATCTCTCTGGGTAGAGGAAAATCCCGTGTCTTCACAATAACATACATTGCTAACTCACCAGAGATGCAGTGGCAGATTTAAAGTCAATAGTCTAGAGCAATGTAGGAGAATGTTAAACCTCTTAAAATACCTAAACATAAGTACTGTGGTCAGTGTAACAAATCCATGCCCAACCAGGACTTCCTGGTGGTGTCAGTGCTTCACACCATGGACACTTAGAACCTCCTCTCCTCCAAAAGCACTGGCCTCTACAACTTGAGCTAATGGAGAATTTCTGTGAGCCTATGACACATGGTTGAGCAGTTGTGAGTTCACCCAATAGAGGGCAGTGGTGAATGGGCACACTTGCCATTACATCTCAGAATTTCGGTTTGTAAAAAGAAAAACCCCACCAAGAAAAGGTAGCAGATTTCCAATGATATCTGCCAACCTCTCCATTTATGTATTTAGGCATTGTTTCAGCTTCATTTCCTTATGACGACAGCTAATAATACTTAGCTTAAGCAACATGGAGTGAGGGTGCCTTCATGTAAAGAAATGCATTTTGGATCGGTTTATTTTTAAAAAAATGCAGCCCGCTTGAAACAGTTTTGTTAGAAGCTGTGTGTGTGGGGGGGGAATCACTCTCTGCCTTCCTTGCCACATGATTACCATTCTGACCACAAGTCTGTGGAACAAAGGGTCGAAATTCCACGTGGAATTTTCACAGTAAAACAGGTAGGCAAGAGAGGAGGTTGGAGGGCAGAAGGGCAAGGAGCAGAACAATGGAACAGCAGAACCTGCAAGTGCCCTGAGATGCAAGTCATCTTTCAGACCCTCTCAGGCATGGGTCACTGTGACATGGTAATAATGTTCTCTTGCTGTTACACAAATACCAAAGTGGAGTCCTAATGTTTATTCTTAAAGTGGGACACAGTGATCTTCCAAAAGGGCTGCACTACAGTGCCATTATTTCTGCTATATTGACAGCTGACAGATGATAGAATCATAGAATATCAGGGTTGGAAGAGACCTCAGGAGGTCATCTAGTCCAACCCCCTGCTCAAAGCAGGACCAACACCCACTAAATCATCCCAGCCAGGGCTTTGTCAAGCTGGGCCTTAAAAACCTCTAAGGAAGGAGATTCCACCACCTCCCCAGGTAACCAATTCCAGTGCTTCACCACTCTCCTAGAGAAATAGTATTTCCTAATATCCAGCCTAGAACTTCCACACTGCAACTTGAGACCATTGCTCCTTGTTCGGGCAATTGCCACCGCTGAGAACAGCCAAGCTCCATCCTCTTTGGAACCCATCTTCAGGGTAGTTGAAGGCTGCTATCAAATCCCCCCTCACTCTTCTCTTCTGTAGACTAAATAACCCCAGTTCCCTCAGCCTCTCCTTGTAAGTTATCAGCCCCAGCCCCGTAATCATTTTTGTTGCCCTCCGCTGGACTCTCTCCAATTTGTCCACATCCTTTCTGTAGTGGGGGGACTAAAACTGGACGCAATACTCCAGGTGTGGCCTCACCAGTGCCGAGTAGAGGAGAATAATCACTTCCCTCGATCTGCTGGGAATGCTCCTACTAATACAGCCCAATATGCCATTGGCCTTCTTGGCAATGAGGACACACTGCTGACTCATATCCAGCTTCTCATCCACTGTAATCCCCAGGTCCTTTTCTGAAGAACTGCTGCTTAGCCAGTTGGTCCCCATCCTGTAGTGGTACTTGGGATTCTTGCGTCCTAAGTGCAGAACTCTGAATTTGTCCTTGTTGAATCTCATCGGATTTCTTTTGGCCCAATCCTCCAATTTGTCTCTCTCTCCCCTAAGGGAGTCTAAGTCTGCTTTTCTGAAGTCCAGGGTCCATATTTTGCTACTCTTCCGTCAGGATCCTGAACTCAACCATCTCATGGTCACTGCTGCCTAGGTTGCCACCCACTGTCTATTTCCCCTACCAATTCTTCCCTATTTGTAAGCAGCAGGTCAAGAGGAGCATGGCCCCCAGTCGGTTCCTCCAGCACTTGCTTGTACCAGGAAGTTGCCCCCAACACTCTCCAAAAACTTTCTGGATTGTCTGTGCACGGCTGTATTGCTCTCCCAGCATGATCCTTTTATGCAACAAATGTTGGGGCAGTGGAATGAGGTGCACTAATTTCACCACCACCAGGCTGCTGCAGTCCTGAGTGTATTTCAGCCAGTCAGAGGTGTTTAGCCACACAAAAGGCTCTTCCCTGCCCCCCTCAACCTCCAGAGTATAACATACTTTTCTGAATAAAGATGTACAAGAGATCTACAGGAGATTGCCACTTCTGGGTTCAGTTTAAGATTTACTGTTTGTGGATTATGATGGCTCTAGCGTTTAAGCCTGAGTTGCAGCAATATGCAGGACTCGCCCTCAGAAGGCCAAATTCTGCTCTCAGTTATGACAGCGTAGATCCAGAGAGTCATGGAACGCTTACTTTTACAGTGTTAAGATGAAGCTCTGCCTCAGTTTCCCCTCTAGTAGCTAGGGAAATTTACCTGGCTCTTCAGAAAGGTGGATTCCCCCTCTCCAGGGCAGACAGCTTTGAGCCTGTGATGTGATTGCCAGATCTTCTTCAATGATAAATGCAAGCACCAGAGTATTATAAAACTTCCACTATTGTCTGCTTGATGGGGACCAGATATTAAAGACCACCTAACTAATTAGTATCTCCCATTCATGTAGCTGGACTCATGGAGCCCTGTTCTACACCAGTGTAACACTCAGGTACTAAATTGCACCAGTGTAACACTCGGATACTTCCAAAGCATTGGTAGTTTTTCATTGGGAGTGATCTGATGTCACATTGTGGGATTTAAAAAATATATAATTAAAAAAACCACACAAGAAAACAAAAAGCTCTAAGGCCCAAATCCTGCAGCAAGCTTCCACAGTCAGATCCCTGCACTAGTAGAGAGCTGGAGCCCAGAGAGCTTATTGCATGATCAAGCGTCACTACCCACCTCTGGATTTCCTACCTAGTGCATCCCCTCGTCTGGGTGTCAGTGTTTGGGTCCCCTGTCTACTAGAACTGACCTGCAGAAGATGAAGTGCATTGTGAAACCCAGAGGTGGGGATGTCTGACCAGGTTTATATTTTAAAAAACATTTAATAATGTAATCCCATAATGCGATGTAACAGAACACCAAATTAAAAGCTGTCCGCCCTTACCTTTATCTGACACCACAGGTATCAAATGAACCAGTGGATGAAGATCCATTTTATTTTTTATTTTTTTAAATAATAATAATAAAAAAAATCTACTCATCTGCAATAGGGAACCTTTGCTCCTATCTTTGACCTTGCTCAACTATTTATAACATTCCAGCACGAAATGCTTTCCATTTGTACCGATCCTTCACGTTTCACAGTGACTGGAGATTTTTTTTTTTTAGAAGCAACCCCTAAACCTCTCCTGTATCTAATCCCATTTCTTACATCCGCATAATACTTTAAATCCTTTTCCCTTAGGAAGTCCTATTATTTTATACAGCACTTCGCTGTTCAGCCTGAAAAAAGTAATCTTACTGTATCTCTTCTTAACGTTGTCTAGACATATCCGAATAATGAGCCACAGTGTAAAATCCAAAGACTAACTAATAATGTTCTTGGTTGTTAAAACTTTATCCTACAGTGATAAGAAATTGACTAAGGAATTAAAAAAAAACCTAGATTTTCCTTTCAAAGGCATTTCATCATGTTTCTTTGATTTGTTCAAAATGATTAAAAAAATAATATAATATAGGTAATAATTGGAGATATACCAATCTCCTAGAACCAGAAGGAACCTTGAAAGGTCATTGAGTCCAGCCCCCTGCCTTCACTAGCAGGACCAATTTTTGCCCCAGATCTCTAAGTGGCCCCCTCAAGGATTGAACTCACAACCCTGGGTTTAGCAGGCCAATGCTCAAGCCACTGAGCTATCCCTGCCCCTAATAAATGTGATTATATATTATAATATATTCTATACTATTTTATAATGATTATAATTATCATTATTTATTTTATTATATTCTTATATAATGTTTAAGAACATACGCAGTTTACATTATTGTTATTTACATCAAAGCAGTGCTGAGAGCCCAAATGAGATCAGGCCCCATTGTGGACTATATACATAGTAAGCGGCCTGCCCTGAAGAGCTTACAATCTAAAAATACAGGGCAGAGTGGGAGAAAAAAAGAATTTGAATTATTCCCATTTCACAGATGAAAAATTGAAGCATGCAGGGATTTTGAAGGAAGGGTGGAAATTGGACCCAGATTTGGATCTCAGTTCAGTGCACCGACTACAGTAGAACCTCAGAGTAACAAACACATTGGGAATGGAGTTTGTTCGTAACTGAAATGTTTGCAACTCTGAATAAAACGTTATGGTGGCTCTTTCAAAAGTTTACAACTGAACACTCACTTACTTCAGCTTTGACACTTTACGCTTAACCCAGTACTGTATTGTCTTTACCCTTTTGGGGGGGACGAAGGGGGTCTCTGCTGCTGCCTGATTACGTACTTCTGGTTCCAAATGAAGTGCGTGGTTGACTGGTCAGTTCGTAACTCTGGGGTTTATAACTCTGAGGTTCTACTGTAGCCCATTCTTCTTCCCTAACTTTGTTCATACAATCAAAACCCTGGGCTCTCATTATGCCCTAGGGCACTGAAAAGCATGGAAGTTCTTGAACTTTGCACTCAAAAAGAAGACACTTCCTAGCATCATCCATCTGGGAGTATAGCGAGCAGAGGGCTGGACAAAGGAGCACTGTACTTCTGAAAGAGTCAAATAGAGAGCTGTGTGGCCTGCACTCCCTATATTATACGAGTATCATGATTTTGGTCCATTCTGGGAGGTGCTTACATTGATCTCGGGAACAACTACATGATTGCACACACAGCTACTTTGCCTCAGCTATTTCCAGCGTCCCCTTTTGGCCACTAGAGGTGACTGTGCAGCTGGTGCTGCAGGCCACATCTACCGCAGCTGCCTACAGTACCAGGGCACCACTGCCTGCTCTGAAAAGAATCTTGGAGCAGGGTCAGCAGAGAGGAGCCATCAAGCTACGCAGCGCTGGGCTCACCCCACCTTTTTTATGCATTTACAGGCTGAATCTTTAACGTTTTATTATGTGCCTCAGAAACTGGGGGTCGAGTTGGTGCCATTCACAAACCAGAAGCCAGACCAAAACAAACAAACAAACAAACCCCTAACTAATTTAAAAAAAAAAACCAAACCTAATACTCTTTCAGCAAAGCTCATGATTTCTGACCATGAATTCTTGGGCTGCCAGTGCTGAGAAAGATACCAGAGAGCTGAAAAAAAAAATCAGCCAACTCTGGAGTGCTCCAGGGTAACACAGGGGCACAATTATTCAACCCACAGACTGACATGGTGCTGCGGATATTGCTCAGCTGCCAGCAACAAACATATGGTTAAAGGGCAGGAAATGTGCTTGGAGACATCCCTACAGTGATTATTTATATTGCTGACTATGCAGCAGGTGTGTCCAGTAAAGACTCAAATTACTTGTAGGGAAATAGCCTAACTAGCCAAATATATGCAAGCTCATGAGCAAATATAAGCCACAGGCCAGTGTGTGTTTACACATCCCCCTTAATGCCTGATCCACACAGGATGTGAGTCTCAGCTTGAGAGCCTTGGCGCCTTAGCTTAAATTGTAGAGAATCATTTTCAGCTCTGGCAAGCCCCAGTTCAACAAAGACAGAGGTTGCCACAAAACAGCACCCACACCACATGGACAATAAGCACACCATCCATGCCTTTCTAGCAGTGACAAATTTAAAGGTGCTCCTTCCATCAGAAGGGTCATGCTGCCGAATCACCAAAGGGGTGGGAGGTTAACTCTAACGAACTATTACAATGCTCTCATATTGCATTCACAATCAACTCATAGAGACAGCACTTGTCTACTTCGATCATCATTATTTTCCCAGCACCTTCAAACAAAGCACACTGTGAAAAAGGCTTTCCATTAACCATAAGCTTCATGTTGCTCCACCGCAGGGCAACGCTTTTCCTGTTCTGTCAATATTCTAATTGGCACGAGTTTCCAGGATTCGTCAATGAAAACTGTTTCACGGACGGATGGAGCACTCTGTTAGGTCATTTACTACTTTTCCCCCAAGAGTGCTAACTTTGTTAGAATTAGTGAGTGGGGGCAGGGTGGAGCTATGTAAATATAGAAGATATTATTCTGATTTTTGAACCACAGGATGGAAGGAGGCACTGGAGCCAATGGATACTGACATATGCCATGTGATGGGGTATTACCATTCAGAATCCTGACCCATGTCCTACGAATAAAGCTGGGAAATAAACAGCCTTAGCCCTAAGTGAGACCATTATTGCACATGCTTGTGCGATCTCAGGCAGTTCAAGATGGCAATTGCTAGAGTAGAGTAAGAGATGGGGCTCTCTCACTGCCGGTGTTGCTCTCATGGATTCCACAGTTACATGACTGACTTCCTTCGCCTACATCAAGCACCACCGAAACCGGAACCGGCTCTTAGCTGCAGCCTGCACCTCTTGGCTCTGCTGAGCGGGCATTGAACTCTGAGGAATGACTGTTTCACAGCCACCTGCTACATCTATGCAGATGTGGATGTAAACGTGTTGTGTTCTTGTTTGTAGTTTTCGTTAATCTGCTATTAAAGAGATCCAGACTTAATGTATATGTTTTTGCTCTTCATGAATGGGAAGCCTAACAAGGAACATCTACCTACATAAATAACTGAGCTAATGGCTCACGTGAGCACTCCAGTTGGGGATCTCAACTACATATCCTGCTACTGCCAAACCCAGAAAATGAAAATAGAGCCTCAGTACACATGTTCCGAGTCCCTGCTGCAATCTGGGTGTGCATTACACCAGCTCCCAGCAGGCTGGACATGCTCCCTGCTACTTTACCCGCACCACGTGTGATAAAATTAGAGCTGGTTGGAAAATTATATTTTATCCTCATGAAACATTTAAACTTTTAGGTGAAATATCAAAGCCTCAAAACATTTGCCTGAAAACCAAAGCCATCATCATGGTGCCTCTTGGGAGTTGTAGTTTGGAGCCCTCGTTCCCCTATTCTTGCCTATGGGTCAGGGTTCCCAACCAGACTACATCTCTCATGATGCACTGAAATCCCCCTTCCCGCTGAACTGCTACAGTACATCATGGGAGTGCCAGCAGCCAGGGCTGGCTCCAGACCCCAGCGTGCCAAGCGCATGCTTGGGGCGGCATGCCGGGGCGGGGGTGCTCTGTCTGTTGCCAGGAAGGCGGCAGGCGGCTCCGGTGGACCTCCCGCAGGCGTGCCCGTGGAGGGTCTGTTGGTCCCGGGGCTCCGGTGGACCTCCCGCAGGCGTGCCTGAGGAGGGTCCGCTGGTCCCGCAGCTTCGGTGGAGCATCCGCAGGCATGCTTGCGGGAGGTACATAGGAGCCACGGGACCAGCGGACCCTCCGCAGGCATGTCTGCAGGAGGTCCACCGGAGCCGCGGGACCGGCGACTGCCAGAGCGCCCCCCGCGGCGTGCTGCCGTGCTTGGGGCGGCGAAATTCCTAGAGCCGCCCCTGCCAGCAGCACAGTGTTTCAGTACTGAAATGTTCTGTGGTAAATTGATCTTTTTTGCAAAAAAAAATGTTTAATCAAAAACCCAATTTTCCTATCAAAAATATAGTTTTCATGGAAAATGTTCAACCAGCCCTAGAGTTAACACTGTGCTCCTATCCCCTCATGCCTATATGTGTATGTTATGTCCCTGGGCAAGGGGGTCAAATTTTTGCTTTATGTCTTGGACAGCATTCACTTTTATAATTGCCTGACGCTACGCTCTGCCTTGCTGCTTAGTGTGTGGCTCAGGGTGTGCTACATTGATTCCCTTCTTGCCTCCAACTCAGTTGTTCAACTTCATATTCCTTTATATGAGATATAAATTTCTCCCATCTCCCAGGTACCTTTTGGAGGCTTGACTTATTAGCCTGGTACTTTGTACGGTCCCATTTATTTCAGAAGATTTCTTTTCCATTTCTGAAGTTAGCTCAAAACGTACAATATGTATGTTAATATGGCCATATTCCAGAGTAGGGATCACTAGAACCCATATTGGGTCTATAAGAATCTCCATTGCAGGATTTCCCTTTGGCTTCTTTAGGCAGAAAGTATTTGCAGCAAATTAATTCTTTGGAGGAAAAGAATAGACTGAATGAGTGTTTTACCCAGCTAGCATAAGTACCAATTTCCTGAGATTACCTGCGATATGGGTGTAGGCTGTTTTTTGAAAAGGAGAAAGGGTAGAAAAGGGCATATTTCTGCTTAGAATGGGTAATGATTAATCAGAATCAATAGATATTAAAGACCTTTTTTAAATATGATCTTTAAGCTGCAGACTAGTTGTCATATGTTGTACAACTGACAGTAAGAACAGGAGCTGCTTTCCAGGTTATTGAGTGAGATGCTTCAGGGCAGCTATTGTATTCAGTGAGATTACCATGATGCATCTCATATCACCAAGAAGAGATTCTGACAATATCCAGGTTGTACACCTGTGCTAAAATCATCTGAGTAAAGACTGCAATTGAGCCATGCTGAAATAAGTATGTGATGTTCATTAGCATGTGAACTAAGACCCCTAACCTCTTGCAAACGTCACAGTAGGCTTGGGTAAACTCCATGAGGTGGAAACAGAACCTTCCATGCACAGTCACATGGCTCTGCTGTTTTTTCAAGCACAGACAGTATTTCAAGAATGATTATAATTGAGCTTCACGTAAACCAAAAACCCTGGCACATATTGTAGCCAACAGCACAAGTGCTGATGCTGATCTTTGTAAACTGTAACGTATTTAATTGTTTCATGCTTTTTTGTTTGTGCTTTCATATATATAAGTCACAAGAACCCCCATGAAATCAATGGAGTTACCTCCATGGAAAAAACAGCATAGGTGAGATGAGAATCAGGCCTTAGTTATACAACCTTCCACTTTCACTTACGCTGAAGCAGAAGAGGGTGTATCATTTTCAGGATGAGACTAGTCATGCTGTGGATTTCATTTATTACTTCAAATGTACGTTCTTTAAGACAGAAACTGTCCCTTACTATGTATTTGTATGATACCTAGCACACTGGGGCCATGATCTTGTCTGAGACCTCCAGGCACCTCCATATTACCAATAAAGGAGGATAATAAGTTATAGATGAGTCATGGATTACACCTACACTCGCTTATTTTTATTGCAAATAGTGCTAAAATTTCAGTTTGATTTACAGATTCAATTAAATGGATCTTGACACTTTTTCCATAATCACTTTATAAAGCTAACAGTCTCAGCAATTGTGCGCCATGGCAGAAAAAAAGCCAAGTGTAATTTGTCTACAATAGAAGATGGCTATAAAATTAATCTTTGCACAACACAAGCAACCAGAAAGGGAGGGGTGCATGGACTCAAGAATATAAGGTGTCAAAGGATGAGCTAAATTAAAACCAATGGAGAAACTGAAAGCAGGGAGAAATAGGATCGAGGGGAAAAATACTGACATGGGAGGAGGGCAAAAGGAATTCAATGAAAGATGAAAAGCAAAAATCTGAGCTGGGCTGAAGAACTTTTTCTCTGTTTGAGCTCATCCTATTTAATGCAATGAATATGTGGCATGTTCTACAGGTGGATGAGCCATGTGAATCAGTGTGTATCTGGCTGCTGGTATGCAGAATCTACTGGTAGCAGCTAAAACTGGTTTAAAAATTTCTGATGGAAATCAGAAATGGAATCCAAATGTTCTGAGGGAATGCGTCAATTCCACTGGAACTTTCAAGGAGCCTAGACAGGCTGGCCAGGGGACCACTTGGTGTTTCCAAAATGAAATTTTTTGGCACCTCATTCCTATGAAAAAGTTAAAGATTTTGACTTTTTGTCCCCCTGCAAAATGAATTTAAAAAAAAAAAAAAACCACCTTGAAATTTTTTGCAGGATGAAAATTTTGCCCTCCAACCAGCTCTAGTATCAGTGCATTGGCTGACCTTTGCAAACTTGCTTTGGCTGTTTGCACACACAATTCCCATTACGTTTAATGGGCTTTGAAAAAAATCTCAGCCACTGTGTGCATCTACTAGCAGACAAGTGTATGAGTTTGTGTTTTCAAGGGAGCTGGCAGCAGCTGGATTATTGTCGCAATCAACCACAGTTTTTGGGCAAAGAGAAGCACAAAGCACAGGGATTGGCAACCTGCGGCACGCGTGCCGAAGGTGGCACGTGAACTGATTTTCAGTGGCACTCACACTGCCCGGGTCCTGGCCACCGGTCCGGGAGGTTCTGCATTTTAATTTAAGTTTAAATGAAGCTTCTTAAACATTTTAAAAACGTTATTTACATACAACAGTAGTTTAGTTATATATTATAGACTTATAGAAAGAGCCCTTCTAAAATCATTAAAATGTATTACTGGCACGCAAAACCTTAAAGTAGAGTGAATAAATGAAGACTCGGCACACCACTGCTGAAAGGCTGCCGACCCCCCTGACATAGCAGAACGTGAAAGATAGAGGAAAGGAGATAGTGATTCTAAGGATTGGTCTACACTACCAACTTATGTCCATACCCCTGAGTGATGTAGTTATACCGACTTTACTCCCATCAACATAGCTACCACCTCACTACTGATCCAGGTAACACCCTTAACAAATAAGTAAGAGACTGTCTATGGTGTGCACAAGTGATACTTCAATACTCTGCCAGAGGCAGCTGACCTTGTCTGCATGTTTGTAGCGAGTGTGTGTGTGTGTGTGTGTGTGTGTGTGTGTGTGTGTTTGTGTGTGTGTGTGTGTGTGTGTGTGTTTCCCCTTAAAAACAAAGATCCTCACCTGTCTAAGACGCTCATGCTACACAAAAGGCAATAATGCTCACCTTGGGCTTCGAATATTCAGGTCCAGCTCAGCCAAGCACATGCTTAATCCCCTTTAATCACATTTTGCTGCTGCTCTTTTCAGTTGTTGTAGCGGTTGGATATTGGATATACCTGTTGGTGACCAGGACATGGTGGTCATGTCTAGAGATTGGAGCAGGACTCAGTAGCCAGGAAATCAGAGTCCAGGGTCAGAGCTGGAGTCCAGAGGCCAGGTGCCAGAGCCCTGGGTCACAGCTGGAGTTAGAAGCCAAGAGTTGGCGCCTCTGGTCAGAATCGGGTCACTCGGAGTGAGGCAACGCAGGGGCGCGGTTGGGGCCAAGGCAGATACAAGTCTGAGAACAAGGAGGAGCTATCGCAGCTGTGGGTGAATGCTCTGAGCAGCTGCTGGACTTAAGTGGCAGTCTTCTGAGCCAATCAGGCTGCCTGCTACAGCCCAGCAGTGCTTGTTAGGTTGCCTGGAGGCGGACTCTGCTACAGGCTCTGATTCCTGAAAGCAGCCTCCCATGTAATTCTCACAAGGCCCCTCTTTTTTCTCTGTTAACTAGTCACATGTGGAATAAAATTAAATATAAACTCACAATCTTCCCCCCAGCCCTCTAAAGTGCTAGTCCTTGTTTCTGGTCTATGCAGTGAGCTTCTCTACCTGAGCCTCTCCCTCCTGAGCCATAAGGAATGATCTAAGAGCACCCATTAGGCTATGGTACTCCTCAGAACACAGGGAGCCTCATTTACACTACTGTAAATCAGGAGCAACTCTATTGAAGGCAAGGGAGTGTAACCAGTATAAGTCAGATCGAAATCAGGCCATCAAAAAGGAACTCACCGTCAATTACCTGAATTAGCAATTATATAGAGGAACACACCTCTAATTACATCTAAAAGACTCTTACCTATCTAACATCCCAGACAGCCAATAGAGCAGCAAAATACTGGCTATCTATTGATACCAGGTAATTAAAAACTACTATGCAGTAGTCATTTTTATTTTCTGTTAGGTAAAACTTTGTTTCAAACTTTGACTATTAAAATGTTGGAAGAGAAGAATTACAAGAGTTCTTCCAGTAAAGTTCAAGCAAACGCTATGGAAGTGACATGCTTAAAATGCTATTGATTTAACTTCTTGGGGAGCTCTACATCACGGAAAGAGATGGCTTTTTCTAGACCCATTACCAAATTGAAATGAAACTCTGAAATGCTTACGTGGTTTGTTGAATGAATGAAGAGAGGACAGGGTAATAAACCCAAAGGAGACCTTCAGCTTCTAATAGGACAAAAGTCTCCAGCAGGTATGTCATTGGAGATTAAAGTAAAACCTTGACGGTTTCCATCCATTAAACAGTAAATTATATAATCTAATTTATTTGCTTTCTCTTTTGGTCATTTTAAGACTATAAAGTGCATGCAGTGTATCAACCGCACGTTATGTTGCCTCAACTTGTAGAATGAGGAACTTGAAGCAACTTGCTGGAATAAGACCAACACTTAAGTGCAGTTGGTCACATTGGCACCTAGGTTGCCTCTCTGTTACTTGCAAGCAAAAACCCAAGAGGTAAATTTTCTTTTGGTGTAAATTCGCACCGCTCTACAGACTTCAGTGGAGCTGGGTATCTTTACTCCAGCAGAGAATTTGGCCCAGGAACGGAATACAGCAGCCCCAAATCTGCTCCCAGCAAAAATCAAATGGGAAACAAAATGGGAAACAAAATACTTGGTGTACATAGTTTTTATGGTCAGAAGAGCCCTATGATCAACTAGTCCAATGTCCTGCATAACAGACAATAGAATTGTGAGAGAATGGAGACTCTACCTCATTGTTAGGTAAATTGTTCCAATGGCTAATTCATCTCATTGTTAAAATCGGACACCATATTTCTAGCCTGAATTTGTCTAGCTTCAGCTTCTGGCCACTGGGTCTTGTTATGTCTTTACCTGCTAGATTAAAGAGCCACCTGCTTTAAAAATATTACTCGCTTATGGGTTGTGCTCAAGTCCTCTCTCAGTTAAACCGAATAGAGTGAGCTTTTTTGGTCTCTCACTGGAAAACACGTTGCCCAGACCTTCTAGCTCTTTTCTGAATCTTTTCTTATTTGTCAACATCCCTTTTAAGGTGTGGACATAAGAACTGGAGATGGTGTTCCAGTAATGGTCACATTAATGCTGTAAACAGTGGTAATAACAGCTCCCTAAGCACTAGAGAAATGCATGAGCTGATGAATCCCCTCACAACAAATAGCAACAGGGCCACTCCATGGATGCTAGTGAAGCCCAAAGGCTGTAAAAAGCCTGCAGACTCCAAATGTCCTCTTTGCGGGTGTGAGGAAAGGACCCATGCGGCAGCAGCTCCTGCCATGCAACAAGTTGCTATAAGGCCAATCTCAGCCCCACATGGGCACTATGTGCCCAAGGCATCACCACTTCCAAACCTTGTCATCAATCTTGTGAGATCTGAGAGATCACCAACCAGCAGCTCATTTCCACCAGAACCAGAAGGAAACGCTGGATGTATTTGTGGTATGTATTCTGGATGCCAACACACAGACTCCCACTTGAAGCTGTCATGTGCTGTGAGGAAACAAGGGCACCCAAGAGAAACCTGAGGGAGAGGCCATAGCGAGGAGGCCGGAACAGTTGATCTCAACACCAGAGAGCAGATGGACAGAGGAATGCAAGAGACTGGTTTCTGCTGTGTGTGCCAACATGAGGGTGGCAAGGATGATTTTTTAAAAAGTTAGCATAAAATACTACCATTTAGATGAGGGAGAATAGTTACACACACTTTGAAAATGATGCCCTGCACTGTGTATAATCAGACCCTAGGTCTATATAGCTATAATGAAATGCACATCATGGGTCCCTGGTGTAGGACCAACAGCTGCCACATCCCAAGAGATGTCTTGTCCATTTTGGGGCACTAAAGAACTTATTTAAAGCAAACACAAGACTTTCCATAGTAGCCCCCGCCCCGGAACAAATCTATTGCATTATTCCCCTTCCTCCCCCCCCCCCCGAAAATATAATCCCCCATTGTGGTTAAGCCAATTAGATCCCCTCTTTAGACTAAGTTTTCTGGGGCAGGGACTGTCTACTACTGTGTTTGCACAGCGCCTGTTACAATGGGGCCCCATTCTTGGTTGGTCTTTAGGCACTGCTGTAATAAACAGGTTTAATAATAAATGACCCTAGCAGGTATATTCTCAGTGTGCAATCATGTAGCTTTTTCCAAGGTATAAATTTTCCTAAGAAGTCACTGATCTTTTTTCAAATCTTCCCCAAAAGCGATTAATTAAAAAAACAAACAAACAAAAAAAACCCTCACCCTCAGCTGATCTAAATAAGATTTGCTTTATCCATCAAAAATTCAGTGAGCAGATGGTAGATAGACTTCAGCAGTAACAATATCATCACTGGCAGGAATCTAGCAGCTAACACCATTGCAGTGTTGCCATTTCAAAGCCCTGCCTGAGAATTAAAAGAATATTCAACTATTTTAGAAAACAAAATTGTATTATCCCATTACTTCATACCCTGTAATTTACAATGATTTACTTAGTTATGCTATTTCTCATGGTCTTTGGTTAGAAAAAAAAAAGAGGGAGAGAGTTTAGATTGGAGCCTAGGACGTGCGTTCTAATTATTATAAATAAATGATTGAGTCAATGTATTTTCCATGGCAACTCCTGCGTCACACGATATATATGCTACGCTTCTGAGAGAGACAAAACCCCATACTTCAAAATTAAATTGATATATATCTTAGAGTTCCTCTTTGGGCATAACACATGCCAACGTGTGAGCAGAAATGTAATGAAACAGAATAGTCTTGGAGCATAACTAATTTATTCATGACCTAGACTCTAAGGCCCATATACTGTTCTCTATCAGTGTGGAGAACTACATTAGTGAGTTTCACAGAATGAGGGGTCTACATGGTACAATGTGTATGTAGCTTCAGTGCAATAACTGAAGTTATCTTCAACTATGAGACTTGTCACTTCCTTTTCATTTCGTTTTTTTAGTCTTCAGAAAGTGTCTTAAGAGTTGCTTATGAAAACAGCACTAACTGTGATCACTGCTACTGTATAATTAAAAATGGCCAACATTCTGTACCGACTATGCAATCCTACTGAGATTAACAGGACTACATGGGGCATCGGTCAGCGCAGAATTTGGGCCCGGTGTCATACAAAAGCAAAATCAGGATTTGTATTTATGTTAAGATTTATGGTGTCTTAATTATCTGATTGCCTTAGGTGGATCATTTCCAGAACACTTGTATTCTCGCCATGCATTTTATACCTAGTTGCTGAAAATAGCCCAGAGCTCTTTAAGTATTGATTATGCCTACATCATGTTTTGATCCTAGAATGGAAGATTTGTGCCCCCAGTTTGGAAGTTTTGCTATGTATGCACAGTAACGTATCAATATGGATCCAAAGAAAGCATAGCATGAACATCGAGGAAGCTTCAACTAAACCCCCCTATACATTTTCTAGCTGGAACAGTGCAATTCGGATGCAAGTCCCTGGGAAGAAAAGTGACTAGAGTTTTGATTCAGGGTCAGATCCAGAACCACAAAAGGGCCATGTTTCAGTTCAGGCAGAATTTCACACGAAGAGGCATTCTCATGAGATTCTGTGGCGTTTGCTGTGAACGTTTAGCGCCACTATTCTGGGTGGCCAATTGGAAGCATACAGTAAGAAGGTAAGAGTCTGTGTAAACAGGGAATAGAGTCTTGCATTCACCCCCTTTTTCCTTTTAGGAGATGTGTTCTGTGATTTGTTTATTTGATCCTAATACTAACACCATGTAGAGATTACAGAGTTCTTAGATACCATGGTCAGGACCTTGCTATAACTTCAGTCCATGCTGGCAGAAATCTCATGAGAACAACAGATACTGGAAGATTTCTGTCTTTTAGTTCCATTACCTCCCAAGAACAGGTCTCAAGTGTTCAATGCAACCCAAATCCCAACCCTGATTCAGCCCTGAAGTTAAATGCTGGATCTTGGTCTAAACTTAATCCAGAGGAAATACCACTTGCATGGCTCATATAAATACACAGGACCCTACCCTGAAAACTGATTATGAAGACTCCTTGTAAGTAATCAAGGTCAAGCTCAACCTCAGGCAATTGAATACACACAATTTGTTTCTTAAAGCTGAGGTTTTGTCTTCAATAATTTACAGTGCTTTTACTAGCTTTTACTATTTATGATATCCTCTACCTGCATTACACAATATTTCCATGCTTTCAGCAGCATTGATGTTGGTGTTCAAAATTCAAGTCGTGTGAAAACTCATGTTCTTGTACATTTTATTGAACAAAATACCACTTAACCAATCTAGTTTGAAAGTTACCTGGTTGTGTTTTAATAAGGCAGGTCAGGGAAAATTAATGTTACTCAACATTTTTCCTGTCAAAACTGTGTTTCAAGGAAAAACTGGTTCTCGATTAAATAAAAATTTTCCATGTAAAGGGGTTGGCTTGCCCTAGAAAATTTTCAGTTTTCACTGAAACCGTTTTGTTCCAAAAGACCTTTTGGCCAAAAAAAATGGTTTCAATGAACAGTCTAAATTTTCTAGGCACATTTTTTATTTAAAAATTTAAAAATAGCTTTTTCAGAATTTTGACAGAAAAAAATTCTGACTCTCTCTAAAACTTAAGCTTTTGAAAAAATATTTTGTACACAGTCTGCTCTTTGTTTTTAGCAACTGAAGAGGGGAAGAAATCAATTTTGTGAAAAGTACTATATAAAAATAGCAGCTGATTTATTAAAAAAACCAACACAACAGAAATACTGGAATCTGAGCTCATAGAAATGTAGAGATGGAAGGGACCTTGAGAAGTCATCAAATCCAGTCCCCTGCACTGTGGCAGGACCAAATCTAGACCATCCCTGTCAAGTATTTGTTCAACCTGCTTTTAAAAACCTCCGATGATGGGGGTTTCATAGCCTTCCTTGGAAGCCTCTTCCAGAGCTTAACTCCCCTTATTAGTGTTGGAAAATGTTCCCAATATCTAACCCAGTGATACTCAGCCTGAGGCGCACAAGCTGCAAGGGGCTCTTTAATGTGTCTCCTGTGGCTCTTTGCAACCCATGATATTAGAACAGTGTGATTTCATTATTAACCAATCAGGATGCTCTTACTATATTAACCAATTGTAGTTGATAAAATAATAATATGTCGTCAGTCATTTTGCTGTGAGAATAATTATATTTATTTATATAAATAAAAACTACATATTTCCCCGACATACTATTTGACTATGAGTATATAGTAAATGAAACAATGAATTCACACTACTGTGGCTCTTTTGGGCACTGTTGATTGCTAATTTGGCTCCTGAACCCCTGAGGTCTGAGTATCACTGATCTAACCTAAATCTCCCTTGCTGCAGATTAAGCTCATTACTTCTTGTCCTGCCTTAAGTGGACATGGAAACAATTAATCACTGTCATCTTTATAACAGGGCTTTACAAATTTGAAGACTTAAGTCCCCCCTCAGTCTTTTTTTCAAAACTGAACATTCCCAGGGTTTTGGGTTTTTTTTAATACTTTCCTCATAGGTCAAGTTTTCTAAACCTTTTATCATTTTTGTTGCTCTCCCTGGACTCTTTCCAATTTGCCTACATCGTCCCTAAAATGTGGCACCTAGAACTGGACACAGTAGTCCATCTAAGACAGTGGTCCCCAACCTTTTCGTCTGGCGGGCACCAGACGAAGGACTGTGGCGGCGGTGGAGCACCTGCTGAAATGCCGCCAAATTTCTGTGGCATTTCAGCGGCGACGACTCTCGATGACGTCACTTGTCAGCGGCAAGCAGTGTCATCGAGAGGTGTCGCCGCCGAAATGCTGCAGAAATTTGGCGGCATTTCGGAGGATGCTCCACTGACGGCCAGGATGTGGGCGCATTTATATGCCACCGCAGGCGCCATGGCGCCCGCAGGCACCGCGTTGGGGTCCCCTGATCTAAGACCTCGCCAGTGCTGACTAGAATGGGATAATTACCTCCCACATCTTACATAAGACACTCCTGTTAATACATCCCAGAGAGATGTTAGCTTTTTTTTGAAGCTGCATCATATTGTTGACTTATATTCAATCTGTGATCAACTATAACCCCCAGATCCTTGTCAGCAGTATTACTGCCTAGCCAGTTACTCCCCTTTTTGTAGTTGTAGATTTGATTTTTTCTTCCTAAGTGAACTGCTTTGCACTTGTCTTTATTGAATTTCATCTTATTGAATTCAGGCCAATTCTCCCATTTGTCTATTCGGCATAGGTGACCCAACTAGATACACCACTTTGGAGACAAGGGTAAATGTAAAATTTCTTGCACAGTTTATATTAACATCCCTCTTACCAATAATGAATATTGGTTAATTGCAAGAGAACCATTCAAGTAATAGCAATCTAGCTTGTATTAGTTATCACAGCTTCCTGTTAAGGTGTCTGACTGCCTCAGAGCATGCAGACATGACACCAAATCAGAGCAGTACCAAAAAAAAAATTGCTTTAACTATCCTGTGGGATTCCAAGAATTTTAAAGCAATGTGGCATGAGCCATATGTTTCTCTGTTTGAGGAAAGCTACTAGTTAGCAAAATTGGGAAAATCCTATTTCAAAGTGATAAAGTGCAACCCATAGCACAGCTTTCACCTGAGAAAACATAATTCTCATGACAATGGGGTGAGTTTCCTACAACACTAATCTGAAGTTTGCTAGATCATAGAATGAAATTATGTGGCCAGATCCTCAGCAGGTGTAAATCAGTATAATTGAACAATGGAGTCATACCAGTTTACACCAACTGGCCCCCCATGTGGTGCAGGTATTCAAGTGTTCAGAAGTATTCTAATATTGAGCCAAATTATATGTCATGTCTGCAACTATGAGCCTTACAAGAGGGAGAATTTAATCTTTCAAGATTTATCAAGTAGATGGTGTTGTTTTGTCTCTTGAGCTAGAGGCACTTATCTTGTTGCTGAACTCTGTGACTTTATCCTCATGCACAATTATTTCAAATTTGGTGACAATATATACCTCCAGACCAGTGGCACCGCCATGGGCACCTGCATCACCCCACAATATGCCAACATTTTTATGGCTGACCTGGAACAATGCTTCCTCAGCTCTCATCCACTCATGCCCCTTCTCTACCTATGCTACATTGACAACATCTTCATCATCTGGACCCATGGGAAGGAGACTATAGAAGAATTCCACCACGATTTCAACAGCTTCCACCCCACCGTCAACCTCAGCGTGGACCAATCTACACGGGAGGTCCACTTCCTAGACACCACAGTACAAATAAGTGATGGTCACATTAACACCACCCTATACCGAAAACCCACCGACCGCTATGCCTACCTTCATGCCTCCAGCTTCCACCCCGGACACACCACACGATCCATTGTCTAGAGCCAAGCGCTGAGGTACAACCACATTTGCTCCAACCTCTCAGACAGAGACCAACACTGATCATTGATTTGAACCTGCAGTTTATTCCATCACTGCTACAAGCCTGATCCAAGAACTTTGCCATTACTGTATGTAATTGATTCAATTTAACCAATTCTTAAACAAAGACTGTGAATGGGCTTGCCAGCTACAAAACCAGTTTCTCCTCCCTTGGTTTTCACACCTCAACTGCTAGAACAGGGCCTCATCCTCCATGATTGAACTAACCTCGTTATCTCTAGCTTGCTTCTTGCTTGCATATATATACCTGCCCGTGGAAATTTCAACTACATGCATCCGACGAAGTGGGTATTCACCCATGAAAGCTCATGCTCCAAAACGTCTGTTAGTCTATAAGGTGCCACAGGACTCTTTGCTGTTAGGACAAGTTGTCACTGCACTGGTGGATGGAGCAAGCAGTCAGGCAGCAGTGAATCATAGACATTAGAGCATCTTTCTAGCTTGGTTAGTGGAATTGCTCCAACAATATTGAAAGTTTCCAGCCACTTCCAGGTTGTGCTAATTAGTGCAATCCCCAGCCAATTGGGGGGTGGGGAGAGATAAATGCAACAATGTTGCAATGTGCACACCACCCAGTCAGCTGTTATACTCCTGGAAGTACAGTACTCAATGAAGTACACCAGAGAGACTCCTTTTAATAAAGGCGTGGCCTGGACTTTAAACAAACAACCAAATGCAGCTCTCCAAGATTGTGTTTAAACAGTGTTAAGGGGGCAGCATAACCCTAAAGCAATAAACCTGAGAATTTAGTCTGCAAATCAGAATTACCACTGCAACGTTCCTTCTCGCTATTGTGTGAAGAGAAAAACAAAGGAAGCAGGAAAAGACCCAAAGGCACGTTGGCAGCTTGAATTAAGACAAGAATGTGTAAGCCTATTTGCTCAGCCTTAATTCAGCGGTTCCTATCTTAGCCTCCAGACTAGCCTTTTTCTTTTTGAAATTCCTGTGTCTTTAGTAAAGCATTTTTCACTCCTGTCATTCGCTTTTGAGTAATTACATCATTATTTTATCATGCAACAGTAACGAAAAATAATATTTGAATCTCCCAAAACAGAAATCAGAAGGAGTGGAATTTTACTTACTCAGAGACAGATTGAGTAAAAGCCCCACAAATATGGGTTTGTGCACCATCCCTGGAGACCTAAGGAAAGGAACTGTGACTATCTCTTCACCTGGGACAGACTGGTGGAGGAAGCATTCACTGCCAGTTCTGCCAAACAGCACATTAGGGGGCAAAGTCAAGTCTCTACAACTCCTTACCGACTTGCTCATGGTGGGAAGGAGCAGTCCACGGAGTCTGCTTTTTCTCATGGGCCTTCAAAAAGAGCAGGGACTGTTAATCAGAACTGGTTGAAACTCAATTTCCGCTCCATGGGAACTTGCAATATTTTGAAATTTGCTTTTGTCCTGAATCAGAACAAAGTCAACATTTTGAAATTTTCAGCAAAACAAAATGTCTGAAAACTTTCATTTTGGGAATATACAAATGATCTTCTCCAAGTGCTTCATTCTGAATGTATATTATATTTTATGTGTTATAATAGTCCATTGCACTACATTTGAAACAATCCACTTAGACAATTTTCTGATGGAACAATTTTCTGCCAGAAAATACTAATTCAAACAAACTTAAATGTTTCATGGCAATGTATCAACCAGCTCTGCTCTAACACCAGAATATTTCTTCACCAGCCCTTCAACAAGTTCGCTAATCCTTGTTGATATCAGCAAAGCCAGTTCTTAAGTGTCTAAAGGGGTGCTCGCTCCCCACTCTCTCTGGCACTGTAGGTGCTTAGCCAGTGGCCAGAGGAAGTCTCCTGGGATCTAAAGTGAGAAAAGGTTTTTCAAAAGGATTTTCTATTTTTATTTACATTGTTTGCTTTGAAGAACTGGTCGTTTGCTACCTGCAGCTGTTCAGTTAACTGCCCTGTTCCCAGAATTTCCTGTTCTAACTACAGAGACTACTGTAAAAACACTAGCTGGAAAGAGAATGCAAAATTAGATTCCCCTTCAGCCTTCTTTGCAAAGCTGAACACACTGAGCTAGCAAAGCTTTTTTTTTTTTTTGGATACTCCCTCTATCCTGCAAATAATTCAGTTTGTCTTATTTGGAGTTTTTCCAGGTTTTTCATGCCTCCCTCTCTCAGTGTGGGGCCAAAATAGCATGCAGAATTCCAAGAGAGTCGTGACAAGTGAGGCCATTAGATACTGGAATCATTAGTTCCTTAGCTTTGTAACTAATTCCATTGTGAATACATCCAAGTATTTGATGTGTTTATCTTACAGCTGCCATATATCTGCCCCGCCCTCCCTCTGACACCACCGTACCATAAATTATTCACCGGCACCCCTTGATCAATTTCTTCAGAAGTTACTCTCAGCTCTTTATCCGTTTATATGCATTTGTTCTCCCAAAGTGCACCAGCCTTGCACTTCAGGATACTGAATTTAATTTAACACCTCCTCGCTCATTTCTCTAATCTGTCTAGACCCTGCTGTAATTGAATGAAGCCCTGAAGAGCAGTGCAACCTCTTGTCTCAATATTCACTATACATTTTGAAATGCAGCAATGTATCCTGGCCTCCAGATGATTTAGATATTGAAAAGCATAGGTCACAGCACAGAGTGTTGTAGGAGTCCACTCCAGGCCTTTTTCTATGTGGCTATATCATCATTTTTACCATCCATCTGCTCTCTTACCATAAGCCAATTTTTGCCCAGGTCAGCACACTGGTAACCATTCCCAAACCTTTCACGTCATCACTGATTACCAATCTCACACAGACAGCTAAAGTAACTCATCAAAAGCTTTGGTGAAGATGAGGCCGATTACAAATCCATCACCGTCTGTTTACACTCCAGCTGGTGAGCACATATGCACCATGCAGACAAGCTCTTTATCCACCACTGAAATACAGCCACATTGGAGTGAACAGTATACGGTGACATTTCACATATGTTTGGCACAAGAGGTGAAGTACAGACCTTTCCAAAAGAACCTGCGGGAGAAGATTAGAAAAGCAGAATGCCCTAAGTGCCCACACTGGAATTTTGGAAGGATCCCATGGTTAATAGCCCTGCTCTTTCTATATGTGTCATGATATCCCTCACAACCACGTCACAAGGCTAAATTCTGCTCTGGAAACTGGTGTAAATACACTGCATTTGCAGCCATGTAAATCCAAAATAGCTCCATGAAAATCAAGGGAAAGGGCAACATTTTCAAAAGCACCTAAGTGATTTAGGAAGCTAAGCTCCATTTTCAAAAGTCACTTAGTCAGTGAAACTGAAGCTTTTAAGGCCCAGATTTTTAAAGGTATCTACGTGCTTAACTCCCTTTGATCGTTAGGTATCTACATACCATGAAACATCTGGGCCTTAGACACCTAAAAATCCTTAGATGCCTTTAAAAATTTGGCCCCATGTGACTTTTTAAAATGGGACTTAGGTGTTTTTGAAAATGTTCCTCTCTTTAAATAATATATTAAGCATGTTAACAGAATGGAAGGTGCATGATAAGACTAAGGCCTGGTCTACACTAGGGGGGAGGGTCAAACTAAGGTATGCAACTACCTTAGTTCGAACTACTCACCCGTCCAGACGCCGCGGGATCGAAGTCCGCGGCTCCCCCGTCGACTCCAGCACCGCTGTTCGCGGTGGTGGAGTTCCGGAGTCGACGGGAGCGCGTTCGGAGTTCGACATATCGCGTCTAGATGAGATGCGATATGTCAAACTCCGAGAAGTCGAACGCTACCCGCCGACCCGGGCGGGTAGTGTAGATGTACCCCAAGTCACACGATAAATTCTTTTGGATTTTTGAGAAGTATAAATTATAAACATGTTGGATTCAATATCATTTTGGTTCATTCTTAATGTAACTGCATCATGCTTAAGTGACAGAAGCAAAGCAAAGCAAAACACCCTAAATGACAGAATAGAGTGTTTTTCTAGAAAAAAAAAGAAAAGCAGAGTGTAAAAAGAAACTTGAAGGAAGAGGAGCAATAACATTTAGGAAGAGTCTATGAACCATAACTGAACTATGCTTACTATGAATGTTACTTAAGAACATAAAAATGGCCATACTAGGTCGACAAATGGTTCATCTAGCCCATTATCCTATCTTCTGTCAGTGGCTAATGTCAAATGCGTAAGAGGAAATGAACAGAGCAATTATCAAGTGATCCACCCCCTGTCATCCAGTCCCAGCTTCTGGAAGTCAGAGGCTTAGGGACACTCGAAGAATAGGTGAAATATGATTGGTTTAAGTGCCCTGTAGTGAGTTGGCTTACCTTTTGCATGGGGGTGACAGCTTTCTACAATTCTCTTTTGAACTATTCCCATCGCATCATCCTCTCAGATTCTGTCCCAGTCCTCTGCAACCTACTTTTTTTTTTTTTTAAAGCAGCCTGGGAACTTGTTAATTTCAGAATTCTGAAATTAATACTATAATGATCTGACAACTTACTGATATTTGTTTTAGCCAGCATATCTTGTACCATTTACATCTGCAGCAAGTCCACTGATGTAATGGTTTTACTTCAGTCTTTCAGAGATGAGTTTGATTTGAACTTTACGATCTTTGTAGAAGAGGCTAGATGTCAAACTCTCCTACTGCTGTTTTTCTGCCGCCTCGATAATTTTAGTCCTTTCATGCACACTGTTTTTCTTCAGAATTTTCGTCCACAATCTCCTTAGTTTATCTAGCACAACCATTTTTCCCCTCTGAATATTTATTTCCAAGAAGAATATAGTTTTGCTGAGCCTCATTAGAGCACTCAAATCTATTCCAGCCTTCCTGTATGTATTCTGATCCTGCACCAACACTGTCCAATTAACTGTGCCTATCAATTCTCTCATGTGGTTGAAATTGGTCTTTCAAATTCAAAGCTCTAGTTGCCCCTTCCACCTCTACTTCTTTGTATATTGAGTCAAATCTAATGGTTATGTGATAACTGTTCCCCAATTTATATATCCCTTATGATGTCTCATAACTAGTCATTATGAGATCTAAGATTGCTTCAGTCCTAGCTGTTTCCTTTATAATGTGCATTAAAATGGTGTCCTCACCCAGTTCTAGAAAACTTCCAATTCAGTCACGTAAACGCCACCTAGTCTCCCAGCAATTACAGTCTTGATTCTGCAAGATACTGAGGGTTGAGCCCCAGCAAACCCTTGTACAACATGCTTAACTTTAAGCATGTCAGTCATCTCATTGACTTCATTAGGAGTATTCATGTTCTTAAAGCTAGACATGTGCTTAAGTATCTCATAGTGTGGACATATAGCATAACTGGAGTTGATTTTGTATTTGTGACCTATAATAATTAGGTAATTAGCTGTCTGCTCTCATGAAGACCAACATACGGAGCACCTATACCATGGTCATCATTACAAACGTACCAGTTTTACCTCCTATAAATAAGGTTACCTCAAAATTCATATTATTCTTTATAGAAGATTTAGACCATGATTCAGTAAGGTACCTAAGGACATGAACATTCCCACTGATTTCAGTGGGATCACTCCTGTGCCTAAAATTAGGCTCATTCTTAAGTGCACTGATAGATCAAGACAAGAGAGGCCACCTCCTGGCCTCAAACCCACACTGAGATAATCTTAGCTATTTATCTAAGGCAATAGGGGGGGTTTAAGAGTTTAAAGCCACTGTAAATATCCACTAGAATACTAGGCAGTGAAGATCCCTCTTTGTCATTAGCCATTTATATATTTCACCTATAAACAAATAGAATTGGTCAAATTTTTTGGAAATGTCTTCACAAAATATATTTTTTTAATTGCAAAAAAAAAATAGCCACGAATGATTGGTCAGTTCTGCAGATAATGGAGTCTGGATGTAGAAATACAGCTCAGGTCAGCATTCATCAAGCGCTATCACACAAAGTTATCTAAGGTACTATAGTTTTCCCCTATACTTTAAATAGTAACTAATTTGGGTAGCTTTTTGTTGATTAAATGCCACCATCAGAGGCCATCCAATTTATCACTCTGCCAATACAGGTTTGTTCTCTATAGTATATACTGAAGTCTCCATGTTAAATTTTACAGGTGGCAGTATAACCTAGTGAAGAGCACCCTGGGATGGTAGTCAGGAGACCGGAGTGCTGGTCCCAGCTCTGCTCTATGATCTTGGGCAAGATGCTTCACTTCACTGTGGCTCAGTTTCCCCTCCTACCTTTTGCCTATTTAGATGATAAACTCTTCAGAGCAGGCACTGTCTCCCATTAGGTGTTTGTACAGCACCTAGCACACTGGGGCTCTGATCACATTGGTGCTTCTAGCATCACTAATACAAATAATGATTATAATAATAATAATGTGCCTGAAATTATGGATGTTTTATCATTTCTATACAAGTTTATCACTTATTTTCAGAGTGTAGTTTATCATTTTTTTAAAATCTCATTAAAAGGATAGTAAAGACTTTCAATTGAATTCAGTAATAAAGGACATTTTTAATGTGTTGCAGTTACTAAATATAAATATTATATACACATATTAAGAACATACAAATGGCCATACTGGGTCAGACCAATGATCCATCTAGCCCAGTATCCTGTCTACCAACAGTGGCCAGTGCCAGATGCTTCTGAGGGAATGAACCAAACAGGGGAATTACTGAGTGATCCATCCCCTGTCATCCAGTCCCAGCTTCTAGTAGTCAGAGATTTAAGGACATCCAGAGCATAGGGTTGTGTCCCTGATCATCTTGGCTAATACCCATTGATGAACCTGTCCTCCGGGAACTTACCTACTTCTTTTTTGATTCCAGTTATACTGTTGGCCTTCATAACATCCCCGGGGAATGCATTCCACAGGTTGAGTGTGCATTGTGTGGAAAAGTGCTTCCTTTTCTTTGTTTTAATCCTGCTGCCTATTAATTTCATTGTTTGACCCCTGCTTCTTGTATTATGTGAGGGATTAAATAATGCTTCTCTATTCACTTTCTCCACATCATTCATGATTTTATAGACCTCAGTCATGTTTCCCCTTAGTCGTCAATTTTCTAAGATGACCAGTCACAGTCTTTTGAATCTCTCGTCTATATATTTACACACCAGTATTAGAGACACACTCTGATAAAATATGTGCACATTGCATGGGTATTTGCTTTTCCTCCAGGGACACTATATATTATAGTTTTAACAAAGGAAATGAGAAATTTAAAACGTAGTTCAATACCGTGATAGATCTGAAAAACAAGCAAAAATACCACTCTTTCCTTAAGACTAAGAGCAAACATACAAGGTGTCTAGATACCAAGCTAAGCATTTTTCTGCAACGAAAGAGAGTAAAATGGATTTTTCTATATTTAAAGGGAAACTTGGCTGAATTTAATATCTTCCGCATGCTCATGCACTCTGCAGTATATCTGAATTACATCAATCACCACCTACATATGCTCTAAAGACTGAAGTTATTTGGTAGGCTAGCAGAACATCATCATAGTAGGACTTGTTTGCTTCTGCTTTAGCCTCTACAATCTTACTTTTGTATTGCCGCAACAGTTGGCCTGCAAAAGGTGACCATAACAAGGTGTTAAACTTCGGCTCAATTAGCCATCCCTCACTGAAGCCACTTTGGTCTAGAAAGAGGACTCTCTCATGAGTCCCAGTATAGTTTATTAAGGTCAAGAAGGACCATTATGATCTAGTCTGAGTTCCTGCACCACACAGGCCATAGAATTTCACCTACAACAAGCCCATAACTTCTGGCTGAATTACAGCCTCTTTTAGAAAGTCATCCAATCTGGATATGAAGACTCCAAGTGATGAAGAATCCATCTCATCCCTTGATTTCAGGGGGGTTAGAAATAGCGCAAGACTAACTTTTCTCGTGGTATTTCTATTTCCCTCCTAAAACGAAGTTAAGTAGAAAGAGACAAAAAAAAATGAAAGTCTCAAAGGTTCCGTTTGGATTTGATTTGATTTTTGGATGAAGGATCTGGTCCATTCTATGCTACATGGACCAGTGTGCAAGCCCCTAACATAATCACCTGTCTACCATTTACTTCCTGGCTAAAACAGCTTCTTTCCTTATCCTCCATTGTGGCAACAAAGATCAGTGGAAGGCCTTTGCTGACAGGCCCTAGAATTAGAGAGGAGGCTTTCAGCAGTTCAGAGTCATCAGCTCAAGGATTTGATTTCCTTATTGCTCCGAAGTCAGAGTTTGTTGACCTCAGGGTACAGTGTGAACACCATCCCTTCTTCCAGGCTTTGGCTTGAGTGGGGTGACTGTTGGTAAAGGAGTCTAACGCCATTGTTGGGGAGTCTACACATGGGGCCAGATCAGGCCTATGCTCCTACGGGGAGGACTCACCATGGCAGAGCAATACAGCTGACATTTTACATCTCCACCCTCCTACATAGAGGTAGCTTTAAGCAGAGCCCCCACTGAAGCCGTCATCAGGGATGTGTTTGCAACCGTCAGTGAATATTAATAAGACAAGGACAAAGCTTCCACAAATCTTGGTCTGTGACAGGGGCCAGAAAATAAAGTTCAAGTTCTGTGTGCGCATCACACCAGTGTGTCTTTTGCTCTTGACCCGACAAAAAACAACACAAGGAAACCATGTGCACATAGCCAAGTCCCAGTTAATGGTGTTTAATAAATATACATAAACATGCAAGCCCCAGTTACAGACACTCACTACTGCTCTGGCTGGGTCTGGCAGCTTTTAAAATGGAACAGAGTGAGGATCTCTAGAAGATTCAGAAACTATTTAAAGGGATACTACACTATTCCTATACACCTTAATGCAGTATAGCCTTAGATGGCTCTGACCAGTGCTTCTCATTTTTTGGGTAGTGTTAGCCATGGGTGACGGGTATAAGAGGCAAGGGGAGGCTAAGCGTCCCCAAACAGGATGCAGTGCACCTCCCTCTGGAGACGCACCAGGCTGCCACCTTTGGAACGTCGCCACTGAAAGGTAGCCTGGGCCTTAGCCTCACCTGCGCTCCTCCTGCTCCTGCTTGTCCTCTTACCCTGTGGCCCTGCCTGCGCTGCTCCTCCTCCCACCCCTGCTCCACCTCTTCTCCCGAGGATCCTCCCAGCCCACTGCTTCTTAGCAGGCAGGGGTCCTCGTGGGAAGGGGTGGAGAGGCATGAGCGGTGGGGCCTTGGGGGAAGGGGATGGGGCTACAGTCCAGGCACTGATGCCCCCCACCACACTTCTAGGAAGCTTCTGGCGCTCATGTCTAGCCTCCCCCAACTATGGGGGACGAGGGAGAATGTGACAGCCACACTCATCTTGTTGGACTTTCTCTCTCCCTCTCCATCAGGGCTGTGCTTCGGGTTTTCTACTGGCACAGGCCCTGGAATGAACCTAGTTCAGGGGTGACATTTGTTACAGGTTTATGTTCTGTATTTTTAAAAAGTCACATCTGCGCACTGAGATTGTCTGGGGGTATTTCATAAAAATCACAGCAGAAATAAATAAAATTAAAATGCTTCAGAAACTGGAATATATTCCCTTCCTCCTTCCCCCCACAGTATCTGTAAAACAAAGTTAAATTCTCTGCCAGGCAGAGTTCATGTAGGACAAGTTTCAGCCTGAAGTCAAATAAAATGACTGTGTTATAAACCGCTCAAAAAAACCCAGATACTTTATAATAGAAAGTCCAAGTGGCCCTTTGATACAGTTTCACTGCCATATGTCTGCGTGGATGTGGGGTTGTGGGTGATGGTTGGTCTGCTTTTAAATTGATGTGCAAAATCTTTGGGAAGGTGGATGGGGATTTATTTAGATCTTACCAGCTTAGATGCTGTATAAGCAAAGAAAATGTATTGTGCTGCCTTCCTTGTGTCATTACTGCCTTCCTCAGGCTTTGACTAGAAATATAACACTGCTCCCACTTCTGCATCTTCACAGCAATATATTCAAGATTAGACACTGAATGAATGATTACACCTATTTTATTATTCATATCAAACACAAGGCATTTGTTTCAAGCACCAGTAACTTTACAATGGTGTATTTGTGTTTTCATTGTCTCGCAACTGAACTGATTTTATCTACCCTATTGATTCTTATTTATTCTGCCAAGTAACATTTCTATGCTGTAATTATAAGTGCATACTTGTTGACTGATTCCAACTACAAATGACCATTAAAGGTGGGGGAGAATGATGTGTGCTGCCTTATGCTCCTACCATAGGAAGTTATTCCTAAATCCTTTCTGAGGATCTGATCCAAAGTACATTGAAGTCAATAGAAGGTTTTCCATAGACTTAAATGGGTCTCGGATCAGGCTCTGAGCTGAGGAAGGATCAAGGGAGAAATGGAAACAACAGGCAACCTTATGATCAAGATGCCTACATTACACTCAGTGATACTGTTGGCAAATCCAGCCGAGTCCCTACAGAAATGAAAAACTAGAGAGTCCAGCTGGTCAAAAAAAAAAAAAGGGATGTAATTTTATGGCCTTAAAATCTCAGGCCAGTAGAATCTTTCAAAATGGAAGATGTTTTGTAAGTGCTACTATGGTACCAAGAGAAAGAAATGGGCAATATAACAAGAAGCTAACCCAGATGTTAATGCCAGGAGGAACAGAACGACAAATACAGAATTCCAGGAGGAACAGAAGGACAAAGACAAGGTCATCCAGGGGGACAGAAAGAACTGTATTTCAAAATCCCAGCAAACAGAATCAGGAGATAATCTCTTTGGCAAAGCCTTACAACATTTTGGCATTGGGAGAGACAAAGCCTGAAGCAATCTAGTATACTAACCACACTGACACATGGGGCTGCAAATGGAAAAAAAATATTTCAGTTCTTATCAGATTAAGAAATGTGGCATGACTTCCAATAATGATCTGTGACCATCATACAACATTATAGTGCGTAACATTGACATAACGCAAAAGGGAATGTATATTCCTTTGGAGTGTGTCCAAGTTCTCACTGGAGACCTCTTGCAAGTGACCAAAATGTATTCTTAATGGTAAAGAAAGGGATGGTACAATAAAGTCTGTCTTCTGTACGGTTGGTCTTTATCCTTGTTGACTGTTTGATTTTTGGGAACGATGTAACATATCTTGATCTTGTGCACTCTGAGAGATCACCAATGGTGACACTTGACAGAAGTCGTTTGGAGACCAGAGTTAGAGGATGATCGTCTTCCATGAAATCATAGCCAGTTATCGCTGGTGGATCTGCAGGTGGTTAAAGAGATTGATGCAGGATCCCCAGTTCTTATCAAAATTGGGGCACACATTTCCCAATGGAAAGGACAGATCTGGATTGTTGAGTTGGGCTGCAGTGTGTTCTTTCCTCCTTTCCTGTTTCTCCATTTCCTGTTGTCTCCATTGGATCTTGAAATACTGGGATCCTTGCCACAAGGTCCTTTTCCATTTTGGTTGGTTGAGGGCTTGGGTTTCCCATGAGTTTATGTTAATATCACACTTCTTGTTGGCTTTGAGGGGGGTCTTTGAGGTGCTTTTTTGCCCACCCCTCATCCATTGGCCATGACTCAGTTGTGAGAACATGACCTGCTTCAGGAAATGATTTTCTGGCATTTGAAGAACAGGACCAGCCCAGTGGAGTTGGTGGTAGATGATCATAGCTTCAGTGCTGGAGGTTCTGGCTTAGGACAGAACACTGATGTTGGTGTGTCGGTCATCCCACTTGATTTGGAAGATGAACGATATCACCAATGGTGCCTCCACAACAAGAACCTTAAGGTGTCTGCTGTACATGACCTAGGTTTTGGCAATGTACAAGAGAGCAGGGATAACAATGGCCTGGTATACAAGAAGCTTGGTTTGTTCTTATGAGACAGAGGGAACAGAATTCCTGGTCTATCTTCGTTACCATTCATTATGTTGTATAGCCTTATGTCCACACTTATTTTTCTTTTCTCTATAAGAAATAGTCCTAGCCTTTTAAATTTCTTTTCAAAAGAAGGTTTTGCCCATAAACATTCTTGACCATCACTGAACCCCTTCAAATTCAGTTATATCCTTTTTTCAGGAGATCACCTGAAAAAAGTGAAAGCACTAGAAAATTGATGGGAAATTTACTAGTGATCTCTCCACCAACTCCTGGTGGGCTGACATCTACATCACAACTGGTACATTGTTCACAGCCTCCACTGAGTGGACTGGATTAGCATGGAGGCAGAGTTCTGAGATAACCCTTGGGAATGCACCCTCCAAGTCAGACCTGAGATACATTAGGGAGTGGTGTGTGGAAGCTAGCCCTCCTATTGCCTGTGTGCTGTATTCGGTGATCTTTGGTCTCCAGAGCTATTAATCTTGGCACCTTCCAGGAGAATTCAATTCCTGCACATCCACAAGGTTTCTTTCACTCTAGAGGTCATTTAAAAAAGGCTTCCTTCCCTGATGACTCACTGACACCTGGAAGCTAGCTGTGCTTTTCATTCATCTCAACAGAATCCCTTCTTCCCTTCCCCTTAGCAACCAACTGACAAGCTTAGAGAGGCTAAAAACCCCAGGAACGAACATGTCAAGATGCTCTCTTTCTTATGGTACAAAAATGGCTGATTATGGAAATTAAATGCTGAATTTCTCAAGTTGACTAGAGGTAGGTGTGACATTCTATACATTGGGGGAGCCCCCTGTTGCCCCCATATTCCTCATTTTTATGTGGTCGTGATCTTACATATAAAGCATGCCTTGTAAGGTATCGGGGAAAGGTTATGATCTGCTGAAAGTCATTTCTCTGTCCATATATGTATATCATCAGTGCATATGAAGTTATGAGACTGTGTTGTATGGTTGTCACTAAAACATGCTTAAGTTGGGGAATCAGCCAGATATTAGCTCCCCAGAGGCAACACCAAGGAGAGTAACCAATGCCCGGGCGGGCTGTTAACAGCCATTGTACAGCAAGGGAGCTACAATTCAATGACTCACCTGCATGAGGCCACACCAGGGGAATTGCTCAACTTTGCCTGGAGACTCAGCAATGCCCCCAGACATGTCTGGACTTGCATTCTCCAAGCACATGGGACTGAGGGTATAAAAAAAAAGACCACGGGGACCCATTCTTGGCCTTTCTCCTGCCCCCACCTATGCTGCAAGCAACTAAGACATTGAGAGGACGACAAGACTCCAACAGAGGAGACTGGCCCAGATTTCAAAGGGTGAAATCTGTGTACTAAGGACTGCAATATCTAGTGGGTGAGAAAAACTGCTTAATTTAGTTGTTGCCCAGTCTAATAGGGTTGAGAGTTTAATTATATTTTAAAAATAATTATATTTTATTTCTTTTGGTAACTAACTCTGACTTTTCACCTATCACTTAAAATCTATCTTTTATAGCCAATACATTTGTTTAACTGGTTATCTTTACCAGTGAGTTTGTATGAAGTGTGTGGCAAATCTCAGGCGTTGCAAAGGCTGGTGTATAATCACTTTCCAGTGATGAAGTGGTGAACCAATTAATAAATCTGTACTGCCCATCTTGAACAGTGCAAGATGGTATATTCCTGAGCTGGGGAACTTTGGCTCAGATGCCTTTTTCTGTGTGTTTCATGAGTGGTTCTGGGAGCATTCATGCAATCTAGCTGGGTGTGGGGGCTGGAGAGTTTTGCTGCTGGTCACTAGCAAGGCATAGCAGCCCAGGCTGGAGAGAGTTAAGGGGGCACAGCAGTCCCACAATCCCAGGCTCCACCCTGTGGGGATCCCATCACAATAAGGAAAGGGCTTTTTGTATTGTTTTTGCAAAAGGACTCTTTTGCTCTCCACCAGTGCTTTGTAGCCCACTTTCACCAACCCCTTTGCACTAAGTCAATCTAGATCAGGATTTCACTGAGGGCTCATCACCCACACAGGGGTTTCTCCCTATAGCCCTTTTGCCCCCCAGCAATCACCAGACACACCATCCTAGCACCAGAAACATGAGAACAGGTATCCCTGATGACAGTGTCACATTAGAAGCCAGTAGTGGTATGTTTTCCTAGGTGCACTAAAGGGAAGACAAAATATAAATGGAACATTTTTTATTTGGGTCCATTCACTTTTGAAAAATCATCTCACTGTGTTATTTTGTTGCATTTCTTCTTTTATGGGATGTAAACTTTTAAGATATCCTTGACTGCTGTCACCTAAGCCCTAATCCAGCAGAGAACATGATTAACTTTAAGCATAGGAGTAGTCTCAGTCAATTCAATAGAGCTACTCCCTTGCTTAAAGTTTAGTGCTTAAAGTGCTTTGCTGGATTGGGGCCCTAATCTCTGTCTTGTAACACAAGGACCTGACCCAAAGCCCAGTGAAGTCAGAGAATGTCTTTCCATTGACTGCAGTGGGGTTTGGGTCAGACACATAAGGTACTTACATGGAAGCAAGTTGCATTGTTCACTTATAACAATCTTCTCAAAGTAAGAACATATGTTGACCACTACATGCCTACAGTTACCAATCGCACCGCTTCTGTGAGTGACATGAAATGCTCAAGAGTTTAAATATTTTCCTTTGTACAATTAGGGCAGAGGATGGGGAAAGCTGAGTGTTCATGGAAAGGAGGCCAGAGGAGGATTAGAGAGAGGAACAGTGACTAAAGCCACCTAGTGGGAGAGCCAGAAAACTCATTGAAGATGAGCAGATAACAAGGGAGATGTAGGAAAAGAGTGCTTAGATGGAGTCTGCCAGTGAGGGTTGTGGAGAAAGAAAGGGTGATTAGGGGCTGGTGAAGGTGCAGGTATATATGTTGAGGGAATTTTCAAAATATTTGAGCCTTAAAAAGGGATTCAGGAGAAAATTTAAAAAAAAATCAATCAGGATTTCAGCCTATCTGAACTAATTTTTGTTTTTATAAATCTTGATCAAACCGTTCATTATTATTCTTTTACCTAAAACTAACTCACTTCCATTGTAGATAATCTTGCTTAGTCTGGTAACTACTACTTTGTATTAGCCAGTTAATGGGCTTCTCTTGCTGCATTTCATAGCTGTGGGACTATTTGTGAAAGGAAAGTGGTTTATCAATCCTTTGTTATTGTCCAATCTAGCTAAAAGAAGAACTGGCTACAACCTTGCCCCAAAACTAGAAGTGAACTGAATCCAAACTTTTTGAGGATGGATCAAAAGTTCAGCTAGCTATTTCTTCCCCTCCTTCTCTGTGCTACAAGCTTTCAGACAGGACTGCGAGTAATACCAAAATATCGTATTGCCATACTAAACTAGCAGCTCCCTAGCAGGGATATAACAGTACATTATTGGTGCTAGCAAGGATGTTTTCCAACACAATTTTGCTCCTGGCCCACCCATAGCAAGGTCAAAACTCACTTAGCATCAGGACTGGTGTTTGTGCATAGGCTAGAGAAACGACTGCCTAGAACACTAACATTTCTCACTCAGCCACTCAGATATACTAAAAGGAGGGTTTTAAAAAAAAAGTGGGTGTACCATGTACATGGTGCTAGTCTTGAAGTGTTTTCCATATTCTTTGGCATACTGACCAAATACTAGTCTCCCTCCTACACACTCTTCATAGAATATCAGGGTTGGAAGGGACCTCAGGAGGTCATCTAGTCCAACCCCCTGCTCATAGGAGGACCAATCCCCAGACAGATTTTTGCCCCAGACACCTAAATGGCCCCCTCAAGGACTGAGTTCACAACCCTGGATTTAGCAGGCCAATGCTCAAACCACTGAGCTATCTCTCCCCACAGTGTTTGGGGAGAGCTATTTTTGAGCTAGTGGAAATTTTGCCCAAGACAGGATAAATAGGATTACACCCACTGACATTATATGAATATTAGCAGCTTCATTAGTAGTCAGAGCTAGGAACTGTGGGTGGAAAAAATAGGGGGTAATGCCACAACCTAATTTATGAACCAAAAACAATAGAAGAAACTTGGTAAAGGCATGAGAACTCATCTTCATCGGGTACAAATGGTCACCTACTTCAATAGGCCGATAACAATTTTCACTTGCTGAGGATCTGCCCCCACGGAATGTACCAAAGCACAATTAAAAGTGGGGGTGTGGTGGGCAGCAGGATATACCATCTTTCCCTCACCCCATTTTCTGATTACTGGTGATAGCAGCAAGAGAAAAAGGAGAGGAGTGACACGTGGCTAACAGGGTCAGCAATTGAGAGACACAGACACTCTCTCTCTGTGAAGCAGAAATACCTTCCCATGGAACAGAAAATATAAATGACTGCATTAACAGATTACATTGCCTGAATTCTGCAAGTAAATCCTGTTAAAGCTGTGGGACATTTTCACACACTATATTTACTTTGGCACATGTGATGCAGGGGTGTCCCATTTAGATCTCTATCAGTACCTTGCTAGCTAGCCAATCAGGGCCCTGCTGCAGAACAGCTAATAAAGAGATTAATGGTATACATTGCTGACTGCAGTAGTAAGAAGTCAATAGATGACCCGTGGAAAGTAATTGGAAGGATTTGGAAATAAATGGATTTTTTTTTTTTAAATCAGGTTATTTTAACATTTCAACCATATCAACATGGGGACATAATACGACACTAAAGTGATTTCATAAACAACTGAAAAATGAATCCCCTTGTTTCTTCTCCTTAATAGCTATACTACCTTCTCCCTGGAATAATAAAGCAATATTATTGTTGCAGTAATTAAGATGGAGATAGATATTTCAACATGGGAATATCATTTATGGTAAGAGGAGTCTATGCAAAAGTCTTCTGCCTTCAGCACAAATGCATGCAATACATAGAGCCTAGCTTCGTAAGCAACACAGTAGAGTGGTTTTATTCAGCTGATGTCCCTGCAGATACTGACCCTTCAAGAACTGCAACTGACAAGCAAGAAATGCATGAAGGTAGAGATGTTGAAGTGCCATTAGTTGGGAAAAAACGGTTAAGAAAAATGGTATCAGAACACCAGCCTTGGTAATGTTAAAGAAATAGCAATAGTTTAAACACCATAACACACATGCTGTGTCTGATTCTCCATTAACCTATGTTGATATAAACGAGGAGATAAACACCATTACATTCAATGGAGTTTAACTGGTTGTGTAGCAATAGAAGTGAGAAGAGAATAAAAGTCTCCTCATCTTCTGGAATGATATCAGAATAAGTAGGGATTGCATTGGCAACTGAAAATGTTTCAATGACTCATCCTTCCAGTGCAAACATATTTATGCAGACAGTAAAGTATATCAGTATTAAAGTCCAATGTGTGAGGCTAAATGGCCTCATTAGTGATTTGTAGAGGAGTGCGTTGTAACCACAAATACCAAGGCAGGTGCGTGATTTTCTATTTGTTCATGCAATAACTAGATTTGCATGCATTATCATGGTATCTGCATTCAAAGAGATATGCACAAAAATGCACACTGGCCTCAAAATAGCAATAATTTTCACTATTACTATCATTTTAATACCCATCTGAGTTCTAAGATTCATGATAATGTTATTTTCAACTATCCTAATAAAGATCCTTTAACAGACACTCTTCCTTACACTACATAATGAGGCACTGGACTGATTTCTAACCAGAGATTAGGCTAAAAATGCTTACATTTCTCATTTATGATTATTTATCCTACAATGACACATTTAAAGCATTAATTACTTCTAGCCACGGTAAGAGGAAGCAATATATTTTCTTTCCTTGCTAACAATGCCTGGATGTACCTTTTCATTCTCCAAGTGTTTAGGCACAGATAAGTGAGGAGACAGGTTTTGAGACAGCCGCAATATTCCCTGATGTGACGTTCTGACATTCTGTTGTAAAACACACTTTTAGTTCTGAAAGCCATTCTAGTCCCTACCTGCAGCCCAATCCAAATCCCACTGTAATCATTACTTCAGTGCCTGATCCTCATGGCACTGGGAGCTGTGATAAATGTAAGAGTGGGCGACTTTCTACTTTAAGAACTTAGTATAGCTCCTTATTCACAAGAGCTCTCTCAAGGCAATGTGGTAGCTACACTGCCCATGGAATAAAGGGTTCTGGTTCAAATCCCATCTGCAGAAATCTGCAAGTTTATATACACAGTGAGTCAATTCACCGTGACATTAGGAAATCTGCTAGTTGCCCAAAGTCGTCTTGAGTATCTGGCCAGCAACTTGGAAACAAGTACAAAAAGCATCTTTCTCCAGATAGTGGGAAGCAGGGAGCTGTTACAGTAAAATCTCCACCACTTTATCTTAGGCAAAAGAATTCCACTATCCACCTGGAATTGCCAAAATCTCAGATGAGTGCTGGATCCCCAACTTCTGCCTGATCTAATGCCCACTGAAATCAGTGTAAACCTTTTCACAGACTTCAGATCAGGCCTCTTGTCATTGAAATGCAGGTACAAATTTTGCTTAGCTAGACTCAGAGGTTTTAGACGGGTGAGCTTATAGTAGTTTCTCCACACAATGTTTCAACATTTTGTGACAATGCTCTTTAAAAAAATTGAAACATCCCCTAAAGGAATCTAATGACACATGATATTGTAACGTTAGACATGCTGTCATAAAGATTCAGACAAGACTCAAAACAGCAAATGTATAGCAGTTGAAAAACTATAAAAAGATACAGTATGAATCTCTCTCATTAGGGGGACACATTCCTGCATCCATCTGCATTTTATGGCTTTCCTATGTATAGCCTTCTGGTTTATTAGATTATGGAGCAATTGCAGATTTAGCTTTGCAGTTTAGATAAACGGGTATCCACAACCTTCTCATGTTTTGCTAGGCTCAGTCACTGTGACGGGTTTTTAGTGTTTAATCTACAGTTTATGATTTTTTCTAATCATACACACAAAGTGGGGCTCAGTCACAGACAAAAAGTGTCTTTTGCCAAAAAGATGAGGGGCAAACAAGTAACTAAGTCATTGCTTTATACAAGGGGATATTAAAGCAGCCAAGAAGCATTAGACACCCATCGCCACAGCAAAATGAGATTTATAGCAATTTTTGTTACCTTTTCAGCAAAAATTCTTTAACAATCTACCATGTCTCCAGGTGGCTCTGGAGCAATAGTCCTTTTCCTAGACTGTATCTAATTAATGAAGTTACGGGGGGGGGGGGGGCTGGGAAACAGACAATATGATTGTTAGTGCAGACTTCTGAGGTGGTTCCAAGTCAAAACTGCGATCCAAACTACTTCATACTTTGGGAAGTGTCTGGAAACTCAGCCTGGATCCAGATCCAAGTTCTGCAAAAGGACTCTAATTATGGTAAATCTGAGGTTCAAATGCCTCTAACACACTTGGGTCTTCAAATTCCAGATCAAAATTTTGCATCTTTAGCTAATTCCTAATTAATGCTGTGGTTGATTTGTTTAAGCTAACACAAATTTATGAGGCTTTTGAGATGAAATGCAGACACCGCCTTTTATCTGAGCATGGACTCCTGATTTCCTAATCGACATGGAGTGTATGTGACAGTATCTGCATCCACTGTGGAGCCAACACTGAGTCCATGGGCCCCTCCAAATCTGGGGTACACAGTTCCTGCCTTATTCCACCTCTGTTTTATGTAGCTCCTAAATAAGGCTTCTACATACCACAGATCCAGGACACTGCCCAGCCTTAAAGGTGTTTCAGTGTTACTGTGTTCTGCAGCAACAAGTTATTTTGTCCTATATGACAGCACTGTAAAGATTCTACTTTAAGTGTAGAAACAAATTAATTCAATATCCATTGCTGATCACAGAGTCATTCCTGCTCAGATTTGTTTTCAGTACGCTAAGTTAGCACAGTAGGGCCATGTTGTACTGAGCTATGAAGACACGTTTGCTGTTTGTTTCAGGTGTTGCCGTACTGAAACTCTCATATTAGACAGCTGAATGACAGAAAGGTTCAGGCTTTGAAAGGAAAATATAAAGGCACATTTCTTATTTTTCTGGAAAATATTAAAGCACTGGCTTAGCCCTGCTTCTGCATTTTCCAGAGTTTTCCATATTTATGAATGAGCAGTGTCTCTGTCCCCCATTCAGTGGGTACAAGAGACTTAACATACTGCAGGGCCCCATTTTCCCTGCTCTCAAACTCTGCTTTCATTCCTTGTAATGCTGCATGGCCCCTACCCTAATCCTCAAAAACGGAGGAGGCAGCTCCTCCTTTCTCTAGGCAGGGTGATCACTGTAGGACTCAACACCTGCCATACTCCCTTAGCATTCAGTCGGGTGGGATAACACCTGAGAACTGAAAGACTCTCATAAATTTGATTTAAAGAAAAAAACCCCGTCACCAGGAGGCAGCCCAGGCTCAGGCTCTCCTCTGCCCACCCATCCCAAGCCTGCAGGCAGTGGCACTCTGGCTGTCAGTCTTGGGGTGGCAGCAATAAGGGTGGCAATCGGGCACTAGGTCTGGTGTGAACAGTGGACCTAGTGCCCAATTCAGAGGGCACTAGGATTCAGAGGGCCTGGGGTCTTAGGTGGCAGGGGGCTCCTGCTGCCTAATTGTCGCCGAAGACCCAGCACTTCGGCGGCGGGTTCCAGGGTGGAAGGACCCCCTGCCGCGGGTCTTCGGGGCACTTCGGCGGTGGGTCCCGGGGCAGAAGAACCCCCCGCCGCGGGTCTTCGGGGCACTTCGGTGGCAGGTCCCGGGGCAGAAGGACCCCCCGCTGCCGAATTGCTGCCAAAGACCTGGAGCGGAAGAAGCTGCGGGGGCCCAGGGCCCGCGAGAGTTTTCTGGGGCCCCCAAAGCGAGTGAAGGACGCCGCTCCAGGGCCCCCGAAAAACTCTCGTGGGGGCCCCTGTGGGGCCCAGGGCCTGGGGCAAATTGCCCCACTTGCCCCTCCCCGGGCAGCCCTGGTGCTGCTAATGACACAGCGCTGCCTTCAGAGCTGGGTGCCCGGCCAGCAGCCACTGCTCTCCGCTCTGCCTTCAGAGCTGGGTGGCAGTATCTGTACTTGGGGAGCGGGGGCATAAATGGCTACAGACACAATGAAGGGAGCCCAATTAAATAAGTTTGAGAATCACTGGTCTATATTGTCTATTTAGAGCAAGGACTGTTTCTTACTCTCACTGGTAGAATCATAGAATTGTAGGACTGGAAGGGATCATCTAGTCCAGTCCCCTGCACTCAAGACAGGTCTAAGTATTATCCAGACCATCCCTGATAGGTGATTGGAGATTTTTAAGAGCAGGTTAGACAATGACAGATTTCACAACCTCCCCAGGCAACTTATTCCAGTGTGTAACTACCTTGACAGTTAGGAAGTTTTTCCTAATGTCCAACCTAAACCTCCCTTGCTGCAATTTAAGCCCATTGCTTCTTATCCTAGCCTCAAAGGTTAAGAAGAAGAATTTTTCTCCCTCCTCCTTGTAACAACCTTTTTATATACCTGAAAATTGTTAACATATCCCCCAGCCCCACCCAGTCTTCTCTTATCCAGACTAGACAAACCCAATTCTTTCAATCTCCCCTCATAGGTCATGTTTTCTAGACCATTCATCATTTTTGTTGCTCTCCCCAGACTCTCTCCAATTTGTCCACAGCTTTCCTGAAATGTGGCGCCCAGAATTGGACACAATTCTCAAGTGGAAGCCTTATCAACAGAGTAGACAGAAAAATTACTTCTTGTGTCTTGCTTACGACAGTTCTGCTAATACATCCCAGAATATTTGTTTTGCAGCAGTTACACTGTTGACTTATATTTAGCTTGTGATCCACTATGACCCCCCAAATCCCTTTCCGTAGTACTCCTTCCTAGGCAGTCATTTCCCATTTTGTATGTGTGCAACTGATTGTTCCTTCTTAAGTGGAGTACTGAGGATTTGTCCTTATTGAATTCCATCTTATTTCAGACCATTTCTCCAGTTTGCACAGATCGTTTTGAATTTTAATCCTATCCTTCAAAGCTCTTGCAACCCCTTCCAGCTTGGTGTCATCCACAAACTTTATAGGTGTACACTCCACGCCATTTTCTAAATCATTGATAAAGTTATTGAACAGAACCGGACACAGGACTGATGCTTGTGGGACACCACAGTTTGACTGTGAACCACTCAACTACTCTCTGGAATGATTTTCCAACCAGTTATGCACCTACTTTATAGTAGCTCCATCTAAGTTGTATTTTCCTAGTTTGTTTATGAGAAGGTCATACGAAACTCTATCAAAAGCCGGCTTATATAGTGACTAACACAACAATCCCGATTGGGGGCTGTAATACAAAGAATAAATCATAGTAATAAATAAGAGCACCACTCTGAGCAAGCAGGGGCTACGAATTTGTGCTATATCTTTTGTGGGGGTAGGAAAACCAGCTTTTGCAGAATTTTAGGTGCGTTGTCATAGTAACAGCCTCTTCCTCATAGTTGCTACAGGTGTGGCACCTGGGTCACCTGCAGAGGTGACACTTTGTAAAAGGGTCACTCAAGCTGAGTTTAGAGCTCTCTGGAAGTGTTATTAATACTGGTTTCCCCCTCACTGCAGTAGTTAAACAAAATTAACCTGAACTTAAACGATTGAACAACTGTGTGCCAAGCTTAAAGCTCATTTAAAAAAATAATTCTGAGCCAGAAAAAAAAAAGTAATAATTCTTCAGAGACAAACTGAGTTTGTGTGTTATTGCATTGCTGAAACTCTAAGGCTCTGTTTATGTGGCTGAATGAAAGGCTCATGTTAAGTTAAATATGTTCATAAAGTATTATGAAAGCAATAAATGAATGTGCATTAACTCTCTTGCAAATGGATCAGACAGTTTTGACTGTGTTGGTAAAAGGCTATAAGGAACTCTTTATTGTTGGTAGGAGGCCAACACTTCAGATCAATAGTATCTTTACTTCACCATTAACCTCTCTTTTTCCCCATAAACAAGAGGCAGTACCCGCCATTAGCTTTCACTTCAATTATTCTGCAAAGTGGAAGCATCCTTTAATATTCACTCTCTCAGAAAGCTCCTAAGAGGAGATCTGCAAAGCTGAACCTTGTATGGCTGCTTAATAAGGGTAGTTCTTTAAAATGAAGGAACTGATGGATAAATCACACACCTTCAGCCAAGCAGCATTCTGTATTACAATACTACTCCCTGAGTTTTTATCTACTCAGCTCAATCCCTGGAAAAATCATAGAGCAGGTCCTCAAGGAATCCATTTTGAAACAACTGGAGAGGAATGCGATCAGGAATAGTCAACATGGATTCACCAAGGGCAAGTCATGCCTGACCAACCTGATTGCCTTCTATGATGAGATAACTGGCACTGTGGATATGGGAAAAGTGGTGTATGTGATATATCTCGACTTTATCAAAAGCTTTTGATACGGTCTCCCACAGTATTCTTGCCAGCAAGTTAAAAAAGTATGGTTTGGAGGAATGGACTATAAGGTGGATAGAAATCTGGCTAGATCGTTGGGCTCAACGGGTTGTGATCAACAGCTCGATGTCTAGTTGGCAGCTGGTATCAAGCGGAGTACCCCAGGGGTCAGTCCTGGGGCTGGTTTTGTTCAACATCTTCATTCATGATCTGGAGGATGGAATGGATTGCACGCTCTGCAAGTTCGCAGATGACACTAAGCTGGGGGGAGAGGTAGATACACTGGAGGGTAGAGATAGAATCCAGAGTAACCTAGACAAATTGGAAGATTAGGCCAAAAGAAATCTGATAAGGTTCAACAAGGACAAGTACAGAGGCCTGCACTTAGGATGGAAGAATCCCAGGCACCGCTACAGGCTGAGGACCAACTGGCTAAATGGCAGTTCTGCAGAAAAGGACTTAGGTATTACAGTGGATGAAAAACTGGATATGAGTCAACAGTATGTCCTTGTTGCCAAGAAGGCTAATGGCATATTAGGCTGCATTAGTGGGAGCACTGCCAGCAGATTGAGGGAAGTGATTATTCCCCTCTATTCGGCACTGGTGAGGCCACATCTGGAATATTGCGTCCAGTTTTGCCCCCCCCCCACACACACACACACTACAGAAAGGATGTGGACAAATTGGAGAGACTCCAACGGAGGACAACGAAAATTATTAGGGGGCTGGGGCACATGACTTATGAGGAGAGGCTGAGGGAACTGGGATTATTTAGTCTGCAGAAGAGAAGAGTGAGGGGGGATTTGATAGCAACCTTCAACTACCTGAAGTGGGATTCCGAAGAGGATGGAGCTAGGATGTTCTCAATGGTGGCAGATGATGGAACAAGGAGAAAAGGTCTCAAGTTGCAGTTCAGGAGGTCTAGGTTGGATATTAAGAAAAAACTATTCCACTAGGAGGGTGCGGAAGCACTGGAATTAGTTACCTAGGGAGGTGGTAGAATTTCCATCCTTAGAGGTTTTTAAAGCCAAGCTTGACAAAACCCTGACTGGGATGATTTAGTTGGGGCTGGTCCTGCTTTGAGCAGGGGGTTGGACTAGATGACCTCCTTAGGTCTCTTCCAACCCTATTCTATGATTCTACTGGCTCTGTGTGCAGTAAATCTAAACAGGCTTCTCTCCCACAAGTGATACGTCCCACAATCTTTTGCACAGAGAGAGCGAGAGAGAGAGAGGAGGGGGAAAAAGGAGGGGGGGGTCACTGCGCTGCTTTCAGTCCCCTGACAAAAGTGGCCTTACCATGGAATTCCCCTATCCCCAATTTTGCTCATATCTCCCACTGAACATTCATGCTAATGAGCAGAACTGGACTGAAAAGTTGCAAAGTTTGGATACTGATTTGAAATCCACAAGTTCAGGGTTTTCAGACCTGGTGTTTGAGGTCAGCCCCAAATGAAGGGATGTAAGCCAGGCTAAACTTTGAAACTAAAAAGGAAGAGTTTTGCTGCTACCTTCCTTGAAGATCCATGTTCTTGACAGGCCCTTTTAGCTTTCCATGTCTTCTGGACGGTGTCTTGTACTTGCTCTTGCCTCACATGACATCTTCAGGGGGTAGCTGGCTGTATCATGTTCTGCTCCCCCAGCCATGTTTAGATGATAGGAGCCTGGTGAGAAGTCCTGCTATCCCCTCAATTCCCATGGGAACTAACTCCTTTGGATTTCTGGCTTGCTGCTATTCTTCACCCAACACTGGATCATGGTATTACTGTTTCTATGACAGGAAAAAGACACCCCACCCCCAAAAAAATCTTAAATAAAAAACAGCTACTTTGTGTTGAGATGGGCCTCCCTGCCTAAAACTACCTCCTTTTGGTGGTGTATTTAGAAAGGCATTATAAATTAACATGGCTCATTTACCGCCCAAGCCCTCTGTACTCAATCCATTCTCAGTCACTGCTGATATCATTCCCCACCCTCCTTGATGTGCGGGCCGATAATACATAGGCCCTTCTTTATGTCTCTCTGTCTTGCACTGCTCATCCAGGCAATGTCCAAATCCTTGTGTTTGTTATTTTGAACACTCCTGGGAACAGACACAGCGGCAGTGCAATATTTTAGTAGGCATTGATTTAAATGGGCACCATGTATATGCTACTCCTGGGGGAATTCTGTGCCACTGTGCATGTGCAGAAAACATGTCCCCCCAACAGATTTATTTGCTTCCCTGCAGAAAGTGACAGGAAAGCAAAGAAAAGCTGTGCTGGTGAGGAGAGGCTGAGGACACCCATGGTTGTTGGGGGGGGCACTGCCCCCCCAGAAACAGAGGCAAGGCATGGGGGCACATAGGGTCGTGTATCACTGCCCCCCCAATATTGCGAGTGCAGAGCTGCCTGGCTGAAGGAGGGTATCACATACTGACTCTGAAGCTGGACACTGCCTCCTGGGTCCTAGTGGCAGTCATGCTCCTCTTCTGTGTGCTGGGAGCCTTCCTATTTTCTGTAGGACAGTGAGTGCCCATGATGGAGCAGGGAAAGGGGGGTGGGGTGGAATAGGGCAGAGGGAGAGGGGTGTGGAGAGAGAAGAGGGGGATTGGTAGAGGGGAAATCGGGAGCCCAGCATGTGACATCCCTTGGCAGCATCTGGGGCTCCCCTGTTAAGCAAGCTCATTGAGCCTCCACCCCACCAAGCCCTACTCCCCCAGTACCTGCCTCCCCCGAGTCCTCCACACCCAGACCCCCCCTGCTGAACCCTAACCACCTTCACTCAAATTCCCTGCAGAGTACCATTGCCCCTGTACCTGGAAACCCCCTCCGCCCCAAACGAGCCCCAGGGCATTCAGATCCCGCACTGAGCTGCTTATAGCCAGGTTCCCCCACACAGAACCCTCTTACCCCACACCTGGATCCCCCCCACTCTAAGCCCCTCTACACTTGGGATCCTGCTGGGCTGAGACTGCCTGCCCACACCTGGTGCGGAGGGGCAGGGCCCCAGGGTGTTTCTGGGGCAGGCCTGGCCTTTGCGTTGTGTCAGGGTCAGCTGTAGCCTCACCACCTATTCTCTGTCCCCAGGTGTGGGGGGAGGCTGCAGGGTGATCTCCCACCTCGATACAGCCAGTGCCTTGTGCTCCCCACTGCCATGCTGGAGCCTCCAAATTTATGTAAGGACAAATAAAATTTGCAGAATTTTAAATTATTGTGTGCAGAACTTCATTTTTTGGTGCAGAATTCCCTCCAGAGTAACATGCAATTGAAAGTGGAATTTGACCCAAACTTTGTTCATTTGTAAGCACAGATCCACGGTTGTTCGAGAAGCTATTCTGAACATTATCCAGCTTTACTTCAACTACTCTCAACAAACAAAGATAAAAGCCCACTCCACACTACTATAGCAGCGCCACAGTACAAGTAGTACAGCTGTATCCAGAATATTATCTTCACATCCTAAACCATGCACGTTAATACTTTACTTTGTTTCCAGACAGCAGATTATTGCAGCCTGGCTGCCAAACATTATTAATAACTCAGAGAGAGCCTTTGTACTGCATGCAGCATTTGCCAAAACCAGCAGAAATCAAAGGAGGAGGGTGCTTTGCAATGACAGTTATTTCACAGCCAGATGACTATTTCTTTGTGATTAAAGAACAAACCCAATTACATGGAGAAAATTCAGTGACAGGGTTTTTTCCTGCCCACCCCCACCCCTTCTTCTTCACAGTGTTGCTTGGCATTCTTGAGATTAATTTCACAGCTCTAAAATAAACACTTCCAAAAATAACACGAGGCAATATGGTAATCTTGTAAAGTGGAGTCTCCATTAGCTTATTTTCCAAAGCCCAGAACCCGTGCCAGACTCAGAGTCTTATTGCTGCACAGTAAGCAAAAGATGATAAATGACTTTCAGTGTCAGCAAAGAAGGAGCTAGTGCTTTGGTGCAAAGGTCCAGCTTTAGTGTATGTTAAAATGGATACAATCCAGGAGAAAACCACCAGCCTATCCAAGGAACTAAAGTGGCCTTCTTCACTAGTATTCAATGCCCAGGTTCTTTCTGCTGAATATGTTATTATTAGTACAATATGTTCTCCACACCGATAGTATCTAAACAGAAGCTGATCCAACTAAGTACGAAATACCACCGACAAGCATCCCCAAAAGGTCTGCCAGCCTAGTTTGATAAGTAAACCTATTGTGCAATTTGACGCCCCTCCGACATACACATACGCACTCACACACCACTATCCAAAAAGAGATAAAAGGATTTCTGGTAGCCTAAGCTCTGGCTCCAGTGGAAAGCATCATCCTGTCTACACCAGTGACTCAAGTAATGAACTTGCTGTGGACAATTGCTAGGAACGGCTTTTGGTTTATGCTGTAAAATGCACCATCCTCCAGAATGCTCACAGCCACACTAATAACCACAAGGAAAATTAAAGTGTTGTAAATGCTTATGGCCGCATTATAAAAAGAAGGGGACTGGGGACTGCTGGCAGAGCACTCCAGTAGGGCCCCTTTCCTTTGGGATCCATCTCCCCTCCCAACCTGTCAAGGTTTGAAAAAAAAAATCCCTTCAATAAAAGGAGTATCTCCATCTATGGTTTAAATGTGTGGAGTGAACTGAGTGTCCAGCTAGTGGAACAAGAAACAATATTTCTGTGAGTTCACTGAAAACAGAAGGCTATTTTATTTTATTTTGGTAAAAATGACAGGCAGTTTTCCTGGATGGGAAAGTTCCATTTCATCGCAAACAGGTGAGTTTTTCAAAAGACATGGCAAACTCCCAGAAGTGGCAAGCTTAATAAAAATTCCCATTTGTTGTAATTGTAAAACTTTCCAATCAATCCTCCCTCCCCCCCCCCCCCCAAGTAAACCCAAAGCAGAAGGCAATTTGATGACAAAGAAGGAAAAGAGACTGTAGGCCACATCTTCAGCAGGTGTAAATAGGGTGACCAGATGTCCCGATTTTATAGGGACTGTCCCAATTTTTGGGTCTTTTTCTTATATAGGTTCCTATTACCCCCACTCCCCGTCCTGATTTTTCACACTTGCTGTCTGGTCACCCTAGGTGTAAATATGTCTTTGACTGGCTGGCAATCTAACCTAGCTTGTGTTGCAAGATTAAATGAAAGCTGGCCCATGCTCAAACTGGGGTGGCAAGGAAAGGAAAGGTTCCCAGGTAAAAAGATATGAACTAAAAACCCATGCAGAACCCAGTTCATAGCATTCAGTCCAGGGGAGTGGTGCTTACCCCACTGTAGCAGATGATAGTTTCTGAACCTGTGCTGTTTCACTCTGTATGTACGTAACGTCTCAATAATTGTTTGTACAGTGCTTAGCAAAATGAGGCCCCAATCTCTGCTGGTAACGGCACTAGAGAGCCAAATCTCTATTGCTAAATGTTCTCCAACAGCAGAGGCTCTGTGAATGCAAGTCATAGATGCAGCAGAAGAGAGGGATAGGAGGGTTTGCTCTTCAGAGACAGGCACCCTTGTGGGAAGTTACATAAAACACAGCATTGGCTGAGAACTCTGAGCACTTGGGATGCTGTTACCTCGTAATAATGGCAGAAAACAACTGCAGACAGGTGAAAATCTCCTTACTGCAGCAATACAGCAGCTTGCAATAACATTGTCAATTAAGCAATGTTCTTCACACATTAATCAAAAATGAACATTCCCAAAATCCAAGCAGGTTTTCTAATGAATAATTAACCTGTTTTCTTCTAGTCCTGAATATTCTTCAGGGGATTGTTAATAAATCTTTCAGTTCTTATATACACACCATATTTCCTGACGAGCAACTCGGCTTGTTTTTGTTTAAATTTTTGTTTTTAAAAAAAATTGTATCAGTTGCAAAGTTCTGACTTTCCTCCACACCTCATTCATTTCACAGCCCCCAACTCATCCCGTCGTCTTAAATTTAGCCTGCAGGAACAACAACTAGCAGAAGTCATTTCATCCCACCACTAGCTTTTGTTTGGGAAATACGCCACTAGGATGCAAACAGTTTATCTGTGGGCCCAGATATTTACTGTGTTACAAATTCTCCCCAGGTATCTAAAGAGGCAGGAGTGAAAGCTAGAGCAATTAGAAATGTGGACATGTCAGTGTGAATTAAGTGATCATCAATAATGCTCCTCAGGTGTTATAAGAGAAATACTTTGTGCTGCTTAAACTGTGATTCTACTCTGACAAGTTGTGTTGCAAGCATAGCATTGTGGGGATACCTTGTCTATTGTTATTCACTTACTTCCATATTAAATATTCTCTGTGTGGATTGGAAGTAAAGATATGTTTTTAGGAACATAGGACTTACCATATGGGATCAGAGCAGGGGGTCTAGTATCCTATCTCTAATAGCAAGCAGGAGCAGATGCTTCACAGGGCGGTATAAGAATGGTTGTAATGGACAATTAAAGAATAACCCACCCATAGAGGAAGATAATTAGTGTTTGGTTTATGCACATGTTCTACATCCCTTGGTATATTATTATCCTAGCCACTGTAATTGTGGATGTTCTCATCACCAGTATAAATGCCCAGCATGATTCAAAAAAGGATTAAGCTTTTCAATTCATGGCCCAGATCCCCAGGTCTGGCTCAGCTAATGCTTAGCACAAGGTGACTTAAAGCCTTTATGCGCCCCTGATCCTGGGGGCAGCTGGACCAGCCAGTAACAGCCTTAGGGCCAGACCACTAAGTCATGGGAGAGGTGGTGCTGAAGCAGAAATCTCACCTCTTCACCATGTGGTTAGGAGGAAGGAAATAGCCCAGACAGGCAGGGCCAGCTCCAGGCACCAGCTCAGCAAGCAGGTGCTTGGGGCAGCCAAGTGGAAGGGGAGGCACAGTGGGCTCTTTGGCGGCGGGTCCCTCGGTCCCTCTCTGAAGGAAGGGCCTGCTGTCGAATTGCTGCCAAAGAAGAAAGCAGCACAGAGCTGCCACCGATCACGGCTTTTTTTTTTTCCCAGCTGCTTGGGGCAGCAAAAACCCTGGAGCTGGCCCTGCAGCCAGCCAGAGCCCAAGAGAACTTTATGGGTGAAATACACCCGTCTGCAAAGCGCCAGGTCAGCACTAGCTCAATGCACCAGTTAAGTGTCATGCAAGCTCTATTTTTAGGATGTAAGGACTGCACAGGCTTTGTGCTGGCCCTTGTGAATGGGGGGGAATTTCTCCCTACAAGCAACACTCCTCTATAAGCAGAGGATCACTGATCATGTAGTCCTAGTTCCAATCTGTGGGCAGCATATTTGGACAAAAGAATGGGGATCCAAATATGCTGTGCATTTGCTGAAAAATATTGGGTCCAATTCTCCTCTCCTGCCCACCAGTTTTACACTCATGTACCTGTACGGACTGAAGTAGAGCCACATCCAATTTACACTGGTAATCAGGCTTATGAGTTGTATTTGCATGGCCAACTTTGGCCCACATTAAGCAACCTGTGTTATTTGGTTAATTTAGTGTGCTGTGTAATATAGCCAATATTTTCAACAACTACAGCATCGTCACCCAGCATTTCTGAAGAGGTAATGAAAGCCTTGTACCCCATAGACTATGATAAATAACAAGAGTTTTTTTTAAATACTGCAGGGAATAGGCTCTCTCTCTGTAGTGTAATTCACCTTTTGAGAGCCTTACTACGTAGTTCATGCTACTGACAACATGTGGCATTGTGAACATTAATATTTATTGCAGCCAGAGAAGTAGCAACCACAATATTTAACAGAACAGCTTCCACTAAAGTTAATGGGAATCATGTTATTGATTTACAGGGAGGTAGGATCAACTCACAGGATGGCTTCCCATTAGAAATAATAGGAATGCATTTTATTGGCAATGTCCTGAGAACTGGAAAGAAGTAGTTTATGCAACTCCTTGGTAAATTCCTAATGATATTGCCATAAAGTGTTTTTAAATGCAACAAGTGTCACACTAAGGGCCCAACACTGGAACAGACTGCAGCTGAACCTGTGTGACCATATATGAGAATAAGAGGACATGAGGCACTCTATTGCGCCCCAGCACCAACTGCTCCATATCGTGGGCAGCGGCACAGGGGGAAGAGCAGATTTTGAGGGGCCACTGTGTCCCCCGTTCCTGTGCATGAGGTAAGTGTAGGAAGGAATGGGTAGGGAATAGGTGGTCTGTGGCTCCTCCCATTGTTACACTGGCTAGTACAGCTGCACAAACATACCAAGAGACATGGATGCACCCAGGTATAGAGCCACCTCCAAAGCAAGGGGAAATCCAGGAGGCAAAGCGTGGTTCAAAGTAGAGCTGGGCAGAAGTTTTCAACCAAAACTTATTTCTGCCAAATAAATGCAAATTTGGCAACACCAAAACATTTTGTGAATTGGCGACAGTTTTGCCAAATTGTTTTGGTTAAAGAAAAACTCTAAATGAAACATTCTGATTTTTCAGTTCAAAATGACAGTTTCAAAATTTCCTATAATTTTATTAAAAACCAAGCATTTTGAAATGGTCAAACTCAAAGCAAAACATTTCATGCAGCCCAGAATGATTTTTCTCCACATTTACAGAATTGCCAGTGATCAGAAAAAAAATCCATTATTTGCAGTTCTAGCTCCGAGTCATAACATAGTGCCCCACACAGGGCCAATGGCCAAACCATGACCGAGCCCATTGTGTGCGTTGAACTCTCATCAATGTACACATTGATCAACAAGATACAGCCCTTACCAGTGGCATAGCTAACATGGGACATTTGGGTGGACCCCGACTTTGGGTGAGTGGGCAATGATGGAGGGCAGGTGAAGGGGGGGTCACCACAGATCCACGGGGCTACCTTCACCTACCTCCTCCAGTCCAGCCGGCCTTGAGGAGAGACGATGGACGCTTTGTCTAGGGCACCCCCGCCGGGACCCCGCGTGTGCACCCAGCTCCAGGAGGAGGTATCGCTTTCCAGTGTGCATGACACCCAGCACCTGTCCCCGTCGCACTGCCCCACACCGGGCTTGGCTCTCCAAGGTGGGATGGCTATGTTTTTTGATGATCACGGGCGCTGGGCCAGCCACAAGGTGCATAGGTAGGCCGCCGTGTCTAGCTCAAGTCAAGGTTCCGAGTATGATTCATGCAGCAGATAAATGCTTCTGAGCCAAGCTAGTGCTTCAGTGCTTTTTGTCTCAACTTTTTTTGGGAGGGGGATGAATTTGTGTTGAGCTGCAGATTAAAACGATGGCAAACTTTTCTCTATTTATCTGGCACTTTGTGTCTCGCAGCTATGCCTGCTATATAGCTGTCCTTCAACTGACCTCAACCCTGGACCGAAGGGAGGGAAGCTATGCTTTTAGGTGAGTGAAGTAACAATATGCTTTGCCAGCTCTTCCTTGGACGGTTGCCTGGCTGACTGCCAGCTGCTCCTTACTGTGCAAGGCAATTTTGTGATGCACTACCTCAGAGGGCCTGGGACCAAGATTAGGGTGCAAAGCTAATTCACTTACCATGAATTAGGGGTAAATTCCAGCTCTTTGACCCCCTCTTTTTTTTTTTGTTTTGTTTTGTTTAGCAGCACACCAAATACCTCCAAGATAAGCAATCTTTGGTGCAATCTAATGAAAGCAGCCATCCAGAAAGGGACATGGAATTCTGTCAGCTTCAGTACTCCTTTCACTTCTGATTTTAAGTTGCATTCAATAGCCCTCAGGAAAATTAGTTTATAATGCTTAGTGGTTACAGGTTTATCAGATATGCTTTGTTTAAAATGTGCTCTAAACTATGTATCAAAAACTAGAGTAATGGTTTTTTCCTTGCATCTTCTAAATGTTATGGATCCTTTAACACTGGAGGTGCCAACTCATCCTTCCCGTTTTTCCTCCTCTTATAATCTTCCCTCACTTTCTTCTCAAAGATTTTACTTGAGACAATGCACAAATGTAAAGGACGTGCAGGCCCATTTTTCTTCAATTACACCATTGAAAGAGAAATTCAGAATGTCTGGCCCTACTTGGCAATAGCCTAGCCCTTAATGGACACCATGGAGTCTCTTGCTATTCCTGTTTTGGATTATAGAAAGTTTTGCATAGAGTAGAGTACTTTAAAGGGGTGGGCGGCAAAGGGTGATGGATTATAAGAATGCTGTTCTGATTCTGGTGGAACAGCTTTAGCAAAGAGGGCCTTTTTGCAGCATTCCTATAGGTGGATAGATTCTGGATTAATCTAATCTCCTCTGGAAGTGGGTTCCTCTTTTGGACCCTCTCATTCGAGAACATTAGGTCTCCAGCTCTCCCATTTCATTCTGCATTGGTCTTAGCAGAGCACTATGCTCCTGGCAGTTCAGTCCTCCTGCTAGTGCAGGAGTTTTCCCTAAAGTTAGGTCACATGCAGAGTCCTTAATTCTTTGGTATTTTCTGCACCAGCATTTTCCCAGCAGCAGAAGGCTGTTTTCTTCCCCCTCTGCCCCCCTTAGAAAAACCATCTCACACTTCTGAAAATGATCAGAATGGAGACAAGTGCAGAAGGTGAGGACCCGCAAGGATTGTAAAAATTAATACCGGCCACTCCAGGCTTGTATTACACTCCCAGGGTTACAGCTTTTCTCTAACCTTGGCTTGGTAAATGCTGACACCACCCAAATGCAAAAACCCCCTTGAGCCCAGGAAGGAGCACTTGGGAATTCCTCTCTGTGGGGTACCCTCAAGCCCTTTCACCCCCCCTCCAGAGAGAAAGAAAACAAATATAATTAGCTGTTGCCGCCAGCTAATTAAACAACATACGCACAAACCTCTTTCGACACCAAAAATCCAAACCTGTTCTTAAAGATAAAACTTATTAAAAACAAAAAGGAAGAAAATACATCTGGAACTTAGGCTTTTGCTAGATTTTAAAGGAGCAATTCCAAAAATTAAGTACCCAAAATAGCTTTCTTGGGGGTTCAGCTTAAAAGTTATAAGCAAACAAAAGGGTTAGCACAGAGGAGCTCCACAAGCCAAAATAAAGAAATAAACCTGATCATGTCTATCTAAACATTCACTGTCCCAAGGATTCCTTCTGGGTATGGAAGATAATTTTTTATACCTGGTTCAAATCCTACACAGCATTCCTGCTTATAGCATTGCTGCTCTGTGTCCCTGCAGCCCAGAGAGAACAACAGACAAAAGGAAGTTTTTTCCCCCAATTTTAAAAAGTTCTAGCCCTCCCATTGGCTCTTTTGATCAGGTGCTCACTCCCCCCCCTTTTTTTTTAAACCTATGCAGGAAGGCTTTTTAACCCTTTACAGGTAAACCAAGCAGAGAACAGCTACCAAGAGGGATTTTATAGCTAACTGGCTGGCTGGGTGTCCATAAAAGGGAGCTATCCACCCCACCCCACCCCCATTTATCACAACCAGTTTCCAAAAAAGAGTCTGCCACTAGCTTAGAGGTAGCCTACTGAAAGTGAATGGACATGCCCAGTCTTTTTCATGTGCAAAAATAAAAATTAAAAAAAACATTAAAATTGCCTTTAGGGGCTTAGCCCTGTCTCTAACTTTCTCTCCTTTCTTTCTGTGTCACTTTAACTGTTGCTTGAGCTTTGGCTCCAATACAAATACATCATAACAATGCCCATACAGAGTGAGATTACAAATCTTGGTGTGTGTGAGAGTCTCTTACAGACTCAGCAGCTGTGCTTGTTCCCACTACTGAAGTATTTGGGTAGTTCTGTAGTGCAGCTTTAAACCGCCATCCTCATCACAAGGCTAATGAGAAACAGTAGATAACCTGGCGAACATTTTAAAAGGTGCCAATCACCATGGTATCTGGGCACCTCTTGCTTCAAATGTCTTCACCATTCAGGTTTAAATCTCCAGGACTAATAATTTCACATGACTATGGGGTTTTCCATAGAAACACAAGTAAAAGAGAACAGGCCCGGAGGAAAAATATATAGTTAGTGGGAAATCTATTGCATGTATGCAGTATGTATGTATCATTAAACATCTATACTGCAATACAGTTGAGGGGCTTCAGACATGTTGAGGTCCTTTCCCATAGCACAGTGCATATTCCCTACATTCTTTCATGCTGGTACCATTTCAAAGACAGACAAACAGACATGTTGAGATCAAGGTAACCAAGATGTCTACACAGTGCTTGTGGGACTTGCAAAGAAGGGAAGAGACAAAATTAAGAAAAGGAAATAAGAAGGGAGGGAGACAGAGCTAGAGTGGTAGGTGGTGAGGTGTATGATTGTCCTTAATTCCTGTGCGAGTTCCTTATAGTCCTGTATAGTCCAATGGAACAAAAAAGAAGAGGACAACTGTAAGGGCAAGAGAGAGACTTTGAGCCTGACAGTGCTTACTGAAGTCACTGGGAGATTTTCCATTGGCATTATTGAGGACTGGCTCAGGCTCTTTATGGATTAATTTAATTTAATTTAATGAAGCTCCTTCCACATGCCTGAGATTTGAATGCTTATTGCAGAAGGAGATTTCTAAGCTTGCATAGTAAAGATCGCTCTGGTTCCTACAATGGCTATCTGTGGATGGAGAGAATGCTTCACTTCCCACTATTCATAAAGAATGCCACACCAGACATGTCATTAATAGATATCATCATCATGGTAATGACTCCTATTCATATCACAGATGACTTTGGACATAAAGGTCAGATACGTATCTTGTTTTCTTTGATAACAGTCAGGCTTAAATCTTCTCACGCTCAGTGTGCTACCCAGGAGAGGATTGTCTACTTGATCCCATGAGCTCTTGGGGAATCCATTAACATGGCTGTTATGTTTCATGCTTTGATGTACCTTTCAAAAACTTCACATCAGTTTGCTTAAGCTACACCTAAGAGGTTTTGTGAATGTAGTGCTGATGAAACTTAGCTTCTAGCCATTGCGGCTGGACAGTGCAGCCTTCACTCATAGCGGTGAACACTTACTAGAGAATTCCCACTGGCTTCAGCAGGGCTACTTCCTGAGTACGCTATTACTGCATATGAATAAGGGTGGCAGACGCCAGCCCTAAACAAACAGTGACAACAGTTACTAGGCTCCAAGGACTGAGAACAGGGGGGATGTGCAGTAGCTTCGGGTTAGTTGTGCTGTGACATTAGAGCACTGCCGTAGGCCAAGGTGGTTCCTGGCACTTTTTTAAATTAAATGGCAAAAATGTAACAGTCTCCAGCCTCTTCCTCCTACCTGCCTTCCCAAGTGACCGTGCAGCAGCACTGACTTCAGGGGGAAGAGAGGACGAGGGAATGGAGCTCCACAGTAATAGAAGAACCTGCTGAGAAACTGAATGACAGTGGAACTGGGGAAACAAAACAAAAAACCCAAAGTTGGGGGCATTGGGCTTTTTTGGCTGCACAGAAATTCAGGTGTTCCCCTTTCTCCCTCGGTCATCAAAAGCCAGACCCAAAACCACCCATTGAAGTTCATGGAAAGCCTCCCATTGACTTCCTGGGCTTCTGGACCAGACCCCAAGCAAAGCACCAAGCATTTCCAGAGCACAAACTCTCCCTAAAGCAGTTTAGGAAGACACTGGAAATGATCAATTTCAGCCTGACCTTGATGCAAATAAATCTGGAAACTTTCACAGGAAAAATGCTAAAGCTGGAGAAGAGCACTGTCAAAAGACAACAGATAACAGCCCAAGCAGGCCTAAATAAATCCCAGGGAATCTTTAGAGCATTGTGCGGGGCTGGTCAAATAAATAGAAATGCTGGGGAGTGGGGGAGCTCCTGAAAAATCCCAACCATCAGTCCTGGGAATCCCACTAATGCACGGGGATGCGGACTCTATATCTCTGGTTTATTCCCCACCCCCCAGCCTGCCCTTAGCTCCTGGACTTTAGTTCAGCCCAGGAACCTCTGGTGCCTCTTGGTCTGTCTTTATACACCTCCGTGAATCTGGCCTCACTAGCTTCCTTTTGGCCCAGGCATCCCAGTTTCAAGCATTGACTCCCTGTCTTCCTAGGTTCTCTCAGGCCTTCCAGTTCTGCAGGTTAGTGCAAGCCCATCTGCTCTCCTCCCCAGCCATCCCTTAAGACCTGCTCCTTGCCCCAAGTGTAGTTGGGCAGGGCTAACTGAACAGAACTGACCGGCCTGAAGCCTCTTGGTCCTTATAAATAATAATAGGAGACATACCTATCTCCTAGAACTGGAAGGGACCCCAAAAGGTCAGCGAGTCCAGCCCCCTGCCTTCACTAGCAGGACCAAGTACTGATTTTGCCCCAGATCCCCTAAGTGGCCCCCTCATGGATTGAGCTCACAACCCTCGGTTTAGCAGGCCAATGCTCAAACCACTGAGATATCCCTCCCCTTAAAGGGCAAGTGGCCCTGTTACAATAGGTAATTATATCCTGTTATCATTTGTATTACAGTAGCAGGTAAAGGCCCCCAGCAAAACTAGAGCTGCATTTTAATAGGCTCTATACAAACAGATAAGAGACAGCCCCCACCTCAAAGAATTTACAATCAGAACTAAAAAGACAAAAGGTGGAAGAAAGTAAGAATTGCTATCCCCACTTTACTGATGGGAAAGAAATTGAGGCACAGAGAGATGAAATTACTTGACCAATGTCATGCAAGGTGTCTGAGGCAAAGCAAAAAACTGAATGCCAATCTCCTCACCCCTCATCCAGCTTGGGTTAGCCACAAGACAATAGCTCCTCTCTACTGCAGAGTGTTAAGATGAAAAATGTTTAATAGCATTATTCCCTAACTTAAAATAAGTTTTTATATTAGGGTTCCACCTTAATTTACAAGCAAGCCCTGCAGCTGCTTTGGGTTTCTTTTTTGTCTTCTGCTGAACATAGTAAAATACCAGTTCCTGGCAAGCTTCATCAAACAAATGTGTTTCTAGTGGGGTCCTGCAGGGATCAGTGCAAGGACATGGAAGAAAACGTAACATTGTCACTGATAAAGTTTGCAGCTGACACAAAAATTGGGGGAGTGGTAAATAAAGGGGTAGGACTTCTGGGTCACTGAGCTGAATCAAATGATCTGGATCACTTGGTAAGCTGAGCACAAGCAAACAATATGCAGTTTAATATGGCTAAATGTAATTATACACATCTAGGAACAAAGAATATAGGCCATAATTACAGGATGTGGGGGCTCAATCCTGGGAAGCAGTGACTGAAAAAAATTTGGGAGTCATGGTGGAGAAACAGCTGAACATGAGCCCCCAGGATGACACTGTGGCCAAAAGGGCTTTGTGATCGTTGGCTGCGTAATCAGGGAAAACTTGAGGAGAAATGGAGGTGTGATTTTTTTTAACCCCTTTATTTGGACTGGTACAACCACTGCTTGAATACTGCACCCAGTTCTGGTGTCCAAAATCCAAGAAGGATGTTGATAAAGGGGGAAGGTTCAGAGAACAGCCAGGAGAATGATTACAGGATTAGAAAACATGCCTTTTAGTGATAAGACTCACAGAGCTCAATTTATTTAGCTTAACAAAGAGAAGATTAAGGAGGTGACTGGATCCCAGTTTATAAGTACACGGGGAACAAATGTATAATGGGCTCTTCAATCTAGCAGACAAAGGTATCACATGACCCAAAGGCAGGCAGTTGAAGATAGACAAATTCAGACTGAAAATAAGTTGCAAGTTTTTAACCACTACAGCAATTTTCCAAGAGTCCTGATGGATTCTCCATCACTGACAAGTATTAAAACGAGACTGGCTGTTTTTTGAAAGATGATCTGTAGGCATAATCATGTGGGAAATTCTCTGGCCTAGCAGGTCAGACTAGATTAGCACAATGGTCCCTTCTGGCCTTGGAATCAGGAATTTATCTTGACCCAGAGAGGTACGTGATCAGTGATGGCAGAGCTGGCCTGTATCCAATCTCCAAGAATAGTTAGACAGAAAAAACAAGAAGATACAATTTGTGTTACTCTGACATGTCACATTGTTCCAATACTGGTTTACAGTGACCCAGTGCTGTGTATTGCTAATTGCGATACTTTCCACTGTTCCACTGGGGCCTACCTATGCACCAAGCGGTTCAATTGCTTGTGGTTACAAGCTACATCCGCCCTTTTGTATACTACTAAAAATTAACTAACAATTAAAATGAAGCAACATTATCCCTTATATTTTCTAATGCCAGTTTGGATAAATGTCATCCCTGGAAAGTAGACATCTAACATTTCAGATACTGGATAGTTGACATTAGGTAGAGCTAGTTTTCATTTCAAGGCTTTGGCAAGTTTTTGGATCTTGCTAACATTATCTTACTATCAGCTACTTGGCAGAAGTGTCTTTTCGTGCCCAGTGCCAATCAGTCTCTTTAGCTATTGATTGCACATAAATGCCGCATACAGAATTTCACACAAACAGTGCTGATACATTAGCTTCTGCACGATGAGGTGATACACTGGCCATAGGCCAGCAGAAGCACTTGCTAGAGCAGTGTGATGTCATCTTGGTGAGCAGGGAGTTAATGCAAACCCCCTTTTTTTGTTTTGGTTCATGCCACAATAATTTCTACGAGTCCCAATCCAAATGCAAAAGGAACTTCTCAAAGGCTAACAATATGTATTTATAGGCATTTCTAGACCTTAAATTATTTTGGAGATAAGATCAACAAAAAAATGTAGGAACCCTTTCCAAAAGTGAACAAAGGATTCATTTTCAAAACACCAGGCCCGCATTTCTGAGCTGCCCTCAGCACTAAAATAGGGGGTCAGGGTTGGGCAAAATGTTTATGTCTTGATTTTAATTACTTTAAGCACCGGGCCTACCCCAGCCCTCCATGTATGTCATCCCAAGGTTGGGGCTGCTCTAACTCTTATATATTCTATTATATCAATTGTGTATAGGCAAGACAAGCAAGACAACATTTAAAATAATAATAAAATAATAAAATAATAAAAAAGATGAAGAGCTAAATAGTCTTGAGCCAATCAATGGCCTCTGAATCAGCAGTGTTCAGCTTGAGAAAACCTCCTCGGAGCCCCACACGCATAAGACCGAACATCCGCCATATGTGATGCATCCTCCACAGAGACACCGTGGGCTCTTTTGGATGCCCCAGACATGGTTGGTCTTGGTGCAGCAAACCATGCAACATCTGAACCTCTTAAGTGGTTCCAGAAGTGGCATGGGAGCCCAAACCCAGGTAGCCATTTGTCTGGCCTGACAATGATGAATAAGTTCTTGGTAGTGGCAGAGGCTCTCCCCCAACAAACATGTGGACAAGGGGGATCCGGTGGACATAGTGTACTTTAGATTTCAGAAGCCTTTTGACAAGTCCCTCACCAAGGCTCTTACGTAAAATTAAGCTGTCATGGGATAAAAGGGGTCCTTTCATGATTGAGAGAACTGGGGAGGACAGGGGAACAAAAGGGGTACGAATTAATGGTTAATTCAGAATGGAGAGGGGGGTAGGTGTTCCCCCTGTGTCAGTCCTAGGACAAATAATTTTTTTTTTTTCTTCATCAAATGAGGAGGTAAAGAGTACAGAGTGAGTAAAGTTTTGCAGAACACTAAACTAAACTAAAGATAGTAAGAGCAAGAGAGAGAAGAAGAAACTTCAAAAGAAAAACAAAAAAAAAAATGACAAACAAAAAAATGAAAAAATGAATGAAAATGAAAAAATGTAAAAATAATGTAAAAAAAAATAAAAAAAACTATACACTACTATACAAACATGATGGGGGCTACAACTAAAGGAAAAGATCTTGGAGTTAGTTTGTCGTGATAGATGATTGTTCTGCAGAGTTGTCTGCAGTGCAGAGAAAAAAAAAAAAAAAAAACAGGATGTTAGGAAAAGGAAAAAGGAGAGAAGAATAGAATATAGATATTATTATATATAATATACCATGGTATCCACCACAATCTCAAATACACTGTGTGTGTATGTGGTCTCACAAAAAAAAAAAAAAAAAAGAGCAAAAAGCACTAAAAAAGAAAAGAAAAAAATGATAGGGAGAGGGAGAGTTTAGAGAGGAGAAAAGAGAGAAGAGAAAAAAGGAGACTCAGTTGGAAAAAAGAGAGGAGAGGTAGATAAAGACATAGAAATATATAAAAAAGAGAAAGATTGAGAGAAAAAGGATGAGATAAGTTATTTACTTATTCTATTTACAACAAAATTAATAGGCACAAAACAAATTAATTAATAGGCAGCAAAAAAAAAAATAAAGGGAGTTCTTTCTCACGCACCGCACAGTCAACAACTTGAACTCCTCCTTACCTGAGGAGGTTGTGAAGGCTAGGACTATAACAATGTTTAAAGAAAATCTAAAATGGTGGGGGGCTGGATAAATTAAAATTAGCATTAGCAGGATGGGCTAGATGATGGTCCCTAGCCTCTGTTCGTCAGAGGATGGAGGATGGATGCAGGATCACTTGATCATTGCATGTTAGTGCCTGCTCAGTGGCATCCTGGCAGGCACCTGGGTCGATACACACAGCTTGGATACTGGATGGACCTTTGGTCTGACCTGTTCTTATGTTCATTCTGTCCACCACTGGGAGCTGATGATATTATCAACTGATCAGAAGTGTGTAGCACTGTCCAGATAGGATTTCTGCTCTGCAGTTGGTTGTGGGGTACATCCCATATACTCCTGAATTGTGGCGAGTGTGGCATTTTGCTGTACCTCTGATGATCAGTTTGTTGGCTACATTCTGAGCAACTATTCTGTAGAGAAGCAGCAGAAAACAGAACTAGAAAAGGCATTGCAATCTATGAAAACAGGGAAAGGCTTCAGCTTTGACAGTGCATCACCAGAAATGCAACATCTTGGGGAAAAAAAGCCAACATCAGTTATCTGTCTTCATGCCCCATGTCATATATGAGAACATGATACCCAAGATATGGTAGAAAGCTATGGTGATAGCTTTGCCAAAGCCAGGTAAAGTCCACTGTTTAGCAGCCAGCTATTGCTCAATGTCACTCCTGAGTTGTAGCTACAAACTCCTGGAACACACGGATGGGTTGGGTCACAGAAACCCCCTTGGGACTGTCACCTGATGTGCCACATGTGGTGGAGAATGTGGGCAATAACCGGGACTTGCTGAGAGGTCCAGAAGAAGGGAACTAGACAGCGAGACCCCCACACCAGTCAGAAATGGATACCGAGAAGCTCCTAAAGTGGATGCTGGAAAGTCAGCAGCAGCAGGGGGCCCAGCAGCAGCGACAGCAGGCCCAGCTGATGCAGCAAATGGCCAGTCAACACCAGCTCCAGATGTCCCAGCATCAGGAGCAACAACAGCAGCTATTTGTGAGCTGGTGGCCCAGCACCAGACCCAACAGGAGTGCCTGGTCCAGCAGGTGGCAATGCTATTACACCTGGTTGGACCATCAGGAACAATCCCCACAAGGGTAGGGCCGGGAGATGCCCTGGCAGGATTGCCTATATGTCTCACCAAGATGGGGCCAGGTGATGATCCCGAGGCGTTTCAAGTCACCTTTGAACAAGTCACTATGGAAGCCCATTGGCCCCCAGAGCACTGGGCCACGTTATTGGCCCCCTATTTAACAGGCCAGGCACAGACTGCTTACTGCAAACTCGATCCTTGTAAAGCCTTGGAGTATCCCTGAGTGAAAGCCGCCATATTGGATCACACTGGCATTAGCCCAGAGACCTACCACCAGCGGCTCTGCAAAGAACAGTACCCCCCTGCGGCTCGACCACAGGCTGTGGCCCAGAGGGTGCAGGACTATTGTTGGAGATGGTTGAATGTGGAGAACTTAACTGGGACCCAGGTGGTGGAGGCAGTGGCCCTAGAACAATTCATGCAGATACTGCTGGCAGGCAGGAAGGAATGGGTACAACACCACGACCGTCGACACTGGCGGAAGCCGTAGGCCTAATGGTGGACTACCTGGTGGCTGATGGGACCAAGGCCAAACTCCAGTAGTCTGGGAGCCCAAGAATGAGAGAAGGGCCAGCAGGGTGGAACCCAGGGAGAATGGAACTACGAGAACCCCAATGCCTATCCCAACCACCACTTGCCAACCTCCCCAGTCCCGAATCCCGACGACATGCCAGCCAAACCTGGGCTAGGAGTGAAGGGCACCCATGAGAGGGATGAGGCCCACCACAGGAAGACACTGGGCCCATGGAGACCTGAGACCGCTGCTGGCGGTGCGGCCAAGAGGGGCACTTTTGGTGGCACCGGACTCCTCATTGCTTATATGCATTGTAACTGTGACGGGTTGGATCTCAGAAACCTCCTTGGGAACTGCCACCTGATGTGCCGAGACTACCTCTGAGCCCATTTTCCCTGGCAGCTTGGGACTTCAGTTTTTCCAGACACGCTAGCCAGCTACAAACACAGACCCAGCTCTGAACCAGGTACCCCAAAAGCTGCAGCCTTTACTGAAAACAGCTTAAGAAGTTCTCGTGTCTCCAACACCCAGATACCCAGTTCCCAATGGAATCCAAACTCCAAATAAATCCATTTTACCCTGTATAAAGCTTATACAGGGTAATCTCATAAATTGTTCACCCTCTATAACACTGATAGAGAGATATGCAGAGCTGTTTGCTCCCCCAGGAATCAATTGCTTGCTCTGGGTTAATTAATGAGTAAAACGTGATTTTATTAAATACAAAAAGTAGGATTTAAGTAGTTCCAAGTAATAACAGACAAAACAAAACAAAAAAAACCACACACACAAGTCTAAGCCTAATACAGTAAGAAACTAAATGCAGGTAAATCTCACCTTCAGATGTTCCAATAAGCTTCTTTTACAGACTAGACTTCCTCCTATTCAGGGTCCTGCAATCACTCACACCACTGTAGTTACTGTCCTTTGTTCCAGTTTCTTTCATGCATCAATTTGGGGTGGAGAAGCTATCTTTTGAGCCAGCTGAAGACAAAATGGAGGGGTTTCTCAGGGCCTTATATAGTCTGTCTTGTGGGTAGAAACCCCTTGTGTTTTCCTATGCAGAATCACAGCTACAAGTCACATGGGCAAGTCACATGTCCATGCATGACTCAGTTCTTTACCAGCCAACGCCATTACTTACATGTTAGGTTGAACGTTCCCAGGAAAGCTCAGATGTTGATTGGCAGCTCTCAAAGTCCATTGTCAGCTTAAGTGTTTCTTGATTGGGCACTTACTGAGAATAGTCTTTTCTCAAGAAGCTGACCAAATGCTTCACTGATACTACTTAAAATCAAACAAGTACATAACCAATATTCATAACTTGGAATACAAAAATGAATATGTTTAGGATGAATATATTCAGTAGATCATAACTTTTGCAGGAAGTCTAGATCATAACCTTACATGGCATATCTAGCATAAAACATATTCCAGTGATGTCTTATTTACACTCATAAGCATATTTCTATAAAGCATTATGGGGTGCAATGTCCCACACATAATCCTACAAATAGTTACACCTATGACAGAACAATTTTTGCGTGATGACCAGGCACGTTTCCAATCAAATTGAAGCACTTGTGACCAAATGCTAGCACTTATGTACATGAGAATAAATTTCAAGAAATCTGGAGCTGTCTTTTTTGATCTTACAGCAGCCTCCAACTGGCCTGCTGTATAAGATGTCAAGAGTTCTTCCTAGATACGTTGTCATGGCAACTGAGCTAATACTCCTAGATAGACATGGATTCCTGCAAGGCTTGGTGCTGGCACGGATTTGAATGTATTCACCAATGACCTACCAAACTCATGTATGACAACAATACCTGCTTGGCCTCAAGGGACTGTCACTTCCAAAGACTGACGAGAACCTGAACAATGATATGGCTGCCTTAGCTGACTTCTGCAAGAAATGGAGACTGAAATCAAATATATCAAAGACTGGTCAACATGCTTCCACTGACACCAGGTTCAGAACTAACTTGAGCTTAATACCTTTTTAAATGGTTAGCACACAATTCAAAGCCAGTGTATCTAGGGTGACCCCTAGATCTCTCTCTCTCAAACACACACAGAAATATACCAGCGCTCTAAAGTACCTTGAAAGTTCAAGAGCAGAAACTATCTCCTGAACAAACTGGTAGGGTCCATCTGGTTAGCCAGTATGCAAACACTGCTCAGTTTGGAGCTTTCTGCTACTCATCTGGTGAATACTGTGCCCAATTTTCTTTAAATTCTGCCCACACTAGACTAAAACAGCTTAATCACAGCAGGAAAAGTATCCCAGGCACACTGGAGCCAACAAAACTTGTATGGTTACCAGTCCTAGCCAATATTCCTCCACCTCATACCCAGCATCAGAATGCTCTAACTCATGTCCCATAGGGGGCCATGGCAAGCAGAGAATAGCTAGAAGTGTGCTTCATTCACACCTCCTTTCCTCTTTTGACAATCCTCCAATATACTCCTGTGATGGAGAGCTGGCATAACTATCCTGCCTATTCTGCACTATTAAGGAACCCTGTTACATAGGGGTATTCCCTGGGAGGGATTTAGAACATTAAATTTATAATGGAAAGGTACCTTCATTCTGGACTGTGGCTACTGTGTTCCCTAAACTTTGAATAACCTTTTTAATACAATCCCTTTCCATAATGCACAAGAAATAGTAGAACTTGGCCCAAAGTGTCTCCAACAGTCATGTTTACATGGAAGAGAAAATAAAATAGACTCTAAATTTAAAAGTAACTTTAGTCACAAATTTGGCTTTAGTTTAAAACATTTCTATAAAGTGCTCAGTTCTATATTGCTGCTCAACAGTAGCAGAGCTGTGCAAATAACCATTTTTTCAGTTGGCTGGAAAGTCTGAAAATTGAAAATAAATTAATGTTGGGTCTAACTGAAGATAAATTTTTTGGCAAATTTAAAAGCTGGGAAAAAATCCATGTTGGGTCAAATGAAGCATTTTGTTTCAATATCAAGAATTTTTTAATGTTTTTTAAATTTTTAAAAATAAAAATAAAGTAAGTTTCAAAACAAAATGTCATTTTGTGTTGAAACATTTTGCCCAGCTCTATCCAGAAGCAGCTGGATAGAATTCCATTGGCCTGTGTTATACAGGAGGAAGGCAGTATGGATGATCTAATGGTCCCATCTGGCCTTAAAAAATCTATGAAAATAATACAGAATAGTCAATAACTAAACTGATAATAGATTATAATTATGTGGTACCCATCTGCTAGAATTCCCAGGGACCATACAAGTAATATTAAAACATGACACAGATAAAGCATTTAGAACATCAGGATGTGAGAGACAATGTGGTCTAGTAGTTTGAGAAGAGGACTGGGAACCAAGAACTTCCAACCTGTAATCCCAGTGCTGGTAGTTGGGATAGTGACACTTTGGTGATGCCCAGCTTAGGTTGTCCAAGGCAGAAAAGTATCTCTGAAGTGAGGATAATAAACACTTACCAACCTATGCACAAGATTGCTGAGGATAAATTAATGTTTGTCTGGCACATGGAAGATCCAAATTGATTATTACAGTAAGCAAAATTATTTGCAAGCACTTTCTAAGCCATTCTTAGGAAACAATTTTTTTAAAAAAGAGACATGTCTATTCTTTTAAAGAGGCAAATAAATATATTTAAAGCATTACGCTATTATAACCTAATAAAAACCCATTTTTAGTAAGAAAATGATTTTGTAATAGCATTTTGGCCATTTCAATGCATACCATTTTTCCACATAACATTTTAAACATAAGGATTTGCTTGCTGATTATGCAATTTTAATTTCTGGGCGTAAGGAAATTCACTTCCACAGTGGTGACTGGGAAATACATAATGCGTCATCTTCATCCCTTAATGTGGAACTGTAGTGTTGCATTGGGGTGCATTTCACTCAGGGCCCTGAGATTAGGTTGCAGAAGACAAATTAAGTAACATTTATGGGACGCTACAAAAGGCTGTTAGAGCTTTGGGGGAGGGAAGGAGGGAGGAAATCAAAAACTGAGTTCAAGTATAATTTGTTCGGGCGACATGTACAGTATGACAAAGTGTCAGGGCTGTAAAAATTTACTCAGACAGAGCCTTACCCAAAGCCTACTGAAGTCAATGGGCATCTTTCCACTCTCTACAACGGGCTTTGGATCAGGCCCATAAATCTGACATTCCTGGAGCTAAGTAGTGTCTTCTTGCCCCTAACTGACATTTGAACGAGCGAATCCCAGGATCTGGGGACTGAGAGTCAATGACCTATAAGCACCAGGTTTGAGAGCAGGGGCTAAAGTCAGTGGGGTTCTTCCACTTTACCACAGAAGAAGATCTAGGCCTCATAAGTTTTGACTCCAACATTAGCAATAGACACATGGTCTGCTTCTTATATACACTAAACTCTTAAAGTGAGGTGTGGTCTTTTACACTGCCACAGTGGTGGGAAAGGGCCTTAGTGCAAATTAGAATCAGGCTCACAGTGTATCAAGTGGCAATAAGTTGAGAACATTTACCATAATGTTTAGTAGGTTTATGAAGAGCATCTTCACCCAATGATGGTCTTCCTCTGGTGTGGGAATAAGTCTGATCTAAAGCCTAATTAAGTGTGTTTAGCTTTTCCATTTTCTAGTTGAATCAACCTACCCAGGGCCTTGAATGCAGGCACCGTTGTGAAAAGCTTTTAACAGGAACCCAGTGAGCCTTCATTTATTTGGACACATCAATAGTAAACTAAAGTTTTCAGACTACATTTCTATGTCCTTTATGAAAAAATAATGACGTTTTTATCTATGAGATGGGTATTTATAGCGCTTCATGAATTTAGAATGAGTAGTAGCAAAGGGTTTTTTGAGAGCTAGCAGAACAATAGTGAATAAAGCATAAAGATCTGGACTTAAACTTTTGATGTGATGGTTTCTCTTCTTTTGATTCTAATTAGCTTCATGGCACCTTATAAGGAAGGCCTTGAAATATCATTTTTTAAACTTCACTCTTTGAACTCCTGCATGCTGTTTTGCCTGCATAAAAAAACCTCAGATTTTTATCACCTTAAGAGTCCATTATGATCATCTAGCCTGATGTCCACATAGGCCAGAGACTTTCATCCAGTCAGACAAAAAACACATAGCAGGTTGAGATTGATAAGTGCAGATAGCTTCCGAGGAGAAGGCTTGAACTGACGTTTTTTGGGTTGCAAGGGCTAATATGTAGGCCTCTTAAGCCACCAGGGGAGTATCCAGGTAAGAGTGTCACTGTCAAACCAATTAATACAGCCCAGGCCTCATTAAAAAACTCCAATGTGTCCTACCTAGTCATTTGCTTTCTAAGATTCAAACCATAGCTTTGCTATGAGCCCCAAATAAAGGACAATATCTTGTATTGCCCCTGAAGGTTTATGGGAGTGAGATTAAGATTTAGGGAATTACAATTTCCATCCAGTCTCCCTGCTGCTTTAGGGAGACTGCACAGGGTCTCTACCCAGCCACCTACATGCAGAGGGAGAGTGGGGAGAATAGCAACTCAGCAGAGCTACCTATAATGCAGATTACCAGTGTAGGGGCATGATCTTGTGCCCCACTGTGCTCCCGGGCCACCTTGCTAGCCAGGCTACAATTCAGCCCCACCTAAATCAGCAAGGACTAGAGTGTCTGATCTCTCCCAAAATGTAATCGCTATGGGAAAATAAAAAGCAGTTGTGACAAACACAAGCACAGAGCTACACAACTGCCAATATGCACTATTAGATTTTTCCCCATCATCCATAGCATCTGTTTGTGCTTCCAGATGACTCAATGGTCTGATCCAACAAACCCTGGGTTCCTGTCCCATCCAGGTCCTCTTCAATCTGAAGAGTGGTGGCCACGTTGTGAGTCCTCAGACATAGATGGGGTTATAGAAAAGAGTGAAATGGGGGAGGGCTTCAGAGCTCCAGCCATGATGCGGAGGACAATCTCACTGGGAAAATGGCAACTTTATGTTTCAAAGTTCAAACAATCCATGCAGGGTAGAGGAAGGTAGATGTTGTGCTTGTCCTGAGCATGCCATTGGAATGTTTCATTTATGTGCAAGGAAACATCAAGAGTTGTTCCAAACTACGATATAGGCCTATGTCCTTTATGAAAAAATAATGGAGATTTTATATCTGTGCTGTGTATTTATGACTCTTCATGAATTGGGCACGAGTGACAGCAATGCTTTACCAGAGCTAGCAGAAGAATAGTAAATGAAGCATGAGCAGGAGGACTGCAGACACTTTTGATATGATGGTTTGTTGAACATGATGAGGGAATATTCCCTTTTGGTTAAAAAGGCTAATACTTCTAACTGCAGCAATGAGGTCTTGCAACAGCAGCAGTACATTACCTTACTGTTCTGAGCAGGAGAACAAAGCCCGTGGAATGTACTTTTAAAGATATATGAACATTTTCATGACAAAAGAAATATGTGCACAAATGAAAGGAGAACAGGCTGCAGGAATCCATTACCCAGCCCCAGGTGAGACAGAGGCTATCTAAGGCAGTGGTTCTCAAACTTTTGTACTGGTGACCCCTTTCACGTAGCAAGCCTCTGTGTGTGACCCCCCCTCCTTTTAAATTAAAAACACTTCTTTACATATTTAACACCCTTATAAATGCTGGAGGCAAAGTGGGGTTTGGGGTGGAGGCTGACAGCTTGCGACCCCCCCCCCACCATGTAATAATCTCGTGACCCCCCTGAGGGATCCTGATCCCCAGTTTGAGTACCTTTGATCTAAGGTGAAGCTCTCATTGTGGTGAAAAGGTGGCGATAGTATGTGTCATTCTTACAAAAACCCACAGAGAAAAAGGTTGCAACCTTTTATTCTTAATTGTAAGGATCTAGCCAGCTAAACTGAGACCGTCAAACTAGACTCTGCCCCTAGTTATTGTACAATGCTGGGCACACTTGAAGCAGACAGCTCTCACCATTAAAGAATCAGCATTTGCCAATATTCATCAGGTAGTGGTATCTGAGACACTGGTTTTTCCCCTGTATTGTACTTAGAACACGAAGTCATTTTGCAATATCTATTGGCAAATGTTGGCTATTTAAATGGAGACCAAGGTAGTTGGTCACAAATTAAGCACTGATGAGACATCACATACAACCAGTCTGGGGCTTATGCCAAGGCTGAGCCCCATCAGTTGAAGAAGGAGCCCCGGTACCGAACAAAGTGAGGTCAGACTAGATAGAGTTGTCAGCCCCACTAAATGTGACAAATGAGTCCCAGGACTGTCAGGATAATGCTGTCAAATTACTGCAGCACTGTCCTTGTTTTAAAACAAGTGTCTACATTTGCACTAACTTTTTTGTGCCCTAATTTTTTGTCTCATGTGCCTTGATTTGTTAAGTAACGGTCTGCCCTGAGGAAAAATAACTGTAATGAGCTATCAACTTTCTGAAGTCTTTCTATGCAAATGAATTCCAAACTTTAGTTATTTTCCTTCACTAGATGATCTCTTTATTAAAAAAACCCACCATGCCCTCAGCCATTCCACTGTTGCTAAAAGCACTAATAGGACTAATAACATAAATATCCAATATTCCAAAGCTAGCACTCAATGCCCAGAGAATGAGCTACATTGCTTAAAGAAAGCGCTCATTAGAGTAACAAAGTGACAATTTTGTGCAAGCTTCTTTTGCCATTTCTAAATGTGTGTGTTCTGACGGGATTAAAGATGTCCTCTAACTGTGAGTAAAGAATATCCTTAATGACGGATTCACCTCTGGCTATATAATTAAGCAATAAGATATGACAGGCAGAGCATCGTAGGGGATTTTTGCATGCCTCAGGTACACTGTGAAATATAATGGTGAAGGCCAAGCAATCTCAGCTCCTTAAGAAGTATAATAATCCCAGAAATGTACTGCCTCATTATACCGGACAAAAGTACTGGAAGAAAAAATCCCATCTTATGAATTTCCAGAACATAATGTTGATAGCCAATCAGAGACCACAGTTTGCTTCCAAAGTTCTAAAGTTCCCATGTATTTGGAGCAAAATTCACTCCTGCTGCGTAAAGCCCAAGTAATCAGGCTTTATTACTGAACACACGCAAGCATTTCTCTTCTATTTGCCAGTGAACACTGTCATTTTATAGCCTCTAATAATCAGCCAAATCCTGCAAAAGACCCTGAAGGCAGCAAGAATGAAAGTAGCTCTGTGACACTAGAGGGCAGGATGCAAGGAACCAGCATAACAGTCACTTCTCTTTAGCTTGTTGCTGACACACCTTCACCAGGTGTGTTTTAAGGGTGAGAAAATGAGGATTGGAAATGTCCCTATGTAAAGCCACCAGCCAAACCACCTCCTCACATCATAAGCCTCGGGGGGAGCGAGGGGGGGCGCGGCTACTGACAGCTTGGAATGCAGTAAGGGCCATGAGGCAACTCTAATGGCACCTGGAGGCTCAAGTGAGGTGGTAGGATCCCATTCACAATCACATCTTGATTCTGCAACATGTATGTTGGCACAAAGTCAGCCTGCGTATGTTCTCACCTAGCTGTGTGGCCTAATGTGGTAGAAAGATGGATTTGGCATAGAGTCCATCTGCTATTCTTACTGTACTTTCCAAAACACTCTCTGCTGTAGCTCTGTATTCCTTGGGCCTCACGCTTCCAAAGGTCAGTAGTGATTTTGAGTGCCTGAGTTTTTGGTTGCTCAACTCAAGACACCTTCAGTGGGCCTGATTTTTAGAGGGGGGTGCTTTAAGGCATCTCAAGTTGTGCACTCAGAAATGGAGATGCCCAAAATGACTGGTCACTTTTGAAAATATATTCCCTTGGAAACGGACTTCTCTGAATCAGAAGCTCAGTTCATATATTTTGCCGTAAGAAGACAGCCTGCACATTTTCTGTCTCCAAAAAACCAGAATGCAAATTGACTGCATATGAGATCTGGATGTGTGACACATACACACCGTGCAAATCATTTAAAAAACAAAACAAAAATCAAACCTCACTTGGGAAATATTCCTTCAGCTCACAAAAGGCTAAATCAGATGATCAAACATGACGCACACAATGAAATATCCGAACCACTCAGAAATATTAATATAGTCTATTCACAGTGAGTATTCTGCATCTAGTAGGCATTCTTGCATTAAATTATAAAGGGATATAAACCATCACAGGAAAAAATATGAGTTAACCCAAGCAGAATTGTTACACTTATTGGAGTCATTAAAGACTCTATTCAAAAGAAGAGGTAGGAGGTTTTCCAACTGATATTACAATATTAAAATGTCTTGATTTGTCTGCAGATTTCTTCTGTTACTCTACTGTACATTTAACAGTTCCTTACTATACTTCTCTGGTGGGGAGGAATGTGAAAAAGATCACAGGGTAAGGCCCCAATTCACGGAGGAATCCCTGTTCAGGACAGCTCATTTGCATGTGCTTAACTTTGAGCACATGCTTAAGTGCCATTAAAATTAATGATAGTCTACTTTGAAGTCAATGGGACTTAAGCTTCAGTCCATCCCTGTTACGCCTGTATTAAGTGCTATCCTGAAGTGCTTTCCTAAACTGGGCTCTTAACCAATACACTGTGCAATCTGGAGGTTAGTGAGAAGGATCCCAATCCGGGAATGAGCTTCTAAATTAGCTGTTACCGCTCAAGAAAGATCTTTGAGTCTCTGTGGATAGTTCTCTGAAAATATCCACTTAATGTGCAGCAGCAGTCAAAAAGGCTATCAGAATGTTAAGAACCCTTAGAAATGGAATAGATAATAAGACAGAAAATATCATATTGCCTTGTAGGGATGCGGGACTCACCTCTGTGGCGCCTCCTGCTGGTTGTCCTCGGGAATTAGCTCTTTTACCAGCCAGGAACACCATCGGCAGGCCGGTGATCCACCTTACTGCTGGCCCATGTCCCTCTTACCTGGGGTGCTGCCCCTCTGGCAGTAACCCCTCACAGACTCAGGGTCTCTCCCTCCCAGGGAAACCCCCACCGACTATCCCCACTTCGCCTCAGTGTACAGCTCCAGCCAGTCACCATCTAGCCCCACTCCCTGGGGCAGACTGCAGTATGCGCCACTCATCACAGGCAAGGTTGGGTTGGACCTGCTGCCTCTCTCTATAGCTGAGCAGCCCCTCTGCAGCCCCAGTACTGGTCTTAGGCCTCAGCTAGGCCCACAGCCTGGGTCTTTCCTAGGCCAGAGCTCCCCAGCTCCTTTAGCCTTGCCCCAGCCCAGCTCCACTCCCAGTACCCTGCTCAGCTCCCTAGCAGCCAGGCCCTTCTCTCTTTACAAGCAGAGAGAGAGAATCCTGAGCTTCTGGCTGCCCTGGCCTTCTTATAAGGCCCGGTTAGTCTGTTTGGGGCATGGCCCCAGCTGCAGCCACTTCCCCCAATCAGCCGGGGGTTTGCCCCCTTCCCCAGCCCCAGCCCTCTTCTGGGCTGTTTCAAGCCCCGCAGGGCAGGAGCAGGTAACCACCCTGCTACATGCCTCTATATAAATCCATGGTACACCGACATCTTGAATACTGCATGCAGATGTGGTCGCCCCATCTCAGGAAAAGATATAATAGAATGGAAAAAAAGGTTCAGAAAAGGGCAACAAAAATGATTAGGGGTATGGAACAGCTTCTATATGAGGCGAGATTAATAAAACTGAGACTTTTCAGCTTGGAAAAGAAATGACTAAGGGGGGTGGGATATGATAGAAGTCTATAAAATCATGACAGGGGTGGAGAAGTAAAGAAGGAATTGTTATTTACTCTTTCTCATAACACAAGAACTAGGGGTCACCAAATGAAATTAATAGGCAGCAGGTTTAAAACAAACAAAAGGAAGTATTTCTTGTCACAACACACAGTCAACCTGTGGAACTCTTTGCCACAGGATGTTATAAAGCCCAAGACTATAAAAGGGTTCAAAAAGAGCTGGATAAGTTCATGAAGAATAGGTCCATCAATGGCTATTAGCCAGGATTGGCAGGGATGGTGTCCCTGGCCTCAGTTTGCTGAGAATGGGCAACAGGGGGTGGATCACTTGATGATTACCTGTTCTGTTCATTCTATGTGGGCACTTGGCATTGGCCACTGTCGGAAGACAGGATACTGGGCTAGATGGACTTTTGGTCTGACCCAATATGGCCATTTTTATGTTCTTATGGATGACCCCGGCAGAAGTGTGTGGTGCTGATCCCACAGAGAGCACCAGAACAGAAATGAAGAACTGTCTTTTGGGCCTATTGTGAAGCAGTTCACCTGGTGCAACTCTTATCATGTAACAATGGCATCTCACAAACAGCCATATTCTTCCAACTCAGCAAGAAGTTATTAAAATAACAAAAACAGTGTATGTCCTAAACCCACTCTCTGTTGCCTTCTAGAACTTTGGCTTATAACCTTTGACCCTCCTCACCCCCTATATCCTACCAGTCTTCTGGCTATATTTTAAAGAAACTGTCACATATCTGCACACTTGTAGCATATGAATGTACAGTAGATGTTAATGCTATGTTCACAGCATACACACAGAGAAATTAGATAAAAACATAATACTCTGATGGAAAGGTTGCAATGTAACACAACTTTATTTCTTAGAACTGAGATTGATAACACACAAGTACCTGAAAACAAAGGAATAAAGCAGACAGGTCCCAGGTACAACTAAACCCACGTTACTTTAGGCTGGCTTTCTGCAGACTGACTACTCCTAGGCCAGGGGTAGGCAAACTTTTTGGCCCCAGGGCCACATCTGGGAATAGAAATTGTACGGCGGGCCATGAATGCTCACAAAATTAGGGTTGGGGTGTGGGAGGAAGTGAGGGCTCTGGGGTGGGGCTGGGAATGAGGAGTTTGGGGTGTAGGAGGGTGCTCTGGGCTGGGACTGAGGGGTTCGGAGGGTGGGAGGGGGATCAGGGCTGGAGCAGGGAGTTGGGGTACAGGAAGGGGTGCAATCTCCGGCTGGGGTGCGGGCTCTGGGGTGGGGCTGGCGATGAGGGGTTTGGGGTGCAGGAGAGTGCTCCAGGCTGAGATCAAGGGATTCAGAGGGCAGGAGGGGGATCAGGGCTGGGGCAGGGGGTTGGGGAGAGGCTTAGGGGTGCGGGCTCCAAGCAGCGCTTACCTCAAATGACTCCCAGAAGCAGTGGCATGTTGCTTCTCCAGTTCCTACGTGGAGATGCAGCCAAGCTGCTCTGCCCACTGCCCCATCCGCAGGCACCACCCCTGCAGCTCCCATTGGAGTGCTGGAGGGGGCCACTGGAGCATGTAGGAGTCAGAGTGGGGCCATGTTGCTGCTTCCAAGAGCTGCAGAGACTGGCCCCAACCCTGCTCCCTGGCTGCAGCGCTGGAGCGGGGCAAGCCCCACACCCTGCTCCCCAGTGGGAGCTCGAGGGCCGGCTTAAAACAGTCTGCAGGCTGGATCCAGCCCGCGGGCTGTAGTTTGCCCACCCCTGTGCTAGCCCCTGCTCGCATGGTTCCCAAGAATGCCTCCTAGCCTGCAAGAATGACCCGGGGAACCCCGTACACCTAAAGTGATATCTTACCGTTTTAGTACAGATTTCAGTACACCACAGTTAATACGAACCGAGCTATAACAATGCTGAGTTTGGTAGCCTTTGGAGGTCTAGATCTAGATAGCACTTTTCAGGTGTTTTAAAAGTTGCTTAAATGAACTGTGTGGAGCTGCAGCCCGTGGGAGTTTCAGTGCAGCTCACTACACTAATTTTGTCCCAGCAAGTTAACCATCACTGACATTTTCCTCTGAGCACGTACAGAGTCCCTTTGGGCCTAGTCTTAATGTGAAGTTTCTGTGAGCGCACATACTGGGATACTTTTTTATTTATGCTTATCAAGAGTTTCATCAGCTTCAGATTTAGAGAGCCCTTGCGTCCCAATTTACTGAGCATAGGGCCCATTGTCCCTTGCCCTACTTGTGTGCAAAGTGGATGTAAAATGCTACCATTCTGGCTGACTAGTGCTTTGCACCACGTGGGACTCATTTGACACAGGTATGAATGACCACCCAAGGTGCAGAGCAACAGGAATTCAGGAATTGGAGAGGGGTAAGTAATTGCTGGGCTAGAGGACGAGCAGATGTGGGGGGCCCAGAATTAATTAATTAGAGTTTTGGGGTTTGGGGAGAAGTTAGACGCTCTGCAGTGAGAGCTCCTGCAACGGGGGCAAGATTCATCCCAAAAAAACCCCAATCTTTTTAAAAATCTCTTGATTTTGGGGGATCTGGCTCATGATTTTTGAAATGTTGGGGGTTGTCACTGTAACGCTGCCTGCAGTGACTCAAGAGCACGAGTGCCAATCTCAGGGCAGACTGTTAGGAAGCAGGACACACGTCCCAAATTGGTTGTGAGTTCTATATTTAGATTCACCAGCTGATTATCAAGTGTAAACTCCTCAGGCACTATAACAGCCTTAGCCTGGAGTCACAGACCATCCCCTTGAGTACTCCAATCTGTCTTGCCACCCAGGTGAGTTTACCTTTGTGATAGATGATCCTTTATACCCCCAGTCCCAAAAGACCAGTAACTTACCCAGGTCAATTCCACCTTAGTTCTCACACCAAAGACAAGACTTATAGCTAATTTGATTTAAAAAAAAACATATAAACATTTTTTAAATAGGAAAAGGGAACCAGAGTGTTATTTACAAGGTTAAAGCAGGCAAACATAGACATACAAATGAGTTACAATCTTAAGTTTCAGTAAGTAATAAAAGCTTCTATAATCAGCAAAGTCTATGTGTCTTTTATAGCTAACCCAGGCTAAGCAGCTGGGGATCTCTCACTTATGCCTAGAAACACTTTGCCGCCCCCCCCAAGTCCAAGCAGCATAGATATACCAAGTTCCTTTTGTTTGGCATTTTTATCCTCTTCCTGCCATGTGCTCTGAGCTGCAAACTCATCTGATGGAAAGAGCACATTTGCATGACTCTTCTTCACGGAGAGGACAGCAGAACAGCAAAAGTGTTTTGTCCTCTTGACAAATTTCACACACACTGAAATTCCAATTGCAACTTTCCACAATAGTCCATCTGATATTGATGGATTTTTCCTTTGGGGATGGGCATAACACCTTCTGTTGAAGATCAGCCCTTTACGCTAATTGTCTCTTTCGTGTCTAGTGATTTACAGTCACAGAGATTCACAATACAACCACTCAAATATTACTGTTGAAGCTAAAAGTTGGGTAACTGAGTCACAAGTCTACCCAAATTAGGCTCAATGAATTTTTTACTTTATTTATACAATATGTGACAATAATTGTCTGAAAGTGTCTGGACATATATTTATTCCAGACAAATAACACACAAGGCAGTATTGGTAAATGGGCCCAAGTTACCACATTCTGAGGTACCGGGAAGTTCTTCCAACTTCCATGATGGTCATCACCTTCTCTGAACCCTTGGTCTGACCCTTCAGTTCCATTCTGCAGGTTCTAGTCCAGTGTTTCTCCAGCTTGGGCCCATGTTCACTTAGGTCTTTTATACGTTTCTACATTACAGACGACTTAATCTTTATCCAATTGGCTTTTAGCACACCAACCCTTTGGATTTTAGGTAACCCAAACATTACGCATGCACAAGCTTCAGTTACCCAATGTCTGCATTTTTTCTGCCGGTTTCGGTGTTATGTTGTTTTTGTGTGACTCTGCCCTGGGTCTTCCCAGAAAAGGGGGGTTTTATTTATCATTAATGTTTGTGTATCTTTTACTTGCATCTTCCAGCTCAACATGTTACCTTTGTTCTGTCAGCAACAACTCTTTAAGCAGATTGACAATTCTATGTAAAAGAAGACTTGGCAAAACCACACATGCCACCAAAGCCTTGACTTAAATGTTACTCATCGACTATACATAATTACAAATCCTTCAAAATACAGCTATCAAAGCTCTTAATCTTACCATTAACAATTCTCCATTTTATATTTCAGTGTTATAAACCAGTATGTGTTATTCTGTGCTACCCTTAATCTATTAGAAAGGGACATAGGAGTTATAGAAAACATGATGATTTTTTAATGTCAACATTTCCTGTCTTCTTTAAACATGGATTTTTCAGTCAAAGTCCAGTTTTTGTTGTGAATCATTAAGGAAACCTCATTAGAAATTTTCCTGTGAATGCATTTTGAGGGGTGTCTCAGTTTTAGGGCCTTGATATTAAATTGCTTTTAATGGTACCCCAACAGTTACCTTATCGGGATACAGATGTTATAAGTGAGACTGAAGTATGTAGCGATTCACAAGTATTCAATAAAGTCTAAACACTAAAGACATTCTTATAATTCCAATACCTATTTTAACAATACCAACCCACAGATAATCCAGTCTGATTCCAGTTGTGTATTTGTCAGTGCTCAGTTGAGACATGGGGATCTTGGCATGAGCTGGCAGCTGGTCACTCCCAAACTCATGCCCTGTATTTCTAATTACACCTTGAAAAGTTACCGATGAAAATATTAAAATTTAAAATGTCAATGAACCCTTTCACGAAACAAAAGGAAAAAAAGTTAAAATCTCTGTCTCTGGATATGAAAAAAATAATTTCCTTTTTGGAGGCGGCAGAAGAGGAAAACCAGATCAAAATCACTTTATTGTCACCCTGCTTTAGAGAAGGGAAGAATGGGTTAGCCTGGGTCAGGAATGCTGTTTCTGCACAAGCCTTCTAATCTTTAAGGGACACTTCCCACTGGCCTCTACACACAGCCAGTCGATTCTAATTGTATACTTACAGCAAAACTGTCTTCCCTCTCCCACCTATCCACATATTTAACAATTAACAAGGCTTATGTTCTCAAACTCTAGAGCCGCTGTTACACAGTACCGAAAGTAACAGCCTTGCATTAGCAGCATGAATATTTAACATGCAATGTTTTGCAATATTTAAAATCAATAAGAACAAAGCAGCTGAAGAGCAGCTCTCAAGGTCTGACTAAAGCTGGTGAGCCCCCGAAAAATGTTTCCATCAGTAACTCTGCTCAGATCTTTTATTTACAGGAAATAAAATAAATTAAATTAATTAATTGCAGAACTCTTTATAAATCAGTTAAAAGCAATGCAGTTGGATTATTCTGAGGATTTGTTTGTAAATAGCATCTGAACATGTGGCTCTGTAGAAAATACATTGCTAATTGCTTCCCTGTCCATCCCACGAGTATAGAATGCTTTTATGTTTCAGAAGAGAAAAGTTCCCATTGAAATTAACCCCCACTCAGCTAGATACAGTGAGGGCATGAATTGGCTAGGGGACAGGAAGTTCACAGTATTCTAAAATTTGTATTTGTTATATTCACAGATAGTCTTCCATTATAAGGTCCTGGGCTTGATTCTGCTCCATCAAACTCAAAGGAATTTCACTATTGACTTCAATTGGTGCAAGATCAAGTCCTCTAGCTATAATCAGAGCTCTGCAAACTTTTTCAAATAAAACTTTTTGGGGGCAAAAAAAAGTAGAATTAGGTCAGCCAAAACATTTAACGCATTCTTATCAAATTTGCCAAATTGTTTCAGTCAAAAAAAAAAACAAAAAAATCCCCCCCAACATCCATTTTTTGGCATTTTGGGAACAAAATGTTTTGATTTGAACTTATTTCTGGTTTTCAATTTTACTTCAATTTTACAAAAAAAAAGGTTAAAAACCCTCAAAAATTAAATGAAATGTTTCATTTTGGGTCAAATGAAACAAATTGTTTCACCTTTCACTGAAAAATTCAAAAAGTTAAGCCTGACACACTGCAAGTAAACCAGACACGATTTTTTTTAGTTTGGCCACCAAACTGACAAATCAACTATTTGCACAGCTCTGGGTGTAATGCATTGTGTCCATTTACATCAAGGGATAGGGCACTGCTTTGAAAGTCAGGACACCTGGGTTCTACTTCTTGCTCTGGCCTGCTGAGTAAACATGTGCTAATCATCTCACCTCTCTGGGCCTCAGTTTCCCCATCTGTAACATAGGCGTAATGATACTTGTCTTCTTTGCAAGGTGTTCTGTGATCCACTGAGGAAAGGTGCTGTATGAAAGCTTAGTTATTATATAACTGTCAATAATAAAGTAAAAATATTAATAGGGAACCCTGTGCCCGGGGGGCCTTTTACCACGGCAAGATGATAACCATTCAGAATTCTCTTCTACAATACCTAAAGGCATTTGAAAGAGGGAGCTTGTAAGGAGGTGTCTAAGAATACTACATCCACCTGAGCCAGACAATAGGACTTCAAGAAAACCCATGTGGTGAGTTTTCCTTTTAAATGAAACTCTAAAATTAACTAAGTCATTGAATTAACATGCCCCTTGCTGCTATCATGTTGTTCACTTTGCTGGTGTATTATACCCCTTTCCACTATGGTGTTTCTGGCCTGTCTATTAGATTGGAAGCTCTCTAGAGCAGAGATTGTCTGCTACACTGTTTGTACGGTGCTGTGATGGGGTGTACAAGCCCCACATTGGGCAAAAGGGGGTTAAGGGATCATCTGGGGCCCAGTCAGCCCTGCCCTGGGGGGGCTCTAGACATTTTGCCGCCCCAAGCACGGAGGGTCCGCTGAAGCCGCGGGACCAGCGTACCCTCCACAGGCAAGCCGCCGAAGGCACCCTGCCTGCCACCCTAGAGGCGACCGGCAGAGCGACCCCGCGGCTTGCCGTCCCAGGCACGCGCTTGGAGCGCTGGGGCCTGGAGCCGCCCCTGGCCCCGCCCTGCCACAACTGCTGGAGGAATTAAAAGAGAGGGAAACAGCACGTTTGGGTGGCAGAGCTGGAAGAGAGCAGACCTGCAGCCCACAGCTCCAGCAGTGCAGTCCAGAGCAGAGGGAAGCCTAAAGGCTCTGACACAACTGCCTAAAGGGGCCCTCTCTGGGGGAAGGGAGGACCCACTCCAGAGATAATCAGAAGGAAGTTCCCTTGCCTGTGGAACCTGGGCATTGATAGCCCCTTCTTACTTATTTTGTTTGGAGTTCCCCAACAGAGGAAAGCCTGGAATTAAGCTGACCCAGATGGTGGAGGGAGGAGACGAGAGGAAGTGGTCCAGGGAGGACAACTTTAAGCAGCCTTGGTTGCCAGAACACTGGGAGTCCAAAGGGCCCTGGGTCAGAGCCCAGTGGAGTGGGAGGGCCCAGGCTCCACTCCCCACAGCCCCCTTGGTAGTCAGGGGTTGCGGCCATGACCACTAGGCCATGCTGTCCAACCAGACCCCGAGTGAGGACTATTACAAGTGCTTAGCACAATGGGGTCCTGTTCTCTGTTGGTCCCCAGGCACTACCATAAGAAACAATAATAAATAAAATAAGTATGAGTGAAAAATAAGCATCTAAATATGCCATTGATGCTCAGCACTCAAAGATTTTCTTGCTCTTGTCCTTCTCCCAGATAAAACAATCAAATTTATAATTCAAAAAGGATTAAAAATCTTCCATTTCATCCTGTAGCTGTCTCCACCTTCTCTTCTCTCCCCCCATGTCTTCTAAAATGAGATGTAAGTTTTCGCTAATAATTATTCCTTCCTCTGTCTACCCTCTCCCTGAAAAGTCATGAAAGAGAGATCACAAATGTGCTTTATTCCTGTTCAAAGGCTTTAATGACTTTTTCTCCCTGCCTGGTGTCAGAATCCATTTTCAAAACAGCAGCACTTCTGTCAGCTCCTCTGAGGCTAACAATATTCTCTAAGGTTCTCTCAAACCTGCAATGAGTGGAGTAAAGAAACTGCTCAATAAGAATTAGAAAATAACCGCCAGTGAGTCATCATATGGTACTTGTGCAATTAATGTACTAAACTGACCACTAGTGTTAGTCATCCACTGGTACTCTCACCAATGAGCATCACTGTTTTGTCCCCTTTCCATTATTTCCAAATTTCTGTGGGACTCAGACATTGCTTATTCACCACAGCTGGTGAATATGCACATTGTGCCTTGGTCAAATCTCCAAGTTTACAGTCTTGCAAAATGGTCAATGCAAATGCACCCTCTTGCACAGAACTTCATTGGAGTTCCTTGCTGGTACAGAAAAAGCACAACGCAGCTTGCAAAATTAAGCTCTAAAAGTATTTGGTACTAGCAACTGTGTCAGAATTTTCTCAGACGTTAGAATTCCTCACTAGAGCATCAGCACAGCTCGATTATGGTGAGAAGTGTCTACAGTTAGTGAGGGATGATGGTTCAGAACAAGGTTTGAATGTTCAGTTTGATTTAGATAAGCATCCAAGAGTGCAGTCACTTGTGACCTCTTTCTATCACCATTTTCTCTAGACAATTTAGTCTTGAAATGGGCCTGTAAACCGCATATGATGAGGCTCTCTTGTGAGATTCCTAGCACTTCCTGGCATAGACCAAGCCTGAAATACTGCAAAGACTCCAGCTTTGCCCAGTATTTTGTCACTTCAATTTGTCTGTTTTTATTCAAGTGTTTCAGGTGGGTCTTATTTTCTCTAAAGAGATTATTCCAGTTTTGTCCCTCATTGGTTCTCCAGGAGACCAAGAAATTTCTGTAGGTAGAGATCGCATTGCCATGATAGAATGTCCTGTAAGGTAAATATAGCCCAACAAGGACCCAATCCTCCTGCTGACAGCAATAGAGCAGGCCTTAAAGACTTCCTATGTCCCTGTATAATATGGTAAAAACAAGAGGGATTCTCAACAGCACCACAAACGCTGGCACATTCGTAATATCTGGCCAAAGCCCATTCAGTACAGATGGGCCTGAACTAAACCCTGACTTGGAAGCCCCACTGACCTGGAGGAAGTTTGGAATCTGAATATGGATCCAAAGTATCTTTATAATGAGCTGAACCAAACCCCCAAATCCAACCCTCCCAGGACTCTGGGTGTCCATACTCTGGATCTAATTTTTCTCTTTATCAAGCAGTCAGCATATTCATCTTCAAATAATCAACCCCACAAATCAAAGCTGGTTAAATCAAAAATAGCCTATATGTGGACCAGAAAATTTAATGAGGTAGGGTGAGAGTGTGGGGAATATTGGGAATGACAGATGCCTAGAGTCAAACACACGGGTAAAGAAAACATATCTGTAAAACATAATTTTAGAGCTGAGGTTTTTTAAGTATACATTACCATAATATTGGCCATAATAGAAAAAGTGAAAATAAACTCCTAAATTAGTTTCCAGGATAACAAACTAATAGTGCCCTCCATAGTGAGGTAAAATATTTGCAGGGTGCTACAAGTTCAGAGAATACATCGCAAAAATACTTTGTAAAGAATCTGTATTTCTCTTAGTAGCATAATACCAGGCAAACCAACTGAAGGCTAGAAAATGACATTTGGAAGAAGTTATTGCTTTTTCCTTTCTTTACAGTCTGACATGAAAGATCTGAATCTTCTTCGGCATCTGACACAAACATGAATAAAGCTTATACCAACCATAACAGAAGAAAATGACAAGTTAATTCTTAGCTGATTCAGAGGCAACTGTTTGGTGCATGGTTTTGCTTTGTTTTGGGGCTTGTCTCCTTCAGGTAGTTGCAGGTTGCGTCCTGGAGAAATTCTGTGACCTCGTTGACTTTTTAATCACATATCAGAGATATTCTAAGTATTCAGGCAGAGCTAAGATCCTGCAGTGAAAGAAGAAAGACGCGGGATGATGTCGAGGCAACATTTTTATATGGAGGAACTGTAGCTGCAAGCACAGAGACATGACTGTTGTCAGCAATGATCTAACCCAGGACTATCAGCTTGAGCCAAGGAGGTTCAGGTAACAAGGTACTAGAAGGACCAGAAAAATGCTACAACCTTGTCCACATTAGGGATCTGACTGCAGCTGAACTAGCAGGAGTACTGCCTTAGACTCGGCCTCTTGTCCTTGCCAGTTCCACATGTCACAGAGCAGACAGAATTTTGCAGACTTGGGAAGGGTAGAATTGAAAAATTAAACTAATGATACTAAGAAAATGTCCACATTTGATTGCCATCTCTTCTGTGTTAAAACTGAGCCCCTGCCATGAGCTCCGGAGCTTCTCAGACCCAAACGGCACAAATTAGTAGGAATCCATTAAAGACAATGCAATAGTCTATACTGGTGTTCATTTAAACATTACACCCTTCCCCCTTTTAGGTGCACTTAATAGGACATTTCTTCTGGTTTAAATGGATCCCATGCATTCAAAGTAAAGTCAAACTCAGGCTGGAAAATATACTCTGACCTAACAGCCTCTGTTTTGAACATCACCTTATACCCAAAGGTTATAATGCAAAAGTGGGTACAAGAAGCTCATTCTGCAATTACTGCTCCAGGTCATGATAAGCTTGATATTGCCAAGATAGGACAGAATGATGGCAGGGATGCCGACCTGAAAAATATTCATCTGAGGAAATGAGAGATTGCAGCATTTCACATACAGGGAAATATTTACAATTAAGCACCTGAGATAATAAAATGTGTCCTCCATGTTTGCATTTGCTGCAGACTGCTACAATGATATTTCTAAGCCACATGACCTGAGTATTTTTTAAAATATATTTCCAGCATGTAATAGGGATGAAGCACAGTATCACGTCATTTACCGTACTGTGTCAAACTGTGCAGTTAGGGGCATATCCGCTGGCAGATGACCCAAAATAAATGGACTGTGTGCAGAAGAGGTCTGCAGGTGGCACAAGGGATCTCCTACAAGATGCAGTGACACCAGGACACTCTGAGGCTGCTACTGCCATGGTAACCTCACCTAATCTATATATCTAAGGTATTTGCATGGCCCCATTACCATTGGATCTGAGCACCTCACACTCCTTAATGTATTTATCCTCACAACACCTCTGGGGGTTAGGGAAGTGCTATTTTACAGATGGGGGATTGGGGCACAGAGAGGCTCAGTGACTCAGCCAATGTCACAAATGATGTCTAGAAGATCAGGGATTAAACCCAGATCCCAAACACTGGGCCATCCTAATTCTCAGGGCAGTTTGCCTACTGGATCCATATGGTCATGGATTTAGCAGCCCCACATCTTCTCTAGACCATTCTCCAAACCCCTGCACACTGGGGTGCAGGGAGTCCCTATAGGGAAGTGGTTCTCAAACTTTTTTTCCCCCATGGACCACTTGAAAATTGCTGAGGGTCTCAGCAGACCACTTAATGATCTTTACAAATGTTGTTTGTACAGTGAGCTAACTATTGTTAGCTTTGGATAAAAGCACTATATAAAAAAAGAAGTTTTTTGTTCTACAGATAAAAGCAAACAACTCATTTTAATATCAGTAGTCTTACCTTTCTAATGCAATGGATGTGCCCTCTCCCCCCCGCCACAGCAGCCCCCAACTGGGGCTGGGAAGAAGGAGGGTGTCTCTCCCCCGCCACAGAGCTGAGGCTGGGAAGGAGGCCATCTCCCCCTGGGCAGCTGCAGCCCTGGAGCCAGGGAAAGTGGCCTCTTTCTCTGGCCACCGCAGCCCTGCAGGTCCCAAATTCCCCCCACCCCCTCTTTTCACCCCACTGCCCACTCCCACCTACCCCCACCTATTCCCCCCAAGGCCACCACCTCACCTTACATGTGCATGTTCTCCAGGGTCCAGGCACCTAATTAGTGGAGCCATGCCTGCGCAGTTCCACTAATTAGGTGGGTGGCCTCTTCATTCTCCCACCCACGTGCGCACCTTAGAGGGAACTATCCGTGGACCACCTGAATGGAGCTCACGGACCACTGGTGGTCTGTGGACCACAGTTTGAGAACCTCTGCTATAGGGCTATGCACAGCACGGAGCAGGACATTTTGGCTCCTCGATCGCTCCTGCCACACAGCAGAACCACGCTGCTTCCAATGCAGTCTATCCCTTTCACAGCTATAAAAAGGGGCTAGGGATTGGCTCTCATCTCTTCCCAACCTGACTGTGCAGCATTAGCTCATGTCAGGTTCCAGCATGTCACATCTCATCAGCTGGGGTGAAGCATGAGATGCTATAATGGAAACCAACATAACACTAAGGGGGAAGAAAACCTGTCATGTTGGAAAGGCTTTAAAAAGTTTTGATTCCAAAACCCATTTGGTTAATCATCCCTTTAAGAAGCTTTCACTGTAACCCAAGGCTTAACATCTCCTAGGCGGCAGCACTGATGATTTAAAGCAAAGATCTGGATGTGTGAGCAAAAAATAAATAAAAAGGGGTTAAGTTAAAAATGCTAAATTATACTACTGAGTGACCAGCAGGGCTGGTACTCACTGAGCAGCTCTTGTGAAATGATAATATATACAGAAGGGTTGACTTATTTGGATGGCAATATAGAAGAGCACGATGCACCAATCCATCATTGCAACTAAATAGGCAGCAACAGTTTTGTCCAGGGCCAGAGTAACATACATCGATGGGAAATAGCAGTTACACATCATTACGGTCTGTGTTCCTGCTTCCTGCCACTTTGATAAATGAACATGAGAGAAACAGAGCTTATTGCATGATGCAATTTCTTACCTAACAGGTAGGTATCCTGGAGCAATGAAGAGAATGTTTGTCCTAGTGTATTCTTTTCATTTTTTAAGGCATCACCTACAACTTTATACATGTAGCATTAATCTGGATCTGAATGCCTGATTTATAGGTTGTGTCAAAAGAGCCCATCTTCTCATTCTATATGAAGAAAATGCTGTGGGTTTTTTGCGTGGGGAAGCCAGCATTATTTTGGGTATTGAAAATTCAGCTCAGAGAAACTAACTCATTAACATGCTCCAGGCTGCTCTCAAATATGTTGAATGAGAGCTGTTGAATGAAGTTAATGGACACCATCAGGCAGAGGATTGTCAAAGAGTATGGTCTAACAATCATGAATATTAGCAAGCAAGACCGCTGAAACAGAGCTGCAAAAAGCAAATGCGTTCCAATTGTTAATGAGTGGACTCCCCACAAAGCAAGCCATCACTTAGGTCTGGTCTGGAAGATGAATATTATTTATTATTTGTAGTGCAGAAGCAATCAACTGGGATGCATTAATAACTTGGGGCATCTCCATTTGGGCATAATGTGGTCAGCCCAGACTCATGCCAGTAAAACATTTATAATGTATCATAGGGGCATTTCTTTCTACATAGTTATAATACACAAAAAACTACATTAAAAGAGCATTACAGTTGCACAGTGAAGCACTCAAAAGTAAGAAAATGCCAGAATTAAGGTTGCCTTTGCAACCTAGGAGATGTTAAGCATTGGATTACAGCAAAAACCTCTCAAAGGGATGATTAACCAAATGGGTTTTGGAATCAAAATGTTTTAAAGCCTTTCCAACATGTGGCAGGTTGCCTGTGCAACCTTAATTCAGCCCCCTGTGAGTATGCATTAAGAGACAGTCTTCAATTGCATGGTCACATACTATTTTTTTCCCGCAGGACCTCTTGCCTTGTTCAGTGCACAGAATGGAAGGTAATCAATTAGTGAGCGGATATTCAATATTTCCTTTTCTTCTTATAGCTCAATATGTGGCCCCCAGGCCGTATTTACTGCACACTCTTCATAGCCTGCTCTGAAGACAGAATTATTAACTTCCTCACAGGCCTTTCTGTGGCATTCATCACTATAGTATTAGAGTGCTTAACACACACTGATTAATCTATTCACAACTCCTATTTGGCTCTCCGGCCACCCAGCTCTGAAGGCAGCAGCGCAGAAGTAAGGGTTCATGGTCTGGTATTGCCACCCTTACTTCTGTGATGCTGCTGGTAGAGCGCTGCCTTCAGAGCTGGGTGCCCAGCTACCAGCTGCACTCTCTGGCCGCCAGCCACCGCTCTCCTGCCTCCACTGAAGGCAGCACAGAAGTAAGGGTGGCAATACTGCAGCCCCCCTAAAATAACCTTGTGACCTCCCCCCGCAACTCCCTTTTGGGTCAATTTGAGAAAGGTTGCTCTCCCCTGTGAAATCTGTATAGTATAGGGTAAAAGCACACAAAAGACCAGATTTCACAGTACATGGTGCATTTTTCCTGGCTGTGAATTTGGTAGGGCCTTAACTATGGTACTGCTGTTCAGAGCACATGAGGAAGGCAAAATGTTGTATTCCAGAACTGCTGCCATGACTAGCTCACTTCAGAATAATTCCAGTCTCCTCAGAAGCCCTGACTATGTGGGTCAGACCCACCTTTAGACTAGAGATGGCTGCATAACTGATTTTTTGGTTTGCTGGCAGTTCCAAAAAATGAAAGTTATTTTAGTTTGACCCAAAAAACAACAAAAAAGTCAGCAATTGAAACAAATCTGGTTTTGTTTCAAGCATTTTTAAAGCTGGCCACAGGAGGAAGGTGGCGCCCTCCTTAAAACTTTAGGGCAGTTGTTAGGGCCCTCACCCAGGTTAAATTCCCACCCAATGTGGACAATGGAGTTGAATGAGAGTCTCTTTTTAGGTGACAAATCTGAGGAGTCAACAGAGGAGGTTTTGGAACAAATTGATAAATTTAACAGTAGAGTTAACTATCCACAATGACTCCAAGATCTCTTTCTTGGGTGATAACAGCCAATTTAGACCCCTTCATTTTATATGTATAGTTGGGATTATGTTTTCCAATGTGCGTTACTTTGCATTTATCAACATTACATTTCATCTGCCATTTTGTTGCCCAGTCACCCAGTTTTGAAAGATCCTTTTGTAGCTCTTCGCAGTCTGCTAGGGACATAACTATCTTGAGCGATTTTGTATCATCGGCAAATTTTGTCACTTCACTGTTGACCCCTTTTTCCATATCATTTATGACTATATTGAGAAGGACTGAGCCCAGTACAGACCCCTGCGGGACAGCACTATTTACCTCTCTCCATTCTGAAAACAGCTGCTTTTGTTCCAGGACTGAATAATTCCTCAGATATGTTCAGCTTCCAAAAAGAAGTGAATCACTGCTGATGATCAGTATTTCTCCCGGATCGGTCTCCTATAAATTCAGATAAACAGAAATAGCATGAAGATCTTCACTAGTGCTGTCTGGTAATGGGCCTGACACAATACCTAGTGAAGTCAATGGGAGTCTTTCCATTGACTTCAGTGGCTATGAGAATAGGCCCATAATCCTCTCGGCCTGATTCAGATCTAACCCTGACTTTACATTCACTGAAGTCCATTGACTACACCTGAGTTAGCCTCAAATATACATCAGTGTAAGAGAATCAGGCCTCAGTGATTTTTAGCAGCCTGGAGTTATACTATTCACAGATGTGTGTGGTAATTAAACAGCTAATTGTGACCATCTCAAATTATAAAATATTATACCTAGATTTTATTGAATCTAGTACAGCAGAAACTCTGCTCTTTCTTCCAAATTCTAAAACTTGACTGCATTTTCCAGTCCCCTTCTAAGCTTAATTATGACATATAAATTAGAACAGTGGTGGTCTTACCGCTATTGTATATACAATGCTCAAATGGAATAACCACCTGTAAGTGGTACTGATGTATTTTTGTTGGCAAAAGCAATGCAATACTCACTAAAGTGATTCTGAAATGCCCCCATGTAGTAGCTTCTGCTGGTAGTAGCAATATTCACTATTGAAACTCTACTCAGACACTGAGTCATTAGTCTGATTTTCAGGGGGATTGAGCACACAAGCCCAAATAAAAGTCAGTGGCAGTGCCGTACGTCCGAAAATCAAGCTCAGATTTGTTACATCAACCACCCACTATACAGATCAGTCTGAAGACTTTAAATATGTTGGTTGTGCTAATTAAGTGATCACTGGGAGGCTGCCAGAGTGAAGGGAGCGAGGAAATACTAAGGAAAAGCAGCTTGCTCTAGCAAGTCTTCTCTCAGTTACCGGCAACAACTGGAATTGTTTAATCTCTTTGCCCAAAAAAGCACCACTTTTATCAAACAAAGCACATAGCAAGTCACTTAAATTTCCCTGTACCTCAGCATCATCTCTGTAAAACTGAGAATTAATACTTCCTTTGTCTATCTTGTCCAATTAGTTAATAAGATCTCTGGGGAAGGAACTATCCCTTACATAGGTGTACAGCACCTAGCACAACAGGGCTCTGGTTTTGGGACCTCTATCCACTGCCATCATACAAATAAGTAATAGTCAGACACACTCGGGAAAATATTGTTTAACAGTTTGAGCATCTGGGCATCTCTAAATAGAATAGCATAACCTTGCCTTTGCCGACAGCTGTCTCAGCGAGCAGTAGTCAGAAGTACTGTCCCTTCCTTACCCTGACCTATCACTTAACCCTCATTCGCTAATTAGAATGAAACCTCTGAGCCAGCTACAAAGGAAAAACAGCAAATGTTTCAACACCCTACAAATCTGATTGTTAAATATTTTTTGCTTATTGTATTACCTAATAGTCTAAGACAACTAATTGCTTTTGACTCATTTGAACAAACAATTGGATTGTTCCCCGTAGCTGTGGATCAATACATTGTGACATTAATAAATATATTAAAAGCCTATTAAATGCGTGGGCTTGTTGCAAATAAATGTATTCTTTTAAACAGATGTGTTTACTCATAATGATATTAGGACAAATGTTCCTCTTCCTTACATCATTGCAACTACAGTAGACTTAGCAAGGCTGCACTGGTGAAATGGAGAGCAAGTAAACATATCGTTGCCCTGTATAGTGAGGCTTTTCATCAAGGGGTGTCTCTCCCCGCAATCCACATGGAGGAGGATCAAGGGTGCACTCCTAAATCCCTGACATCGCTTTCTCCTAGCTCTGGAGACAAAACCCCACAGACAATATTTTATTGAGATGGGGGCAAAGGGTTCGCCAAGCAGCAGAATTGTCACTACTTCTAACCTCTGCCCCCAGGTTGCAAGATGAAGCACTGTCTGCTGGCATTTGGGGATGATCTCACTTTCCATCACCTTTGGGTGTCTACGCTATAGCTCAGCCAAAAGTTATGAATGCCTGGCTTGATGCAGGAATCACTGGGTGAAGTTCTCTGGCCTGTGATGTGCAAGGGGTCTGATGCGATGACTGTAACAATCCCTTCTGGCCTTGGAATCTATAGTCTTTGCAGGCTGCACCAGCAATTAAAGATGATGATTTGCTTTGGTGAGCAGTATAGATCCTTGTAACTAACTACAGGTGGCCTGCTGTAGTGTCTAACATAAAGCCTTTCCAGGTTAAATTATATCAGACCTCAGAGCTTCATCTTTTCCTTGAGCCATCTCAAGGCAGAAGTGTTTGGGTTTATTTCATGGTTGAGAAGAGTTTGCTGCTATAATAAATGAAAGCTTCAAACCGACTGGATCACCAAAGACATTATCTGCATCATCTCTGAACTTACCTTGACCTCCTTCCACTCGCCTTTGAGAGGACTGCGTGAAATGGGATTTAAACCTCCAGGCAGTCAGCACTTTGCTTGCACAACACAGCAATGCAGAAAGGGCTGTGTAGCTACTCCAACTCCAACTCATTAGTGGTCATGGGGTCTGTATTCCTCTCTGCCTGGGGCGCACAGGCTGTGTATGACCCCTAAATTGCACTTCTTTGCACTTTGGCAAAGAAGTGCAATTTAGCTTTGAACTAGATATCGAGATGTGGGTTTTTCATCTACATCATTTGTAGGAACAGGGCTGGAGTTTTCAAAGCTCCCTGTCTGGGGTTACTTAATTTGGTAATTATGCACATACCAGGCCTAATTCTGAGGTCAATGTGTGTATTTTGTCTTTAATGGGCTTTGGATCAGATACACAGCATGTATACTTGTGCTGCTTTCCGTAGGCGTTTTCAAAGGTTATTTTAGATGCCTCCCACTTTGAAGTTCTGTTCAGATTCCAGACAGAGCTGGTAGCACGGCCTGTTAAGGTTACCCGACACTTCACATTATAAGCCCATTTTTAGTTGTTTATAACGTTGGCAAACTTGAACCATTTGGGTTGAAATGTTCCATGTCTGGTGTCTGTGTCAGGTTGAAAGTGTCTGGAAAATTTCAGCCAAAATGGTTCATTCATTTCCAAGAATGATCTGGGGGGGGGATGTATTGTTTTGCCCAGATTAAAAAACTCTGGTGATCTTTTCTTTGAAAACCTCTAGCCCCCTCTCCCCCGACTTTGGAGTAGCAACTTGAAATTTGGCAGGAGGTGGCCTCTGTGCCTTTCACGAGCCCTGTAAAAATTAGCCAAAATTTGAGCTAGTTATTAAGATATTTGAAAAAAAATCACAGTTCACACAAGCTCAGTAGTTATTTTCTTAGATTTTAGCAGCTAAGCTCCCCAAATATTCTGTGCACACTGAACATTCTGCAGCCTGGGGCTCATCAGGACTCTGCCTGCAACTGCAGCTCTGGGCTGCTGCAATCTGCACCGGTGGGAGCAGGTACCTGAACTGAGAGCAGGGAGCCTGTCTCTCCTGTGTGCTCAGTGACATCCCTGTATGTCCCAAGCAGTGTGGAGAGGTCGCTACCTGATTTGAATGCAGAGGGACCAGAGCCAGACCTGCAAGAGGGACCAGGGGAGCAGTTTGTGGGGAATGGGACACACTGGGCAAAGAGACAGGGACTGAGCATCAGTGGGGTAGAAGGGAAAGGATGTGAAGGGAGCAGGGGAGGCAGATCTGAGAAGAAGTCAGAGTGTGGGAGACAACTGGCACTGGGTGGGAAGAGAAAATGGGACAAGCAGCCAGTGGAGGGGTAGTCTGGGATGGAGAGTCCAGAGGACTGAGGAGTGGGGTACAGGCGACTTTAGATCTGGCATTTCCTAACTTTCGAGTGCTCAACTTTGTCACCTGTATGTTCTTTTACAAGAGCTGTGTGTGTAGTATTGAGGGATGTGGCAGCAGAAAGCTATGCTGGGGTTTTATTTGCTGCTTGAAAAAGTGACATTTCCACTGAAAGTCTTGGGAATTCTTCCCCATAGTTAATCTCATTATTTTAATGGCTGAGCTGGAGACTTCATTTCCTTGCTGCAGAAAGCAGCACAGTATTAATACGGTGAGAGCCAATCTTATCATTATGCCTCCTCTGTGCTACCTGAATTTGTCAGTCGGTGAGAGTCCTGGGAGAAGCCAATCCATTGCACAGGTGCAGCATTAACAGAAAACTGTTTGCATTCCCCACAGGCTGGCCATGCTCCAGAAACCAATATCCACCACAAATCGCTCCCCCCACCTCAGTCTTCAGTCCTGCCTGCTCCTCGGTACGGTAAGAGGTGCCCTGTGAGCTTTGATCCCGAGCTTCGCCCCTGTTCTGGCACCTAGTTACTCATTCTCCGCTCCAAACCCAAAGCCTTACATTGTCATCTCTCAGTCTCTCCCCCATCCCACAGAGAAACAGGAACCCTGCTACAGAGCAAAGACAAGCAGCCGACTAGCCGTTGCCAGGGACCCTGCATTGTGTAACTACTGTCCTTCTGCCGGTTTATGTGGTATTTGTGACAGGGTTGTTCGCTGTACTTCTCAACAGAACCATCCAGGCAGAAGCAATGGTCCCCAGTCAGTGCCTCCCAGCAGACAGCAGGGCTCTAAAGGCACATATCCAGCCAAGCAGAGGAGCCAGCGCAGAGAAAAGCCGTTGGGGTGATGGAGGACACATCGGAGCAGAGCCCCATTTTTGGCATGAAACAAAACAAACAACCTATAAAATGAAACTGACCCCGCAGCTCCTGTCCCATGGGGCTGGGCCCAGCTCTATGCTCTGGGTGCGGCGACCCGGCACGCATGGTCACAGCGCCACTCACTCAAATTTAGCCCAATTCCACACACACACACTCCCATCACAAAGAAATGTGGAGTAGCAGCGTTGAACCACCACCTGCCTCCAGGGCCTTTTCCCCCCACCCCACCCAGGGGCAGGAGCTGACCCTCACCTCCAGGACCCATTCCCAACCCCACCACCTCCGAACTTCACACACCAAAACAAAAAACTAAATCCCCCCAAAATAAAACAAAAAACTTACAAAAATATTACAAGAATTTCACGGGCCTCTGATCTGAGGCCTTATCTCTGCCTACAGCCCCTCCACCAGAACACCCATCATCCCATCCTGGGCACCTGAGCATGGAGGTCAGATGCAGGCACCCAGACTCCAAGCCTGCCCTACAGGAGACACCAGCCATGGCACCTCCACCTAAGAGGAGGAAAACAGCATCTCTGCATGCCATGCAGCCACTGGGAACGCAAAGCATCTCTTCCTTCAGACACTGTCGGCCCGAGCCCAGCACCCTCTGCCCAAGGCAATCTGGATGTATGCAGAGGAGAAGCTGGTGTCCTGAATCTGATTGTCCCTGCAGGAAATGAGACAAGGGGCAGCTGGCACTCAGTAGGGATGCGGGAGAGCAGGTCCTAGTGCAGAGCCTTGTCTTGTTCCCTGCGTACTGTGCCAGAAGCCTTGATAAGTGGGACAGGTCCCCTGTGGGAGTCTGCAGGAGGTTAGACTTGCTTAGCAGAGTCACTAGATGTGCCTGCTCCACCTGGCACAGCACCCATTCATGCGGAGTCTGGTAAGTCTCTGTCCTGCTCTTGGAGAAGTACCACAATCCCCTACTGGTTGCCCACAAAGATGAAGTGCCACCACCACAAAATTCCCTCCCTCCACCACCAACCAAGCAGTGGTAGAACCAGATGACCCTGCCTCCATCCCCAGGAGGTGCCTGAAGACCTCTGAGGCTAGTGAGGATAGCTTCTTAGCTGGCCATATAGATGCCTAAGATCCCAATTTCAGAGTTATCACCTAACACCCAATTGGCTTTTCAGTTTAATGATCAGTTTCATGTCTCTGCCACCACTTTTTCCTGTCCCCACAATTTTTTCCCTGATAAGCATCCTCCTGGTGTTGTTTACCTCTATGTGCCTTTTTTTTGCATTGTTCCCATTTCTTCCATTGGTAGATAGTTTCGAACGTTCACTGGACATTTCTCCAGCACTGACACAACACTAAGGAGAAAAGTGAGCCAAGACTGGCCTACCACCCTAGACTGGTCTAACTTTTCAGGGCATAAATCATTATTCCATGGGCCCGACACCTCATTTCAAATGGGCTGAAGGAAGCCTAAACTCTCGGCCATGCGTGCAGTACACAAAACGTGAGTGTATTTGTGACAGCTGCTATCTTAGCCGACACCCCGGGGATTGAACTGGGAACTTCTAGAACCTAAATTAGGAACTGTTACAGCATGAGCAAAAGTGTCAAAACATGCTAGCTTCTGTTGTAACAAACTCCTCCTCGTGTGGATTGGGAACAGAGATGGCCCTGTAACACACACTCACCAGTGGATTACACACTGGCCCCATCACACACAAGGTCCTTGCATGCACTTAGCTCACCTTCTGAAAATTCCTTGGGTGCTTATCTCCCTGGGTCGGTGCACAAAATGCTACAAAAAGCCAGCCTGGTTGTTATGAGCATCTATTAAGGCTAAAATGTTTTATAGCCCAGCTCTGTTAGCTAGGCTGCTACGAATGGGGAGATAGCATCTTTAGAACGGAGCCTGTTGTGCTGATAACGTGGATTAGGGGACTATGTTGCAATCAGGAGTCATTTACAAGTTATGGATCAGAAGTACACAGCAGTCTGGGAAAACAGACAGAAATAACAGGGTTTTCCCCAAGAATAAGAATAAAAATGCTCATCAACAGCATTGAAAGGACTGAGCTCAATATCTTCCCAAGGAAAGGGAGAGAATAATAAAAAAAACCCTAACCAAGATAACAGCTAAGTCCTGTGTATGCATATAAGGTGAAATCCTGGCTCATGACAAAGCTTCCCTTGACTTCCTCAGGGCCAGTTAGACCATGATGATCTAAAAAGTGAGAGGAGGGACTTTGGGGGTGGGGAGGCGGGGATTTTGAACAACTATGAGTTTCACCAACAGCTGATTTCCAACCAAACTGTCATCATAACTCATTGTAAAAGGTGGAAAGGGGGTGTCAGTATGAGAGACCAGTTATTCCATGTTAGTAGGATTCCTCTCTTAAATATATGGGCTGGGCTGAATGCCCACAGCACTACTTCAGTGTCCCTTCTCTGCCGGACAGAGACAGGGACTGTTAGATTCATTATCTCACTCTGCCTCATTCTGCAACATGTGGAACTCATTGCCATTTGATAAAGCAAACTCTTGAGAAGGAGTCCAAGATTAGGCATTTAGATGAACAATAGGGATAACTGCAGTTACAATAGATAGGATAAAAATGTACCAGGGATATAAAACCTCATACTTTGGGGCATAAACTAATCCCTAACTGCTTGTGTTAGGAAGAAGTATCCTTTGGGGGCATGCTATGGTACACATTGTCTAGTATGGGTGTTTTACTTACAGCTTCTTCTGAAGCATCTGGTTCTCATTCTTATAAGCCATAGGTTAGCGGACTAGACAAACCACCGGTCTGATCCAATCATGTAATTCCAATGTTCCTATCAATTCTGCAAATATTAAGAATCTATTTCTGGGTAAACTGGTTCTATTAGATTTAACTGTAATCTTGCTGACTTCAAAGCTCACATCCGTCCCGGGGTGGGGGTTGGTTTCTAACTTTAGCTTGACCCAAATTACTTACAGCCTTCCTCTGCAGCAGGCAGCAATAACAGTGAAGCTGTGTGTCACGCTTTTGATCATTAGATCACTGGAATAAATTGGTCGGTATGTCTGTGGAAAGATCAGTTTTATAGACAAGCGTGTTTAATGCAAGGCCCGGACTGTTGCTGTTATTCTCAGAAGTTTGCCCTCGTCATCTGGGGGAGCGGGAAATAAGGGCTTGATCCTGAGATTGGCTGAGCATCCAAAACTGCTGAATCCAAGACCACTCCCTCTTAGAATGTTCTTGTTTTGGTTTTACATCAGCTGGTCATCTAGGCTGTGAAGTAAATCTCCCCAAAGATTTAATATTCTTTGAAAAGTTAGACCTGGTATTCTATCATACCACAGCTCCAATTTAGGAATCCCTGAGAGAGAGTGACTGGGCTGATATTAATATACAAAGACCCTAAAACAGAACTTCCTGTCCCTAATCCCTGACCATGTAGCCCATAACCTGAGTGGGAACAAGACACTGGAGCCACTTTTCCTTTATTATCCTAAGTGCTTTCCCCTGCCCCTTCCCACACACATATATACACTCCACAACAGCAATATTAAAACCATCTGTCAGGATGTTTCTTAAAATCAGGACACTGTGCTTGGAATTGGATGATAAATTATTGAAATAGCCAGTCTGAAATTATTACATACAGTATATTGGATAAGCATTCCCGTTGCACACCACTAGATTTTTTTCCCTCTTTTTAACCAAGATGTTTTTTGTCATCATGAATAACCAGAACTCCACTGTTTCGCCACTGAATGTATCTTAGTGTGAAATTCCCAAAGGGGGTCAGGACATAGAGTTTAGATATTTCAATTGTGCAATGCAAGCAGAAAACAAAAAATTGGAGGAGGGGAGTTTGAAGCCAGCTTTAAACATCACAAAGGATGAGAGAAGGGCAAAGCCAATGCTGTTTGTATATTCCAGAGAAGTGAGCATTGCACACTAATTTGAATGGCGGGTGTTGAGTTTCTTTTTTTTTTTTGAAACAGCGGTATATCACATTAAAATCCATCTGGTACCAAATAAGAATGCAAGCCACAAGACCAAACGGCCATTTTGGAGACAATGAATATCAAACTGATTTAAACATAAGCTTTAAAAGTGAAGTCCTTTTGAAATTATATTGTCCATCTTTTCATAAACATTTATATTTGTTCTTGTAAATTTTAGACAGATCCAGCAAAAGTATATTAAAGGAGTTTTTAGCATGCTAGATGATTAAAACTGATAAAAACAATTATTTTTAGTGTCATTCAACACACCAATACTTATGTAGGTGCCATCATTTGAAATATGGTATGCATGCCACATCCTGAACAGCCATATCTTTTTTTAAGAACCTATGGCCGCATTTCAGGAAAGAATTATTGTTCATGAAAAGCTCCTAAACACATGGTGAAGCCCCACTGATGTCAATTGCACATGTTAAGTATGTGTGGTCACACATCAATAGCATCAGTGAGCTGGTGTATAAGTTGCTTCTGTTCATACGGCAGTCAATTGCAAAACTTTTGTCAATTTCAATGGTATCAAGAGTGGGCCTTGGCCCCAAATTTTCTCTCCTGCTGTACAGTGCCTTTACATCAGTCATGGGGGAATTCTCCTATATACAAGGCTCCTTTATGTTGCTCCTCCTCACGGCCCCTAGGGGTATGGTCAGAGGGCGTGCACACACACACATACAAATCTGAACCAGAAGAGCAGTTGTGGGAGCTGCCACAAGGTTGGGTAGACCGCTGACCAGAACCAAGAGGTGCAAAGTTGGCTTAGTTTGCCCTCCCCTACCACTTGTGCTGTGCATCCTAAGAGGCACGGTTCTGACTCCAAATGGGGATGTGTCACAACTATAGTGATAATATATTTTAAAGACACTACTAAGATTCCAGCTCTTATTCTAAGGGCTAGTCTACACTTACCAGCCGGGTCGACACGGTGAGTTCGACTTCTCTGGGTTCGAACTATCGCGTCTAATCTGGATGCGATAGTTCGAACTCCGGAAGTGCCGGGGTCGACTCCGGTACTCCACCACTGCAAAAGGTGGTGGCGGAGTCGACCTTGGAGCCGCGGACTTCGATTCCGTGGCATCTGGACGGGTGAGTAGTTCGAACTAGGGTACTTCGAATTCAGCTACGCTATTCACGTAGCTGAACTTGCGTACCCTAGTTCGACCCCCGCTCTTAGTGTAGACCTGCCCTAAGTCAGTCATTTTATAGTAGCCCAGCACCGCAACAATCTCACTGATCTACCAGTCAGCAGTCATTTCTGCAGAGTTAAGCAATAACACTGTACCTCATTTGCCCTGTGAAATCCATTGCAAAAATATAATTGAGCACCTGAAAAAAATACTATGTGATAGAAGAAGAGTACATTTTTAGAATAATTAAACACTGCTTTTACTGAATGTAAATCAATTAAACTTTTGCAAAATGCAAACAATATCACACAAATGAATTCTGCACTGAACTATCCATTTATAATTACCTGCCTGATATAAGCATTGTGAAGATGCAATGTAATTTATCAGTTTTATCCAAGTCATGGCATTTTGGGGTCTGATCCTGCTACCATTGATCTCAACTGGAGTAGGATTGGCCTTCATCTGTAAAAATTAGACTGCAGGATTATTTAAGGTAACAGGTGAAATGGGTCCAATCCTGCTTTCCTGGAGCAACCAAAACTACTATAGAATGTAACCAGGGTAAGGATGTGTGGATTTAGCCCAGATACTTGTATCTCAATGTGCTTGGTTCTAAGTAGCCTCAGTGAAGTGTTTGGTCAGCTTCTTGAGAAAGGACTATTCTCAGTAAGTGCCCAATCAAGAAACACTTAACTGACAATGGACTTTGGGATACACCAATCCACATCTGCGCTTCCCTGGGAACATTCAAACTAACATGTAAACAATGGTGTCGGCCTGCAAAAAGCTGAATCATTCATGGACATGTGACTAACCCAGGTGACTACAAACTCCATCTTTTTGCTGTGACTTTGTACAGAAGAACAAAGGGTTTTCTGCCCACGAGAGAGAGATAGAGAGAGAGAGAGAATATAAAAGGCCCTGGAAAGCCCCTCCATTTTGTCTTCAGCTGGCTGAAGAAATGGCATCTCCACTTCCAAGAGATGCCTGAAAGAAACTGGAACAAAGGACAGTAACTACAGGGGGGAGGGAGTGATTGCTGGACCCAGACTGGGAAGGAGTCTAGTCTGTGAAAGAAGCTTATTGGGACATCTCTGAGGATGAGATTTACCAGTATTCAGTTTCTTACTGTATTAGGCTTAGACTTGCATGTTTTGTTTTATTTTGCTTGGTAACTTACTTTGTTCTGTCTGTTACTACTTGGAACCACTTAAATCCTACTTTTTATATTTAATAATATCACTTTTTGCTTATTAAGCAACCCAGAGTGAGTAATTAATACCTGGAGGAGCAAACAGCTGTGCATATCTCTTTCAGTGTTATAGAGGGCAGACAATTTATGAGTTTACCCTGTATAAAGCTTTATACAGAGTAAAACAGATTTATTTGGGGGTTGGATCCCATTGGGAATTGGGTGTCTGGGTGCTAGAGACAGGAGCACTTCTTAAGCTGTTTTCAGTTTTGTTTTATTTTTGTTTTGTAACAAAAATTCTCATGGAAACTAGAATACTTCCTAGTCAAAAAAATTATAAACCCAGCTATTTCCCCCACAATATTTTCCATAGGAAAACAATGGGGTTTCCAACCACCTGTATTTGTGAGCCCAGTTGTTTGCCCGTGCAAGTGTGTAAGGCAGCATGAGTCATCCCTCAGTCCCCTGCATGGCTCCCTGCATCACCAGCCCTGTGTGGGTCCCAGGGAAGGAGAGCCACTGCTAGATGGATGGGGGTAGGGGGATAGGACATGAGCAGTCTTACTTCTACCCCTCCCCAACCCCTCAGTCAGTGCAGTGTAGCCAGCAAGGAGCAGGGAATTAGGCAGTGTCTTGAAGAGGGCTGGAGGCTCCACACATATAAAAAAAGAGAGAAGGGGGCTAAATTGTCACAGTTCAGTAACTGCCCTGCTTCTGGAGCAGTGCAACTACATAGTGCCCCTTTTTCAGTCCGGATGACAGCTCTTTGGTCTTTTTGTTCTGTGTTTTTATGGCTCCTAGCACAATGGCATTTGGGTGCATGATTGGGGCTCCTATGTGCTACCCACAAAACAAATAAAACAAACAAACAAACAAACAAACATCAGTCCAGGCCTGCATTAGGAGCTGAGGACTGCAACCTCAGTCACTCACATTTTGTTAAGAAACTTTCTCACGTTCCAAGATAGTTAATGCCATCAGATTTTCCTGACATGAAAGTCCATAAGGAGTGAATTGTAGAGCACAAGCACTGGCAGAAAAATTTTCATTTCACACTCACAAGTATTTGTGTTTGAAATGCTATCAACCAGGCATAGTACAGAAACAATACCATGCAACTTATCTGACCAGTCACAACTAAACACTATACCTCAACAAGCATCAATCAATACTCAAAGATCTGTTGACAACCAATCTAAACACTTAAAGAATTATCAAACTATTCTGAAAAGCAAATACAGTTGAGGAAAATGTGTTCTGCTTATAGATATTCTGCAAATAGAAAAAAGCTAAAATTGTCAGATAAGTTATACCAGTATATCATGTATTATTCATTGAGTTGCAGTTATGAAGGAAGGTTAAGGGAATTGGGTTTATTCTCAATGAAGGAAAGGAGAGTGTCATGATTTATAGCTTTTCAGAGTTCTCAAAGAGAGTGAAACATTTAAAATGGAGCGAGAACTATTTATCCAGGTAAAGTTGAAGCCACAGTGGCATGTTAGCTAAAAGTTAGGCATGTAAGAGTTAATAAGTAAAAAAACTACTTTACACATGATAATAGATATGAAAAATAAATTATAGCTAAAGGCAACTGAAGCGAGTTCACAAGATGTGTTTCTGGAGAAGCTGGGGACCAAGGGATGTGGCAACAAAGTAGAAAGAAGGAATTAGATCAATAACCACTCTCATCTCACACACGCACACGCACGCACACAAATAAAAAAAATAAAAAATCAATGCCCAATGGGTGGTGAAGGCTGTTCTTGTTCCTAACATTGCTTATGTTCTTATGCCTTTTCTTCCTGCTTTTGGGCATCTAGAGCTAAAAGCTGAAATGTGGAAACAAAAAAGGAGAATTAGTCACGCTAGTGCATGAAGAGCACAATTTTAGACAGCCGCTAACAGGAAACAGAACACACGTACATAATTACCTCCCAAATGCATCAGATGCCATGTTATTTTTATCAGGCTTTAGAGAGACAGTCCTGGTCATAATATGCAATGCCAGTAGTAGTAGTCCATATTACAATGTCATGTCATATTATGACACCTTGACATATGACATGTCATGATATGCACTACTACTACTACTGATATCATGAAATGTAAAAATAATAAAAGTAATATAACAATTTAAAATATATCATTTTGAGACAATTTCAGTTTTGAAATTTATTTTCCTAAATACAATTTTTTCCATAGGAAATTTTGTCAAAATGGATAAGATTTTGCAAAATATCTTGGTTTTTCAATGAAAAACTTTTTAGACTAAATATTTTCATCCAGTTCCACTCTCTTTTCCCATAAAACAAAGTTCTTATGTATAACTTCACAATTTGAATATATAATTCTAGAAGCCTTCCAGTGCCTTGGATGCCTCTCAGCACTTAAAAATCAGAACCAAAACAAAATAACTCTCTCTAAGACCACAACCCTCAACAACAGCATTACCAAAGAGAGGCTTTGCAGTGTGCTTAGAAGGTTAACAAATCCAGGATCTGGAGGACCAAGAAAGGGATGAGGCGGAGAGCTCATAAATGAAGACCCTTCCCAGAGAATTTAGGCTCCAGATTAAGTGCCTGAGCATATATCAACTGCAGCAGCATATCATGTGGAGTGATGCATGAGCAATCAGGTAACCAGGTTAAAAACCAACAAAGATCTAAGGAATTCATTAGCCATGGAATGACATCTATTAGAGCAGTAGTGTTGTAGTAGGCTGATTGCAGTGCTAGATAGTCACAGTGAATCATTGCAGGCATGGACTGCCTCTGTGACCATGGGTAAAATTACTTAACTCCCCTGCCCCCATCTCCCTATCTTAAAACAATACTGTAGGTAAATTACCTGCTTAGCTATGGGAGGTTCATTTCTCCCGTCGTTAATCACCCAAGTTGTGTCTGTCTCCCTTAGGTCTATTTGCATGAATAATGTGATTATTCACATCAGGCTCTGGACTCAACTAGAAGAGGTGTGATTTTCCACTTCGGTAGGCATACCAGGCTAGCTGTAATGTAGCTAGCTCACTAAGAATAGCAGCAACCCACTTCAATATGGGCTAGCAACATGAGCATGTACCAATGGTCCCCACACTGTGCTTGCACCACCCCACTATGTCTTCACAGCTACTTTTACCTGCATGAGCTAAATTAAAACTAGTGTGGTACATCTATATGAGCTGCAAATCACACCTTTGATTGCAGTGTGGACATCATAGCATATGACTAGTTAAGGATAGTAAAGCACTTTGAAAGTGAAGGGTCCTGCATACATAAATATTAATAGCAATGACAAACTGCATTTCTAGGGCACCTAGGTACCAAGGCAGTCTAGACACATTCATAAAATAAGACTCCCATTTAAGTATTTAATTTCCACTCCAAAAATAAAATGGTAAATAAAATATTCACCAGATCTTTCAATCATGATCTTTGCATTCCTTTAAAGCTAGTTAAAGTAAATAGTACTTGTTCCCAGTACACAATCATCCTGTGGAATGTATTACTGCAGGGATTCATCAAATCAAATACTGGATTTAAAAACAAATGTATAGAATCATAAAGTGCTATTGAACTCAGTAAGTAATAAAACAATTTTAAAAATATTTGTAGTTATGCAGGTTGAACTGCGAATCATTGTATTTTGGTGGCATAAACTGATCTCCTTTGTCTGTTACAGCTCCATTTTGTTTCTTAAAGGTGTCCCCTTAGTCCATTTTGTTCTTGTTCTCCTCTGTGGCCACCCCTCCCTGGCTGTTAAGTTGTTTACCAGGGCCTCTGCCCTTCTCAAAGGGAGGGCCCCTTAAGTTGTTTAACAAGAGCCATTGCCCTTCTCAAAGGGATGGCCACTTGTGCTAAGTGGGACCACTGCCCTGTTCAAAGGGTTAGTCCTGTTATCACCTTGTTAAAACCTGGGCTTGATGTAGGGTAGGCAATGTCCAGAGCTGCAAGACCTATTGTGTTTTTAAGATCCTGGGCATGAGTCATAGACCTCATGTGCTTTTGAGTCACCTATTGCACAGGACTTGCCCAGACATGTCTGTGGCTGCCTGCAGTCTTCTCCCTGCCTTTTCTCCTCCCTGTAAGAGGGGGAGCCAATCAGAGTTACTGGCGGGAAGCTGCCCAGGTTTGCCTTTATAAACAGACATTTTCTGAACAGACTTCGGAAAGGTTCCTGCATTGCTGCCTGGTCTGATCAGCCAGTGGGTTCTGGGGGTCCTTTCTCTGCTCTCGTTTTATTTTTGAGCGTACCCCTGTTTTTTGAAAAAACCCCCCCATGAAGAATGAATTGCTGCCTGAGAGATCTCCTGATTATCTAGACTGTACCAAGCCTTCTGATGTTCTTGCTGCTTCTGCCTCTGCTGCTGCCTTGGGGGCTGGTAAGAATCCCTCTGTGAAACTTTCTGTACTTTTATTTTATTATTTTAGCTGCTGGCTCTGTCTCCCCAGCACACAGACTCAAGCTAAACCTTGGTCTGTGTTTTAAAATCTCTCTTAAACTCCATGGCACTCTGCCACTAAAAGTAAGTTTGTGCTGCTGCTAAGCTCTGCTCCTGTGGGCTTTGCCTTGGACTCACTGTTTTCAGCTGTATCCACTGCTGCAGCCACCTCCTTTGGCTTCCTTGGGGGCTGACTTGGGAGCTGTATTCTGGGCACATACCACTCTGCCCTCTGTAACTTCCCCATAGCATAAGGTGCACCATAGGTTTTGTTTCTTTAGTTTAATAAGTCATAGTTTGTTAAGATTATAAAGCTTGTAAGTCTCACCTGCCTTGCTATAGTTCGTTGTTTTGTTGCTCCATATAGCTGCTTGTTGTAGTTTGCTTAGAATTGTGATATTTGTTGTTTTGCCTAGTCATTGGTTAAGATAGATTTAAAAAGTCATTGCCTGATTGTATTCTGTACCTGTTTTGTTACTTTGTAGAAGCTGCTTGTCATTTTATGTAAGTTTAATTAAGTTAGAGGATAGATAAGGTTCTTGCTGCTCCAATCTCCGCCTCTGAACTTCTCAAACCCCCTGCTGCTTTTTTCCCCTGTGTCTGCATCAACCTCTGAACTTTCCAAATTCCCCCCCCCACACACACACACACACTGTTCTGTTGTCCTTACCTCGCAGGGCTTCAGAGTCTCTCGCTGCTTGCAGCTGCATCTCTCATCAGTTGCCACTATCATTCCCCCCCCTCCTGTTTCTTGACCCAGCCTTTGGGTACACTCTTGCTATCACAGCCTCACAAATTAAGTCTACATTGCATAATTTCACTTATCACCCATATTGTATTATTGTACTGTGATTCACATTTTACTTCCACCTTTCTGATATACTTTGTATTTGCATTAATACTATTGTGTTACATTGTGTGTAAGGCCACCAACCACTTAATACATTCTATCTAAGATTGTTGACCATTCTATATAGAAGCTACCATTTTATTTTGCATCTCTTTTTGGTATGTTTTCCATTCCACACTGTATCTAGAGTTGTTAACTGTACTGTATCCCATTGTGCTAAACACCACTTACTGTACCCCACTGTTAGAACTCCCTACACTGTTCCATAAGAACCCCCCCACCATCATTGTCTATTGTAAACACCCTATACACCCCATCCCATCGTATTTCATTGTTAAATTCCCACCACTTCCTTTTTCCTTTAATAAAGAAATTAATTGGCACCCCACCTGTGTGGTAATTGCTCCCATATACCTGCAGGCAGGGACGACTTTCAGGAAGGAATTTCCTCCCCAATGCACAACTGGATAGGTGTGTTATTTTGGGGGTGGAGCAGGCATCTTCCTCTAATCCAGACTGGCAAATTCTCTGAGTCCTGTCAGTGCCATAGGAGTCCAGTGTTTGTATTTGCCGAAGTCTTTCCCTTTCAAAGGTAGTTTTTCATGGGATCTGCTGGATGCTGTCAACTTCAGAACCACCTCACCTGGAAACTCCAACAGCATGTTCGGCATCCACAGACCAGAGATTTACAAGATCAAAAAATTACTGGTAGGATGTCCAGAACCCCAAGAAGAGAATTTAAACTCAAAGAAACTTGACTGTGGTGCATTCTCAATTAAATGATCGTTTTGATAAGCAGTCAAACCAATAAGCCATTCTTTCCCTGTTGAAACCAGATTTTATGGGACAGCTTTCTGACAAGATTTTAAACCAAGTCCAATTTTCAGAGCACATACACAAAATTCTCACAAGCAGAAAAGAAGAAACTCACTTGACATAATAATGAAGAACAAGGAGACTCCTACATTGAAAAAGTTCCCTATTGAGGTCTCAAGGGATCATTTCCTTTGCAAAATAAGAAATGGTCACACACGGCAAAATTTAGAAAGGGTCTTAGGTGGTATGCTGCTAAGCATTGCAACACCTAACTTTTATGCACCTGGAAAGACACTACGATTCACAAAGCCTCTTAGGCACATAGGCTTCCTGTACAATGAATGGGGAGGATTAAGTGTTTTAGACGGTGATTTACAAAAGCCAGCACACTAGGCAGGGAGCTACTTAAGCTAGCCAGTGGGAGATACCAACAACAGAGGTGCATCCTAAACCCCACCCCTCTCACAGAGTTAGGTGCCCAAGGCCAGGCTGCAGGGAGCTGCCTAGCTCTGCAAGTGGGTTAAAGTAATCTGGGGATTACAGGCGCCTATACTCTGTTAAAGCTCATTACTGCACACAGTATTTATACTCCGGGTTCCAAAGGCCCATTTAGAGTCTCATAATCATTTATTTTTATGGCTTTAGGGAAGAAACCTTTACATTTTACTTTACTGGTTTGCCATAGTCTCCCCGTAATGTGCCTAAACCACTACTGCTTTTTGCTAAAAGTAGCCAAGCTAACAGGCAGTAAATGGGCCTTGCAGCAGCATGACCAAGTCAGAAGGGGAAGGGGGTTTGGTGTCACAGAAAGGGCAGCTTGACCCCGCATCCTTCCTGATGAGATCACTGTAAAAGTTGCTGAGATATGCATTTTAGGAAAACTGGAAGCTTGTCTATATGTGCCCTCAGGCATGTGTCTGTCAGGGCCTCAAGGCATGCAAACTCTGAAAAAACACATCTGGCTAATTGATGATCAGAAGGAAACCCATTGCTTAACCTTTGAAATTGCTTGCTTAACAAGTTTATTTGAGTGACGTGTTATTGTAATACTAATGAATAAATAAGGGAAGAAAGTTTTGGGTAGTTGGACTCTTCAGGGACTCTCCCTCTGGACACATCTTGTGATCCCACCAGCAGACTGGCCATCGGAAGACTGTCGCTGTGCCACTTGTGAGCCACGCCCAACTCTGGTAATTATTGAGGGTTGGGGGTGTTTTACTAACCTGTTGCAGACTTGTATAAGTGCTTGAGACCAAGTAAAGTATAGCTTTAAGTGAAAGCACTTTTGTTGTCCTGGTTGTGCCAGCTATCTATTGGTCGGATGGCCGTGTCTCCCTTGATTTATTTCCTGACACCATCTCACATGGAGTAAAGTTACCAAAAGCTTTGGGTTGAAAGAACCCCAGGTAACATTGCCATCTCTTTGGAAAAGATGGCGCATGCCAGTGCTTCCTTCTTATCAGAGTAAACATGAAACCTCCACTAATAGTTACAGCTGTGAGATTTGAAATTCTACAGTCGGCTTCATTTAGAAACCTCATTTTTTCTGAAGTTCATAATATAGCCATAAAATTCTCTTTGACTTGAACCTAGCAGAAAGTTTGAAGACTGAGGTTTTGGTTGGTTGGTTTTAACCACACAAAAATATCATTATTGGTTCAGGTGTTTGTCGTGTTTTATTTTCATGAACGGTACAGGGGAAAAAATAATAGTTTTATACTGTTATGTCTCTGATATATTTATATAAATCCTATTTATAGCTCTTTATCTAGCCTTAACCCATTCTCTCCTATTATATTAGCTAGGATAAGAGATTAAAAGGGATATAAACCCTCAAACTACAGGGCATAAACCAGCAATTACCAGGAATTAGGCAGGTACTAATCAGTTTGATTATTGAAAGTACAGAGCAGAATTTTGACTTACGCCACAAACAACAGATTCTGTTCACTGGTTTTTGGTAGAAAATGGCCCCGTTGTTAATTTAGAGAAAGACTTTTCACCCAGTGAACGAAAAGGAAGGCAAGTATATGGACAAGTTGTTCCACAATTGTATAAAATGCAATTTCTTGCACCTTGTTCTAAAGATTCAGGTATAGACCACTATTAGTGAGAGGATAATACAGAGCATTGGTAGGATGGCGCACTGCAGTTTGTACTATACAATGTATGTTTGGGGTTTTTGCTTTTGCTCACTCCCTGTCTGCTGATGGGTGGACCAATGGGTGGGCAGTGCCTACACATGGGGGAGTGGAGCAGTGCTCAGGGAGCTAGATGAGGCAGCAGCAGGAGCCCTGTGGGCTGTAGGAGGCAGTAGCTCTGGAAGAAATACTGCACAGGCCTCAACTACCCCTCTCCAGCTTAAAAAATAAAAGTGGTCTGTCATCCCCCTTTTCCTTCCCCACTTTAAGAACTGGCTCTAGCGCTGAGTTTTACAGACCCATTAGTGAGATCTTTCACCTGCAAATGCAATCATTCCAAATCCAGCCATTCATTCAGGGCTTTATAGGAGAATTCTTATGGTCAGCCTTGATTTCCATGAATACCTATAAGCACAAAGAATGGTGCTCAAAAGCACAAGCTGCAGCAGGCCTGTGAAGAAGAAGATGATCAGAAAAGTACAAATGGTCTACAAGTTTCTTGAAGTTTGACCATGTTCCTGGTGAATGGATGGTTCTGCTAATTAAATTTCTAAGCCTTCCACAGCTAGTGAGGCTGTTGATTTTGATTTGTCAGGCTTGTTGGGCACAAAATTCTCTGATTCCAGCACAGAGATTGGTGTTGAATTGTAGGGTACTGGAGTCTCTGATTCCAAGACAGAAAATTGCCCATTGATTGTTAATGTGATTGTTATGGATGTGGATGCAGAAGCAGTTTGATTACTGAAAGCATGGGGCAGAATTTTGAATTTGGCCACAAGTGACAGATTCTGTTTAGTGTTTTGTGATAGAAAATGGTCCCATTGCTAATTTAGGAAAAACTTTTCACCTAGAGAACGCAAAGGAAGGCAAGTATGAAAATCATGGTTCTTTGTCAAAACTCCTAATGGTGAGTTATGCCAGCGATCTCAGTAGACATACAGTTTGATTCTGGCCTTCTTGTTTTGTTTCACTTGTTTGCTTTTCCAGCCAAATTCCTCAACTTCCTTTGTGAACCATAAAACTGAGTTGGTGAACATTTTCTGCTTTAGCATGTGGGTTTGCCAACATGAATGTTCAAAGGAACACATGGAGCCAATCCCTTGAAGGATGGAACTTGCAAAATGATAGGAAAAATGGGTCACTCAGTTGTTAGAGCATGCAAGCTGTACACAGATCCAGAAGGACATGTTGTATTTGTCTCAGATATTTTTGCTGTACTTAGGCTACAGGTGTTTAGATTTGAGATATTCAGATGAGAAATTAATCATCATAATGGTAAATTTGGGGTTTACTTAAATTTCATGTGAGAGAGCATGTGGACTCTATTAAGACTGGTGCAGCAGAAAGTGGCATGCTTAGCATACTGAACTCAACGTTAATTTAGCAGTAGGATTGCAAGAAAAGTAGAGCAAGTTATTTTCAACAAGGTTAGGAAAACTCTATTTCTCTACTGAGTTTGATTGCATGCCAGTCCCCTCTCCAGTATTAAGCAATGTTGAGGTTTTGAAAGAGAGCAAAGATTGTTGAGAGCTTTATAGATTTCACTGATATCCACACCAAAACAGGGGAGGGTATTAACAGAGCTTATTTTAGAGAAGCTAAAAAAAAAGAGATGATTTAGATTGGCTGACTGCAGGCAGCAAAGCTACAACAATGGAGCTAACATGACTGCAGCATACAAAGGTATTCAAAATTGAATTCAGCTGGTAAATCATTATGCATCTTTCTTCCCTTGTGCTGCCCACTCACTGAATCTCAGAGAAACTGCTGCAATGGTTGTCCAAAAAGCTGTTCTATTTGGGGGGATTGTTCAGAGATTATATACCCGTGTTTCCTGCTTCTACTAGTCATTGGGATGACTGGGGAGTTCCAGATATTAATTTAATCTAGAACAGGCAGCTCAAGAGGTAGCGTAAAGTCCCTACTTTCCCCCTGAAGGGAACCCTGACATTCCAATGCAGCACTCGCATTCCTCTGCCCAGAGTGACGGCATGGCAGTGATCTTTGTGAGGCGAAGAACTCCGTAAGGAACTGCACTGAACTCACTGTTTCACAGGCCACCAAACACCCACCTCTTTGTGCAGGCACCTGGGCTCATTCCCTTACTGAAGGAAAACACAATCCAAAAGCTACATAGAAATTGTTAATATTCTGATTTCGACTAACAGAGACCAGGATTTGGACCTTCATTCACCCCATTTTGGTTTCGAATTGTGGTGCAGCTGGGATTGTGTTAATGTTTGATCTACAGAGATACTGAAATAGACGGAAATAAATGTGTGTGTTGAAAAGAGATTAAGTCTTCACCCTGAATTCCCCTGCTTATACCAATGTAAATTAGTGCTTTCACATTATGATAACAGTTTTCCAAAGCACAAGACTTATTAAACAATTATGGTCCTATTTCTGACCTTAGAAATGTAACTTCCATTGAAGGTTTAGAAAATGCCTCACAAGAGAGACTTAGGGATCATTCTGTTTAGCTTCTCCAAAAGACTGAGCGGTGACTTAATTACAAAGAAAATACCAGGTAATAAGGGGCCTTTTATATGTATCTGGAACAGTCATAACAAGAACCAGTGGCTGCAAGCCACAGCCAGACAAATTCAAGTTTTTAAAAAGTGCCTGTTTTCTTTTTTAAACAGTGATGTGGTGTAATGAGGACTGGGTTCGAATTGCAGGCTATGACTTTAAGAGGATGTGTCGGGAGGCGGCTAGGGTAGCCTGCAATCAGAGTCAGTCTGGTACAAGGTGCTGTGAGTTGGGCCTCTCTGCCCTAGGGAGCAGCCTGCTGTGTCTGTTTTGAGTGGTTGGGTGTTATTCTGGATATTAAGAATACAAGTAGTGATGTTGCAGCCTTCCAGCAAGAGGGCTTGATGTTCTTATACAACTCCTCTCTGTATATGCCATGAACGTTACAAGTGAGATGATCAATCATTACAACAAAGTACCAAGGAAAGCGGATTCTTCATCTCTTGGTTGTCTTCAAATCAAGACTGACTGCCTTTCTGGAAACAACACTTCAGTCAAGTACAATTATTGGGCTCAATGGAGAGGGGTGACTGGGTGAAATTTAATGGCCTGTGTTATACAGATTGTCAGACTAGATGATCTAGTTGTACCTTCTGGCTTCAAACTCTATTAATATTAGGAATAACTGTACATACACTTATGGTGAAAAAGGTCATTCCCCCTTAATGGCACAGAACGCCTACATTTCAATTTATTTCTGCCTACAGCATTAGTAAAAGGTCCACAATGAAATGAGCTGGCAAACTGCCACAGTCATGAGACCAAAGTCCTATAGTAAAAGATCCACCTGAAACAGAGCCAGCATAAGACACTGATCTTTTCTGCATTACTACTTTGATATTATGCACTCTATGTAGCTACTGCGGTAGCTGGTTTTGCTTAAGTTTACTAAGTTTAAATGCACTATGCAATTTAAAACATAGGGCTCGGTGCTGCCTTAAAATATACTGCTGCAACTTTCATCCCGTTGGAAGGACAGAAACAAATATAAGTCAAGATGAAAGAGTGTACAACTGATAGAGAATGACATTTATATTTCACCCTGTGTGTATATTTTATACACCAGCATTCCCATTGTGTTCTACAAAGAGAAGATCATTGACACTGGTAATGCTAGTTATTCCATTACTGAATGTTTACAGGAAGGAACAGATGTTACTCCTGGTTCTATAAGCTCTTATGAAAGAATCCTGTGGAATTTAAGAGGAATTAAACCAAGAGGGTTCTACAAAAATTCTGTGGCTTCATTTAATAGAGAAGTGGGTTCAGGCTATAAAATACTATAGGATGGTTTTAAAACTCTATAGAAAGATTATTCTCCATTAAATTCTGTAGACCTTTCCCATAAGGGAGGCTATATTTTGAATTCACAGAAAAATGAATGCCTTCATTGCAAAAATTATAAATGTAGCCTGTCTCTGTGGTGGTTAAATGATTCCTTAAGTATATAATTTCTGATTGATTCTCTTGCAATGAGTTATGCCAAAGGTAATAGTTTGTGAGTGGACTCCCTTAAAATTCCATTAGTCAGAATCGGAGGCACAGCCCTGTTTAATTTCTTTATCAAAGATGGGATTTTCAAAGGCATCGAAGAGTTGGTCAAAATGTTTCTCACTAAAAGAAAAATGATTGTTTTTTCTAATGGCCTTTTCTGAAAGTGACGTTTTTCATGGGAACAACTGGTGATTTTTAAAAATCACTCACTGAAACCATTATAGAAACAATTATCACAAAAAAATAAACTTTCAATAAAAAGTTTTTAAAGTCTTGATTTTTTTTTCTATTGGGTCCATTTCAGAATGAAAATAACTAATTTTTTTACCCAAAAAGAATTTGTTTCTTCCCTTTCAATCAGCTCTTAGCCATAATGGACCTAAACACCCAATTCCCAATAAATTTGATGGAGACTGGAAACCTCCCTCCCTTACCCACCTATGAAAATCTTAACAACTCAAAATGCTTTATAATGTGGCTAGGATATTCTCCATCTCAGCCTCTGCAGCTTGTGTGTATGTGTGTGTAGCATGACATTACATAGTGTCCTGTAGGGATGTGTGGCAACTTTCTGCTAAAACTTACCCCTCCATAGCAAAGTTATAATGTGATTCTAGTCAGTGTCTAATGTGCATATCAGGCGAGGTGGCAATATTTGCAGAGGATACAAAACTACTCAAGATAGTTAAGTCCAAAGCAGACTGCGAAGAGTCAAAAGGACCTGGGTGACTGGGCAACAAAATGGCAGATGAAATTCAATGTTCATAAATGCAAAGTCATGCACATAGGAAAACAATCCAACTATATATATAAAATGATGGGGTCTAAATTAGCTGTTACAATTCAAGAAAGATCTTGGAGTCATTGTGGATAGTTCTCTGAAAACATCCACCCAATGTGCAGCAGCAGTCAAAAAAAGCGACCAGAATGTTAGGAATCATTAGGAAAGGGACAGATAATAAGACAACATATATTGCCTCTATAAATCCGTGGTACTCATACATCTTGAATACTGTGTGCAGACGTGGTCAACCCAACTCTAAAAAGATATATTGGAATTGGAAAAGGTACAGAAAAGGAGAAGGTACAGAAAAGGATTAGGACTATGGAACAGCTTCCATAAGAGGAAAGATTAATAAGACAGATTTTTCAGCTTGGAAAAGAGACGTCTAATGGGGGATATGATAAAGGTCTATAAATTCATGACTGGTGTGGAGAAAGTAAATAAGGAAATGTTGTTATTTACTCCTTCTCATAACACAAGAGCTAGGGGTCACCAAATGAAATTAATAGACAGCAGGTTTAAAACAAATAAAAGGAAACATTTCTTCATACAGCACACAACCAACCTATGGAACATTTTGCCAGAGGATGTAGTGAAGGCCAAGACTATAACAGGGTTCAAAAAAGAACTAGGTAAGTTAATGGAAGATAGGTCCATCAATGGCTATTAGCCAGGGTAGGCAGGGATGGTGGCCCTAGCCTCTGTTTGCCAAATGCAGGGAGTGGATGATAGGAGATGGATCATTTGATGATTCTGTTCTGTTCATTTCCTCTGAAACACCTGCTATTGGCCACTGTTGGAAGACAGGATAGAGGGCTAGATGGACCTTTGATCTGACCCAGTATGGCCGTTCTGATAAGCAATCAAATCTCTTTTTATAGGAATTATTTGTGGACGGTAAATGTCATGGTAAAAATGTGGCAGAAATGGGAGACAGATGGCACATGTGGGGTTAGCACTGCTAATTCTTGCATTTGTAAGCTTCTACTTCTCTTAGCTGTGCTGGACTTCTTCACTGTTGTTGCCAGTTGCTAAAATTAGCACAGAACAGAATATGCTTTATTTACTAAGATTTGCTGCCATCTACAGACAAAGCCAAGTTTTACTTACCCATCAGTGCCTGGCAAGGGGAGAAGAGAAAGACACGGTGGAATACTTCAGCTAAAGGCTCCAATTAAGCTCGTGCTTTGCTGAATTCGGTCCCAAGACAGTAATTTACTAGAAGTCTGATTGTGTAGGAGCATGAGCACCTCCAGCATCATGACATCAGCTCCCACTGATGTATGAGAACTTCTCAGGATAGCTCTAAATCTCTCTCCATTACAACTGATCGGAGAATTTCAACAGACACAATTGCACTGAAAAAAAGAAACAAAGTGCCCAAAGTAGCTGTAAATTCCCCTCCACACACGAATTTTCCAAACAGTCCCACTATCTGTCTGTATGCTACAGGAATACAGAGATAGAACAACAGCTGTACAAAGTCGTATTCTGTACTAAGTCTTATTCTTAGCAGAACGGTGTGAATAACTGATTTTTTGGGTTGCTGGCCATTCTAAAAAACAACTTTAAGAGAATCATTTCACATCAAAACACACACATTTTGTCATGAAATGGGGTTGTTTCAATTTTTTAAAATAAATTTCAAAACAAAAAGCCATTTTGAATTGAAAAAATCAAACCATTTCCGTTTGAAAATGAAACAGGATCACACATAATATTAATAAGAAATAACAGACATTTTCCTAATCTATTACCAAGCTCAGTCTCTTTCTCAAACATTCTAATTTTTCACTGAAAAACTTCAAAAAGTCTCAAATGGGACATCCTTTGAAATCCCCAAAATTTTCATTGGACTTCAAAACTCTTTTCCACCCAGCTCTACTCCCACAGTAAGGTGTATTCTGGGGAAATGGGTCTAAGCAAGCACGGGCTTGAGAGGTCTGTGGCAGCGGTTTCAGGGTCCAGGTGGCTGGATTTCCAGACAGACACAGGGGCTGCACCTGCAAGTATGCCTGAGAGACCCAGAGCAAGGAATAGTGACTGGCCTTGGCTCAGAACCAAAAGGGCTTCAAAGCACATGGGCCCAGGATTTGGGTCTGTTGTAAACAGACTGGTGTGTCACCAGACAAACTGGAATTCACACTTTGACCCAGACATATCCTCAATCTGTATGTGTGTGTATATACACACACACAAAATTATATACATAGGAAATTATGTTCTTAAAGCCCTGAATTAAAGGCAGGTCACCGAGAGGTAAAATGTCTTAAGACAGGTTCCACCAGACAGGGAGTGGGAGACACTTATCTCCCCAGCTCACAATTGTGCATTGTATGCCTTACAGTGGAAGTCTATTTGCACGCTGAGTCAAATGCCAGTGAAATTATTGTGGGGACTTCAGGATAAGAAATTAACAGGAAGTGGTGAACAGCAGCAAAGAGGGTGGTGAGGAACAATGGACTGGTCAAATATCCAAGGGTTCAGAAAGACACTTGGGGATCCTTCATGTGGGGAGACAAGCTGCCAGCAGGCTTGGTCTTATAAAAGGAAAGTCTTAGCCAACCTGGGTGAAAGATGCTGTGAGGAGGACTTTAGGTAAGCACCCTTATTAGACAAGAGGGTATCTCATTAGTTAAGTTTAGGAACTAGAATGCATGTTATATTGGAAACAAAGGATTGCATATAAAATCATTTCTGTCTGCTATCATTTGAATCTTCATTCTTTGCTCAATCAATTTAGATTTGTTTATAAAGAAAGCCTAGGTATAACTGCTGTGTGTTAGGCAGATCTGGGTCCCAAGATGCAACTAGTAAGCTGGGGCGTGCTGATCTTTTGGGCACTGTGGGCCGGGTAGTTCTGTGAGTGCCCAGTGGATAAGGGGCTGGATACCACAGAGGGAACATGGAGGACTCAGGGGTTGGGATGTGCCCATCACTAGCCTGTGTGATGGACAACAGAGCCAGTGTGGGCTGAAAGGGGAGCACTTGGGGTGATAGAGTCAAGGAACCAACCCCTGGCAGGCACAGACAAAGGTTTCCCATGCTCAGGGCAGAGGGTAGCAAGGTCCCTCACAACCCTGGGTACCCCCCAAGAAGTATCAAACTAAAGATATCACTCAACCTTCATTCTTGGGTTGCCAGGATACTAACATGCAAGATCCCCTTCATGTGGGGGTGCATCCTCTTAGCTTACAGTTACAACTACGATTACACAAAAAGGTAACAACCCTCCCACCACTGTTAAGTGAGGGAGCCAAAGAACAGCCAATATTGGCCACAGAAAATATAGTCCAGTCAGGACCCGGCAGAGATGTACAAACAAGTGGAGTTCCCCAATGGTAGCGCCAGATCCTTCATGCTGAGTCGCTACTGAGTCAGGCCCGTGAGGAAGAGAGAGGAGCATGCCAGGAGGAGCAGAAGGAATTATTGAAGCCACAGACTAAAGTAGCTACAACCTAAAAGGCAGGATGAGCCATAGAACCAAGGGATGGCGTAAACACAGGGCTCCCTGCTGCACATCACTAGTAGATCAAGCACATCACTGTAACAAGCGTTTAGGGGGGGCACAGGCTCCCTGGGCTCAGGCTAGCTAGCAAGCTCCTGTTCCGCCCTAGGCCTGAATCACATTCACTCTAGGTCCACTTTACAGCACTCTGGCAATGTAAAGGAGCGAGAAAGTGCTTAAATTACTCTTATGCCCACCTCCAGAGTAGGATAATGGGGCTTCACAGTGAATGTGGCTAAGGAATGTTTATGCCTTTTCTGGCCTATTTCAAAGAGTTAGATTACAGCCAACATAATTTTGACACGTCTCTTCCGGAAGTATTAGAGGAAGAATAATTCCCAAGGCCTGGTCAGTATCAGCCTGAGACTATTCTAGGTAGAAATGTGAAGAATTTAAAGGGCTTGAAACGGAAGGGTAATAAAAAGGTTTGAGACTAACCAGTCAAGTGTTTTCCGATTCTCAGACTGTATGCTTCTTAAACGCACGTTTTGGGGGACTCTGGTTGTGGCATTGTCAGTGGTTTGACTTCTCCTCAATAAAGAAATCAGCAGCACACAGAATCTATGTGTAAGTAAAAATATAAAAAGATAGCTTGACTCAAATCTCTCAGTATAATAGTGCCATCTACAGAAAAAAGAAGTTATTCTACAGCTGAAGAAATGAAGGCTACATCCCCCAAAATACACTTTAACAAATGCTAATGGGTGAATATAACCCTAGCAGTTAAGTCCCTCTAGACCAATGGTCTCCAATCTTTTTATACCCAAGATCACTTTTTGAATCTAAGGCAACCCAGGCTCTATACTGCCCCTTCCCTGAGGCCCTGCCCCTTCCCCAAAGCCTCACCCCACTCACTCCATCCTCCCCTCCCCCGCATCACTCACTCTCTCCCACCCTCACTCACTTCCACCCAGCTGGGATAGGGGTTTGGGAGGGGGCTCTGGGCTGGGGGGTTTGCAGTGTGGGAGGGGGCTCTGGGCTGAGCCTGGGGCAGGGGTGCAGGAGGGGGGTCAGGACTGGGGGCGCAGGAGGGGGTATGGGGTGCTGGCTCTGGGACAGGGCTCAGGGTAAATCTTGGGGTGCAGGAGGGGGTATGGGGTGCAGCCTCCCACCAGTCAGCACTCATCTCCAGCAGCTCCCGGTCAGCCGTGGGCACAGTGAAGCTAAGGCAGGCTCCCTGCCTATCCCAGCCCCACACCACTCCTGGCCAATGGGAGCTGCAGGGGCAGTGCCTGCAGAGGGAGACCCCTGCCCCATTCCCGCCCCTGGAGCAGCGCTGGCCACTTCCAGGAGCTCTGTGGGGCCAGGGTGGGGAGTCTGCCTCAGCAGCAGCCACACTGTGCTGCTGGAGATCGTGATTGACTGGGAGATCCTCTAGGATCAACCAGTCAATCATGATTGGCCGGTTGGTGACCACTGCTCTAGACTAGGGCATTCAAACTTTAAATACGCCGCTAAATTCCTCTCCATACACCTGCCACTCATCTTCCCTTTCTCATTTGTCTCCGTTCTTGCTAACTCTAAACAACAAGCCATTGTCTGTGTTGTTCCAGCCTCACAGGGGTTCTCCCTCAAGGCATTCAGGCTGGTGATTTGTTACCCGGACTGAGAACACAGCAGACACCAGTGGGCTAGTCCAACAGCCCAGGAATGATCAATTCCATGCCAGAGCGTTTCAGGCCCTTGTCTCAGGGCACAATTTATTGATAAACAAAACACCAAGATAAAGTAGCTTCTCTGCCTAACAGGCTACAGTTAGCAGAGCTTTCGTGCACACCTTTCCCAGCCCCCTCCAGTGCTCAACCTAACCAGGAACTCTCTCAGGAGCCTTCTAGTCACAGCACTTCCCACACCACAGGGGATTCTGACCTAATGGCCAGCCCCTCTGCTCTCCAGTTCAGCTGAGTGCTTGCTTGCCTTTATAAGGACCAGGTGCACTTCAAGCTATCGCCGGACCCCACCCCCACAGCCTCACATGGGAGGCAACTGATGAGTCACAGGTGAGGTTGAGCTCATCTTCCCTTAGAAGGGCCCACTTCCCCCTATGACACAGATTTATGTTTCTTTTTCTGGTTATTACTTGTCTTTATAATGTTTTATTGACCTATTAGATATAATGAGTCCAGAGCTTTATAGCCACAATGAATTAAAGCCCAGGGAGTCAATCCAGTCATTAAATAGCCACAGTCAATACATGTCATGAACAGATTCAGACCAGCATCAGGATGACACTAATTTGTCTCTGCACAATGCCCCTGCCTGGTGGGTGGGGGGTACCACGCTGAAGCTCTGCCTATTATTTGTCCCTGGGCTTGTAAAATGTGCTGCTGTGGGTAATCAGAAAGGATTGTGTTACAGTCCCATATTGATAGATTTTGGGGAGGAAGGATGACCTTGTGTTTGAGATGTGGGACCGAGAGATCTGGGTTCTCATCCTGCCTTTGCCTGCCACAGATTAACTGCATGCTTTTGGCAAATCACATAGTCTCACTAGGCTTGTGTTCCCCCCTCTTCACAATGGGGATAACGCCTCTTGCCTACCTCACAAAGGTGCCCTTTGGGACAAAGACTTTCTGGGAAAGTGGAGAATTCAAGAGGGTTTCCAGGAAAAAGCTGAGGGTTATGGGTGACTAACATTTGAAGGGAGCACGGGGCTGGGGTTGGAAGAGACAGACTTCCATTGGGGAGGATTTTTAAATCATAACAATGAAACAAATTAAATGTAAAAGGTTTTTTTTTACATGTAAAAATAACCGATTAAAAAGGAAACAGGTGAGGGTTGTTATGAACAATAAAAAACTAAGCAAAAGCTTCTATGACATTTTAAAGGACCTGGGCCAATATGAATGGAACTGGATGAGCTTTTTTCTTCTCTCTGAATCTTTGTAGTGTTTCATCTTCCCAACTTTCCTCAGAGCAGGAAAGAAACCGTCCTTTTTCTCTTCTCTTCCCCCTGGTCCACAAAAGTACTCAGGCACCTATATCCCAGACTTAGGCATTAAATTCCTGATTTAGGCACCTAACTCCCAGTTGTGGCTCCCCTGCAATCCTCAGAACTCCTGCCGAACTCTGTAGGCACCTAAACTCACTTGGCACCTAAGCATTCCAGGGGAAACGTTCCCTAGGCATCTACATAGGTGCTGGAACTAGGGGTGCTGGATGTGCTGCTGCACCCCTCCTGGCTTGAAGTAGTAATAACAACCCAAATACATGGTTTCCGTCTTCAGCCCGCCCCCGCTATAAAAATTCCAAGCAAGGATATTCTTCACACCAGTCAGGTTTATCTCTATACATGATAGAGTCTGTTCCCCAGTGTTCCTTTCCCGGCTCTGACGCCGCAGAGCGTTTACCCCGCATCCCCCTTCCTGGCTCTGACGCCACAGAGCCCTGCCTTTGTCCCTGTTCCCCTATTCCCATCCCCCCCTACTTAGCAAGCATGATTCTGCTCAGCCCACCACCGCTCTGGGGTTTCCACCGCCAGCTCCTGCCAGCTGGGGGTCTCAGCCTGCTGCCAGCTGGGGGAAAGAGCCCCAGGCCGGCAGCAGGTGCTGACTGGGACCAGCGGCGAGACCCCAGCTGGCAAGGGGCCAGCAGCAGGAACCCCAGAGCGGCGGCAGGCTGAGCGGCTCAGCCCGCCCTGCGTGCCATCCAAAATCAGCTCATGTGCCACCTTTGGCATGCGTGCCGTAGGTTGCCGACCCCTGGTGTAGGGCCAAGGACCGTCTGAACTGAAGGGCCTGGCCTGCAGATCCTGCCTGGGAAGCTGTTCCCCGGGGTGTTTGCACACCTTGTTCCAGCTCATTTGTTTACAAGGGTGCCCCCTTCCTCCCCAGGTACGTGGGCTGTGCCAACCACACATAACATGCAGGGAAATAGCCTGACAGTGATACTGCAGGTGCCGTGTTCAGTTCCCCCCGTTTTGACTAACAAACCCCTGCAAAGAAATCAAATGTGTACACAGGTAGCAGGTAGATCACCAGGTAGCATCCAGTCCCCCTGAGCCTTGCTGCGGCAAAACTGCTTCCTTCAGGACATACTTCTGCCACAGCGCCTGCAGAGCAATGACTGACTGCTGCTTATGACACTTACTGTGAGAGTCTCACTGTTATCGTGTGCTGACCCCATCTGTCTGGGGAGCCACTTGTTCTCTCTCATCACATACGTAGATTGTCGCTCTTTGGGGCAGGGACCATTTTTTTGTTCTGTTTGTTCAGCACCTAGCACAATGGGGTCCTGGGACACTGCCACAATAGAAATAATAAACAAAGGTAATCAGGGAGTCCAGACCCATGAATTTTCCCTCTAAGGGAATCCTCGGATGGCATTAAAGCTGTCACAGTGCCTTCCAAACCATCACCCAACATGGCCTCTGGGGGCAGGATGGGCATGGCACCTCTACCCCATGTGATCCCAGCTAGGAGCTACCCCAGGAGCTGGCTACCCAGGGATTGGGTAGGATAGAAAAGTGGCATGACACCACTCTATAGGAAGGAGAAGAGAGCAAATACATGGTTTGCTGGATTTATCCAGCCCAGATCTAGGGCTCAGTCTTGCAAGGTACTGAGGTCCAGGCCCTCAAAGGTATTTTAGTGCCTAACTGCCACTGAAATCAATAGGAGTTAGGCACCTAAATACTTCTGAGGCTTTGGACTTGAGTGCCCTCAATTCCCATTAAAGTCAGGGCATAAGACTCAGGTTCAGTCAAGAAAACCAAAATTTCACCATTAATGCTTTCAACAGCAATATCGGAATGACACATCGGCTCTGGTGAGCAATTCTTGGCTTGCCAACATCTTTATACACCTGGCCAAGAGGAGTGGCTGGAATAAGCTTCACTCCTTGGATGACCCTTTTAAGCCCAGGGCAGAGGAATGGGGGGGGGGAACCTCTGCTCTGTTGGCCCCAATTCCCTGGCTAGCTCCACCTCACTCACTCCACACACAGCTCCTGCACACCTAGTGAAGTCCACTATCCAGATCCAGGAACCTACATACCTTTGAGGATCTGGGTCTACAAGACTGGGCTTGCCCTCCTGATGACCTTAAGTAGGGTGACCAGACAGCAACTGTGAAAAAATGGGACAGGGGGTGGGGGGTAATAGGTGCCTATATAAGAAAAAGTCCCAAAAAATGAGACTGTCCCTATAAAAATGAGACATCTGGTCAACCTAACCTTAAGAGATTATCTTTGATAACTGGGCCTCTGTCAGGCCACCGGGGACATAAAATTTTTGACCAGGTGTAGCAGTTCACTCCAAACATTTTCAATTAACCAGAAATAATTGTGGAAAAAATTCCATTTTCATCTAAATTATTTTGGTTTCGAGCAACCCCAAAATGTTCAGGTTTTGGTTGCAGGTTGTTTTGGTTGGTTTCTTTGGGGGTAAAGGGGGTAAACGAAAATCCCATAAACGTTGAAGAAAAAATTTGACAAAACAAAAAAGTGTTTCCATTTTCATCATTTTGGGTGGCAGGTGGATGGGGAAGGGCAGATGGACAGGAACCCATTTCCTAACCAGCTCTAATAGCTGCGTATGTTGTCTGGGGCCCTTCTTCACTATCTCAATGGAAATCATCAGTGGAAATCAAGTTGATTTGAAAATACCTTCCAAGATGAATTTAAATAAGTTATTTCCATGAAGAAATGACAGAGGGTTTCTCAAAAACCTTGGATTAGGGTCTGCATCCAGGAATCAGATCAATTTAGGCAAACTCTGGTACCTGCAGTGAGCCTGTTAACCTCCAGAAGGCTCCAGCACAAATGTGAGGTTCTATCATGTAGTTCAGACTGTAGGATTAAGACCTACATTTTTGTTTTATTTTTTAAATTATAGTGTGTTAAACTTGAAGCTGTTAAAACCATCTCTTTGGGATTGTGATGGGGCGCACTTGCCCTGCATTGGTACCGCAAGGGTTAATTCTACTCTCTGGGCCAAGGAGGTCACGCTCATGCGGCTCTGCTGGACATGCTCCGGCTGGAGACTAGGTACAAAAGGGAGCAGCTTGGCTCATTCAGGACTGACTGCTGAAGAGGGAGGATGCATGCTGTGAGCGCCAGCCTAGGAACCATGGAAATGGTAGAAGCCAGGGATGCTGAGATTCTGCTGGATGCCCAAGGAGTGGTGAAGCTGCTGGGAGCCTCACTGACTGAGAAGCCCAGAGACCCTGGGGATGCCAGAGATGCTGCATCAGGAACAGGGTAGGAAGTAGTTCAGGGGGACTAGTTATTGTGCCATGTGGGGTCAGCATGTTTCGGGCGGATTCCCCGCTAACCCAGTGCGGGCATACTTGCCACTGACAGGTCCCTGAGCTGGGACATGATAGAGCAGGGAGAACCTGGGTCCCCCTACCCAGCCACCACCCTTCCCTCAGATGGTGGCCCACTCCCCGGTCTAGCTGCTGGGCCACGCAGCCCCAGCTGAATGGGGCAGCTCTGTTGACTTTTACCCGTACGCCAAGCTGTCCCAAGACAAGGGATGGTTGTACAGACTCAGCCACGGGGCCATCATTACCTCCACTCCCTCCCAAGAAGGGATGGGGTGCACTTGCCCCACAACAGGGATGATAAATAAGTTTGTACGGCATCAAATAGTCATCATATAAATTGATCACTGTGTACTTGGAATTTTTGAATGAAAGCTTCTATGTTTCAATAGAAATAGATGTTTTATTAATAACATGCACACATATATATTTAAAATACATGTACGCTTTTTCTACATTCACTTTAGAAAACAATCTCATAAACCCTTAAACCAGGTCCCAAGTAATTTTAAACATTAAAAACAATATTTTTCCATGATTATACAACAAATATGTATTACTCCAACTAAGTGGTATAGAATCACCATCTAACATTATAATGCAGGTTCATGCCTTTCAGTAGAAATAGATGTCTCCTTTTGATGCTTTATTAATATCAAATATATTTGACAATGCCTGCACCAGCTATTATATGCAAGGGTGATTCCCTGATGCAAAAACATTGTATATAAAGGATGTAAATGAAAGAGAGAATTCTGTTTTGCAGCTCTGTCACTGAATTTATATGAAGAGCATCTTGTGTATACCATGCAGCTGTGGGTAAAATAGAACCCAAGGAATATGACAAGAACTGGGAAAATATCATTGCATGAATCATGAAAGAGAAATCATTGACTAAAAAGTAAAGCCTTGGTTTATATTGGTTAGAGTCTGAAATCCTGCTATTAGGTTTCTTTTTAGAGTGATCGCTTTTTAATGTACTCCCAAGTATCAACCTGGATCTTTGGAGAATACACAAAATTATCATCAGCTATATTGTGGTTTAGTTTTCACAGACGGCTCCTATGATGAGGGGACTTTAAGGCACAATATTCTATATACTCAACTGAATGCATTCACTAAAAACAAAAGTTCTACTGACGATGCCTGATATACACATTCAAGAACTCAAGCGGTAGCTCAGTAATCACATCCATTGAAAATTAGGCAATTCGGGAGTGGCTTCACTGTATACATCAGCCTGGATCCTGCAAGTACTTACACATATGCTTAACTTTAAGCACATAAGTATCCCATTGACATCAATGAGACTACACAAGTTGGTAAGTTAAGCACATTGTAAGAGCTTACAGAATCCGGGCCATTGTATTTCCAAATGCATGTAACTTACAGGAGTATGTAAGTCCTCTGTCGTGTAACTGCAAGACACTCTGCCTTTGGCGAGTGATAATTATGAGCTTGATCCTGCAAACGCTTATGGCCACAAGTAGTTCCACAGCAGGCAATGAGACGACTCGGTGCAATAAGCACAATGCCTGCTAGTAAATGTTTTCAAGATCAGGCCTGACACTTGAAGCCGACCAGGAAAAGCGGTACAAAGAAAACGTAATAATTTACATGTTTATAATAAACAGTCACATGAGTTTCTGTGTAAATACATGCAACACTGCACTGAACATTAATTTTTCTTAAGCCAGTCATTTGCAAAATTACCAAATGTTGCTACCAAATCTTTCCCTGTCAGACATATCCTTTATATTGTCTCTAAGGTGTCATACATTCTTTTTAGAATATTTCCCAAGACAACTGGTTTTGAAAGGAAGGACTTTCTTTCCACCCAGTACAAATATAACCTGTGTGTGTGCATAGTACAGTTGTAAAATCACATACATTTCTTTACACTGAAGTCTGACTGTGGGCTACCTATAGATAGGATCACTTAGGAAAGTTCAGAAAAAGATGCTGCAGAAGTCAAACTAAACTCTGAATGGTTTTATCCATAAAACATCTCTTTATGTATCAGTATTACAGTACTAAATGGTGGCTTGGTAACAGCGTATTAAAATATCACTCGATAATTTAATAACTTTCACAGTCAAGTTGTAGGGTCTGATTCTCCTCTTCGGTGTGCCTATGCAGTCATTTGCAGCTGTGGATACTGTGAGCAAAGCTCTGCAATAGCACAACTAAACTACATGAAGTGCAAGGCGGGGATAGTTGAGAAAGTTCAAAATTCTGAAGTTTTTGACTGATATTTTTCCTCAAGAATTTAACCAAGAAAAAGTGGGAAATTTTCACTGAAATATTTTAATTACATTTTACATAAACTTTTTGGCTAAAAAAGAGGAACAAAACATTTTCACCAAAGTTATCCCATTTTTCAGCTGTCTCTGGGAGAACCAAACCCTTGATCTTCTAAAACGCCGAGAAGTTAGTTACCTGAGACCCGTTCAGAGTGTTTTTTCCTTGATATCTTTTAAAGGTGCATTAAGCTGCAACCCATCATGCAGCATCATATAAAATAAGCTTTTAAGAGGCCAGAAAGCACTTCCTTTTTTCCCAGACAATGGAACTATTTTTCAAAGATGACTTCAACAAGTCTTGTAGTTCTGGTAAAGGTTAAAAGCTAACTCCTGCTCAATTTTTTCCCCTCCCTTTCTTGCAAAATATTAGTAGAAGTAACATTATGAATCATTTGTGAAGTACAATTTAATGTAATGAGCCTTGCCTTTTAGCCCAGAATTATAGTGTACATACAATATAGTAGGTACCATTGTCAGTCACTGAGAAAGGGTTATTTAGCATTTCATACAATAATCTGATCATTACGAATGCTGCAGAAAACTAACACAAAGAAAAAAGTGCATGAATCTGTTCACTTTAGAGCAGAAAATTACACATTTTTAAAACCAGAAGGCAGAAATAATTTCCCATAGACACCTATTAGTCCTCTAATATGCCTTTCCACACCTCTCCCTGCACACGCAGTAGGCAATGGACCATCAGAGATAAGAGAGCTCTTTGAGCGATGATGGCTCCTCTAACAACACTAATCATGTCATTCTCTCACACATCGTACAGTAAACTCATTTCACTACCAGTTTATAGTAGTACACTTATTACACACATTAGATAATTGGAGCCTTTCTCCAGACTTGCCTGGCCTTCTTTCAGTTTTCCTTGTTGCGATACGTAGCGTATATTAGTAGCTTTTAACTGATGTCTTTTCAAAATACTTCAGTTTGCAAAATGCGAGCTAAGGTTGGGAAGTTTGGGCCAATTTTTCTGCTGGGATTACTCCAGTGGCTCAACAAAAGGTCATTGATTTCAAAGGCGCTATGTTGATTTACACCAGCTGAGGATCTGGTCTTCAGACGATTTGACCCTTTTACCTCCAAGATAAGTATGGGCAAAAATGAAAGTGACTTCTCAGAACCTAAACATACACAATACTAATTTGGCTTAAGAAACAGCATTGCTCCATTTTCCAGCTTTCCCGTTTCTGTGCTCTCTGTAGGCTATTTAGTATTAATGGCATTTCAAACAGCTGTAGATTCTGAAATTTGGGAGGAGTAGTTGTGTTGAATTTAGGTCAGAGAATTTTTAGTAAAAATGTTCAGCTTTCCTGGATTTTTAGTTCTCTCTCTCCCTGTCTCTGAAACCTGCATTGGCTTCTAACTATGAATATCATCCTTGACTCACTTGACTTTGCTCCTCATACTTCTTGCCCTTGCCTTTTATTTACTGTACAGTTAATACATGTCTGACAGCAGCAATTGTGTGTGCAATATACAAGAGCTAGAAATCTGAAGTAGGGTTACAGGTGGAATCTTAGTTCTATACTAAGCACATCCATAGAAAGCCATTTTTATTTGTTCATACTGTATAATGCTTCAGAAATAGCATCAGTCAAATCTACATGAGAAAATTGGTTGCTTGCCTCCATTGTTACAACATACTATTATTTCACTTAGCATTACCTTTAAAGCTCCAGTGGCCATAATCTGCAACGCAAAGCTGATTCCTTCACTATAAGCTTATCGTCTATAGCAGAGGTTCTCAAACTGAGGGTTGGGACCCCTCAGGGGGTTGCGAGGTTATTCCAGGGGGGGTCACGAGCTGTGAGCCTCCACCCGAAACCCTGCTTTGTCTCCAGCATTTATAATGGTATTAAATATATTTAAAGTGTTTTAATTTATAAGGGGGGGGGTCACTCTCAGAGGCTTGTTTTGTGAAAGGGGTCACCAGTACAAAAGTTTGAGAACCACTGGTCTATAGGACTCCCATTGACTTCCATAAGCTTTGGATCAGGCATATTTGTTCAGCAATTCTGTGTTTCAAGTCATCCTTAAGTGAACAAATACATTGGTAACTATGTAGTTTACTGGCTTGTTAATAATGTTCTCCCAAGTTATAGTGCACTCTCTGCTTTTGACCCCATTTATTTTAACGTCATCCTCTCCCTAATGTTACTCTTTGGTATTTTCAGAACATAGCTCTGGCAGCTATGATTTTCCCATTCTAGTCATTAGATTGCGCAATGTGTCTCATAGGACATGCTTGATACATATTGTAAAGGAAATTCCAAAAATTGACATTAGACATCTAACTCCACCTCAAACACTGTTACTAATGCAGATTAAACTCATCTCAAATGAAAGACCTCTCAGGTTTTACTACAGTGTGTCAAATATATTCCTTTTCTGGAAGGTGGGTTTTTGTGTTGTTTTTTTGTTTTCAAATCACAAAAAGTGCCCACCTAAGCTCTAACACTGATCATGCATTGTACCACATGGTTGAATAGTAAATAGCACACACACAAAAACCTCAGAGTTCCAGCCAGGCAACCTGGAGGGGATTCAAATCATGTTTAGAAAACACTGACAACTGGCTGAGAAAATAGACTTTCATCTGAGTCATTCCGTTTTGTCGCAAAATGTGTGTCAACAGAAAGATAAGTACGAAGTGAGAGCAATTGAGTGGATCAATTAAAAACACCCTCACTAGAGTGCTGACTGATCTCGGTGCAGAACTTCTTGTAAGTAGCAGATTGGTTATTTTGCTTTTTTGGAAATCCTAACCAAAGAGGTGTTTCTTTTGGCACTGATTCCTTCAGATTCAAAGCATTTCTCAAAGAAAACTTGCTTGCTAAACCTTACAAAAAATAACTCCCACCCCCCAACCTTCATTGTCAGAATAATCTGTCACTTTTGGTTTTACCTCTCACCTGGGATGGCATAATTTAAATACGAAGTAGATAAAATGTTTATATCTACATTGGCAACTTAATGTCACTTAGTTTCTACAAAATACATTGCACGCAAGATCTCTGCTTATAAAACCCTTCGCATACCAATGACTGCAGAGTATTATTCAAAGTACCCTCCATTCATCTCTGTATGTAACCCATCTTTCATCACAAGTCTGTTTACAATTAGTGCCTCATCTTCACATGTTAATAAGCAGTTCAAGCATTCAGAAACAAAACATCAGTGGATCTAACAGCTACTTCAATTCATTTTATAAATAAGCAACTGAGAATTTTTCTCCAAGTGGCCGCTTGTATAGCCCATTCCATAAATGGAATTCTCTGTAGAATAAGGCACAATATGATACGAATGCAGCTCTTCATAATAGAGTGACTGAGAACAGCATTCTTGTACCATAAACTTCAGCCGTTTTCTTGTATCCGAGTAAGCGGTCCTATAACAGGGTGCCTCTTTAAAGTATTCATAGCTCTCTCTGTCTGTCTCTAGGTGGATCTTCCTCAGCAAATTGTTAATAAGCACAGACCTACGGAGATAGGTTTCAGGGTCTTCAAGGAATCGAAGTTTCTGCAGAGACAGTTTTAGAATACAAGTCCGGTCCTCAGGTAATATCAGGTGCTGAGAAGTAAAAACAACCAATATAGCTTTATGATCAAGAAATAAGAACAAGAGCTTTTCCCCTTTGGACTTTTTATTAGAAACATACTCACTTTTGGAAAATACCCCTGGTAATCTTGATGTAAATCTTCTTCTTCTGCATATTTTCTCTTAAAGTAGGCTACTTTCGACGTCGTTAGCGTATTTGTCAATACCCTGATTGGATCAGCTGTGTGACAAATAATAATAAAGAGTATCAGCAACGATTGTGGCCAATCGATGTTCCCTGTAATGTTCCAGTCTGGCATGTGCGAAACGATGTGTCTTTAAGCCTAGACTGCTTGGTTTCTGGGACTAACAGGATTTTTGCTTACACATCATTAGCTCTGTCATCTTTTTTTTCCCCCCAAGCACACACAAGTGGTGCTAGACACTTTGCAGAACTAAGAGAAAGGCAAGACTCCTGCCACATAGAGTTTAAGTGTCACTTTTATATGTGACTCAGGTGAAATTAATTGAGCCATCGGAAGGGCATGAGGCAAGCAGTGGTTACAGAAATATGCTCACACAAATGGAATACTATTACAAATGGATGATTTCATCTATTGAGTTCAGATGTTCTAGTACCCATGATGCACTTAACCTAGGAGGGGCATTCAGTACCATTGAACAAGGAAGTGAATGTACATCCCGCATAAAGAGTTGACGGTGCCTCAACCACACTAATGTATATGGGAGGGATGCAATAACAGTTGTTTCTTCACTCTTTGTACAGCAGCTTTATGGTTCAGAACTCATCATACAGGAGAGACCATGTTACCCCCCTCCTTCCCACAGTGAAGCACTGGAGATGTGGTTTCATTGGAGTGCAATTACCATTCTACACACTAGGTGATGCTGTGGTCACAGCAAAGTGAATGTGCTCTTGAAAGTAAAATCTGTGGGATTTCAGGGTGGTGTGGAGTGGTCACATAGTCAATCTCCATAGTTCTGACTGTATGACTCAGATGGGCACGGAGCAGAAAGGATACTCCATTTGATTCCACAACAAAACTTAGAGAGGAGGGAAGAGGTGGACCCAGAGCACAGAATTTGGGGTGGGGGCATTGGATGCAGGCTTTTGTTTCAGCCCACTATGGAGACAAGGGGCACATGCGGGAGCAGATCTGGCTCTGACCATCTGCTGCTGGGCCCTGGGGGTTTTGTTCTGGGCCCATCCCTCGGTAAGAGCATGACAAGTTCTAGCACGATTAACTCCCCCTCCCCTAAACTTTCACGGTGCTCCAGCCAAGCTGAAGTTCCTGCTGAGATCACTGATACACTCCTTAAATGTGTGAATGTGTGTTCTCCTACACTATACCCAGGGGGAAAGGGCCAGGAGAGCAGTTGGATTCCAACAGGCAATGCCTATGTTGTGTGATACAGTGGGCCCAATCCACTGTCACTAATGTCAATGGACAGTTTGCCCATTAATTTCAGTGGGAGCAAGATTGATCCCCAGAATGTTTCATTGGACATCAAGGAACCAGTTCATCCCTACACCAGAGCTTGGCACAGGGACCGATGGATGGAGGGGAAAGGGACATAGGTGGCTTTATGTCATCTGTGTGCCTCCTCTATCCTGAGTAAGCTGGGGAGGGGGGTAACCCTAACTGGCACCAAGGGGCCATTCTGGCAGTGAGGGATAGTTTCAGTGTGGGAATATCCCAGCCACCGTCCAACACATCTTTTGTGGAGGGGGCGGGGGTTGAGATGGCATAGACCCTGTTCTACTGGCTCTGTGTCAGCCAAGGGTTTCTCCTGTGCTGGGATATTTCCCAGGGGCCAGATCCAGCTGGTTAACAGCCCTTTTGCCTGAGCTCATGAAAAATCCCACAGAAAGCATCTGAAGGGGAAAGATCTCTGTGAGGTTCTCCATGCAGTGTTTTCTCCCCGAGTGTTTAGCCAGGGTGGTGTTCCGCTACTACAGAAGGTACAAGGCTGGCCTGCAAGCCCTGACTGGAAGGATTAATTCTCTTTAACTTTCAAAGGAATGTTTCGTTACTTAGGGCCAGAGCCTGCAGCCCTGAGCTAGGTTCATATGAATTAAAACCCTATTGAATGTAATGGGAGACCCACAAATGGAGAGCTTCAAGAACTAGACTCTCAGTCCTTCCTCAGGCAAGCCTCCCGTTGGACCTGGTTCTACATTCCGGCCAAGCTGGGCTCATTACGGGAATGGAGTGGGACACAATGGCGACTAAGTATGCCTGGGCCAGCTGCAATCTGTTTCAACCCTCAGCATATTCAGCAACTCTAAATTATCCAAAGAACCCCCTTACACAGGAGGGATTCCCAGACAGCCACCTCTCCCCAGTTTAAGGCCCTCTTACATCACCAGACCACCATAAAGGGAGCCAGGGCAGAATGGAGAATTAGCTCCATTGAAGTTACTTCAATGAGTCTGATTTGAGCAAAATTGTATTCCAGCTGATAAGACATCCCATCCCTATCCATGTATTCATCTGCACTGCTGGACCCTTTGCTACATTCTTATCCATCGGTTGCTGTAAGTATTAGTCATAATTCATAGATCGCAAACCCTTGTCAAATCACAATAAGAGCACCACTGCTGAGTAATTTTATAACATTCAATTAGACAAAGCTGCAATACTGGACCTCCAGGCAATTTGGCTAGCACAGAAAATATTTGGTTAATTATATATTACCTTCTCCTATCTTACATGGTCCCCCATTACTGCAGTATCTGAGCATAATCTTTAATGGGTTTATCCTCACAACACTCCATGAGGCAGGCAGTGCTGTGATCCCATTGTACGGATAGGGAACAGAAACACAAAGAGGGTAAGTCACACAGAAAGCTTGTAGTAGAGCAGGGACTTGAACCCACACATCCTAAGCTATCCCCCTGAGCCCTGGCCCACCCTTCAGCTCCACAATGAACTTCTGACCCAAGTTTTCAGTCCCTTACATTTGTTCACCAGCCGCTTTAGTGAAAAGGCAGGAGGGGGGGAAAAGCATTGGAACAAAATTATACCTGTGTACTTCAAACGCAGGCTTAGCGAGAGGGGAAGGCAAAGACAAAAGATTACAGATTGTGGTAGATGTCTACTACGGAATGTGTAAATTAGAGCTCAATCTGGCAACTTCTCGGAGTTGTTCTTACTCATGTAGACAGTTCCTTTGGAGTCAATGAGCCTGCTCGTGTCAGTAAGAATTACCCTCCTCTGTAAGGGGTGGAGCATCAGGCCTCTTGACTGAATGTTCCTTGAGGCACGGTCTGGAGGGTGTTTTCCAGGTGTTTGTCAAGCATCAACTGTATTTATGGTGCTATAGGAATAATACTATACAGCAGATATCCTCTTCCTTCTTGCTCCTCTCAGAGCAAACTATAGGCTATGAAGGTCAATTACACAACCCAAAGGGTGAACAATCATCCACATGAACTTACGTCTGGACCCAATCCAGATGGAAGGGGAAGGGATGGGATAGAAAATCACAAAGGAAATTGGTGCTTTGCTAAGAGTATTGTCACTCGATTGCTTGCTGCAGGACATATTCAGCCCTATGCGAAGGGCCACCTTAGGATCTTCAGCCCCACTTCAGGCCTTTGTAGGGCCTACACAGGGAGTGCAGCACAGCAGCGGCCCAGGGCTGCCTGCGCATCCCCAGCATATCATAGAACAGGTCTGCACAATAGCCATGCAGGGCTGGTCCCTTTTGAGGGAGGCTCAGGGGAGGATCCACAGATCTGTGCTTATGCAGAAGGAGTGACCTCAGTGCCCCGTGCGAATGGTGCAGAAGGGATGCAGCTTGCTCTTATAGCCCATCGTCTGGAATAGCGACCCCTGGGAGTCTGCACAGTGGCCCTGGCCCCTAGCCCGGGGGAGGTGAATTTCACCACATTCCACCCACAGAGAGCCTGAAAACACAAGGCTGTGTGTCGGTGCAGTGAATTGCACCCCACGGGTATACACACATCAGTTAGTCCCTCCAACAGATCAGTTTAGGATCTGCGTGGATCTAGTACTATCAAACCTCAAAGCTTTGGATGCGATTTTAATGCTGTAATATCCCATCTTTTCTGATTTATTACCATGTTGATGCATAGGGGAAATGGACCAAGCCCCGGGCTTCACTAGATCACATGGGGCAACGTGTTACCAGCATAGCTTTAAAGCTGATGCTCCCATGATCCTGGGGCATCGCGATGCCTGGCCACACCCTTTTCTCTCAGCTCACGCCCTAAGCCAGTAGCTGTGGAGGTGGCATGGGGTGGTATCGAAGCCACTAGCATGGTTGTACATCACCCAAAATTCCTTTTTATAAGGGTCAGAGCTGCTGGATTTAAGTCAGCTTTATGCCAGAGGAAATTGGAGGGAAAAGTTTTAATCTCCTGGAGAATTTGAGACAATGTTTCTCAACAGTAGAGCAAACCTTAAACTAAACAAGTGACTCAAATTAAAGAGCAATTTTTCAAAAGTCTGCGCCTTATTCGTGTACTTAACAAACATGTATGGTCATGCACTCTGACTTGCACATATATTTGCTGCAATCGTGCATGCAGGTGGTTAAGTGCCCAAATAGCCATTTGCACAGATATTCACTTATTCATACATGGAACAGTGGGAAATGCATGTGGATGTGAACGACCAAGATCTTAATGGGTATGGAGGATGAACTGTCCCTCACAGACAAGTGAGTGTTTGATCCCATATTCCTTGCACACCCACAACGCTCAGTGACTTCAACTATCAACTTAGATAGGATATTTCCCAGTGCCACCCAGAGCCCTCCTATTTCTGTGTCTATAAACCCAAAGAAAGTGCCACTCTGAAACCCAAAGAAAGACCCCCTAACTGAGGTTTGCGATACCCTCACGCATACAACTGAGGTTGTATTTTCTGACTGGGCTGCTTATGTCCATCTTTCAGCCTGGTTTCAACTTACAGCTGCATAAAACTGGAGTAATGCAGCACTGAATGAGGTCCTTAGGGCTTTGTTTCAATATAAACACACTGCCTCAATGCTCCTTGTGTGTAAGGCTCTTCTTGGGAGCCAAGTGTTTTGACAGTTCCATCAAGGTGGCTCTCAAGCTGGGCGACAGCGATATCATAACCATATCAGATTTCCTCACTACCACACCACAGTTCAAGCCACAGGGCCAAATTTTCCAGTGGTGCCAGTGGGTGCAATGCCACTAACATCACTGGTGATGCCCCTGCTTACAACAGCCTCAAATTTGGCCCATACTTCCAGCCTCTGAAAATAAGGATAGTCACATTCAGCAAAGCATATGAGCACACACTTACGTCCACTCCTGTTCATCAAAGGTGCTGAGCACTGGCAGATCTCAATGGCAGTTAACCAGGTTAGCCTTCCTTCACCCTCACATTGGTGCGCTATTTACACTTCACATGACAGCCTCTCTGAATGTCTGTTCTCAACACACAGTGCACCGGGGAGTTGCATTTGTAGCTCCCATCAATGCTAATGGAAGTTAGAAGCATAAATCCCACACATCAGTGAGAGAATAGACGCCTACGTCTCTAATCTTGATTCCCCAAATGCAACTTTACAATGTCTTTAATTATACGCTATAACTGCATAATGTGCCCCTTTCTATTAATTTCAAGAATAACAATAGTAGTGCTAAATGGCATGATATGCAGTGATGTATTAAGCATGCTTGGAACCGAGGATTATCTTATCTAAATTCAAGTGGAAAGCTATTCAGAATATAGCAATGTCATACTCCTACTGAAAATTGCAAGAAGCTCTTTCATTTGACCTGTGTGATCATAACAATGGTGTCAATGACAGGGCAAAGGCTTTCACATGAATCAGTTGATGTAGAGTGATTTTTAACAATGATGCAACTTATATGAGGGGCAGGAGACAAGACTGGGGTGTATAAATGATTGTCTAGTTAGGTGAGGAGGAAGGATGGGCTTGTGACTAGGGCCCTAGAATGGGACTCTGGAGACGTGGGTTCTATTTTCAGCTTTTCTACAGACTGCATTAAACTAAAAAAACACAGTAAAAGAACTAAAAAAGAGCCACCGTGGCTTAACAACCAAGTAAAAGAAGCAGTAGGAGATAAAAACGCTTCTTTTAAAAAGTGGTAAGGTAAATAGAAAGGAGCATAAAAACTGCCAAATTAAGTGTCAAATAATAAGAAAAACCAAAAAGGAGTTTGAAGAGCAGCTAGCCAAAAACTCAAAAGATAATAACACAATGTTTTTTAAGCACATCAGAAGCAGGAAGCCTGTTAAACAACCAGTGGGGCCCCTGGATGATTGAGATACAAAAAGAGCACTTAAAGACGACAAAGTCATTGCTGAGAAACTAAATGAATTCTTCAGTCTTCACGGCTGAGGATGCTAGGGAGATTCCCAAACCCGAGCCGTCCTTTGTAGGTGACAAATCTGAGGAATTGTCACAGACTGAAGTGAAGTGTCATTAGAGGAGGTTTTGGAATTAATTGATACATTTAACAGTAACAAGTCATCGGGACCAGATGGCATTCACCCAAGAGTTCTGAAAGAACTCAAATGTGAAATTGCAGAACTATTAACTATGATTTGTAACCTGTCCTTTAAAACAGCTTCTGTACTCAGTGACTGGAAGATAGCTAATGTAGCACCAATATTTAAAAAGGGCTCTAGAGGTGATCCTGGGCAAAAGTCAACATGATTTCTGTAAAGAGAAATAGTTTCTTACTAATCTATTAGAGTTCTTTGAAGGGGTCAACAAACATGTGGACAAGGGGGATCCAATGGGCATAGTGTACTTAGATTTCCAGAAAGCCTTTGACAAGGTCCCTCACCAAAGGCTCTTATGTAAATTAAGTTGTCATGGAATAAGATCCTTTCATGGACTGAGAACTGGTTAAAAGACAGGGAACAAAGGGTAGGAATAAATGGTAAATTTTCAGAATGGAGAGGGGGTAACTAGTGGTGTTCCCCAAGTGTCAGTCCTAGGACCAATCCTATTCAACTTATTCATAAATGATCTGGAGAAAGGGGTAAACAGTGAGGTGGCAAAGTTTGCAGATGATGCTAAACTGCTCAAGATAGTTAAGACCAAAACAGACTGTGAAGAACTTCAAAAAGATCTCACAAAACTAAGTGATTGGGCAACAAAATGGCAAATGAAATTTAATGTAGATAAATGTAAAGTAATGCACATTGGAAAAAATAACCCCAACTATACATACAATATGATGGGGGCTAATTTAGCTACAACCAATCAGGAAAGAGATCTTGGAGTCATCGTGGATAGTTCTCTGAAGACGTCCACGCAGTGTGCAGCGGCAGTCAAAAAAGCAAACAGGATCTTAGGAATCATTAAAAAGGGGATAGAGAATAAGACGGAGAATATCTTACTGCCCTTATATAAATCCATGGTACGCCCACATCTTGAATACTGCGTAAATATGTGGTCTCCTCATCTCCAAAAAGATATACTGGCATTAGAAAAGGTTCAGAGAAGGGCAACTAAAATGATTAGGGGTTTGGAACGGGACCCATATGAGGAGAGATTAAAGAGGCTAGGACTTTTCAGCTTGGAAAAGAGGAGACTAAGGGGGGATATGATAGAGGTATATAAAATCATGAGTGGTGTGGAGAAAGTGAATAAGGAAAAGTTAATTACTTGTTCCCATAATATAAGAGCTAGGTGCTACCAAATGAAATTAATGGGCAGCAGGTTTAAAACAAATAAAAGGAAGTTCTTCTTCACACAGCGCAGTCAACCTGTGGAACTCCTTGCCTGAGGAGGTTGTGAAGGCTAGGACTATAACAGGGTTTAAAAGAGAACTAGACAAAAGTCATGGAGGTTAAGTCCATTAATGGCTATTAGCCAGGATGGGTAAGGAAGGGTGTCCCTAGCCTCTGTTTGTCAGAGGGTGGAGATGGATGGTAGGAGAGAGATCACTTGATCATTACCTGTTAGGTTCACTCCTTCTGGGCCACCTGGCATTGGTCACTGTCAGCAGACAGGATACTGGCCTGGATTGACCTTTGGTCTGACCCAGTATGGCCATTCTTATGTTCTTATGCATGTGTGACCTTGGGCAAATTACTTAATTTTATGTGCCTCAGTTTCCCCTTCCTGCTTCACTGCCTATGGGGAAATTCATTCACGTTTATGACGTGCTCAGATGATGCAGTGACAGGGGCTGTGTCAGCACCTCAGCCGTGGCTTGGTGACCCAGACATCTGCAGCTGATAACCACTGAGATTCACTGACCACAATATGAGCTTAATGCACATTTCAAGGTGAATGGTAGTAACATGTTCCTACTTAGATTCCTATCACAGCGTCGGGAAGATCATCAATATGCAAGTGGGCTAAAGATGACCGAGACGCGTACCATATCTAAGTGTCTCTTGCATACTCAAATAGAAAACTTCAGGCTTTTAAACCAATAGAAATTGACATTTATTTTCAATAGGAGACATGACTTTGACACCCCAGGAAATACTGTAATGTCCTTGTGACTGCTGTCAAAATACAGTAATAAATTCTTTTTCTCTAACCCAAGCATAGCTTGCACTTAAGGAGCATCCTGGCTGAATTCTTTCTTTGATTTAATACACCAGGTTGCTGAGGTTCCATCTTTCCTGGGCATTGAGAGTAGCTGCTCTACTGTTTGACTCTGTGAAGCTACTGCACCACGAACAAGTGAACATGCGGAAGGGAGACACTTTGACAGCACAAAGATTTCACATGGATTCAAAATTACCTGCAATCTTTTAAAAAGAGGAGGACAAATCTTGCATTTCTTGCTCAGACCTTAAGCAGAGAAAACTCCGTTTAACTTGCATGGAGTTTTGCCTGAGTAAAAACTGCTAGACTGTATCCATACTGTTGTAATGTCACTAAAACTGCTGGCTTTATGCTTTAAAATGACATTCCTGGTGGTTGGCTAATCGTCTCTTGGACCCCACTAATTAACTCTGCGTACATATGTTTGCACTTTTCCTCCACTGATACAAGTATCCCTGTGCTCATGAAGGTTTGACTTTTACATTAGTGAAGACACTGTATTTAATTACAGAGAGATCATCACCTTGCTTATCCCAGTAGCTCCATTGGCTTCTCTGGGACTATTCACTTTAGCAAAGTGAGCAGGATTTGGCCTGTGTATAGCAAATAAGTAAGAGAAAATCATCTTTTCCAGTTGGTCTGCTTTTAAAATAGTTATAAGTAAGCAACCCCTTGCTAAACTTCTACACTGGAGCAGTCTCCCCAGAAAACAGCCCATTATATTGATTATCCAAATTATATTAAAGAGACATTTATTCTGTGTTTAGACAAAGGCCATTGTTTTTAGTCTGCTAACCCGTTGGTTACCTTGTGATGCTGAATCAATCTGCAAAGTGTCTTTCTGGGATGATTTCAGCAATTCTGGTAAAATTTGCTCTTTGCACAGGCTCAGCTAGCATCTCTCACAGCACTGCACTGTTGAACTGGCACGGTGGATCAAGGAGAGAGAAACATTTCACTTGGCAAAATCAACACATGCATTGAAAGTTGTTAGATTGTAAAAGATCAAGATGTTATTTAAGGAGACCCTATGATATTTCATAACACAAAAAGCAATTTCCTGAAGTCACATATAACTCTATAACTTTATTTCTTAGACTCCATTTGAAAGATAAGGAAATTGAAATGTTACAAAAACTCATTTCACTTAGGAGTATGTTTATAATTACATAAGAGGAAACGCGGTTAGTCATATTGCCTGGTTCTCTAAACATCATGCAATTACATGAGACGTATCTTTTTACTGTCCTGAACTCCTCCTTTTAAATTACATACTTTTATATCCTTTGATTGACTGCTGTCAGACTTTACCTTTTCTAAAAATAAAGCTGGAGTATTGCGAGCAAGATTACAACATAATTTTGTGTAGTTGTAACAATCTCTTATTATATACACACCTACACAATGTGTATATAATAATGTCGCTTTGGGAAACATCAGAATTTATCATTTACAATCAGTCCTGGTATTGCAATGTGGATGTCTCAGTTTTTGCCCTTTAAGTGAGGAGCTTGTATCTGAGCACTGTCTTGCATTCTATATTAGAGTGGAATTTTTAAACACGTATTAAAGACACCAGTCCCATGAGAAAACTATAAAGAGTGTGGGTCTGCACTTGCAGATGCTGTATGTATAGACACACACACTTTTAATACACATGCATGATAAAACCCTAGGTCTAAAGCCTCTGTCTGTGTCCCTCAGATAGAAGCAATGCCTATATATAGACAGTTGCCTCATCGGAGAGGACGAGGAGGAACTGATGGAAAGAGTTGCTATGGTTACTTTTCAGAGTTTGGGACTGAAAGTCAGGAGATGCCGTGATTCAGCTGCCCTTTGCCAGAGCACACCCTCAGCCTGCACTAGCCACACGGCTGGCCAAGGGGCGAGTGGCTCCCGCTTAGTATTAGAGAACTAATTGCAAACCCCCCCCCCTCCCCATTGGAGCGCTAGCAAAGCCGCGGGGGAGGCAGGGGCAGTTCTCCCAAGCACACCCCCTCCCCTGCCGGCCGCGGGCAGAGCGAGCCCTGCAGGGAGGTCACCGCCCCGGGCAGGCAGGGGCTCCCCCGCGCCGCACTAAGGGGCCGCTGGGCTGCGCAGGAGAACGGCACTTACCGGGCAAGCGGGGCCACACGGAGGGGCTGGCTCCGGCGCTCGGCTCCTGCTCCTCAGCCTGCCCGCGGCGGCAGCCCCAGCTCCGGCAGCTCCCTCCAGTCACTGCCGAGCGCATCCCCGGCTCGCTCCAGAGCAGGGGGCGGGCGGCCCAGATGTTCCTCTCCCGGATTGGTCCAGAGGGAGCAGATGTTGGCCCGTTGCTAAGAGAGTTGCTAGGAGGCGATGACGCTCTCAGCATCTCAGGAGCAACTTCAGTGGCGCTTTGAATGGCTTGCTGGGAGAGTGTAGTGGAGGGTGTCCTGAGGAGCCCCAGGGTTAGCGGTTCCCTGAACCCCAGGGCTAGGGGTGCCCTGAGCCCCAGGGGCAGGGGGTGCACCGAGACCCAGGGTTGGGGGGTGCCCTGAGCTCCAGGGGCAGGGGGTGCACCGAGACCCAGGGTTAGGAGGAGATCTGAGCCCCAGGGTTAGGGGTGCCCTGAGCCCCAGGGGCAGGGGGTGCACCAAGACCCAGGGTTAGGGGGTGATCTGATCCCCAGGGGCAAGGGGTGCCCCGAGACCCAGGGTTAGGGGTGCCCTGAGCCTGGAGCATTGAAACGGGTGTACTGAACTTAGGGCATGGAGGGTGACTTGAGCCTTGGAGTTAAGGGGGTCGATGAGCCTGGGGCATGGAGGGGGAGGGGACATTTTATCCCAGGGTTAGGGATGCACTGCTTCTAGGGCATGGAGGGGAGGGGAATGCACTAATTCCCAGGTTATGGGGTGCATTGAGCATCAAGGATAAGAGGGAAGATGTACTTAGGCCTGGATGTCAGATGCATAAGGCGTCACTGAATTTGGGGGTGCTCTGAGTTTTAGGGGTGAGCTAGGAAGGGGTCAGGTGAGGTGTGCATTGAGCCTGGTGGTTTGGCTGGTGAGCGAGCGCACTGGTTGGAGAGGGAGTGCCCTGCGCATCACGCAAGGCAAGGGGAAGCCTTTGAGCTGGGAGGGAGGGTGCTGAGATGAGCCTTAGGGAAGGGGAGGATGGTCACAGCAGGATAGGGGCTTGGAAGAAGGAGTGGGTGGAATGAGCACTTTAAGATTGCTGGTGGAAAGAACAGGATGGCAGTTGGGGCCTTCAGAGTGGGCTGATGGGACATGGAAAGTGCTTTACCTAGTGGAGTGTTAAGTGTCTTAGGTGTACGGGAGAGTCTTTGGGAGCTGCAGTGGTGGATTGGGGAATGCTTGCATTAAGGATTGCAGCAGGGATTGGCCTCAGAAAGCAGGTATCAAGGGGGTAACAACATCTTTCCTTCCCACACACCCCTTGCCTTCTGGCCTCTCAAGTCACCTGTCTTCTCCCTGCCCTTTCCACAACTTCCAACACCCCCCTGCACCAGCTGCCTGCCAGCACCCAGAACCCATTGGACAGTATATGCTATTTCACACATTGCAGCTGGGCCAGATCAACTCCTAGAGCACCCCAGTTTTGTACCATCAGACCTCATATCTTAGCACACGTACGCGCTATTCAATCAGACCAGCAGGCATAGAAGCAGCAGGGCCCAAGTCCCTTTAAGATGGACGGTCATGGAAAGCCAGGACTTGGCACCCCAGAAGGAGGCAGAGATGAAGAGCACTGCAGAACCCCAGATCTCACTACACTGCAGTTGTCCAGAGCCCCATGCCATACTGCAAAATGGAACCTCAAGTGGCCTCCTCTCAACCATACCAGTTGCCTAGAACAGAGGTGTGAGAAGTCAGCACTCACTGACAAACCCAGTGAGCAACGTCAGCCCCACTGCAACCCCTGCTGGCAAAGCAATGGACAAGTCATCCCAGCTTTTAGTTCATTGATGGTTAAAGAGAAGGCAATGGCCAAGACATGGAAAAGAAATAACAGCAGGTAAAATCTTGCTTAGCACCCAGCTAGCAGTGTGCATCCTCATGGTGCCATGGGAGCACTTATTGAAAAATGTGCTGTGAAAATGACTGTAAAATCTAGAGAAGAGTTAATAGCTATCACCTGGGCTCTCAGGAGTAGTGGTGTTATTTGTAGCATCTACTAGCCCCAGCCATCAGTCAGGGCCCTGTTGTGCTAGGGGCTGTACAAACCCAGAACAAAAAGACAGTCCCTGCCCCAGGAGTTTATCATCCCAGTATAAGACAACAGGTAGATGCAGGCAGGCAGGGCCCAAGGAAGCAATGAGAGTATCTGTCTGGCTACTTCTGTGGCTCTCAACATTGCTAAAGTAACTGGGTATCTTCCACATGGTTACAAAGAGGCAGTACAAGCATAAATACTCGAGTGCCAGAGCCTCACCTGGTGTTAATCAGCAAAGCTCCGTTGACATTAATGGAACTGTGCTGACCTACTCAGTGTCTCTCTTCCTTACTTCCCTGTAGTAGATAACCGTGATTTTTTTCCCTAGTGTGTGCCAGTTATATCTGTGTCCACCCATCCACATACACACAATTGCCCTAAGGCTGCTATTCCTCAGTGGTGCGGCCCATGCCACTGCAATTCATGCCTGGGCAATAATTTAGCCTTGATCCAAAATTGTTCTCTGCTTGATACGATCCCTGAAAATAACTCAGACATTTCAGCCAGTCCAGAGCGCAGAAGCCTGTCTTTTCACTGCGGCGAGCCACTGTGGGAATACAGCTCCAGCTGCACCCTACACCCTGCCTGCCTGTACATTCCCTTTAGCAATTCTAGAAACTGGGGATCTATAATGCCCAAAATGGTCTGCAATCTGGTTGCTTGAGCAGATCGGCACTCTCTTTTTTCCTCCCTTTGCACAGTTTTGGGTCCCCCCAGATTTTGGCTCCTGGATGTAGTTGCTGCATAGCTGGCAGCAAGATGGGCTCCACGAAGAGCCCATGTCTTTGAAGCCCTCTCTCTGCCATCATCAGACCAATTGTAGGAAGGATTCTCCACTCACTCACACAGGTGTAGTGTTCACTTCAGTAGAGTTACACCTGCTTTGCAATGAAGCTAATGAGAGGAGAATCACATCCCGAGTTCCATAAATTGAGGGTTAATGAGCTAAATTTCAGCTGCTGTAAATCAGTTTTTTCCAAGTCCATAGAGCTATGCAGATTTAAGCTCACTGAAGATCTGGCTCCGTTTGTTTCTATGCACAAACACACACATTTTTCTTGCATATTTGGCTTTAATAAAATCAGACAGGACCATATACTTATTTCAAATTACTCCCAAAAGTGCCAGTCCCTTTACTGAATTCACACTAATTTTGAATCTGAATATTCTATGACAATATGAAAGAGCTGGAATTTAATTGATTTAAATTACCATTCTTTTTATAGTGCTGCCGGTAGCAATGCTATAGTTCAGGTCGGTATAATTTTAAAATGTACCACGTGACACAGCTATGACATTTTCCCCCCACATACTCTATAAGCTACTGAATAGAGGAATCCATTAGCAAAATACAATAATTCTTGAGCACTTTACAGAGACGTGATAATTAATTCAATAATATAGTGTCTGTATACGGGAGATGGCAAGAGAAGGCACAGAAACCCCATCTTTACATCTGTTTAAGAACTGAATGAACTGTAGAGCTAGTCACTGACTGCCGCTGTTCTGGAAATTGATGGCAATTTTTATTTTTTAATTTTTTTTTTTTTTTTGCATTTGATACAGTTTCTGCCACAGACACATCTTCCCCTCTACAGCTTCATAATGTTTAGCATACACCCAGGAATCACTGTCTAGCTGTTATTTCCCGCTGAAAGGGCCAGTCGTCCTTCCTTTGTCTGGCCCCAAGAGCCATTTTCATCCCCTGATCAGCACGTAACAATTTGTTAAACACATATCTAGTATTTGCATTGCTTTTCTTGCCTTTTTTTCTGAAGACTTTGGGGGTGGGAGGGGCCAGATCCTTAGCCGGCATAAATCAGCATAGCTCCAGTGAAGGAAAGGGATTTACACCAGCTGAGGATCTGGCCTCATTTGAAGCAGACCTGATTCTGAACCAGAAAGTATGGGAGGCTCTGATTCTCTATGACATCTGGGCTGCGATCAGACATAGAGGAAAGAGACAGCTGCAGGAAGCTCATTGCAGTTATCTAATTCAGGGTTGCCTGAACTTAGCACCTGGACACCTCCTGCTCTAATTTAGGAAGCTGGTGCAAGGCCACTTTCACCAGTGAAGGCTCAGGCATGGCAGAGCTCCCATCCCTGACATTCCAGGGGTGGAAGTCCGGGGTGTAGGAGGGAGCTCTGTCCCTTCACAAGCAATATACTAGTGGAGATTCCCCTTTCCAGGAGACTTCTCTGCTGGTGATTTCTGGCCAGTTTAAGGCCTCATAGTAATGTTTAGCAGCACAAAGTGCCTTTACTAGAAGAGAGAATCTGGACCGACATCACTGATGACACTAATATTTGGAAAATATAAGATCTAAAAGCTTGTACTGCACAGAATAAAACACCTAGACAGACCAATGGCAGATGCCTAGCTCTTTCCCTACAGCATTCGTTTGAAAACTAGGCTAGGGTGACTGGAATAATACAAACAATTAATTGTTTAGAGTGACTGTGATTATACAAAATCAGGTGATTATTTTATATTTTATTATAACAGCTTCTGACTTTGAAAATGCCAATTCCCAAATTTGCAGCATCTTTTCTACCCAGATCTATTGCTTAGGGACACAGAATTAAGTTAATATATATGGCATCCAATTTTCTAAATGGATGCACACTGATTGCATGTATAGAAGCACTGATGCATCCATGCAAACCAAACCTAGGCATTTGCAATATTTGGAAAAACAGACAGTTAGGACTGCTTCCATAGAGATGCATACATGGTATACCTGCGCATACTCCGGGCTCCGTCCTCAGCTGGGTGAATCAGTACCATGCTAGTAACCTCAGTGGAACTGTTGCTACGTATTCCAGTTGAAGAATTGGCCTGAATTCTTTTGGAGGCTTACCTTGTCTTCATTGAAAAACTAGCCCCTATATTTCTCCATGTATAATACGTAGTTTCCTCTTTCATATCTTAAAACTTCAGTCCTCTGTCTTTTTAACATTTTTAAAATAAAGGAGTTGGATTATTTTTATGCCATAGTTGTATAAATTTCACTTTTGATGATGAGTTCTGGAATATTTCTGCAGTTTTTATTTACTTTTATGTGTATTAAAACTAATCTTTCAAAACCACACTGCAGATTATTTTAGGAACATTTTTTTAAATGTCTGTGGAAAAAAAATTATCCTATTTTTGCTGAAATTCAGAGTAGCTCAGTGGTTTGAGCATTGGCCTGCTAAACCCAAGGTTGTGAGCTCAATCCTTTAGGAGGCCACTTAGGGATCTGGGGCAAAAATTGGTCCTGCTAGTGAAAGCAGGGGGCAGGACTTTTTTTTTTTTTTTTTTATAATTGGAGATATACCAATTGCCTAGAACTGGAAGGGACCTTGAAAGGTCATTGAGTCCAGCCCCCTGCCTTCACTAGCAGGACCAATTTTTGCCCCAGATTCCTAAGTGGCCTCCTCAAGGTTTGAACAACACAACCCAGGGTGGGTTTCCAATGCCAAAAACACACCCACCTCCCCCCCAAATGATCTTTCAAGGTCCCTTCCAGCTCTAGGAGATTGGTATATCTCCAATTATTACCTTTATTACCTTTTATTTTGATGAAAAAGGTGAGCAAAAAAGTAAAATACTGAAAATTTCAACCACATCTAAAAATAGTAGTAGCAAAGTCATTTATTTCTCTCCAGCATGCCTATATATATTATTATGGCAAGTCAAGCAAAATTGCTATTTTTAAATAAGATACACACAGGCACTAGCTATAACTTCATTATTGTTGTCATCATCTGTAACTTTCTGATTTTATATCCCTGTTACGGCCTACTAGCAGATGAGAACCAGCCCAAGGCCAGCATCCACACATAGTAAAACATAACAAAACTCTCCTGGGGGTCTTGGGAGATCAAGATTTTCATGTAAACAGTAGGGTAGCCTCTGTGAAACCACATATACTCTGCTGAGTCCAATTGCTTAGTTAGATTTGCGGAGCTCCGGCAGCTCCCATTGACTTCAGTGGTATTCTTCCTGTTTTCTACCAGTGTAAATGACAACAGAAAACAAAGCCAAAGATTTCTTTCCACAGTCACAGCGACATTCAGGGTTACGCTTTCAAGAATATAAGCCTGTGTTGCATGCCAAAAGCAAGCACTTGTGTATTTAGTGGGGGTGAAGACACACTTAGCAGTCTTGGAAAATGCACCCCCTCCTTGTGGTATTGCAGCAACACCATGAGTTTGAATAATGAGAAGATCCTTGCAAGGATCTTGGGGGGCTTCTGAACAACAAAGGCAGGCAAGTCACCTGTACCCCCTAATACCCAATTCTATTAGTGTAACTACTATTATCCCCCATCATTTGATTTACGAACTATACCACAGAAGGTCTATGGATAGAAATTCCACGCTTGAATAGTAAGTATAGCAGTAGGACTATACTACCAACTAGCTGACTAGGATGGTGACAGTGACTGTGAAATGCTCAGGTTGATTAGAAAGGCTACAAAAACAGAAAAGCCCAGTAATAATGGGAGATTTCAACTAGCCCCATATTGACTGGGGGAGATGTCATGTCAAGATGGGATGCACAGACAAAATTTCTAGACACCATTAATGACTGTTTCTTGGAGGAGCTAGTCCTGGAACTCACAGGAGAGGCAATTCTTGATTTAGTCCTAAGTAGAGCACAGGATCTGGTCCAAGCGGTGCATATAGCTGAACCACTCAACCACAAGGTAATTACATTTAACATCCTTCAGAGAGGAAAGGGGGAGAGAGAGAAATACCAAACAAACCCACCACAGTAGCATTTAACTTTGAAAAGGGGAGCTACAAAAAATGAGGAAGCTAGTTAAACAGAAATTAAAAGGAACAGTCACAAGAGTGAACTACCTACAAACTGCATGGAAACTTTTAAAAAACACCATCAAAGAAGCTTAAACTACATGTATGCCCCAAATAAAAAATATAAGAGGAAAAAAGCCACCGTGGCTAAACAACAGAGTAAAACAGTAGTTAGAGATAAAAAGACATCCTTTAAAAATTGGAAGTCAACTCCTACTGAGGAATATAAATAGGAGCATAAACTCTGGCAAATCAAGCGTAAAAGTAAAATTAGGCGGGCCAAAAAAGAATTTGAAAAGCAACTAGCAAAAGTGAAAAAAAACTAACCGCAATTTTTTTGTAAGTACATCAGTAGCAGGAAGTTCTACCAAACAATCAGTGGGGTCACTGGATGATTGAGGTGCTGAAGGAGCACTCAAAGAAGACAAGGCTGTTGAGGAGAATCTAAATGAATTCTTTGCATTGGTCTTCACTGCAGAGGATGTGACGGAGGAACTCAACTATGAAATTGTAGAAGTACTAACTATAGTAGGTAAGCTATCATTTAAATCAGATGACGGGAGGATAGATCATATAATGATTTTTTTAAAAGGGCTCCAGAGACAATCCTGGCACTTACAGAAGGTAAGTCTAAGTACAGTACCAGGCAAATTGGTTGAATAGTAAAGAACAGAATGATCAGACCAGGGGCGGCTCTAGAAAATAGGCTGCCCCAGGCAGCGCGGTGTGCTGCGCCGCCCTTCCTCGGTCCCCCCCGGGTCCCCCCCTCTTCCCGGCTCGGTTGAGCTCCCGCCCGGGGTCACCGGACCGGGGGACGGGGCGCCAGATGCCCGCAGCGGAGCCGGAGCCGGAGCTCGGAGCCGGAGCGGAGCGGCCTCTCTGCGGCGGGCGGCGGACGGCGGGCGGTGGGGGGCCGCCGCGCTGCTGCTGCAGTCATGCCTGCGGCGGGGTCCAGCCGAGCCGCCGGAGGAGGCCCGCGCCTCGCCTGCGCGTCCGCGGGTCCGCCGTCGTCCGCCCGTGGGGACTCCGCTCAGGCACTGACGCCAGGCATCCCCACCCCCCCTGCCGCCCCCCCTAGCCTTGGCGGCCCCAGCTTGGCCTGGGTGCCTGCTGCCGCCCTGGCCCTGATCAGACACACAGATGAACATGATATGCTGGTGAAGAGTCAACACAGCTTTTGTGAAGGGAAATCATGTCTCACAAATCTCTTAGAATTCTTTGAGGGAGTCAAAAACCATGTAGACAAAAGTGATATACTGGATATAGTGTGCTTGGACTTTCAGAAAGTCTTTGACAAAGTCCTTTACCAAAGGCTTTTAAGCTAAGTAAGCTGTCATGGGATAAGAGGGAAGCTCCTCTCATGGATCAGTAACTGGTTAAAAGATAAAGGATAAAGAGTAGGGATAAATGGTTGTCACAGTGGAGAGAGAGAGAGGTAAATAGCGGGTTCCTCCGAGGATCTGTACTGGGACCAGTGCTGTTCAACATATTCATAAATGAGCTGGAAAAGGGGGTGAAGTGGCAAAGTTTGCAGATGATACAAAATTACACTAGATAGTTAGGTCCAAACCTGACTGCAAAGAGTTAAAAGGGGGGCTCATTAAACTGGGTGACTGGGCAACAAAATGGCAGGTGACATTCAGAGTTGATCAATGCAAAGTGATGCACATTGGGAAACATAATCCCAATGATAGATACAAAACAATGCGGTCTAAGTTAGCTATTACCACTCAAGAAAGTCATCACAGTTTGTTCTCTGAAAACAGCTGCCTCAATGTGCAATGGCAATCAAAAAAAGCTAACAATGTTAGGACCCATTAGGAAAGGGAAAGATAATAAAACAGAAAATATTATATTGCCACTATATAAAGCCACAGTATGCACACACCTTGAATACTGCGTGCAGTTTGGGTCACCTCATCTTAAAAATTATGTATTGGAATTGGAAAAAATATGCAAAAGGGCAACAAAAAAATGATTATAGGTATGGAATGGCTTCCGTATGAGGAGAGATTAAAAAGACTGGGCTTCTTCAGACTAGAAAAGAGATGACTAAAGGGGGTATGACAGAGATCTATAAAATTGTGAATGGTGTGCAAAAAGTGACTAGGGAAGTGTTATTTACCCCTTCACATAATAAAAGAACCTGGGGTCACCCTATGAAATTAATAGGCAGCAGCTTTAAAACAACCATAAGGAAGTACTTCTTCACGCACAGCAGTCAACCTGTGGCACTCATTGCCTGGGGGATGTTGTGAAGGCCAAGAGTATAAAAAATTAAAAAGAATTAGAAAAGTTCATGGAGGGTAGGTCCATCAATGGCTATTAACCAAGATGGTCAGGGATGCAACCCCATGCTCTGGGTGTCCTTTGCCCCTAACTGCCAGAAGCTGTGATTGGATGACAGGGGGTGGATCGTTACCACAGTTGCCAACTTTCACGCGGTAAATAAGCACCCCAACTTTCACAATAAGCCAAAAATCAAGCTAATCCCATTTCAAAACAAGGCCAAAACAAGCCAATCCCTAGGAACCCCAACACTCTATGTGATTAGATCCCCCTGGCCTGCAGCCTGGGACTGTGGTGGGCCCACTGTGCACCCCTGACTTTCTCCCCCCTTACCGCTGCTTGCTGGGAGCTGATCAAAAATAATCAATGAAAGAAAGAAAGAAAGAAGCCACAAGCCAAACAAGCTACAAGCCAAAAACTAACCAACAAGCAACTCACAAGCCAATTAAGCCAAAAACAAGCCCAATTTCTGCAGGTTTTTTGCTGGTTTGGCATGTCTGATTTTTACCCTTTTCTGTTCATTCTCTCTGAAACATCTGGCACCAGCCATTGTTGGAAGACAGGATACTGGGCTAGATGGTCTGACACAGTATGGCCGTTCTTATGTCCTTATGATGGTTCCTAGGAGTCCTGATATTCCTCCAGTAGGAGTGCCATGATCAGATACGATGCATCTGCCTTTCTTCCCTTGTTTGTGTATCTTGTGAAGTGTGTAGAAGGCTCCAGAGGTGGGTTTGTGGGGGAGTCTGTCTTTTAGACTGAAAGTGCTGAAAGCCAGGACTGCCTTTATATTAAACTTGTGCTCATACTAATCTGCATGGCTGAGGCTTCTAAAGATTGAGACTTCCAAGAGCTATTGAAAAAGAAGCTCCATTTCAGGTCTGATCTTGAAAACTGCCCAGCAAATACAAGCTAGATCCAAAACATCTCGGCCTATTGTGTGTAGAAACTGCAGATTTCTCAAATGTATTATGGTGCAATTCTGAGCCCACCAGAATGAATTACCAATAGTCATTGCAATTTTGTATTTCTTAGCTTTTGTGTTTGCTTCAATTTATGTATTGGTAATGCTGTTTGCATGACCTAATTATAACACACGTATATCTTGTACTAGTGTCTATATGGGTATTTCTTAGTATAAAACGTACTGTTCTAATATTTGATATATTAACAAATTTGTCTGTATGCCAGCACACCAGGACAGCATGTGCGCGTAAGTACGTATGCATTTGTTAATATTATTTTGGAGGTTAATGATGAGTCAGGTCTTCTCCTGCAGCTAGTAGGGTTGCACTAACGCAGGGGGAATAAAAGAGGAGCGGTGCTCTACTAAGACTCCCACCAATGCCGGACCCCAGATCCACCCTGAAGGAAGAAGGGGTTCACTGAGCAAAGGTGATCCCATGTATGGAAATACTGCTTACACAAGGCAAGGATGCTGTGAAGAGCAGCTCCTGCCCCAGCCCCCGCTCTTGATGCCAGGGCTGTACCTGCTGAAGGGTTCTGGAGGGATCGGGGGGGGGGACAAAATGGCTGATCCAGTGTTCCCCTCCTTTCCACATATACTGCTGGTTGCATGTTTCAAATTTTGAAATTTAGGGGGTGGAGAGAAAGGAAGTAAAAAATGACATTTCCCCCCAGCCCTCTCTATCCACATGCCCGAAGTGTTCCTCTGAGTGTGATCCCATGTCCCAGGCGCTGGAAGTACTGCATCTTCGTTTGGAACAAAACAGAAGCATACTTAAAAAATCCATCACTTCAAGACGCCCATAGATCCCTTGAATTAAGTCTGTTACGACATGCACAAAAAATGAAGACACTGTTTTTCCATGTCTATATGAGCCATCTGCTTAGACTTTATTGATAAAATCTAATAGCAACCATGTTCAGCATAACAAAATAAGATTATTTCTGAACTTTGAATGGTCATACGGGCACATACAATTTCAGTTAGACATTTTGCAGAAGTTGGGCTTAATTTTTTTCCAAGTGAGAGTTCATCTAGACATTAATATTCCTAAGGTCGCATATAATTAGCAAGAGGCAACATACTACATGATCATGCATGCTAGTACATAAGCTGATTAAAAAAAGTTTTATCTTCAAATAGGTGAAAAGTGTAAACCCGTATCACTCATTCTTTAGTCACATTTGTCACCACAGTTTTGCACGTTAGATCTCTCTTTCAAAGCACACGTCAAACAGGTCAAATTGACATTGCACTCAATACTAGTTATTTATTAACTAGGCAGATGGTATAATTTCCTGTTTAATCTCTGAATGTTACAAAAGTGAAAAAGGAGTCTGAGTTTGATACTTCTCTCACACACAATAATGATTCTCCTCCTGTTACTGTACCATCTTTGGTGGAGGAGATCACCCAAGAATTCATGCTCAAGAAGACTTGCTTTATTCACAGAGAAGTTAGAAATCTGACATGTTAGTAATCTGTTTCCGTCACCACTGCCTTAAGTAACCAGTTCATAGATAGAGCATGTGCTTATGCATCTCAAGTGCTGTAAGACGTACCAATCTCTGTGTTACTTTTAGTGCATACTCGCCCAAATGTTCGCCTGCAAATTATTTAGAATGCTGCTCACATTGCTATCTGCTTGTGACGTGTGTTACTTATACAATAGCAATGAAGGGGTGGTGGGGGGAAATGGGTTAAAACCATCCAGATTTCTCTTCTAGAGACCATGTGATGCTAAACACCATCAATTAGGCCTAAAATGCTGTTCTATGAAAATACCCAGCACTATCTATTCATGTCCACCCACAAGCCAGGTGGAGATGGAGCATTGTAGTATGTGTTTCTAAAGAACATAGAATGAGCTAAATATTGTAGAGGAGAAAGATTGGAATATATGTAAAGCCAGTGCATCTCCAGTGTCCAGCTGTAAATGCCACAGTGAGACAATAAAACTTTTACTTGCCAGAAACATTATACTGATCCAATATAGAAAGACTCCAGTACACAGCTTATGTACAGTATATTCAAATCAACGACGTATATTTCAGTGTGCTTCATGCAAATGCCCTTGGACACACTGCTGTAAAAAGTTGACATAAGATATAAATGCAATAAAATATTTTAAATGCTAAATCAAATAATTACTTCTTTTACTTTTAATAACGGAGAGCAAGCTAAATTCTCTGCTGGCATCAATGCAGTTACACCAGTAGAGACTTTGGCCCAGTAAATCTAAAGCCCTCTGACTGTGCAGGGTCATGGGAAGTATGTGATGCATGTCCGTTTGGAAAGCTTGTGCTTGAGAGGCCACATGACAGCACAGATTGTAGAACAGGTTTTATCCTGAGCACCATGCACATAAAATATTGCACACTGAACAGGAAAATATTGAACATCTTGACTTGGAGCAGATTTCTGCAGTTATGAGCAAATAGCGATGGGTGAGGTGCAGATGTCTGGACATAGCGATAGGCCTGGACCAACTTATGGGTAGGACTAGTGAAACATGAGATTGGAGTTGGACTTGTATGCATGAGATTTTTTTGCCCCTACTAATTATGAGTGGTGGAATTTTATAATACGAGAAGTCTCAGAACTGATGGGGGAAAAACATTTGTCCAACAGAGGTATCTTTGTTTGCGTTCAAGGCTCATTCTTACTGGAGTTAGCTGGGATGCACAGAGGAATTCAGCTTTACATGGAATCAGATGGAAGATGAATCTGGAAGAAGAATGTGTTTGTATTGGTGAAAATGAGTATACCATATTCACTCTAACCTGTGTGCAATGTACTTCATGAGCTCTTCTGAGGACATGAGAGTTTCCTTCCATCTATTGTTGTCCTTTGGTTATGATCATGTACCTTCCAACAATTAAACCATTAAGTCAAAATAGGGAGCAACTCAACAGTGAGGTCTGGAGAACACACTTGTCTAATTATCAGGAGAACCCAAGGGCAGTACAGTCCAATATATTACTCAAGACTGTTGGCTACTACAGATATTACTAATAGGATGGTTGAAAACCTACTGATAGCTGAGAGTTCCTAGGGATAAGATCATCATTGGTGCTAGAAGGTAAAACTCCAGTGATGACAATGGAGTTATGCCTAAATTTGTCATCCATCACCAGATCTGCTTTGGCTTAAGTCTGATTGCATAAGCTGGTATCATTAGGCATGTGCCACCTATATGATTGTACATGATCCCAAAGGCCCCACTTGCAGACCTCGGACTCAACAGCTACAGAACAACATAGGAAGGCAGCTTTTCTGTCTTTGAACAGGACCAGGAAAAACCTAGGGCTGGAACATTTAGGCTCCTGGAATTATTTATCTTCTCATTACTGAAAATAGGTTGACATGGGTACATTATTTTAAGCATGGACAATGTTGGGTGTGATGTTCCAAGGGATTCTGGTTGGGTATCCATTTTGTTTGGTATTTGCGGACTACAAATGGCAGTAATTTGGCCAGGCAGTATGCTTCAGTACCACAGGTTAGCTGGTATCTCCATATTCACTCCTTATCTCCTGCAGGCTCCTATGCAGTGTTCTCAAAAGTATACATTTGTGAAATAATACCCAAGCCTTGATGTCTCCAAACGTCCTGAAGATAGACGTTAACAAGCCTTTGTTGGTTCATTGTGGCATCCAGCTCTCTAACGGTGCTCTGACTCTGATCTTAAAACTGTTTCTTCCTGTTCACAGCTCAGACACTTGATTACTCGCTGGATCCAGTATGGCAGTCGTATAATTCTTCCCACTGTAAGATCCTGCTGCCAGCAGTGTAGCCTTCTTGCGTCACAGTGAATTTGTGCAAAAACTTCTCTCTGTCGCTCCTTGCTGTCTAGCTATAAAGGCAATCAGGGTGGGGCCCAATTTTCCTAAATGACTATGCAAATTAGGGTGTCCATCCCCAGGGGATGCTAAATTGGTAACGAGGCACCTAATACTAATTTTAGCTGCTTACATGCCAATGGGAACACCCAGTTATGGAAGTGGGTGCCCTCACTTAGGCTACCAATTCTGAAAATTGGGCTTCCCATGGTGTGTATGTAAAAATGTGGCTCGGGAGGGAGCTTTGTCATTCAGGATCTGCAAAGCAGGGGCCCATTCCCCAAGCCCCTACAAAAAAACTTGTTAGTAAAACCTGACTTTGGGGTCAAATTTGACAGTAAAAAGCATTTCTCTTCACTATGGGCTAGATGGTAGTTTTAGCCCAGAGCCCATATTTGGGGGGGATCGGGAGGGCTGCCAGCCCTGGCATTCGAGAGCTCTCCGGTTGTGCTCTCTTTGATGAATGAGTTTGCACTAGGAAGGGAGGGATGAATTGTGGCATGTAACTGCTGACCCAAGTGGAGGGCAATGCCTAACGGAGTCCCTCTAAGGTTAGCTCAGGAAGGACTCCATCCCCCATTGATCTGGTGTATATAACAGAAACCATTATTATTAAATTATTTCTATAGCTGAGACATATACAGTGTCATTGTATGCTATCATACATTAAATAAGGAAGTCTGTGGGCCAGATCCTCAGCAATTGGCATAGAAGTATTGAAGCCAGTAGAGTTACGCTGATCTAGGCTGATTTAAGCCAGGCGGCTGAGGTTCTGGCCATATGTACCTGGAACACAGGCTTAAGGAATCAAAGTTAAACAATAACCTGTAAAAATTACAAAGGCCTTGTCCACCTTAGAAAGTTCTACTGCTTTACCTATACAACTCCCCCTAGGGTAGACACAATCCTATTGGCATAAATGTGCTTTATAAAAGGGAATAAGATGTACCGCTATAAGGGCACTTGACACCAGTGTAAGTGCATCCACACCAGTATACGTGTATGCTGTAATTATTTTTGTTTAGAAAAAAAAAAAAGAAAGCCACCTCTCCTACCAACATAGTGATACCAATACAAAATCTGTGTGCAGACCAAGCTGGGTCAGACAGAAGCCTGTAAATTACTACCATAATCTTCAGATTAACCCCAGGGCCAGTGCAACCAGATTTGGGGGGCGGCATTTTCTTCGGCAGCGACCGCAGCGGCCAGATCTTCGGCTGCCCTGGTCGCCACCGGCATTTAGGCGGAGGGAGCTGGGGCAGGTGAGTGCAGGGAGGGCTGCCTGCAGCAAGTAAAGGGGGGGAGCGGCACGCAGGGGAACTCCCGCCCCAGCTCACCCCTGCCCTGCCTCCTCCCCGAGCACGCCATGGCTGCTTCACTTCTCCCACCTCCCAGGCTTGTGGTGCCAATCAGCTTAGGCGCCGCAAGCCTGGCAGGCGGGAGAAGTGAAGCAGCGACACGCGGTGTGCTCGGGGTGGAGGCTGAGCTGGAGTGAGCTGGGGTGGGGGGGGTGCCTCAGGGCGGAGGGTGGGGAGCTGCCCCGGGGGGGGGCTCAGGGCGGGGGCTCGGGAACGGGGGAGGGCGCAAGGTGGAAGTTTCGCCTAGGGCGTGAAACATCCTTGCACTGGCCCTGATTAACCCACTGCTTTCCTAGGAGACAATGAAACATAGTGTCAGGGTAACAGAATGTGGAAGGCCATATCCCACTCTCCAGCTATATGTTAGCTACTCATGTTGAAGAATAACAGATTGCTTCACTTCATCTTTTTGCTCACCGGTTATCGTATTAAAGTTGATAACAACTGTGGGACTGACAAAAAAAAACAACAGCAGCAACAAAGAAAGCCGGCTCCAAGGTCATCACCAGCTGTATCTGAAGAATAGAGGCCTGCCACCAAAGGAAACCCTCTCCCTCCGCAAGATGTCACCTGAGACTCTGCGCTGAAGGAAAAAATCAATAGCAGCTGGCAGTGTTTAGTTCTTTGAGTTCAAGAACATCTGAAGACATTTATGACTGAATATCAGTCAATTATGTAAAAGCATCAAGCTGCTTCGTAGGATCTGCAGGAGCTAAAAATACATCCGCGTATTGTCTGCAGATCCAAGAGACTGTAACCACTGAAACATTAGCCCCCAAGGAAAACAGAGGAAACTCAGAGCATTACAGGAACAAAGCTGTAGCACAACAGAATCCCGGGGTAACACAGGCCAAGGTAGAGAAATAACTGCCGAAAGTAATTAAGGCATTGATGGAAAAAATCTAAAACAATCTAAGAGAGTGTGAGACCATCCAGACAAAACCTTTGCAAATAGGCAGCTCTGGGGTCCAGTTCATTAACAGATTAGGGCTTCTCTATAAGTAGAAACAACGAGGAGTCCTTGTGGCACTTTAGAGACTAACAAATTTATTAGGACGCCTAGTTGTTTTTGCTGATACAGACCAACACAGCTACCACTCTGAAACCTGTCTATAAGTAGAGTTATTCTGGATAAGAACGTCTGCACATGGAGTTTATTCTAGAATAAGAATGCTTTATTCTGTATTATTTTAACGCACTGGATTACACTATAGTTCAGAATAAGGCACTCTTATTCTAGAATAAGAGTATCCATGCAAGGAGTTTATCCGAGTAGTTAATTCTCTTTATATTCACACACTACCTTATTCAGATTAGCTTTCATATGAAGACAAGCCCTCAGACTCATCTCTGGGGATCTCAATTAAAATTCAGCATTACTATAAGAGAAAATACATTTGGTGGCTCACCCGATTTGTCACTGGTGCACATAAAAAAACAAAACAAAAACAAAGCAGAGATTCTACCATGACGGGCAGTTTCTGCTGAGGAGAGACCCCAGAAAGGAAGAGGTCACAACCGGGAGAGGTGGACTGGTAGAGATCAAGTGATGTTTTCAGAGAACCTACCCACAGCATGCTTGGCTCGAGTGGTGCAATTAGTTCCTCCCCTTTTAAGAATACAAAGAGTCTGGTCAACAGGGCTAAATGGGGGACAGATTATTGAAAAACGAGAGCATAAGGGGAAGTCACTGTGAACTGACACTATAGCAACTCAACCTTGGCCCACCATTTGCTGCACTTCACTGGGTGTTCTGCAGCCCTAGCCAAGCCCTGCCCTGGGGTCCTGTGGGATCAAGGATTGGTATCTCTCTTCCTCTCTCTGCATCACAGGATCCTCTATCCCCCCAGGAATGGAGAGCACAGAAGTACAGGCCTACAGTCATTGCCATTTCTGAGCTAAGTGCTGAGCAGACATCCGAATAAAATGCATCAAAAGGTGGTGTCAAGAAATGGAAGCATTTCCAAAGACTCATCTACCAACCTCCTCAGCCACTTTTGTGGGGGGAAAGAGGTTAGAGAAATGACAAATTGAAGTCAGCTTTGCACAATACAGAATGTGAGCACAAGGTCAACTTCATCAATACGAGTAATAACCGAATCCAAGACATCTCTGCAAAGAGCCAGGTAGGACAGGGGACATTGGCTCAGGTGGGAACATGCTGCTGCTGAATAATCAGCTTAATCTCAACAGAAAAATTAGAGAAGCAAGTCATTAATAGTAGTGCAACAAAAAAAGAACATAAACCTGTCAGAGGAAGCACTGACAGGGAAGTCTGCTCCAATGCTACTAAAATTTCTCCACATTTCAGCAGAAACTAGATGAACCACAAAAACGTGATGCTCTGGACTGAACCATTCTATTGATTAACAGGGTTTAAATAATTCTTGGCACCCATTTAACCGTTGAGCAATTTTCCTTGGAAGGTACCACGAAAAATCACTGCCATAACAATTGTTACAAAAAAACTATGCCTAACCCCAAATACCTTAGCCAAGTATGAAAAATTAATCGTTTTGATTAAATTACATATTTTGCTGTACTGTGGCCAACTCTTTTCTATAGTGTATATATATTTTAAAATCAGTTTCCCTTTATAATGTAACTTCAAAATGGATCTTGGTGTGAAATGTTGCGGAAGTCCCAAACCAGTTATCTTCATTCCTCTGAAAAATCATCTTTTCCAAGGCTGCGTGCGAATGGAGTTTAAAAACACCACAGATATATAATCATGTGTATCTCCACTAGTGGCTGAAACTTTGTATCAATATTTAATCGCCCTTTAGAATTATATAATCACATATCGCATTTTGCATGTGCAGTAGGTTAATAAGCAAAATGCTATAAGTTCAGTATTATTCACACATCGCACATAGAACAGTTATTAAAAAAACACTAGTATGTACATTTTGTGCAGGTCAGAGAAAAATGATGCAAAAATTACAAAACATACCTAAACACAGTAACTACTGCCATTAAGCAGGGCCATTTACTGTGCTTTTATCCTGAAGAGAAGTACATTAGAAACATGTAATAAGCCGCAGACTGCAGGATTTATCACTTAACTGCTCAGCTGAACTCCTTTTTCCTTTCAGTCAGTGATTCAATAGCATTAGCATTGCAGCCAAAAAGGAATTTGTTTGCTAGATTACATGGGACAGATCCAGCTCTGGCTGCTTTGTGCTGCTCCAGTGGTGCACTGGACAGCAGCTGTAATGCCAGCTTAACTAGGGAGCGGAGGATATTCCTCCCACAAGGGAGAATCTCCAGGTGCAAAGGAGCTAATATAGCAGAACAGAAGCACAGCCAGAGGAAAGACTGTTTGGCCCTCATGCTGGCAATTCCCATCTGCTGGACTGGCCTTGTGGGGACAGCGCTGACCCCAGCCAGCTGTCCTCCCACCATTACCTGAGATGCAATGACCATAGCTCAGATGCAGCCCAAGGCTGAGGCTTATGTTAGGCCCTGAATAGCCCCAGTGAAGCCAGTGAAACTCGAAGTGGTGCCACAGAGCAGAATTTGGCCCTAATTCTCTATAAGTGGGGGAAACAAAGAAAAAGAGAAACTATGAATCAAATCTGAAAGCCTTTTGCAGCCGAGTATTTTTGTGCTTCACTATGGTCAATAGGAATGGAGAGACGCCAGCTGAAGGGTTTAAGTTGGAGACTGTGCAATAGGTGTTACTTGAAATTATTTAGGGATCTCGCACCTATCTTCATCTGGTAAGACCAGTACAATCGTTGCATGGCTCTGTGCACTAGGATCCTGGCTCCTATTACTCGGCAACAGCTAGCACTGGATCCATCAATAATCAAGAAACAAAATTAGCCTTCTTCCCCTATCTACTGCCTGCCCTGGCTTTAACTCACTTCGAAGGCAGGAAAAAGATTAAAACTGAAAGTGTCGCTACGCTCTGAAGAACGACTACGGAAAAATCACCTCCCCTTCGTCAGCAGATCTGCCCTTTGTGGGTATGCAGATACAGGTGTGAACTCTCATACTTTTCACTTCTGTTAGCCCTCCAGGGCCAACACCTCTAAAAGAGCAAGTGGGATTCTATTCCTTCTTGTGCATCGACATCACTGCTTGAGGCGGGTTCGCACAAGGGGAAGTGATAGCACCATGGGGCCTGCAGATCCCTCCTCGCGATGTCAGAGAAGTTAAGAATTCACCTTGACTTTCAGATCCCTAGAATATTTTACAGGATGCTTGAAAAAGCATTTTTACTTGGAGCCGATTTGACACAGTCATTGAAAGATAATAAACACAAAACCCCACTACGCACAGAATCGCTCTTCCAAGCGAACCTCACATTAAGAAAAAAAATAAGAAGAGTGAACAATGATCTAGAATAATCATAGTTTAGGCACAAAGGCAGATGTGCAGCTTGTTTTGGTGTCTCTCTCTCTTTTGTTGTTGTTTTGTTTTCACAAAAATAGAAGCCATGAGCTAAAAAAAACAGGGAGGCATCTAAACATGCATTATATAACTACTATGTTAAACTGACACCCATCACCTCATACAGACATCTGGGGGTATAGGTTGCACAAGAAAGGAAACATGCTTACTTCAAATACTAGTAAATAAGATCATCGCTAATACAAGAAAGTAATGGCAATCTCTAGGCACTTAACAGTTTACAGAGAAATCTTTAGTGCTTCCCCATGCTACCTGAAAATATATTAATCAGTCTTAAGTGGTATCAAATGTTTATCTCTAGGATTTAGAAACACTGTAGTAAACGGAAGAGCGAGTGGCATGCAGTGCTAGACTAATGACGTCATCTGTGTATCAAGAACATTTGCATACATCAATAACAGGAATGGAGGTGGGAGAAAGACATGACACCAGAAGAAAATAGCATCAAAAGCAATTTAGATCAATGAGGCATTGACGGCAAGAGGGTAAAAGTAGCTTTGTGTTTTTCATAACCACTTCCCTTCTGGTGATCGTTTGGGTGAGAAAATGTACGAAAACCCTCAAAGGCAACAGGTAAATTTGCTCACCAGGCCCCAGCACCTACATTCACTGAGTGCGCTGAGTTTTAAAATTTCAGTTAAAATAGACCTGGCTGGTTCATAATGTTTGCTATGGGATGGCTGCTTTCAGGGAGGTGATCATGGGAGGGTCCAGTGGGCAGTCCCAGGAGCTCAGAGACCACTAGGATTCCAGTAAGTTATGCCACCTGCAGACCTGCTGCCCTTTTGTTTCTTTCATTTCTTGCCAGTGGTTTTGCTCTTCTTCTCCGCTGCTGTTCTGACCCATAGAAATCCAGCCAATCATCTCCTTGCGCTTCATGCTGCGCCGGTTGTATATGGAGATCATCAGCGTGACGTCAGAAAGCTGGAACAGGGCAACTTGGAAGACGAACGTCTCCTTGTAGATGGGGTTTGGTTGGCCTCGACGGATGGATGTCTTGCAACGAGACATCTCCTGGCCCATGGAGTTGAGGAGGCAGAGTTTTCCGTAGGTGTCTGGGACAAAAGAGAGAAGAGAAACCGTTTAGTTTTGTTGCTACTAGCGAAGGAATATCAAGGGGCCAAGTGGAGCAAATGGGAGCTTTGTCTGAGTAAGCACTGAGTAAAAGCTGAAGGTCAGATCACCCCTTTCCATCATAAAACCCAGGGGAGGGGCATAAGAAGGGAGGAAAACTCTGAGGATTTCCTCATCATTCAGTCTTGGTGGGCAGGCAGGGTTTGACCCTGAGCCTCATGTAATAAACTGCAAGTCTAGCCCCTAAACCCTGCAGGTCCCACTGGGAGGCCATGACCATCTCCATGGAATCGCCGCTCCAGCTGAGGTCCCAGCACCCCTTCCTCCATTTCCTGGCAGCATGGCTCCATTGGAATTGCTCCACCAGGGCCCACCCTGGCTACACGTGCCTCTCATGACTCCCCATTAAAAGGAGGCAACTACTACCTATTATCCTGGACAGATCATGACCCCATAGACAGCCCTTCATAGGTTCCTGAAAGGGGGAGGCAGGTTCCATGGAGGCTGCTGACCACTCTTCTCTTTCTTATGGGAGAGGAGGCATCCGCATGCAGTGGCATGATCTGGCCTTAAGTAAGGACTTCAAGATTTGTCCCAAGCTTGCAATAAAATCCTCTTTTTGCTTTTCCTCCTGAGTGCAGCAGAATCAAGGTCAATTTCATTCACTGTTCAAATTCTTTAGTGTACAGATTTCTGTATTAACTACATTACAGCTGTGCAGGGGGCTGGACTTGACTTCTTGAGGTCCCTTCCAGTCCTACGTTTCCATGATCCTATGATAATACCACCACTAACATCATGTGCTTTCTACAGTCAAAATCCCCAATCTCATCTCATCATCCCACAAATCCTGCTCAGTGCAAGTTTACAACCTATTCCTATTTGCAGGTCACTTTGCCAGGTCGCCCCAGCTCTAACCTTTTTAAACATCAAAGACCAAGGTTCTGCAATTTAATATCACCTCGGAGTGCACTGAAGATAGGAAATAAATTACAACTCACTGTCTCCTTCCTACAGCACGTCTATCCTTTTCTATTCCTGTTTGATGTGCTATGTTACGCACTTATCTGCTGAGAAACACAAGGTGTGAAATTACACTTCAGGTGTGAAAACACTTCTGTAGCTCAAAAGCAGGGCTCTCCATTCCTCAGACTGTTCCACTGAAAAAAGCTGTCAGGAAACTGACAATTGAGGAGTAAATTGTGAGTCTGCACAGCTGTACAGCTATCAGGTTATTGCAGGAAAAGTTCAGCCCTATCACCAGCTAGCTATGGCAATTTGGCTGCCAACATCACACTAGAGACAAAGTAAAGCTTGCCAACAAGTATCTTCTCCATAGAGAGAAAAGGAGAGCAATTTATTCTGTCATGAAATAGTTTGCTGATTGTGGCTGGGAAGGAAAAAAACCCACTTAAATACAAGAAACGTGAATAGTCCATGTGGCACGAAGCAGACTACAGGTCCCATGTACTTTACTGAAAGCTGAAGCCTACTTTCTGTGGGATGGCTTGCGATTTTGGTGGCACACAAACTGAATCGTGCAGAAGCTTCAGATACATTAAAAACAAAACAGAGTTTGGGGTGTTTTTTTTTTTTTAGCTGGACATCATACGAGACCGAACAAAACAATCAGCACAGGGTTCCTGGTGTTATACATGCGGATTTTAGTTTATTTTACCTTGTGGGTGTCTGTACTGACAAAGCATAGAAATGTGTCAAGATGAAGCCAGAGGCTCTGGCCACTGCTCAGGGTACTACGGGGGCTTCTTGATATTAGAACTGGTTGGGGGAGAAAGTTTCAGGAAATTTTGGGGGGAAGTTCTGCCCTTATACGAACATGCCCTTGCTGCAGAAAGTTTGGTTTTAGGGCGGGGCAGTTTCCCCGGTCGAAATGCCAGATGAAAATTTTTAAATGAGTTCCAGTTAGGAACTAGGTACAATGGCTCTATTCTTAGTCTAGTAGTCCCTGAGACTACATTTACGTCAACTGAACCCAACAGAGGCCAAAAGGAAATGACTGAAATCCTCACTGGGATACTTAAGGTAGGTTCTGGACAACCTCAGAGTCTAGACATTTGGAGGTTCCCCTACAACTAAGGTGCACGAATGACCAGTGGGTTCTAGCATGAGAACACCCATATAATTTCACCCTGTGAAGTCAGACAGGATTTGAAACCAGCTGGCTGCAGCATGCTTCGCTCACTGAACCACCCAGTCCCTAGGAGAAGCAGCACTAACATTTGCTCTGGGAAAGAGCTCATGCAACTAAAGCATAATATAGATTCTTCTCTGGATGCGCTAAGTGTCCGTCCTTTCAAGAGACGGGAAACTTCACTATCAATGCTTCAGGCAAGAAGAAGCAGGTTTTTTTGCTCACCTGTCAACCCCAGAGAGTGAGACAGTGACACTGTGAATGAAGTGTCAGAGGAAATCCCTAATGTCTCCACTCTAGATCTAGAGTTTAGCATGCCCATTGTGTTACATTAACAGATGGCAATGAGTGTATCAAATCAACATTACTATACAGCTTGTGGAGGGAATTATGCTCAGCAACACAAATAGTAACTCAGCTGTAGCCCAATGACAACAGCACTTAAAGCTTTCATTTCTTTGCTTATTGGGTTAGCACCCATTAGTGCTGCTTTATTTTATGACCTATCAGCACATCCCTTATAAATCCTGTTCTTCAGGTTTGTTGCAGATTTGCCGCAAACATTCACCTCCACCTGAAACTTGGGCTTAATAAGATTTTACCCTGGGGACCAGTTTATACTCTTGTACACACCTTTGGAAAAAATCTTTTGGCTTGTTTTAAAGACATTGCAATGAAGCTGATGCTGGAATCAATATATATCCAGCTGCAAATGCATTCCTTTAACTCAAATAGAACTTTGCTTTTTATTTTCCAAGATGTGAGTCTGTAGTACAGATTCTGCTTTTTTATATTTCTTACATATTTAAAATAATTGAGTTAAGCGAAGTTACTGGGCACCATTGACTTCTGGGCGTATAATAATCATTTGAACTTCCACTGCACTTCCCACGCAAAATCTCTATGCACTTGCCAAAATTTAATGAATTTACCGCTTGATTTTCAGCTATGCTGATCACCCACCATCAGATTCTAAGGGTTATTTGGGGGCAAAATCAGGGGTGGAGAATAAAGGGATGCTGAAGGATTAATTAACACAGTCTCTCTCTTTTTTTTTTCCCCTGGCAAAGCAACTAGTTGTAACTATGTCTGTAACTCACTGGTGAGTGCATGTTGCCTGATCTGCAGATGATACGAGTCTGGATAGCATCCGACCTACAGAGCTTGGCTGAACCTGTAGCAGTTCTAGCTTTTTGCTCTAGAGGTTCCCAGTCCAGCGACCAGAATGTTGGTGTACATCCACAGATGGTCATCTTTGGAACTGTGTGGACTTTTACTGCCTACCATCTTATGGTCTCCTTATGTTCTACAAATTATCCCCGGCACTAGAGAATGGTTTTTTAACAGACAGAAGGCAAGGCAAAAACCCTACTTTACTTCTCACCTGAAACTGGTGATATTTCTTGAAGGATTCCATAAAAACCCTGACACCTAAAACTAATATGAATTATAGTCAACTGCCATTTTAGCTCATTTACTGGACCATATGATTCTCCTGAGGGGTCATGGCATGACTAACTATCCAGAGGGGGCTACAAAATCTACTAGGTAACCCCTAGAAGGGGCTGGAGAAGTTTTGACTGGTTTCAAATGATTGTGTGGGGGTACCCGAATCTTAATTGACAGCGGTGAGCATAGGGAGCTGTGTCACTTGTTTGAGTGGTAAAATATGCCCAGGGAAAAGGTTTTGTGCTAATGACTTATGCATTCTCATAATTTAACCCAAATTTGGTCCCAGGCTTTTCTAGATTCACACCTCTCCCTGTTCAAATTCCTATGAAAGAGAGCTCTTAATTCACACGGGAAATAATTAATGAAGGTGTAAACACAACAGGCAACAGCTAAAATTTAAGACCAGTCAACATTTCAAGCTCCTCCTAAAGCAAATCAGGACTGTGATACCGAGGTCACACTTGGCGCTATCTCCTAGTCCTCCTTGTTTTGGTCACCTCACCCCAGGCAAACACTGTGCAAGATAGGAAGGATCTTTTAGTGGCGGGGCACTCGACCGAGACTCTCGAAACCTAGGTTCAATTCTTGGCTCAGCCATGGACTTTCTGTGTGACCTTGGGTGAGTCAATTAATCTACCCTGTCGTTCAGTTCCCGAGGTAGGGATAACAGGACTTCCTTGCCTCACCAGGGTGTCAAAAGGATAAAATCTGTTAATGATCGTGAGGCACTTTGATACCATGGTGACGAGGATCATAGAAGTTCTTAGCTAGATAATCTGCGGTATCCTCTGTACTTCTTGCCCCCACTACTCATAACACCGATTGGTTTTTGTTCATCAGCCGTTAAATCTCGATTTGAGGAGCTTTTCCCTTTCCAATTTTGATTTGTTCATTCTCTCTCTCTCTCCTCCGCCCTCTCTTTTCTAACATTAATGCTATTGTGTTTGTTTAATGGGGTTAATATGCTGCTGGTATGATAATGATCATGTACGGCTGTAATTATCATGTGTGATTAATTCTGCACTTGCTGAAAGGCTGTGAGGGTTATTCTTACCAGAGGGGAAGTCAGAACAATAGTGTTTGACAAGGGGCATTATACATTAATATGAACCCCACAAGAAATGCACAGAGGGAAAGAATTAAGATTGTGCTTGGAAGGAGAGAAGTCAAACAGAGCAGCAGGAAATGTCTGGCAGAGGGTTACAAGCTCTTTGGGGCAGGAGCTGTCCTTTTGTTCTGTCTGTACAGTACCTGGCACAATGGGGTGCCGGTCCTAGACACTACCCCAGTACAAATTATAACAATAATAAATAAGACAAGGGCATTTATCAAGGCAGCAGGTCCCAGCTGTCACTCACTGTAAAATACCCCCACTTAAGTGAGAATACCGGGTTTTTGAGGAAAACACCCTAGGAGACTAAAATATCAACCCCAGAACCATCCCAGGGGCCCAGTAAAATAGTGTGACTAGAACATGGAAGGAAAGAAGGATAAGTTCTTCTCTTCTATAATGGCTGGAAACATGAGCACAAGCTGATGAGTTTTAGGAGGACTAAATAAAACAAGATACATATCATACATACATCATCAGCGTTAAAATACGGAGAGGGCCATCATGGAAAAAGGGACATACTAAAGAAAAAACACTTGTGTGACACTTTCTCAGGGTGTCCGGAACTGTGAGTCACCTTGTAAAACCCCTGCTTCAGCGGGAGAGAGACGTGCTCAATGAGACGTCAGCTCCCGGACACCACCAGCCTGTTAGCTATCCAACCAAACTCCTCAGGGCTCTGCCAGCCCTTTCTTTGCCTTGCTGGTAACAACAGGTATAGATACAGGGATCACTTAAGGCCTGATGCTGCAGCCCTTACTTTTGTTTGTATTCCCAGGGTGTCCAGTGGAGTTAATGGAACTACTAACACGAGTAACGACTGCAGACTCAGGCCTGCAGCCCAGCAAGTCCAGGTGGACAATTCCTGAAGTTCTATCTTGGACCAAAACTACCTTCAAATGCCACTTCTGAGTCCTTCTCGGGAGATGCTGCGTCAGAAATTCAAGCAGCAAAAAACTGCTCACGTGCATCATAATGTTGAGATTTAAAAAAAATTAACACTGATGGATCACTGTCATTTTTGAAGGATAAATAAGGGAGGCTGCAATATTTAACTGACTCAGTTCAGCTCTCTACAACATTTTGTTTTGAAGGTTTTGGGATGCACAAGATAAATCCAGGGGGAAAAAAAACACTCTTTCCTTGCCCAAAAAACTCTCTCTTACGGCTTTTGCAGGCTCCAAGATGCTGCCCTCTAAATAACATGTAGGGTCTGCCTCTGCAGGTGTGGGGGCCTCCCCAGGCACCAGATCCACTGTGGATTTGGGGAGCCATGCAGGGGGCATGCAAGCCACATGAGGCTTGGAGCTCAGTTATGGAGGGCCCTCAATGGGGCAGAGAGCCGGGTTGGAGTGAGGACAGAACATGGTAGGGTTGGACTGGACGATTCACTGCTGTGTAGCTCCTCCTGCTGTGTCCCATACACTCTGGTGAGGGCGGTGGGTGGGTGTGGATTGACCAATAGGCAGCAGAGGATACTAAAGCCACTGGACTACAGCAAAGCTTAATTTGTGCCAGTGCTGAGCCCTGGCACCTCTGAACTTGGTCGCTCGTAGCCCCGGCACCCCTGGGCATGGTCGCTCGTAGCCCCGGCACCCCTGGGCCTGGTCACTCGTAGCCCCGGCACCTCTTTCATTACACATGAAGCACTGAACTGCAGTAGTATGCATGGAATGGCTCTGCAGCTACTATGCAGTCTGTGTGCACGCAGGGGGTGGGAAAGATTCTTTCCCTCATGCTGCCTCCCCTGAGCATCTGCCCAATGCCATCTGGAGAGTAAACATTACACTTCTTTCGACAGCTACTAAGCTGGCGGGGGCTACGACATGGGAGGTTACGTGCAGCACGTATCTCTCTCCTGCACTCCATGCGCGCTCTCTCTCTCTCAATGTCTTCTCGCATGCACAGTGCGCATTGCATAGTGGTTTGGTTTTCCACTGCCTTTTACATTAGCTGTCCCAAAGCCCTTCACAAAGCCCCGTTATGCTTGAAGCTCCTGTTATGCATTTCAAAAATACCTCTCACAGCAATGGACCCCAGAACACGTTTAACTGAGAGAAGAAATATTGGCCAGGACTCTACGGCTATCTCCCTGCTCTTCAAAAACAAGATGGGATTCTTAGTTTCTACCTGGCAAAGGAGGCTTGGTTTAATATCTCATCCAATGAACAGCACCCTAGTCAGAGCAGCAGCCTGCATCTCATACTGCTTCACTGGAGTGCCGGCAGTGGTGACGACTGCAGTTTCTAGCCTGGGGTTTGGAGCCAAGTGTTCCCTTTTCCCAACCCCTTTTGCTCTCTTTTTGATAGGTTTTTCCCTGACATCACATTACCAGGAATTTTCCAGGCAAGCAAGTACAGTATAGAACAGAAAATAATGATCTGACTTTGGATGGGGAAGCTATTGTGATGGATATGGAACTCCTCTGCAGTAAATTATGAATATTGTATGCGGGCCTGGCCACAGGGATGGTGTTTATTGTATGAATATATTGATTTAATTCAATAGTGAGCTGTCTGGACACAGGCAGGAAGTGGGAGAAGGGCTCAAGATAGCCACTTATTAGCAAATACTTAAGTGCTAAGGGACACTGACAGACTTATTTGCTTTGCTGACACTGTCAGAGTCTCCAATAGGCCTACAAAACTGGTTTAATCAGCAATAACCAGGGCCCTGCAAACATGAAAACAAAGAACTTGGGCAGGTTTCAAAACAACATCATCTCAGGTATGTCTTCACTGCAGTTAACCTAGGCTCTCACCCAAGTTTTAGGCCAACCCCCGCTACCATTCACACAGAAAAACCTCTGATCCCAGGTTTGGAGATGTTGTAAGCTTTGGATACCTGGCCTGGCTGGGAGTGGGGTTAGAACCTGGGCTGGAAGCTGTCCAGTTTGCAGCGAAGATGCAAGCTAAACCATGCGAATGATGACAGTCCTCCAGTGCCTTCCCACAATTCCCTCCGTGCATCCAGAAGGACAGACACGTTCTGCCGCAGTGGGAACGAACCACAAAATGGCTCAGCTTATTGCAGCACAAAGAACCATGGGATATGGCCCTGGAAGTGCCAGTCACACACACACAGGTGAGTGCAGTACCAGTGAGGACGCAGTAACTTGGGGATGGCCTTGCAGTGCGGCAACTCACACCTGGGTGCGGCTAATCTGGGTGCCAGTCAACCAAGTAAACTCTGCAATACCTTCAGCGGGACAGAGGGCTACAGGGAAACCAGACAGACACAGGGGCCCACTGGGTGTGTAGGAGGAAGCTAGGCTTGCTGAGGTCACCTTTGTGGGAGGATTAGAATCAAGGCAAGATAGACATGTGTGCAGACTCTGTTGTTTTAAAATCCTTTTTCTCCTACACTTTGTTCCCACTGCCAAACAAATAATAATTTTAAGAAGGCTGTTTGGTTCCTATATACCACTGGTCACTGCCTCTTGAAGGGAAGAACCACAGGTGCCTGAAACCAGCTGGACCTGCAGGACAAGATTGTTTCATACACAAGGTAGTACAGCCCAGGTCCTGGTCTAAGAGTTGAAGAACTGCAGGCAGGAAAGAGCACGAGGCCCAAGACCTGAGTTGGGGGCACTCCGAGAGCCCAGAAAGGGGCAGCTAGACCTGTGACCACAACACATTTGAAGATTTTCATTGAAATTTTAAGAAAATCTTATTTCTTGGCTAGCTATGGGTATTAGGTAATGGGATATAGGGCTTGATCCTGCAAGGTTCTGAGCACTCTGGCCACAAGCTAGCGAAGCAATTAAGTACTTCAATGGAACTACCCACATGCTTACATTTAAGTGTGTGCTAAAATGCTTTGGTGGATCGGAGCCAAAGGTGCGCACCACTCTGCAGGTTCAAGCCCAAAGAGTCTTCATTTATAGATCCCCAGTTCAAATTGAGCCCAGGTTCATAGTGACCAAATGTTGTTGCCATCAGGTATATGTCTGATGCTTATGTCCAGTTCTCAATGGGCAAGTAACCACACCACCAAAAATACCTCCTCAATTGACGCTAGTTCTAGGATGAGATGACAGCCCAAAGACTGAAGGGCCATGAAGTTTGAACTCGCCCCTAGAGACGGTACCTAGAGGAGCTTTGAATGAGGCACATTGGCAGCAAAGCACAGTGAATAAAGCGCAGAGTTTGGTCAGCATCGCTGTGAACCTGTCACGCTTCACGAGCACTAGACACAATTAAAGCATTAAGTATGTTCTCTTGGCTCCAATTTTATTTTTTATATTAGAGAGGATGGCTGGTCCAAAGACCTGGGTTCAAAGCCCTGCTTTCCCGCAGGCTTCCTGTGTGACCTTGGGCAGATCACTTAGTGGTTCCGTGCCTCAGTTCCCCTCTATAAAATGGGGCTAATACCACTTCTTTGCCTCACTGGGATAAATACGTTAAATATTGTGAGGAGCTCTGATACTATGGTAATGGCAGCCACATCAGTACCAGAGACAGATACTTTATTCAAAATGCACAGGCATTTGGAATAATATTTTTTATTTCACTATTAAATGTAAAAGTCAAATGTGCAGAGACTCAACTGGGAAATGCTTTAATTGGATAGCTTGATGTGGCAAAAACTATATCAAGAAAATAAAACTAGGTTGTGGCTCAGTGGCTCTATCGAATAGGTATGCCATTACGAGAGACTTCACTTACCGGGCGGCCTGTTAATAGCAAGGTTGCGGAAATGGCTGCCTTTGATCATCTCTACTGACAACCGTCCGGTAGTCGCATTGTACGACAGTCCCACCAGCAGCTCTGGTACACCTCCGTGCGACAGGGACTGTGTTGAAGAAGCGCTATCGCTGTGCGAGATGGCCGACAGACTGAGCTGCGAGTCTCCACTCTGCAGGGAAAGAGCAAAGAGAGTCCCTCTGGAATGCTCAACACCGCTCCCCCTTTAATGTATGCCTTGTGGTCTCATTGGATAGAGTTGTGATGTTCTCCTAGGAGTTGCCAATGACTAAGAATCATCTGCATGAATAACAATGGGGCAGAAGATAGAAATGCAGGAACAAGTCTCCAGCATCACTTTGCAGAAACACATCTGTCAATATTCTCTCTCTAGAGGCCAGAAGCCCTGACTAATGTGTTATTACCAGTGTAAATCAAAGTCTTTGAGATAAACATATGCTCCAGTACATCAAAAGTAGAGTAAATTTCCCTGAAAATGACTTTCTGATGGAATGTGTCTAGCACAATCTTCTATCTTTTGTGTCACTTGCTGTATATTTTCTTGCTTTCTTCCTAGTTACCATCATGTTCAGTTCTTCCCCCCCAAATGCAGGGTTTATTATTCATTTTGTGCAGGGCCGCCCAGAGGATTCAGGGGGCTGGGGTCTTGCTGCCGAAGACCCGGCACTTTGGCAGTGGGTCCCGGGGCAGAAGGACCCCCCGCCGTAGGTCTTCGGGGCACTTCGGCGGTGGGTCCCAGAGAGGAAGGACACCATCCCCCCGCCGCCGAATTGCTGCCGAAGACCTGGAGCGGAAGAAGCTCCGGGGGCCCAGGCCCCGCGAGAGTTTTCCGGGGCCCCTGGAGCGAGTGAAGGACCCCACTCCAGGGGCCCCAAAAAACTCTCGTGGGGGCCCCTGCAGGGCCCGGAGCAAATTGCCCCACTTGCCCCCCCCCTTCTAGCAGTTGAGGTGTGAACAGCCTCATCTTCCCTGACTGAGCTAACCTTGTTATCTCTAGCCTGATTCTTGCCTGCATATTTATACCTGCCCCTGGAAATTTCCACTACATGCATCTGACGAAGTGGGTATTCACCCACGAAAGCTCATGCTCCAATACGTCTGTTAGTCTATAAGGTGCCACAGGACTCTCTGCTGCTTTTTATAGATCCAGACTAACACGGCGACCCCTCTGATATCTGATATGATAGATGATCTAATCTGGGATTGGAAATTGGGATTTTCCAAGGAGACTAGAGGAGCAATGTGACCAAATCCTACAGAAACAAGGCACCAAACTTCCTCAGACTCCTTGGAAAATCCCAGCTAGAATGCTCTTGTGGTGATATTCAGTGTCTATACATAGGACTCTGAGAACTGGGCAGTTCTCTGGAATGTACAAGAGGCTGCTTAAGATGTTCAAGCCAAAGAAGTGTCCAACTGGTAGAAAACATGCATGCGTGCATGCAAATGGGTAATTATGGATGCAAAATGGAAGGTTGGTTGTGTGGGCAATGGACCTTTTTGTGGGTTCTACTCCATATTTATGAGCAGTTACCAGTCTGAGACCATGAATTCATCTTTTGTGGATGGAACTTGTCTGCCTAATTTTGAAAACTTGGCCCTCTAACCTCAGAACACAAGAGATTACACAGAAAGATCTGGTCCCTGAATACATACAAGGTGGAAATTCTGTATTATGAAAGAACATAGGAATGGCCATACTGGGTCAGACCAAAGGTCCATCTAGTCCAGTATCCTGTCTTACGACAGTGGCCAATACCAGGTGGCCCCAGAGGGAATGAACAGAAAATCACCAAGTGATCCATCTCCTGTCACCCATTCCTAGCTTCTGGCAAACAATCATTTTAAAAACCATGCACCCGTGCTCCCTTTCAATCCTACTGAAATGTCTAAAAGGGAGCAGAAGTGAATGCATCAAGTACCATGGACGCTGAGCACTGAGCTTTCTCTAACTAGTGCTGACATTCATCGCTTGAGACCAGGATGAAAACTGAGATCTGAATAGTGGTGCTAGGAAATGGGCCAGCAGCATGTTTAAGAATCCTTAATGAAGAGGTTGGTGGATTAGCCAAGTAAGCTGTACCCCTCCACCTCCGCCAATGATGCAAAGAATTAATAGACTTACACTCATATCGCTCCTTGGCTCCAAAACCAGTGTCACCTTCACTTCCCCCTCCTGGTTTAGGCTCCTCAGATAAAACAGTTGCTCCCCCATCATCTGTTCCCGGATCATTTTGTGCACTGCATAGAGACGGAACCTGAGTGCGTAGCTACTCAGCTTCTCTGGCTCCAGCTTATTAAAGGTCATTTTGTCTTTGAACACTGGGATGGGTCCTTTCTGAATGCTCGACTTTCCCCTCTGTTTCTTGCTGGGCATCAGGACTGTGTGAACTTGCCAGGTGTTCACACCACTGCGATCTTTGTCTGGGATATCCTTAGCTTCCAGGATAGTTACCAGCAGCTTTTGGCTCGAGGCCTTATAATCGAGGAGGATGTCTAGGTCACCACATTTAGAAATGGGTTCATGGGCACTGTGATGAGCTGCAAGATTATTCCCTCCATCATGTTCCTGCCATGGAGAGAATAAATAAAGGAGTATATATTAAAAAAGCATTTTCTTATACAGGCCCTATTAAATCAAACACCTCGAAGATCATTTGAAATAGGATAACTGGCAAACATGACAGAGACCAAATATAAGGCACATTGGCATCTACCAATGAAAAGTGCTATATAAGAACTAGGAATTTATTATTATTATTATAGCTTCATCAACTCAATCCCTAGATGGACTGTGGGTGAAGAAATATCCCGAGCAAAGCACCATTTGCAATAAGAACACAGACATCACCTCCTCCTTATGTGCATCTTCCAAATCGGCTACCCCTCGACTGCCTACATCTACACTGCATCTGATTCTGAGCCTTCCAGCCCGGGTTGATGGGCTTGTGCTAGTGTGCTAAAAACAGCTGTGTACACAGTTCAGCTCAGGCTCTCAAGCCCCCCACTTCAAGGCTTGAGAGCCGAGCCCCAGCCCAAGTCACACCATCTACATAGTTACTATTCTGTCGACCCAGGCTCGGAGGGCTCCCTCCCAGATGCAGTGTAGACATACCCCAAGTGTGAATACAGTACCCACCTTGGAAATGTTATATGGTGATGTGAACATACACTTTGTGGTGTTTTTATTCTGCTCACCCTCGTATTTGGAGAGCAGGCAGGCATTTAGCAAAACAAAGCCTCTAAATGCCCCTTTTTTTTCTTGAGGGGCCAACTCTGGTTAACTGTTGGATTCTGTACTGCATCTCATTCACAACCAAGTGGTGGGCTGTTGTTCTGAATTTGCTTGCAGCAAGAGCAGTAGATGTGGTGATACAGAAAAGTAGTCAGATCAGATCGGGGGAGTGGTAAATAATGCAGAAAACAGGTCACTGACCTGTATCAGAGGGGTAGCCGTGTTAGTCTGGATCTGTAAAAGCAGCAAAGAGTCCTGTGGCACCTCATAGACTAACAGACGTATTGGAGCATGAGCTTTCGTGGGTGAATACCCACTTCGTCGGATGCAGGTCACTGACAGTGAGCTAGATTGCTTGGTAAACCAGGTGCATGCAAACAATTCGCCTTTTGATATGGCTAAATGTAAATATGTATACATCTAGGAACACAGAACGTAGGCCATATTTAGAGACTGGAGGACCATATTCTGGGAAGCTGTGCCTCTGAAAAAGATTTGGGGGTCATGGTGGATAACCAGTTGAACATGAGCTCCCAGGGTGACACGGTGGTTGAAAAGCTGAATGCAGTCCTGGGATGTATAAACAGGGGAATCTCAAGAATGAGTAGAGAGGTTATTTTACCTCTGTGTTTGGCACTGCTGCGACTGCTGCTGGAGTACTGTGTCCAGTTCTGGTGCTCACAATTCAAGAAGGATGTTGATAAATTAGAAAGGGTTCAGAAAAGAGTGACGAGAATGATTACAGGATTAGAAAACATGCCTTGTGGTGACAGACTCAAAGAGCTCAATCTATTTAGCTTAACAAAGAGAAGATTACAGGGCGACTTGGTTACAGTCTGTAAGTATCTACATGGGGAACAAATATTTAACAATGGGCTCTTCCGTCTAGCAGAGGAAGGTATAACATGAGCCAATGGCTGAAAGTTGAAGCTAGACAAATTCAGACTGGAAATAAGGCATACGGGTAATTAACCATTGGAACAAGGGTCATGGGGGGTTCTCCATCACTGGCCATTTTTAAATCAAGATTAGATATTTTTCGAAAAGATCTGCTCTAGGAATTATTTGGGGTTGTACCGGAGAACAGATTAGATGATCACAATGGTCCCTTCTTGCCTTGCAATCTTTGAATCAAATACTCTTTGGCTCATCTTCCACTGTGGGCGTCTCCCTCCAAAGTGCCTCGAATCTTCTCTTCACTTTGACCCCTCATATTTTCATGATGAGATCGCAAAACATACAAGCAACACGTATGTAAAACAATTCTCAAATGACCCTTTCTTTCAGCTTCTTTAAAACATTTATTTGATTAAACAAGATGAAACACCCCACTGTTGCTCACTTCGCCTGTTGATGGGGGTGTGCGAGTTTCTGTTTAAAGGTGCTTTTTATCTCAGAATGTGTTTCATGTGATAAAGGCATTGCTATAACAATCCATTACTTGTATTTAAACCTGTGTATACTCTGGACTAGGGCAAGATTTCCAGTTAATACCCAGAAGGTGAATCAAGGCCCATTGCTGGCAGTCTAAGGAGAAGGGCAACTCAAGCCTTTATCTTTTGTTTTTAAACTAAGATTTCTTTTCAACATGTGGATCTAATTACAGCATAGATTAGGAGCAGTAATAGTGATCCCCTTAAGAAGCACTAATGGGGTCTATTTATCAAACAAAGCCAACTTTTCAACTACCTCCCTTCAATCTACCTGACAAATATTTAGGCTCTTAAACATATAAGTGTAAAATCCCACATTTCCACTTTCACATAGGCTAGTTACGGTAGTTTGCAGTTACTTGACTGGTGCATGCAAATACAAGTTAGAGAGAGAGAGAGGAATGCAGTGAAAAACTGTCCCTCTCTGTCCACGCAGAATTCTTGCTAATGCTAGCCAAAGAAGAATGACACCCAATGAGCACATACAGACGGCTTGTTCCAGCACACCACAGAGACAGGACTTTGCACGCGTAAGTGCAATGCAGGACAAGTTGTTCCGGAGAACCTGATCATGTGAGTGACGCTGCGTGGCTGTCAAGCTGCTTCCACCGGGTTGCTGGAGTAAGGCTTAAGGAGCAAGCACGAGAAAGATTGCACTTAAGCCTACTTCTCCCCAAACATGTTCATTCCCATTTTTACCATGTGCATTTGCCATTCAGGAAGTGGGATCCCAATGGGTTTGTGGCTTGCTATGCGGGGGACTACATTTAGTGTGTAACTTTACGTGCACCTAGTCATTGCCTCCACTTGTACTTGAGCTGGAAAGCAGCAGTTTTGTGGATGATGCACGGCCCTGTAGGATAAAGTATTCAAAGATGGCCTTCAGGCTGCTCTAAATCATGCCAACTACCAGTCCCCTCACCAAATACTAATACAGTAGCCATTGAAGAATTGGATATCAGATTGTCTCGACCAACCTCTCTTAGTTTTGGCTATGTCCCTCACACTGACCCTAAGGAGGTGGGAGAAGTGGCAGAAGCTACATCAACCCTCTGGCACCAGAAAATGTTTCTCCAGTGGTGTTACCCTTCCATGGCTTGCTAAACTACCTTCAGTGATGATTTGTGCTGGCAGTGGAGCACAAAGTCAACAGCCAGCTGGCACTTCCAAAGACCTCTCCGATGTCTGGAACCTGCTCATGTTCAAGTTTCCTATATGGCAGAGGTTGCTTGCAGAAGCTTACTCCTGCTCCTAATGAAGGCACTGGTAAAATTCCCATTAACTTTCGTGGGTTAATATATATTGGGCCATAAATATTCTGTAAATACGAGCAACTGGACTGAAATCCAAATGCTGTGTGGAGTTAAATATTTCCATATGAAATAAATGTTTTTCTTTCCCAGTAAGGTGTACTGATGTATTGGGATCAATACAGGAGGAAGTGGGGAAAATTATAGGGCCTGATAGTCAGACTAGATAATCTGATGGTCCCTTCACTCCTTAAACTGTATGAATCTACACAGATTTAAGACAAATACCCCTCTCAGTATAGTGTGTCTTTTTAACAGATCATCAGTACAGGACAGAGTGTGTATATATGTAAAATACACATTCCTGCCAGAAAAATAATTAAATCTCACAAAGCAGGTAATTATGGGAGCAGCCTTGAAATGCCCTTTGAATATCCACTGTGGAAGCACAACATTACAGATTTTGTCTCCAAACAGAGGCCTGTTTGAAAGTAGCACAGCAATGTTTGGGTATTTCTGGAATGTTAGAACATTTAGTTCACTCAAAAAAAAAAATCTTCCATTAAGCCACATAATGAAGTCAGATGAGAAGCTATTCACAGCAAACAAATCAGGATCCAGGTGTATCTGAACTCTGTAATTCTCTATGCGCTGTTCATGTTGTTAATATACATGCACCTGGGGCAGAATGATAGGCACATTCAAAATATAAATGAAAAGAGGACACTTGAGATTCCACAGCACTTGTGCACCATGGTGATGAGCATGGACTAGACAGAGAAATGGGCACAGGATACACAGATAAACCTCATGGCTCACAGTAATGTAGAAAAAAGGGTCCAGACTGTTATTGCAGGAGGTTCTGGTGTATCAGGGCATAGATGCAGAGCTGATCTGTGCAGCATTCAAAATGACTGCCTATTTTTGTGCCTCTATGTGAATGTCAAAAGCCCATGCACTGAGAAGCTGCTTTCACTCTCTTCAACTGGGTGGAAGCAGCTTGCTCACAGGAAGGGAATATTTTCTACCAAGCCCTGTTTTTCCTGGGGCAAAGAGATTACCTTGTGCAGCTAAGGGATGTTCTTTTTTGACTCAGAGATGTGACCTTCTGTGCTTTTTTTTTTTTTTAAATACTGGATGCTATTCAATACTCTTGCAGAAATTAATCAGCTGGTCAATAATAATCCCCTGATTTTTTTTAATAATAAAGGAACAACCCCTATTGAATCATATAGAAAGAGGAGTAGGGTACATGGTGAGCTAACCCAATAAGGGCTCTCTTAGGAACTGGAGTATTTGCTTTGAAATAAGGGCCAGATCCTTAGGTCTGGCCAAGACCTGCCTGGTGAATAGGCTGGGTGCAGGAGACAAAAGGGGGCTGTAAACCCCACCAGCCTGCTGTAGAAATGTGCTCTGTGTCTATGGAGGGCAGTGTGAGAAACAGCTAGCTAAGCTAGGGAAGCCCCCGGCTGTCCCTTTACGGCAACTTTCCAGGTGCTTCATGCTGCCTGAGCAATGGAAAGCAGCCAGAAGGGGAACCAAGGATCTGACTCAGTAATCACACTGTATCCCTACAGACACACACCACATACACGGGCAGTAACAAATCCACTTACCTCCCTCAAAGCATGACAACACATTGTTAGCTAATTCATAGTAACTTCTGTCAAGCGGGAAATGGTTGTGATATGATTAGTGTGTGAAGTCAGATGAGAAAACAGCCTCTCTGAAGGAATACGAGTGAAGTCTATTCAAAATTCCAGCAGGCAAAGTATCAGGAAAAGGGAACACACACACCAAGGTGAGTGCATGCATGCACTTAGGGATTACTATCCTGGGTTGTGCCAATTGATTTTTCACTTCATTTCTTCCCTTACATTTCGGACAAGAAGCCCAGACATCTCGAGGGAACAGAAACACTGTGTGTAATACAGAATAATTCACCATACCTCAGGGCTCCAAGCGGATGAGCTGTCAGTTGCGTCATTTCCTTCAAATCCCTGGTTGCTGAACGCCGTCTCCATTTGCAAGCTCCCTTCTGTGGCTTGTTGGCTAAGGCTATGGGCACTGCTAGCCTCCATTCCAGGGCCTTTGGCTTGCATGGTACTCCTACTCTCAGAGGTAGTTCTTGAATCAACAGATATGTGGTCATCTTCATGATAGGACAGGTTGTCTTGGAAACTCAGTTGGCTTAGCCCATCCAGTTCTAACAATATTCAGCAAGAAAATTATTTCAGAGTGATTAAAATAATGTTATCCCTCCCCCGCCCACTACAGTAGGAGCCTGATGGGAACAAACAGCTCTGCTTACGAGACGGTGAGATCCCCAGCATTGAACCCACAAAAATCAACAATCCGCATAAATCAGCATTGCAAGGAATAAAAACGGCTGCTCTGCCTCTGCATTCTGAGTAGGGAATCAACCTGCCTCACATAAAGAGAGACATCGGTCACACAGGATGATCAGAGGGACGTTTGGGAATACGGTGCTCAGGATGCCTATGGTATGAAGGCATCACCAGTCAAGAGACAGATCAGGCATGAAATGGAAAAGCATAATGCACGGGCCTGATCCTGAGAGAAGGGTGTGGTGGAGGGAAACCATCACAGTTTCCTCTTCTCAGGTGGTGGGAAGCAGCACAGCAGTCAGCACAGCCCAATAGGAGGACAGTACCGACAGGGACAGGGGCATGGCTTGGGGTGGTTGATAGAATGCCTCCCCTCTCACTGCATCTCTCACCTGCAGAGGTTTGGTTAAAGCTGCTCTCCAACCAAATGGAAACTCTGAGGAAGGTGGTAACATTAACTAGACCAGTCTGAGCTTGGGTCAAACCCTCCCTGGGACACAGAGATGCTCATCGATGCAGGGAAATGCACATTACAACTCTCCTGCCTCCCCAGGACAGCTTTTATGCATCTGACCCAACATGTCTATCCCATGTGATAGAAGATGGAAATGTTACTCACCCTGACCAGTAACTGTAGTTCTTCGACATTTGTGTCCCTTTGGGTGCTCTACTTCAGGTGTGCATGTGCCTCTCAGGCCCTTGGCTGGAGATTTCTAGCAGTGTCCGTTTGGCCTGCATTTGCGCCCTATGCCTCAGCAAACATCAAGGCTATTTACAGGCATGCAGGAAAACTGCCCTCAACTCGTTCTCTACCCAGGTGTCCCCAAGGGAACAACTGAAGCAGAGGGGAAGGAGGGTGGGTAGTGGAGCACCCAGTGGGACACATCTCGAAGAAATCCAATTACTGCACCGGGTGAGTAATCGTTCCTTCTTTGAGTAGTGTCCCAATGGGTGCTTCACTTCAGGTGACTTCTGAGCAGTATCCCAGGAGGAGAAGGGAGCTTCAGAACAGAGTCCAGAACTGAAGATGGTGCTACAGACCCAAGTACCACATCGGATCTGATGGCGTGGAACAGGCAGTAATGCTTCAGAAACATACCAAAGCCCAAGTAGTGGCTCTATATAGCTCAGATACTGGAACATTCTTAAAAAATACAGTAGATGTTGCCTGTGATCTGGTTGACTTTGCTCTCTCCCCCTGAGAGGGCTGAACACCAGCAAACTCATAACAGGCAGAGACACAACTGAGGGAAGAGATTCCATAGGTCCTTAATAAATCTAGACAATACCAGGTGACCAAATATGGAGAATCCCTTAACCGGGGAATGAAAGGTTGATATGGCAGCCAGGTGTACTTTGACCAAGCTGATGGCTAACCCAGATGTCTACCTGCTGGATCTGAAATCTAGGATGAGGGAAAAGGGAACCAATTCAGGCTGGAGTTAGCGACAACTGAACCAATAGATGAATCTCTTCGATTTCTGCCGGTAAGCAATGCAGGTTGGTGTTTTCCTACTGTTTAATAACACCTGTTGTAGAGCCAAGGTCCATCTGTTCTGAACCATGAGTGCGCCTAAGTTGGCTCCTCATCCTAACAGGGATGAGTCAGTTATTAGAGTCAATGATGGAGTTGAGCTACAGAAAGGGGTGTCCACACAGACATAGAGTTGCTTTACTTGCAAAGAGACTGTCACCTGCCTGTCTAAGGAGTCCTTCCTTGGAGAGTAGATTGTTCTGAGCCAACCCTTAAAGCAATGGAGGTGAAGGTTCGTGTGACAGCTTGTACTTTTGTGACCAATCACATGGCCAAGAGTTGAAGACAGTTCCTTATTGTGTAGTCTAAGACGGGGTTTCTTAACCCCTGGGTTGGGACCCAAAATCGGGTTGCAGAATGTTTCAAAGGGTCGCATAGCTGCTCCTGTGGCATCTGTCCCACGGGGCTGGCTGGGCTCACCTCCCTAGTCCAGGCACTGCAACCTCTGGGGTCCCAGTGCCATTCAGGTTTAGCCCAGCCGGCATGACCACGTGAATGGCACTGCAACCCCATGAGCCAGGCCACAGTTCTACTCACACAAATTTGGCCCAGTCAGTGGAGCGGTGCCAAACCTGAGTGTCGCTGCAACCCTGGAGGTTGCAATGCCCGGAGCAGAGAGCCAAGCCCAGCCAGCCCCACAGCACAGGAGCTACCTCTGTGGGGTGAGTGCCAAGCAGGGCCCAAGCCCTTGCCCCTCCTCTAAGGACCAGGATCTACTGAAATCACCCCAGGGCTTCCACTATTTACTGGGTCATGACAGGCCACAAACATTTACAAATGGGTCCTGAGCCCAAAAAGGTAGAGAACACTGGTCTAAGGGCTTTGCTGAATTGTCTCTACCAGGCCTGAAAAGGTCACAAATCTGTCTAAAGGGAGTTATGCTCCGGTTGTCAATGAGCCCCTATAAACTTTATCATTTGTACTAGTACCTGCATGAATTTCTTTATGTTCAGCTGCTGGCCCAACTCCTGGAACAGAGCGAGGGCCATCTGGGTGGAAGATAAGGGCTGCTCTTTCAAGGCAGTGCTGAGTAGCCAGTCGCTGAGGTACAGGAAGAACAGGATCACTTTCTGCCAAAGGTAAGCTGCCACTACTGCTAGGACCTTCAAAAACATCCTTGGGGCTGAGGACAGGCTGAAGGGGAGCATTCTATGCTGGAAATAATCTTGGCCTATGGCGATTTGTAGATATTTCCTGTGAAATGGCTGTATAATTATATGGAAGTAGGTGTCTTGTAGGTCGAGGGCTGAAAACCAACATCCTTCCTGCATTAAAGGAATTATAGTTGCCAGAATCACCATCCTCAACTTTTAAGTTTTTATGAACTTGTTCAAACAATCTTAGATCCAAGATCAGCCTCTCCCCTCCGTCCTCCTTTGGCACCAGGAAATATTTCGAGTAGAAATCCCAGCCCATGAAAGGAATGGATCAATTCCATTGCTCCTAGACAGAGGAGAAGCTCACAAGAGGGGCCCTGAAGAGGAGTGGGAGGATTTGAACCCACAACCAATCTATCAAAACTGCTGCTTAAAGGACGCCAGGATGGTCATGGAGGGCCGTTGGGCATTTCACTTCCTCTGAAAACTGTGTTTCTTTCTGGGGGTTCTGAGAGTCTATGGTACCCAGAGAACTGAGTAGGGCATGATCTCTTGGCAGTCTGTGACCTACTAAAACTTTTCTTGCTCATTGGTGTGTTAATGCCCAAGTAACATAGGGTAACCCTGGAATCCTTCAATGTGTGCGGAGTTGTTCGTGGTCTCTGAGAAAAAGCTTATGACCATCAAAGGGAGGTCCTCTACTGTGTTATGAACCTCTTTCGGAAACCCCAAAACTTGGTGCCATAATGCCCTGAGCATAACTGCCGCTGTAGAGATTAATCTGGCAGCAGTGTCTGCAGCATCTAGAGACACTTGGAGAGCTGTTCTGGCCAACAACTGACCCCCTGCAACTATGGACAGCAGTTACTCTCTGCAGTCATGTGACAGCTGCTCAATAAAAGCCATAAGCTTGTTGTAATTTGTAAAGTTGTATTTGGTCATGACCACCTGGTAGTTTATGATCTGGAACTGCAGACAAGTAAGACTGTTGTCCAAAGAGATCCAGCTGCTTTTGGTCCTCATCATAGGGGTTAGATCCCAAAAAGTGCTGCCTACTCCATTCATGCCCCTCATCCATCATGATGGAGTTTGGTGGTGGATGGGAAAATAAAAAGTCAGACTCCTTAGGGGCACGTACAGTACTTGTTATCTGTCTTTTTGCACGCTGCTAGAATAGTGTCAGGTATTAGTCACTTAGTGGGGACCAGGAGAACCTCATTAATAGGTAGCACCACTCTGGCGGGTGTTGCCAACTGCAAGATATCCAGCAGCTTGTGTTACAGATCCTTGACCTCCTCCAGAGGGATCTGCAGAGTGTCTGCCACCATTCTTATGAGATCCTGATACTGCCTAGAGTCGTCGGCCATGGAAAATGGTGGAGGCATAACTGACTCATCCGGCGACGATGATGAAATGGGAGTCTCAGGGGTAACTTCTTCATCTGCTCTAGCCTCCTGCTCTTCTAACATCTCTTCCTGTTGTGGCAGATGGGGAGGGGAAGGATGTGAAACCCTTGGTCTCCCTGAAGGACGGTATCAGTGGTTTGTTAAATTGCTGCCAATAGGCAGCCCATGGGTCCCAATGTGGCCACGGCAGGGGTCCATAAGGAAGCGGGGGCAGCATGGAAAGCTGGTTCCATCATCTTTGGTGGCCTGCAAGGGCCTCCCTGTGTGAAGGCAGATTCCTGAAGCGGTATGTAGGAGAACCCTTCACTGAGATTGAGGAGACCACTTGGGAGTCCTCATCGTCTTCTTCCACATCCTCCCATGGGGCAGCCATTGAGGATGCAGGAGAGTCCTGTGCCACAAGATGGCCACTTGGAGACCAAGGTCTCAGTACCAAGAAACGTTCGGTATTCGTTATGAGGACTCTGGTTCATCTGACCCTGAGAGGTACCTTGAGTATTGGAATTCCTGTGATACCGGAAAGGACCGTGGTACTGACACCTTAGTCATCGTTGTTGATGCTGTTAGCTTCAGCTACAGCAATCATGGGCATGCTACAGGCATTGTAGATGTCAGGCACCATTGCTTGCTTGATACAGATGACACCATTTGCCCTGGCTGAGCTGCTTGCATCAGTACTGGTGGCTGGGTTAAGGCACATGATGGAACCAACGGCTGAGTGAAATGCTTCGCTGTTGATGACAGGGGTGAACTCAATGGTACCCTGTCCTCACCCTCCTAATTGGCGGAGGGTTCTGGTGCTCTATCTTCTTGTATTTGGAGCTCCGGGATGTCACAGGCCTGCTGGTACTGGAGGAAGAGCTCTTGGCCCCAACAGTACCCTCAGAGATTGAGGACCTCCACAAGGACTTGGTCTTTTCTTCAGCTGACTTCTTAGAGTAAGAGTCTATGGTCCCCTTTGTGGAAGTCTTCCCAGCAGGCTGCAAAGACTTCCTTTTCTTAGGGGAAGCGTGCCTCAAGGTTGACCCGGCGTGCTGGATCTGTCTGAAAACAGATGTATTGTGGGGAGGGGAGGTCTCCTGACCTGGCCCAGAGGGAAGTTGCAGGGAGCATTCCATGGCTAACAGTCTGAGCTTTATCTCCCTGTTCTTCTTCACCCTTGACTTAAGGGCCAAACAGAAGGAACACTCCGCTAGGCAAAAGACATACTTGGAGTGCCCGTCGCTTACCGATATAGCCTTTGGGCAAGAGAGACAGTGTTTGAAGCCTGGTGAGCCAGGCATTTCCCGCCCAGAGAAAACAAGTGTCCCAGAGAGAAGAGAGAGGGGAAACAATCCTCTCACCTAAAACTAACTATATTAAACACTAAACACAAACTTACAACCAGAAACTACCTAACTGCAAGAAAAAACAGAAGGCTGAATATGCTCTAGGTGGACATGCTATGTTTCCGTCTCAGGCCAAGGTGGTAGAGAAAGAGCTGAGGGTTGTTTACCCGTGCACCCCTATATAGCCTTGGTATCTGCCACAAGGTGGCATAAGGCTCACGTGCAGGCCGAACGGGCACTTCTAGCTAGAAATCTTCGATCACAGGCTCAAAAGGCACATGCACACCTGAAGTGGAACACCCATAGGGATACTATTCGAAGAAGAAGGTTAATTATTGAGGGTAAAATTATCTTCCTTTGTCCAAACTGTGAATTTCTTATCTCCAAAGTGAAGATCTCTACTCTTTATAAACAGCACTTGTTCCTCTCCCCACATAGAATCTGCACTGGCAACGGCACGAGTTCTGCAGGATACAGTGTGGAACCTGGAGGAAAATTCTCTCTTCATTTAGGCAGATTCCATTTATAGTTTAATCAGAATCATTTGTGGCTTAATCAGAAAAACAGGTATCTTCTGATTTTATACTTGTGAAACTAAAGGCAGGCTTTGTTCCAGACATAAATATGCTTTACAGTGGTATAACTCATTTTCCTTCCTTGGAATAAAATTAGTTACACTACCACAATGCTCGTAAAAGTGATGAAATCAGAATGAGGTTCACTGTATTTACATAACCAGTATGACAAAGCCTTTTTTTTTTATCTTAGGGATTTGTTTTCTAGTTCCTTCCAAGACCTGCACCATTTGTGTGGAAAGCAACATGATTTTTACTGTTATATTTTTACTCACTTTCTTCTGCAAATAAAGAAACAGAAAATAAAAGCAAAAGCAAGAAGGCAGAACAAGCAAGAAAGAAAAGAAATGTCTGTATACAAATTTACTGAGACTGTACAAATATGGATTCTCCTTAAGGTGTTTAATTAGCAAGCCAGTGTCTTGGACACATTTTAAACAGGTGGTCATCCATCAAAGCATACACCACACAGCAGACTTTCAGATAAAACATAACTGTAGTAATAAATTATCCCCAGGCAATTGTCTTGTGGGTTTTGACTCCTGCCAGGATAATATCTAGATCAATAACAGAGGAATTTTGAAAGCCTTGAAAGACTATTCATAATTGGATTACTCCAGAAATATATTAATATAACAAACAACTTTTTCTAAGTGTTATGAAAGCAAATGTGGTATACAAGGCAAGTTTCAAGAGAAATAAAAGTGTGATTCACCATTGACTGCTTTATGGAACAGTCTTGTTATTTCTTTAAATTTACAGTAGTCTTGTCAGTGATAACTGCTCGTGTATGTGTGAGGGCATACTCTGACACTGTAAGAAGTTTAGCAAACATCTGTCAGATCAGAGGAAAACTTACAAAGAATGAACTCACTGTACCATGGACAATTATTTCTGGGGAGAAAAAAAAATCATGGACAAATGAAGAGGTATTGAAGGGATGGAAAAAGGAAGTACTGAGGTTCCAATTCTCAAAAAAGCAAATGGCCTGATCCTGGCCATTATAACCACAAAAGTCTACTACTTTCATCACAACACAACTAATGGGCAAGAGAAACATTGGGGATCATCAGACAATGGAACCGATTACCAAGGGATGTGGGAAAATTCTCCATCACTTGGCATCTTTAAGACTGGATATCTTTCTAAAAGACATACTGTAATGTGACTACAAGTTGTTAGGCTGGATGGAGTCATCACTGGGTGAAATTCTGAGGCTTGTATCATGTAAGATGTCAGACTAGATGATACAACTGTCCCTTCTGGCCTTAAAATCTATTCATTTTTTAGAGTGATACAAGGATGAATTTAAATCAGCAGAAACTTTCAGCTGAATATCAGGGAAACCTTCTTATCAACGAGATGTATGAGAACGTGGAATAATCCTTCCAGGTTAATGATGGATGCTCCAGCATTTGAAACTGTGATGAATTGGAAATATAACTATACAATTTATGAATTCTGTGTGAGATTATGAACCCTGCATGTCTGTGTCAAGGTGGCAAACTCCATTTTTAATGTGCGGCCTTTTATCTTCTCTGTGGTCTGTTTGCCTCCATGCTGAGCTGAAAATTCCAAAGGCTGGCAGCAAATGAATGACAGCAGAAGGTAATTGACTCCTATGCTCCCAACTGTTGGATATCTGCTCACTCTAGACACAAGTCTGATCCCTGCCCAGAAGAACTGGTTTAGCAAGGAGGAAGTCACCTTGGCAACAAAGTCACCTAACAGATTTGTGCTCATATGGTGAAGCTGGCAAGGTGGTCACCTCACATAGGGGCAGGGGAGGGCTGAAAGTTTTAAAAGGGCAGAGGCTGGTCGGCTCAGAGCCCATTTTCTTCAATCCATGAGAGAGAGACCACTTACCACGTAACAGCCTTCATGAGACAGAGGACACACTGTGCCTGGACCCAGATAGTTCCCCCAGGACTCACAAGGAAAAGCGAGGGGCATTGCAGTTTCTGATGTTTATTGTTTTGAATGATCTGTCTTTTCCAGTGTCTTACGTGATTAAGTGTAAAAGAGCATAAAAGTGTTAGACTGGGTGAAGTGCGCGCACACATGTGCGTTGCTAGCTTCACAACTGCTGCGTGCCCCGGAAAGAGTTAAACTGCGAACCAGAAACTTCGCACCTTTGGGGTGAAGTGCTGGGAGAGGGTGGGGTTAAGTAACTGGGGCATCTTGGGGGGGACAGCCCTGCCCCTGGGGCCTACGGCAGGTGAGCTAAGTAGCCCCATTTCTGAGAAGGGGTAATTGACTGAGTCAGTGCCCAGGAAATGTGCCAGAAAGGCCAAGAGAGGAACCAGTGCTGCTGCCTGCTGAGGCTCCTGAAGCTTAACACACTGCAGAGGATCCAGCGCCTTGTGAATGATGAGAGTCAGATGCAAAGCTCTTATGAGGCTGCTGCTTTGTGGCTAGTTGGCCACTTCCCTGTCTTGTAAGTTACAGCACACTCTTTATAGCCCACAAGGGAGGAGGCATACCAGGAAGAAGGGAGCGTGGACAGAATACACCATGCACCAGCATTTTGGGACCACTGTAAACAGTTAGACAGCAGCTACTTTTGCTGCATGGCTGGACTGGAGGATCAGGACTTGGGTAAACTGTAGCTAGGGAGACGGGAAAGATAAACCCCATATAACTATCTCCATCCTGCAGCATCGAAAGAGGAGATGAGAGAGAGAGAGAGAGAGAGAAGAGGAGCAAAAGGAATGACGGCAACAGAGTATTTAACAAAAGGCACTTTCCTGGGTTACTGAATGTCCCAACAGGAGATTGTGCAGTTCCTCAGCAGATTGTGTTAATACTTGTGATAGGGAACAAAGCATAACTCACTGGGAGGCTTCTGAGGATCTGATCCAAGGAAGCTGGGTGCAATATATTCTGTGCAGCTCAAGAGGGAGAGGGACAAAGGTGACTTTCCACCATTTCTACACTCCTCTCATCCTGGAGCCAGCCAGGGGCCAAGCTGGATACTGGCATAAGCAAGAGCAGCCTCAGGGCTTCTCTAATTTACATCTACCTCCCTTTGGCCTCAAGAGGCCATTTCACCAACTGGGAATTATAAGAATGTAGAGACTATGGCCACACTCCCTTCTCCATCAGGAGTTCAGGGGTTGGGTGGCATGCACCTGCAATGTTGACTTTATCCCAGCCATGGATTCCCCAGGCTGAGGGAATCCTCCTTCATGCAGTCAGGCTAGCAGTACACTTGACTGAGGGTCTGAGAATATCTAACACATAAATAAGGGGGTGTCATTTGGAATAAAGGGCCTGATCCTGCTACCATTAAAGTAGACAGCAGAACTCCCAGTAACTTTAGTGAAAGTGGGACTGAGCCCTAACTTTTTTTTAACACTTATAATAATTATTACAATAGTACTAATCCTAATAATTTCAGTTTATAAAGATGACAAAGGAAGTAACTGTAGTCTACATTATGATCCAACAGCAGTTCTACAGAGGGGCCTAAATCAAAATGAGCATAATAATTAACAGGCAACTAAATATTTCAGAATCACAATTGTTTTGTGCAACTAAAACCACACCGGCAGTTTCCTGAAACTTTCCCAGGAAAGGTTCTCCCAGACATGTCCTGAATTATAGAAGTCATTGTGCCGATCAATTTCGCGCTTGGGTAAATGTTCTAAAACCATGCATGTTTGTTTGGAATATACAAAAACCACTTACGATAATAGACAATGACTGGTCAAAAAAAAGTTCCCTTTGGTACTATAAATTTTTGCCTTCTGTCATTGCCTGACATGTAGTGTATGCACTGGTGAATGATGCTACATAATTCATTTGCTATTTACCTGGTATTTGCAAAGCTGCTAGAAAAGAAACATGCAATTTCTGTTCAAAGTCTTGCTAAAACACACCGTATTGCTAAGAAATGCAGTTCAACAGATTTCATTAGGCCAAGTCCTGCAGTCCTTACTCAGACAAAACTCCCACTGAAATCCACGGGAATTTTGTCTAATGATTAAGGAGCCTAATTGTTAATGGAAAGATTCCCATTGACTTCAGTAGGATTTGGATCCAGCTCTAAATCAGTACTTTAGGAATAAGCTCCAGATGGATTTTAGCCTGAGCAGATCAGAACCAAGGCTGCCTCTTCCCCAAAATAAAAGGACTCTCTCCATGTTAGGTGGCTGTGGATTCAAAGCAAGTGTTTTAATGCTCATTTGAGACAGACAATACCTTCGCATTCAGATGCCTCGGTACTGTACTCCTCATGGTTGGACAGCAAGCGGTTGAATTTAGGTTTACGTTCTGAACCTGCCTGTGTTGCCTTTTCAGACACCCCCGATCGAAAACTCTGCGAGCGCGACACAGAGATCGCAAACTGTTTAATCACCTCGTCGTCGCTATCTGAAGATGTGGTTAGCTCTTCATCCTCCCCATAACTGTTCACTGGGAGAAAAACACAACACAGGCTTTTGACAATTTCACAGGACTTGACACAGAAGTAGGAAAACATGGGACATTTTCAATTCAGATATTTACTTTGGGGGGAAGGAAAAGGAGAGCAATAAGACATATAACTACCAGGGGGGAGCAGATGAGGAGGGCACGTTCCCTCAGAAATCTTTCTGAAATCTTTCTGGTGCCTTGCTGTGTCTGCAGGAATCACACATTGTCACTCCTAGCTTCCCATCCTGCAGATCCCCCAACTTTTTTAAAATGTGATTGTTCCTCATAGATTCATAGACTTTAAGGTCAGAAGGGACCATTATGATCATCTAGTCTGACCTCCTGCACAATGCAGGCCACAGAATCTCACCCACCCACTCCTGTAACAAACCCCTAACCTATGTCTGAGTTACTGAAGTCCTCAAATTGTGGTTTGAAGACCTCAAGCTGCAGAGAATCCTCCAGCAAGTGACCCGTGCCCCATGCTGCAAAGGAAGGCGAAAAACCTCCAGGGCCTCTGCCAATCTGCCCTGGAGGAAAATTCCTTCCCGACCCCAAATATGGCGATCAGTTAAACCCTGAGCATGTGGGCAAGACTCACCAGCCAGCAGCCAGGAAAGAATTCTCTATAGTAACTCAGATCCCAACTCATCTAACATCCCATCACAGACCACTGGGCATACTTACCTGCTGATAATCAAAGATCAATTGCTAAATTAATTGCCAAAATTAGACTATCCCATCATACCATCCCCTCCATAAACTTATCAAGCTTAGTCTTAAAGCCAGATATGTCTTTTGCCCCCACTACTCCCCTTGGAAGGCTGTTCCAGAACTTCACTCCTCTAATGGTTAGAAACCTTCATCTAATTTCAAGTCTAAACTTCCTAGTGTCCAGTTTATATCCTCCCACACCCAAAACCAAAAAAAGGAAAACCATTATCCGTATATAACCATTAGCACAGGGGTAGGCAACCTATGGCACGGGTGCCGAAGGCGGCACGCAAGCTGATTTTCAGTGGCACTCACACTGCCTGGATCCTGGCCACCAGTCCAGGGGGCTCTGCATTGTAATTTAATTTTGAATGAAGCTTCTTAAACATTCTGAAGCCTTATTTACTTTACATACAATCATAGTTTAGTTATATATTATTGACTTATAGAAAGAGACCTTCTAAAAATGTTAAAATGTATTACTGGCACGCGAAACCTTAAATTAGAGTGAATAAATGAAGACTCGGCACACCACTTCTGAAAGATTGTCGACCCCTGCATTAGCATGTGCGGAGCCAAAGTAGTAAACACGAGGCTCTAAAATCTTCTCAGCATTCCAATAATACCTCCACAGCCATCTGAAACAAATACTACCCAGTGCAGAAGAAAGAAAACAGAGGGTTAATCTACTCTTGGGTTACACCATGAACACGAAATTACAGGATCTAGCTAATAGGCAGCACCAATTCTGCATGTCAGAGTCAGCAGAGGAACCTTTTGAGAACAATGTAAATTCTAACCTTTAAAGATGAAGATACACATCTGAACATTTTGCTGCAGCTACCCTTCCCCCTCCTACTGACAATGCTGGCTTTGACTATGGGATCACTGCGTTCTCATTAGTGTTTGAATATCCTTTGTGGGAGGTGGGGGCAGGGGGAGAGAGGGGGAAAAGGATCTTGGCCTGCTTTTTCAAATGAAAATGGAGATGTAAGTACAATGCCACATTGCAGGTTCCCCAGCCATCTGTATCAGGGGAAACAGCATAGGAGGAAGTTTTCATTTGTGAATTTGTGGGGCAAAGTTGTAGGTGTAATGGACAGCTGGAGAGTGTGTGTGTGTTTGTGTGTGCATGTGAACACACCAGCTGTCAAGTGTGTTACTATTTTGTTACTTACTCTTGAGGATAAAGAACACAACAGTGGCTGCCAAGACTTGTTCCAATAATCCCCAGTGCATATCCAAGCCGCTGAACAAACGAACAATGCACGCAAGTGCAAAAATGTGGGACCATTTTTCCATGCCAATGGCTGATTTTTTAGGGGAAATATAGCTTCATCTATATCCCACTCATACACAGCTATGATTAGGGAAATAGGACCCTGCTTCCACACATACAGACTCCATTAAGTGTGTCCAATACTAATCAAGTTAGAACTACCTCCACTGCTTCTCAGACCTACCTCCTTTCATGACAGTTACCATAGGCCTGCCGTCTATCCCTAGGGCAGAACTCATGGGGACCAGGACAAGGGAGCTCTCAGTGGCTGTGAAATTTGCTTCCACCAGGAATCTATCAGAAACTGAATCTTATTATGTTGAGGTTTTGTTATCAGATTTGCCTCTGTTGCCTGGCTTTGAGTAATATTGCCAATAAGATCAGTATTGCTCTCAGAAATTGGTCTCCTGGTAGGTAAGTGGTATTTGCCTGTGCCTCCGGGGAAGTCTCACTACTGTGGGGAGAAATAAATGTCCCCTACTTTGAGAAAATACACTATTTTAATTGTGTAATAGTTGTTTTGTAAATGGCCCTCAGTTACCAATGCTGTATCAATGAGCCCTCCTGAATTTTAATAAGTTAAAAGGGCTGTCTTTTTTTTTTTTTTTTACAGAATTGGGCAGGGACAGGACATCTAACTGTTGAGGTCAAATCAAGCTTTATAAATCTTTCACAATATCATGTACTGCATTAAATAAGTAACTGTATTATTTCCAGTTTTTACAATGGGGTGAAAGCAAGTAGTTACGTTTTTTTCCCCAAAAGTCAAGTACTCTCAGTTTCTGTTGCACAGAATGCTTTTGCCTTAATTACTTTTGGTTTCAGTTTAGCTAGCAGGTGCAGAGAAAACATTTGCTTCATTCAGACTTGTGCATTTAAAGCTGAGAAACTAACTGGGAGATGAAAAAGCAAGGAAGTGTTTTCATCAGTATTTTCATTAATGACTTGGAAAATGGAGTCAAGAATATGCTTATAAAATTTGCAGATGACACCAAACTAGGAGGATTTACAAGCACTTTGCAGGACAGGATTAGAATTCAAAACGACCTTGACAATTAGGGAATTGGTCTGAAATCAACAAAAATTCAATAAAGACAAGTGTAAAGTACTACACTTCGAAAAGAACTGGCTAGGTGCTACCACCACTGAAAAGAACATGGGGGTTATAGTGGATCACAAATTGAATGCGAGTCAACAGTATAAGTCTCTATGTGGACCATGCTGCAGCACTTGTTATGATGTGGGGTGCTGTTTCTTAGCTGCATTTTAAAAAATATATGCTAATTAAATGCTAGAACTAGAGGATCAAGAGCAAATGCCTGATATGACTTCTGCTGCTGAATCTTTGTCCTGGAAGGAGACAGCTCCACAGGTTGTCACACTAAAATCTTTATATTAATACAACCAAGTTTACTCATGGAAAAGAAAAAACTCAACATTCAGATTTACAAATGCTCTGATTAGAAAGGGGGGAAGGCATTTTCAGAATCACCATGGAAACTTAAATAAAGGGCCTATGATTACGATCCAAACTCGTGAAAGATGATGAACGCATCTTGTGATCTGCAGATGTTGCGCAGTACATTCATTTGAACTCATTTACTCATACACACAGCCTATTTTACAAATCAAACCTCTGATCGTTTCTAAAGGGGAGTTGGCAGTACATTTCAAATTACCACAGACACTTTTTGCAAGGAATTTCAAATACATGCTCAATATGATATCTAGGTTACAGACATTCAAATACTACACAGCTAAAAACACTCAAGAGAAATGGTCCAAGACTTCTTTATAGTTACCAAGTATAAAGAATTAAATATTTTTTATTCAAAGACTATAAAGAAAAGAACGTATTTCACATATCTGATCAAATATATTGTGAATGGTGTAAAATATATGTATTTTGCATACTGTCCTCCACTTGCATGTTATTAAATGATGGTTGTTTAAGCTGTGAGATCAAGCACTTAGAACATAGGTAATGCCAAATTTATCCTTCCCAGGTAACCTTAATTCTTTCTTGTGTGTACCCATTCTGTGCTTTGAGGGGTTGATCCTGCTCCACTGAAGTCAATGGGAGTTTCATTATTGACTTCAATGGGAGCAGGATGATGCTCTGAATGAACAAGGGGTCCAGTGGCAAAAACAGTACGCGACCAAGAAATTAAAGATAGTGTTGTAATGTATACGCATAATGCATACGTCACAAATGTTCTTAGTACAGTGTCTGCTGCAGCAGTGGCGGAGACATGGGTCGGACCGTAGAATGTTCATGCTCAATTATTATTTTGCTGTATTGCCACAATTCCCCAATGGAACACTAGTGACAGAAGAGAAACGGTGATTTTCAATAGTTTATAACTCAGCAAAATCTGAACTGAATTCCATAGGACAATAGGGCGATAGTTCAAGGGTCTTTCCCCTGCCAAATTTCAAAGTCTGGCTGCAAACAATGGAGGTGTTATAGTTTGTCAAAGCAAAGGCTGAAGGAATGTTTTCTAATGGAAACGTAAGGCAACCTAAACACAGACGTCACTACCAGATCCCTCTATAATTATAGGTCTGATCTTCAAAGGGCCTCAACTTTGTCTACACTTGCACTTTTGTTGTTAAAACTTTTGTCGCTCAGGGGTGTGAAAAAACACGCCCCTGAACGACAAAAATTTTAACAACGAAAAGCACTGGTGTGGACAGCGCTTCGTCGGTGGGAGCCATGCTCCAGGCGACGAAGCTACCACCCCTCGTTGGAGGTGATTTTATTTTGTCGCCAGGGAAGCCTCAGACTCTCTTTTTACACCTTCAACCAACTGCTAGTACAACTAATTGGGAGTGCACATGAGGGAATGCAGACATTTGACTACCTGACCTATAGCTACAATCAGGCAGTTAAGTGTCCATGTGCCTTCGTTTGTGCTAACAATTACTTGTGGACCCAAAATGATTGTCAAAAAGGAGACCTGGTTTAAAAAAGGTCAGGCCTAAAATGTATTTCAAATACATAGAAACCGGGCCTCTTTGTAATATATATTAAAGCTGTACCGTTTCAGGATGGTGGTTCTTGTGAATTTAAATACTGTGAAGAGTGCCTGATTCAGGTAATGCACCTGCAGTGGCAATAGAAGCTTCCATCCCTACCAATGTAATTCAGCCCTTAGAAAGACTTGGACAGATCCAAGCCCATTCGTTTTGTATGCTCTCTAGTGAGCCTCTTAGCAAATTAGTGCCAACTGTTCAGTCATGCTACACACACCCAATAGGTGAGTGACTGTAACATCTTATTGCTGCACTCGGCCCACTACCTTGACTGAGTAGAGCTAAGCAAATAACTGATTTTCTGGGTTAGTGGCCAAACTGAAAAATCCTAAACAAAACAAAACAAAAGAAGAGGTTCATTCTGAACCAAACTGATTTTTTTTCTTGCCAAAACAACCAAATAAATTTTGTTCAGTTTGAACAAAACATTTTCAAAATGAAACGGTTCATTTTGAAACAAAATGTTGAAGTGGTTCATTTAAAAAAAATTCACTGTTTTAGAATACCAGGGTTGGAAGGGACCTCAGGAGGTTATCTAGTCCAATCCCCTGCTCAAAGCAGGACCAATCCCCAGACAGATTTTTGCCCCAGATCCCTAAAGGGCCCCCTCAAGGATTGAACTCACAACCCTGGGTTTAAGCAGGCCAATGCCCAAAACCACTGAGCTATCCAGAAACATTTTCCTCATTCTTATTTAGCTGAAATTATTCCTAGAATTTGATCCAAATTCACAAATAGTTTCAGTGGCCCCCAAAACTGTATTTTTTGGTGAATTTACTATATACTGAACATTTTTTTGCCAGCTCTAGTCATGAGTCGGGTTTCTTCCAGTCAGGGACCTTGTACAAGCTATATGCAACTGGGCCACTTTAACTGTATCCTTCTTCCAATTCCCACATCTGGATGTAAATTAAAAAAAAAAATGGGACTCAGATCCAGACATGCCAAACCCGTGGGAAAAAAAAAACGCAGAAATTGGACTTGTTTTTGGCTTAATTGGCTTGCAAGTTGATTGTTGGCTAGTTTTTGGCTTGTAGCTTGTTGCTTCTCTTTTTTGATTGGCTCCCCGCAAGCAGGGGTAAGGGGGGGTAGAGAGTCGGGGTGCACAGCGGGCTCACCACAGTCCCAGACTGCATGCCAGGTGGGGTTAGTCACATAGAGCATTGGGGTTCTTAGAGACTGGCTTGTTTTGGCCTTGTTTTGAAATGGGATTAGCTTGATTTTTGGTTTATTGTGAAAGTCGGGGTGCTTATTTACCGCGTGAAAGTTGGCAACTGTGCTCAGATCCAAACCACCCCTTGCCTGGGCTTCTGTATCAGCTAAATGAAAAGGCAAGCAAGAAGTTTTTATACAAGCAAAACTGCCCCTGATTTTGCCCATCTCCACTGTTATTGGTTTTCATTAAGCATGAATTAGTAGCAATTAAAACACTACGGATGAGGCCTATATGTAGGAAGGCCAGTTTTCATGACACAGCCTTCCCTCATAATAGAAAAGAAAATTGTTTATACTTCATATATGTAACTTTCTCATATACTTTCTCTAGCAGGCTATATGGCACAATGGCTTGAATTTTCTTTATATACCACCCCCCACTCCCTTTTTTTTTTTTTTTTAAGACGCTGTTTACTCTTCTAATATAAAAGCATCATTTTGCAAACTCTCTTTTCAAAAGATCATCCAGCAACAAGATCAGACTTTACCCCCGATTTTTCCATTAAGTAGAAGGGAGCTTTCTTAAAATGGAGTCGTGTTTTTTTCCCAGAACTCTTTCACTACAGTATTTGCAGAACTCCAGCTGGTACACTGAAATGCATTGAAACAACTCAGAACTTTCACTCTGCTTCACCATAAACGGCGCTTTCGCTATACCACAGTTCATTATCAGCTGGTTCCTGTGTATTGGTGCTGATTAAATACAATTCATTACACTTGGAGTCTCTTAACCATCAGGTGCATACCCACCATTCTTTGTTTGCTGATTAATAGGGCGGGAACAAATTCCCTAGCTAAGATATTTGTTTAGGGCTGCTAAGGATTACTATTGCACTGCAACGAGGTAGATATTTATTTTTCCACTTAATATAATTTTTTTAACGATATAAGCTTTTGATTAGTTACATTGGGGCTGATTCATCACAGCTTAACCCTAGTTCTATATAAGCATAACTCCATTGATTTCAATGGAGATGCACTCCCAAGACAAAAAACATTCAGACAAGGCAGTGGTGAGCAGTGTTTCTATAACTACAGTACTATATTTTAATAATCTGAGCAGGTCCCTAACTTGAGACCACAAAACTAGCTGGGATGCAGGGCTTGGACAAACCTCAGACTTTTCACCAAACTGAACTAAGTCCGTAGGTGTTTTTATAGGTTGGAGATCAGGTTGTTTAAGGCGATCTCATTTCAATCAGGCCGCAGACTCTTCCCTTCACCATACCCACAGCTTCCTGTGACTGACCATCTGGCCTCTGGCTTCTCAGCAGGGCCCTGATCCAAAGCTCACTGGAGTCAGGGGACCACCCTGGCACACATCCCTCTGCCCGTACCTTAAACATGTACAGTTCTGTACAGTACACCTGTGGTCTCTGCTGAGCCCTGCTCTTCTGCACACCATTCACATGAAATTTTGGCTTGATATGATCTAGACTGCATTGCAAGCCAGAAATGAGAGGTGGAGGCAAAGGGACCCAACACAAATTCTCCTTAACCCCTCAATGTCTGGAGAGGAGAAGAAGGGAGATAGTACCATGGACCTGGATAGGAATGGGAAGGAAAGTCCCATGGCCCTGTTGTGAGACAGTAGGAAGAGGAGCTCACTGGCCTTGGGTAAGATTGGACCATTGTCTGAACTTCTAAAACTCCCAAATCTCTTGAGACTTGTCTGCCACTGAACTACACACAAACATTAGTAATCATCGCCTTAGCTCAATCTGGGGAAACCACCTCAGAATCATACAACCAACACCTCCAGTAAAACAGCCCAATCACACCAACTTGCTAGTAGGCATCCTACAACCATCAACTGCACGTTTTTCCACATATAATCCCAACTAATCAAAGCAGAGGAGTGAGTTACCAAATCTGCATCTGCGAATCTCTATTGGTCCCTAGTTGTCCGCAGAAATTCATGACGTGATCCTAAAAGTTGTTCAGATTTTGACTAGGATAGGTCTTAATATTTTCACAGTTGAGTTCTCAGAGCCAGAATACTGTCTCATGTATCATATATTCATACATTCCCCTAACAAGCTGGACATCTTGAAAAGTTAAGAATCAGAGGTACTAGAATTAGAGATAAGATGTTAAGACAACCTGCAATCTGTGTTCTAATCTAGATGCTATGAAAATTGACTCCTTGAATCAAGTGGCTGAATGAACCAGTTTAAGTGTTGTGACCTAGGGTTTGGATAAGCATCCAAAAGTCCATGCACGCCATACAACCTTACTCCCCTCCTTCAGATCCCTCTCAACATCCATCTCTTCCCATAGTTTATCTCCAACAATGGGTCAAGAGTCCCATACCACCCTAACAACATCTAAAGGCAATTCTAAATTATGCCAGCTGCCAATGGTCAATTACAACAGCCAGGAATTGATGGGGCACAAGATAGCATTAATCATACCCCCCATAGTAGAGAGATGTAGGGGCTGTTATATCAGCTGTGTGGTACAACAGATTTCCATGGACTGGGATGATCCTCCAGAGACTGGATAGCCTGGCTTTAGAGCTGCTTATGCCACTGGAATGGTGCAATATGGCCAGAATGCCACCGAAGATCAAGGCCCAAGGTTGCAGTAGTCCCAGAGAATGTTCTGTTTTGTAACATTTGCTTGCAATCAACAACTTATGGGAGTGACCTTCTACAAACGGGGCCAAATTAATGAGCATTGAAACTACAAACGGAAAAAACTGTTTCAGTCGTTGCAGAAAAATACAACGTTCTAGTTCTGCAGACAACACTGTTAGTATTGTACAAGTCTGCTTGTTACTTCACACATAGCGCAGCGAGATCATTCCCACCTTGTATAGAGCAGTAGTAGAAGGAGATGAGAGCTGAAGAGGCAGGTTTTCAATGAGAGATGCAGCATTTCTCAGATGCTGCCAAGATGCTGTTCATTGGTAAATGAAGTCTCAAGTCCTAAACAATTTCCCAAAGGAAGAGAGAGGCACAGCTGCCATATGGGGAGTGGGAAGAGGATGCTGCTTGGCAAAATGGCTCAGAAAACACATGCACAAATACACACACACACACACACAATTTGCTCTGTAACTGTTGTGAATCATAACGCCCATGTTTTCCTTTTAAATAAATTCCTCTTAGCTAATAAATAATTAGAATAGATTATCAACAATAGATTAGCTTGTGTAACTTTATACAACCGACTCACCGGTGAACGTAGAAGACAGACGTCTTGCAAAGTATACCTTGGTTACCTTCTGTTCTCATGACTCTTAGGTAGATAGGAGGCAGTGTCTCTACTATAAAGGGCCATGAACTGGGACTCAGGATATCTGGATTCTGTCCTTGGCTCTGTCATTGACCTGGTGTGACCTTGGGCAAGGTCACTTCAACGTCATATGCCTCTGCAATACACACCCTACAATACACACCCCTTTGTAAACTCTTTGGAGAAGGAACTCTCACTGTGTTTGTACAGTGTGTTGCAGAGCCACCTACCTGGCCTGGCTTTGGGCTAGTTTCTGCCTCAGTTTCCCCTCAGTTCCACAGACCAGTTACCTACCCACATTCTCCACCACATGGAAGTGTGCTGGCCTGTGCCCCAATCCAGGAAGGGCTGACACCACACTCCAGGTCTTTCAAGCCCTTCCTGCAAGGCACAGTTTTATTAATTCAAACAAGACCCCAGGAAGTGGCAAAAAATTCACAACCAAAGCAAGCTGTCAGGACTCAAAGCCTTTCAGTCTGCACCCCTCTCTGCTCCAGGGCTACTCACAGTAACCAAACTCCTTCCCATAATCCCCTTCAACTAGGGATGAAAATGTTAACTGGTTAACTGGTAAGCATCAAGTTAACCAGTAAGCATTAGGCTTACTGGTTAACTGACATTAACTGTTAGCCCCCGGCTGCACCGTGCCAGCCGGATCCCAGCCCTGGATCCTGGATCCTCGCCTGTGCTGGCCCCAACCCTGCCCATGCCACGCCAGCCCCATGCACGCCAGCCGGCCCCCGGCCATGCAGCACTGGACCCCAGCCCAGGCTCTGCCCTGCCGGCTGGCCAGCGGATCCCAACTCCATGGCCGACCTGCCAGTCCCATCTCCCACCTCGCCGGCCAGAGCAACCCCGGCTCCTCTCCCATTAATCAGTTAATGGTTTAAATGATAGCATTTTAATTGCTTAAACAGTTAACTTTTTAAATGATATTTACATCCCTACGTACAACTAAGCCATCTCATCCCTTTTACAGGGAACACCTGAGCTCTTCCCAGATTGTCTGATAATCAAACAGGGCTGGCTGGCCCCAGGACCCCTGGCCTTTGAAAGGACAGACTCCAGGCCTAGGTCAAGGGGCTCCCATTTTAGTTGGCCCTCTAGGTGCCATCATAATACAAAGAGTAAGTCTTGTTACTGATTAATCAGAAACATTTTCTCTCGAAGGGATTTATTCCATCAGCCAATGATAACTGTTCTTGTGTGACTGGCTGCAGAGTGCTATTGGCCATCTGTAGCTTTTCTCCATCTTTCACAAGTTAAGGTCCTTAGTATGCACTTTAAATCCCAAGCAAGAGACCCACAGCAAAATCATGAAACACTGCTACTGCTAGACAGCAATGACCAACAGCTATCCAGTCCCCTGCTGACAGGTGCTCTGAACAGGCAGCTTTTCCATTTCTACCTCTTTCTTCTTTTCACTCTGCAACACACAAATACCAGTTTTCTGAACTATGCCTTCAGGGAACTCTGACATCAACAGGGTCTGACATGCATGCCACCTACACTTCTGGTGTCCAATCTGAGTCACTTTGGGCCTGCTTTACGAAAGGTGAGGTGCATCCCCCAGTGCTCACTGATTCTGCTAGCACCACTGAAAATCAAACCTAAGGCACTGAATCATAGAATCATAGGTGGGCATAGAATTGCAAGGTGGGCACCCAAAAATGGAGGCACCCAAAATTACTTGTCACCTTTGAAAACTGTGTCTTCAGCTTCTCTGTGTCTCAGTCTTCCCATCTGTAAAACGGGCTCACGATTGGGTACTTTATAACTGCAAAGGATTGTTCATTATTAACACTTTCAAACAACAGAAGAGATTGAAATTATGTAAAAGGGAAAACTTTAGCATATGAAAAAAATGAATCCCGCTACTACACACAACAGATCTGTGTGCACACGTTAATTCTGAGTGGATGCTATACGTTTAAAAACTCAACACCTAGCTCAAAAAAATCAGTGGACACAGCTCATTTCTATTGCATCATTTCAGAAATCTTCAGACTCCCACAAAATCTTCCTGAGATGCCAGATATATATCCCAGCTTCTACTTGTGCTCTCCTCCACTCTGGTAGCAAAAATTTTCTGTACATTGCCTTTAATTCTCTTCACTCACTCCTAGTGTTCCTATTGATTCAGTGTGGCCTTTTAGCACTTCCTTTTTTGAATACAAGCCATTCCTGACTTATAAAGGCTCCAGAGTACACATTCCAACCAGAGTTCTTACTAAGTTCTTACCAAAGAAGCTGCTACCTCCCTTGGAATCTTTACATTGAGACTGGCTGTCTTTCTAAAAGATATTCTTTAGTTCAAAACGAGTTTGATGTAGACTGCAAGCACTTGGGGCAGGGATCTTCTTCTCAATATATGTGTAAAGTGCACAACGGGAACCCAGTCCCTGTCTGGGGCCTCTTGCCTCTACAAATATGAATAAATTGGGCTCACTCAGGAGGGAAGAATAATTCCCTCCATAACAATAATTAGTTGAAATTCTATGGCCTTTGTTATGTGGGAGGTTAAACTAGGTAATCATAATGGTCCCATCTGGCTTTAAAATCTATGATACTTTAATTTCTCTGAGCCTTTTAGTATCTGCCTACCCTACGAAAATACATGAAAGCTAGCTATCATGATGTCACTTCTCGATGTACACCTCAACGTTTTCCGTAGTGTAGACACAAATCTACTCCCTCTATCTCAGTATAGCTGGGTGAGGTTCATATAGTCATACATCATCATATGACTATCATACTATCAAAACACAGACCATAGAATTCCATCCAGTTACTCCCATATTAAGCCTAATAACTTAGGTTTGACTCAAGACTTCTCTAGGTGTAAACACGTCTAGGATGACGCACACTGAGGTCGCTAACCTTGGTGTATTTTCCTAGTGAGGACAAGCCCTTCTGTGCATGTGTGATCACACAGGGAAAAGTAATCTTCAATTTCTAAATTCTAAATGTTATTCACAGATCATACAGAGGGCCCAGCCCACAGCCTGCCTACAGATGAATGACACCTGGCTCAGCTCCAGGTCCTTGGATAAAAACCAAGTCTAAACAATGCCTACTACCAAGGATAATCTGGCTCTTCTTCCTGGCAGTCTCTTGCTTTCTGATTCCTAATGCCAAACCACATGCCTTGGGTAATGATAAACCTTCACATTTCCTAGTTTACTAATAAACTTATTTCAGTGTGATCTGAATGTAGTCTTTAGCTGGCACAGATCTTGCCTTATTACAGAAAAAAATGAAAATCTTGATTTTGCAATGTTACGGTTGCCTCCTGAGAATTTCCTAATTTAGTGCTCGCTCACTTATATTGTAACATTGTGAACACAGTGTCAGACTGACAGCCCTGGAGACTCTTCATTCACAGAACTGGCACTAGAAGTACACGCTTCCACAGCGCGCTTCAGTTCTGATCTAGAGGATTCAACTCAAGTGGTATTTCAGTCCCCGTGTCTATTCCAAATTCAGCCTCTCGTCGTGAATACTAGTTGACAGTTTCAGTAGAGTGTGGTTTTCTGTTTGTGTGGGACATCAGTCCATTGAAAAGTAGGCTCTGACCACCATATTCATTTCACACAGGTGCCTAACAGCCATCATAGCATTTTGGGATATTACTTATTTGAACTAGATTCAAGCCTGTGACGCTGGCCCATATTCCCATTGCCAATTCCCTAAGCTAACAGGCCCCCTCTTCTTAGTCACTAGTAAACCATCCCATCACTTGTTTTCTGCGAGGGATTTATAAGGACTGACTTGGTTCTTATGCTATTTCCACTAGAGTCTTCAATGATAGGGACCTACAAACAGGTACCAGATCTTGGTTTACAAGGTAATTGTCATCCCCACACTTCTTTATGGGTGTGAGACCTGGGTAACCTACAGACAACATCTCAAGCAGCTGGAGTGGTTCCAGCAGCGCTGCCTCAGGAGGATTCTCAGGATCAGCTGGGAAGACCTACACACTGACATCAGTGTTCTCTCTGCAGCCAACATCAGCAGTATGGAAGCGCAGGTCACGAAACACCAACTCTGCTGGGCTGGCCACTGTGTACGTATGCCTGACACTCGCCTCCCAAAGCAAGTACACTTCTCTCAGTTAAGTAAGGGAAGAAGGGCAACGAAAGCATTTCAGAGACATACTGAAAGTACAGCTTAAAAAGGGAGGCATCAACCCAACAACCTGGGAGGACTTGGTGTGAACAGAACACAGTGGCGTCACATCATACACCAAGCCACAGCTCACTTTGAGGAGAACAGAGGTGCTCATGAGACAGAAAAGTGACAAAGGAGGAAAGAAAGGGCACAGCATTCCAGCCAACAGCTATGTCTCCTCCAAGATTACAACTGTCACTTCTGTGGGAAAATTTGCAGGGCCAGAATTGGGCTCCTCAGCCACTTAAAAAGTCATCAATGAACCCCCTTGGCAGAGATCATCCTTGCATCGAGGGATAGCCGAAGAAGAAGAAGGTTTCCTTCGCATTGGTGCTAAGCTGGTGTGACAGAGGAATATGGAGTAAGGCAACTGAGCTTCAGTTAAATACTGATGGGGTGTCCACTCTCCAGTGCACCTTATACAGATCTCATATGTATCTAGTTTTCCGACAATGGACCAAAAGTGATGAAAGTGAAACAGCGCTAGAACTTCTCAATGCATTTGTGGCACAACAGCATTTGCATCTCTTAGTTATAGACTGGGGGCTCAACACAGGGATTCAGTGGCAGCCGAACCTACGCCACAGCAAATCAGCATGCACCACATTAACTATCAGCAGTGTGATTTGAGAACTCAAAGATTTCAGTGCTCAAACACTTAGACCCCTTAGCCTAGAGATGCCTTTCAATACTCTGCACTTGGAATGCACTGAGGACAGCAGAAGGGCCAATTTAGAAAATAGGGATCATGTTTCTTGAAAGCAAAAAAAAAAAAAAAAAAAGTGTGGCTGAAAACCATCTGTTAAAAAACTTATTTGATAAAATCGGTCTTTTCTGCCCAATTTTTTAACTGCAATAATGTCATCTTTACTTCGTCTAGCAAAGGTGATGTTTTTCCACCAAAAGGTTTTTCTTTTGCTGCTATTTTTTTAAAACCAGCAAAGCCTATATTGGGATGACCCTGTAATGGGTCTATTAATCATCTGTGGCTGCTAAATGAAGTGTATCTATTTTCTCTGTTACATTACTATTGGCAACCAGGTCTTCAGTAAGTGCCCAGAAATATTTCCATGGCAACAAAAAGCATTCCAGCATCGCTCTTGTTTTGTGCCAATTTAGCTTTAAAATCTTCTGTTGTAGAGGGGAATACGGTACATTAAAGTAAAATAAAATCAAGATGCAATGTTCTGAAAAGAGTCCAAGATAAACAGGAAACATGTATTTTACAGGACCAAGGCAAATAATGCCAAATGCAAGATGAAAATTTTTCAAAAGTTTAATATTTATGCTAGGGAATGACTCTCCTTTACTGAATGCCAGCCAGGCCATATGCTCATGTATGTTGTCATTTAGGGTTAGGAAGAAAGCTAACAGAAACAAGGATACCTCTTACATTTCCTCTGATCATTTCAATCAAGATTTGAAATTTAAAGTTGTCAGGATATCCCATCTTCTCAATTATCATCAGATCATTTCACATGCTCAGTGTCAATCAACGGCTCCAAAGAGCGACGGGAAAGATGAAGGAGGGGCACGCATGTTTAGGAAGGCGTATGCCACACTTTGGGTAGCAGAACATGTGCAATCGCATCCAAGACAAGGGAAATTTAAAAAAAAAAAAAAAATCTCAGGCAAGACACTTTCAATCACGGTTGGGTGCTTTCACACTTTCCAGCAAGCTGCTGCGATGTGTATGTTTTAGATAGCTCTGAGATGAAAGAAGTCAGAGCTTCATGCCATATTGTGCCCTTGATCCATGCCTGCAACTTCACCGCCATCAAGTCATGAGGGCATAATATGGTCCATAGTGCAGTGCAGAGTGGAGGAAAAAGCACGAGGAGGGTGGAAAGCTGGGGCTTACAGGTGAAAAGGAAGGGGCTTTGGGCAAAGCAGCTGGGCGGGGTGGGGAGCTCTGCAGAGCAGGGATCCATGATGGCTCCATATAGACTAATGTGGCGAGAGGGTGGTAGGAATCAGGCCATAAGAACTAACATGGATCCAGTGGCCAGGAACTCCCATAGAACAGGCGCTGAGAGAACGTAGCCACTATTCCAGTCCTTCAACGTCAAATCCTGCCCGCAGTTTGGGGAAGGGAAAGGGGGGCTGGATTTCATCCCATTCCACAGCCACATAAATGCCTGATTACTCTGGCTTCATGCAGCATTTGTGAATTAGACACCACTACTGAGGCATGGATTTCTAACTTCAGAATTCACACTGATCCAGCTCTAAAATACGATATCAAAGGCATCAGGCAGGGCAGTTTGCGGGGAGGGGGTGATGGTGGGAAAGAGTAGTATTGGCTGGTTATTCCTTCCTTTCTAATTATTTACTTATTTAATGGGGATGATGGTGCAGGGGGAAGAAAGTAAAGGACAGATTTAAATTTTTCTTGAAGGGCCACTGCCAAGATTTACACCATCCATGTCCGATCTCCCCACCAAGTATCAAAACAAAGGGCCAGATCCTGTGCAGTATCAATCACAATAGTGGAGTTGCTGAGCACCCACAGCTCGCACTGGCAACAGTGGGAGTCGAAGGTGTTTAGCCGCTCTCAGGAGAGAGCTTTTGCAACAGCGGGTTCAAATTTTCAGAAGTGTCTAAATGCCATTTTCAAAAGAGTTAAGCACTTGGAAGTCTTAAGACTTGTCTACACAGGGAGTTATGCCAGATTAACTATTCCTGATGAACTGCCTCTATGGATGCTCCTACTCCAGAATAAGAGTGCCTTACTCTGAATCAGCTTGATCCAATAGCTATTCCAAATAACTTCCTGTGTGGACAAGCCCTTAACACTCCTGGGAAGTGGATTAAGCCAATTTGAAACAAGGCATTCTTGTTCCAGAATAAGAATGTCCAACACATGGAGTTATTCAGGAATAGCTATTCCGCTTTAAATCCAAATTAACTTTCCTGTGTAGACAAGCCCTATGCTCCTAAATCACTTTTGAAAATTCTACCCTAGGCCAAGAGAAAATATAAATTCCCTGAAACAATGGCTTTAATACATCATTACCTATATACAATATAGTCGGGATGCTAGTTTTCATGCAGTGTCCACATAGGCTTTACACCTCTGCCAGCTCTCCCAGATCGCACATGGAAAGTGGATTGATAGAGGAAATTCCACATGAACATACACACAATGAGGTCACATGCAACACTGTGCAGAAGCACAGAAATTCCAGATCACCACCACCCACCTCGAAGGCTGTTGTGCTTAAAGTTGCTCATCGGCCAAAGTTTTAAGATTATTGCAGCCCTCTCTCTCCATTATTAGGGGGAAAACTAGTCTGCATCCTTTGGGTAGCTGACATACAGATCCTTGAAACTACATATTTAACCTATAGACTCAGACTCAAAGGCCAGAAGGTACCGTCATAATCATCTAGTCTAACCCCCTGCACATTATAGGTCACAGAACCTCACTCACCCACTCCAGCAATAGACGCCTAACCTCTGGCTGAGTTACTGAAGTCCTTAAATCATGGTTTAAAGACTTCAAGTTACAGAGAATCCACCATTTCCACTAGTTTAAACCTGCAAGTGACCTGTGCCCCATGGTGCAGAGGAAGACAAAAAAAAGATGCAGGGCCTCTGCCAAACTGACCTGGGGGGGGATTCCTTCCCGACCCCAAATATGGTGATCAGTGAGACCCTGAGCATGTGGACAAGACCCACCAGCCAGACACCTGGGAAAGAATTCTCTGTACTAACTCAGAGCCCTCCCCATCTAGTGTCCAATCACCAACTGTTGGAGATATTTGCTGCTAGCAGTCGCAGGTCGGCTACATGCCATTGAACGCAGTCTCATCATACCATCCCCTTCAGAAACTTATCAAGCCCAGTCTGGAAGCCATTACTAGGGGCTATCTGGGATACATCCTTTGGGTAGCTGAGATTCAGACCCCTGAAACTATTAATTTAACTTAACTTTTTTTAAAAAAATTAAATTCTGATCCATTTCCTGTAATTTCCTACTTAGTGTCCTCTTCATAGGTGCCGACTCCGTGGGTGCTCCAGGGCTGGAGCACCCACGGGGAAAAATTAGTGGGTGCTCTGCACCCACCGGCAGCCAAGTTCCTCACCCCACCTCTTCCTCCACCTCCTCTCCTGAGCGTGCTACGTTCCCGCTCCTCAACCTACCTCCCAGCACTTGCTGCCGCCAAACAGCTGTAGCAAGCTCTGGGAGGAGCGGGAATGTGGCACGCTTAGGGGAGGAGGTGGGGAAGAGGCTGGGCCGGGGCGGGGATTTGGGGAAGGAGTCTGAATAGGGGCAGGGAGGGGGTGGAGTTGGGGCAGGGTCTTTGGGGAAGGGGTTGGAATGGGGGCGGGAGGGGGCAGGGCAAGGGTGGAGTCAGGGCGGGGCCGGGAGGGGGGGGTCAAGCATTCACCGGTGCCAGTAGAAGTCAGCACCTATGGTCCTCTTAGATCTTATTTGAAAAGTTGTGAGGAGAAAAAGTGATCTGGGAGTACTTCACCTGTAACTCTCAAAACACATCTAGCTTTCAGTACAGCACTTCAAAGCAAACCACAGAGAAACATCTTGAGAGTCCTGGCAAGGTTTGATTTTTATTTTATTTTTTTAAGCAATGATGTACAAGCAGATGCTTCTCAAAGTGAAGGCTTAAGGTGAAAAGCTCCTTTTGAAGGGTTCTGATACCTGAAGCATTTTGGCTGAAATCCACAGCACACTGACATGTCAAGCTCATGAGCCTGAATTGAATAAATGTGGGAAATGAACTGCATTTCTTAATACGGTAACAGGGCCTGATTTTCCTCTAACCTACCGTGTCTTTACACCCGTTAAACTCCACTCACTTTAATGCAATTAATTCTGAAAGACAGAGGAGAATCAGGGCCATTAGCATGATTGGTTTGGGGATTTTGAAACTGTGAGAAATCTACAAGAGATGATGTAAAATAAAATGAGCAGATTAATAACTAAATCAATCAAAGTCAAAGGAGAGAAATGGGCCCTCTTGCATAATGCTGCCGGGTGGTTACCACCATCTTACCTTCCACACATGCCTTTCCATTAATATTTTCTAATGAGCCAGCCACATCAAGGTCATGCTGAAGATCCCTTATCTGCCTGTTGAGGTAGCCTTCCTCCTCGGGTATGGCAGGAAGCATACCTAGCAGCTGGTGGCCGTCATATTCTTGGTAAAATCCCTGGGATGACAGAGAGCTGGTGTCGTCTGGACGTTGCTCCGAGGAGCTGGTGCCACTTCTCACTCTTTTTTGCCATTGCAGACTCATGTTGGAGCCACCGGCAGGTGCCTGGGAATCAAGATCATGACTTGTTGATGGAAAGTGACCGTCTTCAAGATGCACATGCTCAGCACCTTTCATGTTCTGGCTAAAGCTTCCTTCATCTTCTGAATCTTCAGAGTAGTCCTTATAACTGCCATCACTGTCTTCTAAGTCCTGGTTTTCATCTTCCTCCGACTTGTGGTCCACTCTGCTCAAGTTGACCAACGAAGAAGATAAGGAGTCTCCTGCTTGTTGGACAGCTTCATACATCCGGGACATCCAGGAGGAGAGTGGCTGGAGGAAACTCTGAGCATTCTGAGAAGCCATGCTTATACCATGACCTGTATCTGATGATCAGTTGTTCAGTTTTGCCAGCATGCCACACTTACAATTCTGTGAGCTATAGAATAAGCATTATAAGAAATTACCGTAAATCACTTGTCCATCAATGTCTATGTGTTATCTATCAAAACTATCCAGCCTAGAGAGAAGGAAAGGCAAGAACCCTTCCACCAGCTTAAAGATACAGCCACTAAGCCACCACCAGAAAGCCAAGATTACACAGCAAGACATGCATTTTGTAGCAGACAGCAAAGAGCTCCAGATAATCTTACAGCAGCTAGATGAAAGCCATTATGACAAAAACTTAAATACAGACCACTCGAACGCTAGCACATCTCGTGGTGCTCATACATTATATTATTAGTACCAGAACTATCTATATAAAAATACTCTATGCTTATATAGCAAATTTCAGCCAAGGTTCTCAAAGCATTTACAAACCTTGATTCCCTTAACACCCCCTTGAGTTAAGTATTATATCATATCCACCTTGAAGATGGTGAAACAGAGGCACAAAAAGTCTTTTTTGTTTTATTTTTTTAATTGACTTGCCCAAAGGTCACACAGCCGATCAACAGCAGACAGAAGCAGAACTCCCCACTCCCAATACTGTGTTCTAGCCATTTACTACACAAATGTTTGTTCCTGGGGGCGGGGAACAAGTCCATAGGCTGTATTCATTTATATGAGAAAGTTTAAAAGGAACATTTTGACATCAATTGTTGGCAGAGGAAGGGGAAGCTGAGAATAATTACAATGTTCTTTTGATGTTTAAATGAAATATAACCACTTTCTACACTCAGGCCCTGATTCAGCCAGGCAGTTAAGCATGTCTAACTTTCTGCATTGTCAGCAGTCCCATTGAATTAAGTGGGACTAGTCAGAGGCTTAAAGTTAGGCATGTGCTTACGTACCTTGCAGAACCAGAACCTAAGACAGTTTCTGATTTTTTGGAAGTAGAATGTGGAGAGAGGTTTAAAAATCTCAAAACAGGAATGTGTGTCATTTTTTCATCTTCATAAGGATTGCAGGAAGGCAATGGGCCCTTCTCTGCATGCCTCCGGCACATCTGCTCTTCGTGTGCCTTTGAAAAATCTTTCCCCACCTTACCAGAAAGATATCGGCAAATTCAGGGGGAGTTCAGAGAAGAGGAACAAAAATTACCAGAAGGCTAATGGGGAAAGATTGAACCACCTGTACTGCTTGGGTCAGTGACAACTACGGGGGCGGGATTTTACAACACCAGGGGTGAAATCTGGGCCTCACTGATATCATTGACTTCAAGAAAGAGAATTATATAGCGTGCTACCGGGCAATATAGATAGGCATAACTACATTAAAAAAGGGAAAATAGAGAGGGACCACCAAGAAAACCTCTCCAAAATTATACATATAAGGCTGCAGAATAGTATCCAAAGGAAACCAACAGGAGCCCCATTTCCTGGGATATATAAAACTAGAGAGTCTTTTGTTCAGTCTTTTTTAGGGAATAGTCCTTCATTGAATTAGACGTGGATGACTCAATTGATCTTTTCAATATGCACCTTCCATGACTGATTATTTTGCCAAATGATGGTCTTTTAACTGGCTATGGTTCATTTTGTAGAAATCTCCAAGACATTTGTCGTCATTAGAACGTACTTAAAATTATCATCATTATCCCGGTGATAAAAGCATGGGTGACTAAATCTTTGACAATACATTTTTAAAGTTAATGGCTATCACAAAGCCTTTCCGTACATGCGCAGACACTGACCCAATGCCACTTGGAGTCAACTGGAATCTTGCCGTTCATTTCAGTGGCCCATTAAACCAAGGTTATATTTCCCATGCAATCAATCACGCCCATTCCCTTCACTGTCCCCCCAGCTCCCATCCAACCACTCTTCCTCGTATGATCTATTTGTTTTGACTCTGAATTCAATTCATTTTACACTGTCTCCAAATGATATGTTTTCAACGTTCTGCAGATTTTTCTAGTGATGAGTCACTGCACTGTAGACGTTGTTAGGGGACGCTGGCAATATTGACGGCTGGGAAGGAGAGAGTTAGGCCTTTCGGGGATTTTTAGGTAGGAAGTGATTTGGGTTTGCTACATCCAGCGATGATTGCTAAGCACAGGAGCTAAACATTGCTTCTAAAACGGAATAGTTGCTTTAAAAATAAAGAGAACAAAACCTTTCTGCATTTTTGTGAGGGGTTACTAGCTCATGTCTGTGACCTAAGGACCTCTTGGTCCCCACTGGCAGAGGGCACAGGGGTAATAGGGTTACAAGGATCCCCTGCATTCACCAAGAGGGGTCACGTAAGTTCTCTACCTGAAAGCATGTGTCACACTGGTCATCATCATTGTTGTGAAATGTATGGGCAGATAATGTGTAAGGAGTTCTGTATGTATCCTGAAAATTATGTTCTTAAAATAGCTAAGTTAAGACAGGTTGCCAGAAGGTGATAAACAGATTCTAGGCAGGAACGGAGGTAGTAAATATTTATATTTCTGGCAGGCCATTGTGTATTGTATGCCTCCGGGCCAACCCAATCAGCATAAAAACAATGGGCATACTTGGTGACAGGCTGTGTTTGTTGCCTGGGTCAGGTGCTGGCCTGAAGATTTACAAAGACAGAGGAGCTCCAAGATCAGTCTCTGAAGATAGAACCTGCTGGGGCAAAGGTCCATATTGTGTAACTAAAAAAGAAGTGGAAAGGGGACTAGGTGTCATCCTTTAATCTAAAGCCAAGTTGCCAGCGGGCTTGATTTTATGAAAGGAAGGTCTCAGCCATTCTGGTTGAAAATGCTGGGAAAAGGACTCGGGGTAAGCGATCCTGTAGGGAGACACACTAATGTCCTGTGAGTTAAGTTTAGGCTGTAGCAAGGATGTTATGATTTTGGGTTATATGTAACTATTTGTTTCCAATATTCTCACTATCATTTGAATCTCTGTTCTGTGATAATAGATATAGTGAAAACATGAATAAATTTAAGTGTGTGCCTATCGCTTGCCTGCAGAGAGACAGCATAGTCTGGGGGGAGGCAGGGAAGCTGAGAGGGGAGTACTTGTGCTGTCTTCGGCCAAGGTTATCAGGAAGCTGACCCCTGACAGGCACAGACAAGGTTCTCTCATGCTAATGTCAGGGAGCAGCAAGGTACCTCACAATCCTGGGTACCCCGGGAAGCATCCAGATGCCGTTATTAGGTTTCAGATATAACAGCCTTCTGAGATTAATGGAGCCATGCACAACTCCTAAAGCTATTGGTTCAAGCTGTCTGCAGACTCCGGCAAACTTCACTGCATTGCAGTATATTCAGTTCACATTCTGGAAGTTGTCTTCACAACCAGAATACTAAAGAGATTTCTTTTAAATGAAAATCTAGATTAAGGAGCACTTGTAAGCAGTGATTAAAAACAAAAAACAAAAATAAAAATACCACCATCTGCAGGACCATGGATGACACACAGTTTTGATCGCCACTACTAGGCTGCCCCAAAGTTGAGGCAATTTTCAGAATCTAGGAAAACTGTTCGGCTTATAGCAGATTGTGAACTGGCACTGGAGGGTGACAGTTTCTAGAAACTGTTTGGAGAAGCCAAGGGAGTTTACATTAGTTAGAGACTGGCTATTTCCCAGAATTCCAAACCCTAATTAACAACGGTGCTGCTTTAATTGATGTTTACAACGTGCGTCACAGCAAGGCCCTTCCAACACTAAGAATTTTCATTTTAAATAACTTCACCAATCTCAACTCACATTTTAAAAAATTGAGTTATGTATGGAGAAAAATTGATGAGAACAATAAGTGAAATGTTGGTGGGAGAGAGTACCACTTATTTTTAATGTGTATATCTCAATATCTATCTATCTATCTTATCAGATTCACTTCACACATCCCCAACTTTTTCTGCCTCTCCTGAGAAATTTCAGGCTAAATAGCCTGTTTAGTTACTAATTGTTTCTTTTATTTTAGAAAATCAGATGGGTAGAAGGGTCAATGTTAGGCATAGAAGAGAAAGTGCCACAACATCACTATGGAATCCCTACAGTCAATACACTGTTTTCTTTATAGATTATATTATGAGCGATGGTAACTGTAAGGAGTGAGCTCCTTCACCTGAGCCTGAGGACTAGCCAGCCCAGCCTCCAGGCAGATAAATGAGCTCAGATGGGTTGTGGCAGGACCACCTGATTGACCTGCCCACCTGATTGGCTGAAGGGAGCCTGCAGACCAGGCCTGTTTTAAGTGCAGCGGCAGGTCCCCGGTGGCTCGATTCTTATGCGCGCAGCTGCGAGTGCTCCTGTGCCTGCCTTGTTCCCTGACTTCCTCCTGTCCTGTTCCACTCTGCTCCAGACCTGCTTCCTCCTGACTCTGATCCCTGGCTCAACTCTTGGTTCCCAACTCCTGCTCTGACCATTAGGCCTGACTCCCGCTTCAACTACTAGGCTTGACCCCCCAACATCCAAGTCACGACAGTAACTGTCAGATGTACCATCATTCCATTCCTAGGAGACCCAGGAGGAAGAAAGAATATTGGGAGAAATTCAACTAGCAAAATTCACATACATTTAATGTCTACGGTAAAATGATCTAACAGTTTTCAGGGCCATGGTTATTTCTTTAACATGAACTGGGAACGCGTTCCACAGCTTTGCTGTTCTCTACAGGAACATTCTGACCCCTGTTCATTCTGCATCAATGAGGGGGAAAATAACTCCAAGCTTCCAAAGATGGAAAGGTTACTCACCTTGGGCAGCAGTTTGGTTCTTCAAGGTGTCTCCCCCTATGGGTGCTCCACTTCAGGTGCACATATGCCTCTCAAGCCTTTGATCCGAGATTTTCCATAAGCAATGTCTGTTGGACCCGTGCATGCCCTCTCTACAACCTCATGCCACACTCTGAGGGTATATAGGGCTGCACAGGCAAACTGCCCTCAGTTTCTTCTCTATCCAAACATCCAACAAGAACAGTCTGAAGCAGAGGGGAAGGAGGGACTATAGTGCAGCACCCACAGGCAAACACATCTCGATGAACAGCTACTGCACAAAGTAACCTTTTCTTCCTCTTTGAGTAGTGCCCTACGGGTGCTCCACTTCAGGTGACTCTTGAGCAGTGTCCTCACAGGGAGGAGGGAGCTTCAGAATCAAGATCAAGACTGAAGACAGTAGAACAGAACCAAGTGCCGCATCAGATCTGAGCACATGGACCAAGGCCTAGTGTTAGAAAAGGTACACACTGAGGCCCACGTAGCAGCTCTGCATATCTCAGACACTTGCATGTTTTCGAGTAGTGCTGTAGAATTTGCTTGTGATCTGGTAGAGTGCGCTATAACCCTTTGGGGAGGCAAAGCACCAGCTGTAGTACACCCACAGATCCACCTCAAGAGTCTCTGTGAAGAGATCGTGGACCCCTTTGATCCTTCTCCAGTGGAGAGAAAGAGTCAAAATGACTTCTGAAATTGCTTGGTCCTATCCAGATAAAGGATATTTAACGAAGTCTCCCACCTCAGATTTATGTGGTTTAGGAAAAAATACCAGTAGATCAATAGACTGGTTCAGGTGGAAATCCGACAGCACCTTAGCTAAGAACTTCGGGTGTGGTGATAGTAAGACCTTGTCCTTGAAAAATATCATAAATGGGGGTTCTGCCATCAAGGCTCCAATTTCTCCACCCCTGTGGGCTGACATGATAGCTACTAGAAAGGCAGTCTTTATAGATAAGTGAAGCAAGATGCAGGTTGCCATAGATTCGAACAGAGGTCCCATAAGATATCTATGTACCAGGTTGAGATCCCAAATCAGAGTAGCATCTTTAACCTGGGGATAAAGATTACCCAGACCCTTAATAGAAAAATGGAATACCCATCTAGGGGGAAATGAAAAGCTGATATCACAGGATGATGAACCTTTAACAGAGCTAATTGATATACCCAATTTTTTAAGTCCAGCAGATAGTCCACAATGGCTAAGAGCGGAGGAGATTCAGGCACAAGATGGTGACAGTGACACCAGTGGTTGAACCTCTTCCATTTCTGAATTTAAGTAATTCGAGTTGACTCCCTTCTACTGTTTATAATACTTGTTGTACTCCTGTTGAGCAGGTGGATTCTAATCCCATGAACCACCTGGGAGCTATGTTTGGAGAACAACTTCACCTCTTGGTTGGATTGAGAAACAAAACCCATTTCCTGGAAGAGGAGAATGCAGGACGGTAAAAGCTTGAGCATTGGTTGGATACACAGGTGAAGCAGGTAAGGACACCAACCTTGCCTCGGCCAACTTGGTACTACAAGGACAACCCTGGCCTTGTCCTGCCTGATGTTGTTCATCACTCTTAGAATTAGTGTTCCTTTGTCCCAACAACTGGAGCCACAACACCCTGCATGTGACAACTGCTGTGGAGGTGGATCTAGCAGCAGTGTCTGCAGCATCCAAGGATGTTTGGAGAGAGAGGTTCTGGACAATAATTGACCCTCTTTAATGATGGCCCAGAAGGAAGTGTTCTCTGTGCTCCTGTGGAAGATGATCAACAAAGGATGTGAACTCATTGTAATTAATGTAGTCATACTTGGGCATAATCTCCTGATAATTTGTTATCTGAAATTGGAGAGTTGCAGATGAGTAGGCTTCCATCCAAAAAGGTCTAACCTTTTCTGGCCCTTTTCCTAACGAGCAGACCTGGAGTAAATCTGTCTACCCCACTTGTTTACAGCATCCACCACCAGGTAATTAGAAGGGGGATGAGGAAACAAAAATTCTGAGTCCCTGGGGCAACATAATATTTCTTATCCACCTGTTTACAAGTTAGCAGCATGATAGCTGGAGTTTGCCACACAGTCTTTGCTGGATCCAGGAGTGGTTCATTAATGGGTAGTGCAACCCCGGTGGGTGTCACGGAATACAAAGTGTCCAGGAGTTTGTGATGAGAGTCTTTAACTTCCTCAAGAAGTACAGTATGTGGCTGGTATCAGCCACCCTCTTCACAAGGTGCCGGAACTGACCAAAATCATTGGCTATAAATGGTGATGGAGGCATGACTGCAGAGCCATAACAAGGAATTTTTGCGCCCGAGGCAAGGGCCAGCTCCAGGCTCTTCGGCGGCGGGTCCCTGAGTCCATCTCGGAAAGAAGGACCCGCCGCCGACTTGCCACTGAAGAATGAATGAAGCGGCGGCGGCAATTTGGCGGCAGGTCCTTCCCTCTGAGAGGGACTCAGGGACCCACTGCCGAATTGCCACCGAAGAAGCGGTGGCAGTAGAGCTGCCGCCGAAGCACCGCCGATCGTGGTAGAGCTGTGCCCCTCCGCTTTGCATGCCCGAGGCAAGTGCCTCATTCGCCTCGCTCTTGTTACGGCACTGCCTGACTATCTCACCTAGAAATGACGATGAAACAGGGGTTTAAGGGGTAGCCTCTTTGTCCACCCTAGCCTCCTGTTCCTCAAAGGTCCCCTCGTATTGGGGGTTTGGTGGAGGAGACTGTGTAACCCTAGTTTCCTGGTGCAGTGGTGCTGGAAAATCGGCAAATTGCTGCCAATAAATCACCCAACAATCCCAGTATAGTCAGTATGCACAGAATTTGTAATTTTTTGGTGCAGAATGCCCCCAGGAGTGAAAAGATGGGGGAGGGCAGGGGTCACCATGTAAATTTCTACATACACGTGTCAAGCGCTGATCACTGTAGTATCTGAGGGTACATTAGTCACACAGACTTTCGAAGACAGAGGAGCAGTATAAATGCTTTAACTCTCGAGCACTTCTCCCAAAACAGGATATCACAGTAATGGGTGCAATATAAAACAAGGATCAGAAGCCGTGAAGGCTCTAGAGCCCAAGCAGAGTTCTGAAATTTCTTATTCTTCTCTTCACAGCTTTACATGCAGCTACCTATGTTTGGAGTTGTGCCAGGATTTGTTTTAAAAACTGATTTCCCGATAACAAAACACATTTTTGTCAGGATATTTAGTCTCCTTTCTTTCTGATCCTTTGTCATGTGCGCTCCTTTTGTAAAAGAATGGCAACTATAAATTACTGTCCCCTACAGTTATCACGGGAGGCGGGAGGGAAGAGCGATAGCAAGATCTATTGTGTAAGCTTGACATTAATTGTTCATAACAGTTAGGAGCTGTTTCACGAACCCAGGCTTGTCTACAATGTAGAGAAATAGTACGAAAACAAGATGAAAAATGTTTCTGCAATTCCTAAACGCAAACATTGTGAAATAACATCTGCAGTACCATCGTTAAATCCGAGCAGGACAGTTTGCTTGCAACCTGACCCCAAAGGGTTTATTCCTTTCTGTGAGTTGCTCTGTGTGACGCAAACTACTTATTCCATATATAGGCACATTACTATTCTACTTAGATTGTAACCTCTTCGGGGCAGGGACAGTCTTTTTGTTCTGTGCTTATACATCTTTGACAAATGTGAGAATTATCCTCAATATTTTATGAAGTATCTGCATGACTCTGTACCGAGCACCTTTGCACTGCTACCCGTTGGGGGAAGAACTGATTTTTCTTCCTGAGATATGGGAGATCAGGTTAGGTATTTGACACATATAGCCACTAGGACTGTCTGGGCTAGAATCAACACATTTGTTGCAGAGGCAGCTGAATATGTGAACACAGCACGGTTTTGCAGCAGCAGGACAATGGACACAGGAACCTGTGTTAAGAACTGGCCTCAGAGAGACAGCCACAGAGCTCTCTATGGAGAGACAAGGAGCAGGGATGGAGCATAGGGAAGCATGGCAAAACCCTGGCTTCCACCTCTTTCATGCTAACCCCAGGACATTCAGAGTCTGTATTCCAGGTAACTGATAAACTGTTTTCTTCCATGCAAAGGCCTGTGTTGTGGATACTGCAGATACTTCCTGAGAGCATTGTGCCCAGAAGTGGAGGGAGTCTCTCATAGGAGTCTGGCTTGGCTGGACTTGCTGCAGGGAGCCCCAGAGGGTATGTCAATACAGCAAAGAAAACCTGCAGTTGGCCTGTGCCAACCGACTCGGGCTTGTGGGGCTGTTTCATTGCTGTGTAGACGTCTGGACTTGGGCTGGTGCCCGAGCTCTGGGACCCTCCCACCCTGCAGGGTCCTAGAGCCCAGGCTCCAGACCCGAGCCAAGACATTTACACAGCAGTGAAACAGCCCCGCAGCCCAAACGCCACGAGCCCGAGTCAGCTGGCACAGGCCGGATGCAGATTTGTCTTTCCTGTGCAGTCATGACCATAAAGAGACAGGGAGAGGTGGCGCCTAAAGCTCAGCTTCAGAGTCATGGAGCGGCTGTGCCAACCCCGTGGGACACAGGGGATCCAGCACACAAACGTGTTACTCCCAGGAGATGGGTGAAAGCCCAGGGCATAAACCAGACCCATGAATCCATGACACCTACGCCTAGCACGACGGGGTCCTGGTCCACGATTGGAACTCGCAGGTGCTAACGCGATCAATAATTATGTTCTTGGGTGAATTTTAGGTCAGTGGGGAGTAGGGGGAAACACATCTGGACTATATTCTGTTACCTGTGATATAGGGGAGGGCCAGATTCCAATCCGCTGTCAGTGTAAATCAGGAGTATCTCCACTGAAGCAAATGGAGGTACATCAGTGTAAAATCAATATCGGACCAGAATCAGATCTTTGGAAATTCTCTGACCATGGGTCAAATGAACATAACAACTGGATGGTTCCTTTCTGAATAGTAACAAGAAGGTGGCACAGCAAATAACTTTCAGCATCTATGTGAGTGTACGTGTGCTCACCCGCACACACAAGGGCTCTCACCCTGTTTTCATAGTGCAGACGCCATACAATTAGACCTACTGACTCCTGAGTCCCCACCCTCTGCAAGCACATGGCCTAGCTATCTCCCCTCTGCTCTGCGATCATGTAACAAGCCTGTGGCAATTGCTTGCATGGAAAAGTAACGCTAGGAAAGTACTGAAGCATTTCTTGTTTCCTGTGATAAAGTTTTTTGTTTTTTTTTAACTCCTGTGGAAAAAAAGTTAGAATCACAGTATCTGTTGTTGCTTTCATTACATCTCCCCCATACATCTGTGGAGCTCTAGGTGGCTGGCTCTCCGTGGACCACCAGCAAATGCTGCACAGTTAACAGTGTGGGGATACACCCACACATTATGCCACATGCTACGGACTTTAGACACGTATCTCTCCACTCCTTTTCACAATGCCCCTGAGGCATGGGTGGATCTTTAAGTCCCTGAACTGACCCATATGTCCAACCCCTCACCCTCTCACGATCCACTTCTGTCACGATGCCTATAGAAATTACACACCTAACACTGGCTAGACAGTGAGACAGACAGAAAAAGTATGGTATTTATGTTCAAACACTTCATTAATAAATAGTAATAATAATGCCTAGCTCTTGCATAGCTCTTTTCATCAGCAGATCTCACAGCACTTTAGTGACTATCGTTAGCCCTATTTTACACATGGGGAAACTGAGGCACAGAGCAGCAGTGTGACTTGCCCAACGTCAGCCAGCAGGCTAGTGGCAGAGCCAGGGACAGAATCCAAGTCTCCTGGATCCCAGAGCAGTGCTCTAGACATTATGTATGTTGCCTTTAAAAGAATTCAAAGCCACAGACCTATTCTAGACAACTGCGTGGCCTCATTGCAGTTGCCCTCCTCCTTCCTCCCACTTACTGCTTGTTTCATTCACTGGTGCTGTAGTGCTTCCAATTAGATTCTAAGCTCTTTGAGGCAGGGACCATGCCTTTTTCTGTGACAGCACAACACCAAGCCTACAGGGGTTCCAGTTCTAGGTGCTACTGCTAATGTAAGCAATGCTAGTAGCGGCCATAACTGTATTGCTCTGGAAAGACACAAATCTCTTTCACTATTGATTGTGCTGTTGGAGGAAGACAGTCTACAAAGCCTGTAAACTGAGCGTGCACATTACTGCCACCATTTGCTTCCCCTTTCTCTTCCTCATTCATGAGTAGGCATAAGGGTTAGCTTGGTGTCAGTACAAGATGGTCACAGCCTCTGCTCCCAAGACAGGTTCCATGGAGGACTCAGACAAAAGGACACACTGAGAAAGCAAGAGAAAAATGCAGTGTTGCCAACCCTCGTGATTTTATTCCAAGTCTTGTGATATTGGGTGTTTTCCTTAAATCCCCAGCTCCTGCAGTCAAGTAACTATGTAAGAATTTCAGCTTTTTTTTTTTTAAAGGAAGTTTCTATCCCCTGTGGCTTAGAAGAAAAGCTTGAAAACACAATCTGAGGCACTCTAAGGGTTTAAAAAAACCCAAGATAAATAAAAATCAACTCCATCCCCCATTTTGTTTACTTTTGATTTTAAGCGGTCTCGTGATTTTTTGGGGGAATGCAACTTGTGATTTTTGAATGCTTGTTGTTGGCAATATGAGGAAAAGGCAGAATTCTGTGCCTTTTTCCTCTGTAAAGTGTGTAAAGCGGAGTCAAGAGACCACAATTTTCTTCTCCAGCCTTCAGTGTGGGCTGTAAGATTGATCATTCTGCTCCACTTTGGAATAAGTCACATCGGTATTAAAAAGTGCTAAATCGAGATATAACACAAAGTGGATTGTTTCCTTTTCTGAGTCACAGCACTGCAGCTTGTGGCTAGATACGGCTATGTACACAAGGGTTTGCCCTATGCTTGTTACATATTCCCGCAAACAAGCTGGTTTCGGGCCTGAACTTTGCAGTTAAAATGCACTGCTCAACAATGCATATTGTAAACTTTCACCACTTCAAGGGTAAAAGTCACCCCATGCGAAGGGCCTTTGCAGCACCATACACCCTCCAACTAGAGCTCACTTGAGACTAAAGTGGTGCACAGGAACAAGATTCACCCTGCATGCACTGTATAGATCAGAGGTTCTCAAACGGGTCCGTGGACCACCAGTGGTCCGCGAGCTCCATACAGGGGGTCCGCAGATAATTCCCTCTAAGGTGCGCGCCTGGATGGCTGGAACACAAGAGACTGAAGGACCACCCATCTAATTAGTGGAGCCACGCAAGTGTGATTCCACTAATTAGGTGCCTGCACCCTGAAGAAGACGCATATGTAAGTGGGGGGGGGGGGGGTGGCTTTCGGGGGAATAGAGAATAGGGGGCAGTAGGGTGAGAAAAAAGAAGGGGGGTGGAATCTGGGACATGCAGGCCTGCAGCTGCCAGAGAGAGAGGCGACTTTCCCCAGCTTCAGGGCTGTGGATGCTGGGGAAAGATGGTCCTCCTTCCCAGCCTCAGTTTTGTGGCTGCTGTGGCAGGGGAGATACCCACTTCCTTCCCAGCCTCAGCTTTGTGGCTGCTGCGGTGGAGGAGAGAGGGAGCGACCCCCAGCTCAGGTGCTGCCGCAGCGGGGGAAAGAGGGCACATCCATTGCATCAGAAAGGTAAGACTACTGATATTAAAATATGAGTTAATTATTATAAAGTTTTTTTTATATAGAGCTTTTATCCAAAGTGCTTTACAATAGTTAGCTAACAGTACAAACAACATTTGGGAAGATCAGTAAGTGATCTGCCGAGACCCTCAGCAATTTTCAAGTGGTCCGCAAAAAAAAAAAAAAGGTTGAGAACCACTGGTACAGATCAAAGGGATAATATTATCTCTTCCCCCCTCAACTCCTAGAGCAATGGCTACCAGCTCCTGGGGGGAAACTGCACATGTTAACCATGCTAAGGCCTAGCAACCCAGCAATTAGTCCCAACTCCTTCTGTTCAGCTGTACACACTCTAACTCAGAATTGCTCTTGGCTGCTCCAACATGGCTTGGAGTGCACGCACACTTGAAGAGAGACAATCAGTGGCAAAGCATCATGGTCCAGAATGCAGCTCATCGTTAAGGTCAGAAAGAGGGACTAGAGTACTAGACACAAAAGCCTTAAGTACCACAAACGACACTCATTGCATACCAGTAATTACGAGTCATTGTTCTGGAGTTCCCTAAAGGGTTTTCAATTAATACTTTTTTCCATAAAGATTCTTCAAGTGTATTGCTCCTTTCAGAAAGACACAAGCCCCTCTATTACAACCAAATTAGGACTAAAATGGCCAGATGTCTCTCACAGATTCACAATGATGAAAACATGTATTTCACTCAACTCCTTTTGCCACTGTACAACCAACTTCAGTCAAATCTTTGTTCAGATTCCAGGCACTGGAAGACACTCATTATATATATAAGGCTAACGTGAGAACCTACAAGGCATGAACCAGACAGATTTATTTTTCCTTCCAACTTTATTTTTATTGTTAAATAGGTCAACATTCAACAGCAAATCCAGCAAGGATATAGGTGAAGATTGTCATGTACATCAAATTCAGAGAGCCATTAAACTTCTTGGGTGAGATTCTGAACTTATTCACAATGGTGTAAGATCTGAGTTACTCCACTGCAGTCAATAAAGGTACTCCAGATTTACAGCAGTGTAGTGGAGATTAAAATTTGATTCCCTACACCTGCCCTTCGATTTGGCCAACCAATTTCAACAGCTGACAGAAGAAGTGTTTCAACCATTCCAAACCCCGCCTGAAGTGGGGTGGCTAGATTTCACTATTTCACCATATCTGCCCATCATTTACTTACTACCATAACTATTTACATCTTAACAATGAGAAGCAGAGGGTTTTTTTATTGAATCTGGCCCTTTAATAATAAAGGCAACCTTCCACCAAGAAGAATAAAGAAGAGAACTGAAAAACAGAATCACAAGTAATTTATATACTGCATATACTGTAATAATATATACCCATACACATACATATATATAGATGCATTTACCACAGCAAAAATCAAATTCCTTGGTAGAAAAAAATTCGACCTGTTAGCAGTAATATTTGGAGATTACCTTAGTTATACTAACTACAGCTATCTCATAGAATGATTTCATCATAAACCACAGCTGCCCTGCTAGATTCAGACCACCTGGCAACCCCATCATCAGCCTATATTCTAGGCTTCTGCAACTGCCATATGATGTGATATGTAACCATTAGGTTTTGGTCCATTTTTTCATGCTTATGTCTGTAAGAAATCCTAGTTCTTTTGCAAGCATGTCTTCTAATGGTCTTAAAAATACCTATATATCAAAATTAACCTAACCATAGAAAAGGTGACATTCTGAATCGCTCTAACTTCAACTTTTCATGACTGTTTTACTTTGTAAAGGAGAACATAGGCTCCAAGAGTAATCTCCCATTGTAATTAATGATTACAATGTACTCCTCTATGGTATCAGATTTAGCACCTCATTAATGTGTATGGTATTTTGCTTGTACGGCACAGCTGTAGTTAAAGTTGAATTAGTGTTTCCATTATAAACCCATGTTTTCAAGGGTTTATTACTCAGTCACAGAAAATTTACTTTGAAATGAAAATTGCCACAGAGTGCTTCAGCTTGGCAGCAATTTTATGCCTTCAGAATTTGGGAGGGAAAAAAATCCACCCTGTTTATTAATAATTCACATTTTAAAAGGCATCGTAAATATATGTTTGCATGATAGTCTTTGACAGCTCCAAAGAACGTCGACACCTACACATTGCTGAGAGATGTGTCATTTAAAAAAAAAAAGCCACACTCTTGTACTACTTGCCAGAAAAAAAAAATAAAGACTTAAAAATAATACTGTTAAATTTCTTTTAACACAGAAAAATCTATGCTTAAGTCATGTTAAATTTATGACACAGAGCCCCAAAAGACAGGGAAAAAATGACATGCAAGCTGAGCCCTTCATTCTGGATGAGTCCCAATGGCTTTGTTACTAAAAAGATTTACTGGCAGGCTTAACTACATTGATAAGTAGTCCCATTGACTTCCGTGTCAACTTGTGACTAAGCATTTGTTTGCTTTTTATTAAGGCCCCAGTGTGGGTGGATCCTGGCCAACTGGATATAGCTACAGTGCAGTCCATGAGGTTTTATACAGATCTGTGGCTAATCCACAGGAAGAGAAATGCAGGATTGGGATCTAAGTGTTAATAGGGTTAGGCCCTTCTGTAACTAATCTTGAAGACTGGGCATCTTGCCCCATCATTTAATTAAAAGCACACTGAAGGATATATTCTGGCAGAGAAACCCAAACACATGTAAAATGCAACCGACTTTGCAAGCAAAATCTGAAAAAAATATTAAAGGCAGGTCATATTTTAGCCTAGCAGCTTGGCAGTGCCTCTTTAAGTATAGATTTGTAAGTGTTCATATATATTTTAAAATATTTATTGTAGAACTTTCTGATACATGACAGGTAACTTCTATGAAATGTCCCCCATTATTGGCATTAACATTACCCTAGAGAACATTTACTTAGCATTTTTCCTTCCCACCAAAACATTTAGGAAGCTACTGGCCAGATTTGCATGCAGTTCAGCACCTCCCACTGAGACACCGATGGTCAGATTTTCAAAAGGACTTACAAGCTCCCAATGTCGCCACGTATTCAGGTGCCTAAACAGGAGCAGAGCTCTTCTGAAAAAAATCAGTCTGGATCTGTTGTAGGAGCTGAGCACGTCTGAAAATTTCAGGTTACGTGCCGACGTTCTTAGGCTAAACAAGAAAAGTAAAACTCCCCCATAAGCCTTCCCTGCAAGCTATAGTAACTCAGAGTGTCATCGCAGATCTGTTTAATATATGTTTCTGGAATGGGACTAATGCAGGATGATATGTATGAGAGTTAATGTCAGGAAGTCAGGATGGATGCATCCTACACTGAGCAAACAACATTCCCATTGCTCTGAGGAAATGCCAGAAATGCCCAGATTTTTCTGCTCTTTGCTCTACCAAAGCACTCCCACAAGATAACAATGGAAAAATGTGTTTTCTCCAACCTTTTCTTCCATCTTTCAAGAGAACATTGCTCAGGACGACAAAGAGGATGGGTCCCTTGTAGCAATCCTGTATTCATTATATCTACTGTTAGAGGTCACACCACCGCACCTCAAACCCCAGCTATTTTCCACGCAAACAACACTAGACACAGTAAAATGGCTCTACTCTCTTCTTAATCAAAGCCTCAGTGAGTTTCTGTACATCAAAGGCACTGAGATAATAACGATGCTTACCCAGGCCCTCATGAACCCCCGACCTCTCTTTGTAGTGTTTTCGTCTCCCTGGTTGTTCCAAGCATGGGAGTCCACCGATCTTTTCGAAGCACAGTTTCTTGTTGATTAAGAGGAAAAGGACTGTGAGGAGGACAATAAAGACTCCAACTGCAGATAGGAACCCAATGGCCTCTGGAGTAACTAGTGACAAAAACAAAGAAATAAAATATTATTGCAACTGGAAATGCCTGTCCCCAAGCAAAGTGTGGTTAACCCAGCTCCATGCCTGCACCCCACACCCATGCCCTCCCAAATGCATAAGAAGCCAAACTCAGCAGAATGCAGCCTGTAGTTAGTGGGTGCAACCCCCATATTGGGCCAAATCTACTGGTGACATAAACAATGGGGTAAATTACACATTGAGTCTGATTCTGCTCTCCCTCTGGGTCTGATTCATACCCCACTGAAGTCAATGGAAAGACTCCTCTTGACTTCCACAGGCTTTGGCTCAATCAAATACATAAACCAGTGAATTCCATTAACTTCAAGAGGGTTACTCCTGATTCACATGGGTGTAATCAGGATCAGGCTCATTGGGGGTAAGTTGGTCATAAACCATTCGTACACGGCCACATGCAAAGAAGGAATGCTATGTCTTAAGGGTGACAAAACAGCATTCATCGTGTCGGAAGGAGATTGAAGGAGAGATTGAATTTTCCTTGGGGAGGGTGAGGGGAGTAAGTGGCTGAACCTCTTGGCAGACAGAGAGAGGTACTGAAGGCAAATACCTTTGGAAATGTTTTACACTTCCTCCAAAAATACATAAGACCGTCACAGATGGAAAATGTCTCTGGTATGAAAGAATTCCTTTGCCATTTACTAAGAACCTGGTAAATATGTCTGTCTCTTCAATGTATCCTGTTAAAATGTTTTTCCTTCATTGAAATAAAATACAAGCTCCAAAATCATGATTACTACTCTTAACAATACAAGGCCACATCGCCAGCAGGTGTAACTCGTTGCTGACTTCAGGCCTGGACCTAAATTAACTAGTGACATCACTGGCTCTATCTCAGCTGAGAAAGTGGCCCTGTACGGCAACATTTTCGTGTCAAACTGTAAAGAAATATTCTCTTATTTCTGCTTGTTGCATTCTGCCTGTGCCATTGGCTCTGGAAAGAATTAGAGATGCTAGCAGAAAAGCTTTTAAAGCAGTCTCACATCACGCACACTGAAATGCCAAAAGCAAGGACAGACATTACGTAGATCAGCTAGTACAGGTGGCAAACGCACATATGTCAGAAAGCGTAAGCACCATCTGCAAAATAATTCAGCATATTATTCCAGTAATTACTAAATTAACATCAGATGGCTGCGAAGTTCAGTTGCACAGTTCAAGTCAAAGACCCCATCAAAATGAAACATTGGTGGCATATGTTGATTTTGAAGCTATGGCTCACTGAAGAGGCAGGCAGCAAGAAACAAGATAACCAGAGTCAGTGCGGCATGTCATGTACTCAACTAGATGTTTACAAGATTTGATTGAGTAAGTATTCAGGGGTGAAGAGGGCTGAATTGTCTTCGGTTCCTGTAGTGACAGCAGGTAGTGGGACCGCAGGAGGGAGGGTAATAAACAACAGACTGATGTGGCTAATTAGAAACAAAAAAATCACAACTTCTCAGAAGCAAGCCGCACTGAAAAAACACTAACATTGCTTGGAACGAAACCTGGCAAAGCCGAGAAATGCCGAGGTAAAGCAGAAGCTGGCGGGTTGCTTCTGATCTTGCTCACACCAGTCTGAACGAGCAGTAGCTCCTCCAGGTCTCTGTTTTTCTTGCCCTCTTCTCCCTAGGCACTGAGGCACATAACTGGTCCAGTTCCACCATGCAATACTGATCTTTCACACCAGTCCAGCAGCAAAAAAGGGTCGGTCTGTAAAGAGAGCGAATCGCTCAGCCAGGAAACCATCCAGGTGTACAGGCTTCCCTGGATGGCTCTCTTGTACCAGCCCTGCCCCCTTCCCACCTCTGCTGCATTCCCTGGCGGAAGGGCTATCCTGGGGCATGGCCATGGAAGGAAGTGGGGCAGCAGTGCCATTGCACCCCTGCTATTTTCACCTGCTGCAACAGCCCTTAGGTGGCCGTGGTAGCTATGCAGAAGTCAGAACAGCCTTGTGGCACAACCCTGGAATCGAAAGAGGTGTAAGGCTCCTCCTTTGCCCTCCCCCCGCTGACCCCTTTCCTTCACCGAATACTGCTCTGGCAAGAGAAAGAATTGCGGCTATGTATGCAAGCTCTCCTTCCCCTCCCGTCCTCTGAATGTTTCAGCTGGCATCTTTGGGGTATAAGTTAAACTTAAGTTTTGAGTTGGAGACTCGACCACAGGGTTTTTTAGTGATTTGAGGGGGAGGGAGCGATGTCTAATGGCTGCAGGAGGAGATGTTATTGTCATGTATTAAACTCTGAGCAGGACACAAAATGATGAATGCCCAAGGAGCTTCCAACCTGTCAGGCTCCTGGGCTCTGGCCACTAGACCTTGGGCTTGGCTAAGTCACTGGATCTCTCTGGCTGAGTCTCCATTAGCCGGCTTCCATTTTCTCCCGCTGACAGGGCCCCAGTCTGCCTCCAATGTTCTAAAGACTGTGCAGTCTAAACCTGCTCAGAGCCGGTGTAAATGTCATGGTGATAAACACGCCAATACTGCCTTGTCTACAGTAGGGCTCCAATCACTGCACTCTTTGGTGGGGCTACCAAGCTGCTAACAAGCAGGTCAGCTTCCTGGGGGGGGGGGGACGGACCACAGTGCAGACAAGATCTCTGGGCCTCAGTTTGTGGCCTGGATAGAACAACTTCTCACTGTGGCTGTGTGAAAGGACTGTTGGGTAGCTCTGGGCCAAGTATCCACCCAAACTGGGGTGAAGCTGCTCTAATAGTGGAGGAGGTTATGCTCCACAAACACAGGTTTGAGAGGCTCTTCTCACACTGGCAAGGAGAGAGTCAATACACATATCTGCCTGTTTGCTGCCAGGGAGAAAAGGGGCAAGACTTGTGTGGAAAGCAGGGGGCGTTCATGCTGCGGGGGCTGAACGTATTCCAGCAACAAACTGCAATAAGAGTCATGGGGAAAACCAGGGCCACTCTGGTCTCCCCTGTCCCTGGACAGGCTAGCTGCAAAGGTGGGAGGCATCTTCCATCAGAACTCATCAAAAGCCTCTTCTCCTGCATGTGGAAGCCCTCAAGTTACTTGTGCTGGGTGCCAGCAATTTGTGCCTTAGTGCATGTGAGCGAGGTGCACATGATAGCATTTGAATGCTGTACCTGGGAAGAGACAGTCAGATCAATGCACCTGATGGCCAGTTGGAATAATGTATTCTGTTGTATGGGTAGCCAAGCTCATGCTGTATGGTATGCACCTCAATCAGCACAAAAACTTCCCCACACACCTGTGTGTGTATCCTAATTGCTTTCCAGATTTCCCAACCCTTCTTTCCTGTCATTCTTCAGCTGATGGGTTATTCTTCAGACTCACACCTCTGGGCTGAAAGCAAGTGTGAGAAATTGCGCCAAAAGGTCTTTCCGGTTTTGGTGGTTTTTGCACTTATGTTACCTTACCCAAAAGGTTATGAAGGACAGGAAAAAAAGTTTGCACTACCATTGTTTATATACCATCATAGGGACTTCACAGACAAGTGAAAAGGAGCAGATTTTGACCAGAGTGGGTACGGCCTATGTTAGACAGAAAGAGATGACAGAGCCTTGGAGCAAGTGAAGAAACACCGTGACAGGAAACATGGTCTTGTGGTTAAGGCACTGCATGAGGACTCAGGAGATCTGTGTTCTGTCTTTGGCTTTAGCACTGAGTTCCTGTATGACCTTGGGGAAGTCACTTCATCCCTCTATGCCTCAGTTCCTTTTCTGTAAAGTGGAGATAATCATACCCCTGCTACCTGCCAGCCATGTTGTGAGGATAAACTAATTTAAAAGGTGTGGCATGCACACATACTCTGATGGTGGAGCTATGTAAGCAGAAAGATTACACTATGAGATTGAGTTGTGCGTTAGTATAGACACATTCCATTTTGTCACCCCCACACACATCTTTTTAAGTAAATACTTTAATATGATGGTGGGTGCAAATTAGCTCTCCAATTGAACACATTGTTTTTGCACATGCAATTGTTAATGCACAGTCTAGAAAACCGGAGCACATCATTTGAGGGGATAAATCTGGAGAAACGGAGGTCTGTGATGGAAGTGAGATTTATAAGTGATATCTGAAGGTGGATATTCCAGTCATAGGGTGCTACAATCCTGTAATTACTGTACCCACACTAGCAAACTATCCTAGCATTATAGGGAGTGACTATACGGTGCAGGGAAGGAACTGTCCAGTACACCAGGGGTAGAATCCTGGCCTCACTGAAGTCAAAAGGAGCTTTATCCCTAACTTCAATGGGAGGGTCAGGATTTCAAGCCTGCTGTTTCACATCCATTTTAGAAACACACTGAGCTCCTTCAGCTAGAACAGGAAAACAAACAGTGGAAGTTTCTCAGTGCACCTAACATATACCTAGTACTTTCAGTGGCTGGAGAGTGTACAGTGAAAAATCTTATTCCAGTTCATCACAGCTGGCCTCCCAAGGGCTAAATTTGAATAAAATCTTATTCCAGACAATGGTTCTTTAATTCCAATTGATTCCAAGCTTTCTACAATAGGAGTGTTTGCTGGTACTTTTTAATTACAAAACCCCCCATAAATTGTCTGTTTTACTGTCTGTGCTAATTACATTTCATTATATATTTGGAGTAAGCTATTATTTTCCTGCTGGTTCCCATGGCATTCTTCATTATCAACTGCTAATTGTCTAGCATGCACATAGGATTGCGAACTAAGTAGGCTGCTGTGTGGGCAGAAGTTCTAGGAAAAGCTGTGTGGCATTAGAAATGAGCATTATTATTATTGTGGCATATTAGAAAGTTTCCACCTACTTGCATGCCCACATAATTTGTTGCACATCATCCCTATCAACAATGTCACCGTGCAACGAAGGATGGGAGGCCATTTGTACTGAGCTTTATGCTTGGCAATTATCAGCAGCTATCGAGGGAAGATGGTGTGGGGCCAAATAGCTGCTGCAGTGACAGTGGAGGCACAGGGTCTGTCAGTGGTGTAATGCACACAGCGAGGGTCCTTTTAAGGGCTCCATTTATCCTTTGCCTGCAGCCCAGGAAACCCAGGATGTAATCTGGGATCATCCCACCTGTCTGCAGGCCAAGGTCAAGTTCATAAAGGGAAATAGTGCCATGCATGCATTCTGGAGTGAATTTAGAGTAAACTGGCTCAGGGGTTTTCGTTTACCAGGGCTAATGCTAATTTGATTTGAACAACATCCTGAAGAATCCATATCTATGTGAGCTCAGGAAGCGCTATGGAGGCTATTAAAGCAACCGCCAGAGTATGCAGAATTTCACAAATTTAGGTCAAAACAAGAGTTTTAGGTGCAACTTCCTTACAAAGCAAACTGCTATGCCAGGGAGCACACATGACTGATGCTCTGAGCCACGGTTATCAGCATGGAGCAGGTGGCACTTATACTCATGTGCGTTGCATACACAATGTACAAACACTTCAGAAATAAAATGTGTTTTCACAGGATTGCAGCTCTCTTCTGATATCTATCTCAAACAAGACAGAGCCTGACCCTTAGCAGTAGCTCTCACACCGGGATGAAATGGTTGCATAACTCTTCTGTAAATATATTACCAGAAATGAAATCAATCAGACCAAATTCAGCCTTGGGGTGGGAGGATGCAACTCCCATTTCAGGTCGCATTTCACCCAGGCTGAATTTGGCTCCATGTATTTTTATACACTACTTCACACCCCAGATAGCAGGATGCCTCTCAGTCCCTTCATAAAGGGACGATGAGTCTGATTCTGTTCTCATTGAAATCAGTTGCAAAACTCCCACTGCCATCAATGGGAGAAAGGCCAACCCCAGTGGCTTTGTTCTTGGTAATATATTTGCAGGCCACCTTTGAAGGATCATGTTGCTTTGAGGGGGAGCTATGCTTTGTCGCAGACATGCCTATTTTAGAGTAACAGGGATAATAAGGTAACTTCTATCTATCTCAGGTACTTGTATAATCCTTGTCACCATAGGATCTGAGCACCTCACAGTCTGCATTTTATTTATCCTCAACACTGCTGTGAGGTAGGGCAGTGCTGTTATCCCCATTGTACAGATGGGAACTGAGGCACAGAGAGGCTAAGTGACTTGCGCCAAGTCACCCAGGAACTCTGAAACAGACCCAAATCTCCCAAGTCCCAGCACACCCTAACCACGGGACTATTCTTTCAGGAAAACAAGAATACACCTGTAGGTGGTTACAGTACAGCATTTGCTTCCTATTTGGGACTGTTACAAAGAACATTTTCAAGTCAACCACTGTCCCCCTCCATTATGCCAGGAACAGGTATCTGTCTCTCTCCCCTCCACCCCCGAAAGCAGGCCACACTGCCTGCATCATCAGCCACATCATGCTAAGACCAACATTTAACTTTTAAAGCTGATTTCTGGGTCAGTGTTTACCTTGCGTCAACAGGAAAATGCTCCGGCATGTGGAGGGCACCCAAAAGCCTGTGTATGCCTTGTCGGGTCAATCAGGAGGACCAAGAACAATGATCTGTGCCTTCCCAAGAGACACAGAGTGCACACCTTCACACTGCAGTGCTCAGAGCTCTTTTTCTTTCCCATAGCAAACATTGGCAACTAGCAAAGGACATCTCAGGATACTGAAAATTGGCTATAGAACCCCTCACCTCTAGAACATCAGTTCAAAAGCAGAGACTGAAGGTTACCATCTGATGATCTACACCAATGGAGTTTGGCAGTCTCAGTCCATCTCCCAGCAGAGAAGGTATCCATATCCCTCTCACACATCATAGTTGACACTGTCAACCTTATCAATGGTCTCAGAAGAGACCCCAATTCAGAAAGATACTTAAAGTGCACATGCTTCAGTCCCACTGAAGTCAATGCAGCCAAAAAGATCAAGGACTGAAGGAAGACAGAAACCATTCACATTTTTAGAGGTGGTCCCTCCAGGTCAGAGCTGAGACACGTCGGCAGGTCAGCACGGGGAAGCTTGCACTACTGTTGCTTGTCCTGCAAATAAGTATGAACACCTCAGTTTCCAGGGCTGTCAGTCTGCAATCTTTCTTGAACACTAAAGTCATACCGTTTTTTTTTTTAAGACAGCTCCCTCATTACCATGATACCACTAATGCAGTATTTTGAGACAGTGAGGGGATAACATGCATCACTGTGATGATACATCCATCATTTGCTATCCTCTCAAAGTGTAAATAAGCAAGCACTCAAACACAGATTTTAAAGAATATGCCCATAACACCACCACCCCTTGCTCTTCCATTACTCATTTCCTTCCTTGTGACACTAACGGCAACATGAGCTCATAAGAAACCAAACTCTCGCATTCCAGCCTGCCTCCTCTGCACACTGAAAGCATGAGGTGATTGCTCCAGAATTTCCACAAACATCCCCTGCTGGTTTCCTCCTGCACTAACAGAGGCTTACGGAGCATGACCTACCTTCCCCTCAAGGACAAGAGAAGCAAAAAGGTCATTCCGATGGTCTCGTTTGCCTTACCTGGACTTGATAAGCTGTAAGAGAGAGAGGCCTTGTTACCACCACCCACCCCACATGTGTCTCTTATAACTTGTACTGCCACCCACAGAACTCTTTGCATGGGACTTCTATTAATAAAAGGAAACAAACATTTTGGCATGTGAGGTTTATTATTTTCTCTGATTTGGTGTGTGGCAAAGAATGAGCTAATCCTAATTAGAATCCTCCTGCCCCTATTCTTCTCATCCTACAAACGCCAATCTTCCTAGTTTCACCACTTTGACCCCAAACGTGACAACTCATCACAGCCAAAAGCTGGACAGTAGCTCCCTTCAAAGACCTGAATAAACCCTCTTCCATCATCAGTTGACCAAGGACCATGCACCAGTAAACCTTCTGCTGAAGGCAGTGGTAATAAAAAAAAATATAGGTGGTCATCTAGTCCAGCCCCTGCCTTCACTAGCAGGGACCAATTTTTGCCCCAGATCCCCTAGCCCCCCCCCCTCATTTTGAACTCACACTGGGGGTTTTAGCAGCCAATGCTCAAACCACTGAGCTATCCCTCCTCCCCATGTGTGTTGCCTTGGCAACCTGCCTGACCGCCATTGCCCCAGGGAGTGAAAACATGCTGCCAATACGAGATTTCAATGAATCTACCCAATCTCTCAATACTTATAGGATTTCCTATCTCTAGATAGCGGGCCATGCGCCCAGACGGAGCAGGGCACTCTGAATACAGACCTGGCTTCTCCTTGCCCTACCATTTCCTAGCTCTCTCCTTAGGCTGCAGTCTTCTCCTGATGGTTATATAATGAGATGAAAAATTAGCCCAGGGTGTACTTATAAAGCCTGCTTGCGAACTCTCTGTCCTGGGCTTTGACAGGTATTTCTAATTGCCTAGAAGAGCCATTTCAACATAGGCAGCTACGGAAAGGAAGGGGAGGAGACCATTTGCCATCTGAGATCGAGCTGAACATCATACCTACGAAAGGGTTTATGCTGTAAATGACCCCACTGCAGGGGGCCACCATGTGAGCTGTGCTGCAGACTGCCTTTTAGATGCCTAGCAGAGTTCTACGTGTACCACAAACTCAGAAGAATGCGTCGCAGGCACGCCGAGTTCTATCCACTCTTCCTCTTGGTGGGTTTCCATTAAACACTCACTTGTAATAGGTCCTGGAGGATTTTTACTGCGGCTGGGTGCAAATACCCTAGGAACACATTTTAGCATGTAGTTACAGAAGGAAGGTAGGGGATCTGTAAACCCTGTCGCCCCCCGGAAACAGTTTAGTATGAGGGTATAAAGTTTGCTCTGCCCTTTTGGTTAATTTTTTCTTGCTAAAGCCTTCTCGTTCAGGGCGCGGAATAGAAGTCTTAGGCCCATGATCTCATCGGCTGGGTCTTGCTCTGCCTCTAGTGTTTGAGGTATTGAATGATGAACTTGTCGGAGGGTGGCTCCTACACATATTCTCCAGTCTTCCCTCAGTGGGGCATCCCACTGCATGGGATTGCTGGCACGCTGCCTCCCATGTCGCCCCCACCTGGCTCCCCAGAACCCAGTCCAGCTACTTGGGCATAGGCCTTGGCCACTGAGGAATACAATCAAGGAACCGTTGTGCAAAAAGCCTAGTTTTTCAAGGGATACTGCAAGAAGAAGGAGACTTCTTGTAACACAGGGTGTGGTTTCCAGGAAAGAATGTGTCATGGGAGATTTCTGGACTTATAGTATCAACCAGGTCCCCTGCACCCAGTGAGTGTGTTCTAAAAATAACTGGTCATGGGAGAATGCAAAAGCCATTAAAGCAAATACTAAGAAAAAATGACTGAGGTTACTGGCTCCTTTTATTTAACACAATGGGGTATTTTGCTAATGCTACCACCTTTTATATTAATAGTGGCATGTGACCTTTCATCGACATATTAGCATAATGAACCTGCTGGTTTGTTACAGGGTGACCTGGTGAGGAAGAATTGCCCCACAGGCCGTCCTGGGAAAGGCAGAGGCCAAGCCAGCATTTAACTAGCTGGGGGCTTCAGGACCAGTGAAAGGAAAGGAAATTTGGGGAGCATGACAGATTAGGAACTGAAACTGGCCTTAATGGTTGGGAGAACAGCTGATCCTATGCCTTCCTCCCACCTTCCCTTGTCATCCCCATACACTGCCTTCCATCTGTCCCCTGAAGTGCAAGGTTGCAAGCCCTGTACAATCAATGGAATTCAACCACAGATGAGTTTGACCCAACGGTATTTGCTACTATAGGGGATGATCCCAAAGTCACTGAAGTCAAAAGGGAAGTTTTGCCACTGAGCTTAGTGGGAGCAGGAGCAGGCTCAGAGAACGCAAATGCTGATGATTCATTATTATTTATATCATAGAACCTAAGAGCTCCAATCGTGGTCCAAAACCCCACTGTGCTAGGTGCTGTACAAAACACAGAAAAAGACAGTCCCTGCCCCAAAAAGCTGACAATCTGAGTATCAGACAAGAGAAAACAGATGGATACAGAAAGATGAGTGAGTACAAGGAAACAATGAGACAACATTGGTCGGCATCATAGACAGTGGTCTCGGCCCACTAGCAGCCTAACCATTGTCAAGTTTTTTGTAGTTTTAAGGAGGGATTTAAAGGAGGATAATTAGATAGTTCTGTGGCTATTTACAGGGAGCTCCTCCCAGTTGTGAGAGTTGGCATGGAAAAAAGCATCAAGGTGCTTTGTTTGACTATTTAACAAGTGGGCAGTGAAGGCTAGCACTGTGGGCTGATCGGAGGAGAAAGTCAACATCTGAATGACAAATGAAAGGTCAGGTGGGGATAGGCTGTGAAAGGCCCTGAAAATAAAAACCAGTAGTTTATGTTTGATGCAATAGAGAAGGGGGAACCAGTGCAGGAATAGAGAGAGAGAGGTGACAGGGCTCAAGGGACAGGCTAGGAAAATTGACTATGCAAGTTACTTCAGAGCCAGCTATGCTCCCTCTGAAAATATTATATTTCAATATTATACAGTCTATATACACAAGGTCCCTTATAAATGAAAGCAATTGTGATTCTGGCTGGAAAGATTCATATATGTCAGGAGATCTCAAAAGCAACACCTAGGAGTTTTTCAAGCAGCGCATGCTACATGGGACCATTCTCGTGGTCAGCATTTGAGTGCAGCATGCCTTAAGAAACAGGGGGAGGTGGAAAAAAAAATCAAGGACTTCTAACTGAACTACATTCAATGAGAAGCTACATTAAAATCACACCTACACATTTTATAGGCGTTTGTATTTCCAGTATATGCAATGTTCTACCTAGTGTACAAAAATCCCCAGAAAGAAAAATTGTAAAAACTTTCAAACATAACTGACAACAATCCTGGGACGTTTCGAAAGAGAGAAAGCTGTGCTATGGAGTGTTGCTTTTATTTTACATACCTTCTGGCTCCCGCCAACCATTATTCTACATTTGGGCCCTATAAAAAAGGCAATGCTGCGTTCTTAACCTAAGTCATTCAAAAATAACTGCAGGTATTTGTGTTTCTCCCTGCACAACGATGTGAAGCTATATTTGCTCTCTGTTTGAGGAGGTGGTGAATGGTTAACACCTGTGTTTATCCTATACATCCACCCAGTGTTATTGTTTTATTGTTCTACAGTAAAGACGGAAGCTCTTCTGTAATGATAGTATGAAAGAATAAAATGTAAGTACAAAGAAAAAAGGGCATTGGTGCTCTACGTTTGGTTAGCCGAGGCTTCTAATAGTACTTCAGAAACATACATAAATGTGGTTCTAAATACAAAGTAACACAGGCATTTGCAACACAGGATTTATGTTAAAGCTATATCACTCATGAAGTTACGAAGTGAAAAGGTTTGATTCTATCCAGGAAATATTTATTCAAAATACTAGACTTACCTTTTTTCCCTTAAAGTAGCAGGACAAGTCAAACAAGACGTGAAACTTCCCAAGTGTGCTTCCTTCACTGATATAGTATATGTTGTGAATAATACGACTCCAAAGTCAATGGTAGTTCCTTTACTTTCAATCCAGGACAGGTTCCTAAATCCTGCTTTCCTTTTGGATCTGTGGAGTTCACACTAGCTGGACAGAGAAAGACAGCCGTATAGACCTGTGTTTCACAAATGGGAGTGGTGCTTTCTCTCCCCCTCTCTGTACTAGATGATTTACTGTCCCAGAGAACAAGGAAGGCTGCCAGTTCATAAACATGTGACAATCACCGAAGGAATGTTAGCCAAAGAGGTGGCAGAGAAAGCAGACTGAATCACTCCCAGTGGTGGCTGCTTATAAACTTCTACCACAACTATAATATTTCCTGAACATGTAGTTACCTGTAGGGGTGTTAGCACTTTCTTTACTTGGTCAATTATCTTGCTGACAAATTTACAAGAAAAAAAAATAATTCAAATTTCCAGTTCAAGGATATAATTTTCTGCCCTACCTAAACTCAAACTCTGGCCATAAATATTTTGGATCAGCTAACGAAATGTATCTTTCCTACTGCTGGATCTAATAGGCTCGCAATGAAAAGTAAATTAAGGATCACAGCTGGTACTGGTAATGTTTCATCTCAAGGGAGCATCCCACCGATAGCAAGGAACAGAACTACATTATTTGCCAGGCCTCAGTCAGTCATGACTTCATTGAATAGATCTACACAGCCTCGAGTGAGCCCGTTTTCACCTCCTAGGATTCCAAAGTTAGAAGAGCAAACAAGTTGTGATGGTTATGCTTTTGTGGGTGGGATTTGCATGCATTACGAGGTAAACTGTTCTCAGAGTAAAAGTGGAAGCTTGTGCCTTGCTCTACCTGGGCAGAACAGCATTGTTCAGAGTTGCACTCTGGGTGATATACTAACCAGTTACATGCCCACTGGGCATGCAAACAGATGCATAATTAACAATGGAGAGTGTTTCTTGTAAAACTATGCTTCGCTGACAACAAAAGGTACAAAATGTGCTTCTATTTTTTTTTTAATCTTAGCGTCCTTTTAAGGGAGATTTTTGATCCTATAATACTGACTATAGTGCCATATTGTGTGTTCAGTGCTCATATACAGCAGCCACTAACATCACCTGTATGTAGGAATCATTAAGGCACAATATGGCCCTTAGTTTCCTGGTTTACACTGAATGAAGGGCTTCCATCCCTACATTCTTTAGGGCGAATCCAAACTCACCCTCACTGCCTGCAGAGGGGCCTTTTGCATCAGAACCAGAGCAATTCCCAGTGGTGGCAACACCTAGTAGTTAGAGCATGATTTTTTTAAAAACCTTTCATATCTGGTGCATCTCAATGAGAGCAGTGGAAATGTCCTCAATAAAACCACATCACTGGGCATAGTTACTGCAGCAAAGACTAGATTGAAAAAGAAAAAGTCAGTGATTTATCCTGGCCTCAATGGGAGTTTTGCTATTGACTTTAATAGGGCCAGGGCCTGCTTCAGTCTTTGAAGAATCATAGAATATCAGGGTTGGAAGGGACCTCAGAAGGTCATCTAGTCCTACCCCCTGCTCAAAGCAGGACCAATCCCCAGACAGTTTTTTTTTTAAACCCCTGTTCCCTAAATGGTCCCCTTAAGGATTGAACTCACAACTCTGGGTTTAGGAGGCCAATGCTCAAACCACTGAGCTATCCCTCCCCTCCAAAGAGCATTCCAATTTCCTGAAGGTTTGTAAGGGGCAACCTATTGGTTTGCCAGTTTTAGGTACTCAACTGGTCTCCAATCACTATAGTATCTGAGCACTTCAAACATCAGTATTTATCCTGAACACTCCTGGGAAGTAGAGCAGTGCTATTATCCCCATTTTATAGATGAGAAATAGAAGCAGAGAGAGACTTTCCCAAGGTCACACAGGAAATCTGGCTGAGCAGAGAACTGAGCCCACGTCTCCCAAGTCCTAGATTAGACCAGTGGTTCTCAACCAGGGGTACGCTGAGGTCTTCCAGCGGGTACATCAACTCATCTAGACATCTGCCTCATTTTATAACAGGTTACATGAAAAGCATTTTATAACAGGTTACATGAAAAGCACCAGCAAGGTCAGTACAAATTAAAATTTAATACAGACAATGACTTGTTTATACTGTTCTATATACCGTACACTGAAATGTAAGTACAATATTTATATTCCAATTGATTTTGTAATTGTATGGTAAAAATGAGAAAGCATTTGGCTGAATTCATGCATGCGACGTGAAAACAAAAAGGCCCCGAATGTCTGTCTGATTGAAAAGCTACTTATTGCACATCCAGGTGCTTCACCTCTCCTGGTTAGCATTCTGACACCTCCAGCCCTCCCACTGGGGCTTTTCAGGACTTGACTTTTTTTTAAAAAAAAATTATATAAATACTATTCTTTAATCTCTTTGCCAGCCCCTGGACTGCTGCCGAGACAGAGTTGCTACCTTCTTGGCCAGCCAGCAAAATGGATTTTCAGGCTGGCTGGCATCTAAACACATGACTGGGTCTCCGGGTACCAGCAGAAGAAAGGGTGCAGGGCTAGTTGTGTTATGTTTCTCTAGTCCTAGGCCTGCTGTAAAACATCCAAATGCAACACAGGACCCCAGAATAACTGCATTTTAGAGATGGCTGACATCATCTTTCTATAGGGATATACCCAATCTGTAGAGTGGTTTATGACCCCATCTGACCGCGATGTGCCATTAAAAATGGAATATTGTTATAGGTGGGATTACTCATCCTATCTATGATTAAGGTTGCCAAGCACTTCCCTTTATAAAACCCTGTTTTAAGTTGCTTATAACTTTGTTGAACTTTAACCATTGAGCTGAAATTTTCCATGATGGGTGTCTGTCTCAGGCTGAATTTTTCTTTTTTTCTTTTTTTTTTTTAAATTGCAGCCAAAATCACCCAGCTGTTTCTGAGCAGATGGGTAGTGAAAAATAAATGTTTTGCCCCTGTTAAAAAATTTGGGTAACCATTCATGCACGCTCAGTAGAGACTTGTCCATATTGGGCATGCTCCAGCCCAGGCCTGAGCAGGACTTCCCCTGAAATTGCTGCAGGCCACGATGGGTCAGAGCACCTGCACTGAGAGCAGGGAGGCTGTATCTCCTGTGCTTTCAATGACCACCCCCTGCTGGGGCCCAGGAAGCACAGAGGAGATAGGAGCCAAACCTGGGGGCGGGGGAGGTAGGGTATAAGAGGGAACAGATTGGGACAAGGAGAGACTGGGAATGGCAGGTCAGAGGGAGAGGGAGATTAGGACTAGGAACTGGGGCAGAAGGAAACCTGGGATTGGCTGGACTAGGACTAGGATCTTGGGAAGGGGACAAGACCTAGCTGGGCAAGGAGACTTGGAGCCAGTGGGGGACAAAGGAGACTAGGACAGGTTGGACAAGGAGACTAGGACAAGCAACCAGATGGGAAAAAGACTGACTTGCTGGGCAAGAAGATTGGAACTGGAAGCCAGAGCTGATGAGGAAACTGGGATGTAGGTGTAGTAAGAGGAGGCCCTAAGATATAAACCTTGGTATCAGAGGCCTGGTATGAGGCCTGAGGCCTGAACTAAAGTAATGGTCAAGACTTTGCTAACATAAAGCAAACTTAAGCTGTGAGCCAGAGCCAGGCCCTGCTCACAGAAGCTGGCAAGGAAAGGGCTGATGCTGCAAGAAGATCAGTACCTTTTAGGTACGTAACATTCACATACTTGCACATTCCACACAGATAACAAGGAACAGGCTGGCCCATCCCAATGACAGGGGCAAAAGGGTAAAATGATGGATAGAGTTGTTTTGATCGAACCAACATGTACAAGGTGAGAGGCGGCACCTTAATACGTAGAGGGGTTGTACCGTGCTACGTAGAGGGGTTGCACCTCCATACGTCAGGTGTGATGTGTAACTTGTTTGTATCTGTGTATAAGAATGCATCCCTGGGGAGGTGCCTTTGTCCGGCCGAAGGGGGAGTGGAAAGTCCCGCCACTGAGCCGGGTCCATTGCCAAGAGGCACTTTCTCGTAGTATGCCCTGAGTTAGGCTAAGAAACCTACAGGGAACTGCCATTGTGTCCGAGGTCGCAATAAACCTAGTCGACGTGACTTTGCATCTTACTGGACTCTGTGGTTATTGGGGGTTCTCGTCGGGTCTGCTGTGTCAGCTATCTGCAGAGCTGGGGCAGCACACAGAGGGAACTCACGCACGCAGCCGAGTGATATCAACAAGGAGAAAGCAGAGCACCACACCGGTAACACTCTGACAACAGTAGGGACAGATCTGAAAATAGGTGGGCAAAGAAACTGGAATAAGGACCTATGTGGTGGGGAGACACAGTTTGGATGAGTAGACTAGGACCGAGAGCGAGTGGGTATGACAAACATGGGGAGAGGGGAGAGAGAGATCGATCAGACAAGGAGCCAGGAGAGAACTGGGAATGGCTGGGTGAGGAGACTGGATCTAGGATGAGGCACCCAATGACTGAGGACTGGGATGGGTTTCATGGGGAGAGCCAGACTGGGACACGGATCCAGAGTTATGGAAGAGACAGGACTGGGCCAGGGGCTGGTTAGAGGGGAAGGGTCAGAAGTGTCTGTGCCCACTTTAACACACTCCCCTTCAGAGCCCAGAATGGAATCCAAGATTTCCGAGCCTCACCCTTCCTCTGCTTCAGAAAATAGCTATGACCCCACTGGCAAAGTGTCTCATCCTGCTCTAGGCTGGTACACAGAGGATGACAACCTACTATGCTATCAGTTACTCCACCAGCTAAAGTGGCAGAGGCCTGTGCAACGGATTGAAAGGTTCCGACCTTGCTGATGACCTATGTGGGTATTAATATGCCACATGATGGAATTTCTGTGGGTTTTTTTCTTCATTTGTCTTTTTAAAAACATAGGAAACTACACACGAAGTTTAACACAAAAACTGTGTTAAAAATATAAAGGCTCCACAATCATGCACTCAAAAGTTAGGAAATGCTAGGTGCATTCATTGCCCAAGATGGACCTGCTCAGGGGACGAATCAGGCTTGTGTAGCAAAGGAGGCTGTAGTCTGTAGGACCATTGCTTTATTTGTTGCAAAAGTTGCTCGGGGTGATGTGAAAGGGGCAGGAGATTGCAGGAAGAGAAACGACTGTCTCATGGTCAAGGCAGCTGAATGCTGCCTTAGGGGATTGGAATCTATCCTTGCGGCTGCCACAGAGTTCCTATGGGATGCAAACTAGTCCCTCAAACCCAGACTTATCACAAGTGGTCACTAATTGTGTGTTCCTCATTTTCTGGATGCCTGACTTGAGACCTTGGGGTCCGATCGGCAGAAATGTTGAGCACTCCCAGTTGCAACTGAACTCAGTGGGAGCTGTGAACACACAAAGTGCACGTGCAACCTTAATTCTGGCATTTCCTTGTCTTTGTGTCCTTGATAATGTTCTTTTAATGTAAGTTTTGTGTAATATATTACAGAACATTCATCTCCATAATTCACCAGGGTGTCACAACCAGCAGAGCCATGGAGAAAGATTTAAGTCATCAAACCCAACCCTCTTGCATTTTGCAGATTTACTCACTACCATCCTTCCCATCAATATCTTACCCTGGCCTATCTTGCTCTTGAATTTGTGCAGTGATCTATAATAAGCCAATTGAAACACCAGCACAGAAATCTTGCTATATAATGTAGGGAGAATAAAACTCCCATCCTTGTCTGCTTTGTATTTCTCTTTTTCATCCTACTTTTTGGTTTTTACACAGTTGTGCTAACAACGCTGGAGCAGAAGCTGCAGAAATTCAATATCCTTTTCAAATAACTTATTTTTTTATTTGTCAACCATGAGGTAAACTGTAGAAATACTCCTTTTATGCCCCGTTAAATGTCAAGTTGTTATTTTTAAAATCTGGACAATAGTCTTCACATAAACCTTTGCACTGTTTTAAAGATCAAACATCCTTTCACCTGAGAATCACAGAGAGACTAGTTTCCCTGGTAACATAATTTGCTTCCAGTTCAATGGAACAGTGCAATCCTTTTCATGGGTTCAGTGAACACAGCAGCCAATCAGTGCTCAGGAAGTCAGGTTCTCTTTCAAAGCTCTATAAAAAGTCTGTTGCCAAGGTGTCTTTGTAATGTATAAATGAACCTCTTATGAACTGATTTTAATTCTTCTGTTTAAAGCTACACTAAAGCACAGATCTCCCAAAAAGCCACAAGCCGTAAAACACCTAAGCCTTTTCATTTATCTGCACTTGCTTTTTTTATTTTAAAGTGAGGCAAGCTTCTTGGCATATTCTCACACCATATTTCCCCCCTCAAATGGCAATTAGCTAATTGAACAAGAGTTCAAAGGAGTATCATTTCGAACCCCGCTTGTCCTGACACTGGTACAAAGACATGTCATAGTGTAAAGAACTTGGGGGGAGGGATAGCTTAGTGGTTTGAGCATTGGCCTGCTAAACCCAGGGTTGTGAGTTCAATCCTTGAGGGGACCACTTAGAGATCTGGGGCAAAAATTGGTCCTGCTAGTGAAGGCAGGGGGCTGGACTCAATGACCTTTCAAGGTCCCTTCCAGTTCTAAGAGATTGGTATATCTCCAATTATTACCTTTATTACCTTTAACTTAGTGTAAAGATTGGCATCCGAAGGCCTTATAATCGTTTCACAAAAAGGGCTATATCAGCCTTTCCCTCTTAAGAAAAAACACACCCCAGAAGAGGGGCAAAGTCACTTGATCAACCTAACTCTGCAGAATCCAAGGCCCACTGAAGGGGCGGGGAAGAAGGCTTGTGAATAGGCGAGAGGGAGAGTCCCTTCTAGCCAAATGGATGCTTCAAGATACCTAGGAAAACCTCACAGATCTCAGGAGATCACACCCCATGGCCCAACTTGCCCAGGCCTGACTAGCACAGCTCTCCCTGTGATGCCATTGACTCCCCATCCACACCTGGACCCTTCCCTCTCCTCTCCCCCAGTCCTCCCCCACCACCACCCCCATAGGAAGCTAGACAGTATGACGCAGAATCAGGGGATGGGGTTAATGCTGACAGGCCAACATGAATTCAGAGAAATTCTCTCATGGGAGATGATGTCACACACAGCAACTCAGTCCCTCTCACTGGCTATACCCCATAAAGCAGCAGAGCTTTGCACGAAGGCGCAAAGGGATACAGTGTTAGTTCCCTTTCTCTCCTATTACACCAGGAAGAAACAGTCCCACTCCTTTCAACCCCACTACCCCCTGCAGCAGGGGCCATAATTATGCCGCACAAATGGAGAACACACTCCAGCCACACACACATTTTGTATGGAGGTAGCTAAGAAAAATTCCTTGCTCAGCAGAATCCTTGCTCATAATCCCACTGTGTAGCTGAGAGAGTGACTACTTGTGAGAATAAGAACTACTCACTGACTGGGTCTGCACTTGACAGTTGTATAGGGGTATGAAATTTTACAGAAATAGTTATACCGGTAAAACACCTACTGCAGGTGCGGTTATACCAGTATAAAGGTATGTGCATACAGCTTATCCCCCTTCCTACACCAGTATATCTGTGCCTGCACTACACAGGTTGTACCACTTTCCTAAACTAGCACTTGCTAGTGTAGCCGAGCCCTCTGTGTTGCAGGATCTGGCCCATAATTTGTATGCATAACTTGGTAGCATTAAGCCAAAACAAATTTCAAATCTCCTTAGTTAATGCACTTGGGTAGCCAGAGAGAGGATGAGTCTTTCTAAATCTCCCTAGACTTTAAATTTCATCAGATTTCATTTAGGAATTTGTTGATATTCACCTCCCAATACATTTTGATGTTACCATTAGCATTTAAATACCTATCATCATTAATGCCTATTGTTCAAATCTGAAACAGATCCACTGTGCACCTGGTGTGGTGGCAGCTGTACTAATGATTGGCGGGTTTCCTTTTCAACTTATTTTTTAAAGTGCCAACACCATTTTAAGAGAACTCCACAGTCTTTGCCAGTATCCAACACAGCGGTGACATGAGCCATTGTCATTTTAGTTTCACCGTAAATTGATCATCACAGAGCACACAGCCCGTACAAACGCATCTGTAGGCAGCCATTAACAATGAAGCAAGGTTTCAAAAAATGTATACGCGGACACAACACAGTCACCGTATCTTGCGTTCATAAAGGTTTAGTAGGGAGCACAGAACACAGCTCCTTAGACTCATCAGAGAGGAGAGCACCCCTAGTGCTGTGAACTCATTGAAAAATGGATCTTTCTAGTAAGAAGTAATAAAAGACTTTAAAGGAAGCAACATCTAAAATACACTCAGGACACTGAACTGGGTAAGAATGAGGGTTTACGGGAAGGCCCGGTCCACAAATGAACTGGAGGCCCCAATCGTATGGACATTGATTAAATATGCCTCAAGGCTCCCTATCAAGTAAGGGGTAAAACGTGAGATTCCATTCCTGATTTGCTGAATTTACCCACTATTTCATTCATCTGGGGTGATGTGTCCCAATGGAGGAGAAACTGGGAGATGAACATGTTCAACACCATTAGTCATGCTCAACAGCCATGTGCCAGCACAGGAGTAAGTGACAGGGTTTCAGAGCCATGGGGAGAAGAGTTTTGTTAAAACTGGACCAGCAGAAGCCACATATAAACTAACGCTATATCGCGGTTCCAGTGTATTTTCTTACAAAGCTTTAAAAACAGAGCATAACATGACTGTCATGTAGCTATTACCGTGTTTGAAAACTGTTCAAAACACAATACAAGCCCTAACATGGGCAGAGATTAATAGTCCTACCCATACTCAGAAGTGTTAACCAAAACCATGCACGGACTAGGCCCACAGTGGGGAAAGCCCTTTGCAAATCTGGTGTGCAGGAATACCCAGGGTGCAAAACACTTGGTGTGAACACTTGTGCCTGGTGAGGTTATTCATGCTGCCACATTCCAACCAAACTGCAACCATGTGTTTGGCTCAACAGTTCCAGCACGTTCTTCCAGTTATTTAACAGCCAAGCTGGCTACTGTACTGCTAAGAACATGCTCTAAGGCATGGCTGAACTGGTGGGGGCACTGGGTTCTTTCCCACTGTACTTTTGCATGTTTTGCCCAAGATTTAAGATTTAATTTTGCTCTCACCCAAGGACCTAATCCAGTGCTCAGTGAAATCAGTGGAAAGACTCCCACTGTCTTCAACGGGCTTTGGATCGGACCCATAATGTATCAATCCTATTTATTGCACTGGATGCTGCAGGGGAGTCCCTGAAGGTAAAGGGCTTGACTCTTTACTGCAGCCCGCATCCTTTATGCTGCTCCAGCAGCATCATTTGCCCCAGCATAGAGGGCTCTGCTCAGCCACTGCACAGCTGGGGCTCTGAGACACCTCCCCTCCCGATCCTAGGCACAAAGAGAGCAAGGAGACTGGCTGCCGTGCTCTTGAGACTGCAATTCCTGGCTGCCCATGGACCCCAGACCGCCGGCTGCTGTAACTGGACCAAATGACTGTCCTGAGAATTCAGGGAGTACAAAAGTGGCTTAAAGCCAACTGTCCTTCTTCCTGCCCCTATCCTAAGTACAGAAACAGACAGACAGAGAACTGGAGCCCGAACCAGGCCCAGAGGCCAAATCCCCAAGTCCAAACTTAGTTCTTCGTCACGTAAAACCACCGCTGCTGTCAATGGTGGTTTTGTTTCACTCAGACTAGCATGATTTGTCCTTCCATCACTGTGACACACAAACCGATTGCATTCGGGGGGGGGGGGGTAGTTCTCATGCTGTGACTTGGAGAGCGTAGAAGCCACCGAATGCATTAGGCACCTCCATGACGTTCTGTCCTGAGGCAAGTCTGGCGCCTTACAGGGTAGAATGCCTGAGGAGAAGTGTCTGTGCACACCATCCAAACATACACGTTTGTGGTTTTCATAGCACTGGGCTCAGGCGGGGGGTTGCTGGCCCATCCAACCCTAGGCATGCATCATGCAGGAAGACATGAGAACCCTAGGATGGGCTTCACCCACTCCAATAAGGTTCCCCCTGCATTTAGTGCAGGTGGGTAGGCTGCCTACCACTGAATTCTCCATTACCTTTTGTTTCCTCATATTGCTCTGGGGTCATGGGTTGCTTTTTTCTAAGTATTTTAAAAATTAAAAATAGATGTCTGGTCCACTACAATAAAGAGCTGTAACAAAAGGAACAAAAATACCCCCACGCCTTGCAGCTCTAACTCATTCAGCAGATCAAACAAATATCCTGCCTCGGGAGCTTTATCTGCCAAATGAACCTTTGCTTTGAGCTGAGGGACAGCAGTCCCAGCAGAGAGTGATATCTAAAAGCTAGTGCATGCCACTAAGCACCTGGCAACTAGAAGTGTGCTGTTCCAATTCACCAGCCCCCGAAACCTGATTCTATACATCCATCAGGGTGTATTGTGTGTTCTTTACTACAGCCTAACTAGGGCGAGACATTAATCTGAAGCCTTATCTTTTTTCACACTACTCTTGAATCATGCCAAGTATCATCAAAGGGAAAGGTGTCCTTTGCTGGACAATGACTATGGGTTCACCTGCAGCCCTTGGAATCTGGCTTGGTGGGCATACAGAAGCCACAAAAGTTGATGTTCTCTCCACCAGGTAATTCCCAAGCCAGAACAGAGAGAATTCCCAGGTGGAGGAGCATCCCTTGCAGCCCTGGTCATGTGTACAATCAGTGTCATTAACAGAAGTAGTTAGGACTATAAGCAAGTTCTGGACCAGGGACAGTTTTCATTATGTGCCTTGTCCCTTGACTGGCACCTCTAGGCATTCTCTCTCTTCTGTGTGGAACATAGAGAGCCATCACCACTGCCTTCCATCCTTGCCCATCTCCTGCTGCACTCTTAGCTTTCAATTTGACTTCTATTGTGATTCCATATTATTCTTGGTCTCTCTCATCAAATATCTCCCTGGGGGTCCGAATCCAACACCTATCTTACGTTATTCAGGTCTTTCCTTCACATATGCTCTAGTTATCTCCATTTTCATTTTTGAGTTTCTGATTCATCCTCTTCCAGAATTCTTTGTGTTTTTTTTCTGGCCATCTGCTATTAAGGATTTGCCTACGGCAGCTGTTTATATATTCTTGGGGTTTAGATAGTAGGTCTTATAAATGTTCAAGTTTCAGCACCATAAAGTAAGACTGATTTTACAATGATGTTAAATACTCAACATTTAGTTTGGAGGGCAAGATTTCAGTTTCTCCAGATCGACTCTAGCATTACAAAGGCATATCTGGCTTTTACTATTCTAGCTTTAATGTCTTTGTCTGTTCCACCTATTGTACTTACAGTGCTGCCAAGATATGTGAAATATTGGACCTCTTCTATGTCAGAAAGCGTTACTGGTATTTCTTGTTGGGTGTTGAGTCTCATGGGTTTTACTTTTCAGTGCTGATTTTCAACCCTACAAATTGTGCATAGGCCTGGAGATCATTTGTTTTGGCTTGCATGTCTCTATGGGTATGGGAGAGCAAGTTTATATGATCTGCAAAGTCAAGGCCCTCTAACTTCTGTGTGAAAGTCCATTGTATGCCCCTTGTTTGTTCTGTGGTCTCTCTCATTACCCAATCCACTACCAGTAAAAAGATCACGAGAGACATGAGACATTCTTGTCTGACATCCCCTAGTAACTTCAAATGATTAGTCAGTTTGCTCTTGCATATGTCTTTGGCATGTCATTTTCACAGCAGCTCTGATGATGATCATTAATTTCTGAAGAATTCCATAGTGGCACAGCAACTTCCAGAATACTGTTTTATCCACTGTATTAAACGCTTTGGAAATCTGTAAAATTCATATAAAATGATGAATGCCATTCAATGGCAAAATCTACGATACTACACAGGGTTACTATTTGATCTATACATGCATACTTCTGTATGAACCCTGCCTGTTCTTGTTGTAATCTTGAATGTACCACTTTATTCCGTCTAGAATAATGTGTGTAAATATCTTAGTTGGGATAGACCAGTGGTTTGCAACCTTTTTTCATTTGTGGATCCCTTAAAAATTTCAAGTGGAGGTGCAGACCCCTTTGGAAATCTTAGAAATTGTTCGCAGACCCCTAGGGGGTCCATGGACCACAGGTTGAAAACCACTGGGATAGAGAAATTGAATGCCCCTCCAGTTTTCACAGTGACTTAGGTCTCCTTTCTTTATTTAGCAGCCTCACCAGATGATCCTTTTTTCCACACGTTTGGTATTTTTAGTTCTTCCCATATCCTTTGTAAGAGGCCTACCAAAATAAGAACTTCCATTGGAATGTTATCCGTACCAGCTGCCTTTCCACTTTTTAAAATCAACTGTCTGCGCTCTGCCCTTCTGCTCTCATGATAGGCCCTAGTTCAATGTCCAGCTCTTCTCCATCCTCTGTCTCGGAGGGATTAGCCACAGGCTTGCCACTCTGTTGACTCTTAGACTCATAGACTTTAAGGTCAGAAGGGACCATTATGATCATCTAGTCTGACCTCCTGCACAATGCAGGCCACAGAATCTCACCACTCACTCCTGTAACAAACCCCTAACCGATATCTGAGTTACTGAAGTCCTCAAATCGTGGTTTGAAGTCCTCAAGCTGCAGAGAGTCCTCCAACAAGTGACCCGTACCCCATGCTGCAGAGGAAGGCGAAAAACCTCCAGGGCTTCTGCCAATCTGCCCTGGAGGAAAATTCCTTCTCGACCCCAAATATGGCGATCAGTTAAACCCTGAGCATGTGGGCAAGACTCTCCAGCCAGCACCCAGGAAAGAATTCTCTGTAGTAACTCAGATCCCACCCCATCTAACATCCCATCACAGACCACTGGGCATACTTACCTGCTGATAATCAAAGATCCATTGCCAAATTAATTGCCAAAATTAGGCTATCCCATCATATCATCCCCTCCATAAATTTATCAAGCTTAGTCTTAAAGCCAGATATGTCTTTTGCCCTCACTACTCCCCTTGGAAGGCTGTTCCAGAACTTCACTCCTCTAATGATTAGAAACCTTCGTCTAATTTCAAGTCTAAACTTCCTAGTGTCCAGTTTATATCCATTTGTTCTTGTGTCCACATTGGTACTAAGCTTAAATAATTCCTCTGATATATTTATAAAGAGCAATCATATCCCCCCTCAACCTTCTTTTGGTTAGGCTAAACAAGCCAAGCTCTTTGAGTCTCCTTTCATAAGACAGGTTTTCCACTCCTCGGATCATGCTAGTCGCCCGTCTCTGAACCTGTTCCAGTTTGAATTCATCCTTCTTAAACATGGGAGACCAGAACTGCACACAGTATTCCAGATGAAGTCCCACCAGTGCCTTGTATAATGGTACTAACACCTCCTTCTCTTTGCTGGAAATACCTCGCAAAAAGGACTGTCTTCGTTCGCATGGTGAATTGTTCGGCTATCTTTGTTAAGTTGCCCTTGTTATCTTGAACTGGTTTGTTTTTCTTCCTGACAACTGTTTAATGATGTCACACAGTGTCTTCGTGTCATGTTGAGCTGCAACGGTTCTGCATCTAGAGAGTCTTGTTTTTCTTTCCTAGCACTCCTTTTGGCCTCTGTTCTTTACAGCATATTCCTCCTGGCATTGCTGTGTCTGTTACATGTTTTTGCTTGATTTAGTTTCATTTTAATTTGGTGTCTTTCTTCTATTTTCTGCCATGTATCCTCAGATTACCTCTAGACACGACTGCAATACAAAACAACAACTAAGGGTCTCTCTTTGTCCCTTTGCTTGCACTGCAGATGCTGAGTATAGCCAGCAGGAGGTGCATACCACTAAGGCAGAGAAGGCTCCACTAGAACTCAAGTGAGAGAACCCAGAGGGAGCCTCACCCAGCTGGAGACTACAGCTGGTTGAAAAATAAGTACACATTTTGTGAAAAATTAATAGAAAAGCAAATTGAGGGGTGGGTTCTTTTCTGTCCCTCTTCCCATGGCAAAAAGGAAAAGCACAAAAAAAGGAGGGGGGGGGTCTATTGAGGAAAATGGAGAAAAACCTCACAAAACAAAAAAGTTCAGCTTTCGGTGCTGAAAACAGGGATTTGCTCTTCAATTTAAGAAATATGGGCTCTTTTTTTTTCTTTTGCAATTTTTTAGCAAAAAGGTTTTGAACCAATTTTGACCAGCTCTACCTGAAAGACCTGATAAGCGAGGGGGAACAAGAGCAGCAGCAAGAGGTGTGAGCGAAAGAGAGAGAGAGGAAATGATGAAATGGTGGAGAAAGGAAAACCCCAAGACAGAGTGGAGACACATTAAGGGGGTGAATCGCCTGAACAGAGGGGAAGGTGGATTCAGAGGAGACAATTTGGGGCTGCACTAGGGGAGCGTGGGAGGGAGGAGGGAGGTGGTGACAGAACTGTCAGAGAGAGGCTCTGCTTCTGTCTGCTATTCTCAACTGTCAAAATCCTGACTGAAGGGATGGGATGGGAAGGCTTGAGAGATGCAGGGCCTGTAAAGCTGCCACATTAATCCTGTGTGGCTCTCTGTCCCCTTCTAATGTTATAAAGAAGTTTATGAGTCTCCCAGTACTTTCATGCTAGTGGGCCTCATCCTTTATCTCAAGCAGGTGAGGCTCGTGCCTTTAGATCCGGAAGTCCTGAGTTCGGTATCTCCAAATAACCCAACTAATCTAACCCTGAAGTTCAGAGATCAATGACAGTTCAATGCTCCAGGCAGGTTGCCATTGTAATGAGGCCTCAGGATGGGGTTTCTACAGAGATTGAACCCATGACCTTTCCATCTATAAACATAAGCTACAGATGTTTAAGGTAAATAATGTGGCTCTTAAATGTCTTTTTGTGGTCCAGCCACGAGAGGGAGACAGAGACCAACGTGGATTTGTGTGGATTGCAGCTGGCGCTAATAAATCCAAAATAAACCAGTTTTAGCAAATACTAAACTAACCAACCAACTTGATCCTTACACATCTACATGGAAAAGTTATGAGTGCAGCTCACCTTTAAGTCCTTAGAATTGTGTTTTTTTCTTTCCATTTCATGGTTTCATTGATACTGAGCATCTCTTTGGTGTCTTTTTAATTTAAAATTAACTTTGTTGGCTGATTGACAGGACTCGCAAAAGGACATGCTTAAAAATATATAATCTATTTGAGATTAAATAAAAAATAGCATTCTTAGAAAAAAGTCTCTCTCCGACGTCATTCCCAAAAAATAAGATTTAAAAAAGCCAAAACAGAAAAGTCATTAGCATGCAAATCAGATTGTGCAGGTGTTGTGCACAAGCAGCAGGGAAACAACAAAGGGAAAGGGGGTGGAATTGGCACAAACACTACATGTCAATTGATGAACACACACATTGTAATTTTTTCCCTGGAGCAAATCAGACCGGAAGAGAGTCTCCTCTGCGGTGGGTATCAAAATGATTTTCATTCTTTTTAACACTTTGGTGGCCAGTGTAAAGGCCATCCTACTTCCTCTTTTATCCGTTCCCTTCTGCAAGGTCCCATATGTGCTCTGCAGTGAGTTGTACCTAAATCCTATGCCAGGTCCCCTGATTTCCATGGGAACTTCGTTTAAATTCTAGAACAGTCGATTTTACCGAATTCAATATGAAAATGAATAATAAACAGTAAATGAGACCCAGATCCCAGAGGATGAGGCCCATAAGTACCTAGATAGAGTGGTTATATAGCACCCAGACATTTTCAGTGACCCTAATTTTTGTACTAGCAACATATGACTGTGTTGTAGAAGTTAGCAGGGGGCACAGCTGGAAGACTTTGGCACCTTGGGATGGTGAGCTGCAGTCCGACAAACAGAAGGAACATCAAGCTAATCTAAAATGATCAGCTAGTGAAATAAGTAAAAATGTTGACAAACAAACAACTTTAGGCTCCAGAATTAATACTTGGTGCTATGAATAGAACAGTTCACACCTCTTTTAGGAGATATAGTTGCAGGCTGTGTTCAGACCCTAGAAAACATTATTGCACTGTTAGTATTTGGTTCACACTTTTAAGAGTTCTTTGCAACCGTAAGAGCTAGATTTTTATTTTATTTTTTTAAGATTCTGGAGCACAATTCTGCAGCAAAGGGTGGATTTCACAGCAAATTTCCTAGTATCAGAGAGTACAAGGGGCCCTACATTTGTGCACTTCACATTATAAAGCAAGGTAAGAGGAAAAGTGGAGTCTTTCTCCAATCAAAACAAATTCACAGAGGTGCAAGTGAAGATTTAAACATTTCTAGCCAATATTTTGACAAGTGCCTCAAAATTAAACGAGCTGGTTTTATCTTACCTTTGAAAATGGAAAGATAGAACAATCGCAAGAAAATCCCAGTTGTCCATTCCTGTGAATACTGAAAAACAGCCTGCTACGCTCTTCAGCAACAAAGGTAGCAATGAATCCACAACTTCCAATTAGGGCTGCCAACTTTCTAATGGCAGAAAACCAAACACCCTTACCCCATCCCCTACCCCAAGATCCCACCCCTAACCATACTCACTCTATCCCCCCTCCCTCCATCGCTCACTCTCCCCGACCCTTGCTCACTCACTTACTTACATTGCAAGGCCCAAGAAGGCACCAGGAGAAGGCTGGAAGCTGCAACAGTTTGAATGTGGGAGACAGAATTATAGGACAGGAAGGGACCTCGAGAGATCATCTAGTCCAGTGCCCTGCACTCATGGCAGGCCTAAGTATGTATAATTCAAATACCCTTCACCTCACCAGGGAGAGATTTTAAACACTATCATAAAATTAATTAGCCCCCAAAAGAATCCCACTCATTGCAATGAGCGAAACTAAAGAGACTATTGCAGGAGCTTGATTTTTCTTGCCTTCACCCAACTGTCCAGGTAGGGGATCCAGTAGCGCTACAGCCACTGACTGACTCCATCCCTACCTGACAATGAACTGTATAGCGCAGGGCGGGGATGCTGTTCCATGTGTAATGACTAGTTAAATTGTTTAAATATATCCTTTAATAGACAATATATGCAATGTGGACAAATTAATGTTATGGGAGTCTTAATGTTAACATTTCCTGACACTTGTATTTAAATCTATAACCTTAATATTGCATTGATGTTATTGTATGAATTCATTATAGCTCTTTAATGTTAAGGAGGTCAGGTTGCATAAAATGTAATTCATGCTGCAAAAACTGACCCCTCCCTGTTTTACCATCCTGCTAACCAACAGATTTTCTAGTGTTCTTCCTTTCAAGTTTTTTCACTTGTCCTGATATTCCCAGAAAATATGTTAGAATGTCACACACAGCCATAGGTGCCGACTCTGTGGGTGCTCTGGGGCTGGAGCACCCACAGGGAAAAATTGGTGGGTGCTGGCAGCTCCCCACCCCGCCTCCCCATCCCAGCTCATTTCCGCCTCGTCCCCTGAGCACGCCATGTGCAGGCTTTTTCCCCCTAGCTCCCAGCGCTTGCACCACAAAACAGCTGTTTTGCACAGCAAGCACTAAGAGGGAGGGCGGGGGAGGGGAAATGCAACACGCTTGGGGAAGAGGCGGGGCCAGGGCAGGGATTTGGGGAAGGGGTCCAATAGGGGCAGGGAGGGGGCAGAGTTGGGGTGGGGGCTTTGGGGAAGGGATTGGAAGGGGGGTGGGGCAGGGAAAGGGTGTAGTTGGGGCGGGGAGGGGCGCAAGCACCCACCAGCGCAGGGGAAAGTTGGCGCCTACGCACACAGCGTGACCACCTGGCCTTCGTTCGGTGCCTAGTGTTCCACATTACGCAGCAACATCAATACTGTCTTGTGCACACCAATAATCGTGCGACGGATTGTCCACTGTAATACAATGTGTTAGGTGTATTGTGAGTGTGTCACAAAACATCGGGGAGGTGCCCTTAAAAATAAACCCTCTCCTATAATTTCTAAGTTGTCCTTTATTTGAAACATAAAGGATCCGTATATGGGCGTGAGGGAGATCAGCATAGCCAGGAACCTCAGTGCTAGAGAAGCTCTGCATTCCCTGTTCCCGGGCCCCTTCTGTGCTGCCTGTGGTGTTGGCACTATCAGACCACATGATCCACTTACTTTTTGCAGACTCCAGCGGGCACGCGCTAGTGCGAAGTGCCAGGGTTTATGCACACCGACATCTGGCTGCTGGCGTGGCTCCTGATGTGCCCCGTGACTGGGTGGGCTGCAGTGGCCACCCCAGTGATGGAGGCTGGACCAGCCCTAGTGCACTGCCCCAGATGCACAGACAGAGACACGCCCAAAACCTCCTAGGGTGCACCTAGGCTAGCAGCTGCTGTGTCCCACTTGCTGGGAGGGGGTGTCCACGCAGCAGTTAAAGCTGGCTGTCCCCTGTCCGCTGACTGGGGCTCGCTGTGGGGCTGTGTTTGGGCTCTGAGTCCCACGAGGGGGAGGGATTCAGACAGCCCAAATGTCTACACAGGAACATTACAGCCCCAGTGTGCTGAGCCAGGCCAGCAGGGGGGTTAATTGCAGTGTAGACATTACCCCAGAGAGCTCAGAGGGGCTGCAGTGAGGCTCCCGGGTAGGGACTACGGGGGAAGGGAGCTGCAAATTCCGAGCATCTCCACCTGACCCCCTCCTCCCCAAGCCACCGCTGGCTGCTTATGGGGAGCAGGGCTACCGAGCTGGGGCAGCTGCTAGGAAGAGCAGGAAGGTGCTTGGGGCTGCAGGTATGGAGGGGGTTAGGGGTATGGGAGCAGGGGGCAGGCGATGGGGGTGTGGGAGAGGGTATGGGCTCTGGGCTGGGGTGTGGACTCCAGAGTGGGGCCAGAAATGAGGGGTTATGGGTGCGGGAGGGGGCTCCAGGCTGGGGCAGAAGGTTGGGGTACAGGAGGGGGTGAAGGCTCTGGCTGGGGTGCAGGCTCTGCGGTGGGGCCGGGGATGAGAGGTCTGGGGGGACCGGAGGGGGCTCTGGGCTGAGGGGTGAGGCCAAGGGGTTTGGAGTATGAGAGGGGGCTCTGGGCTGGGGCAGGGGGTTGGGGTGCAGAAGGGGGGTCCGGGATGGGGCCGAGGGGTTCGGAGTGTGGGACAGGGCTGCAGTCTGGGGGCAGGGGTGGGAGTGAGTAAGGACTCTGAGTACAGGCTCAGGTTGCGGACTTTGGGGTGGGGCCAGAAATGAGAGGTTCAGGGTGCGGGAGGCGGCTCTGGGCTGGAGCAGGAGGTTGGGGGATGGAAGGAAGTTCAGGGTGCAGGCTCCAGGCAGCTGGTGCAGTGCCCAGGGGCCCCGGAGCCCCTTAAACAGCAGCCACACCAGCGCTGCCCCGGCATTTCCTGGGGACAGAAGTCCATGTGGCTCCCGGGAATTGGCAGCACGTCCGGCTCCAAGGCAGAGTGGCGGCCAGAGGGGCTGCATGCACTGCCCCCGCCCGAAAGCACTGCCCCAAGCAGTGGCTCTGCAACTGCAGCTCCCATGGGCTGCGGCGCCCCAGATTTAAGCCCACCTTGGATTCCCGGACAATGGGAGCTGCGGAGCCAGCGCTCGGGGTGGCACCTGCAAGGGTGGGCAGCACAGGAAGCCCCCCTGCAATCCCTCCACCTAGGAGCCGAACATACCATCACTTCCTGGGAGCTGCATGGAGCCAGGCACAGAGCCTGCCTTAGCCCCACTTCAGCCAACCAGACTTTTAGCAGCCCAGTCAGTGAGCTGCCAGGGTCCCTTTTCCCAGGAGCGGCTCCAGGCCCCGGCACGCCAAGCGCGTGCTTGGGGCAGCATGCCGCAGGGGGCGCTCTGCCGGTCGCCGGGAGGGCGGCAGGCGGCTCCGGTGGACCTCCCGCAGGCGTGCCTGTGGATGCTCCACCGGAGCCGCGGGACCAGCGGACCCTCCGCAGGCACGCCTGCGGGAGGTCCACCGGAGCTGCGGGACCGGCGACTGGCAGAGCGCCCCCCGCAGCGTGCCGCCCTGCTTGGGGCGGCGAAATGTCTAGAGCCGCCCCTGCCTTTTCCTCCAGACAGTCCGGTCGAAAACCGAACACCTGGAAACCCTACTGCCAATTATTAACACAAACATGCAACTAGTCTTGGGAAAAGTCACACCGAACTACAAGTCTCACAAACATGTGCTTTGACACTTGCAACGTTAAGCTTCGCCGTTTGCAGTATGTAATATATTTCACCAAGATTGTTCTTTATACGAGTATTCTACCCCGTCCAAAGTAAAAATATAGCTCTCTTAGGAAGGTCACTGGTTTTATATATTTACCCATTTTAAAGGTTCCACTGCTTTTATGGCTCTGATTGGAAATCTGCTCTAAATAGGAAAACTATATCCGCAGTAGAAGAATACAGCGGCAGTGGTTAATGATGCCATCTAGTGGCACAGACGTTCTTCATGTTCCTTTCAATACATAGTAAATTAAAACTAAATGTGCGTGGCCATCAATTAAATTATCCTTCTCACAGCCTATGAATTTCAATACACCATCTGTTCACCTGCTGTGTGGGAGTTCAGTCATCTTCTTGGCAGCCATATTATTCTAGAGCAATTACCTGTGTCTTTATCACCTATCATTGTGCTTCATCATCTTTTCATCATGTGTAAAACCAACCACTTTATTACTACAATTTCTGTAGGCAGCACAGTCCTGTTAGTTACCATGGAGATGATCGGTCATAAAAAGAAAGTCCACATTTGAAGTAGCAAAAGCTGTGGGGGAGAGGCACTGGGAAATGGGGGGCTGAAATAAGCTTATTTCCCATATTGGAAAGTTTAGCAGAAGAATCACAGTTTTATACAGCAGCACAATAGTAATGGGACTGAGGTGTGACCAGCAACCTGGTTAGGGATCTATCAAGCTTTATCAAGCAAATATACAGGATGACTCAAATGACTTAGAGGCAATACTATGTGCCAGGGAGACCTCGCTTCACTTCCTGGGCTGCTCTTAGGGTATGTCTACACTGCAAATAAAGTGTGTTCTTAACTCAGGGTAGCTAATCCAGGCTAAAATAGTAGTGGCAACATGGCATCTTGGCTTTTAAATGGGGTTAGCAGCTCACGGTCAATTCCGTCTCCCCTGTGGGCTTTAACTCAAACTGGTCACCTGCATAAGAATCCAGTTGCCATGTCTTCACTACTACATTAACTCACGTTGTTAGTTAAGCTGACTTAAGAACATACCCTCAGAAAGGACATTTTGTTGTCACTATAAAGCAGCAGTTGGGTATGGGGGGAGACAAGGTGGCAGAAATCCCGACTGTGGTGATTGTTCCCAACAGAGGCAATCAGTTTTGCACTCTCTGCTCTGTTTTATGCCATCTCCTGCCGTTATCCTTCAATTAACTGACTTCTAGCCTGACTTCAGTCTGTGTTTATGCTGTTAGCTTTCATCTCTTCCACAGATCTCTTTCCACTTGCTTCTTTTTCCCCATATAGCTGCATTTGCACATTTCCACTCTCCCACCTCCACCTGGTGTTTTCCTTTTTTCTCCCCATATTTTCATCACCAGACCCCATATGCTTTTTCTCTCCATTCATGCTGTTCCTCCCTGCGCTTCCTTTTGGGCTTTTTGATTATTTTCTAGTTCTCTGTTCCCATCGTTTCAGGCTCCAAGTGCTCTCATTATTTCTGGATAGCGTTCTGTAAAATAGTACCAAGCAACAACCTGCAAGTATTGTGCAGTCACTGTCAGTATTTGCTGCTGCTCAAAGCTTCCAAGGTCCGTCACTGCCAGCTCTGAACTGAAACACACCAGGCTCCAATCACTTCACTTATTTTTCCCGGGGACACAAGGGCAGCAATTTCAGATCTGTCCCGTTTGTTTATTAGTAAGTATCAATGTTATGAATGTTACATAAGAATGGCCGTACTGGGTCAGACCAATGGTCCATCTGACCCAATAGCCTCCCTTCCGACAGTGGCCAGTGCCAGATGTATCAGAGGGAGTGAACAGAACAGGGCAGTTTAACAAGTGATCCATCTCATCATCCAGTCCCAGCATCTAGCAGTCAGAAGTTTAGGGACAGCCAGAGCATGGGATTGCATCGCTGACCACCTTGGCTAATAGCCACTCATGGACCTACCCTCCATGAACTTATCTAATGCCTTCTTGAACCCAGTTATACTTTTGACCTTCACGACACCCCCTGGCAACAAGTTCCACAGATTGACTGTGCATGTGTGAAGTAGTACTTCCTTATGATTGTTTTAAACCTGCTGCCTATTAATTTCATTGGGTGACCCTCTGGTTCTTGTGTTATGTGAAGGGGTAAATAACATTTCCCTATTCACGCTCTGCACACCATTCATGATTTTATAGACCTATCATATTCCTGCTCAGTCATCTCTTTTCCAAGCTGAAAAGTCCCCGTTTTTTAAATCTCTCGTCCGATGGAAGCTTTTCCACACCACCAATCATTTTTGCTGCCCTTCTCTGTACGTTTTCCAGCTCTAATATATCTTTTTTGAGATGGAGTGACCAGAACTGCACCCAGTATTCAAGGTGTGGGCATACCACGGAGTTATATAGTGGCATTATGATATCTTCTGTCTTATTGTCTCTCTCTTTCCTAATGGTTCCTAAAATAGTTAGGTTTTTTTAATCACCACTGCATGTTAAGTAGATGTTTTCAGAGAACTACCCACACTGACTCCAAGATCTCTTACTTGAGTAGTAACAGATCATTTAGACTGTTTGGATTCCAATGGGCATTACTTTGCATTTATCAACACTGAATTTCATCTGCCATTTTATTGCCCAGTCACCTGGTTTTCTGACATCCCCTTGTAACTCTTTGCAGACAGCTTTGGACTTAACATCAGCAAACTTCATCACCATACTGTTTGCACCTTTTTCCATATGATTTATGAATATGTTGAACAGCAATGGTCCCAGTACAGACCTGGGGGACACCACTATTAACTTCTCTCCATTCTGAAAACTGACCATTTATTCCTATCCTTTGTCTTCTGTCTTTTAACCAGTTACTGATCCATAAGAAGACCATCCCTCTTATCCCATGATTGCTTACTTTCTTGGTGAGGGACCTTGTCAAAGGCTTTCTGAAAGTCTAAGTACACTAGAACCACTAAATTACCCTTCTGCACCTTTGCTGATCCCCTCAAAGAATTCTAATAGATTGGAGAGATATGATTTCCCTTTACAAAAGCCGTGTTGACTCTTCCCCAACAAGTTGTGTTCATCTATGTGGCTGATAATTCTGTTCTTTACTACAGTTTCAACCAAGTTGCCTGGAACTGAAGTTAGGCTGATGGCCTGTAATTATCAGGATTGCCTCTCAATCCATTTCTAAAAAATAAGCATCACAGTAGCTATCCTCCAGTCATCTGGTACAGAGGCCAATTTAAGGCATACCACATATTAGCATTTACATAGCCCTTTACATCTTCAAAGTGCTTTCCAAATATTAATTAATTATCCTCAGCTCTCCTGCCTGGTATTATTATTCCCATTTGCAGATGAGGATAATATATTGAGGTTAAGAGTAGAGGGTCCACATTTTCCAAAAGTACCTGAGTGTCTAAGAGCCCAATTTGAGATTCGTGGGGCCTAATTTTTCAGTAGTGCTGAGAACTTTCCAGCTTTCAACTGGAGTTATTCAGGACCTTTGAAAATCACACTCAATGTGTGTCAAATTGAATATTCAGAAAGAGAGAACTTTTAAAATTTGACATTAAGCAATCAGCTCAAGGGAAAGGACAGAAAAAAGAGAGATATACGAAGAAATGGAGACTAAAAGGAGTGTAAATGAAAAAGGAAAGTTAAGAAGTAGTAGAGATTAGATCTCAGGAAGAATTCAAAAGTAGAGCTACCATTAACCTAAATCACCAAATACCTAGAAAACTGACCACCTGCTCAGAAGGTAAGGAATTTTTAAATGAGACTCCTTGGTGTTTCTTTTACCCAGAGGTCCTCGAAAGTTCATTTGATCACAAAGCACTTTTCCAACTCAGCCCTTGGTGTAAGATGTGCCAAAAGGAGAATGAAATGAGGAATTGACAAGGGCACAGAGAGAGGAAACTCCCTGAGCAGCGAGTGGTTCACAGAAGGCAACAGTTCCTGTTCTTCTAACATCATTCAAGTATCAAAGCCAATGAAGAAATTTCCGTATCCCAGATCTACTATATATTTGACATCTTATTTTGCACACACTTAAGAATAATCTGCTGGTGACATTTTGACAAAACTGGCTTTTGCAAACCAACCAAACTACATCGAAGGGCAAGCTCTCATACTCCCGCAGAGCCACAACAGACAACAAATCCATGCTGGTAATTCACCACCATCTCTAATGTCAATCCAGGCTTCTACAGGGCACTCATCCCACCATGTATCAACATTCACTAGTACTACATAACCAAAGACAATCTGATCAATGCAACCACACCACAAACATACCTCCTCACCTATGGGCCAGATCCATGTCTGGTGTAATCCCACCTAAATACAGAACTAGAGTACCTGCCTATGGCCCATGTGTCTAATTCAGCAAACTAAACACCTGTGTTTTCGATGTGTGATTTGTAGTACGGTACAATACTACCTAGAAGTCCCAGGACCCCATCATGCTAGGTGCAATACAAACACATGGTAAGAGACAGTCCCTGCCCTTGTATGGGGAGACTTTGGCAAACCAGTAAAGTGCTTGAAACCACTATGGCTTATTGTTAAAGGCGGCCTAGTCAGCAAGCTGTAAATTGGCCATTCAGCAATCTCAGCTTGACCAAGGCAGGAGGGGAGGGGGGTTTTGGGTGCCACAGAACGGGCAGCTTGACCCCACGTCCTTCCTGATAAGAATTGTGTTGAAGTTGCTGATACATGTTAGAAGAGCAGGATATGCCCCAGGAATGTCTATTGGGGTCTCAAGGCTGCAAACTCTGGAAAAACCCACACCTGGTTAATCAATAATCAGAAGGAGCCTCTTGCTTGACCACTGGAACTGCTTGCTTAACAAGTTTTCTTTAAGGGACATGTCATTCTATTACTAATGTATAAATAAGGGGGGAAAGTTTGAGGTAGGGGGACTCTTCGGGACTAGACTCTCCCTCTGGATGCATCTTGTGTTCCCCACCAGCAGACGGGCTGCCACTGTGCCACTCAAGAGCCACACTCAGCTTCTATAATTACCGAGGGCTGGGGTGTGTTACTAACCTGTTGCAGACGTGTGTAAGTGCTTGAGACTAAGTAAAGTTTAGCTTTAGGTGAAAGCACTCTTGTGTTGTCCTGTTTGTGCCAGCCATCTATCAGTCGGATGGCCATGTCTCCCCTGATTTATTTCCTGACAGCACCTCGCACAGAGTAAAAGTTACCAAGAGCTTTGGGTTGCAAGAACCCTGGGTAACACCCTGAAGAGCTAACAGCCTAAGTAGACAAGATAGACAACAGGTTGGAGGGGAAACTGAGGCACCAAGCAGTGAAGTGACTTGCCGGAGGCCATACAGCAGCTTAGCGGCAGAGCAGGAAATCGACCTTAGATTTCATGAGTGCCACTCCAGTGCCTGATCCACCAGGCTGCCTAAAATCTCACACCTAAATACTGCAGAGGCTTTATTAGCACCTTATCTTCTTTCCTTTACACTTTGTAATATTCATATTGCCGCACACAAAAATTAATTCTTCTCTGATCAAAGCTGTTTTCATTATTTCAGTTCATGGCATGTTTTCTATCCCCATTCAGCTGCAGGCTCTATACGTTTGATAAAACTTCAAGAACTAAAATACTCTCCCAGGATGCCAGCTGGCTGAGCGTGCGACAGAAACCCTCAGTCAGCTCTACCCACGGCAGCATACCCAGCTGAGAGAGGAGCAGTGCAGACTGGTTTCAAAGGCAGCCCGTGTCCTGTTCTCCAGGAGCCCTTCTCATGAACCGGGGCATCAGTGGGTGGAAGTGTAAATTGCAGAAAGAAGGGCCCCTCCAAGCTGCAGGGTTCAGGGAGAGCCACTACTCTTGACTACGGGGGGTTCCTAGGTCATATCAGGAACACACTGTGGCAGTAACACACCCACTTTACTGATCGTCCTGACATATCTGTTGTCTCACGTTTTATGGCTTTTTGGCTGAGCAGTAATTAAAGCCAACGACTGAGGTTGAAACAGATTTGTGGCACAATATCTATGAGAAATTGAGAAAAGGGTTCTCCCCCACAAGAAGAAAGGGGGAAGAGGAGAAAGATCCTTTTGACTCCATGTCAGCAGACTGAGCTCTTTAACGCACCATCTGGGACTCCCCACTAGTCATTTTCTGGCCTTGCAGAAAAGGTTTATTGCTGTCCTGGGAGCAGAGAGAGTCATTCCACTGCTGTTTATTACTATTATCGATGTACAATGACAACAGTGGACTCAAGGGGCATCATCCGCTGGACCTTCAGAGTGAAGGCAAACACACAGCAGCAGCAGACGGATAAAGCGCAAACACAAGCGCTGAGGCCTTTCATCCCCTCATCGGGGCTTATACACACACCAGCTTGTACGCCTGTACCAAACAAATCCAGGATCTTTGTTCCTAGGAGCTAAGACTGCCATTTCCTCCTCCTCTAAAGCCAACAGTTTAAAGTGAATATAATGCTTACAGACAGCCCTGGAGATCACATCTCTCTTTTCCCCAGAGGTACAGGGCAGGCAGCAGCAACACTGCATCCACATCATCTTTGAAAAGTCATGGAAGACGGGAGAGATTCCAGAAGACTGGAAAAGGGCAAATATAGAGCCCATCTATAAAAAGGGAAATAAAGACAACCCAGGGAATTACAGACCAGTCAACTTAACTTCTATACCCGGAAAGATAATGGAGCCAATAATTAAGCCATGATTAAAAGTCTAGAAAACATGACCTGTGAGGGAAGATTGAAAAAATTGGGTTTGTTTAGTCTGGAAAAGAGAAGACTGAGCGTGGACGTGGTAACAGTTTTCAAGTATGTAAAAGGTTGTTACAAGGAGGGAGAAAAATTGTTCGTCTCAACTTCTGAGAATAGGACAAGCAGCAATGGGATTAAATTACAGTAAGGGAGGTTTCGGTTGGACATTAGGAAAGACTTCCTGTCAGGGTGGTTAAGCACTGGATTAAATTGCCTAGGGAGGTTGTGGAATCTCCATCACTGGAGATTTTTAAGAGCAGGTTAGACAAACACCTGTCAGGGATGGTCTAGAAGATAATACTTAGTCCTGCCATGAGTGCAGGGGACTGGACTAGATGCCCTCTCAAGGTCCCTTCCAGATCTATGATTCTATGCCTTATGACCTGGAACAGCCTGTAGGAATGAAAGGGCACCAGTTTCTTTGTCCATTCACTCCCAGACCTCACTGCCAACATTTGTCACCTAGCCTATAAGCTTCTCCAGGCAGGGGCCCAGCCTGTTATCGGTCTGCAAAGTGTCATACACACCTGAGGCCACAGGTCCTGGAACTAGGGGTGCTGAGGGTGCTGCTGAATCCCCTGGCTTGAAGTGGTTTCTATCATATACAGGGTTTACAGTTTGATTCAATGGCTCTCAGCACTGCCACTATACAAATAGTTCAGGCACCACTGCCTGAGGCACTGTACAAACACCACACACCAAAAACAAAGTGAGGCCAATTGTGCTGGTAGCTTTTGTGACTTATGTCCTACTAGGAACTGGACTGAGATCCCTAATTCATTCTGCTTAGCACCTATCAGACAGTAACAAATTTCAGCAATCCCTCCTGCAATGGGAGGGCTGAGATCTGGAAGCAAAGAGGCAATTCCCTGGGCCATCCCATTCTCCTACTACTTCATTTCACTTTTAACCACACAGCTAAAAATTCCTTTGATTAGTTCAATGGCAGATGAACTCCACAGGGCATTCAAGTTTGCTGGCTACAGAAGCACAAAAAGGTGAGTTTGTATATCTTTACTGCTCCACCACAGTGAAAATTCTATGGTCCCAGATACACAGGTGCCTCTCCCATCGCAGCTGGCAGAATAGAGTTGCAAATATTTATGATTTGTATTGTGGTATGCCTTGAAGCCCAGCCACCAACCAGGACCCCATTGTGCTAGGCACTGTACAAATATAGATCTGAAGGCAGGATTTGACGAGGCAGGATTAGAAAGTTTAGCACAACTGTCAACTCTCCATCCATCCCTAAATGCTAGCCATCAACAACAACAACAAGATAGAGCAAATTTATTAAAGACAAAGTGTGGAGATGAAAATAATCACACAGAAGTGAAGACAAGTTAAAGTCAATTATGCAGGCAACACTCCATTATATTTATGGCCTGGTTTCAGAGGAGTATCTTCACTTCCTGCAGCTCTCGAGTGCACGTGTGTAGGAAGTGGTTGGTAATAGACAAAGCCTTGAGTCCTTAGTACATCCCCAATGAGCAAAATCTTCCAGAGTCCTTTTAATGGGTGTTCTAATCCAGAGGTGGGCAAACTGTGGCCTGCAGGCCACATCTGGCCCGTGGGACCATTCTGCCTGGCCCTTAACCTCCCGGCCGGGGAGGCTAGCCCCCAGTCCCTCCCCTGCTGTCCCCCCTCCGCCACAGCCTCAGCTCGCCGTGCCGCCAGCACTCTGGGCAGCGGGGCTGCAAGTTCCTGCCTGTGTGTGTATTAAATTGCCCCCCGCAGGAATGCGCTACTTACGGTGCACTACTTGCGGCTGCCAGTCCTGGTGCTCTGAGCGGCATGGTAAGGGGGTGGGGAGCGGGGGGGTTGGATAAGGGGCAGGGCATCCTGGGGGGCAGTCAGAGGACAGGGAGCAGGGGGTTGGATAAGGGGAAGAGGGCTCCAGGGGCACTCAGGGGATGGAAAATAGGGGCGGTTGGATAGGTGTGGGAGTCCTGGGGGGCCTGTCAGGGGGCGGGGGTATAGCTAGGGGTTGGGGCAGTCAGGGGACAGGGAACGGGGGGGTTGAGTAGGGAGTGGGGTCCCGGGGGGTGGTTAGGGGCAGGGAATTCCCAGGAGGGGGCAGTCAGGGGACAAGGGGAGGGGGGTTGGATGGATGGGTCGGAGGTTCTGAGGGGGGCAGTCAGGAGGCAGGAAGTGGAAGCAGGCAGATAGGGGGTGGGGGCCAGGCTGTTTGGGGAGGCACAGCCTTCCCTACCCGGCCCTCCATACAGTTTCGGAAACCCACTGTGGCCCTCAGGCCAAAAAGTTTGCTCACTCCTGCTCTAAGCACTCCTGCATTGTACTCCATCAATTTCTATCTGCTTCTCCCAATGACTGTAAAGATGCTTATGCCGAACACAAAAGCTCTTTACACTACAGACAAGCCAATCACCCCCTGCTAGCTTGATTACAGCAGCTGACATCATGTTGCTGCCATTTATGGGAAAGCAGCACAGGCCTTGCTTACTTGGGGCTTATGTGTGGCATTGCCCCCCATATGGGGCAGTGGATAGCTGGGCTGTCCCCACAAGCAGACTGTGAATTTGGGCTGGTCAGTCCGCTTCCTGGTTCCACCACTGCTCCAGGTGCTGAGTCCTACACCAGCGCTACACCCGGCACAGAACACAGCCCTGGGAGTGCTGGGCGGATCCAAGGCTGTGTCTATTCCCTGCCTCTTCCTGCACACATGTACTGGGATAAGACCTAGCAACACTGATAAAGCTACTCTCCCCATACACTATGGGGAGAGTGTGTAAGACAGTAAGGGCACTTCCTCACGGCCCCTCAGTCCCCTGGGTGGGTGTGCAGGATGAGACACAAACTGGCCCTTCCATCTTTGCTCATTCCAGATACTGTTGCAAGAACTAACTTCTGAGCTGTGGATATGTTAAAATAGCATCCACTGTGTCCTAATGGAGTAATTCCCCTGTGACTGGGGTGCCAGGGGGCCACACTGAGATCACTCAGTCAGGCCAAACTGCAAGGAATGGGGCAGACGATCCCCCAAATGGGTGGTTATTTCTTATATTTGGATTCACCAAGCCAACAACAAAACAGCTTCTACACCACCTTACTGGTTACCCAGAAATACAGTTCCCTTAAAGCAACCCAGCCTTGAGCAACCATCCAGACAGCCAAGTCATATATGATGAAGATTACTGAAAATCTTGTTCATAGTATAAAAAGTTCTACCAATCCCAAAGGATCGAACACATTACCCACCAGGTCAGTGAATATCTCAGATCTTACCCAAATACACACTTACAGCCAACTCTTATTAACTAAACTAAGATTTATTAAAAAAGAAAAAAGAGTATTGGTTAAAAGATCATCATACATACAGATATGAATAAAGTTCTTATGTCAGTTTCATAGTAGAGATGGTGAGCTTTAGAGATGCAAAGAGTCCTTGCAGAATAAGTTCCATAAATATAGTCCAATATCAGGGTGGCCCAGTCTGGAGCTGGGGACCTCAATCTTGAGACTCAAACTTCCCCTGATGAAGCTTAAGCAGATCTGAGATAACAGGATCAGACCCCAAGAGTTTTTTTAATAGTTCTCTAGCAACCTCTTGACAGAAGGAGAATAATAGGTGAAGCATTGTGGCTTTGAAGTAGACCTATTTCCTAAGCATCACCATTTATTAGCTACGTGGATTAGCATAAGGCAACTGCACATCTCCCACCATTTACAGGTTGTTTACTACAAACTTCAAAGGGAAATAAAGTCAATGATGCTACTACATGTCCGGTTCATCTACATGTTAACACTTCCTTTTGATCTCTGAATTAACAGAATACAGGACAGACAGGAACCATTTGGTTACACTGTCAACCTCTAACAATATATATGTAAACACACACAAAAACACAATCATTAACTACTACTATGTCTCTAAAGGTTGAATCTGGGTCAATTAGCCTGCTAGTTGTGTAACACTTTCTGGCCCTGTGTGACATCCCCTAACACTGCTATCAATTTCAGACAGGTGTCCAGATTTTAGCTGTGTTGAGCAAGGCCTTTGTGCAATGGGGAGAAATGGTCTTTCCTATTAGCTAAATGGGATAGTGTAATATTGAACATCACAGGCCAGATCCTCATTTGGAGTAAATCAGTGGAGCTCCACTAATGTCAAGAAACTATGCTGGTTCACAGTAAATTAAATTATATCAAACTTTTCCCTACTTGGGTTATTAAATCAAATAACATTAAATGTATTTGTCAATATTCCTGCTTTGTTTGCTCTGCATTTCTCTCGTCCTGAATAATGAAAATCACTCTCATTTTTATTTACAGTCCTCTTCACTTTCTGGTTCTCAGTGCTGGTGGGTTTGGGTTTCAGGCACTGAAGGGATGTTTATTTGTTCAAACCAAACTGATTATGCTGAAATATACTAAAATTTTAAGTTCCTAAGAACTTTTCTTTTGGTGTTAAGTTTTGGAAAAGATTTAGCTTTTTGTAAAAACAATTGGCTGGTCTGTTTTCTACTGACTGGGAAGAAAGAATTACAAAAAACACAATTTTTAAAAAATTGATAATCCAATTTAGAGTTTTAAATTGTGAGAGAAAATTAAGTGATTTTCACCTATTTTACTCATTGGTGTATGAATATCATGTGTGTCAAGCAAGCAGAGATGGTCTGAGAACGCTAGAGAAAATTCATAGGATGGAAAGAGTCTAGAAGCACAACACAGCGTGACATCCTCTCCCTTCCACAATCATTAAGGATATGTCTACACAGCAATCCAAGACCCTCAGCATGGCTGGCCCAGGTCAGCTGACTCAGGCTCAAGTTACGGGGCTAAAAGTTGCAGTATAGATGTCTTGCATCCGAAGAAGTGGGTATTCACCCACGAAAGCTCATGCTGCAAAACATCTGTTAGTCTATAAGGTGCCACAGGATTCTTTGTTGCTAGTATAGACATTCTGGCTCAGGCTGGAGCCCTAGCTCTGAAACCTGGTGAGGAGGGTGGGTCCCAAGTCCTGACCCCCACCCCCTTGGCTGGGTTTCAGAGCCCAGGTGCCAGCCCAAGCCCAAATGTCTACACTGCCATTTTTAGCCCTGCAGCCCCAGCCAAAGTCAATTGGCCCAGTCTCCAAGACTTGGTGCCGCTGGGTTTTTATTGCACTGCAGATGTAGCCTAAGGGACTGTCTACAGGGGACAACTCAGGGAAGTTAATCCCAGCTAACTAAAAAAACGTGAATTTAAAGCAGATTCTTTGAACTGTAATAAACCCCTGTGTGCCATCAGTCAGAACTAAAGATAACATATTAAGCTAAGCCATACTGTGGCCTCTTCAGTTCTAAGGGGAGTGTCCACACAGGGTTCAATGTGGTTTAAATCCACAAGGTACGGGGCTCTTCGAGGCTCAGTCCACAGCGACCCCTCTGGCCACATGACTATATCCAGAGCCCTGCACCCAGAAGAGTCTGCTCTGCTGAGACCCCAATCAAGCAAACATATACACGCTTAACTTCAACCACTTGAACGGTCCCCCTGACGTCAATGCTTAAAGATAAACATGTGCATAAGAGAAACCTAACAGGGGAAATGGCGAAAGCCCTCAGCGCCCAAAGAGGATTTTGTATATTATCTTGGGATGGAAAAAAAATTCTGCCAAAAATGAAAATTTTAATTTTGTTCCAAAAATTAATTTTTATTTTAGACCAGTTCTCATAGAGAGTCAGGGTATGGCTACACTGGCGATTTGCAGCGCTGGAAAGCGTCCACCAGCGCTGCAATTAGTAAGTGGCCACACCTGCAGGGCACTTCCAGCGCTGCAACTCCCTGGCTGCAGCGCTGGCCGTACACCTCACTCAGCATGGGGAATAAGGATTCCAGCGCTGGTGCTGCAGCGCTGGTCATCAAGTGTGGCCACACACCAGCGCTGTGATTGGCCTCCAGGGTATAAGGTGTATCCCAGAATGCTTTTATAAATTACTCTCTTTGGTTTGTTATGCAGCCTCTCTTTGTTTTGTTGTGAACGAGCTCCGATCGGAGCTCCTGTTTGCTGTGATCATCTGTACCTGGCTGTAAACAATCAAATGAGATTGCAGGCAGGGAGGGAGTGAAACAGCGGGGAGCTGCAGGCTTTTTGCAATTAAGAGGTAAGACTAAGGGGTTGGAAACGTGTTCTGATTTTTCAAGTCAGGAAGCTAAACACACAGTGTTGGCTCCAAAAATCCCCCCTCTCTCTCCCCCCGCTCCCTGTCACACTAGACCCCACTCCACCCCCCTCTTTTGAAAAGCACGTTGCGGCCACTTGAATGCTGGGATAGCTGCCCATAATGCATTGCTCCCAGCAGCGCTGCTAATGCTGCAAATGTGGCCACACACCAGCGCTGGTAGCTGTGAGTGTGGCCACACACCAGCGCTGCTCCTACACAGCTGGATGACCAGCGCTGTAACTCCCAGCGCTGCAAACCGTAAGTGTAGCCATACCCTCAGGCTGCTTCAAAGATAAATTGAATTACATCACGGCTATACTGCCCTCTGGGGGCGTATTGTATAGTTACATCATTTTAGCACAGACACAAAGGGTTGCTATGTTAACAGGGTCTATGAGCATTACAGAAGACAGGGCAGCCTCCTGTCACTATAAAAGGGGGCTAGCAATTGAGACAAGGGCTCAAATCCCAACTCTTCTAGTGACTCGGTGTGACTTTGGGCAAATCTCTGCCTCAGATCCTCTCTCTTTGTAAATTAGACACAACACTGCTCAGTGAGGAGCTGCAAGGCAGGGGTTTAAAATCCTTGAAATAAAAATGCTCCCATCACTCTGGCCTGTCTGTATCTATCTGTTATCTCATCTTATACTTACATTGCAAGCTCTTTGGGGCAGGGACTGTCTTTGTGTTCTGTGTCTGCACAGAACCCAGCCCAGTGGGGTCCATGATTGGGGCTCCCAAGTGCTACAGGAATACAAATACTTTATTATACTTTTTCTACACCCTCCCTTCCCTCAAAACTGAGAGGAAGTGAAAACAAAGGTTAAAGGTCATTGAAGTTATTTCTGTAACACAGGTCAAGGGACTACATCTGCCCTGCAAGTGGACACATATCGTGGTTTGAATTGTGGTAGTACGTGAAGGCCCTAGTTGAGATCAGAGCTCCATTACAAACAATAAGTGACTGTGCCTGCCTCAAGGAGTTTCAACCCTTGAGAGGACAAAAAGCCCATGAAGAGAGGAAGAACCGGATACAATAGACTAGCCAAGTTGTCAGGGTTATGACAGAAGCATGTTTTAGTTCCATTTCTTTCTCCCCATTGCTCCAGGACAGATGACATATAAATGGAATGGGAGATAGTTAACAAAATATATACTATATACACACCCACTTTAATACATATTATATACACTGCCTACACCTGACAGCCCTCAGCCTGCCCTGTGCCAGCTGGCCTGTGGATTGTGGCATCGCAGCAGAAGTGGGTTGAGAAAAAAGTTGAAGAAGAGGGCCTGGGCCTCGCAAATCAAGGCAGGGAGGGAGTCCCACACGTAAGGGGCAGTGTGGACAAAGGGACAGAAATATCTGTGCCAGAATCCGACAGACAGGATAAGTGTTGGAAATGATGCAATAGGAGACCAACACCGACTACCCCTCCCTCTCTCTCTCTCGCGAAAAAGAAGAAGAAAAACAGGCAAGGGCAGAGTCACGAAGGGCCCTGAAAGTCTGGCCACGTCACGTACAAACACAACCACATGAAGCCGTCCTCTTCCTTGAGAGTGTGTCATGGACTCAGGGCCGGTGCAAGGATGTTTTGTACCCTAGGCGAAACTTCCACCTTGCGCCCCGCCCTGAGGCGCCCCTGCAGCAGCTCCCCTGTCTGCCCTGAGGCACACCCTCCGCCCCAGCCCACCCCTGCTCCGCACACAAGCACGAGCACCCCGAGCATGCCGTGGCTGCTTCACTTCTCCCGCCTCCCAGGCTTGCGGCGCCAATCAGCTTAGGCGCTGCAGCCTGGGAGGCAGGAGAAGTGAAGCAGCCACGGCATGCTCGGGGAGGAGGCAGGGCAGGGATGAGCTGGAGCGGGGAGTTCCCCTGTGTGCTGCCCCCCCCCTTACTTGCTGCAGGCAGCCCTCACCGTGCTCCCCTGCCCCAGCTCCCTCCACCTAAATGCCAGCGGCGACTGGGGTGGCCGAAGATCCGGCCGCCGCGGTCGCTGCCGAAGAAAATGGCGCCTCCCAAATCCCAGTGTCCTAGGCAACCGCCTAGGTCGCCTAAATGGTTGCACCGGCCCTGCATGGACTGTGCCCAGACCAACTGCTGTGTTGCAATGGTAATATCAGGGTGACGGTCCATAGGGAGCACACTGAGCGGTCTTAGTGCACGTCCCACAGGAGGGAGTAGGACATAATCAGGAACAAAAATTGAAAGGAGGTCACCTGGCTCTTAGAAGAAGGCTTTGTGGCTGAAAGTTCCATTCTGGAGTCGGAGGATTGAGTCCCCTGGTCCTTGCCTGAGCTCCATGACAGAGTAACTCTTTCTCTGGGCCACAATGAGCCATCAGCCTTACACTTCGCAGCACAGCAGAATGCCCAGTCACACACTTTTGTCTAAGACCCTGTTGTCTGGAGTGGCTCACAAGCGAGAATAGCAACCTCAGAGCAGACTGTTTAGAAGCAGGGCACAAACCCCAAACTTGCTGTGAGTTCTATAATTAAATGTCACCGACCAAACAACAAGTGTAAACTCCTCAGGCACTCCACAGCTTAACATGGAGTCACAGACTGTCCCCTTGGGCATTCCAATCTATCTTGCCACCCAAGCAAGACTGACTCTGTGATAGATGGTCACTTTACACCAAAGATCACAAAATATTCAGGTTACTCCCAGTCCTGAAGGGCCAGGTCAATCTGCACCTTAGACCTCACAAAGCCAACACTTGTACCCAATCCTGAAATAAACTAAAGGTTTATTAACTAGGAAAAACGAAATGGGAGTTAGTTATAAGGTTAAAATAATACACATACACACACACACACAAATAAATTGCAGTCTTAGGTTTCAGATGGTGATAGAGCCACTGAAATATGCCAGCTCTAAATGTCCATTAGGTCTAACCTAGGTTAGCCCTGGGGATCTCCTTCTTATGTTTAGGAACCTTTGCCCTTCTGAGTTCAAACGGCATAAAATGAACCTAATTCCTTATGGTCAGGAATTTTTATCCCCCTAGAGTCCAAGCTGATGGGATAAGCGCTTCTGCATGCAACCTCTGTCTTCATGGGTGGGTTTGGGGAGCAAATCGACAAAGTCTTTGTTCCACAACGGCCCATTTGTATTCAACAGTCCTTCTTGAGGGGCAGGAGATAACACCTTCTTAGGAACCCAGCATTTTGCATTAGGTGATGTTTGTTTCTCATTTGGTGAGTTACACTGTTCTAAAGTGTAAAATTGTACACTTAAGTAATACCTTTTAGTGTTGGATACAAGTATTAGCTCTCTCAGTGTATGCACAGTGTGCCCAGCCATTTCATAGCAATGTCACCAGCCAGGTGAAGAGCTGGTAGCCAGTCATCAAAGTAAGTCAGTGGGCACTCTCATCAAGGACATGCAACAGTCTAAAGTTGACTGCATCTACATCATGGGCCATTAGAGAAACCCTGTTTGAAGAAACTGGCCACACAATTGCCCTGACCTGTTCAAAACCATTGCAGGAATGACCACAGGTGCCTTGGCAGGTCAAAACCTGGTGGGCAGATGGTTGGGTTGGTGAAAAGAGAGTGATTAACAACTGTCATTGCTGACCACTTGTTATACCAAGCAGATTCCACCATCAGACATTATAAGTAGGATTAATACAGGCAGCATCCTACAAGCATTACATAAAGTCCAAAACACTAAACTATCCTAACCCCCAGATAATCAGACTGGTCTCCAGCTAAGCACTTGTCACTATTCAGTGAGGGCTTTGGCATGAGCTGGCACCTGGTCTGCCAGCATCACACATGTCCACACAAATTGTTGCACCAGTTTAACTAAATCAGTATACTTAAACCAGTGCAAGTTTGTGTGTAGACAAGACCTGCATAACCCAACCCCATTTCTATGTTCCATACAGCGGTCACCCTTAATATGTTTTCCACTGCCTTAACTAGCTCAGTCATGTTATCCCATTATTTCTATTATACCCCAGACATCGCTCATAGGAGCTACTGTAGAACGAACACTGCAGATACTGAGATACTGTTATCTAGAAACCGGAGGCAAAACTGGAAAGTTTTTAAGAGGTGGCCAAATGTACACCACATTGAATTATTCTCTATTAACCTAATCAGATATTTCTGTAATGAAAACATACTTTTTCTACAAGCAGTTTCTGACTCAACCTCATTCCTTTGGTGTACAGGGAAAACGATTTGAAAAACCATCTGTCCTCTTTAAATAGAGGAGCTATTTTTACCTTTATGATGAGCCCGGCCAATTAAAAAACAAGTGTAGTGGTTTGAAAAACAAAGAGAGAGGGAAACAGCTGCTACCTTGTGGTTATCAGAGTACAAACATGACATGGAGCACATGGATCTTCGTGCTAACACTCCTAGCCCTTCTGTACTGGTTTGCAGCCATCACCACACGCAAGCCAGTGCCTCGCACACTAACATTAGACCCATACAGCCACTAGCTGTTGGGGTGCTAGCACATAAGGGGTTGGATAAATTAACACATCAAAGATGGGAAAGGGATGCAGACTAATCTATCTCTAGGTCACCAGGTCAAAACCGGCCCAGGTCAGTCAGTGACTGAAAGTTGTAACCACGTGATGGCTATTCTGTACCTTTTGTGCAATGAGTTGGTGGGTCTCAGTGTAGTTTCTAGTGAACAGCTATCCCCAGTTGGCTCCCATTAATGCTCTTGTTGGCACTCTCAGCAGAGGGGCCATGCACCCCATGCAGTGCTCCAGGGAAATCTGGAAGTCTCAGGTTAACCACAACTTCTCTGGGGCTCCCAGACTCCCATTCTGGAACAACCCAGTCATGGAGTTATCTACTGGCATCAGCGGTGGGATCTACCAAGTGATGCTTAGCTACTCCAGGAAGACAGAGGCTGCCAAACAACGCAGTACAGGCCAAGAGTTCCTTCCCATCTCCTATAGACAATAAAGGGGAAGGGATGCAGATCAGGATAAATAAAGAACACGTCAACTCTTCTGACCAATTTGAATGAATTCAAATCAGCAGGACTGGATGCTAGTCACCCGAGGGTACTGAAGGAATTAGCTGAAGAAATCTCAGAGCCACTGACAATAATATTTACAAACGCATGGATGACAGAAGAGGTCCCAGAAGCCTGGAGAAAGGCTAATATAGTGCTCATTTTTAAAAGGAGGGGGGAAGGAGGAGCTGGGGAACTATAGACCAGTCAGCCTGAATTCGATACCTGGGAAGCTACTAGAGCAATGTATAAACATTCAATTTGCGAATACCTGGAGGATGAAGGAATAATCACTAGCAGCCAGCATGGATTTACCAAGAAGAAATCATGCAAAACCAGCTTGCTTTGACAAGGTAACTCGTTTAGTGGCTAGGGAGAACACAGTGGACATAATATTTCTGGACTTTAGCAAGGCTTTTGATGCAAGCCCACACGACGTTCTGATAAATAAGCTGGAGAAATGTGAGCTCGACTGAACTACCATTAAGTGGATATAGAATTGGTTAAATAACTGAAAACAAAGAGTAACTATTAATAGAATGATGTCTGATTGGAGGAAGATCTCAAGTGGGGTTCCACCGGGTTCTGTTCTGGGTCCAGTGTTGTTTAATGCCTTTATTAATGACCTGAATGTAGGTTATGGAGAGCGTAATGATCACGTTTGCAGATGACACAAAGCTGGAGCGGGGGGTTGCCAATACTATGGACGATACAGCTAAAATTCAGAGGGATTTTGATCAAAGAAGAACTGGCCTACAGACAAAATGAAATTCAACAAAGACACATGTAAGGTGCTACATTAGGGAAGAAAAACCTAATGCACAAATACAGAATGGGGGATAATTGGCATGGCAGCAGCACTGCTGAGACGGATCTGGGAGTTGTGGTGGATCACAACCTCAACATGAGTCAGCAATGCGATGCTGTTGGGGCTGGGGGGCGAAGCGCAAATGCAATTTTAGGTTGCATTAACAGAGGCATAGCAGGCAAGTCATGGGAGGTGATAATACCACTCTACTCAGTGCTGGTTAGGCCTCTGCTGGAGTACTGTGTCCAATATTGGTCACCAATGTATACAAAGGATGCAGAGAAACTGGAAAGGATCCAGAGGTGAGCAACAAAGATGATCAAAGGGATGGAATTGGAGCCATATGAGCAAAGGCTGAAGGAACTGGGTATGTTTAGTTTGGAAAAGAGGAGATTAACAGGGAATATGATAACAGTCTTCAGATATTTGAAAGGCTACCATAAAAAAAAGATGGAGAAAAGTTGTTCTCTTTTGCCACAGAGGACAAGACAAGAGGCAAGGGTTCAAACTACACTACAGCACAACGGATTTAGATTAAATCTCAGGACAGATTTCATAACTGTAAGAACAGGAGGACAATGGAACAGATGTCTCAGGAGGTTATGGAAGCTTCTTCTCTGGAGGTTTTCAAAAGGAAAACTGTCTGGGATGGTATAAACCAGTGGTTCTCAGCCAGGGGTATGCAGAGGTCTTTCAGAGGGTACTCAACTAATTTAGACCAGTGTTTCTCAACCTGGGGGTTGCAACCCCGGAGTGGGGGGCAGTTGTCGCAGGACAGGTTTGGGGGGGTTGCAAGTGCAGGGCTGGCATATGTGGATGGCGAGCAGGGCAATTGTCCAGGGCCCCATGCCACAGGGGGCCCCGCAAAGCTAAGTTACATGCTTCAGCCCCGAGCAGCAGGGCTCCGGCTTCACACAAGGCTCACAAGTATCACACTGAAATGGGGGAAGGGGACCCCGGGAATGAAAGCCACTCCTGATGTCTTGTAACAATGCAAAGACTTGGGCCCAGGCATTCTGCACAGGTCCCACAAGGCAGGCATTGAAACCAAGTGTGGTTAGAGGAGCCATCGGTTTAACCCTATGCGACTTCACACCAGGAGGCCCTCACCTCATACCCCTCTGCCCACAGGCAGTGTGTTGCCATCTCTCACGACTTTACTGCAAGTCTCATGATATTTGGTGTTTTTCTTAAAGCCTCAGCTCCTGGAGGCATGCGATTAGGAGCCAATCTCAGCTTCCATTTAAAAAAAATATATGTTCCAGCCCTCATGTTTGCAGAGGAAAACATGTTCCATGGCCACTCTCAAGGGCAAGGAATAAGGCAGTAAAATGCTTCAGGTTGGGGGGCTGTCTGTCAGCGAGGACTGGCCTGTCTCCCAAGGTCCTCCTCATTGGTTTACTCTCAATAAAACATGCTCACTGAGAGCAGTGTGCCATATGCTACCAGTTCACTATATTCTCTCTCTCACAATCTCTTCCCAGCTATACTGTCACAGTCGTTTTGTGCTTTCTCCCCAGTTTTCCATGTCTTTTCAGCAAGCTGCTCAACATTTTATACATTCTTGCCCTTGAAAACACATTCAACTTGATATCATTAAAATTACGGAGCCAGGGTCTGAAATGGCAAAGCACTGGGCAAAAACACCACTTTGAACAGCCTACTTATTTTAAAAGCCCTTCCAGAACTGTAGGTTCTTGCACAATTGCAAGATAGGAACCAATTAAAAATAAACAAAATTAAACTTTGAGGTTTATATGCAACTGGTAATGATTTATAGATCACTGCAGTCACAAGACAGATGTGAATGCCTGCAGACAGATCTTTGGTTACAGCCAGCCAATCCTGTTTCTAGGGCAGGAGAACTTTCCAATGTCAATTTCACATCAAATTGCATGCAGCTTCTCTTTTGAATTCAGAAGCACAAAATCTGCTGCTGATCAACTCTGCCTCTACTCGAGAATGATGGTGATGTGCCACAGGAAGCCTGCTAAGAAAGCACAAGCAAAAGCAAAGTTTGGGAAGGAAAATGTACAAAATAAGCCCTAAACAATAAACCAAATGTAGGTAGCAAAGCAAAAACTGACCAATAATTAAGGAACAGAGAAGAAGAAAAAAAATCACCTGGGGCTTTTTGTTGGTGGTGGTTATTGTTTTGTTTTTACATATTATAATAATCATCATGTCCATCTTAGACATTATGGTTAGACAAAGACCTGTCAGGGATGGTCTAGATAACACTTAGCCCTGCCATGAGTGCAGGGGACGGGACTAGATAACCTCCTGAGGTCCCTTCCTGTCCTAAAATTCTAAGATCTTAAAGATGTATAGAATGCCATCACCACAGCAGCTAAATGCTGTCATTATATGTTACATCATCATTTTTATTCTGGTAGCACCCAGAAGACCAGATCAGGGACCCATTGTGCCAGGAGCTGTACAAACAACAAAAATATGGTCCCTGCCCCCAAAGAACTTGTAATTGGTCATTTTGAAGATGCCCATCACATCAGCAGGTAAGGACCAAACCGTACACACACAGGCATGTACAATTCAGGTTGTTAGATGCCTAACTGCCTGATCTGTGCTTGCAGATGCTCTTTGCTTCTGACACAAAGGCCTGGATTGTTATTTATTGAGTACCCAACATCCTGCTCAGTGCGGGACACAGCCCAATGAAGACAAGATCCCCGTGCTGAGGAACCTACTATCAAGAAGCCAGAACAAACACTCACTGAACTGAATGAGCAAATTCCTACTGAGATGAGTCAGTGCTGGATATTGCCCAAATTAAAAACAAAACCAAGGTTTAGATTGGGGGGGAAGGGGAAAGTGGAGATGCTCTTCCAAGGTCCTCTTTGAGATGGAATGGGGCAGAGCGGAAGCCCTCTCCCAAGCCTGCCCACGCAGGGTGCCAAAATGAGCAGTCCCTCACCGTGGATTGCGCAGATCTTCATCCTATGCTCTTCCCTCTCTTTTATGAGATGCTCCAATGAAGTTAATACTTTAAATATCCCCATTGTTATCAGCAGGTATCCGAGTTATCTCCGACTGAGATGAATGGGGCACATCACACCCACCATATTTTCCAAACTTCATTGATTCAGCTATCCTCGGGTCACGTTTTTGAGGCAGTCTCAGCAACTGCAACAGAAAGACTTATTTTTAAATTAAAGCTTAGATTCTAGAGACTGAACGGCCAGCATGAAAGAGGTACCCGGCAGCCACAGGTCCACGTACTGGCTGAATTCGAGATCCTACCCCATTGATTCATTGGCAAAAGAGTGGACTAACACATAAAGAGTACTGGCCCCCAGGTGACCAGCAGATGGATTTTTACATAATGGAATATGGTGAGCAAGTCCTTCGTAGAACTGCAGTATCATCACTGTCCACTTCAGTTTTAACACTGGCCTTGAGTTCTTGGAGGCAAAGGCTTGGGAGGCTGCCAGTGTTCATAACAGCTGAGAATTAAAACATTTCCATGCTACATTCTGAGTACTGTACAGATTCTCTGTTCACTGGAAGGTTTTTGAGCTAGCAGGATGGAATGAACACAGTGGGTGCAAATTTTCTCACCAGCATCAGCTATAGCTGTGTGGATGAGTAGTGTGATGAGGTGTAATCCCTAACCAACATAACTGTGCTGGCAAAAGCCCTTAGTATAGAAGCAGTTATACTGGCAAACCTGCACTTTTACTGATATCGCTTATTTCGTTCAGGGGTAGAGGAGGGCTGGAATAAGTGATACCAGAAAGCACAGCCTTGCCAGTATAAACTGCATCCACACTAGGAACACTTTGCTGGAATAGCATTCCAGCATAGCTACGGTCATTTGTGCCTGACAGAGTCACTGTGAGTGCACTCAAATGCATGTGTAAATGCATCTGAATGAGCTCTCTCCTGACATCTAGTGAAGAGCTGGGGGAGAAGACTTCACAAACTGACCTTCTTTGCATAGACACACCCACTCTGTCTAGGTGCACAGCATGATGGATCTGCTTTTCCCAAAATGATCACTTTGGGCTGGTGTTGGTTCAAAAGTCACTTTGTTATTGGCGGAGGGGGCAGGTGTAATAAAGTGTTGTTACCCTTGTTGTGTGACTAAAGGGTAGCAGAACTGTGCTTAGCATGCTCTGATTGAGGGACTCACCCTCACCTGAACCGCTCACATTGGCAGGGGTGCTCAAGTGCCGTGGAGCTAAGGGAAGGGAGAATCAGGTGTTTGTACATAGTAGTGTGCACTCTCCCTAAGGGTCCTAAACACCATTAGACTCTCCCCTCTCCGCTGTGTAATGACAGAGTTGATTAAGACTCAATTGAGAGTCTTTTGTTGCAGATCAACAGAGCTGAAATCACTGACAACCAGATCTCAACATTAGACCTGCTATGAGACAGTGTCTTTGGTGAAAGAGACCGCCCAGCCTGCACTAGCAGTGAAGCAAAATCACTGAAAGCTGTGTTAAGTGGTGGAACCTCAAGACATCCCAGAGAATGCAGTGGAGCGGCAGGCGCCCAGTGGAGCAAGCAAAGTGCCTCCCCGCACTGCCCACCCCCAAGTATTGGGAGGTGAACTCAAGCAAATGGACTTTTGAACTCTGGGTCTTCACTGATCAATGACAACAACTGTGAATGGGGTGCGGTGGAGGGAGAGGGGAAGGGCATGTTACAGGAACTTTTGTTTGTTGGACTTTCTTACCACAAGGTGAAAACCTGAGGCAAAGGACACTGCCCAATGTACTCTGGGGTGGGTGTTTTCTTCATGGTCTTGTGCTTATGAATCCTGCTTGTGACATTTTCCCAAGTTAATGCCAGGTTATTTTCCCCCTTTTATTAAATGTTTCTTTTCCACACACAGACTCAATGCTTGTGAGAGGGGAAGTATTGTCCCTTAGAGGGTGCCCACGGGTGGTGTGTAATTTTCCCAGGTTACTGGGCGGGGCTTGAGCCAGTTTTGTGTTGTATCGTTCAAAAGGAACCCCTAGGTATCGAACCCAGCCCTTGTCACTGCCGACTCCACTTGGCAGAAGGGTTACACATGCAAATCAAGTGGATGGAAGTCTAGTTACTCAGCCAGCATGTATAAATGCTTTCTATGCTCACAGATTCTGTCTTTCACAGGAGCAAATATTTGCACTGTCAATGCAAATGTAGAGATCATTAGGGAAAACCTGTCTGAAAAGGTTGCTTTAAATCTGGAAGACAAACACATTTTTCTGTTCCATTTTCTCCTACTCTTTTTCAGTTTCTCTGCCTAACAAAAACAGCTTCCTTGGGGATATGTACACATCCTCTACTATCAGTTTACAACTATTACTACATTGAATAGGACTCAGCTGAAAAGCAGGAATACGCTTCAACGTTTCTCTATTAGAAACCCCAATAGATTTCTTTGCACACAATTTGATGAGCATTCTATAGCCTGTTCATGTTCTCTGTACAATGCCTGCATCGGTTCTCACACATAGGCTCTACCTCTTCTGGAATTTGCATATTCAAATTCATTAAAACCAGTTTTTAAATGTAACCATTCCTGAACGCTGCCAGGGTTGTCAGCTTCCACAATTTTTTCCAAGTCTCAGGATATTAGGTGGTTTTTTTAGAGCTCCAGCCCCAGAAAAGAGCGAGAACCTCAGTTTTCATTGATTTTAAAATCTATGGTAAGTTTCTAGCCCTCATGGTTACAGAGAAAAGCCTAAAGACATGAACCAAGCCCACCCTAAAGGCTCAGAAATCAGAAAGGAAATAAGAGGCCTGCGTATTTTTTAACATTCTTGTGATTTTTAAGCCAGTCTGTAGATTCTTTGGCTGGCTCCTGGTTTTTGAATGTTTTTGGGGTGGCAGCACCAGGCAAACACCACCACAAATAACAGTATATGAACAGATGATGGTACAGTTAAAGCTATCCACACTCAAAACCAAAACACTGACACCTTCGATTCCCAAATAACTAACAACACATGGCCCTCGGATTCTAGATGAGCACTGCCCCATAGTGGGGGTGACGCGGAGCTGCAATGCCCCAGAGGAAGGGTCTCTGGAGGGAATGAGCATCAGAAGCCACAAGCCCTCCCTCTGCTGTAAGGCACGCAGGTGGCAAGTGAGTGCTGCAGTGCAAACTCACTTTGGACGCTGCTGCTGCTGCTTAAGGTTACCATATTTGAAGATTCAAAAAAGAGGACACTCCACGGGGGGTGGGGGAGGGAACCTCCCGGACGTTTTTACATATTTGCAGCTACCCTCCTGGACATTTTTAGATATTTAAATAGGGTTACCATACGTCCGTATTTTTCCAAGAGGAATTTTTAACATTTTAAAATTCCTCCTGGACTGCGATTTAAGAACCAAAAAGCCTGACATGTCCAGGAAAATATGGACGTATGGTAACCCTGCCTAAAGTTCTTTTTTTTTAAAAGATGGGCCTGAATTAGAAATGAGTTTCGTGTCACATGTGTGGGCCCCAGCTGCTCCCTGCCCCCCTCATTGAAGCAGGTGTACAGGGTTACTGCCCTGGGAACTGCAGAGCACCAGTGAATGTGGGGCCAGCTGCAGACAGGGGCATGGGGCAGGGCTAGCTGGAGGCAGGGGGGGCAGGGCTGGCTGGAGGCAGGGGCTGGCTGCAGGCAGGGGCTGGCGGTGCGGCAGGGGGTGCAGGGCTGGCTGGAGGCATGGCCGGGGGTACGGACCTGGCTGGAGACAGGGGGGTGCAGGGCTGTCTGGAGGCAGGACAGGGGGTGTGGGCATAGTTGCCGACTCCGTGGGTGCTTCAGGGCTGGAGCACCCACGGGGAAAAGTTGGTGGGTGCAGAGCACCCACCAGCAGCTCCCTGCCGCACCCCCAGCTCACCTCCACCTCCGCCCCTGAGCGCGCTGCCGCCGCTCCGCTTCTCCCCACTCCCTCCCAGGCTTGCCGCGAATCAGCTGTTTCTGTGGCAAGCCTGGGAGGAAGGGGGGAGAAGCGGAGTGGCGGTGCGCTCAGGTGAGGAGACAGAGGGGGAGCGGAGGTGAGCTGGGGCTGGGAGCGGTTCCTCTGCACCTCCTCCCCCCCAGGGTTACTTCCTTTCCTGCAGCCCTCCCCCCCCCAGCTCACCTCCGCTCCGCCTCCTCCCCCGAGCACGCGGCTGCTCCGCTTCTCCCCCCTCCCTCCCAGGCTTGCCACAGAAACAGCTGATTCACAGCAAGCCTGGGAGGGAGGGGGGTGGAGGGGAAATGCGGTGCGCCTGGGGGAGGAGGTGGGGCCAGGGATTTGGGGAAGGGGTTGGAATGGGGGCGGGGCTAGAGACCAGGGGTGGGGGGCGCGAGCACCCACCAGCTAGGCTTACCATGCTGTGGTGTTTAGATGTTGCTTGTAAATTATTAGAACTGGGAGCACTGGCTGTTGGGAGTCTGAAAGGACAGGAAACAGGAAAGAGGGGGGAGGAGTTGAGGAGGCAGAGTGAGAGTTACAGAGGGTGCAGCAGCAGCTTGGTAAAGAGGTTTCCACTTTAAAAATAAAGTCCTGTTGAAGTTTGTTAGTACCTTGCCTGGTTGATACAGCACATGCCTCCCTATTTTCCCAGACATGTTTGGCTTTTTGGAAATTCCTCCCAGACAGCAATTTGAGAACCAAAAAGCTGGACATGTCCGGGAAAATATGGACGTATGGTAACCCTACTGCTGCTGAAACCTGCTCCCTCAGCCAGCTGGTGCAGAACCGAGCCGGGCACTGACCACACCCTTCCCCCTTTACTGTGACCTGCATGCCAGGTGCTGAGAGAAAGCAGCCACTGTGCTCCCCCAAGCATAGTTACTGCTGAGCCTCATCCAGGCTATGCAAGGCAGAGATCTCCTCAACCCTGTGCCTGCACAGGAGCCAACACAATCTGTCCCCTTATGTGCCCAAACTGTTTAAATCTCCATAGCTACTAACTATTTAAGAACTCCTCAATCAGCAGACAAACTGAAGATTGCTCAGTGGGGCCCACAAGCCAGAGGGTCTAGAGGCACACAGGTCAATAAATTGACGTCTGCTTCTGCATTTTTATGCATCAACTTCACAGGACAGGGTTGGGGGAGGGAATTATCCCTCATAAGACTAAGGTCAGAAGGGGCCTTCATGATCATCTAGTCTGACCTCTTGCACATCACAGGCCACAGAATCTCACCCACCCACCCACTCCTGTAATAGACCTCTAAACTCTGACAAAGTTACTGAAGTCCTCAAATCATAGTTTAAAAAGACTTCAAGTTACAGAGAATTCACCATTTACATTTGCTTAAACCGGCAAGTGACCCTAGTGCCCCATGCTGCAGAGGAAAGCAAAAAAACCCAGGGTTTCTGCCAATTTGACCGGGGGGGAAATTCCTTCCCGACCCCAAATATGGGAGATCAGTTAGACCCTGAGCATGTGAGCAAGACCCACCAGGGAAATTATTCTCTGGAGTAACTCAGAGCTCTCTCCATCTCCTCCCTTGCCCAACTCATCTCTTTCAGGGCAACGCTAAGTAGTCAAAAAAACCCAAAATATTAGAAGTTGTTTATTTCAGATGACACTGGGATCTTAAGGACAAGCTTCTTTGAAGTAGCTCGTTCATATTATGATCAAATTAACAGCAGACCCATCGCAGAAATTGGCATTGCACATGTGCCCTCTATCTGCAGTACCTCTTGGCTTGAAGCGAGATTTTATAGTGGTTAATGGTTATGGAAAGATGCCAAGTATCGCATTACGGAGCAATAAGTCTCTTTGTGAAGCTTTCTTCAGAAGCACATGAGTATTCAGTCACTCGCAGCCCGATCCAGTGGGGTGCTGAGCACTTTCTGCAAAGAATAAGTGCCTTCAACTCCCCCTGAAATCCACATAAGTTGAGGCCAACGCTCAGCAACTTGCTGGAGGTACTCGGGCTCAGATCTTCAAAGGGATTTAGGCACCTATCTTCCATTGATTTCATTAGGAGTTAGGTACCTAAATATCTTTGAGGATCTGAGCTCAGTACTGTGAAAGATCAGGACCCAAAACACCAACTGTTTAAATCACCCTGGAGTTGCCAACTCTCATGATTCTGTCATAAGTCTCACAAAATGTGCTGTTTTTAATAAAGCCTCAGCTCCTGAAGCCTTGTGATTACATGAGAATCTCAAGTTTAATTTACAATTTTTCAGCAAGTATGGCTGAGTAAAGGTTGAAAACATGAACCTTAAAAGCTCAAAATCCAGAAGGACCTGAAATGTATCACTGTTTAAAACCTCAGGATTTTTGGGGGGAGCAGATTCACAATTTTTGAATATTTGGGTTGGCAACACTGTTCCTGGCCAGCCACTTTTCTGGAAAAGCCACTGTGATTATTTACTCTTCCTCCAATGACTAATAATACCTAGATCTCAAAGTGCTTTATAAACAAGGTCAGTATTATTCATCAATGGGGAAACTTAGCCACAAGGTGGAGAAGTGACTGCCCAAGGTCACCCAACAGGCCAGCAGCTGGGCCAGGAACAGAACCCAGGTCTCCCGAGTCCCAGTCCAGTGCTCTAGCCACTACACCAACAGGCCTCCCAAAGGAATACTTGTAACAGGACAAACAAATGGATGACTCCCAGTGAGTGGGCGGTGCTGAGGCAGACTCTCTCTAAAGAAAGAGCCAGGAAGAACCTACTAAGGAACTGGAGAAAATTAAATCTATCCTTCATAACCAAGAACAACAACTGATGTTAGACACACATGCTCTGACGGTTAGAAAGAGAACTGGATCCTCACACTGGGCACACCTGGGCAGAGGCAGTGGAAAAGGTGACCTAAACAGAGGGGGTCCGTTAGGGTAGGAGCGGATGTGTCGGATGTGGAAGGAGGACAGGGCCAAAGCATAAGTGATCTAGCCAACCCTCAGCTGCCCACAGTGGTCCTATAATGACCTCATAGGACCACTGAAGTTAGCATAACAACAACTAAGCTGCTCTAAATTATGCTGCTGGAGTTTCAGCTAGAGCTCTGTGTACTCCTGCCTTATGCCCTCCTATCCATCCCTCCCTCCTTTTCCCCCACCCCACACATACTGCAGGTGCCCCGGAGCCAACTATGACACCTTTAAGCCAGCCAGGAGTTGGCAGGGCGGGGGGTCCCTTTACGCTAGGGAATGAGATCTGCTCTAACTTACCGAGCTCGGTACTGCTGGTGCTCTCCCTATGCTGGGCTGATGCTCCTGTGACCAACTACCCTGGCTTTAGGATGCACACTGATGGTGGATATTGGAACTAAAGCAGCTGCACGACAGGGGAGAATCCAAGCTGTGGCTTGCAAACACTGCAGGGAGATTTTCAGATCTCGACAAGAACAAACAGCACTGATTTTATAGCCAACATTTCAAGAACGAGTAGCTGTGCGCGTGTGTGTTTGTGCAGGCGTGCTCAGAAAAACTATTTTAAAAACAGCAACAAACGCCCTAACCTTTAGACCCAGAATTCTGATGCACAAGCAACTTACTGCAACCTAACTCTCTTGTGTAGACTAGGCCTCCCAAGCAACCCTCTGAAGGAAGCCAGTCAGGAGCACACTCTATTCTGTGTGCTACACTTGGTGCAGGCCCAGCACACACATACCTCCTCAGACATGCAGCCAATATGGAGCTGCCTGTGTGCCTGTGATTTTACACATCTTTCAGCTCCATCAGATTGCACGAGCCAAATCCAGAGCTTAGAGGCATCACGTGTGGGGGGGGCAGGGGGTTGACACTCCACCCATGCGAAGTTTTTCCCATCTGTGACGGATACATTATGCATAATACTCCTCAGTTAATGAGAAATCTAAGGAGTAATAAAATATCCCCACCCTTCTAGGCTGTAAAGCCCAATAAAGGGTATGTATGCCTACTGTGCAAAAAGTCATCTTACCAGAGAAAAAGGAAGGGCTGTTGCAGGAAGACAAAACAACCCTGCCCTAGGGAGCAGCTGAGAAATCCCTTTCATGCAATGGTAGCCCTAACCTGAAGCGGTCCCTCTTACCACTGGGACAGTCAGGAAATCCCAATTTTCAGGGACACGTGGTCACTCTACAAATGAATTGAAAGGGGGTCACACAAAATGCAAGAGGGGACTGCAGCATTTCTGCCACATAATCCCTCTCCTCCCTCTCGGCAAAGCAAAAGGCGTGTCTACATGCTGCCTCCGAGTCAACCCAGTGTAGGCGGCATATCATGGGCAAAAAGCCAGCTTACGGTTTGCCTTGCACCTCACAGAGCCAGAGCACAAAACACCGTCAGTGCAAAATGCTCTAATGCAAGTCAGGCATGCAGAATTACTGGCCTGTATCTAATCTGTGACTGCAATAGCTATGAAGAGGAGACAAGAAATGAAGCAAATGCCATCTACGGTGCCTTTCCCACTCTCAGGCATCGTGAGTAAACTGTTTGGACCTGCAGTTTCAGTTAATTGTTTGCTCATCATATAACACTGTCATCAGTCACTGTACTGGTCTATGTTACATTTAATAAGGAAAATATTTAGGAAACTATTCTCCAAAAGGAGATCCATGGTAGATTAAAATACACACAAGTGGGACCTATTCACAGCCATTTTGATGGGCAAGCCCAAAACACAGTTGACAGCACAGATGTGAAATTCCTGCCCAGAAATAGATACATCTGCCAAAACAGGATGAGAAAAACACAGCATAAATTGTGTTTTCAGGCAGGCAGAAATATGATAGATTTGGGGAGTTACTCTCCTTTTTATTTCCAGACAGATCAGAATCAACCCCTTAATGAATAATTGATCAAACACTCAATGCACAACAGCAATCAGCAATAGATCATACAAAAGAAAAATGAACAAGAAAGCTACTTACGCTCATTGATTAGGACATCAGCCTGTCTCAAGGAAATAAGGGATCAATGATGCTGCTTTTTAAATGTAGCTGCTGCCTCACATTTTCAGATAATTCCCCAATGGTGATTATTACCATTCTTATTTGCATTAGTGTAATCCTACAGCCCACCAATGCTGGAGAAGAACTCAGCCAGACTGGATGGTCTGATGTTCTCTGGTACACCAGGATCAAAAGAACACTCAGACACTAAAATGTTACAGAATGTTGCAGATGGCTCATTAGAGAAAGGATAGCACCATCTGGAATAAATCACTAGGGCATAAACAAAGCATAACATGGAACCTGATCCCGCAAACCTTTATTCAGGTGAGTGACTTGGTTTCTCACCTGAGTATGCACTTGTAGCACTGGGCCAATGTTAAACTGTCTCATCCACTTGGAAGTTTTGCTTAATATTTATTCTATTTGAATGCCTGCAGTCTACTGAAAGAGTTTATGCACCTACTGCACTGTGACCACAATACACACTAGTGGCTTTGGCTAGTGCACACCAGATATTAGTATGACTTCAGGGGGCAGATTTTCAAAGCTCTTTAGGAGACTATAAAGATATCTCACAACCAGGGGAGCCCATTAAGCTCTCTCTAATGTGACAAATGCTGCCTCCTCCCTTTAATTGTCTACCATTTCCTCAGCAGAACCACACCTCCTGCATTCCTCCTTCCAGAGGTGCACACAAGGTTGCATATATCCACAGAGAACAATGTTAATTCCATGGGGTAAGCAGTCCTCCTTGGGTTCTAAATTCTGATTACACTGCCAAATTAAAAATGAAAATTCCCCCTGCACAGAAGGCTTCCTTTTGAACACTGCTTCCATTTGAACACCGATCAAGATCTTCAAATGACATATCACTGAAGTTTGAATCCACATTTTCCTTTCAATGTTATTCCACGGAGACACATTATAAGCACAAACAAAAGCTATTTTAGAAAATTCAGTGTGTCCTGAGTATTAAGAAAAGAACCTATGATCACAAGCAATATTTTTAACTAAGCAGACATTTTTCAAGATTTGCTTTACAATCACTAGACAGACAGACACAACACAAGCCTCCAGTTGGACAGGGAGAATTCAGTCAACAGAACATCAAATGACACAAAAATGGTTAACACAACAAAAGTCAAGATATCTGAGCAGGTACTGGTTATCTGAAAAGAAGTCAAAGGAAGCATTTTTGTATGGACCTGTGTAACACTGTACAGGGAGACTTTGGCAAACCAGTAAAGTGCCTAAAACCACTATGGCATACTGTTAAAGGCAGCCTAGTCAGTAAACTGTAAATTGGCCATTCAGCAATCTCAGCTTGACCAAGGCAGGAGGGGAGGAGGTTTTGGGTGCCACAGCAAGGGCAGCTTGACCCCTTCCTGATAAAAATTGTGTTGAAGTTGCTGATACATACATTTTAAAAGAGCAGGATGTACCCTCAGGAATGTCTATTGGGGTCTCAAGGCTGCAAACCCTGGAAAGACCCACACCTGGTTAACCAATAATCAGAAGGAACCTCTTGCTGGATCATTGAAATTGCTTACTTAACAAGGTTTCTTTAAGGGACATGTCATTCTATTACTAATGTATAAATAAGGGGGAAAAGCTTGAGATAGTTGGACTCAATCGGGGACTCTTTTGGACTCTCTTTGAACTCTCCCTCTGGATACATCTCGCGGTCCTCACCAGCAGACAGAAGATTTGGCCACCGGAAGCCTGTCGCTGTGTCACTCAAAAGCCACATTCAGCTTTGGTAATTATCGAGGGCTGGGGGTGTGTTACTAACCTGTTGCAGATGTGGGTAAGTGCTTGAGTCCAGTAAAGTTTAGCTTTAAGTGAAAGCACTCTTGTGTTGCCCTGTTTATGCCAGCCATCTATCGGTCGGACGGTCGTGTCTCCCCTGATTTATTTCCTGACACCTCCTCGCACAGAGTAAAAGTTACCAAGAGCTTTGGGTTGCAAGAACCCTGGGTAACACCATTCAGTAAAGTCTTGTATCTAAAATGCATATTCAATGGGCTGGTGCATTTCCTTCTCTGACAGCACAATACATGGTGCTTACCCATTGCTAGCCAAAAGTCGCAGGAATCATCTCCAGCAATACCACAACCCTAATGTCTTTATGCCATCCAGAGAGAAAAGGCAAGTCACCACGCCAGAGAATGAGACTTCAAATGTTCTGAGCAGTGACAGCCTGTTTTTAACAGACATCCACTAATCCTGCCTGCAAATTTTTGAGCACATGTTTATTTGCCAAATCTCATCCCCACCCTTTGCACATGTATATGTGATGGCAGCCACCTTGCCTGGCACCAGAGATAGAAGCAGGGACCTCGAGAGCTAAAAGTGCATTTCTATATCTTAAGCTAAAAAAAAACAGGCTCTGTAGATGGGAGCTGTAACAGACCCATATTTTCCTGTGGATTTCCCTCTCCCGCCACCCTCAGAAGATGATTATTCTGCTCACGTTCTTATCCCACGGCCATCACCGTGGGTGACTTGTTCAGATAAACCCACTTGTTCACTTAAGTCCAATTCAAACTAAAAGACTTTACAGACCCATTAAGTCACAGGCACGGGAACTAAAGGTGTGGGGGTATTGCAGCACCCCCAGGTTTTGCACAGGGTCCCGGCTGCCACCAGACCCATGCCCAGGGTCCCCGCTCCCACCACACTTGCACCCAGGGCTCTGCTCCTGGCCCTGCACCCGGGGTTCTGGCTGCCGGCCCCACACCCAGGGCTCTGCTCCCACCCGCAGCTGTGGTCCCAGCTGGCTCACCCTGACATTTGTCTGCACCCCCGCCCAAGCCACGGCCCGGACAGGAGTAAGGGGGTGCAGGGTAAAAAGTTTGGGGACCACTGGCTTTCAACATCCCCACTGTAAAAAGTATTCCAGCGTCACTGCTTTTAGTGAGAGTATGAATGGTCCATGAGTATGAATGGTCCAGTGCATTGATGTGCCCAGTGCATTGATATGGGAGTTAAACAAAGGGGACTGAGTCATGGTACCACTGACCCGCATTGGGACAAGGCTTAAAAACATAACTATGGTACGACTTCCTTCTCCACATCCACGAGATTTCTAAAGGACTCCAGATCCTTTATTCGCCCCCTAAAGCATGCCTCACCGAAACGGTAGGCACTGGAGACTCTCCCATCTCAGGACCACACTTGCCGATAAAATTAGACCTGGCCCTATTGGAACTTTAAGGGTTAAATTATATTCAGTCACATCAGTGCCAACCCTATTGGCTTCATGGTGGACTGAACTGGTGTGACTGAGAAGAGAATGCAGATACTTAGCTGTGATATTAAAAATACCCTTGCCACCCTTAGACAAAAGTTCCATCTTAAGTAGCCACAAAAGTCACCTGTGACTGGACCTACCTCAAAAACACTGGTAGCTTTCATTAAAGCCAGTAGAGTCATCTTTCTACAGAGGAAGCACCAATCAACTCCAAGTCAGTAAGAATAGCCAAAACAGCTATGAAACACAGGTCTGATGAGAAAGTCACTTGAGCAAATGACAGGAAAAGGAAGCTTATACCAACAGAGGAAGTGTCAAATGGACTCTCTCAAATTATAATACCAACATGAAGTTTTCTGTATTTTCACAGATCAACATATTTTACCCATCTGTAGTCCACTGGTGCAGTCCTGTTGATATTAACAGGGCTAAATTCACATGGTAAAGTTAAGCAGAGGTATGAGTGTTTCCAAAATTGAAGCCTTGTAATTGTCGGTATTCTGGTTGGTTCTATAAATCTCCAGTTCTCTTTCAAACCTGTCTATGCTCTTTGCTTCAACATCTTGTGGCAATGATTTTCCTAGGCTTCCTTGTAAAAGCTGCCTTTTGACGTCACTGTGCCTCCTAAACAAGCCAAAGCATTTTACATTATTTTAAAAACAACCCACTCTATTTTGACATCTACAGAAGTGTTTCATAACAAACAAGGTTTGAGCCCATAAAACAGGTAACAATGGTCTAAAAATCTGTCACATTTGCACACAGCTGATTCAACCCACAGAACTAGGAGTATAAAACCAGAAACACACTTGGAAGCCTGTGGCCCTTTGCAGCTACCTGTGGAAACACAGAGACATGCCTACTCCAAGATTACCTGAACCTACTCAGACATTAATGTAAATACCATAAAGCACCTTCAAAATAAATATCCAGAACAGGTGTTTAAAAAACTATGAATGTCATAATCAACCCCATGTGACGAAAAAAGAAAAATCCTAAAATATCAACTTAAAAAACTTCAAAAAGATCTAGAATTCATCTTCAATACAGAAACATCCAACATTTTCTAGTATTTAAAAGTGACTGCCTTAAACAGACTGGTGTTCTGATAGCAATTCTCCTCTCTTTCTCTTCTGATTCGTCTTTTCTTTACAGTTTATTCCCTCTTGTAACCGCTGCCATTTGATAAGAGTCTCATGAACCCTGAATGGATCTACTACTATGAGGAACAGACCCCTAACTTTAGATATGCATTAAAATTATTCAGGTTTTTTTGGTACTTGCTGGCCCTGACCAGTGGCGCAGCCTCAGGTAGGGTCAAGATTGCCATACACGCCCCTCTTTATTCCCCTCACCCCCAATCCTTGAGACAAAAAGGACAATTGGTAGATCAGGGCTGCTCTAACATACACCTGGCTGCCGCTGGCCACCAGGAATCACCGACAAATAGAGATGCTCTGGTCATACCCCTTTCTGCCAGGGATGGCCCCCATGAGATGCTGCTGCCATAGAGGCCACTATGGGAGCTCTACTCCATCCACAACTTTCCCCAGGCAGGGGGAATCCTCAGATGGTCAGTTCTGCCAGCTTTGCAACTGCTCTGGCAACATGGCTGGTAAATTCATAAAAAACGACTCCCAATGTGCCAGTTAGATTTTAAAGCTGAAATCCAATTTGCCAATTGGATAAATATCATAGCTACCATCTACATGGAATTAGCTTACAAATTATAATGTTAGGTTCTTCTCAGATCAACTTTTATCTTCAATAGTGTTTCTCAGATCAGGACACAGCTATTTGCAACCACACAGAAATATAATCAACAGTTTTATAAGTCATGTTTACATATCCCAAACGTTCCAGCAATGTTTTGAACCCAAAACACACATGCAGTCCTGCAAGCAATTGTCACAGGTCAAAGTCAAGGCCCAGCAGCTGTACCATAAAATACTAATCACCAAGACTTCTTACAACATTTAATTGTAATCATATCAATTCTTCACTATTCCTGATAAACTTATCACACTTCAAATAATTCTCTCAAAAGTTAGAATGCACTTTGTCTTAAGGCACTCTTATGAATAGTTCGCTATTCCTTGTGCTTGGTTTGAGAGGAACTAGTTTATATCACCAAAAGGAACTACTTAAAATTATTGTTTGAGGCTCCCATAAGCCAATCTATTTGGATTTACAAAGGAGGAACATGCATATAGCATCACTTAGTTAAAATATGGAATATGATTCCTTGAGGTTTCATTAGAAAGAGTACAGACTCAACAAGGAAACTTTCAGTTACTACTATTAAAGACCACCAAGAGAAATACAGCCTCTGAAATGAAATCTCACCACCACTCCTCAGTCCTTGCAAGCTTGTGATAGGGGAGAGCTAGTCACATGGCTGGCCCAAGTGTCTAATAGCACTTTACGAGTTCAACAGCTTCTTTGGCGGGTTCAGCGAACTCTGAGGTCCCACACAGTGACCTCAATTTTATACCCTGTTTTCAGGAATCGTTGGAAGGGGCAAATCTCCTATTTCTATTGGAACTTGCCAAAAAGTCTCTCACTTTTATTCTCTCTCAGGTCCTCTGTTGCTTTCTTCAACTTCTAGGAGATGGCATCAGTGTACAAATATTTTTAATCCTTTCTTCATCGCAGGCTGTGTGTGTTTTATTTAGGGCTGTCAAGCAATTTAAAAAAATTAATCGCGATTAATCGCACTGTTAAACAGAATACCATATATTTAAATAGTTTGGATGTTTTCTACATTTTCAAATATATTGATTTCCATTACAACACGGAATACAAAGTGTACAGTGCTCACTTTGTATTTATTTTTTATTACAAATATTTGCACAGTAAAAAACAAAAGAAATAGTATTTTTCAATTCACTTCATACAAGTACTGTAGTGCAATCTCTTTACCATGAAAGTTGAACTTACAAATGTAGAATTATGTACAAAAAAAACTGCATTCAAAAATAGAACAATGTAAAACTTTAGAGCCTACAAGTCCACTCAGTCCTATGTCAGGCAATTGCTCAGACAAACAAGTTTGGTTACAATTTGCAGGAGATAATGCTGCCCGCTTCCTGTTTACGTCACCTGAAAGTGGGACCAGAAGTTCGCATGGATGGCACTGTTGTAGCCGGCGTCGCAAGATATTTATGTGCCAGATATGCTAAAAATTAATATGTCCCTTCATGCGTCAACCACAATTCCAGAGGACATGTGTCCATGCCAATGACAGGTTCTGCTCAATAACAATCCAAAGCAGACGCATGTTCATTTTCATCATCTGAGTCAGATGCCACCAGCGGAAGGTTGATTTTCTTTTTTGATGGTTCAGGTTCTGTAGTTTCTACATCTGAGTGTTGCTCTTTTAAGACTTCTGAAAGCATGTTCCACACCTCGTCCCATTCAGATTTTGGACGGCACTTCAAATTCTTAAACCTTGGGTTGAGTGCTGTAACTATCTTTAGAAATCTCACATTGGTACCTTCTTTGCGTTTTGTCAAATCTGCTGTGAAAGTGTTCTTAAAATGAACATGTGCTGGGTCATCATCTGAGATTGCTATAACATATCTGGCAGAATGCAGGTAAAACAGAACAGGAGACATACAATTCTCCTCCAAGGAGTTCAGTCACAAATTTAATTAACATTTTATTTTTTTAACGAGCATCATTAGCATGAAAGCATGTCATCTGGAATGGTGGCCGAAGCATGAAGAGGCATATGAATGTTTAGCATATCTAACACGTAAGTACCTTGCAACACCGGCTACAAAAGTGCCATGCAAATGTCTGTTCTCACTTTCAGGTGACATTGTAAATAAGAAGCAGGCAGCATTATCTCCTGTAAATGTAAACAAACTTGTTTGTCTTAGCAATTGGCTGATCAAGAAGTATGACTGAGTGGACTTGTTGGCTCTAAAGTTTTACATTGTTTTGTTTTGCAGTTATGTAACAAAAAAAATCTGCATTTGTAAGTTACACTTTCACAATAAAGAGATTGCTCTACAGTACTTGTATGAGGTGAATTGAAAAATACTATTTCTTTTGTTTATCATTTTTACAGTGCAAATATTTGTAATAAAAAATAATACTATAAAGTGAGCACTGTACACTTTGTATTCTGTGTTGTAATATAAATCAATATATTTGAAAATGTAAAAAAAAATCAAAAAATATTGAATACATTTCAATTGATATTCTATTGTTTAACAGTGCGATTAATCACGATTAATTTTTTTGAGTTAATCGCATGAGCTAAATGCGATTAATTGACAGCCCTAGCTTAATTCATTTCAAGGACTGTATTTCTCTATTAACCCAGACCATTAATTGGAATTTCCCCCCCACATACACCACTTTTAAACAATTTATTTTACTACTGCAGAGTTATGCACTCATTAGGTGATGATATTTTTCAATATTATTTTTCTTTCTGGTGCCATATAATTCATACAACCTGCAGACTGCAACAAACATTTAGGAAAAAAACCCAACAGAAGCGTTTAGTTCTTCTAAATTTAGTGGACATAGTCCATACATTCCTTATTTATAATTAATACCTTTTATTTTACATCCTTCAGGGATTACAACAGAACAAGAGACATTATATCAAAGAAACAAAGCAGATCATCTGCATACAGAGGGATGTATATCTGATTAATAAGGCAGACAAATTAACTCGGGGGGGGGGGGGTGAAAGATACAGCAAGCTTGACCCCTACAGCCTTTGTCTTTCTGTAGGTCACTCCACAAGCTATTCTTAACCGATTTAAAATTCTCAACTCATCTCTATTACTTGATTAACTTACAGGACACAATGGGTCACTCTGCACAGGCCAAGAAGATGTTTCCCTGGTTTGTCAGCCTGTGGGAAGCTCTTTTTAGCTAGTCAGAGGGGAAGACACATATTTGCCTTCATATATGTTATGAGATTCTTGCCCAAGTAACAAACAATAACTTGAAGATTTTGTTTAAACATCCCGTTTCCTATTCCTGGAGGAAGATGTGAGAGGCAAACAAAGGTACATCTTTGTGATCTTGTTGGTGTTTTTGATGGGAGCAATAGAGGGACAGCTTTTTTTATTTAAGAGACTGAAGGCTCTATAGTTATTAACAGTAGATTCAAGGCATATTGATACCTATACATCTCACATTTGTGCTGCCAGTGCAGTGCGAAGCAGCCACTCTGGGGACGAGAAGCTGGCCCTTTGTATTTTCATATATTTGTAAAATATTCTAAAATATGATAAAGACCATTTTTAATTATGTATTCAGCACCAACACTGCCCTCAGGTCCCAGCTAACTTATAACTAGTGGTGTTCCCCAAGGGTCAGTCCTAGGACCAATCCTATTCAATTTATTCATAAATGATCTGGAGAAAGGGGTAAACAGTGAGGTGGCAAAGTTTGCAGATGATACTAAACTACTCAAGATAGTTAAGACCAAAGCAGATTGTGAAGAATTTCAAAAAGATCTCACAAAACTAAGTGATTGGGCAACAAAATGGCAAATGACATTTAATGTGGATAAATGTAAAGTAATGCACATTGGAAAAAATAACCCCAACTATACATACAACATGATGGGGGCTAATTTAGCTACAACGAGTCAGGAAAAAGATCTTGGCGTTATCGTGGATAGTTCTCTGAAGATGTCCACGCAGTGTGCAGAGGCGGTCAAAAAAGCAAACAGGATGTTAGGAATCATTAAAAAGGGGATAGAGAATAAGACTGAGAATATATTATTGCCCTTATATAAATCCATGGTACGCCCACATCTCGAATACTGTGTACAGATGTGGTCTCCTCACCTCAAAAAAGATATTCTAGCACTAGAAAAGGTTCAGAAAAGAGCAACTAAAATGATTAGGGGTTTAGAGAGGGTCCCATATGAGGAAAGATTAAAGAGGCTAGGACTCTTCAGTTTGGAAAAGAGAAGACTAAGGGGGGACATGATAGAGGTATATAAAATCATGAGTGATGTTGAGAAAGTGGATAAGGAAAAGTTATTTACTTATTCCCATAATACAAGAACTAGGGGTCACCAAATGAAATTAATAGGCAGCAGGTTTAAAACAAATAAAAGGAAGTTCTTCTTCACGCAGCGCACAGTCAACTTGTGGAACTCCTTACCTGAGGAGGTTGTGAAGGCTAGGACTATAACAATGTTTAAAAGGGGACTGGATAAATTCATGGTGGCTAAGTCCATAAATGGCTATTAGCCAGGATGGGTAAGAATGGTGTCCCTAGCCTCTGTTCGTCAGAGGATGGAGATGGATGGCAGGAGAGAGATCACTTGATCATTGCCTGTTAGGTTCACTCCCTCAGGGGCACCTGGCATTGGCCACTGTGGGTAGACAGATACTGGGCTAGATGGACCTTTGGTCTGACCCGGTACGGCCTTTCTTATGTTCTTATGTTCTTATAAAAGCAACAAGAGGAAAGTCAGCGTTTGACAACGTTGTCGTATAAAATTGAACAAATCAGGTCATTCCATAGTTCTTCTAAGGCCTCAATAAAAGCAGTGCACAACAACCTACATTTCATCTGGGCCTTGCCCAAGACAATCCGTCCTGAGGGAGATGCTCTTGAAAGAAATCAAGGAACAGCAGACATATTTAACTATCACTGTACGGTTAAAGGTAGAGGGAAACAGATGCCTGAATAGTCTAACTGCTTTCAAAAAAGCTCAAAGTCAGGTTTTCGTTCTCGACCATTCCTCACTTGATACATACCATCATTTAAAGAACTCTACTATTTTTCAAAAACAATTCTTCCATCAGGCCATATGCAATGGATCAGTTAAACAACCTTTAACAAGTATTAATGTCTGTTTCGGTATAAAGTATGAAGACAAAGGTTAGGATGGTGATTCTAAAAGCTTAGAGTACTGCCCTGAATCAAAGGTGGCACAACGCAGAACATGGTGACCAAACACTAGAGTGGCTTATATCAATTAACAGAGGTGGATATCACATGTGTGCATATAAAACTACTGCAGCCAAAACTTAAGCCTAGACAGTTTCTGTCACTATGCAACAACTGTAACAGATGAGCCAAAAGGGAAGCTGACCATTATTAGTAAAGGTAGTGTCTAGAGGCTGCAGCCGAGATCAGAGTCCCATCACGCTAGGAAATATATGCACAAAAAGTAAGAAGCAGTCCTGTCTCTCAGGAGCGCCAGTGGTTCTCAACCTGTTTACCATTGTGGATCACATATGCAGCCCACAATGTGCTATGTGGGCTGCATCCAAAACTACGTGTATGGCCCTGAGGATATCACATAGGCCGCAGCTCTGTGCTGATTGGGCTGCATGCAGTCCTTGGGCCACAGGTTGAGAACCACTGAGCTAGACTTTTGGGGGCTTATACTAAACAGATAGGCCAAAGCATGGGTGTGGTTTGAGGAGGCAGGGGGGCACTGCATTGCTCCCCAAACTGCAAGCTTCAGGCAGGCACGGAATTTCCCCCCATACACAGCCCCACTGGCCTGACTGGAGGAGCCCCCCTAATGCAGACGTCAATCAATACCTACGGGCCTAAATCTTATTCTCTCAAATAAAATGAAATATAAAATCACGTCCATAAAAAACCCCACTCTTCCTGGCTGTAAAAATGGTGCCACTGAATAGCTGGCAGGTAGCTGAACTGGGCCGGCCTGATTTTCCTCATTCTAGCAGCAGGACGGGCCCGAAAGGCAAAAGTTCAGTGGTAGGCGCTGCCTTTTACAGCCAACATCACTATCTCTGGAAGCCCCTCTCCTAACAGGTGACATTTCTCTCTGCTCTGGTGGGGCAGCCACTGACCACAGGAAAATCCTGCCTTTTTTACCAAGGCTTCCCTGAGCCCTGCCTATTAAAGCCCCAGGCAGTTTTCATGGCTAGCAGCAGGTGCAGGGCAGGGGAAGAGACCTGGAGAAAGGGGAAGGCAACGGGCCGAGGACATGCCAGGCAATTCTCCCTCTCCCCATTGCTCAGAAGGGTGCAGGAGTCATGGGGGAGCTGAGGCAGGTGGGGGTGGGAAGGCTGAGAGGGGGAGGGTTGCAGCCCGGCTAAGGGAGGTGGGGGGCACAGAGAGGGCTGCAGGCAGCTGGGGGCCAAGCGGATTGAGGAACTAGGGGCTGGGGGGGCTGGGCAGAGGAGCGGGGGTGGCAGGGCTTGGGGCCGGGGCGGGCTGGAGGTGGGGGCAGAGCAGCTGGCACTAGGGCGGGCGGGTGCTGGGGGGAGGGAGGTTACGCTAAAGGGACAGCGGGGAGGCGGGGCTGGGGCTTCACCCCTGCCCAGGCCGGTCCCAGCCAGCCATCGCCGCAGCCGGGGCCGAGGCGGAGGGGGGCCCCCGGGGCTCGCACTTACTGTCGGTCGCCATGGCCCAGCCCGCAGCCGAGCGCGTCTCTCCCCGCCGGCTCCCGGCACCGCCTGGCCAGACGCGCCGCGCACACACGCAGCGGCCGCCCCGGCCGGCCGGCAGGCGCACGCCGAGCCTCCCGCCGCCGCCCTGCAGCCCCCGCCCGGCCCCTTCCCGGGCTGCGGTCACCAGACATGGCCCAGCGCGCGGGCTCCTGGGCAGAATCGGGGCCCTGCTGCCGCCATCCCCCCCCCCCAATACGGGCAGCGCCCAGGAGCCTCTTAGCGCAGCGGGGGACAAGTGCCAGGGCTGGGGGCCGCTGCGGAGTGAGCCCCTGCTGGGCCTGGCCCAGTCCATCCCCTAGCCAGGCCGCACCTGGCCTCTGCGAGTCAGGGAACTGGGGGGGTGTCAGGCTCCTGTTAGGGGGAGCAGGGCCCCGGCTGCCCCTGAGGGGTCGCTAGGAGGAAGCCGCAGCCCCCCGATGCGCCGTCAGCTGTCGAGGTGGCTGTTTGGCCCAATTGGCTTTGGAGCCCTGGCACCCAAAAAGGCCACCGGCGCTCAGCTAGAAAGAGGGAGACGGCTCTGAGGGAGAGGGGTGCTAGCGGGAGGGTTGCTGCCTGGGTCAGGAGTCCCACAGCCGTCTGTCTGGCCTGTGTACTGTAAGCCTGGCAGCAGCCCGCCTGGCACCTCTGTCCGGGAGCACTCGCCTTCAAACTGAGCTTTGGTAGCCTTTGATCAGATCCATTAGTCAGTTAGCTGCCATCCATCCGCCTACGCGGTTAATTTCTTACCGTTGGCCGAAACTGGCTCCTGTCCGGTGAGAGTGAGCCCTGACTCCCCTTAAAGAGTCGGCCACCCTCTGACATGGGGTCTCTGGGGGGATGAGGGATTTGAGCCTAAAAAGAAGCATCCTTATCCTCTTCCCCCAGCTTTGTAAAAACTTCTTTTATATTTGGACTCTGTAGGTGTAGAGCAAGGTATTGTCCCTTAAAACGTGAGGATTTGAATGGCTGTAATAATGTCGAATGCTTCTTATGACCTTTCCTCCCCTCTCCACTGAAACATCCCCTCTGGGCATCCAAGGGTGAGTTTGGGACATGCCCTGGGAAAGGGTTCTTTGAAACCATGCTGTCATAGTGGGGTGGGGATTATGCTGAGACACTGGGCCCCTGGATGACAGGTTTCAGAGTGGTAGCTGTGTTAGTCTGTATCAGCAAAAACAACGAGGAGTCCTTGTGGCACCTTAGGGTACGTCTACACTTACCTGCCGGTTCGACGCGGAGAGTTCGACTTTTTGGAGTTCGAACTATCGCGTCTGATCTAGACGCAATAGTTCGAACTCCGGAAGCGCCGCAGTCGACTCCAGTACTCCACCTCGGCAGAAGGAGTTGGCGGAGTCGACGGGGGAGCCGCGGAGTTTGACCCCGCCGCGTCTGGACGGGTGAGTTGTTCGAATTAGGGTACTTCGAATTCAGCTACGCTATTCACGTAGCTGAATTTGCGTACCCTAATTCGAACCCCCTTCTTAGTGTAGACCAGGCCTTAGAGACTAATAACTTTATTTGGGCATAAGCTTTCGGGGGCTAGAACCCACTTCATCAGATGCATGAAGTGAAAAATACAGGAGCAGGTATAAATACATGAAAAGATAGGAGTTGCCTTACCAAGTGTGAGGTCAGTCTAACAAGACAATCCAATTAACAGTAGGATACCAAGGGAGGACAAATAACTTTTGTAGTGGTAATGAGAGTGGCCCCTAACCCTCAATGACTGGAGATCCGTGTGAGTTGCTGACATGCATGTCCTCAAGTTTAGAAGATCTTTGCCCCACTTGCCCCAGAGGAACTCTGCGAGTTGAAACTGACCTGTACAGAGTCATTCCTCCCACAGAAATGGCCCCTTGGATCTCTAAAAAAATAAAGGTGGTTGAAATTCTTCAGATTTCAAATGTTGACCCAAAAAATGGGAGAAAAATGTTGATGAAATATTCACAATTATTTGTGTCTGATTTTCAACCAGCTCTAATAAAAATACATTAAATTTAGGCCTTGTCTACACTACTGCTTAAGTTGACATGAGCAAGTTACATCGCTTAGGGTGTAAAAATCACCCCTTGAATGACAACTTATATCGACTTAATGCGATATCTACACTCTGGTGTAAAGCTAGTATAGCCATCTCCACACGGGTCCCTACTGGCCTTCTCCCCCAATCTTAAGGGGCATGTGGACAAATTGGAGAGAGCCCAGAGGAGAGCAATAAAAATGATAAAAGCTTCAGAAAACCTGACCTATGAGGAAAGGCTAAAAAAACTGGGCATGTTTAGTCTTGAAAAAGACAACCTGATAGCCCTTAACATATTTTTGAAGACTGCTGTTACAAAGAGGATGATGATCAATTGTTCTCCATAGTCACTGTAGGCATAATCTGCAGCAAAGGAGATTTAGGTTAGCTATTAGGAAAAGCTTTCTCACCATAAAAGGTAGTTAAGCTCTGGAATAGGCTTCCAAGAGAGGTTGTGGAATCCCCATCATTGGAGGTTTTTAAGAATAAGCTGGACAGACACCTGGCAGGAATGGGCTAGGTGTTCTTGGTCCTACCTAGCACAGAGAGATGGACTAGATGACCTCTCAAGGCCCCATCCACCTCTACATTTCTAGGATTCCAGGGAGGGAGCATACTCTGCTCCAGCAATTGTCACTGGCATAATGGCATGAGGGGCTGAATTTGGCTTACAACTAGGTCCAAGTTACATTTTGAAGTTACTAAGCCATTCAGAAGTATATAGCACCAGCTGTAACCTGTGCTAATATTGTGTGTGAAAATGTTTTCAGTAGTGATACAGTGCACTGACATTTCCTCAACCAAAAACAAAGAACTTCAAAATGTCAAGTAACTTAGCTCCCACTTTGTAGAGTTCCCATCCTTCATGCAGAACTGTCAGCTTTGAGCAGTCTGAACTGATTCGCATTATATTCTCAGAAAAGGATTTTCTTAGCCCAGCAATTAAGCTTCATGCCCTTAACTATGCTTGTACTTAATACATAATCTCTGGGGGCTGGCTGGCTGCTATGATCATTACTTAGCATCTGTATCCACAGTGTTGATATAGCAACAGAGTCACTTCAGCAGCAGGCTGTATGTATTCCTGGACATCCCTGCATCCATTTGTCAGTCTGCACTGGTGTGCAGGGTCAGGTTGGAGGGAAAGAGACAAAAAACTAAAAGATCAGATTAAATTAATTATGTAAAGAGCTAATGTAGTTACTCACCTTACTCTCTTTTTTCCAAGAATACTGTAAATTGCTGTAATCGGGTCTCCATGGGTCACAACTGAGAATACCAAATTCAGGACAAACTGCTGATAAATAGGGCAGATACACCCCAAAACTGGTGGTTATTGCCCCAAAAGATATACCAAACCAGCAACAAAAGCAAACTTCTGTTTCACCTCACTGGCTAACAAGTCAGAAAAGCAGTTGCCTTAGATATTCCAGTTCTTGGATCACCACCAAAAACACCAGACTTCAAGATGAATGGGCTCCTTAAAACCAGTTTAATCAAACAAAGAGTTCTGATCCCAAAGGACCAGCCACACACACAGGTCAATATCACTCAGATCTTACCCAATAATCATGCTGTTGTCAATCCCTTAGTATCTAAAATGTAAAGGTTTATTTATCAAAAGAGAAAGAAAAGCAAGAGATAAAATTAGTTAAAGGAATCAAATATATATAGTAATTGCAAAGTTCTTGGTTCAGGCTTGTAGCAGTAATGCAATAAACTGGTGACTTAAGTCAAGTCTCTGGTTGCTTCCAAATCATTGGAAGGTCCTCGATCCCTTGGTTAGAATGCTCCCATTAGTATAAGTCTAGAGGTTTGAGCAGGAAAGAGGCAAAATGGAGGTATTTCCAGGGCCTTTTATAGCTTCTGCTATGTGGAGGAAAACCCATTGTTTCAAACAAAGGCTTCAGCACTGCTTGTGGAAGATCACAGGTGACAAGATGGTGTTTGGAGTCACATGGGCTAGTCACATATCCATGCATGATTCTGCTTAGTCATAGTAGAAGTCATTATCTATACTTCAAACAGCAAGTTCACAGGAAAGTCCATTCAGGGTAGATGGGCATCGTCTAAAGTGAGTTAAATGCTCTTTTGATGGGCCACTCAGTTAGAATAGTCCCTCCAAGATGTGCTGGCTAAATACCTTGTGGGCATTACCCCAGGAGCAAGCTTTTGAAATCCAAGTATAGAGCCAATACTTATAGCTTCAAATACAAACACGATACAGGCATACAAATAGCATAATCGCAAATCATAACCTTTCCATAGACACCTTACTTGGCAACCTTTGTACAAGACTTGTTGCAATTATGTAACAGTGGTAGCAACAATGATCTACATGGTCATATTTTAATCAGATAACGTCACAATTGCTCCTGGGTTTTGAATGTCTCCATCGCTGTGCAGTAATGAATGAGTCGTCTCGGACATTTTCAGCAATGGCAAAGAGAAATAATTAGAAAATTCAACTTGGTTGACTTTAGAGCTAAACAGTTTTGTTCCATCTATGCTGCCAGCTCAACTTTATTAGATGAAACTGTTCAGAAAGGTATCCCTGAAACTAACAACGTATAGCATAAACTGGGCCAAACTGAACAGTGTAAAATGTGGGTTAAAGACTTCCAAAAGTATGGTGGATTTCAAAATTAAATTCATAGATCTGAGAACACACACAAAGCTTTACTGTTTCAGTTAAGTAACATAATTAGTATGTACGTGTGAGGAGAGAACACTGACTACATAAAATGTTAAGCAAATCATCCCGAACAGATGGCAATAAACCCTTCATACCACATCATGTAAGCTATTTATGCCATATATTTCACAGAAAAACTACTCAGCTGTAAATATTGGTATTGGCCCTATTTCTCCAATAGAGAAAACCAAATTGCCTGAGTGCTATAGGTCAAACTGTAAAGGCCACCGGAGGAGAAAAATGAAGAACAGATTATAGAACCCTCTAAAAATGGGTAAAAAAGTTTTTCAGTACATTGTGTTGCAGTTTTAAGATCTAATACTTCATTATCTACCAGAGCCAGAAAAAGTGCCATATACCATCAGGAAATGCAGGTGGAAGAGGAGAAAGCTTGCTACCCAGGGGTATATGGTTTCTCCTCTCTGACTTAGTCCAGAGTGTTTCCTTCCATCTTCTCCTCCAAGTATCTTGTGAAAATACCTTTCTGTGCAAAGGTGGAGAAATGTCAAGAAAGCAAAAGGCCTGTGTTGGTCTAGCTCTGGAACACTGATGCACTCCCAGGTGGAATAGAATTTTGTGATCATCTGATCTGAACTGAACATCAGCTCATTTTAGGTTGCATGACTCTGCAAACAATCAGTTTACGTGGTTCACATTTTCACTAGCATTTCTACACAGTGATGAGGGCTAGAAAGATTGTTTTCAAATTAGAACTTAATTCTGGAGCACTGTTCTGAGGCAAAGGGTCAATTCTGAGGCAGCAGGGCACAGCCCCACCCCAGCCCCAGCATATGTAAATAGCAACTACTCATCAAACCTGGGCAACAGTGGAGGATGTAGCCTTGAAACTGACTTTTGATGGGCTGAATTAATCAACATCTCCCAGTCAGCTTGCAACAATAGGTCAACTGTGTCCAGTTCTGGGTGCCACACTTTAAGAAAGATGTGGATAAACTAGAGTCCAGAGGAGAATAGCAAAAATGATAAAAGGTTTCAAAAACCTGACCTATGAGGAAAGTGTAAAAAAAAATGGGCATGTTTAATCTTGCAAAAAAGAAGTCTTGAAATATGTTAAGGGCTGATATAAAATGGATGATAATCAATTGTGCTCCACAGCCACTGAAGGTAGGACAAGAAGTAATGGGTTTAATCTGCAGCAAAGGAGATTCAGGTTAGATATTAGGAAAATCTTTCTAGCTATAAGGGTAGTTAAACTCTGAAATAGGTGTCTAAAGGAGGTTATGGAATCCCCATCACTGGAGGTTTTTAAGAACAGGTTAGACAAAATCTATCAGAGACAGTCTAGGTTTTCTTCGCCCTGCCTTAGCACAGGGGGCTGAACTTGATGACCTCACACTGTCCCTTTCAGCCCTACATTTCTATGATTCTAAATGCAGAAGTGAGCAAATAAGATATTATATTACTATAGATACTGATCTTACCCAAAGAAACTTTTGGGATGGCATTGCATCTTTAGATTGCTCTCAGCACAATTTACATTGGGACTGGTTTTACATGTTAGAGGCTGTGTGAGAGCAGGATCAGGAATGGTTGCTCTTCCAATGAAGCAGGGCAAAAGGCACACCGGGTTGGAGATTTGAGGGGACACATCTGTCCAGGTTGTACCCTGGGTAATGTCACAATTGTACAATACAGCGTGAGTCCACTAAAGGGCATCTCAGGAGGTGCCCCTCCTGCTTTCATAACCTCTACCTGCAGATCGGACTGAAATTTAAGAAAGGAATTTTTTTCCAATATTGGCCGAGTATTGTGAATCTTAATTCTTAGCTGCCTCCCAGCACACGTTGCCATGAAGAATCTCAAACATATGTTGTCAAGACAAACTTATCTGCCCTCACTTCCCATTTTCTTCTAGTTAGAAACCACCTTCTCAAACTATGCACTAGCTAGAGGATAATGCAGAAGATGCATAATCTCCCAGTTGCCTCCCCTCCAATAGTATCACACTGGTGGGAAGCCAGGCCCAGCCCCAACCCCTGGATGCTGGGAAAGGGACAGATGCTGCAGGAAGCTCCTTAGCAGATGAGACTGATACTAATTGTCAGGAGTGCAGCTTCACATGTAACATCTGCTTGAAAGTAGGGGTGCTCTCCCAACTTCTGCGCCTTCCTGACTTTCAAGGAGGGGATCGAGATCTACAACTGTGTCCTATCTTGTTTCCTGACTGCAGCACAGTCCTCTACACCTCCCGCAGCCTCTATTTTTCCATTTTAGGAGGTCATGATAACCAGAGAGAATGATGCAGAACATTTTCCAGAAGAGTTTGGTCAATGTTTTTAATTCTTTCAGTTATGTTCATGCCTCATTTGTGTTTGTTTCAAACATTTGATTAACCCAAGTTACTAGTACAAATGTGCACAGAAAGGAGATTTCTAAATAAATCAGTATGCATGTTGGAAGAGCACAACTACCATTGCAATGCGAAAACCCCAATTCCAGTAAGCACAACTTAAAATATTCTAAAAATCTGGATTATACAGTTGTTAAATCTGTGAAATAAAAAGTTTGAAATTATAAATCAAATAAAAAAATTGGGACTTGATCTGCTCAATCTTTTTCTTATTGCTAAATATGATTGAGTTCAAACAGGCTATTTGTTGTGAGTTACTCCCTCAGCTCTAGTTCTGAACAGCAGCAATGAAAATGGCCAGTCTTGTCAATTTCACAGTGCTGCTGGGAAACTTATTAGAGCTGTGGCACCAGAGCTGTCCTGCATTCTGAAAGACAACACTGCATCGGCCAATACTGAGAAGTTAAATGTGCAGCCACAAAAACAAGAAACAGATTAGGCACCCACCCTGCTTTTGTGAGGAAAAACAGCCTGGGTGCCATCAGTGAGTGGATTTTCATGCCACAGGTTTGTATTTGTTACAACTGTGCTTTTTAAACTTATCACGAGACAGAATCCAGTAAAAAGATTTATCACAACTGAATCTGGGCTCAAGTTCCTAAACATCATATCATTGTGAACTAAAAGCAGGCCACATGTTTATAAGTGTTGGCACAATGAAACGGAGCATACAAACTTAGTAAAAAAATCATTTATTGCACTTAGTAATCTTAAATGGTCACTAACATTACAAAATTAACAGTTACGTTCCGAGGTTGTAAAGAGTACTGATAGCACAAGTACAAAATATTCATCCATATAGTGTACATACTCAGTGTTCTTTTAGTAGATTCTGCTAAAAGATAGTTGTGTGTGTTAAACAGGAATGAGTTATAAATATCAACTCACATGACAAAAGCTAGACAAAAAAAAGCAGCCCTCTACCCCTGATTGTTTCCAATACAGGTATAAGGACACATACAATTTAGTTTTTGGGAGAAAAAGTTTCCATTCCACTCTACCTTCATCTAGGTTGTACCATTACACAACATATACTGAAGTCACTATTTACAGTTCCACATAACCTGTAGTTCTAGTAGGAGTAATTTTTGCTTTGTGACTTCATTTGATATGCCTGCATAGAAATGACCAAACCACAAAGTTGTTTTAGACATTTATACTTGACCATAAAAAAAAATTTAACAGTCTAATTCATATAAGAAATTCTTCAACTTGATCCTTTCTTAACGGGTTCTTTTCCTTTTAGGGCGTGGAAGATCTGACAAGAAGAGATACAAGAGGTTCAACAGCCTGTCAGATGACTGATTTTATAAATAAGAAAGTCAAATAAAAGCTACAGCATACAATTTTATTCAAAATATTAGGGACAGTATAGCCCTTCAAGTATCAACTAACACTATAGGATCAGATTATTGTACTTGAAAGTTTATTCAGATATATAAATACCTTGCAAGCTCTCTGCACATGAACTCCCAATGACCTCAATCTAAATTTCACACATGAAGTGCTTAAAAGACTGGATCCCAAATGTTTCATGTCTCAACTGATTGCATATTTATCTGTAACAAGTCTGTTTACCACTGGCATTATCCAAAAAAGAGCTGTCCTCCATTTCCTCCTGATTTAGACATACGGAAGTGCTCTGTTAATCCACATGACCATTTAAAGGGCATATTAGTAACTCACCTGAATTGCAATGAATTGCATTACTACAGTTTAGATTTGAAGTCAATAAACTAAACACTAAAAGTTCGCTACAATTACATTTTTAATGAGGTCTTCAGATGAAAGTCTCTCCTCAGCTCTATGAAAATTCCTTGCCCTTTAAAAAGGCAAGGACATACATGCTCCCTCTCTATTAATCTATTTTAATATGGTTTCTATAATGCTTACCCCACATGAGCTAAGTGCCACATGTGGGGTAAGTTAAAGCCTATCAATAAATTATCCATCACCTTTCCCACTTAGCCTCAGTTTCACCTTAGCCTTTCATATTAATGGTTAGATTCACTGGTCCGTTAAGTCCACTTTGCACAGTGTACAAGGTACAAAGTGACCTTAATGTGGCTGGAGATAACCAATTTCTCCTCTACTCCTGGCACACCTACCCACCACACCCCAGACATGTCGGGGTAGGATGGCAAGTACTGCTGCTATACGTAGTCCTCCACAGGCATGAAGGAGAAGCTCTAATTTGCACTGGGTGGCACAGAATCAGGGAGCTGCTGCTACCATTTCCAGACAGCCCCCAGTTCCACCAGGACTGAGCTCTGCATGGGCACAGTGGAAAATCTGCCCTGGAAGCTTCTGATCACTGGTCAACTCAGTGAAAATAGAGATTTTAGTAATGCCCTAAGTGCAACTGCAGTTTCCATGGATCAACTCCAGTGGAAGTTCTCTACTCTAAGGTTGGCTTTTACTTTTAAGTAAAAGCTATGTTCTCCTTAATGACACAAACAGATGAAAGATATCAAAATCTTCTTCCCTCTTTTCCATTACTAATGGAATCATATCCCAACCTTGCCATGCAGTCTCTAATATTGCAGAAAAAGTCCTTACTCCATGTATATAGGGTTGGCTCTTGATCCTTGGTTTGGCTGAGGGAGGATTGCCCCTTTATGTCCTCCGACTGAGAGGCTAGCCAGGGCTAGTTTGGCCTCCATTGAAAGTTAGTCAAGAGGCTGTTCTACCATGCATCTTTTTAGCAACTGGGAGAACACTCGAAAGAGGTTTTATTCTCCCTTTTAATAAATAAGAATTGTAAGTTCACCTACACCATTTGCCAAGAATAAATATCCTCCTTTTAACTGAGGGCAATCTTTTCTCTGACTGCACTATATTAGGAACAACATGGGAAAAGATGCATATGGCATTACAAGACTTTTAAATTATTATTCATGTGCTTGCAGGGTGCTTGCTAAAGCCATGTGCTATTTTATGGAAATAAACTTGCAGGTTTAGAAATAGTCCAGATGTGACAAGACCAGAAAACCAGAACTGCAATAGTTATAATACAGTAGATAGCGTTCTTAATGACACCTTCTGTACTTTGAAAACCACAAATATATTTGCAAAAAGAAACACTAGACAGTAATTAATTACAATAAACATCTCAAATTTGTAAGGACTGCAGTCATACCTTCTTCACTGGAATTCTCTTCTTCTGTGATTACAGGCATCCTACGATTCCGAGTAACAACTTCCTTCTTTATTGCTTGTATCCTATCTACAAAGAAATATTCAGGGGAAAATTGCCACCAGTTATTAAAGTCTCTGCATCTCAGGTACAAACAATCCAGACAGATTGCTTACTTTCTCTTGATTAGAAAAGCAGACATCAGTTGCTACTGAGTTTTTAGCACCTTCACAGAACCTTAATTTGGCTCTTGAACAATAACTGGTAATATAAACATAAAAGATACTAAACAAAGACTCTAAAAAGATGAGTGCAGGGTTAGTTAACATTAGTCAGAGAGATTACAGGGAATAAAGAGGTTTTGCAGATAAAGTGCTACAGATCCATCAGACCAAATAAAAGCACGGGAATGAAATTCATAAATAAAATGGCTGGAATACTTCAGTTTTTCAACACTGTCTTAAGAAAATAAGGTCAGACACCTAATGAAACCTTGGAGGAATACTTGGAGGAATGTACGAAAATACGACTACATAAAAATGAGCTGATCCAAATGATATACATCTTAGGGTGCTGTGACAAAGTTTCTCCTCTGCCTTGGTGGGTCCTGCGTTTATTGGCAGATTTGCTCACCTCAGTGATCTTCCCCACAGTCTGGGTCAACTCCTCCTGTGTCTGATCAGGAGTTGGGAGGTTTGGGGGGAACCCAGGCCCGCCCTCTACTCCGGGTTCCAGCCCAGGGCCCTGTGGATTGCAGCTATCTATAGTGCCTCTTGTAACAGCTGCATGACAGCTACAACTCCCTGGGCTACTTCCCCATGGCCTCCTCCAAACACCTTCTTTCTCCTCACCACAGGACCTTCCTCCTGGTGGCTGATAACGCTTGTACTCCTTAGTCCTCCAGCAACTACACCCTCTCGCTCTCAGCTCCTTGCGCCTCTTGCTCCCAGCTCCTCTCACATGCACTTCCTCTCCTCTTGCTCCCCCCTGCCTGACTGGAGTGAGCTCCTTTTAAAACCCAGGTGCCCTGATTAGCCTGCCTTGATTGGCTGCAGGCGTTCTAATCAGCCTGTCTGCCTTAATTGGTTCTAACAGGTTCCTGATTACCCTACTGCAGCCCCTGCTCTGGTCACTCAGAGAACAGAGAACTACTCATCCAGTGACCATTATATTTGCCCTCTTCCAGACTCCTGTACCTCACTGATGTGGGTCTGTCACAGTGCTCAGTGAATTAATGTACTGACCTACTGAATTATTTTTGGAATGTAGGAAGATAAGCCAATGCCAGACTGGATCAGATAGTCCAGTATCTTGTCTTTTACAGTGGCAGGTACTAGAGGAAGGTGTAAGAACCCTGTAGTAGGCAGAACTGGGGTAATCTGGTTCCCATACTTGACCTCTTCTTGATCTCTACTACAGCAGAACCTCAGAGTTACGAACTGACCTGTGTGAAACAAACTACTAAAAAATAAAGGGAAAGCAGCATTCTTCATCTGCATAGTATAATTTCAAAGCTGTATTAAGTCAATGGTCAGTTGTAAATATAACAGAATTAAAAAAAAAAACCATTTGATGCAATGTTTTCAGTCCTATTCAAAAACAATGCATTGGATGCCAAGAGTGTCACCTGAACTGAAAATTGACTGAAGTACCATTAATGAGGGCAAAAACAAATGGCACTATATTTCAGATGGGAGCGGGATGCATCTGGTGAGGTACTCAAGACATCTGCATTATTAACTAACCTTCTTAAATATCTTCATTAATAATGAGCAGATAAATACTGAATTCTTAAATGGAGGATATTCATTCAAGAACACAACAGGAACAAAAACAGAAAATCAGGCTATTTTCTCTGGATTTTGGGCTAGGCTCCCTGGAGCTATCAACATTCATACACTGCTCCTACTTTCACGAAGGCCAATCCTTGCCCAAAAGAAGAGAAAGAACAGCTGGTAGTCTGCCTTTGTCATTTTAACTCACCAGTGAGTTTAGATAAAAAATAAGAAGCATTCTACCCTAGTTACTGGCAGTAAAGAAATGTTTGGGGGGAGAATTACCAAGAGCAGAGATAAGAGTTCACTTTAGCTTAGCCACAGCTCTTTCCACCCTCTGGGTACGTCTACACTACGGGACTATTCCGAATTTGCATAAACCGGTTTTGTAAAACAGATTGTATAAAATCGAGTGTGCGCGGCCACACTAAACACATTAAATCGGTGGTGTGCGTCCACGGTCCGAGGCTAGCATCGACTTCTGGAGCGTTGCACTGTGGGTAGCTATTCCGTAGCTATCCCATAGTTCCCGCAGCCTCCCTCGCCCCTTGGAATTTCCGGGTTGAGATCCCAGTGCCTGATGGGGCAAAAATCATTGTCGCGGGTGGTTCTGGGTAAATGTCGTCAGTCACTCCTTCCTCTGGGAAAGCAATGGCAGACAAGCATTTCGTGGCTTTTTTCCCTGGATTGCCCTGGCAGATGCCGTAGCACGGCAATCATGGAGCCTGTTTTGCCTTTTGTGACTGTCACCGTATGTGTACTAGATGCCGCTGACAGAGGCGATTCAGCAGCGCTACACAGCAGCATGCTTTTGCTTTTGCATGACAGCAGAGATGGTTACCAGCCATACTGCACCATCTACCAATCCATAAATTGGTAAAAAGATGATCATGGCTACCAGTCGTTTTGCACCATTTGCTGCTGTCATAAGTGCCCCTGGCTGCTCTTAGCCAGGGGCGCAAAAGCCAAAATTGGGAATGACTCCCTGAGTCAATCCCTCCTTTTTGGTATCTAAAAATAGAATCAGTCCTGCCTAGAATATGGGCAAGTGTACTAGAGAACCACTGTATCAGAGAGCACAGCTGCTCTGTGTCAGATCCTGCAGAAATTATGAGCTGTATGCTATTCACAGGGGGTGCTCCTGCAACAACCCCACCTGTTGATTCCATTCTTCCGCCAGCCTTCCTGGGCTACCGTAGCATTGTCCCCCCACTTGTGTGATGAAGTAATAAAGAATGCAGGAATAAGACACACTGACTTGTTAGTGAGAAATGAGTGGAAGGCAGCCTCCAGCTGCTATGATAGTCCAGACAGGACAGTAAGGAGTGTGGAGGAGAGGAGCCCAGCATCCCTCTGCTAGTCCAGGAGCAATTGAATCTTTTTTTTTTTTTTTTTAAACACATGAAGGGTGGGGGCTGACAGAGCTCAGCCCCCTGTTGCTATGATGACGATGGTTATCAGCCATACTGCACCATCTACCAGGAAAAATTAGGGCCAGGCGCCCTTGATCGACCTGACGGATGCTAGTCAGCATGGTTACCAGTCCTTTTGCACTGCCCCATGTGCCAATAGGCTGATGATGAGGACGGGTACCAGTCGTTTTGCACCATCAGCCACCCATGGCGGGGGGGGAGCAAGGATGTTGGTGTTCAGTGCTGCAGCATCGCGTCTATCTGCAGCATTCAGTAAAGATAGGGTGACATGTAAAAGAGTCAAGAGAGGCTTGTTTTCCCTTTCACTTCTGGGGGTGGGTGGAGGGGTGCGTAAATTGCCAAGCTATGCCCTGACCCACCGCGGACACTGTGTTTGACCCTAGAAGCATTTGGAGCTCAGCCAATAATGCAAATGCTTTTCAGAGAGACTGCAGGAACTGTGGGGTAGCTTGAGTCCTCCAGTCCATGAGCATCCATTTGATTCCTTGGCTTTCTGTTACGCTTGTCACGCAGCAGTGCGCTGAGTCCCTGCTATGGCGTCTGTCTGGAGATTTTTTAAAAATGTTTTTTAATTCGTCTTCTGTAACGGAGCGCTGATAGAACAGATTTGCCTGCCCTTACAGCGATCACGTCCGCATGGTCCATGCGGGAGCTCTTTCTTTATTTTGATTTTTAACTGCATCGCCACACGTGCTGATCGGAGCTCCACGCTGGGCAAACAGGAAATATTCAAAAGTTCGCGGGGCTTTTCCTGTCTACCTGGCCACTGCATCCAAGTTCAGATTGCTGTCCAGAGCGGTCAGTGGTGCACTGTGGGATACCGCCCGGAGGCCAATACCGTCGATCTGCGGCCACACTAACCCTAATCCGATATGGTAATACCGATATTACAGAAACCGGTTTAAAGAGCCCTTTATACCGATATAAAGGGCCTCTTAGTGTGGACGGGTGTGGCGTTAAATCGGTTTAATGCTCCTAAAACCGGTTTAAACGCGTAGTGTAGACCAGGCCTCAGAGGGAGAGAAGACAATTGAGCAAGATCAGACAAATCAGGTGATAAGAACTATAACCAACTGCCTTGCCTGACAGAGGGGAGAGAAGAGTTCCTTAGCATCTCCAGTACCACTAATATAATGAAGAATTACCTTTGGTTTCCAATGAGTTTCCCTTCTGTGTCAACTGTGACCTCTCTCTGCTTCTTTTACACCTGGGACTTTTCATTTTTCCCTGATCAGACCCAGATTCAGAAGATTCTAGTTTAACTTGACGGTGCCTTCTTGATTTGGAGGCCTAAAATCCAAACAAATCCATTAAGCAACAGAAAGGAATCTAATTACTACATACACACAATAGTGATACACAGCAAGTAAATGAATCTTGTTAGGGAAGTAAGACACGTTAAGACATCTTTCTGTCACCACCATCATGCCAGTGATCACAGTCTACTTAACACAGCGGTTCTCAACCAGGGGTCTGGGGGCTCCTGGGGGGCCGCAAGTAAGTTTCAGGGGGTCCACCAAAATAGAGAGGAGGACCAGCATTAGACTCACTGGGGCCCAAGGCAGAAAGGTGAATCCTGAGCCCTGCTGCTGGGGGCTGAAGCCCAAGCCCCTCCTCCTGGGCTGAAGCCAATGCCTGAACAACTTAGCTTCATGGAGCCCCCTTTGGTATGGGGCCCTAGGCAATTGCTCTGCTTGCTACCTCCTAAAGCCAGCCCTTAATCTACTGAAAAAACAGTTGTTAGGGCATGGGTGGGCTGTGGAATTTTCATAGTGGGGGGAGGAGAGGGGCGGCTCAGAAGGGAAAAGGTTGAGAACCCCTGGTTTAACCAACAAGACAATAATGACAATAAGTGTCCGTAGTAGTTAAGGAGTGGGCACTCAACTCTTTAAGGCACTTTTGAAAATCCCACCTCCTAAAGTGTTACTATTTCAGACTAACGGTGCTTATCTGACATTCAAATAATGAACACATTGTGAGACTTATTTTCAAGAACACAAAGAATGTCCTCATGCTACATCAGCCTTGATTTTTTTATAGTTATTATTAAGCAATAAGTAGCTAATGTTAAGAACATTTCTTGTGTAACAAAGACAGATTACCAAGACCAAATAGGGTTTTTACTGTCCAGTTTTGGGCTCCATTCTTCTCTTAGTTGCCTGGGAAAGCAACATCACTATACCTTCAAAGTTTTACTACTGTATATTCAAAACACTACTAAAATCACAATATAAATATGTGCATCCACATTCCCCAAATTGAGAGAAAAATGTTTAAGTGTGGATCTACTACAAAAAACAATCCAATGGAGATCAGGGAATTTCATGTTCATTGGTTCAATGACTAATCAGATCTAGAATAATAAAAGTACTTGTGTGACTTAGAGGCCTAGGTTCCATTTTCAAAAAGTGACTTCAGAGCTTAAGTCCCGTTCACTTTTTAAAACTTCCAAGACTTTGAAAATTAAAAGCATTTAGCGCCCTAAATTCTAAAGTCACTTCTGAAAATTTTACCTCATTTCATTTGACAGATGAAAGTATGGGAGTTTTTTTGCTTTGTTTTTAACTGCCAGAATAGATGGTTCACCCTGGGATTAGAGTCATGGCAGCTTTCTGAAAAAGTGTGTACAAAATTCTGTTCTCAGTTACCTGTGTAACTTCACTGAAAAAAGGGGTGTGCACAGGTATTAAATGAAGGCCAATTAGTCCTGACATAAGGAACTTTACTAACAGTTACGTCATGTGCCAGACTAGAATCCAGCTCACTCTCTGAACATCTGTATTGCTTCTGCAAAGCTAATAGGAGTAAAAACTTGTTTTTGTTGCCAATAAGGTGGGTAAGACTGAATGCCCAATGGGAGCAGGGCTTGAAGCAGATGGTGCTGTTTTGATAAATTGTAATATGGTCAGAAAAGTGATTTAAGTCAATGCAAGTGTTTTTGGAAAGGTAATGACTAACAATTCCCTAACAAATATACCTATTTATTTACTTACAACAGCAACTGCATTATAGGACTTGTATTTGATTTTAGCCAGTGCATTTGCTCTTTCAGAACCCTGTAAAGAAACAAGGAAAAGGTCAGAAAAAAACAGCTAAAAGTTAGCTTCCAGCATATCCCCTTAATTTTCTTCTGAGCTCATTTTTATTTGCAATCACAGAGCTTTTCACCCAGATCTCAAAGTGCTTTACTAAATTGGGGAATCATCATCCCTGTTTTATATATAAGGAAACTAAGTACAGCTAGCAAGACATGCCCAAGGGGTCACCACATGTCCAAGACCCTTGTCCTATCCTCTGAACCATGCCAACTGTGGTCTTTATAGGTCTGCTTGCATTCATACAAAAATACTTTGACTTAGTATTTTTCAAGCATTTGAGCAAGGGCCACAGAGCCTTTGCTGCTATGTCTTAGCTGTCCATTGATCTTGTCCTTCATTATGAAAATCAGAAATAAAATACAAGACAGACTTACTTTGCTCAAAAGAAACTAGCATCTTAAAACAACTAGAGGATGACGATAAATGAGGCAGCGATCCCTTCTGTGAATGTACAACCTGTTTATAAGATTCATTCGCTATGTCTCTATAGTGGAGTTGGACATGGGGGAAGAGAATAAATCTCAATATTTACAGTATGCAACTTGATGGAATATAAAAGTGTACTAAGGAGGCAGTTTCCACATTACCTGATATAACATTCAGTGAAAGGGCAATATTAAATTAAGAAACAACTGCTTGAGAGTCATTGTAGAAGATATATCTTGCAAACTGTGTCACTGTAGAGAGCTAAGTGTGTAAAGTAAGTGCCGCTAAAAAAGTCCTTATTTCAGTAAAACAAAATATCAGATTTCCAGAGTAAAGCAATGGTGACTTTGGTTTTCCTAGGTTTCCACAGTGCAGAAAATCATACATGCAAATAGTTACCTTTCTATGGGGTTCAACCCAGCAATTATTTAAACAAAACGCAGCACTATGAAACAGTTTATTGTAAAAATTGATTACAGCATTCAGTTGAAACTACAGGAGAACCAAAAAAGAATGTGGCCAGGATAGTAGGGATCAAACCCCTACTTCTGTGGAGAATGGCCATGGCATTCTTCATTAAAAGTGTTCAGGACCTCTCAAGTTGTGACCTGTGTCCACCACTGACAGAGAACAACATACTTGCTAAAGAACACCAACACTACTTCCTCCAGAACTCTGGAATTTGAAGGTCTCTCAGGTTAGTACTGGCCAGGCTTGACCTGACCACTGCTTAGCTTCCTGACTTGATCACAGATTGACATGCTCTGACTGCAGATTAGGTTGTCCAATAACATTAAGATATTACACAGTAAACTTTTCTTACTTCTGAGTCTTGAGAAGTCCCTCCTTCCTTTTTGTCAGTCATTTCTTCACTATCTTTAGCCTTTGAGGAGGATTTCTGAAAAAGTAGAGATATTTAAAACTCATTCAGGACTTGAACAAGACAACTTTACTATGCACATTTTCAGGTATCACAGTTTCTATTTGACAGCATTTAAAAATTTAAAAGATCAATTTATTTTAGGAAAGTAACCACATTCTCCCTTCTACTTCAGTCTAATATTTTAATTACTAGTACCATGGCTCTTGCGTGACTTCAAAGTAAGTGTGTGTAGCACATTTAACATTTACATTACAAGATTGCTTTAAGTAGGGATCTATGCATTCATGCACCACTAATCCTTCAGACTTCCATAGAGGCAATGTGTACATATTATGTATTTGGTGTTTCACTCATTACAAATCTTTTAAGACAAAGCTTTCCTTTATCATTTGAAAAATATATTCAGAGGCCTTCACACATTTAATACATTCTACACACTCATGATGACCTGCACTGCCACAGCATAATAGAGACTATCGCCTACCATTTTGTTCTGTTGCCATTGCTGATATTCCAAAATCGCATTCTTAATATTAATTACAAATTCATCCTTTATCAAGCTCAGAGCCTTGTCCGGCTGGGATTTGTCAGTGGAGATCAAACACTTCATTTTCTGATAGTGGTCATGAACATTCATCATTTCCTGAAGTAAAAAATGTTAAAAGCTTTAAAAAAGATGTAGCAACAAATAAAGAACAAACTTCTGATTAAATATGGACATTGTGCATATAATTTTTTTTAAAATCACAGTATATTGAACTAGCAACTGTTTTAAAAAGGAGGTTGTTAAAATTAGCTGATCACTGTCAGTAGTAGCAAGTCACAAGAATGTATTAAAATCTAGTATCAAGGTCCCACCAGTTTAGTGGAGAAGCAGAGGAAGACAGACTGTGCACTAAGAAAGAAACTTAGTAAGAAACCTCAGTGGTACCAAGTAATTATTTTCAGGCAGAGATTTCAATCTTCAACTGTTTGAGGCATTTTAAAGTTTCCCTCCATTTCATTATTAGTTAATGATTTCAGTGGCAGTGGAGGACATGAGATGGGGGGCAGGTCTTCCTCATGTACAAGTCGAAGCTGCTAGAACCAACTGGAAGAGACATCATGAACCAGATGGCTGATCGACATGACTAGACATGTAATAGAAGGAAAACTCTGTCCTGCTTCCAGTGCCAAAGTTCGTACAGGCAACATTATACTAAACAAAGGGCAAGCAGTAAAATGACTATGATTTAAAATGGGAAAATAGGCAAGGGTAAAAAGAAGAAAAAAAAAAGGCCCCAATCCTGCAGCTGATTGTATGCTGGTACATCAACACGCCCACTTGTATGCAGTCAGTTGTTGAATCAGGGCAAACACAAATGTCAAAATTTAAATTAAAATACTGTCTTTTGCTGTGTACTTCCACTACCCCTTGTCTGAGAATTGCCTATTTGGATTGGAAGGGAATAGTCTTCTTATCGTCTCTGTGAAGCACTTTGCACACTTTCGGTATTATATAAATATCGTAGTCCTTCTGTGAAAATAGATGCAGTGTTTCAGAACGGATGGTAAAACTGTTGGTACACATAATTGTCCTCATTTCTGTAACAGAGCTTTTATGAGGCCCAGATTATACAATTAGAGAAATTATATTTGACAATAATGATAATTATTTTGTAGCATAAAAGTTACTGTACCTCCAACACATCATTGGTGATGAGCCTGCTTACTCGGTTACTTAGCTCCTTAAATTCCTCTTTAAGTTGAGTTTCCCGAATCTTTTTCTTAGTTCTGAAGGATAGCTGTATAAAGATGGGTATATTTTGAAATACACAGTAAAAGAAATGTTTATAACTATGAAAATTCTCACACTGACAGTCAAAAAATGAAAGATGCTGAAAGGCATGGATCTAGAAAACAAGGTGATCCCGACATTCAGCTGTATAGATTTATTTTCAGGAATTTAGTCTCATAGCAGTGATTTAATATCTTTTGTGAAACATTTGTTTTTAAAAAAGATGTTCCTTCCTTCACTGTTATCAGAAATTCAAGCCACCAAAAACTCAGAAAAATTGAATGTTAATTTCTACAGATTAAAAGCCATGATAAATCATAAAGCTGCCAAAGCAATATTTTTTCAAATAATTGCTTGTTTTTTAAACAGAACATTAGATGTAAAGTACCTACTGCACTTTGGGGTATTGTAAAAAAGTAACTGCAAACCAAGTGCAGTTCAACTCTCCATTTCTTATTTTTAATTGAACATTGTACAACAATTAGAAGATAGACAGGGATTTTCTAAAGGAAGTAAGTTCTTTGTGCAATAACTCACAAGTCTGGGCATTGCTGTAAAGTGAAATGCTTTGTCTAGTCTCAGCTTCCTAAATATGTACGCTGCATCATAATGCTGGGCATTTATCAGATCCTGTTGAAATCTCTGAACTTCAAGCCACTCCTTGAGTGCAATTCTGATCTGCAATAGAAAAGAGGAATCTATTTTACTGATACACATTTCCTTGAACAGTGATTAGAGATTTGAGCTGACCAGTGGAGTAAAGTCATAGCATGCTACAAACGGGACACATGCCTGTATAGGGTGTATATGACAGAAGTGACCTCAAAACTACCGAAAAGATGCAGTAACAGATTCTAATAGCAACAAGTAATTCATGTAATTTCTGTGTTTAGTATTCTAGGTTTAGCCATCTGTTTTGACAATGAATACAAAGATGCCAACCTTGCTCTGACTTTTAGGGATGTTTATATAAAAAAAAAGTTAAGAAGGAATTAGAAAGGTTACTTGGACCAGTTGACAAGTACCAAAGGCGCAAAGCCAAATACAGACAGGAGGTCTGAGTAGCACCCTACCAAATTCACGGTCCATTTTGGTCAACTTCATGGTCATAGGATTTTAAAAATTGTAAATTTAATGATTACAGGTATTTAAATCTAAAATTTCACGGTGTTGTAATTGTAAGGGGGGTTGCGTACTGCTACTCTTACTTCTGCGCTGCAGCTGGCGGCGGTGCTGCTTTCAGAGTTGTGCAGCTGGAGAGCAGCGGCAGCGGGCTGGGAGCCCAGCTCTGAAGGCAAAGCCACCACCAGCAGCAGCGCAGAAGGGAAGCACGGTATGGTATGCTGCCCAGCTCTGAAGACAGCACAGAAGGGTGGCCACACCATGACCCCCTAAAATAACCGTGTGACCCCTGTAACTCTCTTTTGGGTCAGGACTCCCAATCTGAGAAACACTGAGCTCCCCCGTGAAATCTGTACAGTATAGGGCAAAGGCACACAAAAGACCAGATTTCACAGTCCGTGATGCACTTTTCATGGCCATGAATTTGGTATGGCCCTAGGTATGGGGTAGCGCCTTGAATGCTTGAGGTGCATTTTAGATCACTATGTGCGATGGATATGTCCATGGGAAAAAGTTCACAGTATGCATAATTTTCACCCTTTTATAACAGTTTAAATTGCTTTACATTCATTTTTATGGTCTATTTTGAATTTCTGAAACCATTTTCAATTTTTTGGTATGTTTGGCTATTTTTAATCACCCATATCAGCCATTTTGATCGAGAATGGCAGCTGGTGAACTTTGGGGCAAGTGGATCATGGCAAAAAAAAATAAAACCATGGATGCTTGCCCCCAAAATTTTCCTAGGCAGGGGGCCAGAGACCATGCGCACATGTACAGGGCTCCATGCCTTCACACAGCCATGACATCTCCCCCTGGTGAAACCAGAACCTCTCCTCCTCCCCACCTATCTGCCCAGAGAAACCAGGAACTCTCCTCACTGTCTATGATCAAGTGGGACCTTGCCCATCCCAACTTCCCCAACAGGGAAAAGGGGAGGATTGGCCCTAGGAAAGCAGATCTCCTATGCCACCTAGGGCTCTTAATTACCTTGGCCATTCCTTGGTCTGGACCTCATTCCCAGGATGATCCTCCTCCTCTATTGTGTTCCCTCTCTCCTCCTCCTCCCCCACGGCCTGAACTGTAAGGGTGTGATAGGAAGCAATCTAGGAATCTGGAATGGTATTGGGGCACTGGTTTCCCCACCCTCGCCACAGGCTACTCATTGCTCTCTAAATGCCCCATGGACTGTGCTGATGCGTTCTAAAAAGTACCTACAGCGCATTAACGTAGTGCAGCAGGGTCCACAGGAGACGGAGAGCAACACACAGCCTGTGGCTTGGGCAGTGAATCAGGCACCAAACGCCATTTAAAATTGTCACTGCTTTCTCCTATCAGATTTTCACTGCACAATCTGCACACATGCTACAAAGGCAGTGAACAGCCTCGGCACTATTTGCTGTGTTCATCAGACCCGAATGGTAGTGACTGATGCAAAAGCATAGATTTAAGACCTGAATTCATAATTAAAATGTACAAACCCGGAGGATTATTGAAAATTAGGGAGGACTGGCATCTCTCTGAATAGAGGCGAGCAACACTTCTCTGAAAGAGCAAAAGTCTTAGATTCTTAGGTGGCTGAAACACTATGTTTAGCTATGAGTGTGCAGACTCAAGTTCATGATTTTTTTTTTAAATTCCATTCTAAAGTTGTAGTTTTATCAACACTGCAATATTTTACAGACGTACCTTTCCCTCCCTATCTATTCTGTCAACCTTCCACTTTCTCCAGTTGATCGCAACTTCTTAGGATCACTGCTAAAACATATGATGGTGGCAGCCATTTGAGTTTTAAATACCTGTAAAGTTATTACAGGTTTCACCAGTTATCTCAATTGAATTACCTGACTTGTCTGAAGTTAAAGCATGCACTGTCACAGCATTAGTAATTTTTATTTCAACCAGTGAAGTGCAACTTTGGGCCCAAAACTTCCAAAGACTTACATATGCACATATTTTTACTCATAAGTAGTCTAATTATACCTTTCCTTACACTGCATTTCCAACACCACCTTTACATTTTGTTTCTTCTCCAAAATCTTTCTGATACTTCCACACTATTTCAATTTATCTCATCAGTCCCTGCCTCTCAGACCACATACGCACTTCCTTTCAACACAGCACTTGGAAATTTTACGGACACTTAAATGTCAGGGAATAAACCTACTAGTTAAAGACTAATGTCAAAGATGCCTCTCCCCCCCCCGTGCTCCTTGTGTTCTGATCTGCTAAGGTGAGAAGTTAATTCATACACTCCTCAAAGCTGTAAAGAGAACAATGTAAGGATTCTTACCTAAGTGCCATTATTTTAACCTGCTCAGGAACTCCAGCTAGGTGTATGAAAGATGTTTTTTCTCCCCCTCAGGGTAGAGGGAAGACTTTACATTTTCCTCTTGTTTTCCTCTCCTACCTGGAGGATCCTGGCTGTGAAGTTGGCTCCTGCTACTTTACCCCTCAGCTCTTGATGGTGCAAAAAGGATGCATCTACTCTACACCTCCCACAACATCTCTTTTTAGGTCTCCCTTTCTAAGGAATAGCTTGAGAACATGTATCTATATTGCTTATACCTTTCAGGAGAAACTGCAATTAAACTCAATTTGCCTGCTGTATATATGGTTCTGAAGAGTAACAAACGAAAACTGATGAAACTTTGGTCAGTTTTCACTTTGCTACACGTTGGGAAAAACGTAAGCACCAATAGCTCTCTGCAGCACTAGGAAAAGACTGCTGATCAGTTTACTCTCAGCTCACATTTGAAAGCCTAGAAACTTTAATTTATTATTTTTTAAACAAAGGAGTTTTTCCTATAGGCACAGGCAAATGATATTTTAAGTTCTGAAAAAATACCAGGACTTTAGTTAATTTAGCCAGTGTTTAGGCTCTCAGACTTTAATGAGGGCAGTTTTCTTAGGGGGCCCATTTCTTCCAGAATACTCATGTTTTTATTCCTAAAAAAGAAGAAAGAGTCTCTTCAAGTTGTGATAGTAAAACATACAAGAAATCTTAATACAATCATAAAAGTCTGATATTCTTTTGAGAATGAATCCTCAAAAAGACTTACCTTTTGTTTTGGTTTACAGAGCTGCGTACTATACAATCCATACAGAAGATACAGAGCACCAACACGAATTTGGAAAGTATAAGGAGGCAAGAAGTATCGCCATGCCAGATCCAACGCCTTCTGTGTAAACTTATTCTTCTCTAAAGGCCTTGTTTGACCACTAAACAAACAAACAAAAAAATAGATAAAAAACAAATAATTATAAGTGCAGTTTTTAAAACCCATTAATACATTTAAAACTTATGCTAGACTAAGGTCTGATTATAACTGACGAATCTTCAAGGACGAGGAGCCGGGCTTCTGGGGGGTTGTGGGGGAGGGGAGCCGGGCCTCTCACAGCGGGTGAGGGTGCCGGGTCTCTCACGGGGTGGGGAGGAGAGGGGATGCCGGGTCTCTCACGGGGTGGGGAAGGGAGGGGGTGCCGGGTCTCTCACGGGGAAGGGGGAGGAGGGGATGCCGGGTCTCTCACGGGGTGGAAGGAGGGGTGCCGGGTCTCTCACGGGGGGGTGGTGGAAGGGGAGGGGTGCCGGGTCTCTCACGGGGGGGGGAGGGGTGCAGTGGGTGCCAGTCTCGTCCGAGCAGCGCGGGGACGATGCCGGACCCCTCACGGGGGCGGAGAAGGGAGGCTGCCGGGCGTCTCACTGGAAGATGGTGTGGAAGCGGCGGTCCCGCCACAGGCCGGCGAACACCTCGAAGCGGACATTATCCGTCTCCTGGAAGCTGCTCAGCAGCGCCTCGCAGTCCGTCTGCAGCCCCGAGACGCAGCTCATCCCGCCGCCGGGCCGCTCCCCCGGGCAGGCCTAGGCAGAGCAAGACCACCAGCACCCATCGCGCATGCGCACGGCGCCAGCCACAGTGCCCAACACTATAGCGCGCTCCCTCAAGCAGCAGCACAACCAGGACCCACTGCGCACGCGCCTATTCAGTTCCCCCGCCCCACTTCGCCGCGCCTGCGTGGATTTCCGACACCTCTGACCCATCAATCCCCCCTCGACACAGCCACGCCTCCTCCCCCTGCCCCTCGCTCAGCCAGCGCGCACGCGCGCACGTTCAACTTTCACCGACTGTCTTTGAGCTTCTCTAGCCGCCTTGTGGGGGAGGGGAGTGTTTCTCCCGCCCTTCCAGTGAGGGCGGGGCCAGGGCTGAGTGAGGGGAGCCTCCACCTGGTCAGTCCAGGGAGCTTGCCCCCACCTCAGAGATGGCAGTAATGTGGGGGCTGGGCCGAGTGAGCCCCCCCCCCCCCATGAACAAACAAAACAAAGTGGCAGCCCAGTGCCCAGGCAGCTGCCACTCAGCCACCAAGCCCACATGGGTCCTAGGAGCCCTGCCTAGGCAGGAGCCCTGCTTTAATGGCCAGGCCCTGCCCCCACCCTATGGCGGGGCACAGTTGTTGACCTGTATCAGAGGGGTAGCCGTGTTAGTCTGGATCTGTAAAAGCAGCAAAGAGTCTTGTGGCACCTTATAGACTAACAGACGTTTTGGAGCATGAGCTTTCGTGGGTGAATACCCACTTCATCGGATGCTGAATTTCATGGGTTAGTTGTTAGGCTTGCCACTGATCACATCCAACCAGAAGTGTTATAGGTTCTTGTCTACAGGGTCCAAGAACTCCATATTGAATGCGGACTCTCGGGGTTCTTGGCAAAAATACTTACACCGAGGACAATACCAAATTGATAAAAGCTTTATTGAGATTAACAAAAGAATAATAAATGCTATGAAACTTCTCACTGAAAAACAGTAAAAGAATTCCAGAACTCCTGGTGGTAACATTCCTATTATACGTCCCCTAAGCTAACATACAGCCTTCTTTGAGGACCTGGTAATAGGAGGTGAAGAACCAGCCTCATTCCTGGCATGCCTGATAACACAATGGTTCTGGCTTCCCCAGAAGTTAGGAATGTTGAGTGGTTATACTGTACTACACAAGCTGAGCTGATAGCGTGATAGAAGATAGAATGATAGGTAGATTAAAAAAATAGTCTATAGAATATAGGAGAACAAAGAAAAGAGAAGTCTCACTAAGATATCCTTACATGGTATTTTATAGGATCTTGATGCTACGTAATTCAGGCCCAACCTACTATACCCAAATATTATTTCTGTACCCTAAGAAATTTATAGGTACCTTTATCCTATAGGTTAGTGGATTATGACACTTGTTCTCTATGTATTAATCATTTTTTAAATATGGAGATACACCTATCTCATGGAACTAGAAGGGAGCTTGAAAGGACATTGAGTCCAAGCCCCTGCCTTCACAGCAGGACCAAGTACTGTCCTTGATAGATTTTTGCCCTGGATCCCTAAATGGCCCCCTCAAGGATTGAGCTCATCACACTGGATTTAGCAGGCCAATGCTCAAACCACTGAGCTATCCCTTCCCCATCACTCTAAAAACTGCCAACCTAGGCTCTCTTGGTGACTTCCAGGTTGTGGTATACCCTGCGGTTACCAAACGGTTGCAGACACCAGATAGACTGATCAGTGTTGTGTGTAGTTCCTCCCTTTGGTTCTCCAAAGTTCAGGGACTACTTCTATCTGTGCCAAAGGTTGCCAGCTTTTATGCTGACTTACTCTTAACTGATCATACTTTTAGCTATTTAGCGGATCCTACTGGATACCAGCCGGTAGGCTTCTTGCATTTCAGCAAAACTTATTCTATGTATAATTATTAAGAAACACATATCATATGCCTCAACACATCCTAATTTCATAGGAATTAATACTGATAAAATATAAGAATCATATGTGAAATGGATTAATTCAGAAAGAAACATATTATTTGATACAGCTGGCTGGATTAGTAAAATATAATAGCTAGCAAAATAATCCTACGGGCTACACAGTGCAGGCTGTATGTAAAACAATGGCATATCCACTCCGGCTCAGCCAGCGGTTTATAGCAACCCTGATCAGAGTGTCCCTCACAGTCCCCAGCTCCAGGCATTGATCTCTCCCTCAGCAGCACCCCTCCTCAGTGCCAGGTTTTGGGGGTCCAGGCAGAAGGAGAGCCCCCAGTGGATGAGGAGTATTGTGAAGGAAAAGAAGAAGTGGGGGGAGTGTCACAGTTCAGGGCAGTTGCACTTGTATGCCCCCTCCATGCTCCACCAAGAGCGCACCCACTCTAGGCTCCTGGCTCCTCAGCTGTCACCTCTCTTGGGCAGAGACCGGCGTCTCCTGTAGTAAGAAGAGGCCCTAAGATATAAACCTTGGTATGAGAGGCCTGGTATGAGGCCTGAGGCCTGAACTAAAGTAATGGTCAAGACTTTGCTAACATAAAGCAAAGTTAAGCTGTGAGCCAGAGGCAGGCCCTGCTCACAGAAGCTGGCAAGGAAAGGGCTGATGCTGCAAGAAGATACATACCTAAAAGGTACTGACCATTCACATACTTGCACATTCCACACAGATAACAAAGAACAGGCTGGCCCATCCCAATGACAGGGGCAAAAGGGTAAAATGATGGATAGAGTTGTTTTGATCGAACCAACATGTACAAGGTAAGAGGCGGCACCTTAATACGTAGAGAGGTTGAACCTTGCTGCGTAGAGGGGTTGCACCTCAATACGTCAGGTGTGATGTGTAACTTGTTTGTATCTGTGTATAAGATGCAACCCTGGGGCAGTGTCTTTGTCCAGCCGAGGGGGCAGTGGAAAGTCCCACCACTGACTGAGCTGAGTCCATTGCCAAGAGGCACTTTCTCGTAGTATGCCCTGAGTTAGGCTAAGAAACCTACAGGGAACTGCAATTGTGTCCGAGGTCGCAATAAACCTAGCCGACGTGGCTTTGCATCTTACTGGACTCTGTGGTTATTGGGGGTTCTCGTCGGGTCTGCTGTGTCAGCTATCTTCTAAGAGCTGGGGCAGCACACAGAGGGAACACACGCACGCAGCTGAGTGATTTCAACATTGGAGACAGCAGAGCACCATACCAGTAGCACTCTGACAACACACTTCTGACAACATCTCCTTCCCTGCTAATGGGTTTTTCCAGGCTGCACAGTTCCCTGCTTACACTGTGGTATCCCCTGCAAGCAAACTGCCAAAGCAGGCCAGCAGCTGTGGTTTGTTTTCTCTTTGACGGCTACGAACAGCATAAGTTACATCATAACTCTTTATAAGCAAGCACATTTATTCTTAAGGTGAAAGTATTACAGTGAAAACATATAAAACCCAATAAACGTTCCTATACACCTGCTAAAAGCTGACCAGAGGGCACCAATCAAGCTTATGGGGGCCTCAGTAAGCCAAAGTCCTTCCAACCTTTCCCAGGAAGGATTGGGGGGCCCCTTAGACCATAGGGCCTGTCTGCTTGGTGGATCAGAAAGAAGGGCCTGAGTCAGTCTAAACACAGGCTCTTTAACTGAAAGTCCTTTTTTTGTCTGTTGGTCTCTGGACAACCCAGTTGGAACCAGTATCTGCAAGCCCCTCCAGGTGGTGATATGTCTCTTGAGATACTACAACCTGAGTGAATTTGCCTAATCACCCCCTCACTGTTCTTAGCTCTTGGAGGGCCATGATTCCCCCTTCCGCATGGAATTATATACTGTCCCTGCCCGGAGGGATACACAAACAATACAGTAAGATCTCCCAAAGATATTGCAGCAAATTGCCATTTTTGTCACAGGGTGGAAATGGACTGAAGATAAATGGATAATCTGTGACAAATGCAGGTTTTGTACAGGCAGCAATGCCTGAGAAACCTTCCCACAGATACTGAGAGTACTGAACAGCCAGATATATCATCACTGACCTTCAGCTTCCCTTCATGACTTGATATACACTTTTCACTTGACTCCACTTTCTCTGAAGGAAATTTTTTCCAGGGGTCTTGCAGTGAACTCCTCATCCCACACCCCTTGAAGGCACTGATTTTAACGGGAGAAAGCTAAGGCTTTAGGCGAGGAGAGGCAATTGCTAGCCCATGAAAGATGCTCAGCTAGCAGGTTAGTTGGCAATGCCTCACCTGGCAACACAGAGGGAAGCAGCTGCACCTGTTTGTTTATGCAAGATATTTTGTGACTGTTATACACAAAGCTGCTGGGAGTCCCCTAGTCTCCACTCCTGTGTGGTTGATCCGGCGCCTGCTATATATCCCAGCTAGAAACTGCTGGGGCAAGGAGCGTGGCTTGACTGTGTTTGTCTATTGATGGTGCTTTCCCACGAACGAGCAGGTTTAAAATGTGTCAGACTCCTTGGTGCTTTGATGTTTGCCAGGAAAGCCAAGCTGGCCGGGGTGGAGGAGGTAATCGGGGCAGCAGCACCCGATTTCCTTTTGCCACCTCTGACGGCTGCGTCCTGCAAATGCCCCTCCCGGGGCCGGGCATAGAAGCGGAGGGGAGCCCGGAAAGCAGAGCGAAGCAGCCAGTTTCAGCGTGAAGGGGAGCGGAGCCGATCCGCGGGCGTTGTCCCCACCCAGTGAGCTCAGGCCCGGGAAGCCAGGCAGGGAGCCCCGGTCCGACGTGCACAAAGACACGTAGGCGGCTGCCCAGGCGCTGGGTGAGCCGCGACTGATGCGGCACCTTGGCTGGGGGGGGAGCCGGCTGGCCCCGGCGGGGGATGCTGAGCTGCACGTAGGGCGGGCGCGGTCCGGAGCAGGCGGAGTGGAAGGGACCAGGGCGGTCTCGCCTCCGCATCCTCCCCCTGGCTCAGAGCACCCGCGGCAGCGGAGGGAGCGTCCGGCCGCGGAGCCCAGTGCGGTGCCTGCGCCGGCCTCCTGCGTGGGGGCTGTTTGCCATCGCCACGGAGCAGGTGCTGGGGAGCCCGCCAGCGCCCCGCTCCCCAGGTAAGATTCACCGCCAGGCGGGGAGGGGTGACTCGCCGGCAAGAGCCGCCGAGAGCTGGTACCTTGGAAAGCGCTTAAAGGCACAGAAAGTGTGTCCGGAGTCACTCCGGCGCTGGCGCACTGGGTGCTGCACAGCCTGGCTGCTCAGGCACCAGCCCCGCTGCTCAGGCACCAGCCCCGCGTGGGTGTCACTTATGAGCTCTGCATTTTCAGGGGGGTCGTTTTCATTACCCGCCCTGGGACGCGGGGAGAATGACCCTTATGCGGAACCCCTCACAGATGCCAGGAATTGCAACGGCCCCTCAGCAATTTCCTAGGCAGCCTCGTTCACACGAATTCAACAGGATCCGGGGATGTTTGTCACAGCTCTGGGGGGGAGCGGGGTAGTTGGTACATCATTCAGCACCCGAGGGTCATTGCCATGAAGAAGTGTCAAAAGGCGGATTAAACCCACAGACGCAAAGAAATGGAGAGTGAAGGCAAACGCTTTGGGCTGAGATAGCCAGTTTGATTTGCTGGGTGGGTTGGGATTTGTGTTCGGCGAAACAATGAAAGTTAGAAGGAAGACTGTGGACCATAAATCTGAATTCCTTTGGGTTTGCTTCATGAAATTGGGATGTTACCATTCTTCCAGTGTGGGAGGGAGAGTTGCAGATTTCTTAGGTGGGGCAGGGGTTAGGTATGAGTGAGAGAGTCCTAGTAGAAGAAGAGAGATGGAAAGAAAAATTATAGTTAGTTGTCCCCAGGGGCGGCTCCAGGCACCAGCACACCAAGCCCGTGCTTGGGGCGGCAAGCCACGGGGGTGCAATGCCGGTCCCCGCCGGCGGCATGCCTGGGGAGGGTCCGCTGGTCCCGCGGCTTGGGCAGACCTCCCGCAGGCGTGCCGCGGAATCCACGGGACCAGGGACCTCCCGCAGGCGTGCCACTGAATCTGCGGGACTGGGGACCTCCCGCAGGCGTGCTGCAGAATCTGAGGGACCCGGGACCTCCCGCAGGCAAGCCGCCGAGGGCAGCCTGCCTGCCCTGCTTGGGGTGGCAAAATACCTAGAGCCGCCCCTGGTTGTCCCTATAGACCAAATGGTAACTTTAAGTAACTGGACTTTCAAAAATGTAATTTTAAAATCAATATTGTTCTTGGATCAATTCAAGTCAGTTGTTTTCTGAAATGATCATGCTGTATGCATCATAATTTTTAAACCATAATGATTTGGTCATTTTGATTATTTTCCAAAACAACGGTAATTAATCTGAAACATCAACTAATATCGTTCAAACATAATGTTTTTAAAAACGCTGTTTTGAATTACCAAGTGTTAAAAGGTATTTGATGCAACAAATTTTGGATACAAAAATAGGCTTTAAAATATTGCGTAAATAAAAAATTTGTAGTAGACTGTGATCCTTTAAATGAGCTCATTAAAAACTATGGAAATGGTGGCCATTTAAGCAGATTAGTGATTATTTTAAAGTGTCATTTACTGCTCCTTTCATTGGTACAGGAAAAGGAGCAGTAGCAAAGCTGTTGTACAAATAATGTACATTTCAGTGTCTGCCAGCTGAGAGCAACATGTGCTGTTTTTTTCCCCATGAGCATCATAGATTTTAGAATCTAACAGGAACACAGGAATTGTCAGCTGGGACAAGACCTGAGGTCTATATAGTCCAGTGTCTTTTCTCCAACAGATTGTGTTAACTATGAAACAGAAATAGAATATCACAATAATTGAGAAACCATCCTAAGTATGTTTTCTTACTCCCTTTTTCCACCCACAATGGGCCTAATGATTTGAGGGAGGACAAATTAGCTAATGAATTCCAACCTATGTGATTGTTGGTCCCGATGCTTCCACAGTCAAAAACCTATGCTAATCAACCAGATTCCTCCTTTCATAACTATTAAATTAGGCAGGGCCCACTGAAGTCCGTAGAAGTTTTGCCATTGATGTCAATGGGAACAAGATGCAGCCCTTACTAATCACTGACTGTGTGCTTGGTGCTGTTGAGACATGGAGTGGGATGAAGTGCTTGTCCCTCAGGAAGCTGACAATCAAAGGGACAGATAGAGCCTTTGGTGGTGCTTGTTGTCTGCAAAACTTTTGTCTTTCGTGGGGTGTATGTGTTTTTTTAACACCTCTGAACACAAAAGTTGTCTTTCTCTTGCCAGTGTAGACAAAGCCTAATTGTAAGCAGGATTTGCTTCTAGAGTAGTACATACTTTACACATTTGTATATAAATGTCTGTATAGTCTGTGTTTGATTTAAGCGTGCAGTGTGTGTCAGGATTTTGTGGAAAGAGGAGCTAGCTAGGGATATAGGACAAAACTCTGACAGTGATAGGTGATAGGAGGGCCTCATTCTATGAAGGGAAGGTGCAAGTTACACTTAATGGTCTGCAAGAAACCTTTGAAGAGAAGGAAGCCAGCAGCTTCATTTCTCAGTATTCCAGACCCTTTGCTCTTTATGGATGACATTTTAGATTCGAATACAGTGTCTGTTACTGTGATGTGAAGAGGAAAAACAACACAATCTATTTGCAGAGTTATGACTCAGCTGTCACTATTTTTATTTCGTAGTGTATAGGGCAGGGGTCGGCCACCTTTCAGAAGCGGTGTGCTGAGTCTTCATTTATTCACTCTAATTTAAGGTTTTGCGTGCCGGTCATATATGTTAACATTTTTAGAAGGTCTCTCTCAATAAGTCTATAATATATAACTAAACTACTGTTGTATGTAAAGTAAACAAGGTTTTTAAAATGTTTAAGAAGCTTCATTTAAAATTAAATTAAAATGCAGATCTTATCAGTTTAGTGCAGTGGTTCTTAACCTGGAGCGCGCACATGCCCTGGGGGTGCAAGACATGCGAGATTTTTTTTTAGAAGGTGAATCATCAAAAACACAAATTAAGCACAGGCACATAAGTACAACTACTTTGTTTTATCAAACCTATGTATTTATTAACATTATACATCTTTTAACGATTACTCTAGTATACAAAGTTTGAAAAATTTTAAGTTTTCAAGTTTTTAAGTTAATTGTAGTGTAATTTTTGATAAGGGCTGCAGAGCACTGTGACCAGGCCAGAAGCAGAGCCCTGGGCTGGCTGCTGGTACCCCAGGCGGGCAGGAGGGCTGAGCAGGGCCAGAGGGAATTTTGTTAATAGAATTATTTTGTAGATTTGTAGCTTATACAAACTTCCAAATGTACAAACCTGTCATGAAGAACATCTCACTAACCCAAAACCTTGTTCAGTCATACTCTAACAAAGTGCAAGACTTGGGCCAATGCCAGTACTATATATGCCATCTACCTTCACTCTGCTTCCCGAACAATACCAGACAGCTGACATTTTATCTGACACATTTTCATCAGTGCTCTACTGAGTGGTAGAGATATAACAAGACAATAAGAGTCCAGAGTTACTGCCAAGTCATTTGTTTGTATTGAGAGTAATAGAAATGGGCTTGGCATGATTCCTGTGGGAATTATGGGGCTTTTCAGTCTTTCTTCAAATTTTCCTAGCAAAGAGCTGTTATGAAGGAGCCTCTGACGTCAGATCTTTTTTTGTGTCAAGTCCTCTGAGCTAACAAGTTCATTATGCCTCTGATTTCAACTACAATGTTTTGATTTTTTGCATATTTGTCCTGAAATTAACACATTTGTCATACTGATATGAATTCATGAAACATTTTGGTGTTGCAGAATCTGCATTTTTTCTTTTTTGGTTGAACTGAAATTTTTGATTGAAAAATTTCACCCAGCTCTGTACACAGTACTGTTAGCCCCTGAAACAGTCATGCTTATATAGAACTATAAGGGCTTTTTTCATGTGTAGGTTGCAGTCATTACATGGTGACATAACACATTTGTGCAGCACCCATGTTCCATTCATTAGTAGGTACTAGTAAGAAGAGTAAGACACTTAGAGGCAGACTTGCACATGTGGCATAGAATCATGCAAATATAGGGTTGGAAGAGACCTTGAGCATCATCTAGTCCATCTCCCCTCACCAAGGCAAGACCAACTAAACCTAGCCCCATGCCAATAGATGTTTGTCTAACCTGTTCTTGAAAGCCTCCAGTGATGGGGATTCCACAACCTCACTTGGTAACCTGTTCCATGAACTAGCCTTCTTGTTATAAACTTCCTAATATCCAGCCTAAATCCCCCTTGCTGCATATTAAATTGAATGTTTCTTGTTCAATCTAGGGTGGACATGGCAAACAATCGATCACCGTCCTCTTTGTAACAGCCCTTAACATATATGAAGCCTCATTCCACAGGGCTTCTTTTCTCAAAACTAAACATGCCCAGTTTTTTTAACCTTTCCTCATCAGTCTGGTTTTTAAATCTTTTAATACTTTTTGTTGCTCTGCTCTGGAATCCCTTGTCCACATCATGCTAGTCCAGGGGTCGGCAACCAAGGCTGACGAGAGGCGGGGAACCTGGCACAAATTACCAGGGCCCGGCGGTCCGGAAGGGGGCCCGGCTTCGTCAGCCCTGTTTAGCCGATCCGCCCTTACTGGGGCGCCTGAAATTTTTTTTCCCGGGGTCCAAAGCCACTCTTGGCGGCCCTGTTGGCAACCTTTCAGAAGTGGTGTGCCGAGCCTTCATTTATTCACTCTAATTTAAGGATTCGCGTGCCAGTGATACATTTTAACGTTTTTAGAAGGTCTCTTTCTATAAGTCTATAAATTATAACTAAACTATTGTTGTATGTAAAGTAAATAAGGTTTTTAAAATGTTTAAGAAGCTTCATTTAAAATTAAATTAAAATGCAGAGGCCCCCGCACCAGTGGCCAGGACCCGGGCAGTGTGAGTGCCACTGAAAATCAGCTTCTGTGCCACCTGCCATAAACTAATTCTGTGGTAGGCAACCTATGTATTCAATGTCCCCATGACTCCTGGATTCCAGAGCACTATTTGTGAAGGAGAATGTTACAGTACTGTATGAATCAATGCAAAAACCCTGCTAGCAGAGTTGCTGTTGTAATAGCCTGCATGCTTGTATAGTGTAGATATAAGCAGTTAAGCACTAGTGTAAATATTAAAAATAGAAATATACCTAATATATAAATACATCAGGGGAATAAACCCCATGGAAGAAAAAGAACAATTTAAGCTGAAGGACAATGTGGGCACAAGCAAAAACAGGTTTAAGCTGTCTGTGAATACATTTAAACTGGATATGAAGTTTCTAACTCTGAGGTGTGAGGTTCTGGAGCAGCCGCCTAGTAGGAGTAGTGGGGGCAAAACTATTTTTAGGATGGCACTTGATAAATTTATGATCAGGGTTACGATGCAATTACCTGTGCTAGTAGAGGCCTGGACTCAGTGACCCAGGTAGTCCCTCCTTGTCCTAATATGCCAGAAGTAAACATATACAAAGGAGGATTTCCCAAAAAGCACCGTAAATGCACCTTTAGACACTGTCATTTCCAGACTAAGGACTGGTCTACAGAAAGTTGCATTTTATTTCACATCTTTTGTTATTTCAGCCCCCATCTGTGTGGGGACACTCATATTTTGGATTAACAGGGGCCAATTTTGATTCAGTGAAATTCTAAGGCCTGCGTTAGGCAGGATGTCAAATTACATGATTATGGTCCCTTCTGGCCTTTCAAACAAACAATAAAACCAACACCATGAATGCACTGGTTGCTTTTAATTACTCAGGGTGGGGGCAGTCACGCTACAATTACCTAGACAGGCTATTACAGTTTCACATACTGCAGAAGATTGTAGTATCACTGCACATCCCTAGCCTGAAGTGCATATGAGAGGGGAGACCAGGCAATTGTGTGAATGCAAAGAGTATCATTCATGCCATGCTGCCCCCAGGGGCTGCTCTATGTGTGTCTCAGCACAGGATATTTAAATTGCAAATTACCCACCTTTTTCAGCTTTCACAGGATAATTGTTATTAGAGGCTTGAATTTGACATTCCCAGAGCTGTGTTTATAATGAATTGCTTTACCTCTTGTTGCTGTGATGTATTAGATACGGTCAGTCTGAGAAATCCTATTTGATATGGATCAGGAAAGGGGAAATTACAGGAGCAAATCATCATGTGCTAGTACTCCTTTAGCAGCAAACATGTCTTTATTCGGCCCAAAGCGTATCCAGAGAAAAGGCAGTTAGAGGCAACTGGCTGGGAACTTGATTAAAAAGACAAACACACACAACCCCCACACTAGAGTTCTGGGGGTGAGGATTCAGTAAATGGTGTGTAGTTGTCTCATTTGTGGCCTCCTTTCCCATTACCCTAGTCACATCACAAAGTAGTATGCACTTGCACAGAACTTATTGTCAAGATGCAGATACCAAGGTCATATGACAACAATCAGGTTGACACACAGACGACACAGAAGTCCAGGGACATAACAGAAGGCCTCCAGAACAGCAGGTAGTAACAAGGCTGGCCTGAGACACAGCTGTCAGAGAAGGGGTGTGAAATTTCAGCATTCTGAAGAACTGACAGAGAATTCTGAAATGCAATCATCTTTGCTGATGTATCTGCATTGATAACTCAAGTTTATAGGTTTGAGTGGTAGCCGTGTTAGTCTGCATCAGTAAAAAAAATGAGGCATAGTTGTGGCACCTTAGAGACTAATATTTATTTGAGCATAAGCTTTCGTAGGCTAAAACCCACTTCATTGGATTCATGCAGTGGAAAATACAGTCGGAAGATGTATACACACAGGCCTTGGCTACACTTGCAAATTTGCAGCGCTGCAGCAGGGTGTGAAAACACACCCTCTCCAGCGCTGCAAATTGCGGCGCTGTACGTTATTCCCCACAGGGAGGTGGAGTACGGACAGCGCTGGGAGGAGATCCTCCCCGGCGCTGCGCTTGACTACTTAGCGCGCGCGCTGCCGCAGCGCTTTGAAGAGTGCAAGTGTAAGCCACAGAGAACATGAAAAAATGGGCGTTGCCATACCAGCTATAACAAGAGTAATTAATGAAGGTGAGCTATTAGCAGGAGGAAAAAAAACTTTTGTAGTGATAATGAGGATGGCCCATTTCCAACAGCTGACAAGGTGAGAGTAACAGTAGGGGGGAAATAGCATGGGGGAAACAGACTGGGAGTGGATGGGTCATTAGCATGGGGAAACAGTTTTTACTTTGTATAATTTTTTGTTTCCCCATGCTAATGACCCATCCACTCCCAGTCTGTTTCCTGATTATCACTGCAAAAGTTTTTTTCTCCTGCTGCTAATAGCTCACCTTAATTAATTACTCTTGTTGCAGTTGGTATGGCAACACCATTTTTTCATGTTCTGTGTGTATATATCTTCCGACTGTATTTTCCACTACATACATCCAATGAAGTGGGTTTTAGCCCACGAAAGCTTATGCTTAAATAAATTTGTTAGTCTCTAAGGTGCCACAAGTACTCCTCATTCAAGTTTATAAGACAGTGATCTCCACTTTGCCTATGTAATGAGGTATGCAAAACTGAACACAGTCTTTCCAGTTTCACCAGCACTGTAAAAGAATACCCACCTTCTGTGACATAATGCCTCTAGTCTTGAATCATGTCGTTTTGCTGATATTAAAATTAATCTAGCTTGTCTTTCAGAAGTATTGCTTTCATAGTCCATCCCTCTAAAAATGCCTTTTAGCTTATTTCCTTTCTCCTGCCACCACCACATATCCTATGCGTGGCCGTGGCATGCATCTTTCCAAATTCCAAGCAAAAAAATTATTGATTCAACCATATATATAAAGAGCAAAATAACGTCTTTAGTTTTTCAAATGCTAAAGATACTTTTGGTTATTTTATACAAGACTAGCGTTTAGTGAAATTTGTTGACTAGCTACTAACTAGGCCTGCAGTTGTATTATTTTCAAACTCTCTTCCATTTATGACGGACAAGGAACTATTTTATCTTTCCAGTGAGTGGAACAAACTGTTTACCATGCTGTATCCTGTTTCCACAGGGATCTGGTAAATCATCTCAAGAATAAAGTCAGATTGAGAAGGTCTTGAGCTGATGATTCTATTCTGGGGAAAAATCCCCAAAGTAACTCAGTTGCGAGCTTTCACCATGTTGCAGCAGTTGAAGGAAAAGTTGATTTGTAGTCTGTATTTCCCCAGAAAGATTAAATTCAATGAGTCTATGGCAGTGCACACCAGTAACATTTACTTCAGCATTTCAACTGGTACATTATCTAAACTCTCCAAGGGCTTGTTGGTGTATGACAATGACATTTCAACACTACAACTAATGCTCTTCCCAATTGGCTGCTTTCTAATGTCCTCCTGGGTTGCTAGGGCATCTCTCAGTAAGAGCAGGGACACTTCCCATCTCTAGTTAACTAATAGCCAAGGGTTGCATGGAGTCTACTTTCCCCTCTACCTCTAATTCTTGTAGTATGATTTTCTCCCTCAGATAATTTATCATCATCTTCCACAGATAAGGGCTGATTAGTAAGGGAGTGACTGGTCATCAAGGGAGGTACCTCTAAAATAAGCTCCACAGAGTGCTATGGCAAGATGAAGCAGAACGGTAGAAGGCAGATTTAGCAAAAAAAAAAGTTTCAGCTGGGAAAAGTCAAGTCTATTGGGAGAGTTGTTGAAAGACACGGAAAGTGAATATCTTCTACTGGATCAACTTCTATTGGTGGAAGGGACAAAGATTTGTGGAGTTGTAGGCTTTGGCTTGAGACCCGAGAAGTGTCTTTGTGAATGCGTGATAAGTCCAGAAGTCTGATTCTCCAGTAAGTATCTAGAGCTGGCCTATGAATGGGAAGGGAGGACTTCGAGCTTCTTGAACAATTTTCTCACTGCTCCTCAAGACAGCAGGTGCCTTGTCAAGCCATGAAGAATTCAGCACATTCCTTTTGCTGCAACTGTCTCAGAGGCAGATGAAGGGCTATGGGATGGCATGGAAGAGGGACCAACAGGTCATCAGAACAGTGAGTGAATAGTAACTTCTTTCCCTTGGATTTACTGACAAACGGTACAGTTTCGGTCACATCTTTAAAGGCTCGCTTTACAAGTTTGGACTCAAAGTGTGCCCAGTGTTAAAGGTTACTTTAGAATTTTCATATTATACAAAGCATGGATTTGTCATATACTCTTTTGCAATTGAACTTTACAACCAAGATTATCAAGAACCGGTACTTAGCTAGGCTCCTAATCGAGTTTATTTGAGCTGCTGAGTGTTCAGCATTTTTTAACGTTTTGCCCAAATATGGATGTAAGAGGCCTTATGGACCAGAGATTTCAAGAACAGGAACCTAAAATCTTGGCCTAGTGTCTGTAAAAGTCTATAAACGAGACAAATTCTAGTTCTGTAACTAGGCACACAGTATTTTCCCTTTTTTTCCCCCAACACACGCAACCCAGATGGTAGACTTTCGGCAGTATCCTGTCACTGACTTTGAAGCTCCTTACATTAAAGTAAAGCTCTCTCAGAAGTAAATGCCAATACATTCCCAATTTAATTGTAAAAATATTGGCTTCTCAGTTTGAGACTTTTGCATCTTATCCAGCTAATAGTTTAAGAAATTGATTAAATTTTTTGAATGTTTTTAGTCATCACTTTTAGTGAGTTAACGATTTGTAAAAGACAGGCACTCTTGAGCATTTTACCCTTCAAGTCCCATTGACTTTCAATGAGAAGTCCCATTTTTCAAAGTGACTCAGTTATATGGGAGCCAAGGCCCTTAAGTCATTGAGGTTTTTTTGAAAACTGTACCATACTTGTGTAATTGCTACAGAAAGTTGGATTCCAGGAAGAGGTTAAATTGTGTCTCAAGTATAAAAAGATTGCTTAGAGCAGAGGTGAGCAAACTAGAGCCTGCAGGCCACATCCAGCCCACGGGACCGTCCTGCCCAGCCCCCGAGCTCCTGGCCCAGGAGGCTCACCCCCAGCCCCTCCCCAGCAGCCTCAGCTCACTCACTCTGCCGCCTGCGCAATGCTCTGGGCAGCGGGGCTGTGAGCTCCCGGGGCAGCACAGTTGCAGAGCCCGGTCTGACCTAGTCTCTGTGTTGCGCGGTGGCAGCGGCGGGGCCCGGCTCCAGCTGGGTGGCGTGGCTGTAGCGCCGCCAGCCACCAGTGCTCCAGGCAGTGCGGTAAGGGGGCAGGGATTGTTGGATAGAGGGCAAGGGAGTTTGGGGTGGTGGTTGGGGGCATGGATAGGGGGTTGAATGGGGCAGGGGTCTCGGGGAGGGCAGTCAGGAAGTGGGGGGGGGGAGTTGAATGGGGCAGCAGGAGGCAGTCAGGAGCAGGAAGAAGGGGTGGTTGGATGGGGCAGGAGTCCCGGGGGGGCCAGTCAGGAGTGAGAGGAGGGGTTGGATGGGGTGTGGGAGTCCGGGGGCGGTCAGGCAACAGGGGTGTGGATGGGGTAGGGGTCCGGGGGGGAGCTAGGAGGTGGGGGCCGGGCCACGACCCCCTCCTTTAACCGGCCCTCCTTACAATTTACGAAACCCAATGTGGCCCTCAGGCCAAAAAAAGTTTGCCCGCCCCTGGCTTAGAGCATGGATTTTTTAAAAGTTGCTGTGACATTGCCTTAAAGTTTAGACCGAAGCTACACTGTCATTCCATGTGTATGTGACAGGCTGGTTCTAGTGACACCACATTCTAATGTAGCAAAATGAAAACAGTTACCTTGACACCAAAACTAGAGCCGAGCAGACGGTACAATCATATTCAGAGTATAGCAAGTTCCATCTCTTTAATCAAGTGCCAGGTGCATTTTCCATCTCATCTATATGCCAAGAGTCCAAATTTAACTGATTTCTCTGACAAATTTGATGTGCTTTGTCTTTGATAGTTACCTTGACGTTGGTAGCTGGGTGAGTATGGAAAGATTTGCCATTGTTATCACAAAAAGTATATTTTCCCTCCCACTTTCAATCCCCCATTTAATAACTGATTGTATGCTTGATAATAAAGGAAAATTAAATTACTTAAAAATCTATTGCCAATGACTGCACAAATGTTTGTCCTGAAAATTTATTTAGTACTGAATAGGCTCAGATAAATGATTGACTTGATAGGTTTTGGGGTCCGAATAAGGAAATTCCTTTTTAACTTCTTAGAGGATTTTACTGAAATCAGTGAACACTGATTAGCAGTAACCACATAAACATAAATGACCCAAATCAAGATGTCACTGTTCTCAATAGACACCACACTTCCCAAGGGGGCCTGGTCCACATATAGTTTATTGATGTAATAAAACAATACAGTTAGTGTTAGATCCAACCACATAGAGAGAAAGAATGAGTGAATGAAAAATTTGTACAGTACATATAGGAAATAAGATGTTTGTGAGACAACTACTTATTTCAAAATAAAAGGGTTTCTAAAATATATTGAGTTATTGAAATCTACATGAATACATGGATGTTAAGAGCAATAAGGTGCATAAAACCAAAACATCAAATATTGAGCAACTCAATGATGTACTAGGCAACTTTGCTAACAATGCATGATGTCTTACGATCTGCTTGAAATATCACCTATACCACACAGGGTAAGCAAAACATTTAGATTTAATCTCAGATACACATTAGCATGAACTTCCACAACTACAGGGAGGGATTTTTTTGAGCTGGCGAAGTGACTACTTTAGGAACATCAAACCCTCTCTGTAAATTAAGAGAATGTCGTCCTTTCCAGATAAAACCCTTCCCTTTTACTTAATACTCATTTCAGTCATAAGCATAATACAGCATTTAGGAACAGTTTCTATTACAACATGACTAAAACAATGACATCCTCAAGAATTAAACATGATTTCACAGGCAACAACAACAAAAAAACCCCTCAAAGATTCTTCTCCTTAAAAACTAGTTTTATAAATGTAGACTATATTGCATGAGGAATTGCTGGTATTTTTTTTTTTAAGAAAATATATTGTGCGATTGTGGCTACAATGCACTGCTGAAAAGCATTGTTGTTTCGTATAAAAAAATTAAAATAAAAATTTGTTTTAAAATAACTGACAAAGCATACGTATTTCAACTACTTATGAAGAGCAGGCAGGAAGTACTAACTGTTTTACTATGTGACATTTTATTGATAGGATTCTTTCAATGAAACTCTCCAGCCAAAAAAAATAAAATAAAAATAAATATGTTTTTAAAAACAGGTGCATTTCAAAGCTGCTATTGCAAGGATGTTTTAAATGTAATGGACTTAAAGTGTATGTACCAAAGAATTATGAAAATGCACTATAATCTGAATTGTTACATAAAGAATATATGAAAAAAATCTGTCAAAGTAAGTGAAGTAAAAAGGGGATCGAAACGGAACTAACTGAATTAGTGCAGTATTGTAGCCAGGCTTCTAAAATCAGATATAGAAAATATAAATAGACTGCTTTAGGTGGTGATTCTCCAGTGTCCAAAAAAAGAACAAGTATTGTGAAAACTCAGTTAACTTGATCCAGAGCTCTGAGCAATTCTTCGCCCTGTAGCAGGTTTCTGCTGCCTTGTATGGGAGCATTTACTTCGCAATCGTAACTGGTAAGTTGGGGTAGTCCAGTCTCATCCATTGACTGCCCTAGGAGCTTACTTGCTATATCTAGAAAGGAAGACGGTAAAGATAAGGGCACATTACTCACTGTATTTTACATTTCCCAAATTAGTATATAGGGGGAGGCAAGTCCCATTAGCCAATACAGCTTTACTAATACTTCATTTCCCCCTCCCTCCCTCCCACACACATGAACACTAACCAGTTGATAATAAGATGATTGTCTTTTGTCCCACTCCATTCTGGCCATTAGATTTGCACCCTTTTACACGTTTCCAACACAGTGATGCATTCGCGCCACAATCTTCTGACTGCTGGAATAAAGATCCCTTAAAAACAAAACAAAACAAAAAAAACCTTATTTCTGCAGATCATGTATGCAAAAATTTCAAGAGGAAATCACTAGTTCTTGTCACTATAGTTACTAACATGCTGCTACTATTTAAAACTGAATTCATTCAGTACCTGAGAGAAAGTTTAAGAGCAAATTAGTGTAGACTGATTTTAAAAGTAAAAGGGAGTCTTGCTTAAAAAAAAAGGTACATACATAAAACCAAGGTTATCTCCTTCTTAAATAAAACCAAACACCATCCTCAAAATTAGTGCGCGCTGTACGTATACATACGCCCGCCCCAGCCACCTCTTACTACTTTTGCTGGTCACTGCCATTGTCTGAGCAGGCTGCAGAGTTCACTGAAGTGAATGGAAATAAAAAACATAGGAGAAGAGAGGAGAACTACTATGGCATTACTACTGTTCCCAATCTCCACGTGCACAAAAATGTACATGATTTTTATATCTAGTTATGTAAATTTTGCTCCCACACGCCAATTCTCTCGCCTCCCAGCTCAGCTGACCCCTTTCTTTTGTTCTCATTGCCAATGTGTAGGGCCCTACCAATCTCACGGCCATGAAAAACGTCACAGATCATGAAATAAGCCCTTCTGTGACATCTGATCCGTCCCAGCCAGAGGCTCCTACCCGGGAGTCCAGGCCGGGCTGGAGAGGGACAGGATTTCTTCCTCACTTGCAGGGCTGCTCTCAGAGGGGATCAGACCTACCTCCGGGTATCTTTTGGGTTGGAGCCCCCATGGTTACAACACCGTGACACTTCAGATATAAACATCTGAAAAATGTGAAATTGACCCATTTTAAACCCCTCTTGCAATGAAATTGATCAAAATGGACCTTGAATTTGGTAGGGCCATACAAATGTGGAATCCTGACTCATCCAATCACAGCCGTGGCTCTAGAATCACTTGTGACAGCAGCAGACAAGAGATTCTGGGGTATAAGAGAGAAGAGAAGGCTGTGTGTGTCTTCCTAGGAAAGTTATTGCTTTCTGGAATAGGTAAGAAAACAGGTCTGCTAAACCAGAAAGCAAGACAAAGGAAAAGCCAACCATCTACAGAAATGCTTAGAAACTGGGCAACAGCTGACAAGAGTGCTAATACTGGTGCCCGGATTTGGAAGTTCTGTCCTTTCTCTGGTAGATGGCTGTTGAACACGGAGGGGTGAAGACAGTGGAATGCTGTGAAAATCCTAGAGACTTAAATATTCAGGTATGTTGCTTTTCACTTTGAATCACTTCACTTTTTCGCTAAGAATTTTCTGCAGATGTGAAATCTATATAAACAAGGAAAACTGCCGTTTGTGTAAAAAGGTTCAAAGGAATGACTCAGTCAGAAGATTTAAATATTACATTTTCATAGGAAGGTTAACATAGCTAGTATATTTGTGTGTGCAACATAGCAGTTCACATTAATCAGAAGTTGGGAAATGTAAATTGTTTTGCAATCTTATGACACCAATGTCTTTCTTTTGAACTAAGAATACATCTACACAGCAAAACAATCTCAGAGCCTAGTGTACTGGGGGGAGGGGGTGCACAGGAGCGGGAGCTACAGTGCTAAAATAGCTATGTAGATGTTGGGGTTCAGGGGTGGGCTTCAGAGTTCAATCTCCAGCCTGAGCTTGAACGTCTACACAGCTATTTTTAGTGCTGTAGTGCAAGCCCCCTGAGCCCAAGTCTGTTGATCCAAGCTCTGAGGCTCGCTGTGTAGATGTACCCAAAAAGTCCTTGTTTAACAAAAAACAAAAAAACAAAAAAACCCCACAAATAATAGATGATGATATTCCAGTTTCTCTTCATACACAGAGCTATGGAACGCCACACTGACAGAAGCATAAAATTTTATCTGTAGTTCTATGAAACCAGGATCTATATTTACATAATCCTAAAATATGAGATCGTATAAACCTAAACTTAGTGGCAGTTTTCTTTTAAAAATGTGCAAAACAAATGTCAAATGCTTCCAGCTCCATTTGGCGCAGGCTGTACAAGCTGGTTTAGAACTAGTTCTCAGTAAAACCTAGACCCTAGAGGTCAAAATTTACTGACCCTCAATCGTCAGAAGTTGGACAGTCATGTGCTTGCTGGGGTTTGGGGGTCCAGCCCTGTGGGGAGGGGGATTTTCAGAGTTCAGCCCTGTGAGAGGCACCTGCTGAAGCCCCAAAACCCCCCTCTTTACTGGACAGAAGCCAGAGGTGACAGGGACACATGGAAATCTTTGATGCCCCCTCAGATTTTTGCCAGGGTTTTTTCAAATACATGGACAGAAAGACGTTGCCTTTAAGCAGAGACAAAATCAGTAATCGAAATTTTAGCTAAAAGGAGAAATTAAGAAAATGATGAACGTGAGAAAAGGGGATGAGAGGCACTCTATAAATGGAAGCCTTAACAGAACCTTAATTTTAGCAGCTGGCTTACACTGCAATACACGAAGCCAGCACAGATCATTTGCTATTTTATCAGTGGTGACATCTGTTGAAATGGCCTAAATGGGAAAAATATGGCAGCCATAGCAACAATATGCAAGACAAAGGCAGCAAGAATCATTAGAACATTGATGGAGAACAATGAATTCCTAAAAGGCTATCAGGAAAAAACAAACAAACAAACATGCATGTGAACGCAAAGAGTAAAGAGAATGAAAATACAATGTTAGAATGTTTTAGTTAAAAAAACCTAAAAGATTAAGAGACACTAAGGAGAATAAAAACAAGAGAGTCTCTAAATGACATGACATAAAAAGCTGCAGGAGCTTTACAGAAGAACTGGATGTACAACAAGTTTTCCCCAGCCTTCTGGGAGACACGAGGTCAGACAGTCAATAGACAAAATGTAAGCAGTCATTCCAAAGCCAGGAGATGATGTAGGGATAATTCGCTATTTGGAAGAAAACACTCTAGAACACGCTAGCCTACATCTACAAAGCAAAACAGAAAACAAAACCAATAAACCCTGGCAGCAAGTCTTACAGCCCGCATCAACTGACTCAGGCTTGCAGGGCTTGTGCGGTGGGGCTAAAAACGAAAGCGCAGGCATTCGGGCTCAGGCTCTGAAACCCAGCCAGCCAGGGAGAGGACCTTGGAGCCCAGGCACCAACCAGAGCCCAAATGTCTATACTGCTCTTTTTAGTTCTGCAATACGAGCCCAAGTCAGTTGACCTATGCTTTAAGACTTGCTGCCATGGTTTTTTTTTTGCTACGTAGACATATTTTAAGAGCACATTTACATTACAGAACACCGAAGAATCAGAAAAAAAGTCTCGAGACGCATACCGTTGTAGAAAATTAACTTGTGTGATTTTTTTTTTTTAAACTCAGATTTTATTTGACAAGTAACATAGGCAATAAGAGCTCTCTGAAGTTCTCAAGATACATCCAGGGCAGAGAAATGTATCTGTACAAATGTCAAATCCCAGGATTTCAGAATACTGACTGTGTAAAAATACCCAAAACAAACCCCAAACCAAAATTCCCCAGATGGAATTTAGCTAAAATCATTTTATGAGAGATGATAAAGTTGTGGAACACCCTGGTAAGTGAAACAATACAAACTACATAGTTGTTTAGAAGGAATTTTTCAGGTACTTTAAGGACAAGTGATGGGTTATTCACTAGTACAATCACTAACTGCAGGTAGACTGTGCCCTCAACCCTCTTTTTAGTCCATAATGTTCCCATTCTAACATTCTGATTTTGTCTATTCAAGGCACATGTATAAAAACTATAAATCTATTTATATTTTTAGGCTTTATACATCCTTCCAAATCTGTGCTGCTCCTGTTCCAGCTCTTTGCACTGTCTCTGATTTTGAGGGACATGGAGGTAAAGTTTGAAATAGCAATGACACACATTGTTAGCAGGTTAACATTGTTTTTAAGTCTCATGATCTTACAATGCGTTATTTTCTACTTAAACACATCCCATCTGTTTCACAAATGAAAAGTTTATCTTCTGTCTAACTGAGACATTTGTCTGGATGCAGAGGGTAGTTTAAAACTATTTTGACAGTAGGAAAGAATTGAAATCAGGGGTTTTGCATTCAGGAAGACATAAGATGTTATGAACTTAAATGATTACTTTGGTCACAGGATTTTGCTGTATGCCACTAGCTAAAGTCAAGATTCTGTATCAAATGGTTAATTCTGGAAACAGTAAGATTACAACTAATTTTAAAAGAAAAATATCACCAAAACTTACAATTCCCACTGCTTGAAAAAGTGAGCCGTCATATTCCATCTTTCGCTTTCTCTGAGAGTTATGCAAAGCTAGCATCTTTGGATTCAGTTCTTCATCCATTGCAGCAGATCTAAGAAAAATGGATTCAGTCTGTTAAAGTTCCTACTATCCTCAAGCCAGTCTTTTATAAACACTTTGTAAAATAAATATTTCACAGTGACAGTCAGTTATTTATGTGTCCTAATTTTCTATGTGAGTGATTCACTGTTTCAATGTATGATTAGAAAGAATTCTAGCTTTAAATCTTGCTAAGTCAACAACTCCTGATCTTAACATGGAAAACTGGCTGTCCTTTAAAAAGTTCCTCTCTACAGAAAAACAGAGAAAGCTTAAGTATGTGTCATTCTACTGCCCCTCTTTTGAGAGCGGGCATGGGGAGAGCAGTTAAAATATCCATTTTGCATGTCCGTGCACAGGGAAAGCTACTTGGTTTTATCAAATGGATTTAAATTCTGCTTTGGTGACACTGTCATGATAAAAATCTGTTAGGGATGCCCATAATCCATATTGCTGAAGTATGACTTATTTTAAGCATAACATATAAGCTTAAGGCATAACTACAGTCTCTGCATCACATCAGAAACTGGGCAAGAAATTACTTATACATACCCTCTTTCAGATGGCCTATTGGACTGTTTTGTTTGCACAACTCAGGTATGAAGGGGAGCAGAACAAAAAAATATGAACAGGAATGGTTCAATTGCTTGTTTTCTATACAAAGACTTGATGTAAATACAAATGCAAAAAAGGTTCTAGAAACAAATCAACTCCAGTCTGCTGCTGAAGTGCACTAAACCTAAAATCTTCTTTTAAAGCACAAATTAAGGTATATAGCTTGTTCAAAAAAAGGGATCAAAGAAGACAGCAGACAATAAAGATCTACTGTACAGCCTAGAGAACTATATTACAGGTCTAATTTCTTCAAGATTAATGGGTAACAGGATTTCAGCTTTGTTTTTAAAATACCTTTTACTCAAAGTGACTGTTAACAAATTGGGTGTTCCTGGATAAGATTTCTCCGTCTGGTCCAATGTTCCTTTTCCAGCCCTGATTGGAGATGCAGTTCGGCTTCGATTTCCACCATATGGTGATGCTGGGGTGCTGTTGGTTTCATTGATTATGAGGACAGGTGACTGAGAAACAATTAGAGTCTTAATGTCATCCATGCATTCTGTTTTCACTGGTGTTATTTCCTCAGCGGCAGTAGACAGTGTCTGAGTTTGCTGAAATATGGTACCGGTGGCCACACTCTGAGAGCTGGCGCAACCACTGTCCAGTGAAGGCGGCTGATCAAAGGATCGTAACTGGAAGTCGTCATCCATTGGGATGTAAGGAGCTAACATCTCCAAGTCTAAATCAGTTTCCTGAAAGAACAATAAAATGGGTAATTAAAGTTTCTAGTGAATCTGTGCAATACCCAAGAATATATCCCCAAACCTCTGGAATAGTGCTTTGTGAGCGCCATTTTTTTATATCTCAAAAACTATTGAGAAACCAGCTACCAACTCATCTTTTTTTTTCTTCAGAAATACTGCTCCTGTATTTAACACATTAAATTTTAACATTTGATAAAATAAGCATACAAATACTGTGCTCTAGGATAGGCTTAAGATGACACACAAGTTTAACTTAATGTACATACCTGAGTAGTGAATGGATTTTTCGCTTCCGTGTCTATTGCAAAGAGTTTTTCCACTAATTCCAGCTTAAACTCATTAGCCACATCATTATCCACGTCAAAGCAATAGTCATTGGGACTACAGGGCTGTCAAGACAATTCAATTCAGTTTTAAGTACAAATTTTCAATTGGTTTAACATTGTGTTATTTTGGGCTTAAATTGCAGCAAGGGAGGTTTAGGTTGGACATTAGGAAAAACTTCCTGACTGTCAGGGTGGTTAAGCACTGGAATAAATTGCCTAGGGAGGTTGTGGAATCTCCATCATTGGAGATTTTTAAGAGCAGGTTGGACAAACACCTGTCAGGAATGGCCTAGATAATACTTAGTCCTGCCTTGAGTGCAGGGGACTGGACTAGATGACCTCTTGAGGTCTCTTTCAGTCCTGTGATTCTATAGCTTCACTCTTAAAAAAAAAAAAAAAAAAATACACAACATGCAACCAAACTATAATTGCAAAAAATTAATGAAAATGGAATGGGACTGGATAGACTTGGGACTTTAGATTTGCATTCATCTAAATATGCCCAGAGTTTTCACTATCATCAGTTTTAATAGATTGCCACAGTCCCCAAACTGTGGGACAGGTATAAATGTGTCAGAAGTTTATACACTGATTTGCTGTAACTCATTAATTGCAATAAGCATCTCTTTGAATCCTAAGTTCCTTAAAAGACGTACTCAAAGCAGTTACACACTTCATATGCACTTTTAATCTCTAATTTTAAAAAAAAAAACTAAAAATATAGCTTTCAAACTGAAAGGTAAAGTAATCTTTTATTGACAGGTTGTAATGTTAAATTATATTTATAGCATATGGCCACAATTTAGAAATACAATCAGAATAATATGCAAATACTTTAAAGACTCTGTTCACACCACACTATCTAGAGATATTTACTCAAAAGCCTACTTTATTTTGATGACTGTCTTTCCAAACTGTATGACTGACCTCAGGTGAGCTTTGGTTAGTGCTTGCATCAGAAGGGCTGGCTGGCTGTTCTTGCCTATGGCGACTGGAAAATGCAAGTTCTAGTGGCTCTGTGTTTGGCTCCAGTTTTGATACAACTTCTCTATTGAGTGCAGGGTCAGCATTGCTACGAAGTGGCTTTGTAATTTCAGAGGCAGGAAGTGGGGACATTGCCAAATTTATATTCTTCAGTTTCTCACTGGATGAGGGGAGCATTACATCATTATACAAAGGAACTTCATCATATTGTTGATCATCAGTCTCTACAAAAATTAAAAAAAACCATCAACCTAAGTAAAAGCGCTGAGCGTGTCTATGGATCTCATTAAATAACAGCAGCTGAAATATTTTTTTTGTTAGGCAAGTGATATTGGCAAGTTATTTTCTAATGTTTATTTTAACATACACGAATATTATTAATCAATAGGGTCTTGGACTTAAACACAAACCCACCATTACTGCTGAAATCTAAAGAGATAATCGTGTCTCCAGGAGCTGGTGCGAGCAAAGTTAAAGCATCTGGTTCCTTTTTAAGTTTTTCAAAGAGGCTGTTAGTATCTTCTAGGTCAGCCTTGCTGAATATTTTCATATCAGGAGACTCCACTGGTTTCAGCACGCACTCAGTTTGTGCAAGGGAAAGAAATAACTCTTTCTGTACAATTTCACTGTCAAAAACAAAAAAGATTATTCTTTAAAGAGCAGCTAGCAGCTCATGGGAAGTTTAGAAGCAATTCTGACAATTCTATTTTATTTTTCTTTGCTCATGTTATATGCATTTTCATTAACACAGGAGTTTTTAAAATTCTGCTATTGCCCATTCATCCCTCAAATTCAATCTTCTCAGCAACCAATTGTGATAGTATAAAAGGATAACGTCACGTAAGTAATTAGGACAGCTATGCTTTATGAAAATGTCAGTAATCTTTTTTTTTTTTTTTTACAACACTTATATGCTGTCTTAATGGTTATTACAAATTCATTCACAATTTCAAAGAATTTCAGAAGATTTCCAAAAACAGCAAGCTGCAGTCAATATCAGCAATGCAGTTATTTTACCGGTGAAAAGTTAAAGTTTTGAGTAAACAAAAAGTCACACTGATGAAGAAACGGGAGAAAAGATTATATTTTAACTACTAATGCTTTGTGACAGAGTTAAAACACCACTGAAAAACTCCAGACAAAGGTATATTGAACTCCAGACAAAGGTCCAGATCTCCAATTTACATCTATCTAGCCCAGGGGAGGGCAAACTATGGCCTTCGGGCCGGATCCAGCCTATGATGGCTTTTAATCCGGCCTGCGGGGTTGCCAGCCCCATGGCACAGCAGGGCTAAGGCAGGCTGCCCTGCCTGTCCTGGCCTCGCACCGCTCCCAGAAGTGGCCAGCACCATGTCCCTGCCTTAGCCCTGCTGCCACCCTGGAGCTGCTCGAGGTAATGGCGCCAGGCCAGAGCCTGCATCCCACACCACTACCCTGAGCCCCCCCCGTACTCCGCACCCCTGCCTGCACCCCAACCCCCTGCTGCACCCCTCCTGCAGAGTCCATCCTCATTCTACATTCAGATTTCCATACTGACATCAATGGGTGTTCTAGGTATACATTAAAGAGTAACTCTACTTCCCAGTTTATTGCTCCCTTAACCCTGTAACTGGCAATTTTCTAGGCAATTGCAAAGCATTGTTTATAAAGGAGATAGCAAGTGCCAGCACCTGTCTAACTTGAAGTCAGATCCTTTGGGCTTTGGCACAATCTATAATAAAGAAACATGCAAAAAGTGTTTAACTACTCACAGCTTACCTCAAGACGTAATTTACGCACACTATGCACTGTGGTTGGGAGTTCTTAGTGCTGTATATAACAGTTGCTTGAGTTTCAACCCAGACATATCCACCATGTTTAGCAAGCATTCTGTACTGTCCTGTAGTCACTTGCCCTTTAGTGAACACTAAAGCAGAACGGTCAACTTTAGAATAATGAAGTGGCTTTTTATAGCTAAAGTGAAAATATACATTAATCACTTCAGATCCACACTTGCTATTAAAAACTTTCAAGTAATTCCCTCCCTACCCCCACCCGCACCCCCACCCTCCGTGTCTTATCTAAATTACAGAGAGTTATAGGTCTGTCTTTCTACTTACTATCATGATGAGTTTTGGTCAGATGATCAGAGTCCAGAGCATGATAGTATTCATAGATGGAGTGACCCAACAGCTCTTCTGGTTCATATCCCATCAGCTCTGTAATTCTTTAAATTGAAAAGAAAAAAGGTTAAGTGAAAGCAGAAATAGAGACGTAAATATGAACATAAGAATGGCCCTACTGGGTTAGACCAATGGTACACTTAAGCCCAGTATCCCATCTTCCAACAGCAGCCAGTACCAGTGCTTCAGAGAGAGAATGAAGAGAGCAGGGTAATTATTGAGTGACCCATACAGTCGACCAGTCCCAGCTTATGGCTGTCAGAGGTGTAGGATCACCAAGAGCGTGGTTCTGCATCCCTGACCACGTGGCTAACAATCATTTATTTTTATGATTAGATGAATAAATTTAATGTAGATGTTAATGGCTCTAAAGATGCAATCTCTTCCAAACCAGAAACTCCCAGATGAATACACTGCCAGCAACAGTGGTGGATTTAAAACGACAGTTTTCCTTTCAAGCAGGGTTAAACAGAGGAAACTTGTCTCTTCTTATGTTCGCCTATCTCAAAGATCTTAGTCTTATTCCACTAGTATTTCTAGGCAGTTTTACTACCAGCTGGAATGTTCATAACCCTCCACTTCTGGTTATTAAAATCTAATCTCAGGTCTTTATACATCAATTTTTTTCTTAGTAAATACAGGACAATGGTTTACAGGATGTAGTATGCAAATTGTGCTAATACTATATTCACCCACCTTGCCTCTCTAATACTATATTCAGAAGTTAAATCAAATATAGATAAGACATTATACCTGCTTCAGCACTATTTTATTCTGTAATTGTTTTTATTCTGTAATTGTTTTTATTCTGTAATTGTTTAAGAGGAATGAGAATCTGAAATTTCAGCAATCCTAGCTTTTACAAGTGAAAGTCTTTTTGGATTTAAATCAAATCATATTCCCTTTAACCACTAGATGGCAGCGTTGTACACAGAACAAAAAAGAGCACTCAGTTTAACTGCCTACTGTCAAAAGAAACCAGAGAAACAGAACACACAAATGGCACTGATCTCACTAAATTGGCTGAATTGGTGCAATTTCTGCATGCAAATCAGTTCTGAGAAAACATTTGCACTAACATGCAATATTTGCTTGAATCTAACAGCAATCTGATGAAGCGACAGTTTAAGTTAGAAGACAATCTCCGACCACCGCTTAATTCTATCAATAAGAAGCAAATAGCATGCACTGCTATTGACTTGAGTTTTAAATAAAACGGGAAAGTTACTTATTCCATATTCTGAACTTGACAAGCTAAGTTTTCAATATGAGCCTGTTAGATAAATGCATTTTGCTCAGAAGTGGTCAATTGTACATATGCAAGAAAAGTTTATAAAGAACTATAAAACACTGAAATTAGCAGCATCCCAGAGGTGGCTGCACTTCCCTGATGGGTAAAAGGGTATCTAGTTTTTAAAGTGCCTTTGGATCCTTCTGGATGAAAGGTGCTACTTCACCAATTCAAGTTGTTCCGTAAGTGATGACTCCATACAGGAATTATTTCCTTAATGTGGTAAAACTTTTCAGGTTTAAAAAACAAAACAAAAACAAAAAAAACTTTGCTTTTTACATAAAATATATTGACCAATTAAAAAAATGACAAGCTAGTAAAACCTGAAGTATCACATATTAACTCAGTTTTATAGATGGGTAAAAGTTAAGAGATAAAACTACCCACAAATATAAAAACTACAATAATGCATTGAATGTTTGTCAGTGCTTATATTTGGCTTTACCTTTCATCACAATACGAAAATTTCATATCCAGGCTGTGGCGACTGAGGAATGTCTTGCTGTCCAAAGGGACTTCAATGTTTGATGGATGAGGGATAGGTACACAAATCAACACCAAGCATGTCATGGGAGGCTTTTTATAACCACAGAGAGTCTGATTATTGCAGGTATCATACACACGAACATGCCCTGTACAGTGAAGTACCTACAGAATAAAAAAAATAATTTAAAAACCAAGTTCTGTATTGGAAAAGGAGATTGACATTACAACGGTTATAATTTCATAAGTGGCCGGTGGCCTTCCTCTCTCCCTAGGTGAACTATTGGTGTCAGTCATCAAAATGCAACAGCAGCATTCAAACAATGTGTGACATCTGCTACAGTTACGTAAAAAAAAATTCCTCCCCACTTACACTATGCACATTAAAAATGTTAAATTGGCTACCAACTTTTCCCCCTTTTTGGTGCTCACTGAATTTATACTAAAGTTAATTGATTCATCTTTGAAAATTGCCTCTACAGCCAACAGATGAGTGCAATCACTCATCAGTGGCATTGTGCATTAGCAGATGGTGTTTGATTGCTTATGTTTCTAATTGAAACACAGACAGAAGACATCTTATATTTCTGTTTGAAACAGAGATAGAAGACAAAGCTGTATTTTGCATTCTTTGTGAGGATGAAGGTGGGAGGAGGGAGTTCCATCATACTCCAAATATTCCTAATACACAAAAGCCTGGCAATCACTTTCTGCCTCCCTACGAGTCTGAAGTCAAAACTGTTTGTATAACTGAGGATTTGATCATGCATACGTGACAAACTGAAAGCCATGGAAAAACCTTTCTGAACAGGGTGCAGTCACTGGATATATAAAAGTGACCATATTTTATCTGGAAAGAAGATGGATCCATTTTAAGAGACTCAAATTAACTATATTTTATTCCAGTTATGGTGTGGGGGAGAACCAGCAAAAGAGGAATAATAATGCTAGGCCCCTTCAAAGTTACCTTGACTATGGTAACCACTTTAAAGTCAATCAGAATCAGTCATCATCATGACGTAATCCTAGTTAATTTTATGCAAGAGCAGGAAGCGTCACACAATATTCGTGACTCCTGACTTAAGTTGAAAGATCAGTATTAAAAAGGTTCTCTTATTTTGAAAATGAATTTTCAGTTACATCCTAGATGTGTTCTAAGTTGCAGTGCAGCATATTTAAGAATTTACAGTCACAAGAGTGCATTGTAGGTTTTACCAAACCGGCAAGAAATTGGAGAATGCCAAATTGCACTGCTGCAAGCTAATTATTTTATACTTTGTTCCAAATGTGAATACTTGCACCTGATGAGATCTGAAAAGCAAAGGTTCTAGTCCTATCAATATTCATGTGTGCCCCAGGGTTGGTTACCTTCCAGGTTGCAGACTTGATATTCACTGTCCTTCCCCTGCTGGTCAGTGTACACTTCATTCTGAGGAAAAAGCTACGCTCTGTATTCTGTTCTTTGCCCTTTTTCATAGGACCTAATACAAAATATTAAGTGAAATGTGAGTATTTCATTACCTTCACAAGCTTCAAATAAGTGCAGCAAAGCTGTGTGACTAGAATAAAGGACACAGAAGTAGAGATGAAATGGTTATTTTTAGGTGAATGATGCATGTTGGGAGGCCTGACATTTTGGATATGAGGAGTTTTCAGGTAAGTTTTTACTCTGAGATGGGCAAAAGAAATTGCAATGCTGGTCTTGCAAACACAGCAAGGATAGGTTCAAGGTCCCATTTATAGTATCCCTCTGATTTCAAGGTGGGTGGGGGGGGAGAGAGAGAGAATTAGTGTATTGTTTTTCCCCCATCTCTATTTTAAACACACAGGAAATTAGTCTGAACCCTCTTCACACCCAATAACTCATGAGGGTGGGGGGGGGGGAGAAGAGGGCTAGATATATTGTACCAATTTTGGCCTATCTTTAGGTTTTCTGTATTAAAAAAAAAGAAGATTAAATTCAGGATTAATAATCTGCATGATTTACTGAGAGTAACATGCTGCTGCAGCAGCAGCACAGAGGTCTCCAAGGCTGGGACTGATGCTGATGCTTAGCCACTCAGGGCGGGATTGCTGTTGAAGGAGCACCACAACTCCTTAATAATGGGTACTTGCTCTGTTGTAACCCTGAGCAGCCTTTATTAATAAACATTTCTATAATATCTGGAATGCTACAAGGGATTTTACAGAAATTAGGGAACCACAGCCCCTTGCTTCAAAGAGTTTCTAGTGTAAAGTAGAGAAACACAGAACACGAAGATAGGCAAAGGATTGGGGGGGAGGAGAAATAGGGTGAGAGAACTGTTGAAAGATTAACAGCTCTATTACACATCCCACCCCCAAAATTATTTCATTATAGCACCATGGTCATGACAGCAGGAGTTAAGATGGTGGTCAAGTCCCTGTTACAGATACAGGAATGTGTCTAAATATGAACTTAGAATTGTATAATAAGTATGAAATAAGTTTTGAAACACACCTTCGACTCCCTTGAAGGGAATGGAGAAATCTTAGTGCAACCTAATATTAATGGATGCATTTTATGTTACTGTACAAATCATCTAATTGTAGTGCACCTGGATTCATTAACAAACCTCTGAAGACCAATCTTTTTTTTTTTTTTTTAAAGTGTGTGTTAAAAATGAGACATTGGAATTTCAGAGAGGACTATTTCAACAGGAACAAACTGCTCAGACTGGGCAGAGAAGGTCCAAACTAGGGTGACCAGATGTCCCGACTGATAGGGACAGTCCTGATATTTGGGGCTGTGTCTTATATAGGACTTATTACCCCCTAACCCCGTCCCAATTTTTCACACTTGCTGTCTGGTCACCCTAGTGCAAACTGACCTCATCAACACAAGCATAAACAGCTTAGTGCGTTTGTGAGTGGAAACACAGATGGACAGATAAGGTTTGGGGATGGTGGAGAAGGGTTAGTTTGCAGGAATGCATTCATAATGAGTTTGCCACCGATTCGACCTGGTACAATTTGGAAGCTTACAGAATACAGGCTCATTCTAGCATATGTTACAGGTATGCAATAGTTTGTTCATACTCTAAAGACAACACCATTACTATGATATTCACAGGAAGAAAAATGGATAGAATGCACGTGTTCAGAGGATCACAGCAACAACATATCAACTCAAAAAAAGTTTTTAAACAGCGCAGTTTCTGGGTGCATGAACTAGGCAAAGCATATTCAGAAATCTACAATTTACGATATCACAATACAGACGCTCCCCAACTTCCAGAACAGAACGCCTTGTGTAAGTCGGGGACTTGATACTCAACAATTACGCCAAACAAAAACAAAACCCCACCGCTTACGGAACTTTTTCCGTAAGTGCGGGTTTGTGTAAGTCAGGTTTGTGTAACCCGGGGAGCATCTGTATTACCTTCGTTATTACTTTCTGAATAATCTGTCTAAACATCTTAATGTGTGGTTCTATTCCGAGAAGCAGCTGTATAAAGATGGCACATTTACTCATTCTTGGTGACTTAGATCTGTGCAAGTATTATATAAAAAGTTGTCTATTTAAAAACAACACCAGTTCTGAAAGCACGAACTGGGATCTGAAACTAAACTGTGTTGTGATTGTACAGCATTATTAATAAATGTTTCTGCTAGCCAAATGTTAGCTTCAGTTACACCTGTACAATCACACACAGCAATATTTAACACCGAAACTGTAAATGGGTTAATAATTCTGTTATATGTGAGCCAGAACAGAACCTAGGTTATTCAAAGCCATGCTAGCCTTGTAGGGATAACAAATCAAGACATACTTTTGTTATTGAAGTCAGGAAATTGAACTCAATTATATACAGAAAAGAGACCTTCTGAGTGAGGGGGTGTCATAAATAAACAGATCAGGGTTAAGGTCTCTTTTACCTGGAAAGGGTTAACAAACTCAGTAACCTGATGAACACCTGACCAGAGGACCAATCAAGGGACAGGATAATTTCAAATCTCTGTGGAGGGAAGCTTTGTCTGTGTTCTTTGTTTGAGCTGTGTGCTCTCTTTGGATCTAAGAGAGGCCAGACATGTCTCCAAGTTCTCCTGGAGTATTTCCTACTATCCAGTATAGTGAGTATTAGAAAGGCGAATTAGTCTTATAATTTGATTTCTACATTTGCAATTGTGTGTTTGCTGGATAAATTCTTTACTCCTGTTTGCTGTTACTTTGATTATTCTGAGGAGGAGGGAGGGGGAAGTCTCTCCAGATTTAAAAGTCAGACCCTGTGATATTTTTCCATCCTGGTAATACAGAGAGAGTGTACTTTTTTTTTCCTCTTTCTTTAATAAAATCTCTTCTTTTTAGAACTTGATTGATTTCTTCCCTTGTTTGGATTTTCAAGGGAAGGGGAGGGGGAAAAGCGAATCCCTCTTTGTTTGATTCAAGGAATTTGAATCAAGGTATCTCTCCTAAGTACTAGGAGAGGGGAGGAGGGAAATGGATTATTTCCCTTTGTGTTGAGATTCAAGGTGTTTGGATCTGTGTTCCCCAGGGGAAGTTTTTGGGGGAACAGTGAGTGTGTCAGACACTTAAAACTTGACTGGTGGCAGCGAGAACCAGATCTAAACTAGAATTTTAGTTTAGAGAAGTCTATGCAGGTCCCCATCTTGTGAACGCTAAAGTTCAAAGTGGGGAATAAACCTATGACAGGGGGTAAGGAAGCCATGTTGAAAACTGACTAATTTAGACATGCCAGCATGGGTCTACATTATATCTACTTATTATGAAACTGTAGTCTTTAAAAATAATTGATCTTTGCAACAGATCCATTTATATCCTGCTGTATTGAATATGGCATCTGTTCAATACACTTAATTGCTTCAAATATAAAGATCCAGTTCAGCACTGGATGCACGGACCAGTGATGATGGCAGGAAGATTTGGAAAAATTCAGTATTAATATTAAAAGGGCCTGTTTTTCCTTTTACACTGGCTTTGAACTACTCTTATCCACTGATTTCAGAGTCACTCCTGATTTACCCAGGTGTGAGAAAACAGAATCAAGTCCTACACATTTTGATGATGTGTAGGAATTTATAATCATCCTCTGTTTAATCATTCCAGGGGCTCAGGTTAGGTCTACAATGCAGCTGGACGTATAATATCCAGCTCAGGTAGATGTATCTGATCAAACCAGCACACTAAAAATAGCAGTGCCGCCACAGCACTGCAGGTGGCAGTCAAGGTTAGCCACCTGCGTACAATCCTGTCCAAGACCCTAGGTAAGTATTCGGATAGCTAGCCCTCACTGTCACAGCTATGCTGCTCTTTTTAGCGTGCTAGCTCGATCAAAGTTAGCACAGGTATGTCTATCCAAGTTGGAAATTACACCCCATCTGCAATGTAAACCTACCCTCTGTGACCACCTCCCCGGAAATAAGCACAGTGGTTTTGCTTGGCTGCCACATACCCAATATCTGAACTTTTTTCCCTATTTGCTGCAGTGCAAATATAGTAGCTCAATCGCGTAAGCTACACTGAGCCTGCAAATGGCTGATGAGTAACAGGATTGTGGAAGTTTTAATTTTTGCTAGTGCAGTTGGAGAAAATGGGATTAGTGTTCCATTCTAGTACAGAGGGAAAAAAATTATGAAATATTTTCTGTCAAAAAGACAGAAACTTCAGAATAGAGAACTACAGTGAAGCAACAGCATAGTCAGAAACTAGTATCAGCTGAAGATTCGATTTAATTTAAATATTTTTGGTTATTCCAAAATTCATGCCAAAGCAAGAGGCAAGATCTAAATCACCTGAAATGTATAAAGCTACTGCATGATTCTTTTCTATACCTTTTCAGAGAACTGCAACCTAAATAAAACTTCTTCCAACATCCTGTGGAAAGATTTGCCCTGCACAGACACTCCAAGACCAATACAGAAAAATACAGATTATCTTCAAATTCTTCTACATCAACCAATTAAGATGTTCTTTACACTCACCCTACCTCTAAATGTTTCTTATCTTTCAGGCATTTTCATTCCTTCCATCTTCAATAAATAAAATTGTCTCAAATAAAATTATTTATTTATTTTTAAAGCACTGCTGAGTAACTTGCATCTGTCAGGACATCCATCCCCCGAAGTAGCGTGAGATATCGGGAGAATGTCAGCTTCTTTTCTGACACCTCTTACTATAGTGTCCCAACTAGATTTCTTGCAAGCTCCGAGAAGTGAAGTGTAGCAAGTAGTTCTCTCTATTGACGCCTTTTCCCCCCTTCACGGTTATTTTATTCTTTAAATACCTTTGGTGCCTGTTCTAAAGAAGCCATAGAAGTCTCAGTAAACAGGTAACTGTGGATTCAGGCTTTTTCCTATTCAAGTAAATGAGGTAAACAATATCAAAACAGATGATATCAGCATCTGATTATACAACACTGATAGGAACCATCTGTCATTAAATTAAAAAAAGAGTTGCCTCCTCTTACCATTTCTGTGCGTAAGCATTTCTCTCAGCTCTTCATGATCACATGGGTGGGTAAAATCGAACACACTGTGCCCAGTCAGCTCAAACTGTAGAAGTAAAAGAGTGTGAGTCTAGCTCTGAGGAGTCAAGAATGTACAGCAGGCACAACATTGTAACTGCATTTAAAGATGTGTCAATATTTCACCTGAGTGAGCCCCATACACTTGTTCACATTTTCAGACATGTAAATCATGTCACCATCCTCGGAAAGAACCATGACAAATCCATCCAGGGCTTTTAAGTAAAAGCAATTCATCTCCTTCTCCATTTTGGCTTCTGTCTCCAGGTCACCTAGAAGAACCCATATTTTTATTGTTTTTTAGATGAACCTCACATAATTCACACTTTATTGCCTGAAGTCATCCCACACATTAATAGCTAGTTTGACAGGTTGCTCACCAAAGACAGCACAATTCTATTACTGGGATACTTAGGTGGAGAAATGGTTGTCCTGATTAAGCATCTCACTTAAAAACATGAGCTTTCAAAGAGTGTCTGATAAAAACTTAGTAATACCACATACTATGTTCAAAAATGCCAAAATAAAAGCAACGGTTGCTGCATTTTACCTTCATCTGATCTTTTTTCTTTTAAAGTTTAACAACTTCTGCATGAAATGACAAAAGTTTGTGTCATTCGTATTTAACATCTTGGTAAATGCCACTTATTTACCTGGCACTGACCTGATGTGTCCTCCATTACGCAGAGTTTAAACTACTATTATCTCACTTACGCAGCAGTCACTTCTCATCGCTACCACTAGGTTAGTGCTGTTTCCTGGAACATGTGTTACTGAGGCATATCTTAAGTGGAACACAACATATAATGGTTTTCAGTGGTTTCGTTTAAACAGGGATATTCAAATTTAGCAAACCTTATCTTGGATCTACCAACTATATATCCAGTCCTGTGAGCTATCTTGGGTATGATCTACCTCTCTTCTCGCAAGGGAAGTAGGCAGAGTGGAGATGGTGTCAAGTTTTATGCCCAGAAACTCAAGACCCTGATTTTTGTGGCGGGGGAGTCACAGCTGAGATTTAAAATAATTAATACTACTAATACTGGTGCTGGTCTTTTTAGGGATCCAAGAGATATCAAGAATAAGTATGAAAAAAAATGGATTGTACATTACAGTTGAGCCCCCCTCCCCCAGCCTGGCTGTATTTATTTACTCTCTCAAGGCCCCACAGTAAAAGGTAAAGTTCTAGTTTTTCCAGTGTCTTCACTGATAGCCTCCCTCCATTGGGATATTTTTAACCAATGTAAAAGAGATGAGGCGAGTTCAGATCACTCAGACCCCTTTCCTGGCCTCTGTTGGTAAACCACAATAAGTTTATTCACTTACTTGCATCCAACAGCTTTCTCATGCGTAAGTAGCTGATAGTCAGCCTCATAATGGAGGCCTTGTCAAGGTGTGCGCTGACAGTATGAGGAAGAGGCAGCTGGTGAGCAAGTTCATAGAAGACCTCAGATTCCTTGCTTCTTCGGCATCTGGCTGCATCTCTAGACTTCTCCTTTCTGCGATCTGAACTAATCCTGTAGGAATAAAATTTTAGATGATTAACAAACATTGGAGGCAATGTTATCATAGTGAGACAAACACATTCCTTCCGCCTTTATAGCTAAACTACTTGGTAGCTGGTACATTTGTTATGACATATCTGAGTCTTTGTAGAAAGATTTAAGATATTCCATGTAAGGACAGATACTATTCCATATCTGCACATGCATCTCTGACTTCTGGCACAGAAAATCCTCACAGACAAGATTAAACAAAAACTGATTATTAAAACCAAAATCCAGTTTAGACGATATGGATTGACAATGCACACTGCAGCTTCAATGGAAAGATTCTGGGCATTTCTGAATGTGACAGTTGCAAGATTAAACTGGCAAATGCAAAAAAGATTTATAAACAAAGGTTGTTTAAAAAATAGTTTGTCTAGAAGTAGCATGCACCATTCTTCTGAGAATATCCAATTACTGTGCTAGTGAAGTTTCACTACATTTGGTCATCAGCTTAATTTTAACATAGCAAAAAAGAGCTCCTGTTCTTTCACCTAAAGCACTCCCCTCTCCCCATTTTCTCTATCATTATGGACAACACTGCTGCCCTACCTGTCAGAGTTTATAATCTTGGCTTTATAGTTGACTCAGCTATTTTACCCACCTCTCCAGACCTTGTCTAAATCTTGCAGCTTCTTCCTCAACATATGCAAGACATGACCATTTCTACTCACACTACTGAACTCTTGTCCAAGCCCTGATCATCTCATGCCTCAATTATTGTGAACTTCTCTTCTCTGGCCTCAGTGCCTCCAAACTTGCCCTATCCTTCAAGTTCAGAGTACAGCTGCTAAAGTTATTTTTTGTTTGGTGCTCTGACTACATCACACACACACACACACTCTCTCTCTCTTTAATCCCCTCCATTAGTCCCTCGTCTTCTAAGGCTATGTCTTCACTACCCGCGTCGGTAGTAGCAGCAATTCTCGGGGATATATATCATATATCCAGACGATCGCGATATCGATCCCCGATCCCCTGCTGTCGACTCGAACTCCCACAACCCAACCAGGCGGGCGGCGCGGCATACGGGGAGGGGCCGTGGCCAAGATCCCGTGATCCGTGGGGTAGGTGGTCCAAGATATTCAAGATACTTCTTCTATTCCGCTCGTGTTATTCGTGTAGCTGATCTTAGATCGATTTCCCCCCGTAGTGTAGACCAGCCCTAATGCATCGGACACAAACTTCCTGTCCGTACTTACAAAGCGCTTCACAATTTAGCCCATCCTTTCCTATTTGACCTATCATCACAAGGTGGGCTCTGCCAAAGATGCCAGCCTCATTGCCTAATCCTCCTCCTCCAAACACAGCTATACTCTCTCCTAGGCTGGTCTTTACAACTTGGATAAGCTCCCAGTTACAATCTGCAAAGCTACTACCTTCAAGTCCTTCCTCAAAACTCACCTCTGCTGGAATGCACACAGTAAGTTATGATCAGATAATGACTGGGCAGGTGGCAAGCTGAGACTGTGACAGATGGACAATATTCTGAACAAACCTTATGGAATTAGGGTTAATACCTTTGAGGTACATTGTATTAAAATGCAATTATATATGTATGTGTTATTGTGGCAGTATGTACCTTCCCTAGGAGGGAAGCAGGGAAGACTAATGCACTTCCTCCATTATCAACCATTTAAATCTACCCCCTGGAGAAATAAGCATATACTAGTTCAAGTGTATTCTCCAGGGACTAGCAGAAAAAGAAAGGGTTTTTGAATAAATAACCTGATTTTAAACTGGCCCAAGGCCTTCTTCCCGATTCAGCAAATAGACAGGACCCCAGTCCTTAGGGTAGGGTTGGAAAGACTGGGCCTACTGGGTACTTATTCTGAGCTGCAGCGGTGATGAACTCGTAACCACGAGGAATCAGCTTGGGTGGGGAGTAGGAGGATTGTTCCTGCCAGAACCTATGTTAGAGTGAACTCTGTTAAGTTTATTAGTATGTATGTAAATTCTTTTTCTGATTTTAGTATGTTTTCTCTGTAATAAAGTAGGCTTGCATAAATAGTGCTGTGTGGTGCCTTATTACTGTAGCAATTAAAAACATGTTAACTGGCTCTGAACAGAAAGCAAGCAGGTGTCCTTGGACAACTTATCTGTGCCGGGAATAAACACAGTAAAGGCAGGAAACTGTGCAGTCTGGAAATACCCGAGGCAGAAAGGTCTCTATACAAGAGGCAATAGCTAAGGAGCTAGAAGGCTGAGAGTTCCATTGCTGTACACTGAATGGAAATATAGATGCAGTTGCCCTGAACTGCTACATATGGAGGCAGCAGGTCTGGGATCTGTAACAATGTGAATTGCTAAGTGCCAAAAGCAATAAAAGTACGGTAGAAGAAAAAAAACAGAGAAAAAAGCATTGATAGTCTCTTTGGGAAAAGGAATAGCGAAAAGAGATAAGGGAAAATGAACTACAAACAGCTAAAGAGTTATGAAGAGAAAGGGAGATTAGCCCTGAAGAAAGAACAAAAATCAGTTGATTTGCTGTGTTCCAACGATCAGTCGAGACATGATGATCTGTGTCGCTGCTGATAGAGGGACCAGCAGATGGGGAGGAATCTTGGAGCCAACACCCTAGAGAGAAGCAGGGAAGAGTCCAACTTTTTTAGAGTGCTTACTGGTGTCCTCAGGCACCTCCTTAGGAGGGTGGTCTTGTCCTATCTCTTAGTCGTGGGCCTCTGTGTCTATCAATACTCCAAGATGTACTGGGCACTGAGACAGTTGAAGAGGAATTCAAAATTTACTATGAAACCATCTGTTGACATTTGGACCCAATCTGTACACTCTTCATCCTGAGAACAGTTACCAAGACGACAAGGACTTCTGTGAACACTCAAGGAGTCGATGACAGTCCAAAAACCAGCATGCTATATTGAAAATGATCAGTCCCATGAGTTAATTGCAAAAATCAGTTGTGAATTGGTGAACCAGCATATTAAGGTACGCATGCTTCAAAGTAACTGATGGAAGGTAATCCCCGTAGCACAGGGGTAGGCAACCTATGGCACGTGTGCTGAAGGTGGCACGCAAGCTGATTTTCAGTACCATTCACACTGCCTGGGTCCTGGCCACTGTCCAAGGGGCTCTGCATTTTAAATGAAGCTTCTTAAACATTTTAAAAACCTTATTTACTTTACATACAACAATAGCTTAGTTATATATTATAGACTTATAGAAAGAGACCTTCTAAAAACATTAAAATGTATTACCGGCACGTGAAACCTTAAATTAGAGTGAATAAATGAAGACTCGGCACACCACCTCTGAAAGGTTGCTGACCCCTGCCCTAGCAGATCACCACCACTATTGACTTCAATGTCTCCATCTTGAATCTAGTCCTCTTCATGAACTTGTTCAAGCATTTTATGTCCAGCATCACTCAGTCCTTCCTGGATCTCTTAGACCAGAAACAAAAGTGAGCTATGGCCGGAGAAACATCTCAACCTTGAGAACTCTTATCGTGCCAATTCACAAAAGATTATCTATAGCCTTCTGCATAGTTCACCTCTTCTCTGCTATCGTCAACTCCCCAGAAGGAAAAAAAGGACAAGTTTAAATCTTTGAAAATTCTTTGATATATCTCTGTCGAACCACATCCAGGACCCATCTGTCAGATGTTGAGAGAAGCCAAGTGCAATCAGAGAGCGTTTCTAGTGCTGGAATTTGCACTGAGGGAAGATTGGCTTTTCTTCTTTCCAGACTCAGACATGTTTCACCTCCTTTTGCTGTAGTCTCACCTTCATTACTTAGCCAGAGTAGCCATAAAAAGGATACTTAGGCCTGTAATAAGACCAGCTTTTCCTTTCCCAGGTTTGGAACCAGGACGGTTCTGTAAGAACTTTTTTGATTTATCTGAGGACTGTCACCACTTTGTCCAATGGCTCCCCAAATAACCAACCTATCGAAAATGTCAAAGCTGCTAACATGGTTTTGGCCACCACTATATCCTGAACTGAACTGGGCAAAGCTACGTAACAACTGCATGGACATGTCCTTTTGTTTCTAACTGGATCGCAGGCTGAAAAAGGCAGGCTTCCATTAGGCTGACACACCTTGTTTATCATTCTGTTTGTTTTAACAAGTGGAGGACCAAGAGGCCTCTTACCACCTGCTTATTCCTCTATATCTGAGCTGATCCTCTCAGCCCTCCAGGGCTGGCTGTAAGGGGCGTGGTCAACCCAAAACAAGCAGGATTTCAAGTCCAGCAAATGTGGCATGGCTGACCTGCAGCATGAGCAGGGTCCTGTTAGTCTGGCAGTTGTGGCATGACTGACCACAGCGTAAGTAGGGTCCAATTAGACCATGTGTTTTGGTGCCTTTTCTGCCAGCTTTTCTACTCCTCTGGTTAATTATGAGGTGCCAACAAAAAACCCAATAATGATTTCAGGAACTATAGTCATTCTATGAAATATCTTAAATAGTTTCCTGTAGTCATGTGTCCATTTTGCCATTCTCAGACAAAACCACAACTGCCCTATTAACTAATGCCTTGGATATATTGGTTCAGAACAGTGAAACCTGAATGTCTTTCAGCTCGAGAAGCTAGGAACGTTGAACTTCCCTCCTCTAATTTCTCTTGCAGAATTTTCCAATTGAAGTTAGATTCCTTCTGACTATAGGGATGAGAGAAACTACTTCTCCTTTCATGCATTTGAGGAAGGCACACCATTCTTTGTGTTCTTTTCTACAATACATTTTCCTCCAATAGCTTGCCTTGTGAAAGTCAGGATGGCAATATGGTCTGCTGTTTAAGAGAACATCTTCCTTCTATGGTCATTACATCAGGTTCCATTCTCAGGCACAATTTTTCTTTTTTGTTACCATCTTCAAATATGGCCTGAAGATTCCAAGTTCACACTAGTGCTTTTCTGTTTCAGTACAGCACGAGGCATTACATTTTTTCCTAAGAGCTCCTACAGTCCTATTGTCGTAAAAAGGAAAAATTAGAAATTGTGTCTTCCGCTACAAAATCACCACTGTGCAAGCTTATTTGCTTACTGAAAGAAACTGTGGAGAGAACAACAGATGAAGGATTGGTTACCTTTATGGGTCAAGTAAGCTCAAACATTGCACCTGTTCAGGCCAGAGGAAAAGTAATGTGCATTCTTGAGTATGTTTCCTTCACGTTCGTAGAGCAACAAGCATTCATTTCGGTTTTGTATTTCTGCTGATAGAATGCAGAAGCTGGATGTGTACCATAACTCATAGAAGTAGTGATTTTAAAGTATTAATGTAAGACATCCATTAACACTGAGATATGTATGTATGATATCTGAGTAAATGTCAACTGAGTTCCAAATGTAAACTATGAGCTACACAGACTCAAGAGAAGTTTACAGAGTCGACCACTGCAATTGAACACTGGATTAACAGATATTACACAGGTTCCCACTGCCTCAAAATAAGACTTTTTTTTTTTAAATCGGAGAGCTGGGTTTAAATAAGGTAAGCGCTGTAGTGACAACTCATGTTTTCAAACTAGTATTTCTCTCAGCATATGCACTGTTCTTATTTAGCACTACAAAATGGAAGAAGTTATACATATCCTGTTAAAGTTAGGATATGGCAGAATATTCTGTTTGTTTTGCTCATTTGCCACATAGTTTCATGCATCTACTTTTATAAATTAAGCAACACCTTGTTTTTCTATTCCATCTCAATCTAATGTCTTTACCTAAACAAACACACTCTGTACCTTACTTGTACTTTACACCCTTTGCCATAGACAGTAGGCTAGCTGGTGTACTGTTTCTTTGTGCTCTGGATAGGTCTTTTCTGGTTAGCGGGGGGAGAGATAGCTCAGTGGTTTGAACATTAGCCTGCTAAACCCAGGGTTGTGAGTTCAATCCTTGAGGGGGCCATTTGGGGATAGGTCCTGCTTTGAGCAGGGAGTTGGACTAGATGATCTCCTGAGGTCCCTTCCAACCCTAATAATCTATGATTCTAAGTACTGTTGCTGTCCCATCTCCTATCTTACCCACAGGAAAAAAAAAAATCAGCTAGAAAAGATAACCCTTTATCTTAGCCTTTTCCACAATGCTTTTAGCAGCTACAGACTTGTTTCACCAGCCCAAGAGGAATTTGGCTGTCCCCATCTCTGAGAGCTACTAACTCATGCGAAAACTGGGTAACAATTATTTTTCTCCTTCTCAATGTTTATTCTTGACTACATAGTTTGGAGGGTGATACTGTATAATGCTGCAGAAATTGGGACTAAAGTCAAAGTGCTTGTGCAAGGAGATTTCCCTGTTTCCACATCAGGAGGATATCATCAGTCTGGTGATCAACTAGCCAACAGAGTCATTGGTCATTTTTTGGCATTGAGATCTTTCTGTTCATATCATCTGATCTCTGTCATAATACAATCCACGGAATTTTCATCCAGTAATTCCTACACCTACACCAAACTTCTGCTTGAAGTACATACAGCCTGTCTTTTAGACAAACACTGAATCTCAGAGATAAAGATTTCAAGTGATGGAGAATCCACTGCATCCATAATTAAATTAACCAGCCTTTACATAAAGCTAAGTGCAAAAGGAAATTGGATAGGCCCTTGCCCACACACAAAAGTGGCACTGGTTTAATAAAACTGTTTCAAATAATTTACTTAGAACAGTGCAAAGTCTGCATAGGCAGACTTAAATTTGGCTTATATTTAACTTAAATCAGTTCCTTACAGACTTAAGCTAAAACAATAAACCAGGTGCAAACCGATTTTAGTCAAACCTGTGCAACTAGACATGGCCTAAAATTGCCAAGGCCAAGTCCACCTGCCACAAAAGCCCACTGTGGAGAGCTTGACTCAAATTCCCCTCCTGCCCCTTGACTCAGACACCGCACACCCACATACCTTTTAAAATATAGGTGCAGGTTATTACCAAAACAGTAACCCCCAGGTCTACTATCCAGTAAAAACAATTTGTTTTCTCTTACCTAATCTAAAGGATCTGGGTGTAGGAAGAAAAATTTACCACAAAACATTTAGAAATGTAATGGAAAAGTCCTCTCCCACTTAGTTGCATATATATATCTCCTTTGACATTTAATTTCCTGCCCTATCTGAAAATCCGAGGGGGAAGGGGAAAGAGACCATTACTATTAATGTAACATCTCAAGTGGCTAGATATACTAATTATTTTGGACTTTTAAGCAAAAGGACACATTATAACCTTTGTATCACTACATGCCATTTTGTCATTCTCCAATAACTAGGTTTAACCCCAGCCACCTCACAAGAAGTTTTCAGTACAATTAGGTTTCCAAGAATCCATAGGCTGCCCTCAGATTCTAGTTCTAAACCACCAATACATGCCATGATCTCTAAAGAAGAAATAAAATAATCCAGGCAACAATAAAACCTGATATTTAATTATAATTAGGGCTGTCGATTAATTGTAGTTAACTCACGCGATTAACTTAAAAAAATTAATCACACAATAAAATACCAATTGAAAATTAAATATTTTTGGATGTTTTTCTACATTTTCAAATATATTGATTTCAATTACAACACAGAATACGAAGTGTAGAGTGCACACTTCATATTTTTTATTACAAATATTTTCACTGTAAAAATGATAAAATAGTATTTCAATTCACCTCATACAAGTACTGTAGGCAATCATGAAAGTGTAACTTACAAATTTAGATTTTTTTTGTTACATAACTGCATTCAAAAACAAAACAATGTAAAACTTTAGAGCCTACAAGTCCACTCAGTCCTACTTCTTGTTCAGCCAATCGCTAAGACAAACAAGTTTGTTTACATTAACAGGAGATAATGCTGCCTGCATCTTATTAAGAATGTCACCTGAAAGTGAGAACAGACTTTGCATGGCACTTTTGTAGCCAGCGTTGCAAGGTATTTACGTGCTAGGTATGCTAAACATTCGTATGCCCCTTCATACTTCGGCCAGTATTCCAGAGGACATGCTTACACGCTGATGAGGCTTGTTTAAAAAAAACCAACATGTTAATTAAATTTGTGACTGAAGTCCTTGGGGGAGAATTATGTGTCTCCTGTTCTGTTTTACCTTCATTCTGCCATATATTTCATGTTATAGCAGTCTTGAACATGTGCTGGGTCATCATCATTTTAAGAACACTTTCACAGCAGATTTGACAAAATGCAAATAAGGTACTAAATGTGAAATTTCTAAAAATAGCTACAGCACTTGACTCAAGGTGTACGAATCTGAAGTGCCATCCAAAATCTATGAGGGACAAGGTGCAGAATATGCTTTCAGAAGTTTTAAAAGAGCAACACTCAGATGAGGAAACTACAGAACCTGAACCACCAAAAAAGAAAATCAACCTTCTGCTGATGGCATTCGTCTCATGATGAAAATGAAGATGCGTCGTTCCGCACTGCTTTGAATTGTTACCAAGCAGAACCCGTCATCAGCATGGACGCATGTCCTCTGGAATGGTGGTTGAAGCATGAAGGAACATATGAATCTTTAGCGCATCTGGTTCATAAATACCTTGCAATGCCAGCTACAACAGTGCCACGCAAATGCCTGTTCTCACTTTCAGGTGACACTGGCTAAACAAGAAGCGGGCAGTATTATCTCCTGCAAATTGTATCCAGACTTATTGGAGCGATTTACTGAACAAGAAATAGGACTGAGTGGACTTGTAGGCTCTAAAGTTTTACATTGTTTTGTTTTAGAGTGCAGATTTTTAAAAAAAAACAATTCTACATTTGTAAGTTCAACTTTCACGATAAAGAGATTGCACTACAGTACTTGTACTAGGTGAATATTTTTTACAGTGCAAGTATTTGTAATGAAAAATAAATACAAAGTGAGCATTGTACACTTTGTATTCTGTGTTGTAATTGAAATCAATATACACCTCTACCCCGACATAATGCAGTTGTGGGGAGCCAAAAATCCCTACCGCATTATAGGTGAAACGCCGTTATATCCGGGTAACGGTGGCAGGGCTGAAGTGATTTAAAGAGCCCGGGGCTCCGGCTGCTGCAGGGAGCCCCAGGCCCTTTAAATCGCCAGCGGAGCCCCGCTGCCACAGCCCCAGGGTAGCAGCAGCAGGGCTCCAGTGGTGATTTAAAGGGCCCTGGGCTTCCAGCAGCAGCCGGAGCCCCAGACCCTTTAAAGTGCTGCTGGAGCCCCGCTGTTACCGCACTATATGGGAACCCATGTTATATCGGGTCGCGTTATAGCGGGGTAGAGGTGTATTTGAAAATGTAGAAGACATCCAAAAATATTTAAATGAATGGTATTCTATTATTGTTTAACAGCGCCATTAATCACAAGTAGTTTTTTTTAAATCACTTGACAGCCCTACTTATAACGTCAAGAGTTATGCTGGCAGTAAATTGTTTGAGGTAACATTTAAAACATCTCAGTTAAATATAAATCTGATCTTAAGAAACTGAGCTGAAGTTTTCTGGATTTTGTGAAGAGCACATCAAGTGTCTCTCTCACTTCATTGAAAATCTTTGTTTAAACTGTAAAACTACACTTACTGACAAGTACTTTGTATTTGTCAAATCATACTACTACTTTTCAGTTACTAGAAATAATTATTTGGTGAACATTTTCCTACTTTTCATGGGCACTTTTTCTGCAAAGGCAGTGACGAAGTGGGGGGAAAAAAACACACTCAGTTTCTGAAGAATTAATTTTTTTAAATGAAAACTTTTAAAGCCATGATCATCACACTTGGGTGACTAATTTTAGGCACTGAAATCTGAAACTCTGCCACCCCCCACACCTCCAAGTTTCTACAATATAAGAAATCTAACCCAAACTTCTATTCCTTATGATTTTGAAGACAATCTTCCAGATGAAAGCCAACATAGTTGTCTTCTTGAATATGCAAGTAGAGAGAACTGCCTCTATTCACCTAGATGGGAGGGGTTAATGACCATAGACGGTGAAGATTTTGATCACAATTTGCTGCAGCATTGTTAAGGAATTCAAGAGACAGGCATATAGTTAAGGAATTCAAGAGAGGTGGGCATTGACAAAACAACATGGCTCTGCAGACAGTGAGAGTTGCATTGGAAAAAGTGAAGTGCGAGGAGATGGACATTAACTTGCCATAGCTTATTATGTATGCTTCTGGACCAAAGCACTTGAGCATGATGCAGAGTTGTTCCCAGTTTAAGCAGACTGTAGCAGATGTGATCAGGATGACAGTAGCACCTTGCCAAAAAGCCATGGAGGATGCTGAAGTCAGCAAGAATGACTCTGGCAAATTATCCTGGTTGGTGGCATGAGCAGAATGCCTAAAGGACAGCAGACTATGCAGGATCTGCTTGATGGTGCTCCTAGCAAAGCAGTTGATCCCAATAAAACTGATGCTATTGGTGCCGCAATTCAAGGCTGGTGATGTCACCGACATCTTACTGGTGGAAGTGATTCCCCTGTTCCTGGGAATCAAGACGGTAGAAGGTGTCTTTGCTCAGCTCATCAACAGGAACACAATGGTTCCAACCCAAGAAAAGCCAGGTGTTTTCTATAGTAGCCTGCTGACAACAAGCTTCTTGGGCAATTCACTCTGGTTGGAATTTCTACAGTTCCACACAGAGTGCCCCAGACTGAAGTCACTTTCGACACCAATGGTAACAGCACTGTTCACATTTCAGCAAAGTATAAAAGGGACAGGACGCAAACAGCAAATTGTGATCCAGTCTTGTGGTGACCTCAGCAATGATGGCACTCAGAACATGGTGAAGAATGCAGAGAAATATTCAGAGAAAGACAGACGAAGAAAGGAACGTGTCAAAGCTATGAAAATAGCAGACGGCATCATCCAAGATAGAGGAGTTTAAGGATCAGCTGCCAGCAGATGAGTGCAACAAACTGAAGGAAGAAACTGCAAAAACGAGAGGGCTGTTGGCTCATAAAGATGCTGAAACATCCATCTTATAGTAAGCTTCCCTCAAGCTCTTTGAAACAGCATACAAAAAGATGGCTCCAGAGCAAGATAGTTCTGGTGGAAGTTCTGGGGATCCGAAGGAAAAGAAACAGTAGAATATCACTGCTATGCACAGACTGGAGCAGGAAGAGGGTGAAAGTTCTGAAGCTTGGAAGCAAAGGGACCATCCTGAGCTGAAATGGGCAGAATTCAGTATGGTCTTTGCAGTATTCTATATATAATTTCTTTAGTGTATAAATGTAATGATTTGTCTACTAGATAAACCTTCATTTAATGAAAGTTAATTCATGAAGAATGTTCTAAAGGTTCGGTCTTGTGGTATTTTCAATTGAGCAGCCAGGGGATTCACTCATCATCATTTACTCCCAACACTTGACACAACAGTGTACTTAATTAGGACAATGGTTTGAAACCACGTCACAAATTATGGTGCAGGGACGGAGTCCTGATGGAATCTGAAACAGAACAACAGCCCTATGGATCCTCTTTGTGGAGCTAAGTGCTTGTGATCTGATGTGTAGTACATCCTGGGTGCAGCAGTGGCTGGGTCAGCTACATTGCCAGACAACATTAAATCTGCAGCTAACTTAGTCTTCTTGTACCAAAGGAGAAGGCGTTACTTTAATTTGGCTTTAACTTTATTCCTTATTTATAAGGGCACATTGAAGTTACATGCATTACTTGTCTAAGCTTTCTGCTCCATTCTAGTCCGCCTTCTGCTTATTGTAAAACAACTTCCCTGATGAAATTGTTCTCACTGGAATCATAGACTTTAAGGTCAGAAGGGACCATTATGATAGTCTAGTCTGACCTCCTGCACAACGCAGGCCACAGAGTCTCACCCACCCACTCTTGTATCAAACCCCTAACCTATGTCTGAACTACTGAAGTCCTCAAATCCTGGAAAAAAAAAAAATCACTCAGTTCCCACCCATTCCTTTCTTCACTCCTGCCCTCTCAATACCATGCACTCACGCAACATAACCCCTGCCAGTGCAGTGTAAGTCTTCTGGCTAATTACCTACTGGATGATGGTAAAAGTTAAGCAGAGTTGAACAAACCCAAGAATATTTACTGTTATCATGAACCTTTAATTAATTTGTTTCTCTCTGTTAACACAAGAAATCATATACAAATGCACTATTACTGTGGCAAGCAGTACTCTAACAACTTGATTTATCTGTTGCTAGTTCTCGGTCTTGCAAAATTTCCTAAAATGACTTTGTATTTAGGAATGAAATCAATCTTAAAAGCTGCAACTGGTTCAGAACACAGTAGCCCACTCACTTAGGAGCCTAGACCGCCAGAACCAGCTTAAATCTCAGTGTTCCACTTTTCTCTGGCTCCCCGGTGAATACAGAGCCATATTTTATTTCTGTAGTCCTATGCAAAGCCCTCCACAGGACTGGGCCAACTTAGCTGGGGCAGCCTCACACCGCCTGACCACAACCTTCTTCAACAAGTGTTTCACAGGAACAACAGATTGTGAAACTTCTGAGAGTAGAAAACAGAGCTTTCTTGGCAAACAGCCAATAAATCTGGCATTCCCAAAAGACAGAGGGATTACTTCAAAGCTCTGTGCCATCAGAATAAAATGCAAGGCTCTTTGACCTAGCCTTTCCACAATTACAAAAACTGAGCTTTGTGGGGATGTTGACTCGAGCCAGGAGGAAATAAAAGGACACCATTATATCTGTATTCATTTCATAAGTTCATGATGCACTCTGCTACCATAGTGAACCTAGATGGAAACAAGGAGGAAGGAATTCAAATGAGCAAAGATAACAATCTAGTGAAAATACTGTTCTTTTAAAGTTCCATAAAATGATTCAGATTCTGGACTCCTTTGACATTACATTCCCCTCCCGTAATGTTCACATCAACAAAAGCACAATGTTGGCTTTGTCCCCAAATGTTAAATCACAACGGTCCACTTTCCTCAAGGATATTAAAAACAAAAACAAAAACAAAACATGTATTTTATAATATGAATGCAAAGCTCTACTCAACCCAAGGATTTAAAAATCTTATGGTGTTTACAACTAAATATCCTCCCAGAGGTCATATTTTTCCTTACACTATGTCAGAACAATCTTATCTGATATGGGAAAAGGAAATTTCAGATTTTACTCTTGGTTATAAATTTTAATAAGGCTGGATTTTAAATAGTTCTATTTAAATTCAGGAAGTTCTTTTGGCGTCCTTTGTAGGGTTTTTCCATTAGCTGAAACACAGCTGCAGATCCCCAACAATTACAGTTTCACCATGCTTTTCACTGAGTGGAGTAACCTCTGCTCCAAGAAACGGCGGTCTCCATCGCATAGACTAACAATTTGTTTCTAGCATTCCCAGTGCAATTAGTTAGAAATATTTTTCTTTCCTTCCTTAAATGTACTGACTGACCAACTTACTTTCTTGAAGGTCTGGTATACTCTCATACAGTTATCAGTATACGTGTGCCACCCCTTCAGCTTCAGGGTATAGCTTTACTGGTTCTTGCTCAGACATGAAATTTCTTCTGAGTTTACATCAACAGTGTCTCAGTCTCTTCCAACATGGATGTCTTTTACTCACTGCTTCTGTGGTTTATATCCTATGTAAATAGTTTTCTGAGCCGATATTATTACACTTCCAGCGTAACAAGTGCACTGGTTTCTTAGGGTATGGCTACACTTGAGATTTGCAGCACTGGTGGAGGCTTTCCAGCGCTGCAATTAGTAACTGTCCACACCTGCAGGGCACATCCAGCGCTGCAACTCCCTGGCTGCAGCGCTGGCCGTACACCTGGGTCTGCTTGGGGTATAAGCATTGCAGTGCTGGTCGTAAAGTGTGGCCACACACCAGTGCTGTTATTGGCCTCCAAGGTATAAGGATATATCCCAGAATGCATTTAACTAAATTACTCCCTTTGTTTTGTTATGCTGCCTCTCTTTGTTTTGTTGTGAACTCGGGGCTCCGGGAGCTGCTTATCTAAAAAACAAACACAGCTCCTGTTTGCCGTGATCAATCTGTAACTGACTGAACAATCAAATGAGATAAACCCACTACCTTGCTGTGAATGAGGCAGGCACGGGGAAGAGTATTTGCTTGCTTGACGAGAGAAACAGCGGGGCGGGGGGAGGGAGTCCGTTGGAGCAGCTGCTTATCTGGTCTGCAGGCTGTTTGCAATTAAGAGTAAGGGGTCGGGAAAATTTTCTGATTTTGCAAGGCAGGGAGCTGATTCACAGTGTCGGCTCCAAAAATCCACTCTCTCTCTCTCTCTCCCCTGCTCCCTGTCACACTCCACCCCACTCCCCTCTTTTGAAAAGCACGTTGCTGCCACTTGAACGCTGGGATAGCTGCCCATAATGCATCACTCCGAACAGCGCTGCTAATGCTGCAAATGTGGCCACACACCAGCGCTTTCCCTACACAGCTGTACGACCAGCGCTGCAACTCTCAAGTGTAGCCATACCCTTAGTTAGTTGACATCATCTTGCTCAGTCTGTGTTACTGGATCATGTTCTGAGTCTGACAGTGCACCTGTCTCTTTTCTCCTCTCTCCCCCTTTTTCCCTTCTACCAACTGCTAGTCTTCAGAATTCACTGTAGCATGATCTATAGCAGGGGGTCTCAAACTGGGGTCAGGACCCCTCAGGGGGTCACAAGGTTATTACATGGGGGGGATGGCGAGCTGTCAGCCTGCACCCCAAACCCTGCTTTGCCTCCAGAATTTATAATGGTGTTAAATATACAAAAAAGTGTTTTTAATTTAGAAGGGGGGGTCACACTCAGAGGCTTGCTATGTGAAAGGGGTCACTAGTACAAAAGTTTGAGAACCACTGATCTATAGCTCTCTGCTACATCCTGATCTCAGTTTAAACTCACTTCCACAATTCAAAAACATATGCTAATCCAGTCTCTGAAATGATGAATACTGTTCTATATGAATTACCACTCAGACTGCTAGCACCAGCAGGAAGTTTAAAGAATTGTTACAAGCCATATATTTCACTTTGATCTTCAGGATTGGATATTTAATAGAGGGGCCCAAGATACAACCGCAAAAATACAAAAATTTGAAGACCATGCCACTGAAGATTTAAGAGAACTATTAACCTCAGAATCCACCATAATATATACAGGTATGTAGATACCTATCCATTTGCAAATACAAATGCTGTAATTTTGTTACTACATTTTTTCACTTCAGATGGGCTCCAGAAACAGTATTTTTGCTTTCAAGTGTAGAATTTTAGTTGAAAATCCCATTCTGGAAGGTTCACGTCACAGCAGTTCCACAACAGCCTTTGCTGACCAGTCAAAAGGTTACTCTTCCTACTATCTTCCTGACAGAAAGATGTCTAGTCAACTCCATTTTCACTTTTTTTTGGGAAGCCAAGAAAGCAACACATTTTACAATTATCTACACAATACTTAGTTACCCGTTACAGAATTAAGGACCTCCCTCCTACATTTTGAAGGTGGATTTGATCAGAAGTGACTTTTAGTTAAAAGTTTTAACAAATGGGTGAAATCTGTATACCCCAAGGTGACAGTGACCAAAAATAGGAAAGTCGGAAGTGACAGGGGAAAAATACTGCTAATTCAATTCTTTGGGGGGGGGGGGGTAAGGGAAGAGGGAGGAATCTAAACTCACCATCATTTAGATGGTGTATATAATATTAAAAAAGTAAACAATGTCTCTGCTCTCCTAAATTATGAATCAGTTGCAGTGTCACAAAGTTCACTGCATGGCCTTTGAATGCTGTTATTTATGACAGTGTCTAGAAGCCCCAAAGATGGGGCCATATTGTGCCCGCAGGCGCCGCCCCCGCAGCTCCCACTGGCCACGGTGCCTGGCCAATGGGAACTGCGGAGCCAGCACTCGGGGCAGGGGCATCATACAGAGTCGCCTAGCCGCCCCTCTGCCTAGGACCAGCAGGACATATTACTGCTTGCGGGGAGCCATCCAAGGTGAATTCCACCCAGATCTGGCACCCCACACCCTCTCCCACGCTGAACCCCCTGCCCTGAGCCCTCTCCCATACCTGAACTCCCCCCTAGACCCCACAACTCATCCTGCACTCCAAACCCCTCATGCCCGTTCCTCCACCTAGGAGCAGCAGGGACATGTCGCCGCTTATGGGGAGCCATGTGGAGCCAGGTAGGGAGCCTGTTGGTCCTGCGCCAATCGGACTATAAACTGGCATTTCTGATATTCACTGAAAGTCCGGTTTATAGAGCTTTCTGGTTGATAAAGTGCCAGATAACACAGCTTTTACTGTAATTTGTCATTGCCTCTTGTTTTTCATATCCTGGAAAGGGGCTGCAGATGTAGGCTTTATAGATGTGAAGTTTTTTTAAAAAGGAGAAGTGAAGCCACATGTGGCTTGACAGTACAAGTCCATACATTCAAATGAGCATGAAAATTAAAATGCCAAACACAAAATATAAAGGCCTCTAAGAAACATTTTGCCTTTTCAGTTTACTAGTAAGTTTATCCCAGGATGTGAGTTGCATAAAGAAATTTCTGAAGATGAGATGTCCTGGGTTCTTAAAACCTTTCTTTTCCCTCTTGAAATGTAAAAAGATCCCCATATAAAAAAAAAAAAGCTAGTCTGATTTTAATTATGAGTACAATAAAACATGGATTCTAAAAAGCAGATGTCATCCTTGTTTGCTGGGTACTACTATGACAATCACATCAGTGTTGAAACTGTTGAAAAGGGTATGTTTAATAAGTTAATGACTTGTTAAAACCTCCCAGCATTGTAATACAAAACAGTTTTATTGTATTGTAAGCACCAAGTGTTGCAGCTTACTCAGTTTCTCATTTGAGCTCCTTTTCAATGCAATGCAAGTTACAAAATTTACTTTGCAGATTTTTCCTTAAATGTTAGTAAATATACAGTCATACACTACTATTTAAAATATATTTTTCTCATTTCTATCTCTCTAGTCCAAATGCTCCATGTTGTGTCCAAACTAAAATCTTGGACTGTCTCTCTGACATCTTTTCATGGATGTCTAGCCATCAATTCAAGCTCAACATGGCTAAAATAGAGCTCTTAAACTCTCCCTGCTATCTCTTTTCTCATGACCATGAAAAAAGACCATCAACTTGCTTGTCACTCAAGCCCGTAACCTCGGTATCATCCTTGAGTTGGAATCCTCACGCATAGATCATCACATCCAGGCTATGTCAAGTCTTGCAGATTCTTTCTGCATAATATCTCTAAGATACACCCTTTCCTATCCATTCACACAGCTGAAACTCTCATCCAGGCTCCCATCTAGCATCTCAGTTACTACAACATCCTTTTCTCTGGCCTTGACAAATGAAATCTTGCCCATCCATTCAGAATTCTGCTGCAGAGATCATTTTCTTGTCCCTTTACTTTGACCATCTCCCCCTGCTTTGCATTCATCCACTAGCTCCTCCTTCTCTAGTGATTAGGTATTAATCAACTCCCACTTTTGATCCACTCATGATGCCAGCCTCCACCACCCACTTGATAAATTTTCAATGCTAACCCTCAGACTTCAGAGGAGCTCTCCATAAATATCTGCAAAACTAACTCATTATCCTTCTTCAAACCCTGCTCTGCCATGATTCCTACAAAAACTTCACAACAATTAGGCTGTGGTGGCTGAGACCGCAGCCTCTCACTGTTTTCTTGCACTCCTCCATCAATCTGCCTTTGTATCCATCGGTTGTCTCTTGTCTGATACTTAGATTGTAAATTCTTTAGGAGCAGGGATTATCTTTTTGCTCTGTTGCTACTTCACCTAGCTAGCACAATGTGGTCCTGGACCATGACTGGGCCTCCTAGGCGTAAGAATACATACATAATAAATTATTATTAATAGCTATTATCTGTAGGATGAAAACATGAAGCCGCACTTGGCCAAATGTTATAAATCTCCATGAAGTCTGAAATAAATCTAGTCAGTTTGCAATATAAATCAAGTTTAATGACTATCTTTACTCTCCTAAGAGCTACTCATAGAATGGTTTTCTTGAAAGGTCAGATTTCCAGTGCCAGCAGGGCAGTTTAAAATGTCTCATGTATATCAATGTAAAGATTGCAGATATCAAAATGGAGGACACTGCCACTATAAGTCTGGATATTATAGACTTCAACAAAAGAAACAAATACAGGTCAGATATTGTATCATAGAATCTCAGGGTTGGAAGGGACCTCAGGAGGTATACATCCAATGAGGCGTTCATCTTTATCAGCTCACTTATTTTGAGCAAAATACCTTGGGCCAGATCTTCAGGTTGGTGTAAACTCACATAGCTTCAATGTAAATTGGCATAGCTCCATCAGCTGGGGGATCTGGCTCCACAAAAAACCCTACAGAATTTGGGGGTTTGTGATTTACGCAAACAGTATTTAAAGAGACACTTCTGCAATACATTCATATTAATATAATTCCTCCATTTCTAATGGTTTTGAAATGCTACTCTTTCGAAACTGAAAAAAATCCTACCTACAACATTATAAATAGCATTTTTATGGTAGGCCAAATCACACCAGTTCTTGGAAGATAAAATCTGTAATCTGGATTCTTCCCAGACTGTCGGACATCACTTCGATCACAAAAACCACTCTACTATCCTTGTCTATCCTCGACTGCTCATTGCATGTTCTGTGTGTCAAGTTCCAGAAGTTTTCCCTCCCCGAGTAGTATTTGGAGGGATTCTTTCAGTGGTCCTCCAGCTGCCCAGGAGCACACCTGCCATGGCAGATGCTCTGGCTTCATTCCTAACACATATGCCAAATAATTCCATCTTCTTTTCTAGATCACTTTAGAGATAGAGCTGTTGAATGCTCTGATAAATCTCGGCATATGTTATAAATTCATTCCATTTGATATCTGGTATTTTTCTAAGGCATTTAGACACTTGCCTGTACCTTTGGTGGATTTCCATGCATTAAGACAAATAATATTTGAGTTCAACATTTGTACTCTGGTCTTTTAAGTTGTAGACTTTTGATGACCAAATCTTGTTTAAGCTGGAGACTTTAGCTGCCACCTTACCAATTTGTGACATTTCCGTATGGCCATAGCCACTGGCTTGCAAGCATGTTACTGCCAATGTATGCGACTCAACTCACTTCTTTCTATTCCTCTGCCTTCTAAAGTAATGCCTGAGTTGGAAGTTGCTGGGATTCTCATTTGATTTCCCCTCCCCACCATAACTGATTATTAACCCCATCTTTTTTGCAGTGCTGGTCTTTATTTGCATGTTGGTTGAGCTGTCATTTAGATTAGCTATTTCAGCACAAAATAGATCTTCTATACTGTTGTTAAGCTGCATACCATAACACTTAAAGATGTTCCCAAATGAATTGCAATAAATGCATCAAATGCTTTCTTGAAATATATGACTACTGGTTTTTGCTATTTGACACTTTTTGATTATTCTTCTTAGGGTGAAAATCTGGTTGACATAATTTTCTGGGTTTAAATCCGGCCTTCTAAAATGAGTGTGGTAGTGGTATTAAACTAATTTCAGCTCCCTAAATATGCCCTGGTTAAGCAAGTACAAAGGGCATTCAAAAAAGTTAGTCCACTCTCTGTAATTATGATCAGAGAAGACTAAACAGAAGAAGTTTTCAAAGTCTCAAGGTCAAAAAAACTAACACTTTAGGTTCCTGACAGCCTCAAAAAGGATAACTGTTTCAAACAAGCAGTAAACAGTTAATGACAGTTGCTACTGATGAATACATACTTGCTTGGAAGAAATGAATGTTACCAACGGTCTCAATGTTCTAGAAAGACTTATCAACTTCTATACCTAATCCAACTAACTAAACACAGGAAACAAAAGGTCTAAGGTTCCCCTCAAATCATCCAAAGGAGGAAGCTGCAAGCACCAGTAAACAAGTGGATGCTGTTGCATCACTGACATCAGTCCCATTCACACTAGCACCAAGGTCTCCCTCTTTCATCAACAATGGGCTGAGAAGAAAATATGAGAATTTCTCAGGTCTTGTCTAGTCTGGCATAAAATGTGTCTTTTTAAAACACTTACTTTAGCTAAAGTGTTTTAAAAATACACCTTTTACCCTAGCTGAGATAAGCTCTTACTAGACAGAACGCTCACCATTTCTCATAAAACAATGGGCAGTGCAATGAGGGAAGGGTATCATCTTTCACCTCACAAAGAGCCCTAGTATTGAGCCAAGAGCTAATTAATAGCCAAGAGCTAATTAATTCCCTCAAACTATGATAACAGTATCAGCTCCTTACCCCCACCCCCGAGCAGTGACTGGATGCATCCTGAAAAATGACAGAGAGGAGACAGAAAAAAGAGCAGCATGCTAAAGGAGGTTGCAGCAATCTTGGGTATCCTTGGGATAACAGACTCTTACCACCGCACCCTGCTGCTGTATGCCTGTTGCGTACCAGCTGACAACTTGGCTTATCAGGCCTTGTCTACACTAGATTTTTCCTTAAAGTTTCCCACCATTATTACAGCTCCACTGGTGATAGCAACAGCTGTCATCTAGTGCAGACCAGTTGCTGGTATTTCAACTGCATCAGAGCAGGCCCAGACAGCATGGAAATTAAAACACCTACTTTCACTCTCACACTACCTATGCTAGCTCTCCCACTATCATCACTGATTGAGCCACACCAGAAAGTTTTAAAACAATGCTTCAGTAGCTGCATATCTCTGACTTGCCTTCTCTCAGTAGCAGGCAGATTCTGACCAACCAGCAGTCACAAAACTGTTCCCCACTCCTCTCCCTTTTGTTTGCAGCCAAGTTGAGGGAGAAATATTCCTCTCAGACAAGGATCTAGAAATGTGTAAAGGCAGATTTTTCTTTACAAAAAAATGGAGGGGGCAAAGAATGGCATTGTGCTTGTGCTGCCCTTTTTCCATCCTCAGAAGTAACAGGAATTTCAAGTCTGGTATTCCCCTGGTTTTTCAGGAAGACTTTTGGTGGACCAGGGCATATGAACTGGAGAGCTGACTCTCAGGGGATAGGGAAATTAACTGGAATAAAATATTTCACAATAGCTCCCTCTGTGAAGTCACTTATTCCAGCATATGAGTGTTCACATGGAGAGCGGTCCCAGAATATTTTTTTTCAGAACAGTTTACCACAGGGCAAGGGTGCTGAATCTTTAATGAAATCCTTTATCCAGAATGCTCATTAGCCAAGTGAAATTAAATGTGTTAAATTGTAAACAATAAGTGACTACAAAAATCACTTCTCCTTCCAACTGTTCAGTTTTCTGTCTTTTTACTCTTAGGATATCAATTTCACTAGTTCTCCAGTCACCATGTAGCAGTCAAAAGAAAAGAAGGCTGGATTTATAATGTGTAAAAATCACACAAAATTTTGCAAATTGAACACTTTTCATGCCTTCTTTATAGATTTTTTTTTTAAGAACATTTGCCTATTTTCCCTTTGAAAGTTACAGGTGACAAATTAGTTATTTTCTCATTTAGGATAAAATTATATAGGAAATATCCCCACAAAGAGAACAATGTAAAAAAATTAAGCAATGCTTGTTTTAATTAGATGTTCCCTATTCAGAAGCAGGACTTGGTAAATCAGCTGGACCCAGGCAAGACAGAGGCTTACCCTAGCTAGCTAGCCACAGTACTTAGTTTAGATTCTGCAAATGTTGATTGTCTATCGTTTACCAAAAAGTTTCTAGCCCTTGCACTTGTGAAGATAATTTTACATTATCTTATTGTTTGAAAGCTAGTCCTTTTCCAAATCTTAGATACAGATTGCTCCAGTGTGCCACTTCTGTTACTCATAACTTTGTTAAACATCAAAAAAAGTAAAATTAACAAAAGTCTGATAATTTTTATTGATGGTATTCAAAACCTTGTGCCTATCATGCTATGCATACTTAGTAAAGAAATGAGAAGCCGCAGAAATGGATACACGAGCTAATTACTCTGACGTGCCATACAAAACATTGCTGATTAAAAAGGTAACACAATGGAAACCATTCCCCGCCCTTGCAGAAACAGGAAGTATTGATGGAAAAAGACAGAAAAGCTCCCTCTCCCCCTCACAACACCTCGGGAAGTGCAACTTCAAATTTTTCAGAATTTTACTAATCAGCAATTGATATCCATGACATAGATTAGCCTTTCTGGCTGAGTTTCCCACCACTGCTCACATTGGCAGAGCTGAATCAGTGAAAACAGTGAGAATTTTTTTTTTTTTAAAGCACAAAAAGTCAATGATGTACACAAGTCAGTGGAAACCACAAGCAGGTTCCAGAGACAATATGCTGGAATAGCCTCAGCAAAACTGTCTCCCCCACAATCTATGTACATGTTGGCCTTGAAACGTGGGGTCTCCAGCAGCAAAACCTGATGAGAAGCCACCCTCCTGTCTCATACTGGAATGGAATAATGGATGTCTAGTCAAGTTTTTAAGTCCCAGCTAAGAATTAAACATGCAGACCATAATTGAAGTTTTAATGATACCAGAAAAACAAATATGAGTGTTGCATTATAGACATGTAAACTACTGGTATATGAGGCATACTGAACACTTGAGATTACCTCTTAAAATTCTCCTGTATGGTACCCATAATAGATAATATTTAAAACAGAAGTAACAATTTACTCCAAAAGTTATTGAATACTCAGGAAATATGTGTTATAGTATCAAGAAAGAAGATGACAGAGTTCTTGTTTAGTTTCCTTTTCTAGTATGTGTAATCACAAGCAGCATATCTTTAACAATATTAAGATACACTTAAGATGGCGCAAGTGTCATGCTGCTAATGGTGAGCATTCACATCATGGCAACAGAGGGAAAACTCTGTTGGCAGCACAAAGCATTTGTACCCCATTTATAAAAATTTGTTGGGGGGGGTCAATCTTTACTGTAGCGTACACTATCCTTTTAGGCTGGATTACTTTTGGTTTTGGCCAGATTCACACCAAAGAACTAATAGTAGAGTAAGAGACCATATTTGGAAATAAAGTAAAAGCATATTGGTATTATCCTGTTTAACAAAAACCCAAAAGAATTACAACCGACAACAAAAACCCCTTTCAGAGACCCTGTTTCTCCCCATAAGGCACAAGTGGCAACAGGCCTCCGTGAGCCTGTACTGAAAATGGTTTAACTGCAAGGGAAGAGGTAAAACCCAAATAATTGTCAGTAATGTGTCAGTTTGCTAATTATACTGGGCTCAATGTCCATAAGGAATGAAACTAGAACTACAGAAGTTTTGAGCTACATAAAGCAGAATGGCCTTTAAGTGTCTTTCAAAGTTTTCCATGAGTCAGTAGGTCAGTCCATATGCCACCAATTCACATTTAAAATTACTATCATCACTGATCTACATTTACATACAGCTTCTCTTTTTCATTCTTCATATACCTATAACGACTCCCCTCTATAATTAAGTTCAGGACTTCACAGCGCACTCAACTAGCAGACAAGCAGCCTCACTTTATATCCTCTTGCAATACTCATGAATTGGATGTACCCAAGTGTTAAAGATTCCTTTATTTTTACATTAAATTGAAGAGTAAATTGTCAAGTAAGATTGTTTCCCAATCTTTGCTGCTTCTGTATTTCTAGTATTGCAACTTTTTTCTACTCTATGACAAATACCAACTTTTATCCAAATTCTTACTTTGCTAAAAATTACAAAATTTAGTTCTGTTTTAAACATTCAGGGGGGAAAAAAAAGATGGAAACCACCCCAGGATTTATGTTGTGTCCCCAAACCTGAGAGAAACTTTAACAAAGCTAAAAATAAATATCAATGTTCATGTGGTGTAAAATAAGAGGGATTCAACTAAATGAATGTATGAGAGTAGAAAATTAAACTGTAGTGAGTCTTCATCACTAAAGCTTTGGCTAAAATGTTGCATTTCTGAAGCTTCAAGAAAACATTACTGGAAAATGGAAAGAATTGGCTTCAAAGAATCCTTTAATACACACAGTCAAACCTAAACCCACCTCAAACAATTTGCGACTGTTAAGTATCACTTGATGTTTGCAGTATTGTAGCCACGTTGGTCCCCGGATATTAGCGAGACAAGGTGGGTGAAGAAGAGCTCTGTGTAGCTTGAAAGCTTGCCTCTTCCACCAACAGAAGTTGGCACAGTAAAATATATGACCTCACCCACCTTGCCTCTCAAGTAACACAGACTTTCAACAAGTTCTCTGCTCCATGTTGCATGAATGTCAACTCATGTCCTTCCTTTTTTGCCTACCCACATCTTTGTTCTATGCATTTACATCATCATCAATTTTATACTGTTTCTTTTTCAAACAAAAAAAAACATACTCCACAGTACTTTAGAGTTAATACAATTTCACAGGAAGATTCAAAGTTCTTCCCATACTGAAGCAGGTCTTCAGGAAGCAGCAGCCAATAAATTCTCATTCTTGAGCTTCACCTTTAGTTTCTCCCCTCCCTTCTATGTACACTGATTCTTACATCCAAAAAAATAAAATAAAATAAAATGGCAGATCACATCCAGCAGCAGCAGGAAAATGAAAAAAAGTTGCCAAATAAAAGAGGATGGTTAGAAAAATAACAGTCACAGACACAGAATGAGGGGACTACAAAAACTGAATCCCCCAAACCTTTTCCAGACCAGCCTTTAAACTGGGTCAAGCTCAGTAAAGAAAAGGTCATTTACTTATGGTGCAACATTTTCTATGAGGCTTCCTGAGAGTTATTAGCACTGAATAGAACACATTGGTTTAGAATGAGCACCACCCATACATACCCTACTTGTAGGCATTTTGCTACACAAGACTTTTGTTTGTTTGTTTAAAACTGAAACAAATTGCAATTGGTGCAAAGGTAGCACTTCCCCACAGGTAAATTGTTTGGTATTTTCACACAATATTTGCAACCTCTAACTGCACAAAATCAATATCCACCAGAAAAAGCTAGTTCAGTCACAAACATATTTTATTTGTCTATTTCCAATATCATTTAAATAGTAAAGCATTTTATCTCTTTATCTCATTTGACCTACTCAGATGATTCGCTGATACAAAGACCAAGATAACAAATCTCGAAATAGGTATCAACAATATAAATATACTCTGCCTTCTGCAGATTGAGATTAAATTAATCCCTCCACAAAACGCATTGGTGGAGTTTGTCTAATCTAAAAACCTGATCACCAAAATACTCCTCAGCAAACTCTACACCTTCACCATATAATAATGTCTATTTCTTGAAGCTTTCATTTCCCCTTTTGATTCTGAATAAAAAATTGTTAGAGAAGAAAGTTATTTACATTTTGGAACATATATTGTTCAGTAAACTCTCTTTTCTACAGGATCAGCATCTTGAAGAGGAATTTTTTACTTATGGGTTCAACATTTTAAGAATCTCCACTCTTCCTCCCTCCCCAACAAAAAACAGTCAATTATAGAAACCAAAACTGCAGAAAATGCCTAAAAAAGACGTCACAGTTCATTGTTCACATATCCTTTCCAGTACAAACAGCACTCTGGAGTTGTTTTTAGTATCAGAACATCTAATCACACTTGTACTTTTTAAAAAGATACTGTGTTATTTTCTAAGCATACACAGACATTCTCTTCCCACCCAATCTGGCTTTAAAAATCCCTCAACTTTTTAAATAGCTACTATATAGCTGCGTATTTTCGTTTCTGCTGCCTTTAACTGTTCCTCCTTCATTAATCTGGTTTGTATCTATTTTCTGACAGACTGTACAGAGCTTTGAACAAGAGCAGTGTTCTTATTAACACAAGTCTACAGACGAAGCCACCCCCTCTTCTCATCCTAACACTATTACACTCCCATATTAACAAACTACACACAGTAGAGTCACGAAATCAGGTGAACACACATCACATTTAATCAACGGCAAGTCAGGCCCTACTTATTCCAAGCCCAGAGCAGCACAAGGGTGGGTTTTTGTTAAGTTGGATAGTGCACCGTGTGGCAGGAAAACAGCAGCTCAGGACACTGAATTCCACGGGGCCTAGGCATTAAGCGTCGCTGGTGTCAATAAATTATCTTGGAGACGAAGTTACGTTGAACAGACCTGGCACAAGCTCCCCGCGCAAATCCTGGGGATTAATTTTCTGAGATCCAGGTTCTGCACTCCCCTCCCTCCCCCCACAAAATGGCGACGTGGACCGCGGGGAGGAGAAGAAACGAGAGTGCAGCGCTCTCCTGGGGGCTGGGGGGGCTGCGAGTGGGGTTGTGTGAGGGGAAGAGGGGCGCCCCCGGGGGGGGAGGGGACCTGGGACAGGGAGTGGAGAAATGGATCCCCGGGCTCAAGGGCAGGGGGGTCCCCAAACCCCCGGGCAGGCGGCAGTACGAGGCGGCTGCCCCGGGGAGGAGGGGCGGGCGGACCGGGGGGTTAGTCCCCGGGGAGGCGGCGCAGGCCCGAGGAGGCTGGGAAGCCCCGCGGGCTGCTGCTGAGGAAGGCGAAGGCCCCGGGGCGGGGGGAAGAGGAAGGCCCGGAGGCGGCGGGTCGCGGCTGAGGGCAGAGCGGGCCGCGGTACCTTTTCTTCTCGCCGGTGAGCTCCATGGCGGCGGCTCCTGGCTGGCGCGGCGGCCGCTGTCGCAGTCCGGGCCGGCGGTTCAGCCCCCGCCGCGGGTAGCGCAGAGCTGGGGGCAGGCGCAGCGCGGGCTCAGCGCATGGGGCAGGCGGCGGGGCCTCCGGAGGGGACGGGCTCGGCGTCGGCTCTGACCACGCAGGCTGCGGGCGGGCGGCTCGCTCCTCGCCGAGCGCTGGGAGGGGGCGGGCGGGGCCCGGCGTCGCACCAGTCAGAGGCCTCGCAGCCGCCCGGCCCCCCTCGCCGGCTGGGTCAGCTGAGCAGTCAGCTGGGAGGGGGCCGGAGTCTCACGTGTGGGGCTGTGTGCGGGGCGGGCTGGGGACGAGCCCCCCTGCGCCCGGCCCGCGGCGACACAGCGCGGCCTGCAGAGCGCTCGGGGCGGGGCCAGGCTGCGGGTCCCTGCGCCTGCCACCGGCACCCCGCGTACTCAGCGGGGTGAGAGATCCCCCCGACCCCGAGCACACAGCGGGGCGAGAGACCCCCGAGCCTGCCACCGGCACCCTGTGCACACAGCGGGGCAAGAGACCCCCCCCACCCTGAGCCTGCCACCGACACCCCGTGTACCCAGCGGGGCGAGACACCCCTCCACCCTGAGCCTGCCACCAGCTCCCCGTGTACCCAGCGGAGCAAGAGAACCCCACACCCCGAGCCTGCCACCGGCACCCCGTGCACCCAGCGGGGCGAGATCCCCACCCCGTGTACCCAGCGGGGTGAGACCCCACCGGCACCCCGTGCACCCAGCGGGGCGAGATCCCCACCCCGTGTACCCAGCGGGTGAGACCCCACCGGCACCCGCGTACCCAGCGGGGTGAGAGACCCCACCGGCACCCCGTGGACCCAGCCGGGCGAGCGACCCCCCCATCGGCACCCCGAGCCTGCCACCGGCACCCCGTGCACCCAGCGGGGCGAGAGACCCCCCCACCCCGAGCCTGCCACCGGCACCCAGCGTACCCAGCAGGGCGAGACACCCCACCCCGAGCCTGCCACCGGCACCGTGTACCCAGCGGGCGAGACCCCACCCCGAGCCTGCCACCGACACCCCGTGTACCCAGCGGGCCGAGAGACCCCCCCACCCCGAGCCTGCCACCGGCACCTCGTGCACACAGCGGGCGAGAAATCCCCACCCCGAGCCTGCCACCGGCACCCGTGCACAGCGGGGTGAGACCCGCCCCATCCCGAGCCTGCCACCGGCACCCCGCGTACCCAGCGGGGTGAGAGACCCCCCCCACCCCAAGCACACAGTGGGGTGAGAGACCCCTCCACCCCGAGCCTGCCACCGGCACCCCGTGTACCCAGCGGGGCGAGAGACCCCCCCACCCCGAGCCTGCCACCGACACCCCGTGAACCCAGCGGGCCGAGAGACCCCCCCCACCCGAGCCTGCCACCGGCACCCCGCGTACCCAGCGGGGCGAGAGACCACCCCATCCCGAGCCTGCCACCGGCACCCCGCGTACCCAGCGGGGCGAGAGACCCCACCCCCACCCCGAGCCTGCCACGGCACCCGCGTACCCAGCGGGCGAGAGACACCCCCCCACCCCGAGCCTGCCACCGGCACCCCGCGTACCCAGCGGGCGAGACCCCCACCCTGAGCCTGCCACCGACACCCCGTGTACCCCGCGGGGCGAGACACCCCTCCACCCTGAGCCTGCCACGGCACCGTGTACCCAGCGGGGTGAGAGACACCCCACTGGCACCCCGAGCACACAGTGGGTGAGAGACCCCACCCTGAGCCTGCCACCGGCACCCTGTGTACCCAGCAGGGCGAGACACACCCCACCGAGCCTGCCACGGGCACCTCGTGCACACAGCGGGCGAGAGACCCGCCCCATCCCGCACCTGCCACCGCACCCATGCACCCAGCGGGCAAGAGACCCCCACCCCGAGCCTGCCACCGGCACCCCTTGTACCCAGCGGGGCGAGAGACCCCACCCCGAGCCTGCCACGGCACCCGTGTACCCAGCGGGGTGAGAGACACCCCCCCCACTGTCCCCCCGAGCACACAGTGGAGTGAGAGACCCCCCCCACCCTGAGCCTGCCACCGCACCCGTGTACCCAGCGGGGCGAGACACCCCCCCCCCGAGCCTGCCACCGGCACCCCGTGCACAGCGGGGTGAGAGACCCGCCCCCCATCCCGAGCCTGCCACCGGCATCCCGTGCACCCAGCGGGGCAAGAGACCCCCCATCCCGCACCTGCCACCGGCACCCCGAGCACACAGCGGGGCTAGAGACACGCCCCCTGAGCCTGCCACCGACATCCCCTACACCCACAGTGGGGCTAGAGACAGCGCCCCAAGCTTGACACCAACACCCCCTACATATACAGTGGGGCTAGAGATTCCCCCCGAGCCTGTCACTGATACCCTGTACACACAGTGGGGATAGAGATCCCCCTCCGAGCCTGCCACCGATACCCCCTACACCCACAGTGGGACTAGAGACAGAGCCCCAAGCTTGACACCAACACCACCTACATATACAGTGGGGCTAGAGATCCCCCCCGAGCCTGTCACTGATACCCTGTACGCACAGTGGGATAGAGATCCCTCTCCGAGCCTGCCTCCGACATCCCCTACACACACAGTGGGTCTAGAGACCACCTCCGAGCCTGCCTCCGACATCCCCTACACACACAGTGGGTCTAGAGACCACCTCCGAGCCTGCCTCTGACATTCTGCTCCACGTATAGTGGAGCTAGAGACACCCGTTAAGCCTGACACCAACACCCCCTACATACACAGAGGGGCTATTGATCCCCCCAGAGCCTGTCACCAACACCCCATACATAAAATGGGTCTAGAGATCCCCTCTGAGTCTGCCACCAAGACCCCCACACACACACACAGTGGGGCTAGAGACCCCCTCTAAGACCCGCGCCCATGCAGAGAGGGGGTCTAGGGACCCCCAAGCCTGCTTCCAAGACCCCCAATGCAAGCCTGACACTGACACTCCCCCTACACACAGAGGGGCTAGAGACCCCCCCACACACACATCCCCAGTGGTAGAGAACCCTTCCCCACACAGATTCTTACCCCTTTAGGTAGACACGGGTCTGCAGAGGTTTTCACCCCTCCAAACACAAAGAGAGGCCTGTGGGTCAGCATATCACCACCAGCACTCACTAACATCAACAAGAGAAGCCTGCAGAGACATCACCAGGCAGGCCTGTAAAGAAAATGCATACACACACAGCTGCCACACACAGCCCCCCATCAAGCCAGGTCTGCTGAGGAAGGCAGATGTCTACATCTGTTAATTTAGGGTAATATCTTTCATCCTGTGAAATCACGCATAGCTTAATCCCTACATCATCCATTGCTTTCAGTGGGTTTCTGCATGGGCACAGGGAGCCATCCACAGGGGTCTGATTGTCCCTAGGAATTTCAGGTGGGGATGGCCAGTCACTGATGCATGCCCCTAGCATAGGAAGAGTAAGCCACTACAAGCCATGACTGGTGCCAGGGCAATTTACCCTTACTTGAATAAACTGCACTGGTGTAAATCATGGCTTGGCCTGTCTACTGGGTTTCCACCTGCTACACTGATGGCTGGTTACTGATGAGTGAAATCCCCTGTGCATCCAAGGCTGTTAGAGTCTGTAAGTTGCTTGGGGCAGAGCTTGTCTTTTTCCTCTGCATTTTGTACAGCACCAAGTACAACTGATGAGACTCACCAAATAATATACTTTATAACATGCAAAAAACTGTTCAGCCTTATAGCTGAGATTTTATGGGCACAGTAAATAAATGACCATGATAGCACACACTCATAAAAATATTTATGAAAAAATTTCCCCATCTCTTTTCTATTCCCCCATGGTATCGTACAACACAATGAAAACATAATTTCAAGTTACCCTTATTAAAACTCAAACATTTTTAAAAGCTTCTTTTTCATTACGAAAGATGTAAAGGAGTCATGTCCAACCTTTTCAGCCTCAAGGCTGGACAAGTTATTTCAAACAGTTCATGGGGCCACGCTCAGTACTTGGGGCCACATGCTCTGTCCTGTTCATCTTCGTTTGTGCTTCTCAGGCACTGTGAAAGGGAGCACTTCAACTCCCAACCAGTTGCAAGTTCCCAGCAGGCAGTGAGAGCCAGCTCCTCCTTGCAGCTTCTGCAACACAGCACAGGGACGGAAAGTGGCTGGAATGTGCTGCATTCAGATTATCCACAATAGGTTTATGTTCCTTAGGGACCATAGCCAGCTGGCATAAGTTAGAGCAGCCCCTAGAGCTCTAATCTGTGCTGGGACTGTAGCAGAAAGGGAGGGAGTTGTAACTGGTTGTTGGTTCACAGTTTTTTCTTCTTTTTCCCTCTTGTAAGCTATATGAGGGAGAGGAACCTTCCTCTGATTAGTGCTCCTCTAGGCACAGGCAGAACCAACTGGGCTCTTACAGATAAGGAATGGGGCAACCAGAGGGATGCACCAGATGGCCAGTAGGGGTGGTACTGAGCAGCTGCATCACAGACTGGACAGCAGGTGCTCAGAGCACTGCTGGCTCTCATCAGAGCTGCTCCTGGAGCTGTGTAGGGGAAGTGGCAGCAGGAGGCAATATTCCTTCCTTCTTCCCATAGCAATGATTCAAACATTTCAGTTTAGAAGTCAGAGGGCATGGCTCAGAAAGCACACTTCCCATTTGCAGAACAAATAGATGCAACTAATCTAAAGAGTCAAGGCACTAAAGTCTTACAAACTATGTCCCCAATCCTGCAGACTCTTAATGAATAACTTTATACATATGAGTAATCCTATTTAGATCAATAGGACTACTCACTTGCAAAAAGCTACTCAGGTATACAATGGTTTGCAGGACTGGGTTCAGTGGGCCCAATCCAACTCTCATTATGATAGCGGAAAGACTCCTACTGAATTCAAAGGGAGCAGGACTCCTACAAACACAGCCTCGCTGTAGGAGAAATATGATTGCAATGCAACCACGGTACAATTTTCACGTTGTCACATAGGACTAATATCTCTTGTCTTTTGCAATACAGTACAGGTAAAATAAATTATGTTAATATAGTATTAAGAAAATGTTCTGTGCTGAATATAATACATTAGTGTAGTACCTTTTGTTCCAAAAGATGTCAAAGTATTTTACGAATGCAGCATGATGAGCATACATGCTGCTTTACCAAACACAGAAGGACAAGGTCCTTTCCCAACAAGCTTGCAATTGAACTCAGACAAATACAAAACAAGAGACAACTGTGCCAGCACAAATACATGCCAGTACTTTGTTGGTGAAGAGATTAACATAGGAAGCCTCATGAAGGAAGCCTTACATAAACACAGGAACACAGACATACAGTATGAAACATCTGGGAAAGAGAATAACAACTAGAACATGGCACACCATGCAACCACAACTAGGGAGAGTGGGGAGAGGAAAGTTTGGTCAGAGTCGGTGCATTTAGCATTGAAGGCTCACAGCAATGTTAACTGTCTCCTTGATCATGTGGATTATGGGCCTGATCCTGTGAGTGGTAAATAGATGCGAGATACAATGGGTGTTCAGAGGTGCTGAACTCCCACAGGAAGCAATTGGCACCTCACAAGATTGAGTCCTATGACAAAAGCTTTCATTATAGTCCATCATATAGATCACTCTGCTTCTGTGTTATACCCCCTCTGCCACGCTGAGTCTATTTTGTCAATTTAGATTATAAACTCTTCAAGGCAGGTGCTGTCTGCTACTCTGTCTGTACAACGCAAATACAATGGGGCGCCATACTTGGTTGACATAAATAAATAACAACAACAAACAATAATAAATGCTCACCCAAAGCTGGGTAATGTGATATACTATTCATTAATGATACATAAGGAGCTACACTTGTCAAAAGATAAGTTTTGGTGCATATAGGTAACCTTTTGCATGCCTGTGTACGTATTGTGTAATGTTGTAATGAACGCTCCTAGGGGTGCAAGTTGGCGTTGCTGTAATATCCTTCACTCCCTGCCTTTTATTTATGTAGGTTCCTCATTTTAACAAACCAAAGTCATTTTTGCATGCAACTGTGTTTGTTTTTTTAAGAAAAAAAGTGGCGACTGTGAAGCTTAAATAGAAATGGCAGGGCGAATAGCTGCTGCAGTCTGATACACATATAACATAGACTCTTTTTATCCCTTTGAGGTTTCTCATCTGAGAACTGATGAAGGCCAGTTTTGCTTAGCTTATGAGATGTGACAATATCGTAGCTCACGGCAGCAAGGCTGTGGACTTGTGATAGTTTTGTTGTTCTGCTCACTGAATCCTCAAGGACAGAAATAATCAGAACAGGTATCAAAACTAGATCTCCCATATAAACACCGAGGAGCACTACCACTAGGCCACCTGGCAGGAGATCAGATACTTACCTTTCAAAGTGAAGCACAGCCAGCCTAAAGATATGGAGAAATTCACTGGTGCATTGTAGCGCCTTTATACCAACTTAACTTGGCCACTAACCGCTGTAACAGTCCTCTGGGGAATTCCTCTGAAGTAAAGGGGAGTTCCTGGCAGGTGCAGAGCTGTCACAGTTGGCTCTGTGCCACGCCCCCAGGAGCCCTGGCAGAGTGGATGTGTTAGGGGCATTTGGGGGGGGAGATAGAATGTGACAGTGGCATCCCTGTGTCCTGTCCTGCCTACTTCTGACTGCTGGAATGGTGCTCTAACCTGCACTGGGAGTTGAAGTGGCTCCTGCTGACCCCAGCATAAGGAGGTGCAAAGCTGCCTTTGCACTTCCACTTCAATGCCTGCACTGATCCCAGTGCATGTGAAGGGTTGATTTGGCTCCTTAGAACACTAGGCAAATAGCACAAGAAAAGGAACTAGTCAGGTCAAAACCTGCAGAGATTTGAAAATTAGACAGGATCAGGCTTATTCTAGCCATTAGCATAATTTGTTTTCAAGCTTGCCGTTGCAGTCCTTTCAACTGCAACTAACTGATACCTGTGAGGTGCTCATTTTAGGAGGCACTTGTACAGTTTTACCATCACTATCTGGGTTTGTTGTACCATTAAACTTTGAAGAGTTTATGGACCACTGTACATGTGACAAATTTAGATTGTGCCTCACAGTATATCCCCAAATGCCTCATCCTGTCTAGTTGTAAGTGACTTAAGCAATGAGACTTCAGATTAACACTACAGTCACACAGGTGTCGTAGATCCTTTGAGATCCCTGGATGGAAGGCACTAGATAAATGCTCAGTGTGCATATTATTAATAGTATCCACGTTAATTGTTTAGAAAGTGTAAAATCTCGCTGCATGAACTGGCTGAGGAGTTGTAAGTGCTATGGTCTCCTTATGCACAGTTAAGACGGCATTTGTGTGCATTTCTCTCATGCCAAATATACAATCTGTAGTAAAGACCTATCCATCAAAGGGTGGTAGTGTTTCAGAACAATATTAAAAATGGAAGCTTGTTCAGCAGTTAAACATTTCCCTTAAAAATGGCGCTATAGTCAATTTAGAGATGATATGAAGTATAAATGTTTTCACCAACATGAAATTTCAAGCCACTTAACTTCAACAATTTCTTATACACTTTCCCCCTCTCATCTTGCCAGTGCCTGCTAACAGTAACTCATTATACTATGTAGCAACTTAGTCACTTTTCCTGACCTTTATACATGTACAAAGTTCACTAAGTTATTTCGTTAGCAGAACTTCCTGAGTAACCTACATATGACTAATTACACCTATTTCACAGCAGGCTGGGCATTGAGTCAGAAAGTAGCTCAATGAGGATAGAGCAGGAAATAGGGAAGAGAATAAGTCAACAAAAGGATGCCGGACCTTTTTCCTTCTCGATTTCTTAATGTGCTTGCTCAGTGGTTCAGATACCAAAGTGATGGGTGTAAAGGAGCTGTCCTGAGCTCCAGTTCGGGTCTCATTAAAATAAATGGCAAAGCTTCTATTGACTTCAATGGGAAGATGGTCAGGACCTTAATTTCATTGGACACCCTTCTTTCCTGACACTGCAGCAGGGCACACATAATTCCCACTGACTTTCAATTGAAAGTGAAGTCTATTGTGATTACAGCATTAATATCCATCAACTTTGTAAATAAGCCCCTGATGCTACAGTGATAGGCACCATATAAATATATATTTGACCACAAATCAGATGCAACCCCCTGTACTCCTGGAAGCACCTACTGGAAGGGTATGTCTCCACCACAGAGTTAGCCTCGGCTAGAGTGGCATGGGTGGAGCATCCCTACTGCAGAGCCCTACCCATGAGACTGCATCCAGAACTAGCCCTTGTGCTGTGTTGAATTTCTAGCAGGGTATCCTATGGTTCTTAGTCATGCATTAAACCGGGCCTCTCCTATGAATTCATTCGCAGTGTGTTGTGGGAGAACTTGTCTGTCTTTCCTGGGCTCCTGTGGAAGTGCTCTTGTGGGTCTTACTGATGTCACACCACAGCTTTACCATAAAGCTGGTGTCAGCTTCTGGCCATCGGGCAGCACGGGAGAGAGATTTATTGGATGGCATCTCTGTTTAAATGCTGAGGAAGTGCAACAGAAATGGAGCAGGCAAACAAAGGGTTAAAATGCAGTGCAGAGTAAGGGAGGAGTTCGACAAAAAGTACTGCCCAGTTGGGATAGGATAGGAGAACTAACAGCACTTGGCCTCGATTAGCCTGCATTCACACAGCAAAGTAGGCAGGTTGCCAGCTTGGGCTGAAGTGAAACCCAAGTTCAATTGCCAATTGCTGTGATGTTTTTCTTGATGCAAAGACCTGGAATAATCTCCAACTCATTTCACAATAAACAGCTGTTTTTCAGTAATATCTGTCCCTATTGATTGGATTCAAGCCTGTGACCGGGTAGTGGAAGCGACTACCACGAGTTATTCCCTGAGTCTGCAACATTGGCTGAAGCAGAAGAGACGTGACTAGAAAAGGATACTACTCTTCTGCAGTTGCTACTATTTCCACTAGTGTCTCCCAAGCCATAGAGCATGTCTACGGTGCAATCAACAGTGTAACTGCAACTCACGTAGACATACCTGAGCTAGCTTTGATTTAGCTAACCCACATCACAACAGTGATGCTGCAGCAGCCCAGATGGCAACACACGCTGTACAACTTCACTCAGGATCCTGGGGATGTGCTCAAGCAGCTGGCCTGTGCTGTCACCCTTGTTGCTACGGCTTCACTGCTATTTTTAAGCTTGCTAGATCAAAGCTAGCTCAGCTATGTCTACATGTGCTGCAGACACAATTCTGATGGCAATGTAGACGTACCCGTGAAGACTCTCCTCACATTCCTAATCCAGTCTCTTGTTTCATCTTCTTAGCATTTGCATGCTAAACTATTTTAAGGCCAATGCCCTCTTTTAGGGCCTGGCTCCAAAGCCGGTTTAGGTAAATGGATAGATTCACACTGACTTCAATGGACTTTGGATCAGGCCATGTCTCTGTATACAAAGGGTATGCAGCATGGCTGGTAACTTTTACTGTAATAAAAAAAACGCCATCCAGTTCAATCTGCCCAAATTCGGTATAGCTGAGCTGTAAGGGAGAATATTGCTCGTGTGAATGCGACAAACTAACAACACTGACCAGATGGAAGCATGGTGCATGCAGGTGCTATGCAAGCTTCCCCATGCTGGTCTGCCAATGGACTATGCCTTGCCAGCCCCAGCCTGCTCTTGAACAGACACTGGTCAACGTATGGAGGGTTTCCTGATGGGAACAAACATTCACTAGGGTTCAGAATGGTATCTACAAATTGCCCCACAGAGTAAGGATGATGATCTTGTAGTTAAGACATTATCAAAGGACTCAGGAAGCCTGGGTTCAGTTCAGACCGCCTATGGGACACTGGGCAAATCAGTTTCTCTGTGACTCCCATCTATAAAATGGAAATGCAAATGTTTCCTTTTCCCCACACTTTGTCTTTTCTTGCAATCTCTTCAGAGCGTGGTCTGTCTCTTACATATTTATGTATAGTGGCTAGCATAATGAGGCCCTGATCTCAGTTAGGGCCTTTTGGTCCTACTGCAATACAAATAAATAGGGTTGCCAGACACTTTTACTTATGTCCAAAATACAGTATTTTAACTCACATCTCTGGAGATGAAAAGATATTCCAACGTGCCGACCAGCCCACAGTGTAACCAATTTAGCTGCAAGGCATCTGCAAAGCTAGTTTTACTTTCTTCTTAGTCCAGCTTCCCTTCTGAATGCCTTATAAGTATAAGGGAAATGCTTTAAGAACATGTAATGGAAGCCAGGCAAACAGTAGGTAGGTGAAACATGAACTGAACTTCAGGAAGAATGTGTTTGTACATACAAATACCTACAACAGAGGGGAACTGTAACTATCTCAAAAGGAAAAGTGGTTTTTGTTTCACACAGACACTCGTTGCAAATGCCCATGATCATTTTGGAAAACGTTTATTTTCTCCCCCTCAGCTAATTTACAGCCTGGACCGCAGGTTTGTGAGATTCTGGGTCCCACATAATTCGATATTCTGTTATTTCTGTAATAAACTATGAGTGTTAACATGTATGTGAATGATTAAAATATAAGGAGAATCTATATATTTTTGCATAATCTAACATCCTGTATTGTTTTAGCTTTGAAATTTTCCTGTCACACTACTAAATTGATCTGACTAAACACCAGAAAATGCACATTTCCGGAATAATTTTTCTATTTATCATTTTTCCCCTTGGGTTTTTGCTAAAATGGAAATTTAATTTACTGTTGTGTTTTGGCTAATATATTAGAAAACACAATTCAGGCTAATAGCTGTGTGTGTTATAACATGCCTTTTGGAGAACTGTAGGCATTCACAGAGGGAGGTGATTAATATTATATCTAGGCTTGCAAAAACACGTAGAAGCAATTGGCTTGCTTCTCCAGATATTGGAAGACATTAATTAAAACAATGACCTCTTGCATTTTTCCTTCTTCCATGAATGTGTGCATTTACACTACTCAAGAAGATTATAAACCCTGAGCCACAGCTTTTAAGGGATCACCCTATTACAGATTATAAGGATTTCATACATAGTCAAGAAGAAAAATTCATACAAGCTATAATCAAAGTGTTTATTATAAAGCAACATCAGTAGTAAATTTAAAGTGAATTCAAGAACTCCTGAATTCTAATCCCACTCCTGACACTAACTTCCTCAGTAACTTTACCCAAGTCACTTAACCGTCCCCTGCCTCAGTTTTCCCATCTGCTAAATGGGAATAACCTCACTAACAATGCCTGATGAGACCGTTAACTAGCAAGATTCACTAAACTACCATAGAGAGGTGTCAGATATTAAACTGATAAGAACAGATACTACACATGCACCCTACACTAGTGTGGAACCTTGCATCCCAAGGGTGAGATTTGGAGGGAATAAGGACAGGTGGAATTATTTCCTCAGGAATCCCTCTTGCAGAAAGCCTAGCGGACCCAAACTAATGTTTATAAAGTACTGCCTAAACAGAACACCATCTCAGCAGTTAGCACTTTGCCAAGTTGACAAGGACAGAGCTGAGACAGGGAAGATTTCTCTCCTTTTAATTCACTTGAAATTATCTAAATGATTGGCTGTCACTGTGGCTCAAGGCCAACAATGCAATGCTAGCTAAAGAGAGCTCTCCAGTTTATTACAGGGTAATCAATGGTTATCCCTTAGAGCAGTGATATTGCTTTTGTTGTGGTAATGCCACAACAAAGACACCTCAGTTATAGTTAATAACTCTCCAAGAACCCTGAGATAATTTATTCAGCCTACTGGATGAAGGGTGGCCCAGTGGTTTGGAGCCTAGCCTGGAACATGGGAGACCTGAAATCAGTGGGAGTTAGGTGCCTAAATACCTCTGAGGAGCTGGACCTTAGTCTTTCTGTGCCTCAGTTCCCAATCTGTACAGGGGGATAAAAGCACTTCCCTCCTCACATGGTGGAGGTAACTACATTAAAAGGTGTGAGGCACACAACCTCTATGGTAAGCACCCCAGATAGGCGGATACCAGGCAAGTTACTGTTCAGAGGCAGTAGTGGCCTTAGCCTGTATGACCGCATAGGACCTTGTCTTTATAGCCAGCTGGGGCACCATCCCTGACACCTTGTCTCTCATCCTATCTTCTGACACGAGTCATGGCAGATATTGAATTTCCCTTCCCCCACTTCTAGATTGGAAAGTTGGGCTTTGGCTCATTCTGCTGGCTTCATAGGGGTTTCACCAGAGACTATAGGGCAGGGGTCAGCAACCTTTCAGAAGTGGTGTGCCGAGTCTTCATTTATTCACTCTCATTTAAGGTTTCGCGTGCCAGTAACACATTTTAACGTTTTTAGGTCTCTTTCTATAAGTCTATAATATATAACTAAACTATTGTTGTATGTAAAGTAAATAAGGTTTTAAAAATGTTTAAGAAACTTCATTTAAAATTAAATTAAAATGCAGAGCCCCCCAGACCGGTGGCCAGGACCCGGGCAGTGTGAGTGCCGCTGAAAATCTGCTTGCGTGCCGCCTTCGGCACCCGTGCCATAGATTGCCTACTCCTGCTATAGGGGCTAATAAAATAGTGGAGTGGGAGTGGATCTTGGGCAGCCAGGAAGGAGGGGGTAGCTGTGCAGAGATGGGGGAATGAACAAGTCACAGGAAAGCAAGGCTGGAGCCTTGCCATATTATTTCAAAAAAGGTTCCAACAACTTGGGCTGACCCTGTTGGGAGGTGATAAATGGAGTCCAACAGAGAACGGGAAAGGCCGTGAGTTCATATGAAAAGGAGGAATCAGTGTCAAAGATGGTTACATGAGGAGGAGAATGTTTGCAGAAGTACTAGGCCAGGAAAAGTCAAAACTATATTGACAGAGCAACTGATTGAAACCAGTCTGTATTAGCTGAAATATAATAGTAATTTAGGAAACCGTTGCTCCATAGGAGGCAACTCATGAATGTGGGAGACAGTTTTCTTGGGAGCTGGGTCTCCATTACATGACCACACATCTCACCATTTGCAAAACTGAATATAGAACTCGTATACACCCTGCTTTCCCATAATAAAGTTCCTCAAACACACCCACCTACTCTCTCTCTCTCTCTCGCACATACACAGACTGTAAACTAATCAAGCTATTTCTTCTACAGGCTTGGAAGGAAGAGAGAGAGAGAGAGAGAGAGATTATTACTGTTATTTTTATTTTTACATATGAGGGAGGCACTCATACTACAGTAATAGGGGCCATATACATTTCTAGTTAGAACAAGGGTTCTCAAACTGGTGGTTGGGACCCCTGAGGAGGTTGTGAGGTTATTACGTGGGGGGTCGCAAGCTGTCAGCCTCCACCTGAAACCCCGCTTTGCATGCAGCATTTATAATGGTGTTACATATATTTTTAAAATGTTTTTAATTTATAAGGCAGGAGGGCGCACTCAGAGGCTTGCTGTGTGAAAGGGGTCACCCGTACAAAAGTTTGAGAACCACCGAGTTAGAACTTACTTCTGGATCCATAAACACTTGTAATACAGCCTCAGTCTAGAACTAAAGATGTAAACCATATTAAAGTTTATAACTATCTTAACAAAATACAGATCGCAAACTAGGTGAAAAGCTTCTGGTTCACTGTCAACAACACCATTTAGTTTAACAATGAAGTGAAATAAAATAAGTAAACAAGGTCTTGGACTTTATATTGAGATGTGGAATAGTGAGCTGCATACAAGATGTTCTGTCAATACATGAACCTAAGTACACTTCATCTGAATAGACTGTGTTGTGATAGCCTGGGGAACATTGACAGAGGACAAACATTGCAGAGATTAGAAAAATACAACCAAACAGAGCCAAAGTTACTCAGTTGTGTAGAAGAAGAACAGGAATACATGTGACTAACACATTTATTTGAGCATAAGCTTTCGTGGGCTGAATCCGATGAAGTGGGCTGTAGCCCACGAAAGCTTATGCTCAAATAAATTTGTTAAGGTGCCACAAATACTCCTGTTCTTTTTGCGGATACAGACTAACACGGCTGCGACTCTGAAACCTATCAATTGCGTAGATTGGAGTTCTGATTAAAGATTAGCCAAACTCTGCTAGAGATTATGGGGCACCAGAGAATTAACACTAGATCAGAGGTTCCCAAACTTTTCTTATTGTATACCCCCTTCCAGATCTACCAGCAGCCCACGATTTACCAGTTGCCTGCATACCCTTCCCTTCTCATCACTGATACTTTGTGCATTATTCTTAGCACTACCTGTCTTTAGCCATCTGTCCATATTTCACTATTATGTACAGGTATAGTTATAGTGCGATATATACACCTGAAAAAACAAACAAACAAACAAACAAACCTTAAATTCTGAGCTCAGTTAGATTGGACAGTTGCTGGGCAACTGAACCCATGCTGTACGGTGATTGGAGGGGAGGGCTCTGTACATTAGCATCTCTGTGTATCTGTGTTCTTATTGGTTCATCTTGAAGTAAATGAACTACTGTACTTTATATAACAAATTCCCACAGTTGTAAAGCTTTGTGTGAGCAGCCTATTATGAAAATGGAATAAATAAAATCCACCATTACACAGTTTCTCATACATACCTCCCAGAGATGCCTCGCAGATCCCCAGGGGTACACATATCACATTTTGGCAACCTGCACTAGATCTATTGCTCTACATTCTAGAAAAAGGGAAATAAAGACAATTCAGGGAATTACAGACCAGTCAGCTTAACTTCAGTACCTGGAAAGATAATGGAGCAAATAATTAAGCAATCAGTTTGCAAACACCTCTAGGATAATAAAGTGATAAGTAACAGTCAGAATGGATTTGTCAAGAACAAATCGTGTCAAACCAACCTAATAGTTTTCTTTGACAGGGAACAAGCCTTGTGGAAGGGGGGAGGTGGTTGATGGGGTATATCTTGACTTTAATAAGGCTTTGGGTACTGTCTCACATGACTGTCTCAGGAACAAACTAGGGATATAGAGTAGTTATCAGTGGTTCACAGTCAAGCTGGAAGGGCACATTGAGTGGGGTCCTGCAGGGATCAGTTCTGGATCCGGTTCTGTTCTATATCTTCATCAATGATTTAGACAATGGCATAGAGAGCACGCTTATAAAGTTTGCTGACAATACCAAGCTGGGAGGGGTTGCAAGTGCTTTGGAGGATAGGATTAAAATTCAAAATGATCTGGATAAACAAACTGGAGAAATGGTCTGAAGTAAATAGGATGAAATTCAATAAGGACAAATGCAAAGTACTCTACTTAGTAAGGAACAATCAGTTGCACACGTACAAAATGGGAATTGACTGCCTAGGAAGGCGTGGAAAGGGATCTGGGGGTCATAGTGGATCACAAGCTACATATAAGTCAACAGTGTAGCACTGTTGCAAAACAAACATCATTCTGGGATGTATTAGCAGGAATGTTGTAATCAAGATGTGAGAAGTAATTCTTCCGCTCTATTCCAAGCTGATTAGGCCTCAACTGGAGTATTGTGTCCATTTCTGTGTGCCACATTTCAGGAAAGATGTGGACAAATTGGAGAGAGTCCAGGGAAGAGCAACAAAAATGATTAAAGGTCTAGAAAACATGACCTATTAGAGAAGATTGAAAAATAGGACAAGATACCAGTCTTACGATTCAATGATTCTAACATACGGTACCAGCAGTATTTCATGGTTCTGCTGCTATAATAAAAGAATGCAAAGTGACATTCCAAATTCTCCCAGCAGCATTTAAACCACTGATTTATATCAGCAGATTTCTCTATATAAAACAAAGACAAAAGAGATGTTCCACTGACTAAAGAAAGATCATGACAGGAAAAGAACAGATTATTGCTAAAAAGCAGCTCCAGATATTTGAAAGGCAAGAGTTTATGGCTGAAGTAAAGAGGGCAATGGCTATATACAACTGAGTGTGAATTTGTTGCTAGAACTAGAAGTTGTGTCATGGAGAAAGTTCCCAAAAGCAGCCACCAAAGTAAATGTAACTGGCATAGCAGAATATTACTTCTGGAAGCAAAAAGAATTAGTTTGGAGGTTATAAGGGTAAAGTTTTTGGAGTTCTGGTTGATTTAAATCTGGATACAAATTAACCCGCAAGGAAAAAACATCCATAAGAAAAAAATCCTCAATATTAATTGGGATAGGTATTAATAAGTCACATGGTCTTCCCAGGTTTGTACATACATTGGAGATGGTTAAAGGAACTTAATGGGGATAAAACTCCTCTCCTGTGGCTATGGGACCTGGACCAGGAGTCAGCAGGACCTGGGTTCTATTCCTGGCTCTGCTACTAACTACAGAGTGACCTTGTGCAAGTCACTTTACAATTCCGTGTCTCAGTTTCCGATCTCGTATCTGCTTATACTGCAAGTTCTTCAGGGTAAGTTTTGATGGAAAATTTTTGACCAGCCCTACTAAGTGGCTTGTTCAAAGTCCCACACAGTCAGTGAAAAAAAATTAGGGACAGAACTCAGGTTTCCTGATTCCTAGTCTTGTGCACTTGCCACTGGATCACGCTGCCAGTAGATATCAGAAGTGAAAAACTCCAACAGCAGCACGTCAGGCTCAAACACACTTTTTCAATCAACAAGAGACATGTGACTGGTGTGACCAAAGTTTATCTTTCCATATAAAGCAGCTTCTCATGCAAAAGCAACCCAATTAAGTGAGTCAAAAGCCAGCAAGAAGCTGTCATGCAAAACAAATATAACCTTACATGTCCAAATACAAAACTCTTTAAATGGAAAGAACCTGTTCCATACTTAAGAGACTTTACACATGAGTAAACATCATATCGAGATAAGAAAACTGATGCAATATTCCATAACCATAGACACAACATAACACAATCAGGCTATATTTTCAAAGTTAGGCATGTGCAATAGCACACATACAATTTGCATGCGCCTAACACATATATGCACAAGATGCAGCTAAGGTATTTATATACACATGCCAGTTAGATGCTTAGCTGGGGGTGCATGTGCACACACCACATTCAGATGGATGCGTGCAATTGCACATGCTTAACTTTGAGTATCTTTTACCCCTCTCATACCAAGAGCATGAAAGAGGCATAATATCCTTGGAATGACCCAATGCATCTGACCAGAGTTTATTTTATTGTTCACTATCTTTTCTTCAGTTGGCATTCTAGAGCCTCCTGCCAGGAAGATGCCTGCAAAAGGCCTCAACGCTACAGAGTAATTAAAGTATAAATAAATAGTAGCATGTACTGAAATAGCTTACCGAGCACACACAGCTACAGAGTATAGGTATATGTGTATGACTCAATTACTGCTTAGGGTAAACCTTATAACTGGCAGATTTCCAGTTCCTGAAACATTGCTCTGTCACTATGACCCCTGCCTCAAAGTTCATTTTTTTCATATAAGAAAATATTATTGATGTTTATAGTGTGACTTCAAACACTTGCTGATCAGATGAAGATGCTAATCATCTCCTGGCAGCATTTTTTCTTCTTTTTTTTCATGTGGAGTTATTTTCTGTTATAATTATGCACAGCCACAGAGTCCTATTGGATGCATCCATGCTTCGAGGCATCCAGGCAGTAATAGTGGCAAGAAATGCCTTCTTCCACCTTTGGCTAGGCAAAAGACAGTCCCACACTATAGTGTTCGGGGATCATTTAATGAGCAAAGTGCATGCAAGAAATTTGGTTTATTCTGTGTCTGGATCCAGTTGGCTGCGCATAATAGCAAGGTCATTCCATCGCCCTGCCCAGACTCCCTATCTGAGAAGCTCATCCCTAAAAGGCACAGTACCAAAAAAACACAGTCTTTCCTCTCAGATGAGAGCCGAGAAACTGTTATGCATGATTTCATCCTGTTTCGAATGGTTTACAGCAAATTCTTCTGACTGATGCTCACTCCTCTTTGGACAACATACAGCTTCCTCGCTATACAAATGTGACCAATGAGAGTGTATCACACGGGTGCTCTGCATACTCCACTGGCTCCCCATTTGATTCCAGATCCACTTCAAAGTCCAGGTCCTTAATGAGCTCGGGCCCAGCTATGCATGTCTCCATCTACCTCACCCACTCAGTGAGGATGTTGCAGTTGGTAGAGATTTTTGTGAACCAGGAACAGAGACAATTTGGCAGAAGATTGTTGACTCTGAATGAGCCTAAATCTGACTATTTTCACAGCAAGGCTCACCTTTACATGCAAGCTGTCCCTCAATGAAGGAGGGAGAATGTCTTGTCACAAACACATGGATGATGGCAAGGGCTGCGGGGGCAGTGGGAAGGGAAGTCACAAGGACCTGATCCTATAATCCCTTGCTCACATGAGTAATCCATATTCACATGAGTAATCTCATTAAAGGTTTGCTGTAACAGGTGATAAGTAACAGCACTTCACATCAGGAGGTGAAGGAAGCAGGGTACTTCTCAGCAACATTTTGCTTTGGATGGACTAGATACCACACAGCGATGTGTGTATTAACTATAGATAGACAAGCCATTTCCTCTTTGTGGCTTAATATCATCTTGCTATCACAGCACCCATATCAGTTTCATTGTGATAAGATGAGCAACATCATATCTGGGGTGTCAGGTAAAAAATATCCAGCAAAACCCCCCAAGTTTAAAATGTTATGTTGCTAAAGGGAGCAAGATTGAAGAGGAGAACAGGGCGGGCGCCCAGACTCTCTCTCTGCGGTAGAACCATTTCTGTGGAGCAGAAAGTGCAGACTCCTGACTGAAGCGGACGCGTATGCTAAATCTTGTCAGTCTTTTCCTTGAAGAAGTCAATGCAGTGAGATTGTAGGCGGAGCAGCAGAGTTCAGGAAGACGATGAAGGTGGCAGGGAAGGCACAGCGGTTGTAACTCAGCATTTTGTGAGGGGGGTGGTGGTACAGAGGTAATTAAATGGGAGCTACCAAAACAAATTTCTCTTTTCAGGCACATAATTTTTAGGCTTTCCAGTGAGGTAACAGCCAGGGGAGGGGAAGGAGGTGTCTGGTGAAGAGCCATAGAAAAGGCATCTTTTATGAGAAAACATTAGCCTACTTGTAAAGGATGAGGAACTCCATCACACCCAGCATTTGGGGATTCCCAGGGAGTGGAGAGGAGACTGAAGCCAAGCCCAGGTAAGTGTTAGAGCTGTAGAAATAGGATAAACAGACAAAAAATGAGGGTAAGGCTAGGAACAACCACTCAAAACTGCAATCTGGGAAAGGAATTGGAGAGTCCCAGGAGAAGCACAGCTGCCTGAGATCAGGGATTAAGCAGGCCTTGTGAGCAGGCTCATGATGACTCATAAGCCAACAGAGCATTTCTTCCCTTCTGAAAGAGAGCACTTGTGTGCTGGGAAGGCCTATGGAAACTCTCTCTCGATGCCCTGCTGCTACAAGGCAATGCAGCCATAGTGACTTTCAAGGAAACAAGCTTAGTGGGTTATTTTAATAAATGCTTTTTACAAATTTGTACGGAACATATTTTTTCTCCTCAGGAAGTATGTGACACATGGTAACTGTCTGCTTGCAGAAACATTTGGCTATCTGTTTTCAAGAATGAACAGAACAGAACAGAAAGTGACCTTATCCAACATGTAAGAGAGAGAAAAAAATAACCACACAAACCAAACAAAACTGGGAGCACAGAGGCAACGTTAAACACTGTTAGTCCATTTCCTGAGCTCAAACACAGCATTTGCAGTGAAATACCAACAGAAGCTTTCCTCAGTCTTAGTAACACAGTTCAGTCTACAACAGAACTACCACATGGTAGCATTTTTAACTTCTGTTACCGTTTGTTTATACTCCTTCAAGTGAACATTGGTAGAAAAGGTTATTTTATCATTCCTAGTGTGGGTGTGTGTGTGGGGTGGGGGAATTTACTGAGTTCTGGCACTTACATAAAGCCAGTGTTGTTTTTTTTTAAAGCTAGGGACTACAAAACACAAAATGTAAAATATTAATAATTGCATCACTGATTTTAAAGAATTAACCTACATTTTAAAATTCAGAAAATTCAGCAGCCAAGTTTCATAAATATTTAAAAGGTGATCAATATTTAACTGAAAATTTTTGTTCTATATGATGGAATTCCAGCTGAAGCAGGCATCTCAGAGTGAAAGTGCTCAGTGACATGAATTTCTCTTTCTGTGTATTTTGGAACGTTTGTGTTCACTGAAATGACAGCTTTTCTGGTAATTTCTCGGTTTCCCACAAAAAAAAAAAAAAAAAAAAAGCCTTAATCGCCTTACTGGAAATTGTTCTATTTATGCAGTAAATCCTGCTTCTAAAATTGCTTCGGATCGTGTTATGTAACCTAAACAGATGGACTTTGAGCAATTTTTGTATGTCAATTCAAATGATAATCTAAACAGGCTGCAATCATTTATCAGCTCATTCATGGCAGAGAAAAAACAGATTTGAGGCCTTAACATATTCATGGAACACACACACTGATTAGCAGTGTTGATGTGATAAAACTGTAAAAAATAATAGAACTTGTAAAGGGCTTTTCCCCACCCTCCCTAACTGAAGCACTCTTGATGCTGTATATAATAATAATTAATAATAATACAATGTATAATATACTGTGGTCCTGATCCTGCACGTTTGACTTTATGCTTTGTGAGTAGTTCCCCTGAGGACAGTCCAGACATGCATACCACTGTGGATAAAGTTACATGTGCATAAGTCTTTCTGGGACCAAGGCCTAAACGATCAGCCTCTAAAAGCTTAATGAGGGAGGAGGAGCTTAAAAAGGGGAAGGAGATAAAATGGGCAAATGAGGGGATGGAAAGGTAATAAATATATAGTCCCTCAATCATGTTCTCCAGCTCATCTCATAAGCAGTGTTATATGCTGTATTTATAAAGCACCAGTCCATTCCCCTGCTCCAAGGCAGGGAGAAATATAATAATGTATAAGCCAGAATATAACACCCATAAAATAAACTAATTTTAATTAAAATATTAATAACCTCCTCTTCCCAGTCAGATTCAGAGAAACGGTGATGTCTTAAGGGGCCAGAGTAGCATCACACCAATTTTACACTTGTTTATTACCATTGACTTCAAGAGGGCAACTCAGATTTGACACCTATCTAAGTGAAAGGAGAATCAGACTCAAACAGGGGTCTGACACCAAAAAGGATGAGAAGGGATGGAGGGAAAGGTAGTGAATAAAGATCATTCTTAAAAAAATTAAGTATCTGGGTGCTTTTTAAAAGTGGGGGAAGTTGGTCAGATGGGTGTTGGGGCAGGTGGAGGAGGGGCACAAAGATGACTTGTGCCCCCTGGAGATTAGCTCAGTCAAGGCCTGATTTCTTACACACTAAAGACCCATCCAAGGCTAGAAAATCTACCAGGTTAAAACACGGTCTTCAGTGAGTCCAACCATATTATAGCTTTCAGCTTAGTCCTCCAGGAATTAAGTGGAGTACTTTTAAGTTTGGGATCAAACTGTGTTGTAGCCATGGTAAGGAGCTTTTCTCTTGGCTATTTTTTTAAAACAGGGCTGAAAGCAGGGTTTCTTAGCATGGTTTAAATATTCAATCCAGAAGCAAGGCCAAACATGGCCCCAATCCTACAATCACGTCCATGTAAGCAGACCCTCGCGCCCATGTGGAACTGATTGCAGGATTGGGCCATTCCCATGTTTAAATGTGGCACTTAACTACAGTGGATTTTGTTATGTAGATGGGGCTTAAAGGGAAATCATGCAACTCATGAGAAGTGTGTGGTGTAAGCAGCCCGAAGTCCAAGTCCCTCCCAAACACAGCCAAGGTCTGCCCAGCAGGCCATTTTCTGCCCTCGGTTACCCATCTGACAGTCCATTCACTACATGGTTGTGAGTTGCACTTTTCTAACGTCCCTGCTCTCCTCCACCCTCAAGGTTTTCCATTTCTAATCTTCTGGTAAGGGTGAAGGTAGCAACAGGTTTCACTGAAACACCAAGTCATTACGGAAATGAACTGATGGTACATTAAATACAATGGAGCAAATTCATCCTCCTCATTCTCTGTATGGGTATATAGTGCCTAGCACAAGCGGGGCCTTGATTTTTGGGTGCTACTGAAATACAAAGAATTAATAACTGCAATGACTTCAGTGGAGTTTCAATCTGGCCTAGTGATTATTTTATCATCTTTTAGTCAGATTCTATTTTGCTCTACAAAAATATCTCCAAAATTCCACTTGCTCACAAAAGAAAACAAATACGTTTTCCCTTCTGTTTGTAAATATATTGAAATGATCAGCTGAACGGGATTGGCCCTCAAGGTTAGAACGCATGCTTGGTTTAGAATAGCTTTTCGCTAGATGATGTAATTTACTTTATTCTACAACTGTGTTAGTCGATCTAAGTAGATTAATGCTGATGCACCAATCTGGCATGCACTCAATTTGCCCAGCAGTTATTGAGTGCATTTCAAGCACGCAGTTATTTTAGGTTGCAGAATGCATGGTCCAGATGACTTTCAGATGGCCATTGGTTTGTTTGTGTGTAAATAGGTCTAAAATCCCTGAGGACTAACTACTGGACTAAGCCAAATACTGTATTAGCAGTTACGTAAGAGGAGAGCTAATGTTTTTTTCCCCATTGTTACTTGGCTATCCTGAATTCATTCCCGTTACTAATAGATGTTGTTTCGAAGGGGACACCCACATCTTTTGGCATATTGATAAACCGATTACTAAAAGTTCTGTTCAGGTCCCCAGTGTTCTTAATTTAAAACCCAAAAGAACATTGGATTTGTAGCTCTTAGGCAGGAGGGTTGTTTGTTTAATGTTAGTGAATTTAGTACTAATAAGACGTGCTGGCCTGACAGCTCTTGGGAAACATATTTTATTTAAACAGAGCATATAGAGCAAAGTTAAGAGTAATAAAAGCTTTCCCCGACACACTCTTATGTGCCTTAATGTGGCCTGGCGGCAATCTTTAAGAGGAAAGACGATAATGACCTCCATGCAACGTCAAGCCTTGGTCTCTCTGCTGAGTTGACACATTGATTTAGTGCATCTAATCATGTCTCCCTCTAGTAGCTGGCTCCAAATACTAAAACAGCCTCTTACATGAGGTCTCCAGTAGTTTAAGTGCGAGGGTGCTAGTGCTAAAGATTCTGCTAAGGCAATGATGCATGTAAATAAACAAAATAAACTGTGGTATGTTGGTAATTGCAACATCCTCAAAGATTTAGACTGAGTGCACAAGTCATTTAACATAAGCGCCCAGACAGCCATTAGACCAGGGCTGGGCAAATGTTTTGGCCCGAGGGCCACATCGGGGAATATAAATTGTATGGCGGGCCATGAATGCTCACAGAATTGGGGTTGGGGTGCGGGAGGGGATATGGGCTCTGGGGAGAGGCAGGGGATGAGGAGTTTGGGGTGTAGGAGGATGCTCTGGGCTGGGACCAAGGGGTTCAGAGGGCAGGAGGAGGATCAGGGCAGGGAGTTGGGGTGCGGGGAGAGGCTCAGGGGGTGCAGGCTCTGAGTGGCGCTTACCTCAAGAGGCTCCCGGAAGCAGTGGCATGTCCCTCTCCGGCTCCTATGCGGAGGCGTGGCCAGGGGGTCTGCGCGCTGCCCCATCTGCAGGCACTGTCCCTGCAGCTCCCATTGGAGTGTGTAGGAGCCAGAGCGGGACCTTACCATGGCTTCCAGGAGCCACATGGTGCGGCCCCTGACCCAGTGCCCTGGCCAGAGGTCCGGAGTGGGGCTGAACCGCATGGTATGGCTCACGAGCCGGCTTAAAACGGCTGACGGGCCGCAGTTTGCTCACCCCTGAATTAGACCATAGCAATTTTTTGGACACCACTGTCCCAGGCTGAATTCAAATAATGGATCTAGAGGTGAAGATTCCATATCCCTTTACAAGCCCCTGACCCAACCAATGCTTTAGTTTTTCTGATTTCCCATTTCGAGGTGGCAAGGCTGGCCAAGAAACTGACAGCATCAGCAGTGACAAGACTGGCCCCTTTTTTTTTGTAGGTGCTATAAATATTCCCAGTGCATGCAGAATGTACACAGATACAGTCAATTGAACAGAGACAAGTGGTTAATCTTGGACATACTCAGTCTTTGTGGAAGGTATTACCTATGCTCAAGACTTTCTGCTGAACTTTCCTCCCTTAAATAATAGCATTTTGCGACAGACTTGTGAAACAAAACTGGGAGCTCTAATGGCTGCTCCGGTAACTATATTTATCTCCCTGCTAACAGTTTTACGGAAAATGATATTTCATTTTGATGAAAAAGCTTTTGAGCAGAAGCCAAATTGCTCCAGGCAAAGCAGATTTTGTTTTCCTACCATTTAATCAGTAGGAAATTAAGGGGCCAATATTGTACTGCCACTGACTTGAAGTCAAACATCTGAGCTCACTGAAATGAGCATCTCCTTTCTGTTGCTCTCTGCGTTCTCTTTGTAATGTACCTGGGAGTCAAACAAAGATTCTGTTGGCAAAATATAATTTTAATTTTCTATGTTCCATTAATCATGTTGCCTAATATGAATCTAACAGAAACCAAATCCCAAACTAAATGTTAAGGAGCAGATCTTCAGCTGGTGTGATGAGTACAGCTCCATTGGTCTTACAGGAGCTATGTAACTCCCGCCAGCCAAGGCGGTCCAGAGAGTTTTGGTGGCCATCGCCTTCTGAAATGTTCTAGGATCTGACTCATCTAGTACATTGTTGATTATGTTAAAAATAAATGCGACCTGTTGAGGGGAAATTGAGGATGTTGCTCAAATTCCTGTTTGTGCCCTTGCTCCTAAGCGGTTTCTGTTCTGGCAGCTATTCAAACAGCATGGACTTCTACAGAAATTATATTTTAGGATTCCTGCTGCAAAGGATCATGGTTGGTTGCCCTGAAAGAAGTGTTTCTAGAGTAAACACTAATATGACAATGTAGCATCTGTCTCTGCTACCAAAATATAAGCCGTTTTGAAGCACTTTTATTTCTATGAAAAACATGCTCGGTGGCACTGTGTCTGCTAACACCAGAGCTGAATTTGGCTCAAAATCTTAAAACTAGATGCAATTTTTTCAGTTGGGGGGGGGTGGATTGAGGGGAGGGGTAAGAAAGAGCCTTTTTTTCTTTCTTACCCATATGGAGCAAAATTTTATAACATAACTGCCATGCAAATGCTCCACTAGTGCCATACATTTTATGTCTGGATATGAGATCATATATTTACTCGTATGTGAATATAAAAGTGGCCCTTATATTTCACTCTTAAGTAATATGTAAAACATCTATTACTTACAACCCATGGCCCTGATCCTGCAAATGTGACTGTATGAGCAGACCCCTATGCTCAACTCAAGCAGAGTCCCATTGATTTCAGCAAAGCTTTGCAGAATTGGGACCTATGTGTATTAAACATACGTCCTTTCCACATACTTAGAGCCATATCTGGTACTGTCTTTGAGCCTCACTGGGTCTCCCATGGCAATTGAGGATAGAGCCTGAGGGCCTAAGATTTAGGGCAAGACTGTAGTTAAGTCCATCTTTTCTACCTATTCAAATATCTCTGGCTATTACCAAACCATGTGTGTGTGTGCGTGTGTGTGACAGGTACATTGATTTGCATCTCATCTGATATATTGGAAAGTTTTCAAAGTACAAATTCTAATCACAACTGGCAACAAACAGAACGTGGGCCAGATCCTCAGCTGGTGTAAATTGCCCAAGCTCCACTAACTTCAGTTGAGCTAAGCCAATGTACACCAGCTGAGGATCTGGAGGCAGGCCTGTTAAGCACATGCCCCTCTTTAGCATCATAAAAACTCAACTGTCACTGCAAACCAGAAAACACTGTAGAACATGTCCTAGGTAATGCAGGCTTGTCTGGGGTGATGCTATACAGAATGCAAGCAGTGAGACAGAAACTGCTCAGACCTATTATAATACTTCTTATAGGCAGTTCTGAGGTTGTTCCAGGGTATAAAATGTATGTAACCAAATGCAGGTCTGCCTTCTTCCATGTTTACAGAGTGTCTGGACAATGCTTATTATTCTATTCCAGTTTTCTCATGGCCCCCATCCTAAGGGCTAGGCACACTACAGAAATGCATAACCATTTTAATAAAAGGCTAAAACAAGGTATGCAGAAATGCCTGGAGGCTGCACAGGAAAAATGTGGATGAAGAATCACATGTATAAGCACAAGTCACACACAGGACAGAGAGTACAGGGGAACCTGATCCTGCATTAATGAGAGTGCTGCTGCACCATCAGGAACTTACTTCTGCCTCGTGGCAAGAATATGGCCAAAGAAGAATGTAAGCTAATGTAACTAAGCAGTTTGGGAAAGATCATGGCTCCCTTGAAATCAGTAGGAGTTTTGCTATTGGATTCAATGGAGCCAGGGTACCCTTTATGTGAATGAGAAGGATCATACTTGTACTCCCATCCACACACACACACCCCTTGCCCTTTTTTTAATCCTCTGTTGAGAGCACAAGGGCAAACACACAAAAGGCTTCAGAACTTCAGATTTGCTCCCAGTGCTGCTCCTTGCATAGGTGGGGGGCTCATTCTGCTCTGTACATGAGGATGGAGCAGATTTTTTTCTCCCCCCGCAGTTCCTTGGCTCTGCTCCACAGGCTGGTGGGCCCAATTTGTCCCCACCCCCTTTTTGGAAATCTGCTATCTAGGGGACGTAAGAGTGAGCAGTTGCTCCCCAAATGCCAGGGGAGCAGAGTGTGTGTTGTGAGTGGTCTCTGTGCAACAGCTAGGGACATTACTTGCTTGTCCCTACCCCTGAATACACACTCACAATCTGGGCCTTAAGCTTTATAAATTACTAATTACCTATAACCATGTAGATGCTTAGGGCCGCATTCTGCTCTTGATTACATAGCCATACTCCAGAGTAACTCCATCTAAGAACAGGGCCTGTCTACACTAGGAACACAAACACTTTCTGACAATGGTAACAGACCGAGTATCCGTCCAGATCCTCATTAGGAAGCTGTTTGACAGCTTGTGTAGGCCTAGGCCAAGTTGTTTGTAACTTCATTACATAAAATATACGAGACTGAGCAGAACCTGATGCATTTTCTACAGGTTTTGTCCCTTCTGTGCTGGCATCCAAACAGTTTTCAACAGGAGCTGCAGGGGGAAGTCAGGACTGATTAACGTTGTCAACAGCAGTTCAGTGTTCTAGGGTAGCAGAGCTTTAGATTTCTGCCTTCTATTCAGGGTCATATAAGGTGACTGCAGCTGGCAATGCATCTGCCCAGTTCTCTTAGAAACCTCATTCTAATCAATAATGAACTGAAACTAATTTCAGTGCTTAAACTGACTCCCCCCACAATGGGAATTTCCATCACATCCGCGTCAGGTTTTGAGGACAAGACATCTAGAATTTGTGAGCTTCATAACTAGCATTTCCACCTCTTTCCATTACAATGTCATAGTTAATGCTTTGTGAATATGTTTTAAGTAATTAGCAGCTGCAGCTAGATTATCAAGGTTTGTGGGTTTTTTTTTAAAAGGGAACCTTAATATTCACTTTCTATTTGGCTTCTGATTTCATATTGATCTCTGTCCTTACCAGTGTCACCTCTTACCACTGCTCTTCCTGCAAAGCTTTTGCTGGAGAAAGACAGCTTTGATCTCTGCTAGCATCTCTCATCAGCTCAGGCTGCAGCAGGGACGCACTGAATCAGCCCATTTCCTAGCCCCCAAAGCCACTACCTTTCCCAGGCCACAGTATTGGTGGGTTCTCTGTGAATGCCTGCACAGTGAGACTGGCGATGTCTCACACCGCCACAGGGCTTCTGCTACCCAACCAGGTTGGACATGGCTACTTAGCCTCCACAAGGGTTAGCCCCAGCTTCCACTGGCATGGACTATGGAAGGAGCCTGGCCCATTGTGCCTAAAACCCAGCAGATTTGTCAGTTCTCTGCACTGAACATGCTGATATACTACACGTGCCTGGTTTTGCTTTCCCATATATTGCATGGTTTAATTACATGACATTACATTCAAGGTGATACATGAACCTCTATTGCCAGCATCATCATACCACTTAGCACTTCTGTAGCAGCTCAAAGCTCTCAGAGCAATTTACACAAAAACCCACGAGCGACTCATTGAATATATATAGGTATATTTTGACAAGACGTGCACACTAAACCATTGGCAGGGATGAGCCGTGTTGAGGTATCTATTTCACAGGGTAAGAATGGTTTGTTGGCATAGCTGAGCCATTGTAACTGTTTGCAATGAGAAAACAACAGAAGCTGATAACATCTGTTCTTATGGCAGGAAATGGGAGGGAGACTAAGGGATTGAGCTCCTAGGGAACAAACCCGTGTCAACTTTCACCAGGTTTCCTCATTTCAAGCGTCAGCGTTTTTGTTCTTTACAAGACTACTCATGGAGAAACTATTTAAAGGTTTTGCTAATTAGTCTCTGGTCTCCAGCTATTCCTGTGCTAACTGCTGTGATGCCTGTGTGACGCCACGTGGTTAAATTTGTCCGATGCAATGTCAAGACAAACAAACTGCAAGGAAACAGGGTATTTGCTCACTCCCAGGTGTACTGAACAGTGGGGACAGCTAAGCTGGGATTTATTTGTGGAGGTATCCTGATAATAAGAGGCAGTCTTTCAATGAGCCTTGCCTGCAATCAGTCTCATTTGCAGAGTGCTTCTGTGAGCTAAATTCCAGACAATCGGTGCCTGCACTGATCACAGCAGGGGTTGCTGGGGATTCCCTAGAATATGATCAGGGAACTACTGCTCAGACACTGAAAACTGCTGAAACTTCCCCTTCCCCAGCACAACCTGCCATACAGTTTTCAGTGTGTTGGCCCTGAAAGCATCACAGAAGCCATGCACAGAGAATAATTAAGTATGAACCTACCTCCTTTTCCTGTAACCAGAGCCCACAGGGAACTGCACCAAGAGTTCTTTCACCTCCCCCTCTTCCCACATGCTGAAGGGAGAGGAGCAGGTGACTTTTTTTTTTGGCCCTTCCTCAGAGCCCAGGTGGGAAGGGAGCGCAGCAAACAGGGCTCCCTAGTTCTGCGTGTCTGTAGTTCAGACCCAAACCCAGGAAATTAAGAGTGGAGGCTCCCAAGCTAGAAGAAAGGGAAGAATCATCTAAAGATGGGAAACCAGTTTCTTCAACTCTATCACCATGAGGCTCCCACTGCTCATGCCTTACGCCTTCCTCTACTTCCTACTTAGCACACACTCACTCCTGCTCTCTCTCCTGCTGCTGCTCTCAGACCACTGCTTGGGCTGCCAGGGTACAGCATGGCCCAGGGACCACCAGTGGCACCAAATGAGGAGGCCCTCCACCCAAGGTTTCTGCACTTGCTCAGATTTCCATAGGCTGCACAGCTGGGGTGGCTGCGGCCTGACCTCTCTTAAGCAGTGGCCCCATCCTAAATCAGTGCGGGTGCTGCCAGGGCGGCCTGGAGCATCACTCCAGCTGAAGGGTTGCAACACCCCTGAAATCTGACCCAGCCACCCCCTCGGTCCAGGCCAAATGCTGTGAGCTGGTGCACAGGGTTCGGTGGAGTGCAGATGAGCCCACGGAGAACTTGACTCCTGGAAGCACCAGCTCACACACTGAATGGATATGAGGAGACGAGACTCGCCGGGTGAGGGAGACCTGGGGTCCCTGTGGGAAGGAGAGGGAGTGGGGATGAGTCGGGACAGGAATTTACAACACTACCCTCCTCCCCCAGAAAAAAAAAGAAATCACCGTTGACCCAAAGCGCTTGTAGGGAGTGAGGTAATTTGATTGCATAGGTAAAATAAACTGGAAATAGATTTCCAAAAAGAGCTTTAAAGACTGAACAGTATTTTCCTTTGCTTAGGCTGGCATCTGATATTAGTAATGAAGTGTAATTTAATTCTTAAAGCAACTCTTAATCCCCATGAGGGATTACACGCCTTCCTCATCAGGATGCTGGGAGGATTAGGTAGCTAATGTTTGCTCAGTGCTTTGAAAATGTAAAGCACTAGATAAACCATAAGCATGAATCCCTTTCCACGAGGCTGTAGAATGCCAGGGTTCATGGTATGCTACCACCCCCGGTATCTTGTGGGGTGTCTTGTGCCACGGCATTATGCTGTACAAACAGCAGGCTGTAAAACTCCTCGATTTTGCCACAGATGAAAGATCAGAATTCTGCACTCAGAGCAGTGTGACACCGTTGTCTGAAGCGGAGTCACTGCTGATTTACACCAGGGTGTGCAAGAGGGCAGCTGGGCCCGGTCTGTAAAGGGCTGCCGCTTTCCAGGCCTTTGGTCTTCGCTATTCTTTGTGACACTGGGAAGTACTGTCCATAATTCCCTCTCTCTGTCCTTAGTGTGGAAAGAAGAACCAGGCCGTCTCTCTAGATGCCCTCCAGAAGTCCGAGTGCCACACAAGAGTGAGTGCAGCACCACCGCAGATGTAGCCACCTGGCTCGGGCTTGGGTAGGGCTTTGCAGAGGGGACATTCAACCCAAGCTAGGCTAGCCCAGGCCAGGTGCCCAGTCTCCCGGGCTAACTCTGCCTACATCCTGCCCAACACTTGGCAGACCTCTGTGTGTTCACACGGGCTCTTTACCTGAGCTGGCCTTTTAAAAGAGGATTGTCAGTTTCTCTACTATAAACACATTAGGTTTCAGCCTCTTTAATGAATGGCCCTTTCAGTCTGGTGGATAATACTTTGCCAGGCACCAGCCTGAGGCAAATCCATTTGAAAGTCTCCTGGAATGACACCACCACTTTGAAGATTGAAGATACAATAGTGAGACACATTGTGTTAGGGTAATTGGGACGGGGTGAGGGAACCAGAGACTCCAACGAGGTGTGAAGAGAGAGAGCCTCAACAAAGAAGGAAGACAAAAGGCAGATGATGCTAATGTCCAGATGCTACTCCCCTGCTGGGGAATTCATGTTCACTGTCTGGTTGTTAGCTCTCTCTGTGCACCCACGAGACAGGTAAAGTGGGGCAAAGAACATTTTTATGACATAGCCATTAGAATGGGATTTGATTCAGAGGGTAAGTCTGTGTCTTCAGTACTTCAGCGATTACGCTTAGCTTGTTAGTTAGGGATACCTGTCATCCTATTTATCCCCAGGGTTTTATAGCTGTGCCTGAGATTTGATGTTAGAATCAGTATAAAATGTGCACACAGAATGGCAAGTCCTTTATTTTCTGCATTTTTCTTTTTGCAGCAATTGAATATTTGCCTCCGTGGATGTGGGCACATACCGATCCGAGTGGCTGTGCTGAGATCTGGGGTGTGAGAACTAAGCATGCCATGAGCTACCTGCACAGGTAGAGTGGCTTGGAAGACGATGGGTAACAGCAAAGTGGTGTGTTTGCACTGTATGTATGTATTTACATACACAGGTCTGCGGATAGATGCACTATCTAAAGCACAGAGCTCGCTGACATTTATTATTGCAAGAGAAAAAGAGGAGATAAGAAAATGAAAATCTCTGCACCATCATCTTTCAGAATCACCTAGCAGGTTTTGCATCTTCAACTTTAATTTCCAATTTCTCACATCTGTTTCCTTTGCATCACAGATGTAGAAGCTGGAAAAATCTCATGAAGTAAACATTTCAGAGACGCAAACAAGCCAAGCTCTGTCTTTGTCTGCTTCAGGAGAGCCCAAAAAGGGACTTGTGGTTACTTTAAAAAATATCAACTTACTCATGAAGGCTGGGCACCAAGGTTCTAATACCTTCATCAAAGTGGACATGGATGTATTTTAAATTGGTGCGTCACCACTTATTACAAAGGTGCTTGTACCTAAAAATAGGCTCCTTGTTTAGGAGAAAACAGTGTTATATTAGGGCCAGATCTGGATGCACTGCTTAGTACTTTACTCTGTGAGCGTCCCCAATGACTTCAGTGGGACTGTTCCAGAAGCGAGGTACCGAGTGTGACTAGCAATGACAGACTACCAGATTTAACCCTTCATTTTCCAACGCCAATTAGCCTCTAAAGCAAAACAGATGATTCTTCACAAAGATGCTTGAAACAACACATTACCGAGCGTCACTCTAACGGATGAGAGAGTGTAGCATAGTTTCCATCTTATCACTTCAAATCAGCAACACAAACCAAGATAACAGGATTGGATAAGAACAATTATTTTTGGATTTACAGAGTTTTGCAGCTTCAGGCTTTGCTGTTATCAGATTCTGGGAAAGGAGCGGCCGGTATGTTTTCCATAGATGGCCTGATTGCTAAAGAGGCCATATGAATTATGCTCAAAATTCCTGGATAATTCATTATCCAAACTTGCATTAGCAAATTCTACATACACAGTTTATACTTTGTGAAAACAAGAGCGATTGCTCTGGCAACGGATGTTTCCATCACATTAAGTGCCTTTGACATTAATGCGTGTGCCTAAGCAGAGACAGTAAGATGACTGAAATTGCAAGACACTAGGAATCACAGATTCCACACAACCAGAAATACAGCTGCAATGTATCTCACCAAGACCAAAAGGCATAACCATAACACAAGGGAAGCAACTGCTGGGGTTTTTAAGAGAATTGTTGCGGGGTGGAGCAGAAAGGTCAAGAGTTCTGCTGTGTTAATGGCTCTCAATCTCAGACTAAACCTTTTTAGTCTGGTTTCAGAAGACACCTATTGGATGAATCAGATGCTTTCTAGAGACACGTTGGCTAAAGAGCCATTTCTTAAGTACTAGTCCTAAGTAGAACTGTCCAAAACACGTGTGTGTGTGTGTTGTATTGAGAGACTATCATCATTAGGTTTGATTCTGCTCTCACCTACACGGGCTGTAAAACCAGGAGTGACGCCACTGAAGTTAATGGTTTCAGAGAAGCAGCTGTGTTAGTCTGTATCTGCAAAAAGAACAGGAGTACTTGTGGTACCTGATGAAGTGGGGTGTAGCCCACAAAAGCTTACGCTTAAATAAATTTGTTAGTCTCTAAGGTGCCACAAGTACTCCTGTTCTTTCTACTGAAGTTAATGGAATTACACTGGTGTAAAACCAGACCAAGTGAGAGAAGAATCCAGGGCCGCCCAGAGGATTCCGGGGGCCCGGGGTCTTCGGTGGCGGGGGGCCCTTCCGTTCCTGGACCCGCCGCCGAAGTGCCCCGAAGACCCGCGGCGGGCCCCCCCCCGCCCCCGAATTACCGCCGAAGCGGGACCGCCGCCGAAGCGCAGCCTGGTCTTCGGTGGTAATTCGGCGGAGGGGGGGCCCCGCCGCGGGTCTTCGGGGCACTTAGGCGGCGGGTCCCGGAACGGAAGGGCCCCCCCGCCGCCGAATTACCGCCGAAGACCGGGCTGAACTTCGGCGGCGGGTCCCGCTCCGTCTTCGGCGGTAATTCGCCAGCGGGGGGTCCTTCCGACCCGGAGCGGAAGGACCCCCCACCGGCGAAGACCGGGAGCGGCAGAAGCTCCTGCGCCGGCCGCACAAGAGTTTGCTGGGCCCCCCGGAGGGAGTGAAGGACCCCGCTCTGGGGGCCCCGAAAAACTCTGGTGGGGGCCCCCGTGGGGCTCGGGGCCTGGGGCAAATTGCCCCTCTTGCCCCCCCTCTGGGCGGCCCTGGAAGAATCCATCGATGAGTTGCCAGGATAGTACCAATCAAATATTCCGAGTTGGCTATATCCATGAATCTTGAACTCTAAATGCAAAGTGGGAAGAACAGGCAATTCTTCATATTAAAGGTGAACAAGAATTCAAATACATTTTCTAGCAATATGTGGCTACCATTTCTGCCCTTTTTAAAACAGGACTGATGCATAAGAACATAACATAACATAAGAAAGGCCGTACCGGGTCAGACCAAAGGTCCATCTAGCCCAGTATCTGTCTACTGACAGTGGCCAATGCCAGGTGCCCCTGAGGGAGTGAACCTAACAGGCAATGATCAAGTGATCTCTCTCCTGCCATCCATCTCCATCCTCTGACGAACAGAGGCTAGGGACACCATTCTTCCCATCCTGGCTAATAGCCATTTATAGACTTAGCCACCATGAATTTATCCAGTCCCCTTTTAAACATTGTTATAGTCCTAGCCTTCACAAGAGATATTTTCAGATGACAACTGAAACATGCACACAGAGCACTGATTTGAAGTGATAAGATGGAAACTATGCTACATGGTTTAAATCAGTTGAAGAGGGGGAGAGAATGATTCTGAAATAACAGAACTTACCTGATAGGAACTTTGAAATGAAAGCGTCCTGCTTCTCCCAAACATTGCAGTGGTGAAGTGCATTTTTGTCTCCCACGGTATCATCATTGTGGACTTCTTGCTGGGAAGTAAAATGGCAGCTGTTATCAGGAGATACCAGCACCAGTCATGGAAATCTTCAGACGGGGATAATCTCTAAGGTGTGTGATACAGCATGGCCAGAGGGCAGCAGGAGAGGGTTACAAGGGAGCCTTATTCCCTGTAGAGGGAAGAAAGTTTGCTATAGATTAATTAGAGCACCTGAAGCCAATTAGAGCACGTGAGGCCAAATAGAGCACCTGAAGTCAGTCTCCTGATATAAACGCCCTGCTTCAATCAGACAGGGGAAGGTGTTGGAGCAGAGAGCAGTTTGGAGGGAAGCAGAGGACAGTTTGGAGAAGTGCTGCGGTGGGCTAAGACCAAGACCCTAGGTAAAGGGACACCTGGCTTGTGCAGAGGGAGGGCAGGAAGCCCCCACAAGCTGAAGGGCAGGAGAGGGAAGTAGCCCAGGGGAAGGAACCGCTAGTTCAAGTGGTTTACCGCTATCCCTAGGGCCCCTGGGCTGGGACCTGGAGCAGAGGGCGGGCCCGGGTCCCTCCCTCTCCACTCCCCTCCTCTAGGACACTAGTGGGGCAGTTAATATCCCAGTTCAGGGGCAAGAAATGGCACCCTGAATCCCCTCTCCCCCCCAAGAAGAAAAAGTGTGAGACCCATCATAGTAGTACTGGCAATTTGCCACAGGTGCCACAAGGACTCCACCTTTTTGCTGATACAGACTAACACGGCTACCACTCTGAAACCTAAAAGCTCTGTGGAGCTCAAAGCAAATCATTGGGTGCAGGTGGGGTGTGTCCTCTCCTATGAATTGATACGATCAGGTTTATTCAGGGCCACCTTTAACCACTATGTGCATTTTTTCTTTAACACCGCTGAAAGCCAGCAGGCTTTGGGGAAGAAAAAAAAAGTTGGAACAAAATAGTTCCAAGTCAGAACAACACTCAATTGTGCAAGTTCTTGGGAAAACTCTTGTTGTTTGGTTTTGGTCATAGAGATCTGTAGAGTCTGAATGTTCTTCAAGTGAAAGGGACTTAATGCTGGTAAATCCCTGCCTAAGAACTGCCCCCAGCAGCAACAACATTTCTAAAACAATCAGTCATGGAAATACCTTCTGGATCCCACAGCTCCCAGAAGAAGATATTTTCTAGGTGTGCCTAAAGCTCAGTCAAACAGAGAGAAAAGGGCACAGGCAGAGAAGTGGAGCTGTAGTAAAATAACGAGTAAGAAATTTGACATTTTGTCACTGAAGAAAAGAAAATAGCAGAAGAAAAAATGTTCCTTGGATGCAGATGCTTAATTGAAGCTTTTCCAAACAGTCTGGACCAGATCTGGCCAGGGCCGGCTTTAGGCCAATTCAACCAATTCCCCTGAATCGGGACCCACCCCTAAGAGGGCCCCGCGCCCAAGCCCTGGTACTGCGTACTGGCAAGAGCTGGTGTGCTGTACCAGGGTGGCCTGGCTTCTCCAGGGGGACAATTTAAAGGGCCTGGGGCTCCCAGCAGGGGTTGGAGCCCCAGGCCTTTTAAATTGCCACCAGAGCCCCACTGCTGGAGCCCTGGGTAGGGCTGCAGGGCTCTGGGGGCTATTTAAAAAGTCCAGGGCTCCCGTTGCTTCTACCGCCCCGGCCCTTTAAATAACTCCCGGAGTCCCGCCGCTTCTCCAGGGCTCCCTCAGCTATTTACAGGGCTGGGGCGGTAGAAGCAGGGGATTCCCCGGGCCATTTAAATAGCCCCCAAGCCCCGGGCTGCTGCTGCTACCCCGGTGCTGGGGGAGGGAGGAGGGGGCACTTACCATACAGGGTGGGCTGTACCCACACCCCCTGCCCACACCAGCCCCGCACCCCCTGCCCTGTCTCCAGCCAGCCCGTCTCCAGCCAGCCCTGCACCCCCTGCGCTGCCTCCAGCCCTGCACCCCATGCCCTGCCCGCACCAGCCCCTGCCTCCAGCCAGCCCCGCACCCCTGCCCTGTCTCCAGCCAACCCCTGCCGCACCCCCCTGCCTAAAGCCAGCCAGTCCCGCACTCCTCTGTCTCCAGCCCTGCCAACCCCTGCCGCACCCCCCTGTGACCCTGCCTGAAGCCAGCCAGCCCACCCCACACACCCGTCTTCAGAGCCCCGCACCCATTGCCCTGCCTGCAGCCAGACTCTACCTCCAGTCAGCCCCTGCCCTGCCTCCAGCCGGCCCCATGTCCACTGGTGCCCTGCAGTTCCCAGGGCAGTAACCCTGCACACCTGCTTCAATGGGGGGTGGGCAGGGAGCAGCTGGGACCTACACATGTGCACACCCTAGGGTGACCAGACAGCAAGTGTGAAAAATTGGAACAGGGGGTGGGGTATTTTCCTGGACATGTCAGGCTTTTTGGTTCTTAAATCGCCATCTGGATGTACGGTAACCCTATTGGTACAAAAAATCCATACTGTGGCACATCCCTTAAATCAGAACTTTTTATAGGGAACTGGTTGCTAAGAAATGAAAGGCTTATTTTTACATTTTTTTTTTAGTCATCCCTGCCGGGGCCCCACCAAAAATGTTTGAATTGGGCCCCGCACTTCCTAAAGCCGGCCCTGGATCTGGCTGTTGTTGGTCCTTAGTGACAGGGAACTGCTTATCTCAAAAACCACCGAGACCCAGGCTATAGGCTCCACTGAATGACATGAATCCAAACAGCACTGACTAAACCCCCCTAAGTCCTATCCAGCATGCAATGGGCTCAGTGTAAAACCTAGGATGAATCATCTCTGGAAATGGCCTCCTCTTTGGCTATTCCAAAGTCCTGGTCAGGATTACGTAGGAGGCACTGCCTGGACATTACAATGACCTTCATTCCCTGCTCTGTTGTTCTCTTGATGGGGCAGGGAACTGCCAGCTGGCCTGCTTACCCCCAGCTGATTATAGCTTTCCTCTATAGAGAGCTGACTAGGTGGGTTATCAGCTTATCCCTATAGACAGGCCTGTCCTTTAGGGAAGCACGAAGGCAGCAAAAAGCCCAACTTAATTCTCATTAGGCTGCCTAGACAGTCCAATTCCCTCCTCAGTCTTCAGCATGGGACTCGGTAGCCTTTCCATTGTGGATCCTGCTTTAAAATTTAGAAGGCCCTCCATGTCTTCAGCACAATTATCTTCCCCGGAGATTCACCCGCTTGATTATGAAACCCTAGTACGTAAGAGCCTCCCTTTTCCCCTTTTAAACTGTAAAGTAGTAAGAGAAATCCTAACTACTCTCACCCCTCTGTGCCTCAAATAGACTGTCCTCCTCCTGGGCACAAAGGGATCTTGCTCTTCTCCTTCAAGCTCAAATCTCCCAGCCACCCGTCCACTGCCAACCTCCCCTCTAGGGCCACCACAGCTTATGCCTGAATAGATGCTCTTCAAATATAACTCACCAACAACAAGCAAGAAATCAATGTTGGAAGAGGGGACAATCCCAGGACTTTATCCTCTTGAATCCCTTCCTCTTCCTGGCCCATCCTATTCTGCCCCTACCCTACACTGTGGTGGTAGCTGAGCCTTCATGGACAGGGGAGGTCTGCATGTTGATCTGGGCCTGTAGATCTTTATGGAATCCTCTTACCCTTCCATAGAACCCTAATTGTTTCATTCTTCCATTACAAGTTCTGTAGGACTCACTTATCGCCAGGGGATGCATACCTAGGGCACTATATAAATAATACAGCAATGGGGTCTGCCCCCACATGGGAGGCAGTGGGGCCTGTTGCAGAAGACTGGGGCGGAGAGGGAGAAAAAATGGACTGCAGACCCTTGGATGAGATCTGCCTTAACAGGGGAGTCAGCCTCTTCTTGCTGCCTGCCCACCCACCAACCCACACCCAGTAGGACCTGCCGCTGTAGGTAAATGCCCTTACCTAGGCATTGTCGCACCTCCAGGAGACTCCCTTTGCCTTCTGGGATTCATTCCCAGTGAAGGATTCTCATTTTACCCAACCCATTCACCAATCACCAAAACCAGTTTCCTGCAAGTGTCAAATTTGCTGATATTCCTAATAAAAAAATGAAACTGTGTGTTTGCCACCAGTGAGCCCTCTGCGTGTAGTGAAGAGGCCTTGTGCCAGGCCAGTGAGCAGGAACAGTGGAAATGAGCTGGCAATAAAGAGTGAAGTTTTAATGGATCCTGTGCATCTTTCAGAGTGTTTAATTGCCTGATCGAGTCGATAGCATTCAGCTCTTGTTGCTGTTGCAGGATGTGGAAAGAGGAAGTCAGACGAAGAAAGGAGACAGGCTATTGTTGCAAGATCTTCAAGGTTTCCCCCTTGCTGCAAAATGAAGCAATCTGTGTGCTTGCTATGCTTTAAACTTGCTGGTTTCATTTTCCAAGAGGACTGTCAGAATTATTGTTCCAAGAGGTGTGTTACTAATGCTGCATCATGATCCGGTGGCGTTAATGAAATCCTGAAAATGAGGCCAAGGAGAAAGGACGTCAGTAGCACCAAAGACAATACTATAAAGGAGCAACATTGATCAGGTGGTTTCTACTCAATAGTGACAGAAATGGAGAAAGGCTTGTTTGGGAAAGTAGAAGATTCAGCTGGGGCCACACTGGAATGGACCATTTCCTTCTGCATCTAGGTTGATGGGTCTCCGAGTCTATCAGTGCCTTTTGTGCATTGTTCCAAGACTAAATATAACAAGTCATGGATCTTTCACCTGTGCTATTATAATGTATTGGAGAGAGTAAATCAATATGATCTTAACTGTCACCTCAAGAGCAGGAATCCAGCGTAATTCTACATGATTTAAGGGTTATGTTTCAGATTGATCCGTGAAGGATGCCAATGTTCCTTTCCCATTGTCTGACCGCACTGTTCTAATATCAGTTCTTAGCTCAGCTGCTTTTCCAGGAACTTAGTGATATTCTGGGAAGTGTTAGCAAGAGATACAAATCCAGGTCTTGAATTTGCTTTTTCTACCCCTCACTTATCCCCTGAGGAGATCTGAGATGTCAGTGAAAGAATCCTAATTTTCTTTATGCGATTGTTTCATAGTGACTAAATTCTGGCAGCCAAATACTGTCCCTGCCCCAGTAATCTACCCAAGAGATCTAGAAGTTGGCTTCCTTGCCCTTTTATTTTTTTGGCTTTCAATTGGTCTCATTCGCGGGTCAGTACTTTTGAATAAGGCGATAAAACAAAGTAAAGAGCCGAGGACTGCTGGGCTGTGGAGCTAACTGCCCCACATGCTCTGGGGCTGAAATGCTGACCTGGATTGCTCTTGGGCTGCCTAAGCCGCTGCCTGCCCTCTGGCAAGGATTCATTCATTCACGTATTGATGTAGCAAGCAACTGTCTTGAAATCATAACAAAAAAAAGGCAGAAAGCTGTTACATAAAACCTTTGAATGTCGTTCCCTATCTTTTCCCAGAGATGGACATTAACGCGTGGGAATGGTGGGAAAACTCCATCTTGTGTGTGGGTAGCAGCAGCCTTTAATTTCAGGCTAAATTTTCTTTAAAGAGACAGACAGCTTTAGGGTCTGATTCTCCTCTTATTTACACTGGGGTAAACCCGGAGTAGAAGCCAATGGCTTTACACTGGTGTAAAGCTAGCAGAAGTGAAAGGGGAATGTGACCTCCAGGCTCAGCTCTTGAGCTGATGTCAATCAACAAACTTTAAAGGAGCCACAGTGATTTACACCAACTGAGGCTATGGCCCTTAGGGTTTATTTTGTGGACAACTTTATAAACTGAGACTGGATCCGGCCATAAGTTTAGATTTCAATTCAACTCCTACCTTACTGTCCACCTTCTCCTTTTAGCAGATGAAGCTGGCACCAGTTCTATCTCCTGTTTCTATACTGGATCTCATCTCCCTTAGATAAGAGTGAACACGGAGACATCCTATAATATTCAACAGTTCATGTGATCTATTCTGACAAGTGAATTTCTGCATTAAAGAAAGTGGTGCATGGCCCCACACTTTCTCCGTACAAAGTGTTATAAAGATACTGTTGAAGTCAGGGAAGCTATATTTAAAAATAGGGCTTGAGAATTTTGAATCTCAGTTACTTTTAATGGGCTATTTCCACATCACCTTGCACCAAAAGGAAATATTTCCCTTTGTGAACGTTGCTGTAAGGAAGAGAAAAAGAGAGTAGCGGAATGTCAAAGAGGATGTTGGTGTGGGAGTTGTGTGATGTTTCCTAGAACTGACTGTTCCTCCTTGCTTTATATGGAGATGCAAAAGAAGCTACAATTTCTGATTGTCTTATATATACAGTTGTGACCTGCTACCTGAATTATCAATCAGATTAATTACATTCTTTGTTGGTTCCCTAGACATGAGCTGCCTGAGGAAAGATCAGTGGAAACTGGCACAGTTAGCTTTGGCTGGAAAAGGATGTTGGTCCTTTTCACATGTTGCACGTGGGGAAGAAATCAGTGCACCCACAACTAAGCACAAATCCTTTTGTTTGCAGCTATGAGGCACCAGCATGGCTGGGAAATAGGGGAGAGGTGGAAGAATCTGCTTGGGTCTGGCATGTCAATGAGTGTAGAAAGCACCTCATTTTGCTTGTGAACGTCTATATCTGGCACTGTCACCATAAGTAGCCAGCCAAGAGATACACTGCAATATAAATATGGCCCTACCAAATTCACAGTCCAGTTTTGTAAATTTCATAGTCGTGGCCTATTAAAAATCTTGAGTTTCACTGTTTCAGATATTTAAATCTTAAATTTCATGGCGTTGTAACACAGCATGAATATGTATTTAAAACAGCAAAAATATAATCATGTGAAGCTCTTAAGTTAACAAAAGCAGGTGGGGAAAACATAGTTCTGGTTTCAAATGTCGTTAGTTGAATGTGAGCATGGAGCATCCTGCAATTGTGTCTTTCTTCATTCCCTGTCTCTGTGCTGAAAACACCTGTCTGTGTTTAGTCACAGCTCTCCGCATGCACGGAGTAGGTTGGAATTGTCAGACAGCGCTGAGCTAGCCTTGCAAGGTGGGGGATTCTGCCTCTACTGACATCCAAAACCGTAGCACAGGCAAAGTTCAGTCTGCTGCTTTCGTGATATTTTTGTAAGCAGGAACCTGCCGCCTACAATTCTTGTCAAAGCCAGGAACTGCATTAAGGGAAGTTAAATCCCCCATCAACAGGGCCATTTGTGCAGGGTCAAAAATATGCCCTGCTTTTAGGAGCCTTGCTGCAGGTTGCCAAAACTTTTGAGTCATTTTTTTTTACATCGCTTGACTCTTCCCCATAGCAGTAATATTATCTGAGTTTCTTTACCATGCAAGAAAACACTTGCTGAGCACTGGCATTTAACTCAGCGTTGTCAGAGTGATTTTCATTTGACTGTCAGCCAAGAACAGTGCATCCATTACTTCATTGTAAACTTCATGGATTATGACATGTCAAGATTCGAACCAAGTGATTAAGTTCTTCAGTCCTGTGGCATTCTTGGCAATGAACTGAACTTCCTCATTCAGCTGCGCATCGTTTAGAAGGGTTGAAAGTTCTGTTAAAACCTGCATTTTCGGTGTCAGAGTCAGTTCTTCTGAGACAAACTCTGAGCAGTACTTCAGGTGAGCTGCATGATACTGTACAGCCCGAAACCAGGAATTCCAATAACTGCTCTGGGGGAAGTGCAATTTTTGTTCTGCAATTTCAGTTGCATTTGCAATGAACTACCCATAACAAAGTTTGCGGCTAGGGCAGTGTTTAAAGATCTTTTAAAACGACCAGTTTATTATCTTTACTAAACTTGCACCTCCACACCTCACTGACTAGAGAAATTATATGTGCATTACATGTGATATGGATATCATTTGGCATTAGACTTTGGAGAATAGATTTGAAAGATTTTGTCACGTAAGTTGCATCGTCGCTTGTGAAAGCAGATACTTTGTCAAAGTCTGCACCGTATTTTGAAACGGTTTTAATTATCGCTTGAGAAACTGTAGTGGAGTTAACAGCATCCAAGTAAATGCAGTTGACGAGCACTGTTGTTAGCTTTCCTATTGGTACATCGTTGGCCTGGTCAGAAATAAAATCAAGCAGATCATGTAGTACCTAGCTGTCCTGCTCATCAGTGGACTCAGCAGAAATAATTGCAAAAGACTCACATGAGTTAGAGACATCATCTCCTCAAAATGTGTTGCAAAACCTTTGGAAGATAGTCCTGTCATAGCTTATTCACACTTGGTAAGCAACCGGCATTTTGTACATTCTGTTGAATAAATTCATGCAGCTTTGGGTTATCACGTTTTTCAAATGGTACATTAGCACTTGCAAATGCATCCACAAGTTCCATTCTAGCTAAATGATGGGCCTCAGAGCTCTCTGACGCCTTCTTACAAAGAGAAGAAATTGCTTGTTTGTTTTTTAACTTTCATTTCCCATCAATGCGCTATCCGCAGCCCTCTTGGTGCTTCGGTGGCTTTCTGAGTCTAAGTGGCGCTGAGCCATTGCCCGCTGTATGTGATCCAGTGAAACATGGCAGCTTGTACAAACAGTTTGTCACCATTGGCTTCCAAATTCTTTCACACGATCCACTGCAGCAATGATTAGAGAGGTTTTTGATTTACTTTGGACACTCATTTTACAGTAATTTCACTTGTTTTACGGTAGGCTACCAATTGAGATGACTATGTTACAAAACTGCACCGGATGCCCCTATCTACCATTCAGTGAGTTGAGCCCTGAGTGTTATTTGCTGCTGTAAAGTGTCAATCCACAAATCCTGTCAAGTTCATGACCTTTCTTCTTTTCATATTGAAACAAGCTAGTAATTGTATCTGGAACCTGTAACAGGACATATAATTGCATTGGATTTTACTGTAGGGTACAAGTACACCAAAAAACAGATTTCACAGGGAAGACCATATTTCATGGTCTGGGACATGTTTTTCACGGTCATGAATTTGGTATGGCCTGAAATATAAATGCCATAGAGAGACAGAATTGGAGACAAGCGTATCCACAAGATTATCCCCTCTCCTTAGATTTGTTGAATATTGTCAAATTGCAGGGTGGTTAGTCTTCTATTTATTTGTATTGTAGTGTCGTGATGTTGCACCATGGTGTCACACCACAACAGTGTCATGCAGTCACACAACACCAGGAAATGGAGATGCAGATATAGAAGGGGCCTCTGATTAGAACACTGGATTTGGAGTTAGAAGATCTGGGTTCAATTTTTTGCTCTGCCACGAGGAGAACACCACTTCCTTTCTCCCATCTTTTGGCTAATTCTTCAGGGAGGGGACTGTCTCTTACTATGCAGCACCTAGCACTATGGGACCCCAATATCAGTTGAGGCTCTAGCCACTTCTGTACTGCAAATGAGTTCCAAATAATAATTGTGGTGTTGCACTAGTGTTGCACTGTCACTAGGCAGTTTATTTTATCCCACCAGGATAATAGTTACAGACAGCTGCACGCACCACAAGCAGTGATTGTTTTCAAACATTCTTCAGACTTCTGTCCCACCCGGGATTCAGGGAGAAACACCTACATGATAGGAGGCAGAAATGCTTCCCAATACTCAGATTTTCAGTGTTTGGCTTTATCATCAATTTGATTATTTTCCTATCAGAGGCTTTCCCAAAAGTCCCTGCATTTTAGGATTTTTCGTTCCTTGTCTCCCTTTAGGATATTTGATTTTGGAATGTAGATGCTCCATTCTGTACCTTTCTCTGTAAATTTTGCTATGACTCAGATTCAAATGACCCTATAACCTTGGTGAATCTTAGCTCTAACCTGCATGTTCTGCCTCGGTATAAACGTTTTGCACAGCTTCGCAGGGCCAGTGTGGAAAACTGTCTACAGCCAGACAAAGAGCAGCCGCTAAGACGTGCAATCGGTTTTGTCTAGACCCTAGACTGCACTGCTGCTGCATTGTACGATGATTGTCAGAAATAAACCACGTCACTTTGATTAGCTGAGTCTATTCTACAGTCTCAATGGGTTACCTGGCACGGAGATATCAAACCAGTTATCCAACAAAACATTAACAGACTTCTCAGTCATCTGCCCACTATGGGACTTTCAGAAGTTCAAATCCCATTCTATACCAAAACAGAGGGGAATGTATTAAGAATTAAATAATACACACACTGAAGTTTTCAACATTCTGAGACCTCCTCTATATTCCTGCCCTTGAAGTCCAGCCAGTAAGGCTTCATCTTCACAAAGAACTCAGTTGTGTTTAAAAATGATTTCAAGTTAGCCAACATGCTGCTGATTGGTGAGTGCAGGTAAGAAGAAGTTGTGTTTAGCTAGTCATACATAACCCCTGTCCCAGTGCAGTTTATCCACAACTAGCTGACATGATGTTGAATGTGACTTGTCCTTGTCTACGCTTACTAGTCAGTTGTGGTCAGCATAGATTGTTAAAAGTCAAATTTAAACCTGATTCAGATCTCTCCAGCCCCTTTAAAACATAGAATCAGAGAAATTTAGGACTGGAAGGGACCTCGACGAGTCATCTAGTCCAATCCCCTGCACTGAGGCAGGTCTCAGTGTTATCTAGACAGGGGTTTGTCTAACCCAGGGGTGGTCAAACTTTTTGGGCCGAGGGCCACATCTGGGTGGGGAAATTGTATGCAGGGCCGGGGTAGGGGGTTGGGGTGCGGAAGGGAGTGCGGGGTGTGGGAGGGGGTGCGGTGTGCAAGAAGGAGCTCAGGGAAAGGGACTGGGGCAGAGGAGGGGTGTGGTGTGTATGAGGGGGCTCAGGGCAGGGGATTGGGGTGCACAGGGGTGCGGTATGTGGCAGGGGGCTCAGGGTTGGGGTGCACAGGGGTGTGGGCTGTACGAGGGGGCTCAGGGCAGGGAGTTGGAGTGCAGGAGGGGTGTGAGGTGCAGGCAGGGGGCTTAAGCAGGAAGTTGGGGGGCGGGGTGCAGGAAGGGTTTGGGCTCCAGGGTGGCACCGGCACACACCGAGGCCAGGGCAGGCTCCCTGCATGCCTGCCCTGTCCCCGGCCCCGCGCCACTCCAGGAAGGACTGTGGCCCCGGGGAGGTGGGGAGAGGTGGAGGGCTCTGCATGCACTGCCCTTGCCGCGCCTCCAGGTACCTCCCCCAAAGCTCCTGTTGGCCGCGGTTCCCTGTTCCTGGCCAATGGGAGCTGGGGGGGGCGGTGCCTGGAGGCGAGGGTAACGAATGGCCCCTGCTTCGGCGGTAATTTGGCAGCGGGGGGGTCCTTCTGCTCCAGGACCCGCCTCTGAAGTGCCCCGAAGACCCGCTGCGGGAGCCCCCCGCCGCCGAATTACCGCCAAAGCGGGACCCGCCGCTGAAGTGAAGCTGGGTCTTCGGGGCACTTCAGAGGCGGGTCCCGGAACGGAAGGACCCCCCCGCCACCGAATTACCGCCGAAGACCTGGCTGCACTTCGGCGGCAGGTCCCGCTTCGGCGGTAATTCGGCGGAAGGACCCCCCGCCGGTGAAGACCGGGAGTGGAAGACACTCTGGGGGCCCAGACCCCGCAAGAGTTTTCCGGGGACCCCGGAGCGAGTGAAGGACCCCACTCCAGGGGCCCTGAAAAACTCTGGTGGGGGCCCCTGCAGGGCCCGGGGCAAATTGCCCCACTTGCCCCCCCCCCCCGGGAGGCCCTGGCAAGCTTATATGAGTTTGTCAATTTAATAGCGTACCAGGCTTGTTATCCCAAGGGCAGTCTCTGACACGCTTTAAACCAAACACACTGCTTCAGGTAGAATAAACTACCAAATGTATTTAACTACCAAGATAGATTTTAAGTGATTATAAGTCAAAGCACAACAAGTCGGATTTGGTCCCATGAAATAAAAGCAAAACGCATTCTAAACTGATCTTAACACTTTCAGTGCCCTTACAAACTTGGATGCGTCTCACCACAGGCTGGCTGGTTGCCCTTCAGCCAGGCTCTCCCCGTTGATCAGGGCTTCAGTCACTTGGTGGTGATGTCTGTAGATGGAGGTGGGAGAGAGAGAGAGTATAGCAAACATCTCCCCCATTTATCATGTCCTGTCTTCCCTCTTGGCTCCCCCTCACACTTGTTCAGGGTCAGGTGAGCATTACCTCATTGCAGTCCCAAACTGACCCAGGGAAGGGGGGTGACTCACTCAAGAGTCCAACAGATCTGTTGTTGTTGCCTAGGCCAGTGTCCTTTTTTCCTGTGACGCTGGGCTGGGTTTGTCCCATCCATGCCCTGATGAGGTGTGAACTGCCCCTCTGCTCCTGGAGAGTTTTTGCCTGGGCTTGTTTTAAGCCACGAGGGCACATTTTTCAGCCTCATAACTATATACATGAAATTACAACCTATAACCAGGGGTGAGCTGGAGCCGGTTCGCACCGGTTCGCGCAACCCGTTGTTAAATTTAGAAGCGGTTTTAGAACCGCTTGTTAACTAGCTTCCCTGCGAGGGAAGCTTTGATGGGCTCTGCCTGGGAAGCCTGTAATTCCTCCTCCCGGCCGCCGGGGGGCGCTGCGCTGTGCTGCGAGAGCCACGTGAGCTGCCTCCTGGCCCTGTTGCTGCTCCTGCTCTTTGGACCTCTGGCCCTGGGGCTCCTGCTGCTGCCTGGTGAGTCTCCGGCTGCGTCCTGCTGCTCCCAGCCCCCCCCCCACCGTGTGAGTGTCTGCGCCCCTCCCCCGCCTTCCCTGCCTTCAGCCACCCCCTGCCCCCAGCCAGCCCCTGCCCACAGCCACCCGCAGCCAGCCCCAGCCACCCCTGCCCCCAGCCAGCCCCCTGCCCGCAGCCAGCCCCCTGCCCGCAGCTACCCTCTGCCCGCAGCCACCCCCTGTCCACAGCCGCCCGCAGCCACCCCTTGCCCACAGCCACCCGCAGCCACCCCCTGCCCACAGCCACCCGCAGCCCGCCCGTCTGCATCACCTGCCCACAGCCAGCCCGTGTCACTCCCTGCCTCCAGCTAGCCCTGCCCCACGCCCCTATCTGCAGCCAGCCCCACATCCACTGGTGCCCTGCAGTTCCCAGGGCAGTAACCCTGCACACCTGCTTCAATGAGGGGGGGGGCAGGGAGCAGCTGGGACCCACACATGTGCACACCCTAGAGTGACCAGACAGCAAGTGTGAAAAATCGGGACGGGGGTGAGGGGTAATAGGAGCCTATATAAGAAAAAGACCCAAAAATTGAGACTGTCCCTGATCACCACCCACACATGTGAAACGGAGCTCATTTCTAGTTCAGCCCCATCTTTTTAAAAAAGAACTTTAGGTAGGGTTAAAATACATCTGTATTTTCCTGGACATGTCAGGCTTTTCGGTTCTTAATCACCTCCTGGGAAAATATGGACGTATGGTAACCCTATTGGTACAAAAAATACATGCTGTCGCACATCCCTTAAATCAGAACTTTTTATAGGGAACCCGTTGTTAAATCAGAACTTTTTATAGGGAACCCGTTGTTAAGATTTTGGCAGCTCATCACTGCCTATAACATCACTGTAACAACAATACTCAGTGCATCATGAGCCTTCCGAAGACACCCGACATGACAAACTTTGCATTAGATACCACACAATCATATTATAAGGATGAACATGGGGGTGCTGGGTGTTCCTTCTAGGTACAGAACATCACAGAGTGAATCCTCCCTGCAACTTGCTCCCCTGCTTAGACCTATGACTCTAGCTGCAATGGCAAAAGCAGGGGATATTTGCCTAGTACTTCCCTCTGAAGGAAAGTAGGGGCAAGTAGAAGCAGTGCTGGCTCCACCCCTGCCGCTCACTAGCCTGACACACTGGCTGGGCACATGGAGCAATTAAGCAGCTCCATTGAAAAGGGGGAAGTAATTTACTCTCCACCCCAGAGCAAAGAGGAAGTAGGGCAGGAATCATGACTCAGAATCCCAATTCACTCCCCAATCGGATCCTGTGGCAGTGCAGTTACATACCACCCCTTGCATCGGCCAGACCATAAAGTTACAATCTAGCCCTAAATGTTGGATACGACATTGTGAGGTTTTCTACTCCAGTGCTGTAAGGCAAAATGCACCGTGCTGCTGGATCTGGCACTGCAATTCACTCTGGCTAGAAATCAGAATTTCCATCTTGTGAGAGATTCCAATACATCAACTCACAGACTCAGAATTTAAGGTCAGAAGGGACTGTCCCGATCATCTAATCTGACCTCCTGCACACCACAGGGCACAGAACCTCACCCACCCAATCCCGAAACAGACCCCTAACCTCTGGCTGAGTTACTGAAGTCCTCAAATCATGACTTAAAAACTTCAAGTTACAGAGAATCCACCATTTACACTAGTTTAAACCTGAAAGTGACCCAGGCCCCATGCTGCAGAGGAAGGCAAAAAAACAAAAAGACCCACCAGACCCCAAATATGGAGATCAGTTAGACCCTGAGCATGTGGGCAAGACGCACCAGCCAGACACCTGGGAAAGAATTATCTGTAATAACTCAGAACCCTCCCCATCTAGTGTCCCATCAGTGGCCATTGGAAATATTTGCTGCTAGTAGTCACAGATCAGCTACATGCCGTTGTAGGCAGTTTCATCATACCATCCCCTCCATAAACCTTTGTTTTCATCCCAAATTGGGAAGAAATTTTTTCTAGGGCTGTCAAGCGATTAAAAAAATAATCGCAATTAATGGTGCTGTTAAACAACGATAGAATACCATTTATTTGAAATATTTTTGGATGTTTACTGCATTTTCAAATATATTAATTTCAGTTACAACACAGAATACAAAGTTGTACAGTGCTCACTTTATATTTATTTTTATTACAAATATTTTCACTGTAACAAACAAATTTTTTTTTTCAATTCACTTCATACAAGTACTGTAGTGCAATCTCTTTATCATGAAAGTTGAACTTACAAATATAGAATTATGTACAAAAAACCTGCATTCAAAAATAAAACAATGTAAAACTTTAGAGCCTACAAGTCCCCTCAGTTCTACTTATTGGTCAGCCAATCATTCAGACAAACAAGTTTGGTTACAATTTGCAAGAGATAATGCTGCCTGCTTCTTGTTTACAATGTCACCTGAAAGTGAGAACAGGCATTCACATGGCACTGTTGTAGCTGGCGTAGCAAGATATTTATGTTCCAGATGTGCTAAAGATTTGTATGCCCCTTCCATGCTTCAACCACCATTCCAGGGGACATGCCTCCATGCTAATGATGGGTTCTGCTTGATAATGATCCAAAGCAGCGTGGACTGACACATGTTCATTTTCATCGTCTGAATCAGATGCCACCAGCAGAAGGTTGATTTTCTTATTTGGTGGTTTGACTTCTGTAGTTTCCGCATCAGAGTGTTGCTCTTTTAAGACTCCTGAAAGCATGTTCCACACCTCGTCCCTCTTAGATTTTGGAAGGCAGTTCAGATTCTTAAACCTTGGGTTGAGTACTGTAGCTATTTTTACAAAGCTCACATCGGTACCTTCTTTGCGTTTTGTCAAATCTGCTGTGAAAATGTTCTTAAAATGAACATGTACTGGTTCAACATCCTAGACTGCTATAACATGAAAAATATGCAGAATGTGGGTAAAACAGAGCAGGAGACATACAATTCTCTCCCCAAAGAGTACAGTCACAAATTTAATTGATGCCTTATTTTTTTAACGAGCATCATCAGCATGGAAGCATGTCCTCTGGAACAGTGAACGAAGCATGGAAGGGGCATATGAATGTTTAGAATATCTGGCATGTAAATACCTTGCAACTGACAGCTACAAAAGTGCCATGTGAACTCCTGTTCTCACTTTTAGGTGACATTGTTAATAAGAAGCAGGCAGCATTATCTCCTGCAAATTGTAACCAAGCTTGTGTGTCTTAGCCACCGTCAATGTAAACAAACTTGTTTATCTTAGCGATTGGCAGAATGAGAAGTAGGACTCTAGAGTGTTACACTGTTTTGTTTTTTAATGCAGTCATGTAACCAAAAAAAATCTGCGTTTGTAAGTTACACTTTCATGATAAGGAGATTGCACTTCAGTACCTGTATGAGGTGAATTGAAAAATACTATTTCTTTTATCATTTTCACAGTGCAAATATTTGTAATAAAAAGAATAATATAGAGAGAGCACTGTGCACTTTGTATTCTTTGTTGTAATTGAAATCAATATTGAAAACATAGAAAAACATCCAAAAATATTTAATAAGTTTCTATTGGTATTCTATTGTTATAAGTGCAATTAATCATGATTATTTTTTGAGTTAATCCTGTGAGTTAACTGCGATTAATTGACAGCCCTATTTTTTCATGAATTAATTTTTTCAAGAAACAGAAAGCTCTGAAATTTTTTGATTCAGAAAATAAATGTTTTTACATCCCAAAATTTAAGTATTTCATTTCCAGTTAGTTTGACATTGATCTGTGTCTGCCTGAGTTGCAGCAGTGCCTCATGGGGGTTGTAGTTTGAGAATGGGGACATGATGCACCCTATGGGCTTTGCTCCCTGGCTGGACTACATTTCCCATGAAGCACTGTAGTCTCAGCTCTGGTTGAACCACCATGGTGCATCATGGGATTCCTGTGGCAGTGGTGCACCGTGGGAGAAGTAGTTTGACTGCAGAGCCCAGCCTTTAGAGGAGAACGGGGACATGATGCACTCAAACTACAACTCCTATGAGGCACTGCAGCAACTCCTGTGGAAAATTTTAATTTTGCAGAAATTGCATTTTGTATTGCAAAAATATTGACAGAAAGTTCCTGACCAGCTCTAACTCTGACCACGGGCCCTATTGTTTGAAATCATTAGAAGATTTTAGCAAGCATGTCCAAGTTAATTCCATCTTATGGCATGTTCAAAAGCCATCAGGGGGATACATCAAATCCTGATAAATTAAAGCTATGTAAAGCCCAGATGCAGTCTCCCAAACTTTCCATATGTAGGATTGCATAATAACTGGTAGCCTAAAAGACAAGGTGCCAAGTGTGAAGTAACAGTTAATTATTTATACATGTCAGTTGTCTCAACCTGCTGATGGCATGGCCAAGAAGGAGAAAAGGGAAGTAAGAGCTGAGCAATTAAAGCAGGGAAAAGCGATGGTTAGAGATGCAGGACTCATGATGGCTCCCTGATTCACAGTTTGGGCCTGGCCTCCTTGTACAGGCCAATCCTGCTAATTAGTGGCCTCGACGCCAGCTGAAGTTAATGGAGCTGCTGAGGACGCTCAACACCTTGCACAACTGGGCCCTTAACTCCCACTGGATGGTGATGGCAATTTACATTTCTGGGATTCTCCGCGCACTGTCCAGCGGACTGGAAGGAGGAGTCCTATGCTCTGTTCCCAGACCGTGTATTGGCTTGCTCTGTGAGCTCACGTCAGGCGCTTCAGGTTCCTCATCTGTGAAATGGGGCAGAAAAATTCAGAGCGGTCTGGAAAGTTGTGTCAGCATCACCACTTCTGCCTTCCGGGTGAGGCCGTGGGGCTAGTGGTCTGGTCCCATGCAGAACGGGGGGGAAGGTGATGCGCTGGCCCTATACCAAGTGTAGGGGGGCCAGTGGCCTGTGGGGAGATCTCACTGGTGGCCAGCCTGGGCAGGGATTGGGGCCTGGCTCGCTCTGCGCTCAGCTGCTTCCTGTCTGACCACTGCAGGGGGAGAAGGGGTGGGGAGCGGCATTTGGCTCAGTGCTGATAACGAGGTGATTAGGAGCCCTGGCCCGGCCCACGCCACAGCAGCACCCATAGCCCAGGGCAGGCACCACAGTTCTGGCTGGTGAGGTGCTATGAAAAGTCAGGGGAGGGGGACAACTGCTTCTCTGCCCCCATAAAAAACAGCACTCCAGATATTAACACTCGCCCATCTTTGCAATCCAGAGATGAAAAGCACTATGTAAAATCTAAGCATTGTTAATGGCCAGCCAGAGCCTGTCTGTTCTGAACCCTTTTTCATTTTACAGCTCTAAATAAATATGTACAAAAATGTCTGCGAGTGTCTCTTCTAATGGCAGTGAGTCATCAGTCTAGTGCCATCACACCCCAGCAGCTTGCCATGGTCTGACAGACTTAGAAGGAGCTTTCCCTTGGGCCAGGGCCATCCATTTAACTGTAGGGGAAAAGGGGGAAATTTACTTTAATATGGGAACCATTTGTTACATTTAGCGAGAAATTCAGCCCTCCGCAGAGATTCAGCACGGGTTAGAGTCCCACATAAGCCCTATTTTCAGAGCCTAAGCAGTGCGCACGATGCTCTGTGCATGATCTGCATAGGTGTGAATTTTACCTGTACAAAGGAGTTTTTACTCCCTAGATTTTACAGGCCAGTTTTCCTGCTGGTGTAAGTTGGCATTGACTTCGGTGGAACGCTACTGATTTACACCACTTAATAATCTGGCCCTATATATTTTGACCTCAGTACGTTGTCGCTCACTGTGTCCTCTAGATGCAGGGAGATTAATTAGGGTTCAATCCTGCACAGAGCTGAGTGCCCTCAACTCCCATTAACCTCAGTGAGAGATTTCACAGGAGGTGTTCAGCGTCTCTCAGAATTGGACCTAAAAACAGATGCGACATTTATGATGAATAATACTTGCACCTGGAGGGACCCTTTAAAAATTCTGTTTCATATTCCATCTGCTTGACTTTTAAAAAGTTATCCTTCCATGATCTGTATGCAGTACAAACAGAAGTGCCACTTGAATTTATGTTGCAATGTTGTTATATGCAATTCTCCTTTATGCTGACATCTGCCGAACATTGAAGATTGTATTAAAAATGCACAAAACAAAAATGGAGTGCAGGCCAAACTTCACTCTCCGTTACTCTGGTGGAAGCCTAAAGTAACTCCACTGAAGTTCATGGAGATACTTGATGTTTACATCAATGTAAGAGCAGAATTTGGCTTGGCAAGTCATAATTAGAGCTATGAGGAATGTGCATAGCCAAAACCAGATAGAACTGACATGGTTCCAGGTTTTGTTTCAAATACAAAACAGACCATATTCATCAGAGAGCTTGTATGGGTTCATGAACGCTTCTGAGTGTCCCGGGGCAGATTAATGGTTTCAGACCACAATCGTGTAGAACGTGTCATTTTGACTCTCAAAGCCAGAGAAATCTGGGAGTTTTCCTTTGAGACCCGTGGCTTGTTCAAACTGAGAATTCAAAGGGAAACATTGGGGCAGGAGCCCAAGGGAATCGCCACAGAAGGAAGTGCTCACATCAATCCCTGCAAAGCAAAACTTCCAAGTCTTATTTAAGTCTGCAGCTGCATATGAAAGTTGAACTGGGTTCATTACAAGTTTTTTCCATGAAGTCAAACTGAGTTGTGGCCACTTACACCAAAGATAACTGTGGTTCAATGACAGGTTTCAGAGTAGCAGCCGTGTTAGTCTGTATCTGCAAAAAAAACAGGAGTACTTGTGGCACCTTAAAGACTAACAAATTTATTTTAGCATGAGCTTTCGTGAGCTGCAGCTCACTTCTTCGGATGCATAGAATGGAACACACAGACAGGGGATATTTATACATACAGAGAACATGAAAAGGTGGAAGTATGCATACCAACAGGCAGAGTCTAATCAATTGAGATGAGCTATCATTAGCAGGAGGAAAAAAACTTTTTGAAGTGATAATTAAGATGGCCCATAGAAGGTGTGAGGAGAACTTAACATAGGGAAATAGATTCAATTGGTGTAATGACCCAACCATTCCCAGTCTTTGTTTAGGCCACAGTTAATAGTTTGCATATTAATTCAAGTTCAGCAGTTTCTCTTTGGAGTCTGTTTTTGAAGTTTTTTTGTTGCAAAATTGCCACCTTCAAGTCTGTCACTGAGTGGTTAGAGAGGTTGAAGTGTTCTCCCACTGGTTTTTGAATGTTATGATTCCTGATGTCAGATTTGTGTCCATTTATTCTTTTGTGTAGAGACTGTCCGGTTTGGCCAATGTACATGGCAGAGGGGCATTGCTGGCACATGATGGCATATATCACGTTGGTAGATGTGCAGGTGTACGAGCCCCTGATGGCGTGTCTGATGTGATTAGGTCCTATGATGGTGTCACTTGAATGGATATGTGGACAGAGCTGGCATCGGGCTTTGTTGCAAGGATAGGTTCCTGGGTTAGTGTTTATGTTGTATGGTGTGCGGTTGCTGGTGAGTATTTGCTTCAGGTTGGGAGGCTGTCTGTAAGTGAGGACTGGCCTGTCTCCCATCCGAAGAAGTGAGCTGCAGCTCACGAAAGCTCATGCTAAAATAAATTTGTTAGTCTTTAAGGTGCCACAAGTACTCCTGTTTTTTTGGTTCAATGATTACTCTGATTTCATTAAACAAAAGAAACCATCTCACTGTACTTTGTTGTGCACTAACATATCAAACATACAGTGCTGCAGCAAGACAGAGCTACTTAATGGCCTGATGCTGCCACTTTTACTCATGTTGTGCAGGACCTTACTGAGCCTATAGCCTCATTTATTTCAATGGGATCACTCAAAGCCTAAATTAGTGCTCTACATCAGACCTGCACAACTCGTAAAGCGGCGAGGGCCATATTACTCCAAAGAAAACAGCTGAGGGTTGAAACCTGCCCGGCCCTGCCAACCCCACCCCGAAACAACCCCCCCACAAGCACCACCCACCCCGTGGAAACAAACCCTCCTTCTCCAGTGCCGCCCCACCGAAACAACGGTATTGAACCTTGGTAATATGTTATAGTGGACCCCTAAGGTAGTATAATTAAGGTAAAAGAAAAATGTCTTTTTGCTAGAAGTAGAATAAGATCTTCCCCCCCACTTTGTAATCAATTGCCCTGTTGAATGAACGAACTGTGGATGAGGGAGGTGGGGAAGGCAGCACCTCCAGACAGCTGCAACCCTTGGAGAGGGGATGGGAGCCAGACCAGATCAGTAGAACAGGTCAGCCACTGACTCGTAGCTCTCCACCTCAGCCCCAAACCTCCCGCCGCCCGCTCGCCTCCTCGGCCCCCCACCCCCCAGCTTGTCTGCCTCCCTGCTCGCCTTCTCAGCCCCCCACTCCCTGGCTCACCTACTCACCCCCTGCCACTGCCTGCCCGCTCGCCTCCTCAGCCCCCCACCTCCCGGCCAGTGATGAGCTGCCAAAATCTTTTTTTTTTTTTTTTTAAATTGGAGATATACCTATCTCCTAGAACTGGAAGGGACCTCAAAAGGTCATTGAGTCCAGCCCCCTGCCTTCACTAGCAGGACCAAGTACTGATTTTTGACCCAGATTCCTAAGTGGCCCCCTCAAGGATTGAACTCACAACCCTGGGTTTAGCAGGCCAATGCCACCGGTTCCCTCCTCACCCCACAAGGGGGTCGTGGCCCACCCCCGCCCCTCCGGGACTCCTGCCCCATCCAACCCCCTGCGTTCCTTGACGCCCCCCACCCCGGGACCCCTGCCCCATCCACCCCTTCTCCCTGTCCCCTGACTGCCCCTGGAACCCCTGCCCCTGACTGCCCCCCATTCAACCTCCTCCTCCTTCCTGATGCCCCCGGGACCCCTGCCCCATCCACCCCTTCTCCTGTCCCCTGACCACCCCTGGACCCCCTGACTGCCCCCCATTCAACCTCCTCCTCCTTCCTGATGGCCCCCCCAGGACCCTGGCCCCCATTCAACCCTCCTGTTCTCCACCCTCTGACCGCCCCGACCCCTATCAACTCCCCCACCCCAACCACCCTGCCGAACTCCCCTGCCTTCTATCCAACCCCCCCGCTCCCTGCCCCCTTACCGTGCTGCCTGGAAGTGGCTGGCGGCGCTGCAGCCGCGCCGCTCGGCTGGAGCCGGGCCACGCCGCCACCGCACAGCACCTGGAGCACTGGGTCAGGTCGAGCTCGCAGCCCCCCCCCCCCGCTTCCTCCGAATCAGCTGTTCGCGCAGGAAGCCTGGGAGGGCGGAGAAGCAAGCGGCGGCTTCGTGCTCAGGCCCAGGGAGACGGAGGCGGGGTGCGGGGGCGCGAGGAGGGCCGCCCCTGCTGCAGCTTGTAACCCAGGGGGCAACACAGGGGAACCGCTCCCCGGCCCAGCTCACCTCCGCCTCCCTGGGCCTGAGCGCGAAGTCGCCACACTGCTTCTCAGCCCTCCCAGGCTTCCTGCATGAACAGCTGATTCGCGGGAAGCGGGGGGTACGGCGAGAAGTGGGGCGGAGCATTCAGGGGAGGAGGCGGAGGTGTCCGCTCGCTTCCCCAGCCCCCCTCCCCTGCCACCAGCTCACCTGCCCCCCCCGCCACTGCCCGCCTGCTCGCTCGCTCGCCTCCTCAGCCCCCCTCCCTCACCCGCTGCCGCGGGCCGCACAGTGAGCCCACGCGGGCCGCATGTTGTGCAGGGCTGCTCTACATGAATAATCGGGAGGAGGGGAGGGATCTAGTTCCTAGGATGTAGCTTGTTTCTGCTCAGAAGGAAGGGTTAACGGCAAGACATCTCCCAACAAAAGCAAAATTTGTAAAGCAATTCACACCAGCTAATTATATTCTGATCAAAGCAAGTTTGAGATGAATAGTGTCAAGTCTCAATACGCAATAGTCTGTATTCATGCCTGCCTCAACTGCTACGTAGTTCCAGGAAACAAAGGGTTGAGCAGCTGAAAGAAAATCTAGATTTATCCAGATACAGAGTTTGCATACTCTGTAAGAACTTCCTTCTTACCAGAGATGACACAGGCCTGAACCAAAATAAATAACTCAATCATCCGGAACTTGGAGAGAAGTTTTTTGAAATTCTGATTCAGGTCTGGGTATGGATTTTGTGGTTTATACCAATCTCGGTATTAACCTATTTCAGCTTGATAACATTCCTTGGTAAAACTAAGTCAACTCTTTAAAACTTTATAAAGAGAGAAGATTATTTAGGATATGATTTTCAAAGCAACCAGTGTATTTTAGGGTGTCCAACATGATACCTTAGAGAAACAGATTTTCAGTCTTGAGCACCCACCTCCTGAAAATAAATAAAATCAGGCACCTTTAAAGAATCTCAAGTTGGGTACCCAGAAAATTGAGGTACTATTAAAATCTTGGCCTAATTAGGGCCCGGTTCATGTTAAGTAGTTTCAAAGGCACTACTGACGGAGCAATGTAGTGCTCAGTGGAAGTAAGGTGGCAGAATTGGGCCCTAAAGAATTGTTGGTTATCTATTGAGATTCATCATAACTCCATAAAAAAGAGCTCCCATCCCCTTGAAGTCCAATTCATACATAACACAGTCAGGCCACTGGCTCGCTGAGAGCACTACCCCAGCAACATCACCGATATAACAAACAGTGAATAATAAACCCCAGCAGCATCCCAATCTCATCCCTTGTCCTGTTCGCTGGGGACCGGTGAGAAGAGATGAGCCCTGACAGTTTACAAATTTAGGCTGCTATGAGTCAAGTGGCAAAGTGAGCTACAAAGACGTGGGGCTTCAAAGCTAAATGCCTGCCTAGCTACCTTGTCTCTTTGATACCAGTGGAATTTAAGCTCAGGCACCTGCATGCACCAAATCTAAGGCCAGAAGAGACCACTGTGATCATCTGGTCTTACTTCCTGTATAGCAGAGGCCAGAGAACTTCCCCAAAACAATTCCTAGAACGGATCTTTTATAAAAAACATCCAGCCTTGATTTAAAAATTGTCAGTGAAGGAGACTCCAACACGACTCTTGGTAAATTGTTCCAAGGATTAAATTATTCTCATTGTTAAAAATTTACCCCTTATTTCTAGTTTGAATTTGTCTAGCTTCAACTTCCAGCCATTGGATCATGTTATAACTTTCTCTGCTAGGCTGAAAAGCCCATTATTAAATACTTGTTGCCCATGTAGGTACTTATAGACAGTGTTCGACTCACCCCTTAACCTTCTCTTTATTAAGCTAAATAGACTCAAGGACGTCAATCTATCCCCATAAGACATGATTTTTAATCCTTTAATCAGTCTCCTGGCTCTTCTCTGAGCTCTTTTCAATGTATCAACATCCTTCTTGAATTGTAGGCACCAGAACTGGACACAGTATTCCAGCCATGGTCACACCAGGGCCAAATACAGAGGTAAAATAACCTCTCTACTCCTACCCAAGTTTATTCTATTTATGCATCCCAGAATCACATGAGCTCTTTTGGCCACAGCATCACATTGGGAGCTCATGTTCAGTTGATTATCCACCAGGATCCACAATCTTTTTCAGAGTCACTGCTTCCTAGGCTAGTGTTCCCCCATCCTGTAAGTCTGTCCTACATTCTTTGTTCCCAGATGTATACATTTACGTTTAGCTATATTAAAAAACACATAGTCTTTGCTAGATCACTCTGAATCAGTGACTTGTCCTCTTAATTATTTACTATTCCCCCAATTTTTTTATCACCTCCAGACTTTATCAATGATAATTTGTTTTGTTAAAGGTCATCGGTAAAGATGTTAAACAGCACAAAGCCAAAAACCAATACTGGTGGGATTCCAATGGAAACAGACCCCACTCAGTGACAATTCCATGTTTAGAGTTACATTTTGAGACCTATCAGTTAGCCAGTTTTTAATCTATTTTATGTCATTCTTGTTTTTTAATCAAAATGTCATGTAGCACCAAGTCAAATGCCTTGCAGAAGTATATAACATCAACACTATTACCTTTATCAATCAAAGTTTTAAACACATAAAAAAAAATCAAATTAGTTTGACAGGATCTATTTGCCACAAACCCATGGACTGCAACTGCAGCAGGGTACCATGAGGTAGAGATTGCCTCTTACTGAATGTCAAGGTATGAACTGGTAACCTTTTAAAAAGAAAGACCATTGCAAATCATGCAATCTCACATTACTATGCCTGAAAGGATTCAGAAATTAGTATAAACTGCAACAGCACCATTAAAAAAGGACAACCACCCAGGCTTAGCAGCTTGGAAGCAATACATGTCACCATGCAGGACAATCCAGTGGTGGGTACAATCCTAGATCTTTAGCTCCAGGGACAGGTGGAACATGGGTATGTTGCCAAGGTAACGTGAGCAGCACTAGGGGAACAAGGTGCCTTCTGTCAGCCAGTTCACTGAGAAGCATTTGGCAATGATTTCAGAGAAAGAGCTCAGCTGCCCTTCTGGCTTCCAGTGTGTTCCAACCTGTTATGGAAGGGCATGATCGCATGGGTCTCAGACTTACTGCTCGGGGCCCCACCTCAGCTGGCCTCAGTTCCACCAGATGTGGCTGCAGAGATGGCTGAAGCGTAAACCCACCAACAACCAGAAAGATGGCAAACATCTCCCATGCAATTTTAACTGGATTTGGTTAACGTCTTAAACTCTTATGTGCTGTTCCTGTGAGCTGTTAGCCATTTGAGATGTTCCACCTTAGAGATGTTCTGTGATGGTGACTGTATTGTGTACATAGTACAATAATGCAGCTCAGAACATCCCAGTCCTCAGATGGGATTGCTCTATTAGCTTCAACAGAGAGAGATTAATTTGCACCAGCAGAGATTCTGGCCCCTACCATCTTTTCAGGGATGGTCTGGTAACTGAACAACTGCAGACTAGGAAGTTTTGTCCCAAGATCTGTGAGGCTGGAGCCATATTCTCTGCAGATCCATCAACATCCAGATCCCATGATGGACATATGGAGAAAATTCCAGACATTTTAGCTCCTGGAGATTTTTTTTTTTTACTTAATTTATCTCTTGGCACAAACATTCTTGAAAACAAGTGCGTAGTTCTCCCAGTGGCCTGAAAGCAGATGCAATGACCTACCCAGCCTTGGCAAATATCTGAAACATCTGCTCCCAGACTTCATTTTTCATTGAGCACGATGGGTGAAATAGGCAAGTTTTCCACCCTAGAACTGTTTCTGAAAAATATATGGGACAAACCAGAACTAGAATACTATGGCAACCCAAAATAGCCAAGGATCAAGACAGCATGCATGAGAGCCAAATGTATCTGTGTCCACCTTTTTCTTTCTTGACTTCATAACCTTGACTTAGTTGGCAGACTAAGTAACGGAACGTGTTTAAGTCTTAGAATAGTACGTGTGATTCAGAGGTAGAATTAGTCAGACCTGGCAAGAGTCTAAAGGAAGGGAGATGTTGTACTGAAAGTACGAAAGAGAAGACGAAAGATCCAGGGATCTGCAAAATGAAGAGCTTTGAAATGCATAGTAGATCTGCAAACAAAGGCCTCTTACCTCAGGCAGGATAGTGGCTTGAGGCTCAAGGAGAGGCACATTGATGGGTAGCTTGGGAGAGCCTAGGTTGCTGCCACAGCTCTTCATCTGGGAGGTCTCCATGGCTGTGAAGCCAACACCTTTTGTATACGCAACATTTCACTGCAAACACAGCTTTCAAAGCCTTTTGGCCAAGATTTTTCAAATATTTCATTTTGAGTGCCCAACTTGTCATGAAGGAGCCTGATTCTCAGCAAGTGTTACACGCCCACCCTCTGAAAACAAGGCCTCTTTAATATAAGAATTGGTCACTTTTGAAAATCTTTGCCCCTGCCTCTGTACTCTCAGTCAGATCCACATGTAAAATATGGTTCGTTACCACCAGCCCCAGCCCCCACAACCGCAGGATAGTCCTGATTTTGGATCTGTCCTGCAAGCTTGTCTCCATACTGTGGCAAACCCAGGACAAATAGCTACAAAGGGGGGGGGGGTAGGAATTAGTCCCAGAGGGGTTAAAAGGCCTCTCCCTATCCAGTGGGGAGAGATAGCCAAGGAGAAATTAGGTTCAGCTGGAACAGGGGTTACCAGGGAACTAATTAGGTTCAGCTGGCCCCAATTGCTGGAGACCTTTTTAAAGCCTTCCTGGCAGGGAAGCAGGGTGGGAGTGAGAAGCAGAGAAGCTGCCAGCGAGTAGGTGCAGCAAGACTCTACTCTCTTCCAGCAAGGAAGACTGCACTCTGTCCCCAGAAGGGGAGAAAAACAGCAGGGGACTGACTGAGAAAAGGATCAGTCAGACCCTGCGTGACCGGGAAGGACTTTCCCTTGCCCAAGCCTGTCTCCAAGGCAAAAAGGGACCGAGCCAGCCCAGGAGAAGCAGGTACTTTGCCACAATACATAAGACACAGAGGGAGGGAGAGAAGCTGGGATTTTCAAAGTCTCCCTTGTGGTGGATTTTGGGCATCCAAATCCCTTAAGCTTCTTTTTTACAGCTCGAGCTGGGATTTTTACAAGCATCACAGTGGAGCAGTTAGCTTCCTGGTAGGCGGATGGGGGGTTTGTCACCCTTCGTTGAACTGAACTGATTATAAACTATTTTGTAGAGGGATTATTAGCAGATTTTGCAAAAAGGCCTAGTCAGTAAATGACTTACCAGGGGAATAAGAGATCAAGGAAGTTATTCCGATTGCATCACAAAGCAGCTACAAGTTTGAAGCCTATGCAGATCTTGTCTGTGCCCAATACTCAGCCCTCCAGCTCCTTTGGAACTTTGTACCAGTTAATTGCCCTGCATTAGATTTTTTCAATAAACTCATGATTAAGCCTACATGTCTGCTAACATATGCTTTGCTCCAACACGCATATGTATCAGATCCTAGTGACAGCCCAGAGAGGAGACACCGTCTATGGGCTTGAATTTCACACACAATAGGGCTAGGGAAACTGCTATGTAGAAACAACATGGACAAGACTGGGAATAGTGTCCTAAGCTGGGAACAACTAAACAACAGAGGCTGTTTTTGAAACCTATCTAGTTTCATGAGAAAATGTGACCGTCTCCTAGCCACAATGCTGCTGAATGAGAAATCTCCCCCTCCCCCTTCCCCTCTCCACAATGAATGACGGGGGAATTCACAGACTATGTAATAATGTCTTAATCAGAGAGAGATTCCACAACCATGGCAACTTTTACTGTTGTGCACGCAATACAGTCACAGGGCCAGACCCTCAGCTGATGTAAATCAGCATAGCCCCACTGACTTCAGCGGAATTATGCTCATTTACACTAGCTGAAGATCTGGCTGCTAGAGCTACTTGAATTCAGAATTAATTTGCAAACCAGACAAAGGAATAAAAATAAGTGGCTACAAGCTACTTTATAGATCAGGCTCCAAATAATCAAACCTGCCTTCCCACCCCCAACAAGTTACTCTTCCCTTTCCTTGAAAGGTAACCAAATATGTACTAAAAGAAAAGGCCAGAAACAGACAAGAAGGGGAAAAGAGATGAAGAATAAGATGCTGTTGTACCTACTCTGTGAGGCACGTACCCATTGGCAGACATGTCACGTAGGCTCCTGAATAGCCTTCTAATGGTAACAACTTTCAGCCAGTCCTACAGTAGTTTGGTTTGAGTGTGAACTGCTGCCCAGGAGGTAGGAGGCCAATGGGAGATGGAACCTAACTCCAACTCCCTGAGCTAAGTAGTCTCTCCTCTAGAAGTAAAGGAAACAGGGCTGAGATGTTCAAAACCACTGACAGGATTTTAACATGCAATTCCCATGAAAATTAATAAGAACTGGGCATCTAAGTCTCTTGGCAAATTTCATAGCGTCTTGAGCTGCCTGGATAGTTAGTGGCCCACAATCTTCTGGAACGTTGGTGGTGTTTTCTTGCTGAGATACAATTTCAGCACAGGATAGGGAACAACATTCACATTCCTTCTCTTCCCCAAACATTTAAACCACCCTGTCAGTGAAAGCTGAACATCCTTTTGGTTATAGTGACCGCAGACAACTACAGTTATTTCAGTTGGTGATGCAAGAACTTGTTCTGCAGCTGAGATAAAGTCAATGTCTTGCCATTTCCTTACAGGACTAAATTATTTTGCCTGAGTTTTTGCAATATTGCACATGGAAAATACAGGGACAGTCTCGACTAACTTTCTCTTTTTATCTAAGCTAAAGGCTGGAGGGCCGTATACAGCTCTCATTTGTTCCGGGAAAATTCCAAGCACATAGAACTATTTGAGAACTTTTAGAACTTGTGCAGACACTACAAGGTTTGTTCCAGGCCACAGATGTTTGCTGCTCAGTTGGTATATCCCTTGGGTTCAGGGGCATGCATGGAGGTGGGGAGGGCACAAGCAGGGGCACACATCCACCCCTCCAATTAGTGGGGACAGAAAATTCCCCTGGAGCTGGGGTGAGGATAGCGAGCTCCTCCGGCCCTGAGCTGGGGCAGGAGATGGTAGCTCCTCCGGCTCTGGGGCCATTGGGGGAGATCCAGCTCCTCCAGCCCCCGAGCCATGGTGGGGAGAGGCAGCTCCTCGGATGGGGGAGCAGGGGAGAGCCAGCTCCTCCGTCTGAGAGCACCTCAGGCCTTGGAGTTGGGGCACGGGAGAGCCAGCTCCTCTGGCCGCGGGGGGCACAGAAAGTGCCCCTCCAAAAGCAGCCAAATTTTTATTCCCATGCATGCCCCTGCTTGGGTTTGTGTCCTGTCCACACACTGATTTAGTCACACTGTTAACATGTTAATTAACATGCTAAAGCATGTATGTTCTTTAGAACAATGCATATTCTGGACTGGATTTTCGTGTTACTTTCACTAGGATTACGTGCACCCCTCCTCCCATGGGAGGGCAAGGAGTGAAACCCCTCGTGAGTTCTGTTAGCAAAGGCAGGGCTGCCTTCTATCCTGGGATCCAAAGAGCCCCATGGATAGAGGCTGCCCAGCTCTTTGCTAAATGCACCGTCCCAAGACATGCATCAGCTGGGCTGGGCTCCATGGCCATTCCCCTTCCCCACCCTGCTTCTGGGCTGCACCAACTGGCTCCAGCTCCCGCTTCAAAGGAAGGATTGTGGCTGCTTCCCTTACCTTGGCTCCACCCACCCTCGCGGCAGATTTTCATTAGCCCAGATTCTGCCAGCTTCCACTGGTGGAACCCAGCCAGTGAATCACACCCACTGGAAACAGCAATTCAGCCCGTACATCCCATAGCAGAGAAGCAGAAACACATCACACGCTGGCCTCCCTTTGTACAAACCCTGACGAGCCAAACCTCCTCCTCCCCCAGGCTGCAGTACGTTTCCACAGGTGTCACTTTCCCCTGGAGCTCAGCTGTTGTGACCATCTGAGGCATCTGTGCTAAGAACCGCCTGGTTTAAACAGGAGATGGTTGGGGGCAGAACATTCTCAGTTTGGAATTCATTTCTCCCTTTCATCTGCCAGAGCCCAAGCGCTTTTTGTTCTGTCTGTACAGTGCCCAATGCCCTCCGCCCAGAGACCCCTCCACAGAGTGGGACCAGGAGCAGAGCTCTGCTGGAGGGGCAGGGTGGCAGAGACCCCGGACCTTGTTGTGCGGGGCCAGTCGGCAGCCCCGACCCATCCCTGCTGCCAACCTGAGCCTGACACTTGCTGTGTGGGGCCTGGCGGCAGCCCCAATCCCAGACCTTTTTGTGGGGGGCCTAGCAGCAGCCCCAACCCCAGACCCTGCTGCATGGGGCCAGGAGGCAGCCCTGACCCCAGACCCTGGCGTATGGGGCCGGGTGGCAGCCCTGACCCCAGACCCTGGACCCTGCTGTGTGGGGCTATGCAGAAGTCCCAACCCTGGGTGGCAGCCCTGACCCCCAACTCCAGATCCCGCCATGTAGCAGCCCCAGCCCTGGCCCTGCTGCCCTTTAGCACACAGCCGGGTCCACATGCAGCCCACGGGTTGAGAACCACTGGTCTAGTCTGACCTCCTGTCTAACAGTGGCCATAGAACTTCACCCAGGGATTCCTGCAGCGAGCTTCCTAGCCTATGGTGGAACTGGAGCACATTTTGAATTACTCTCTGATTAGAGAATAGCTGGGTTTGTAAGCTCTGAAGGGCAAGGACAGTCTCTTTACTACATGTGCCTGTGAGTATAGTACTTAGCAAAATGGGGATCTGATGCTGACTCAGGCTCTAGGTACTACAGTAATATAAATGATAAAGACTAATATTATTATTACAGGAGCTTGTTGTGGGGATGGGCTGCTTAGGAGCTTTGTTTTCCGCTGAACACTGCTTGACATTTTTGTTTGTGGGTCTGGTTTCTGGGCTGCCCCTGGAGTAGCTGATAGACATGCAAAAGAAAAAAGCATCTAAATAAATGAATCCAGAGCCCCATCCAGCTCCATGTTTGAGGATGCTGCTGAAACCCTTGGGATAAATGGGTTTGCACCAGTCCTTGAAAGCAGCCGTCACATTTTTAGCCATGCCCACAGCCGGACCTCCCAGTGCTTTTTGTTTCAGACAGCAGCTGTGGCCTCTCGAGCATATAGTCATGGCAGATTAGGCACCCACAACTCTTGTGGCTGCAGAAGAAGCCCCTAAAAATCAAAGTAAAATTGCCTGCTCCTGCCAAGTGGTGGGAGAGCATCTTCTCCACACAAGGAGGTTCCCAACCTCTCTCTCACCATTGAGGGGAGGAGATGTAATGAAGACCAGATCCGCTTTCACATCATTTCCCTCCCAGTCTAACAGCCTGCACCAAAGCCCAGTGAAGTCACTGGGAATTTTTCCATGGATTTCGTTGGACTTTTTGATCAGGGCTTGAGAGGGGAATAGACCGGGGATGCTCTGCTAGCTTTGCAGAGCCACCAGTCACACCTCTCAGTACAGGGGCAGAGCCACCAGTCATACCTCTCAGTACAGGGACGGTTACACATTGACCTACTTTCCCTTGCTTTCTATCATAGCTCCATGGGGCGCACACTCCCAGATGTACTGGAAACGAGCACAGCACCACTGAAGTCAATGGAGTCATATAGCTTAGATCCAGCAGTGAATTTGGCCCTAGAGCTCCATCTTACATCCTCCTCCCTTCCCCACCCAGGCAATTCCAGTTCCCTACACTGCATTGTGGGATTCCCACCCAGCTTCCTTCCTTGACACATCCTCTAACCTTCCAAGCAAGCCCCAGGAATAGCCATGTCTACTCCCCAGGTATTCTCGAGATATCAGGAGTTTTTGCTTTATAGCAGTTCCTAGGTCAGTTTTCATAGCCTGGGATATGCTGCGAATTTTTAAGGTAACAGCACCAGTGACTTAAAGGTTTAAACACTTAAGCAGACTATGATTTATACCCATTGCAGACCCTTGACTGAGTGTAACAATATCATACCCCAGGCCTGGTCTACACTACGCGTTTAAACCGGTTTTAGGAGCGTAAAACCGATTTAACGCCACACCCGTCCACACTAAGAGGCCCTTTATATCTATATAAAGGGCTCTTTAAATCGATTTCTGTACTCCTCCCTAACGAGAGGAGTAGCGCTAGTATCGGAATTACCATATCGGATTAGGGTTAGTGTGGCCGCAGATCGACGGTATTGGCCTCCGGGTGGTGTCCCACAGTGCACCACTGACTGCTCTGGACAGCAATCTGGACTCGGATGCAGTGGCCAGGTAGACAGGAAAAGCCCCGCGAACTTTTGAATATTTCCTGTTTGCCCAGCGTGGAGCTCCGATCAGCACGGATGGCGATGCAGTCAAAAATCAAAATAAAAGAAGAGCTCTAGCATGGACCATGCGGATATGATCGCTGTAAGGGCAGGCAAATCTGTTCTATCAGAGCTCCGTTACAGAAGACGAAATTCAAAAGCATTTTTAAAAAATCTCCAGACAGACGCCATAGCAGGGACTCAGCGCACTGCTGCGTGACAAGCGTAACGGAAAGCCAAAGAATCAAATGGACGCTCATGGAGGGAGGGAGCGGGGACTGGAGGACTCAAGCAATCCCACAGTTCCTGCAGTCTCTGAAAAGCATTTGCATTCTTGGCTGAGCTTCAAATGCTTCTAGGGTCAAACACAGTGTCCGTGGTGGTTCAGGGCATAGCTCGGTAATTTACCCTCCCCCCCACACACACCCAGAAGTGAAAGGGAAAACAATCCTCTCTTGACTCTTTTACATGTCACCCTATCTTTACTGAATGCTGCAGATAGACGCGATGCTGCAGTAGTCAACACCAACATCCTCGCTCGCTCTCCCCCCTGCCATGGGTGGCTGATGGTACAATATGACTGCTATCCAGTGTCATCATCAGCCTTTTGGCACATGGGGCAGTGCAAAAGGACTGGTAACCATGCTGACTAGCATACAGTGAGGTCAACCATGGGCGCCTGTGTAAAAAACTCCTGATTTTTCCTGGTAGATGGTGCAGTATGGCTGGTAACCGTCTTCATCATAGCAACAGGTGGCTGAGCTCCATCAGCCCCTGCCCTTCATGTGTAAAGAAAAGATTCAATTGTCCCTGGACTAGCAGCGGGATGCTGGGCTCCTCTCCCCCACACTGCTTAATGTCCTGTCTGGACTATCATAGCAGCTGGAGGCTGCCTTCCACTCATTTCTCACTAACAAGTCACTGTGTCTTATTCCTGCATTCTTTATTACTTCATCAGACAAGTGGGGGGACACTGCTATGGTAGCCCAGGAAGGCTGGGGGAGAATGGAATCAACAGGTGGGGTTGTTGCAGGAGCACCCCCTGTGAATAGCATACAGCTCATAATTTCTGCGGGATCTGACACAGAGCAGCTGTGCTCTCTGGTTCTATGATACACTGGTTCTCTAGTACACTTGCCCCATATTCTAGGCAGGACTGATTCTATTTTTAGATACCAAAAAGGAGGGATTGACTCAGGGAGTCATTCCCAAGTTTGGCTTTTGCGCCCCCGGCTGATCTCAGCCAGGGGCACTTATGACAGCAGCAGATGGTGCAGTGCAAAAGGACTGGTAACCATGATCATCTTATTGCCAATTTATGGCATGGTAGACGGTACAGTATGGCTGATAACCATCTCTGCTATCATGCAAAAGCAAATGCATGCTGCTGTGTAGCACTGCTGAATCGCCTCTGTCAGCGGCATTTAGTACACATACGGTGACAGTCACAAAAGGCAAAACAGGCTCCATGATTGCCATGCTATGGCATCTGCCAGGGCAATCCAGGGAAAAAAGGCGCGAAATGCTTGTCTGCCGTTGCTTTCCCAGAGGAAGGAGTATGAAACTCCAGAAAAACCTGAGAGTCTCTGGATTAAATTTAGAAGTATGAACAACAAGGGTGATGTCGTGGTGGGAGTCTGCTACAGACCACCGGACCAGGGGGATGAGGTGGACGAGGCTTTCTTCCAGCAACTAACAGAAGTTGCTAGATCACAGGTCCTGGTTCTCATGGGTGACTTTAATCACCCCGATATCTGCTGGGAGAGCAATACAGCAGTGCACAGGCAATCCAGGAAGTTTCTGGAAAGTGTAGGGGACAATTTCCTGGTGCAAGTGCTGGAGGAACCAACTAGGGGAAAAGCTCTTCTTGACCTGTTGCTCACAAACAGGGAAGAAATAGTAGAGGAAGCAATAGTGGATGGGAGTCTGGGAGGCAGTGACCATGAGATGGTCGAGTTCAGGATCCTGACACAAGGAAGAAAGGAGAGCAGTAGAACAGAGACCCTGGACTTCAGAAAAGCAGACTTCGCCTCCCTCAGGGAACTGATGGGCAAGGTCCCCTGGGAGAATAACATGATGGGGAAAGGAGTCGAGGGAAGCTGGCTGTATTTTAAAGAAACCTTATTGAGGTTGCAGGAACAAACCATCCCGATGTGTAGGAAGAAAAGTAAATATGGCAGGCGACCAGCTTGGCTCAACAGTGAAATCCTTGCTCGTCTTAAACACAAAAAAACAGCTTACAAGAAGTGGAAGATTGGACAAATAACCAGGAAGGCGTATAAAAGTATTGCTCAGGCATGCAGGAGTGAAATTAGGAAGGCCAAATCATGCTTGGAGTTGCAGCTAGCCGGAGATGTTAGGAGTAACAAGAAGGGTTTCTTCAGATATGTTAGCAACAAGAAGAAAGTCAAGGAAAGTGTGGGTCCCTTGCTGAATGAGGGAGGGAACCTAGTGACAGAGGATGTGGAGAAAGCTAGTGTACTCAATGCTTTTTTTGCCTCTGTCTTCACAGACAAGGTCAGCTCCCAGACAGATGCACTCTGCAGCACGGTATGGGGAGGAGGTGACCAGCTCTCTGTGGGGAAAGAAGTAGTTCGGGACTATTTAGAAAAGCTGGACGAGCACAAGTCCATGGGGCTGGATGCGCTGCATCCGAGGGTGCTAAAGGAGTTGGCTGATGAGATTGCAGAGCCATTGGCCATTATCTTTGAAAAATCATGGCGATCGGGGAAGGTCCTGGATGACTGGAAAAAGGCTAATGTAGTGCCCATCTTTAAAAAAGGGAAGAAGGAAGATCCAGGGAACTACAGGCCAGTCAGTCTCACCTCAGTCCCTGGAAAAATCATGGAACAGATCCTCAAGGAATCAATTCTGAACCACCTAAAGGAGGGGAAAGTGATCAGGAACAGTCAGCATGGATTCACCAAGGGCAAGTCATGCCTGACTAACCTAATTGCCTTCTATGATGAGATAACCGGCTCTGTGGATGAGGGGAAAGCAGTGGATGTGCTATTTCTGGACTTTAGCAAAGCTTTTGATACAGTCTCCCACAGTATTCTTGCCAGCAAGTTAAAGAAGTATGGGCTGGATGAATGGACGGTAAGGTGGATAGAAAACTGGCTAGATGGTCGGGCTCAACGGGTAGTGATCAATGGTTCCATGTCTAGTTGGCAGCCGGTATCAAGTGGGGTGCCCCAAGGGTTGGTGCTTTATTCAATATCTTCATTAACGATCTGGAGGATGGTGTGGACTGCACCCTTAGCAAGTTTGCAGATGACACTAAACTGGGAGGAGTGGTTGATACACTGGAGGGTAGGGATAGGATACAGAGGGACCTAGACAAATTAGAGGATTGGGCCAAAAGAAATATGATGAGGTTCAACAAGGACAAGTGCAGAGTCCTGCACTTAGGACGGAAGAATCCCATGCATTGCTACAGACTAGGGACCGAATGGCTGGGCAGCAGTTCTGCAGAAAAGGACCTAGGGGTTACGGTGGACTAAAAGCTGAATATGAGTCAACAGTGTGCCCTTGTTGCCAAGAAGGCTAATGGCATTTTGGGTTGTATAAGTAGGGGTATTTCCAGCAGATCGAGGGAAGTGATCATTCCCCTCTATTCAGCACTGGTGAGGCCTCATCTGGAGTACTGTGTCCAGTTTTGGGCCCCATACTACAAGAAGGATGTGGATAAATTGGAGAGAGTCCAGCGGAGGGCAACAAAAATGATTAGGGGGCTGGAACACATGACTTATGAGGAGAGGCTGAGGGAACTGGGATTGTTTAGCCTGCAGAAGAGAAGAATGAGGGGGGATTTGATAGCTGCTTTCAACTACCTGAAAGGGGGTTCCAAAGAGGATGGATCTAGACTGTTCTCAGTGGTACCAGATGACAGAACAAGGAGTAATGGTCTCAAGTTGCAGAGGGGGAGGTTTAGGTTGGATATTAGGAAAAACTTTTTCACTAGTAGGGTGGTGAAGAACTGGAATGGGTTACCTAGGGAGGTGGTGGAATCTCCTTCCTTAGAGGTTTTTAAGGTCAGGCTTGACAAAGCCCTGGCTGGGATGATTTAGTTGGGTTTGGTCCTGCTTTGAGCAGGGGGTTGGACTAGATGACCTCCTGAGGTCCCTTCCAACCCTGAGATTCTATGATTCTATGACTGACGACATTTACCCAGAACCACCCGCGACAATGATTTTTGCCCCATCAGGCACTGGGATCTCAACCCGGAAATTCCAAGGGGTGGGGGAGGCTGTGGGAACTATGGGATAGCTATGGAATAGCTACCCACAGTGCAACTCTCCAGAAATCGACGCTAGCCTCGGACCGTGGACGCACACCACCGATTTAATGTGTTTAGTGCGGCCGCGCGCACTCGATTTTATACAATCTGTTTTGCTAAACCGGTTTATGTAAATTCGGAATAATCCCGTAGTGTAGACGTACCCCCCAGTGTTTAGCCCTTGCTCTGGGACATCCCTTCTATCTGATTGTCTAGGCCTAGATCCTCAAAGGTAAATCAAGTGCCTAAATCCCATTGACTCCAGTGGAAGTTAAGCACCAAATACTTTTGAGGATCTGGGCCATAGACTCTGATTTTCAGAGTTGCTGAGCACCTGCCATTGACTTCCACTGGAGTTTTGGGGGACCGGCTTCTCTGAAACCAGGCTGAGACAGAGTATGAAACTGAAGGACATTTTCTGGGTTTGACATAGGGCCACTTTACTCACGGAGACAGACGTGCCAGGTGAGCAGAATTCGACCATTAGTGAACAACTAGCATTGCCTTAGTTTATATCTGCCAGCAGAGCGTTTATTTGGATGGGGGTCATCGCAGAAAGACAGTATCTCATTAAAGAGCTAGTTCGTTTGTGACTCTGCAAGGGCTTCTCAGCTCCTTTGAAACAGATTAACACAGTCTCAGAAACATAATACATTTTAAAATCTATTTAGGTCACTGTGACCTTGACATTTCCCTTCATTCTCGGTTTGGTTGAATGCAAGGGGGCCCAAAGGTGAAACAGCCTAATTAGCAATACCACAAACTAAGTAGTGATCTGATTACAATAGCCCATCTATAGTCTGATCTGCATATAGTATCACTTAGCATGATAATCACTAAGTGCAGCATGTGGTTTAAATATCTCCTTTATACTCATGCTAAAAGCATCTATAGCCCTAATCGCCTAATTGATTGATTCTAAATGGGACAGATTAGCTTTCTATCTCATTATATGGAGTACTTGTGGCAATTTAGAGACTAACAAATGTATTTGGGCATAAACCCACAAAAGCTTATGCCCAAATAAATTTGTTAGTCGCTAAGGTGCCACAAGGACTTCTTCTTGTTTTTGCTGATATAGACTAACACGGCTATCACTCTGAAACCTATCTCAATATATGTATCTAAATCAGCAGCCGAGGAGGTGTATTTCCTATTTAGATAAATGGAAAAACATGCCTTGCAGCACCAACTAAGGTAAAGTTACCCAGTGCTTGGTTCATCGCAGTCTTCTCCTCCCTGTCCCAGAAAGCAGTCACCATTTATATTATGATGGTGAGAAAACTACAGCAAGGTTTCACCTTAATTTGAAGGCCTCAATGTAGAAGTATTGCAACTAAACCATAGGGCGTATCACCACCCACCGTACCCCCCAAATCATTGTGAATTTCTTGCTCTCCTTTCATCACAGCACTTCTTAGCGTTATAATGAATCAGAATCATACATCTCTGAGGAACTCAACATATAGGGGGCTCTATTCTCCTGGGAGCTGGCTGGTGCTCCCTGATCCTAATCCACCTAGCCCTGGCATAAGCTAGGACAGCTGAAGAGCTGCCTTAATTTATATCACCAGTGCAAGGTCCCTAAGTGATCCTATGCTAGCAGAGAAAAGGCATATTGGAGCTCTGCAACACCTCCTCACCCCTTCCCAGAGAAGAGTCTTAGGCCAAAAATTTGAGGGGGATAGCTGAAACAGGAGGCAGGTACTAGCTAAGTTTTATGCAAGCGGAGAGTTTCCCTATGACTAAGTGGTGCAAAGTGGCCATAGCAGACTGGAGAATCTGGCCCATAGTGCATTATTGTAGCAGAATAAAGATTAAAGGTGTCATCCCTGAGATCAGAGATTTGGAGAAGGCATCCTGGGGCTGTAAGAAAAAAAGCTCACTCATTAGAGGCAAAAATAGTCATCAATTAATTGATAGGAAATGGGTTAGAAAACCTGCATAATAAAGTTCAGTAACAGGCAAGAATAAGAGACATGGGAGGCACCCACCAGAACAATTTCACCTCAGGAGAGCAACGTGTTCAGATCTGTTTTATCAGGCAAGGATATTGAAACTTATTGCCCAAAAGTCATCTCAAAGAGTTTTAACGAAATGAGTCAGCCTTACTCATCTCTAATATGCTTACTCATGCTTACTCATCTCCAATATGATCTTCTTGCTTTAGGCCACAGGGTTTCCAGCTGCAAGTGGTGCTGTTAGGGGGCTGTTCTCACTTCACAGATTCCAGCAGAAATCACTGCAGTTGTCAGTAAAATCGCAATTATTTCTGGCTTTCACAAAAGCAAGGGCCCAGTTCTTAGTTCTGCAATGGCTACTTTTGCACTACTCCCGGAGCACAATCACGTTGTCAAGCTAGGTTAAGTTGGCTACTTGGGAAGCCCCTGGCAGAAAAGGGACTCTGGGGGTGGCACAGAACTGGAATAGTGGCTCCATACACCCATCCAGCCCCATAGTTGCTCTATAGGGGGGATGTGGCCAGGAAAAATGCTGTGTAGACTTTGTGGCCTGCTGTTCCTGGTTAATGGATTGGGCTCTTGGGGGATAGGCAGGTGGGGGCTAACTGGTCTCTGGCTGGCCCTGGAATTAAACAGCCACACAGCTGACATAAATCACTCCCCATTTGTCAGGAATGGATTCTCCTCAACCAGAACTGAAACATTATGACTGCAAGTGTAGACAAGGCAATGCTGTTTCAAACCCTTGGCCAGAAGAATGCATTCTGGGGCTGTGCTGAAAACAGTTCTTAGGTACCCAAGTCACCTAGGCACTTTAAAATTTTTTAATTGTGGGTCTCTAGCTAGTGAAGCAGGCACTGGGGTCTGACCACCAATTCTCCCCACTTCTGTTAATCCACAGCCACTTCCTTTGTTCTAGCATAGCAGAAGCTTCTTCCATAGATCTTACAAGACAGAGCCAAAGCTTTTGGTGTTTTCCTGGTCTCTCCTTGTTCTGACAGAAGAGGTTGTTTATATCTTCTGGCACTCCCTCCCAGCATCCCTTGTTGTGACAGTCTCTAATGCCCACCAACCCTGGGAACTACAACTCCCAGAATTCTCTGGTTCGGGCTCATCTCAGACCACCCTGAGTGTGGCGGATGCCTTGTTTATCAACTCTTAATGCATGGGGGGAAAGTCCCTCCAACCACCTTCATTATTTCCTAGACAAAATGGGGCTACACACTGATTTACCCCTCCCTGTGTGTGAGAAATGGTGTTAGTAACCAGAGCAGCTCTGCCAGTGGCTTGGGGGTATGATTTCTTCCCTTCCCCAGATTGGACCCCTGAAGTGGGCTGTGGGTGGGAATGGCAGAATGTCCAGTCTAGCTTCCCAGATTCAGGACCCCTACAGAAATAACAAATATGATATTTGCTGTCACAACCTTCTGCAGCCAGTACCCCAGTTTCAAGGAAGAATGGAGCTGGGCACAAAGAAATCAGGGAGAGAGAAAGTCAGAGAGGAAGCCCAGCAGTTCATAACCACCAGAAGCAAGAGGTCACCACAGCATTCTTCATGGTTGGAGACACAGGAGGATGGGCAGGCTGTAGCCACCAAAGAGAAGAATTACGTAGGAAATTCTGCACAGTTAGTAGTTTCAAACTGATATCAGGCCCTCAGAATGGAAACTATAGACGATAACTCTTGAGATCAGAAGGCAAGGAGAGGTAAGTGATGCAGGGCTTCGGTTTTGTGGAACACTGGTCCACTTTCTATGGGGAGAGGGGGCTGAATAGTTTGGATGGCCTTCACCTCAGTAGAAGGTGGACAAATTTCCTTGGGGACAGGCTGGCTAGAGTAGTCAGGAAGGAGTTAAACCGCTAGCAAAATGGGAAAAGCGGGAGGATATGAGCACTTAGCACAAAATCAAGACGTTGAGAACAAAATCAAGAAACCAAAGGACATGGAGAGAAGACATGGCTGAATTGCCTATACACTAATGCTAGGCACCTGGGTAATAAACAAGAAGAATCACTCATTTATGAGCATAAATTGGATCTAGTTGGTAGTACTGAAACCTAGTGGAATGAGTCGCACAACTGGAATGTTAAAATCAATGGTTATAACTTATTCAGGAAGGATCAAGTGGGAAAAGGGGAGGGGGAGTGGCACTCTATGTCAAAAACCAGATTACCTGTTTCAAAATCACTGATCACATGGAAGAAGATTATCTTGAATGCTTATGGATCCATGTCCAAACACATAAACCTCAAGATAAGGTTCTAGTTGGTGTCTGCTACAGACCACTAAATCACAGTGTGGAAAAGGATGGCTACTTCCTTACACACCTATAAGGCGTAGGAAAAAATACTGCGTGATCATGGGGGATTTCAACTTGAGTGACATACAGTGGAGGTCTCATGCTGCCAGTACTAAAACATCCTTTTGACAGGTTTCAGAGTAGCAGCCGTGTTAGTCTGTATCCGCAGAAAGAACAGGAGTACTTGTGGCACCTTAGAGACTAACACATTTATTTGAGCATAAGCTTTCGTGGGCTACAGCCCACTTCATCGGATGCATAGACTGGAACATACAGCAAGAAGATATTTATACATACAGAGAACATGAAAAGATATGGCTACTTCCACCTTTTCATGTTGTCTGTATGTATAAATATCTTCTTGCTGTATGTTCCAGTCTATGCATCCAATGAAGTGGGCTGTAGCCCACGAAAGCTTATGCTCAAATAAATGTGTTAGTCTCTAAGGTGCCACAAGTACTCCTGTTCTTAAAACATCCTTGTAATTTCTAAACGTTGTACATGACAGTTTCCTAATTCAAAAAGTGTTCCAGCCATGTCCTAGCAGATAAAGAGGAACTGATCACAGAGCTTAAAGGTTATGGTAGGTTAGGTACAAGTGATCATGACATGATCACATTTATAATGTGCAAGCAGAATAAAGCCTAGACTAATAATATATTTACTTGGTGCTTTAATAGGGCCAATTTCACAAAGCTGAAAACAATTATGAGCCAAATCAGCCGGGAGGAAGAATTTAATCTGGAAAATGTGAATGACTTAGTGGAGAGAGAAAGAGCATGGGGCCTGGTGCAAGACCTGAAGCCCAGTCAGCAAAGCCAGACCATGCTATGAGCCAAAGTCAGGCCCTGTCATAAAGTAGACATTTGCTTACAAAGTTCACTGTCTGGTACATGAACTTGGCAAAGGTATGGCAAGTGTTGCTAAAAACACAGGCTCTCCCAATTACTAAGTACTGGCTCTTCATGTAAACACAATCCTGGGAGATAGTACAGGAACACACTGACCTGGAGTAAGACAAGGACGGGAGGACAGGAAAATGGAGCGGGATGTTTTGTTCAAATCAGCAGGTACAAGGTGTAGGGTTGGTAACTAACCACGTCAGGAGTGTAATACGTAACTTGTTTGTATCAATGTATAAAAGAGAAATCATAGTGTACCTGTAGCACTTATGGGGCAGTAGGACCGTGATTTGTCGACAATAAACCTGGGTGAACGTCTTCTCGCCCAAACCGAGTCTGTGTTTTTTCTGGTAGTACTATCAAGGCCTGTGCAGAGGTGAGACAGTTCACGGAGAGAAAATGCACACGCCAGCTGACAACAAATGATCATTGGGAATCATTTAAGAACACCTTACTAGATGCCCCACCATCACACAGTTGAGGAAGAAGGCTTTGCTGGTTGGGTAAATTAACCCTCCAACTGAAGGGTTAAACCGCTTGAAAAATCTCCATCCTCGCCTTCATCTTCTCTTAATCAGGGTCACAGTCTTCTCTCCTCTCTAGGGTATAACTGCAATGACCCCCTGCCGGTCCCCTGGAATCAAAGGGGAGCTCACACCCTCCCTCTTCCACAAACTCAAGTCCTGGGGTAGAACTTTTCCAAAGCTCCTACGTGACTCATTCCCATTGACCTTTAATGGAACTTACACACCTAAGTCACTTAGGCGTTTTGAAAAATTTTCATCCTTGGGGCCCAAAACATCAGGTCTGACCACATTTTCCTGCTTCTGTTCTCTCAAGGCTACCTCTTTTGTTGGGCACAGTTCAAGCCTCTTCCAGGGTCCCAACTACCAAGGCCCAGAGCTCTGGGTCATTTCCTGCTCTCTTCTTGTTCTGAGTGAATGAGTTGCTTATATTCCCCCCTGCACACCCTCCCAGCATCTCTTGATGTGACAGCTCTTATTCCAATCAGCTGTGGAGATGACAACTCCCCCAGTTCCCTGGTTCTGGGCTGAACTGGGAACAGGGCTTAAAGGACCAGTACACCCTGTTACACAATGCAAAAAATAAAACCAGGTTTGTGTGCCACCGTGATGAAAACACGTTGTGTATGAACATGCCAACAGCAAGAGGTGCCTGCCGTTGCATGTAGAAAGCTATATGCCAAGGCATGGGCACTTAATTAAGCAGCAATGGGATGTAAGTGCAAAATGGGTGCATTAGTAACTGTAGTACTGCCAACCACAAGCGTTTAAAGATCACAAATTAGCCCCCTCCCTGCCAAATAATAAGATTTTTTTGGTTAAATTTCATGTTTTTAGGCCAATATCTTGGTTTCTTTTTACTTGCCTTCTATTTTTAGAGTCTTTAGGGTGCACTTGAGTCCCATTTTTAATGGAATCAGAAAGGTTAGAAAACTACGTTTTTGTTAAAAATGAAAGCTAAGAGTCTCATATTTACACAACTGCAGGGGCTGGGGCTCTAAGAAATATCATGAGACTTGCAGATCCCGAGAGTTGACAACACTGTAACTGTAATTTCCAGTAAGCCACGACTGGCAAGCAAGAACAGATAAGATGTCACTGATAAACCCTCTGCCTCATCTATTGTTAGGTACATTAACAACCAGCAGGCAGCCCATGCCTCATTCACAGCGCAGAGGGTGTAAGTTGCAGAACGTACAAAACAGACCTTCTTCTCGTTGCAGGCACATTCCACTCTTTGGCAGCTGCAGCTTTTGAGCCTTGCAAGAAAAAGGATCCTTTGCAGTTGGCTTTCCTGCAAAAATTCTGAGCTCCCTTAATTGTGTCCCTGTGTCCTCCTACACTGAACGAGACAGGGTTCACTATATTATTTAACTACAGTGCCACCTGTACTATAATTGTCAAGCTCATATAACTCAGCTAAATCAACAGAATTTTTGCCAGGGTAACAAAAGCAGTATTTCCCACCCAGATGTTCAAAAAGCATGAGCCAGGCCCCCCAAAATGACCAGGTTGGCTCAAAAATCAGAGAATTAAAAAAAAATCATTCTGAGTCCTTTTATTTTTTTTTTTTTGGTCTTCTGGTTTCTGAGCCTTTTGGGAATATCTGGGTCACATTTTTTCAGCTTTCTTTTGCAACCATGAGGACCAGAAACTTTTTTAAAAAACAAAACCTGAGATTCTCAGCTAATCCCATGACTCCAAGAGCAGGAGCTTTAAATAAAACAACAAATATTGTGAGACTCCCAATACAATTGCAAGGATTGCCAATACTGTGAAAGGCACTTTGACTCCATAAGGGCTTTGCAATTCAAATTGCTTAGTTTGAGATAACAGTATTTTTGCAATGGGAAAAGTGAACTTTACTCCTCACCCATCCCCTTGTTCTCAAAATTGCTTGTTCTCAAGCTTGAAAAAAAATATGGAAAATTTCATCCTAGAAGTTGAAAGGTATGGAAGGTAATGAGGAGATTAGGAGAGAAATGCTTAGGCAACCTCAACTGTACGCAGTCATTTCTTGCACTGCAGTTCGAAAAGGAGTGAAATCATGATGTGGGATTTTATAACTTACGTAAAGCATCTTTAGACAATTGCTACATTTTATTTTAAAATTAAATTCCTAGAAATATTTCAAGGCTAGTGACAATGTTTTTTCATTGCCTGCCAAGCCGTTGCATTAAAAACAATTCCTTAGACAGCCTACTTGTCATATATCTTGAGCCATCTGCCTTCTTTGAATTGCATCTTCCTCTAAACTTTCAAAGGCCTTGTATGAGATTTAGCCCATTGAATTTTATGGCTAAATCTCCTGCATCTCTTTGAAAATGAAAGGATAGTCCATAGCAAGAATTCAGAGCTGAGACATCAAAGACACTTTTCTTTTTACTGCAAGTATTAAAAAGGCTGCATTTACCCTTTTAGGGCAAAGTTGCCTAATAATAATTTGCTCCATGGCCAATTTTCATACTGGAGAGAATACAAGCTTTCTATACTTTAATCTTTGGAAACCAGTGGCTGCTAGTTTAATACACTCCAATGCAAAGTCTAAAATTAATATACTAAAACTGTCTAATTGTATCCACCCAAGCTGGTCATGCTGTCAAAATAATTGGCAGAGCAACTCACGCAGGAGCTTCTTCGTATGGACGCTTTGTTTGAAAAATCAACCTTTAGCTGCATATTCAACAACAGCCTAAACGCTAGATCTGCTTTTGCAAAAACCAAAATTATTGCATGGATACTTTCTAATGAGTTGGTATTCATTCCTCAGCCAACATGGTCTTGAAGGAGTGAAAGCGAAATATCAATTCCTTCTAAAAGACTGGCAGAATTCGGGGAAGCCGGCCAATTGCAGCTGATTCAGCATCTGCTGACTGTGGCAGCTAAATTATTATGTTTGCCATTCTAGTTCCAGGAAGCCAGCAGAGATGAATGGTTATTCTGAATTGTGAAAACCAGTATGATTATTTTACACAGCACAGCAGAATTGAAAATTACCATGGGATTTCCAGCCCAGGCAAGAGATCTGCACACACATGCTTTTACAATGATGAGGATAATGTAAAAGGTCCTATGGGGTGAATCCTGGCTCCACTAACATCAATGGCAAAATTGCCATCGACTTCCATGGGGCCAGGACTTCACCCCTGACATTTTACTCATCCGTCCAAAAACATTACCCCTGGTGAATGATCAACCAGAAACTGGCTGTACAAGGGGAGATTTGTTCCTGCTGTGCTCCCTTCACTATGGTGTTAAGTGCAATTAGAGTTACTCCTATTCTCAACTTTCTAGCAGAGAGTTTTGTGAAATGTAAATCAGAAACCATGTCACAATGGCCTGATCCTTGGATTCACTCAGAATATAGATTTCTAGGGGGTACATCAATACAAGTCTTAAAAGTTGGGTTTTCCACATTCATCTTGCAATCAATGATGTAACCAGCTACTGTAATATTGCTGGAGTCTGGTCAGCATGGTGATGCAACAGGAAGGTTCGACGTTTATGGGTGATTTGTCAGCTCTAACTCCTGAGGGATTCAAGAATGGTATCCCATGAAGCCCATGGATGTTCAGAGCAGCAGCACTACCAATAAAAGTGAGAGGGATGATATCAGGCATCTGGTGTAGGAGGCATGTCACAAATCACCCTCATGGGACAGGTCTCCCCAGGAGGCTACTCTATAATGATCTCCAGTGGGACTAGCTGCCAAAGGGGCTTGCCTATAAAGAATTTGTAACCAGTTGCCTGCTGAACCACTCCTTCCAGTGCTGAAAGTAAGGTTTTTATAATGATCATTTTTATTCATTTGGTGCCCATCACATGCTTATTGTTAAAGAGAGAATCTCTGTTTTCACCAGTGCTCAGATGCTGCTGTGGTGGGTGTGGCCTGATCCAAAGACCACAGAGGTCAAAGATTTGATACCACTTGACTTCCATAGGCTTTGGATACGACTGTAACGTCTTGTCCACATACACAACTTGTACCACTTTAACTAGACCAGAATAATTAAAGTAGTACAACCCCCAAGTATGGATGCGGTTATATTGGTAGACAAGTCCTTACAGCAGTATAATTTATTCCTGTACAGGAAGAGAAATAAACGATACCAGTATAAGCACTTTTATACTGGTAGAACTACATCCATACTAGGGGTTGCTTGTGTGCAGCTCTATCAGTAAAAAAATAAAATAAAATAAAATAAATCACACCCCTAACCAACATAGTTTTGCAGGCATATTGTCAGTGTGTAGACCAGACGTGAGAACACGGACAGTCCTTCCCAGACCACCCTTTTTTCAGATTAAACTTGTGACTTGTAACACAAAGTAGCTTTGCAAACTGTTTAAAACTCACCTCCCCTTCTCACTAGGTATCTGCCTAGGAGGTGGTCAAATCCTCAAGAAAAAAGTTCTAATCCTGACATGCAGGCTGAAGCTTAGCAGTGGCTAAAGAAGTCGGCATAGGAAACGAATGTGTCCGCTTTCCAGAAGCGAAGGTGTAGCACATCTGAATCTCCTACTGGAGAGACTGGTTTCTAGAAGCTGCTTTCAGCTTTGTACCAACTTGACGATGGCTCACGTGCTTAAGGCTACAATTGATAAGGCTACAATTGATAAGGCATCCCTTCTGAATAACAAGCTCTTAAATCCAAACCCAACTAGGTCACCTCTCTCCTTGAATCTTAGTGAAGGTTTATCCTTCTAAGGGGGAGAGTGTTGTCCTTTTATGTCATTGCTGCTTATTTGACAATTCTGCTTTCAAACAGCTTGCCAACTTTGCAGCTCCCATCACAATAACACTACAAATAATATGAGAGCTACTATTTTCCATCAAAGTTTTAATGAGCCAGTGAACTCACAAAAGGGGGCTCCGTATAACATAATTAAATAAAATCTAAGTAAATGGCAAGGTTTCACACACAATATTTTAGTTGAAAACAGCTGGTATGCAGAAAAGGAGTATCGAGAGTGCATGATGCAAAAAGGCATTTCACAGAATGCAAATGCAAAAACTTTTCATATCACACATACTAAAACACCGAGCTTATAAGTGGCTTCACTCCGGTTTGGAAGAACAGGTGGGGGTGACATTTTTTTGCTAGTCTGCACAGTAAAGTATTTTACATGGAAGCCCAAAACAGGTTCAAAGAGCCATTTGTCCTTAGGATAGAAATAAATACTCCAGAAACAGGTAGCACCACATGGACCATCTTGCTCAATGAGCCCAGTGGCTGCTGGTTCTTTCCCATGTTTCCAAAGGGGAGGCAGTGCTGGATCCCTCAAAGCTCAGTCTTGCAAAGGTCAGTATTGTAAAATGTCTGTTTGGCTCAGAGCTGCAAAACTCTGCTCATTTCATGCTCACACCAACTCCCCAAACTCATTGCAAATTGCAACTAGTCAGATCTGTGCTGAACCAAGTATCTCAGCATTAATAGTCTGCATTGACTATTTATGATACCATGTTTATTCCAGCCCTATAAATATTTGATATCAGAGTTGCACAAATCCTACAGATTTTTTCTTTTTTATTTCACATTAAGGTAACTTTGTTGTTGGTGCTGTTGCATAATATAAGGCCGTTTCAGTGTATTCCTTGAGAATGAAATTCCTGGTAAACCCAATTTTCACTTCTTCCATCAGGTTCTATCACCACCTTCCATGTGGCTATGGCTGTAATTCTGGATCAGTGTATGAAAAGTTTCTAAATTCTTCTTGGTTAATCATTGCAAGAATCCCCTCTTCAATGGGGGTTAGAACTGGTTCTTCTTTTATAAAATCAGGGTCAAAATTACTAACGTCTTCGCTGCATTTCTGCCAAACAAAAAAGACAAAAAGAGGAGAGGTCAAAATCTTGCACCATCACTTTTCTATTCTCTTTGTAACTTATTCTCGTCTTGAGTGAGATGCATGACTGCCTCCATGGAGTGCTCAGCTATCCTGTAACTGACTTTGGGCTGCATCCTGTAAGATGCTGAGTGGTCCTGCTTAGCCTGTCCTTTGTAAGCCCCCACAGGCCTTTCGCAGGCAAACCGCTCACTGACTTAGTTGACATCAGCTGGAGTTTTGGCTGCACTGTTGCTGAATGGCAGACCCCATGGAGCAGTAATCCCTTACTTTGTTTAAGTGTCACATTGCACAGACTCAGCCATTCACAGTAATTATACACACAGTTTCCAATTAGCTGAATCTACACAATCTTTCCTTATCTGTGCAGTGTCTGAAACGGCCTAGTTGGGGGATATTCTCCTTTGTTCAAAAGCCATTATACTTGTACAATAAGTAATTAGTAATGCTACAGGAAGAACAAACACCCTGTCTCCAGGTGCCGGATTCCTACCCACCCAGTACAAAGTATGATTCTTTTCAATAGAGACCCCAAAGTTGGCTTATGGTACATTTTGACACAACGCTGATTTTTCCTGCCCCAGAACAGCAAGGAGAAGTTTTATTACCACGAGAGTTTATTTTTCCAGATCCACTCTAGCAAGGGAATTCACTAGACCCTGCGGAATGGTCACTTTACACTGTGCAAGAACATGTGCATATTTAGAGTGGGATTTTCAAACATACTCAGCATTGGCTCAGCTCTGCTCCCACCTGTGTCTCAAAAGGGTATTTTACCATTGAGTTCCGGGGGGACTGAGAGCCTTGGAAAATCCCACCCTGATGGTTTCCTTGACAAGTCTCACAAACCTTGCACAACCCAAGAGATGTTCAAGCTCAGCAGACACACAGGTCTCTGGATGGTAATAGAAAGCTTGGTTCTGAAGTCTGAACTCCTCATTAGCCAAAGCAAAGGCCAAGTACCAGTAGGGTGAGCAGATAGCAAGTGTGAAAATTCAGGATGGGGGTGGGGGAATAAAAAAAAAGCCCCAAATATCGGGACTGTTCCTATAAAATTGGGCCATCTGGTCACCCTAAATACCAGGGAAGGCTGGGCCAGGGTCCCAACATCAAAACTGGGGAAGATCCTGGTCCCAGGAAGATTTGGATTCAGGTGAAGGAAAAGGCAGAACATAAAAAGCCTGATCCTGAAAAGTACTGAGCACCTGCAAGGACCACTGGGCCTGATTCTGCATGCACTGAACTCACTGGGATTTGAACAGGAGGGGCCCACTGACTGCAAAGTGAGATAAAGGAGCTCAGCAGCCCTGAGGATCAGGCCTCAGAAGGGAATTTAAAAGGCAGTGGTGCCATAGGAAGCGAACTGGAGAGAATCTCCATTGGGAATGAGCGTGAAAGCATCACGAGGAGCATCCGCGGGGCAGTACGGTATCAGGGGACAGAGGGACCGGCACTCTGTGCTCCTTGTCATTGTAATTATTCAATGGCATTACAGTAGCACCCACAGGCCTCAGCATGGATCACTGCACCACTGGGCTGGGCACTGTACAAATACCCAGTGAGAGACAGCCCCTGCCCTGGACAGGTCACTGTCTCAATAGACAAGGCAGGGTTAAGTTGGGGGAAGAGAAGAATTATTACCCCACATTTTCTACATGGGAATTAAAGCACAGAGGGGAGTTAGGTGCCTAATCTGCTTAGACACGTCTGAAAATATGTCTTTAGATGCTTAAGTATCTTTCTGTCCCAGGCAGATTAAGTGACTTGACCAGCATCACAGAGGGAGTCTGTGGCAGAACTGTGAATTGAGCCGACTTCTCCTAAACCCCAGTCCAGTGCCTTAATCACAAAGCCGCCCTTCCACTGCATCCTCCTCCCCAGTAGTTATACAGCTAGTGAAAGAATTCAACAAAAGGAGATTCTCTTGCTCGCTCCCCATCACTCACAATTCGGGGTCTGAAGGGTGGTTCCATCTGGCGCTGGTTCAGCAGGTCCCAGTCCAGCCCTTTAAAGTAGGGGTGCCTCAGGATAGTGTTCTCTCCACCCTGAGCCAGGCTGCCCAGGCGCATGTTGGGGTTCTTGGTCATAAACTGCAGAGCAAAATAAATGAACCTGGTTAGTCCTTTACTCACATCCAGCAGGGAGACAGGAGAGACACCTATTACTAGCAATCACACAAACACCGGTCCTCGGCTTTCTTGTTGAGCCTACTTTGCTGGCCAGACCTTCCACCTTCGTTACACTGGAAGAGCATGCAGGGATCCTGACTCCTCTTTTAGGGAGGGAGCCTGGGTATATTTATGTCCTTGGCCACTTATATTTCAGATACATCCTTGGTTACCATGATAATAAAAGAAGGTTAAAGTGCATCATCTGCAGCACTATTGACACTGCACAGTGTTTTGGGGGGGTTTCTTTTTCAAGAACAAAAGTTCTTTATAAGGTTGGTATTTGCCAGCTGCCTGGGCTTTGGATTAGAGTCAGTTTTTAACGGTGCCTTTTTCCTAAACCTCAGCCTGCTGAAGTGAAGCCAGAAACCCGCAACGAGCTTGCAGTCTCTCAGAAATCGGAGATGGCTGAGGAGAATGAGGAGGTGTTTGAATGTCACAGATCATTAAGAAGGAAGCAGCAACCCAAAGAAAATTGAACATATGAATTCATACAGGTGACATCACCTTTTGTGTGTGAAACCCATTGGAGGACTCTCCCATCTCTGCTATGAGAGGAAGAAACCTCTGTATAGCAGCATCAAACTTCAGCTAGGGGTTCTGATCTGGAGGAAAGTAATAAGAAAAGCTATGGATCATCTAACCGGTTCAGTACTTGGGTGAGAGGGATATGGCTTGTACCTTTCAGATTTAGAAATAATGCTCAAATGAGAATGCATTTTCAAGCAGTTGGGAAGTCTTTTCTCATATGAGGAATAGAGTATTTTCTTTTGTTTTTAAACTTCAGGACCTACTTTTTTAAAACATGGAAGAAACCAAATCAAAATTCCACCCCCACAAACATATGATTCACTATGAGTAAGAGAAATCCAATTCAATTTGATTGGAAAAAACTAGCCACTTCAATTTGCAGGGAGAGCTGAAATGGCAGCAGAAAGGAACATCAGGATCATTGGTTGAGTTGTCCAGATGAGTTTCTCGAGGATGAAAGAGCATTACATTCAGTAAATACCGCAGCAGCCAGGCCAGGCATCTGGTCACTGTTGACAGAATTTTAAGTCTACTGCATACTCGGCAATGAGAAAATTAAAATGAGCAGGAGGAGCTTTGAGAAACCTTCTTGAATCCGACTGGAAGAACCTTTCAGAAAGCTGGAATTCCTTGAAGAGGAGTTACTAAAAGGCCCAGTCATTCCCTCCCCTGGACAGACCCATGAGAGGGGATGGAGATCACTGGAAATTCTGTAAGATTCACTTCGAGGAGTTTCCTCCATATTTCCCCTCTGAATGGGATGGGCTTTCTGACCTCAAACAAGTGTGCAGGGGGGATTTTGCAGCCTGGGAAGCCTATAGGACCCTCAGCTCCACAAATAAACCAAACACCACCCTCTTGGACTTCAGGCCACTAGCACAGGGAGCCAGCTGCTGTATGGAGCTCTCTGATCGCCTAACCTGTCACTGGCTCTCCCATCCTATGTCTGTTTTCCATCAACCCTGCCAGAAGATGCAGAAGGGGAGTTAATGCAGTTTACTGCAGCTGATAATCTGGATTCACAGGTGGCTGTGCCCTAAACGTGCCCCTTCTGTACCACAAAGCTCCAGCTATGTGGTATCTCCTGGGTGGGGACAAAATGCAGTGGAGGGGCTCTTTCCCTCCTATGAATGCCCCCTCCTATTCTACCTGCTTTTGTTCATCTCTGCCAGCACAATCCAAGGGACGTACGCATCCCCAAAACTCTCTGATTTGGGATTAGTGGATTCCCCTTGGTCTATTTCTCTGTAAAATCTTCCATGACCGCTCAGATTCCAATCCATATACAAATCAGTGAGGGGCAAAGCGAAACCCATTCAGAGCCTTTATATGAACTTCTTAGGTTTGCAAAAGTGGCTGGAAATCATATAACAACGGACTTGCTTGTGAGATTCCCTGTGCTGTTGCTTCCAGTCATGCTGGAGAGATGAGAACGTCTCTCCTACTGTTTTAGCAGACCCACTTCTGAACCCAGAGGGAAAGTAAAAATTACTCTTTTTCTTATTTGTATTACAGTGGTTCTTAGAGGCCCCTACCATGGTCAGGTCCCATTGTGCTAGGCCCTGTACAAACACATAGTACAAGACAGTATTTTCCCAAAAGAACTTGGATTAAATAGGCAAGACAAAGGAGGGGAAGGAGAAATGGAGGCACATCTAGATGAAGCAACTTGTCCAAAGTCACACAGCAGCTGGAAATAGAGCCCAAGTCTCCTGACTCCCAGCCCAGTACCTATCCACTATACTATGCTGCCTCTGCTTAGAATGAAAAATAACAAAAATTTTCAAGTCACTGCAAAGTCTCATGGAGGATAGGTCCATCAATGGATATGGGCAGGGATGGTGTCCCTAGCCTCCGTTTGCCAAAGCTGGGAATGGGCAACAGGGGATGGATCACTTGTTCTGTTCATTCTGTTCATTCCCTTTGAAGTACCTGGCATTGACCACTGCTGGAAGACAGGATACTGGGCTAGACGGACCTTTGGTCTGACCCAGTGTGGCCATTCTGATGTTCTAAAGGCTTGGTACATGTAGGTTCAAGCCATGTAACCAACAAAAATCAGAATGGGTCTGTCCATTCACAAAACCAACCCAGAGCCCTAGGAAGTAGGAGTGTGCTTACATTCTCACTGGCTTGTTTTATTAAGCATTACGCCAAAACTGCATCAAGCAAAGGCATCCAGTGCAACAAATCAAAATCCACCCAATTGTTCTGGTTCTGTTAGCTGGCTCTGATTAGCACAGTAGCCTCCTGCCTCTCCTGAACCTCCTCAGGGAATTATAGCTGACACAAGACAATAGGTATCTCACACCCGAATGTATCTGGTTTTTGGTATCCAAAGACGGCAGGAAGGGAATCAGTCCTTCCCATTTGCTCACTTATGGAATGCACTTCTCACTGCCTGCCCCCTGGGACAGTTGTGGGAAGATGCATAATTACTGCCAAGCTCATGGCTGGGCTGCTGCGAAAATCCTTTTGAAGTGATCCTTGTTTCAGAAGAGTAAACATCTTTGGAAATGATTCGAACCACTGGATACCTGATCAAAGAGCCTCCTTCTCCTGTGCTTCATATTTGATGTATAAATTCAGTCCTGTTCTGCAGTTTGTCTTGCTTTGGAAGTGTGTGTGTTCAGTGTGCACAGGCATGGGGGCTCAAGTGATAACACAGAAGCCTGAACAATTATCTTTATGTCTCTCTCAAAAATAAAGGGCCCTATCTCATTTACAGTCAGGCCCCCTTACACCACTTTGATAGAGGACGTGGGGCCTTAAGAGTGAGTGTAAATAACTAAATTTTCCAAAGGCACCTTTACATGACCAGAGTGATAGCAAAGGGCAGGGCCGGCTCCAGGCACCAGCATTCCAAGCTGGTGCTTGGGGTGGCAATCTGCAAGGGGGGGCAGTCCCTGTTGTTTTGCCCCCAAGCAGTGCGCCGAATTGCCGCTGCGTGCGGGGAGGAGGGGCAGTCCGTGTGCCCTTAGGGCGGCAGGCGCGTTTCCGCGGTGGCGGCAATTCGGCGGCAGCTTCTACGTTTAGCTGTCCGCGGCGGCTTCAGCTAAACATAGAAGCTGCCGCCGAATTGCCGCCGCCGCGGAAACGCGCCTGCTGCCCTAAGGGCACACGGACTGCCCCCGCCGCCCGCGGTGGCAATTTGGCGCGCTGCTTGGGGCAGCGAAAACTGTAGAGCTGGCCCTGGCAAAGGGCTGTATTAAATGAGAATCAGGCCCAAAATATTCTGTTTTAAAACAGGCAGGACACAATTTGAAAGGACAGTCACATTTATTATCATCACATATAAGTGCATCCATCTCTGACTGACTTCTTTTATACTGTACTGAGGCATTTTGCATGCAAATACAGCTCAGTGTGTGATTTATCATTCTGAAATTCTAGCCCTTAGATGTCATTATACAGTACCTGCAAACTGTTACTATATTCGGGGCCGGCTCCAGACCCCAGCGCGACAAGCACGCGCGTGGGGCGGCAGTTGTCGTCAGGGGCGGCAGATTGGGCCGGCGGACCTGCCGCAGTCATGCCTGCGGGAGGTCCACCGGAGCCCCGGGACGACCGGACCTGCCGCAGGCATGACTGCAGACAGTTCGCTGGTCACGCGGCTCGGCTGGACCTCCCGCAGGCATGACTGCGGCAGCTCAACCAGAGCCGCCGGACCAGCCAACCGTCCGCAGCTGCGGGAGGTCCAGCCGAGCCGCGCGACTAGCGGACTCTCACCAGTCAAGCCAGCGGGAGGTCCGCTGCTCCTGGGGCGTCTCCCGCGCATGACTGCTTGGGGCGGCCGAATATGTAGAGCCGGCCCTGACTATATTCATGACACCCCAGAACATCCTCCCCAATTACACAGGCCGACGTGCTGTCCTCATGCCTCTATGACCCCGGGGCTGTCACAAACACCATGCAGTTTGCCATTTCCAGTCTGGTCTGTGATGGGATGTTAGATGGGGCGGGATCTGAGTTACTACAGAGAATTATTTCCTGGGTGCTGGCTGGTGAGTCTTGCCCACATGCTCAGGGTTTAACTGATCGCCATATTTGGGGTCAGGAAGGAATTTTCCTCCAGGGCAGATTGGCAGAGGCCCTGGAGGTTTTTCGCCTTCCTCTGCAGCGTGGGGCACGGGTCACTTGCTGGAGGATTCTCTGCACATTTAGGTCTTTAAACCACGATTTGAGGACTTCAATAACTCAGACATAGGTTAGGAGTTTGCTACAGGAGTGGGTGGGTGGGTGAGATTCTGTGGCCTGCGTTGTGCAGGAGGTCAGACTAGATTATCATAATGGTCCCTTCTGACCTTAAAGTCTGTAAGTGCATGAAATCTTATCGTGATTTCTAGAAATGGTGTGGTTGGGGCAGACTGGATACAGTGTGCATGTTTTATGTGGGAAATAGTTGGGTTTAACATCAAGTACAGTAGGTATCTGGCAACTGAGTCCCAGGAAAAACAGAATGCTAACAGCGCCTCTTACTAATTGTGTCAATGTTAATATTTTGTGCCATAATTAGTTACATATCGTAGCATATAATGCACTTCAAATTAAAGGCTGAAATGTTCGAAGCCACCTAAGGGATTTGGATGCCCAATTCTCATTAAATTTAATAATCTAAAATATATGCTCTAATTCATCCCAAAGTAATGGGGTGCACACAGGATTCACTGGCTGAAATTCTAAGGCAGGAGGTCAGACAGATGATTATGATGGTCTCTTCTGGCCTTAAAAATCTATGAAACTCGCTAGGCAGCTTAGAACCTCAGTAAAAATGTTGTATTATTTATTCTTTGTATTATGGTAGTATCTAGAGGCCTAACAGCAGGGACTCGGTATGCTAGGTGTTATACAGATACACAGGAAAAGACAGCCCCTAAATAGACAGGACAGACAAAGAGGAGGAGGAAAAAAACGTATGATCTCCATTTTACTGATGGGTAACTGAAGCATAAGTGGCTTAAGGTCACAGAGCAAGTCTGTGGCGCAGCAGGGAATTAAACCCAGCTCTCCGGAGTTGCAATCCAATGCCTTAACCACAAAGACCAGCCTTCCTCTCTAAAGTGTTTATGTGATGTTATGGGAGATTGAAGCCTGTGCCAATGGCTCAAAAATTTTAGCCAACACCTTCCTAACTCGTCAGTGGCAGGACGGGTATTGCAGGATGACATGCTAGGCCACCAGAGATCTCTGAGGGCTTCTGGATACCAGATGAGACACGAATAGGACAAGGGAAAACACATAAGGACATTTAAAAAATCCAGGGCCTGGCCTCTAGGATTGTACTGGGAAATGATAAACTCTGGAAGAGGAAAGTCGTGGCCCCACTTAGAATCCAGAGAGAAACAAGACTCAGGCCAATATACATTCATAATCAGGCCCAGGTATGAAAGACCTACAGGGCCTTCCAGGTCCAACTCTTCTGTGTTGTGGCAGGTAGTGGGAGATGACTCACAGGTAAAAGGTTTCCCTTGGAAAATGTCATTTAGAACTTAATCAGTATCTGTACTTTGCACCAATAACTAGACAGACAACTAATATGAATATCTGCCTCTGGACTCAGCCCTATCTACAAACTGCCCATCAAAGAGTTACACAGAAAGAATGAGACAGCCCTTAGCAAAAGCAAAACAGGTTAAAAATTGTATGTCACTTGATCCTGCTTCCATTGAAATCAACGGCCTCTGTCTACATGGGTTTGTAAAGCTGTAAACTCAGTTAGATTGAACCTGACCTCATCTGAACTTCCCACAGGCGCATCAGCCAAAAACAGCACACTGAGCCAGAACACCTGACCGCCATGGAATTATTGATACATATCTACAAAAGAACATGTAATGAATCACTCCATACAGTTAAGAGTGGAAGATTAGTCTGCCAGCGACGCTACAACAGAGATTGTAGGGATAAGGGAGCTCACCACTGGGAAAATATTTTGTCACCCACCAGAGTTAAATCTGTAGACAGGTGGACTATTCTGTACACTGCTTGCCCCAAAGCACTTTAACTGATTTATAAAGAACCCTGGCTTGTAAACTTGTCTAGAGACTTGAGAATGTGCAGAAATGTTTGCACAAACTAGGTTTCTAATAATAATTTCCTTGCTTTTTAGAGTTTTGTATATAATGATCTCACACACACACACACACTCAGCATAATTTTAACATATCTATTTTGCATTTATTTATCATCGGTGATTAGTTTCACACGTGATATTGCGGTGAGTAGGTTACTTCTTAGTGGGGGGGGAATGTAAAAAATTCAAACACGAGGGGTGAGGGGAAAAGCATCTCAGGAACTTGGAAGGGTAAGGAATGAAAATGCCTTCTTTAGCCACAACAGTTGGCTTCTATTAGCAATAATTATTATTACTTGTACTACAGTAGTGTGTAGCTGTCACAACTCAGGTCACTGAGTTAGGTTGCTTACGTACACTTAGTAAGACATAACCGAAGCCCTGAGGAGCTTACGATCTAAACAGACGAGAGAGAGACACAGCAGGCAAATAGTTAATGAAGTATTATTATCCCCATTTTACAGATGGGGAACTGAAGCACAGAGAAGTTAAGTGACCAGCCCAGAGACACACACAGAGTCTGTGGCAGAGCCGATGACATCTCCTGAGTCCCAACCCATCTCTTAAACACATGACCAACGTTCCTCAGATGGACACTGAGTCAGACCATCCCAATCCAACTCTTGCCTTCAAGATGTTAAGCAAAAGCAATATTTCCTTGTACTTTTTCTTAGAGTTTCCCTCTTGTTGTTAGTGAAGTATGATAAACACAAAAAGGAAAAGCAAGAGTGCACTAGACTAATGGAACCAAAATACAGCTCCCTTGGGAATGAGGCAGAACAGAATGGGCTCTCCAGGATACTCAGGCTCATTCAGAGGAGTGGCCTGGAACAACAAAACAGAAATTAACTCTAAAGGAGGGTTTCTCAAAGATCTATCTGATTTTAGACAAAGGGGAATCGTTATATAAATAGAGCAATTACTCTAATTAAGGCTTCCCTTCATGAATCTTGTGACTGAACACTGGACTTGCAGCAAACGTGGTTTGACTATTATGTAAGCAAAAACAAACCAACAATATATGATTTCATTAGCCTGCAGCAGCCCCTAAACAAAGGGGAAGAAAGATGGCTCTACATTTGTTAATGACGTGAAGTCAGGAGGCACTCACATAGCATAGGAGCACTTCATTAGCAGCTCTTATGGGGCTCAGTCCTGAGCTCCTTTCTTGGACAAGACTCCCATTACCTTCCATGAGAGCACTGCCTGAATTAGATCAGGAGTATAACTCCCAAAAGTGCCTAAATGGCTCAGAAGCCGTAATCCCATTTTCAAAAGTGACTCAGGCACTTAGGTTCCACTGACTGTCACTGACAATTAGGCACCTGAGTGCTGAAGTCATTTTTTGAACATAGGATTTAGACTTCCAAGTCAAGGAGACACTTTTGAAAATGTCAACTCTCTTCTACACTGAGGATTTGCCCTGATTTCAGCGATCGGTGGCCAGATGCAGCAGTAGCAGTACTGCTGCTTGGCCCCTTGCGCAGTATGGTAAATTGCTATAAGCTGTGATGCCTACCAGTTTACCATAGTTTTAAGCAGGGGTGAGCTCCATTGATGCAAATAACAGCGTTGCCTGTCTGTGTTGGGGTTCTGGCTACTGATGGCAAGAATCAAGGCAAATTCTCCCACGTAGACAAGGCCTGAAGAATGCAGTATTAGGTCTAAGGAGTAGAAATATACTTGAAATGCATTTTTGAAAATGGGGGGAAATTCTTGGTTATTTCCAGCTATGATGTAAAGGGGATGTGGGCAAGACTAAATCACTCCTCCCTGCTCTTCCCGAAAGCCACATGGAGTGGAAAACTTAACATCTATCACAATGGCACTAGCAACAGCTTTAGTGTTACTGCCCCCGGCGCTAAGGATAAAAATGTCAGTGCCGCAGAGGTTAACTTCACTGATATTAAACTGAGATAAGTTTGGTCTCATTCCTGCTTGGTCTCTAGATGATCACGGGACCACTGATTGAGGGGCTGACAATTCCAACGGCTATAGAGAACAAAGAAGATTATTCTGTTGTGAAGATTGTTGAGGAAGATGGATGCGCAAAATAAATCAGGGTAGAAAGAGGAAGCAGTGTGAGTGATCGACACATCTGGAGCTACATTTTCTGCAGCTGTAAATGGGTAAAGCTTCATTGACATCAATGGAATTTTGACCATTCACACAGCAGAGAATCTGGTCCCAAAAGGTGGCTCTCTGCCCCAGGTGAAGTTAGAATACTGATCGTTTAGCTTCAAACTAACTTTTTGTACTGGAATCTGCTTGCTTCCCCCCAACTTTTTCAGACGTTCCCATCAACACAAATACAACACAAAAATGGATAGACTTAGGCCAAAATTTTCAAACCTGGGTACCTAAAATAAAAAAAAATAATTGTGATTAATCACGCAAATAAAATAATTAAGCACAATTAATTGCACTGATAAACAATAACAGAATACTATTTATACGAATATTTTTGGACGTTTTCCACATTTTCAAATATATTGATTTCAATTACAACACAGAATACAAAGTGTACAGTGTTCATTTTAATTAATACATTGTTTTTTTAATGAGTGTCATCAGCATGGAAGCATGTTCTCTGGAATGGTGGCTGAAGCACGGAGCGTACAAATGTTCAGCATATCTGGCACATAAATACCTTGCAATGCTGGCTACGGAAGTGCCATGTGAACGTCTGTTCTCACTTTCAGGTGACATTGTAAATAAGAAGCAGACAGCATTATCTTCCGTAAATGTTAACAAACTTGTTTGTCTGAGCAATTGGCTGAACAAGAAGTAGGACTGAGTGGACTTGTAGGCTCTAAAGTTTTATATTGTTTTGTTTTTGAGTGCAGTCGTGTAACCAAAAAAAATAAAAATAAAAAATCTACATTTGTAAGTTGTGCTTTCATGATAAAGAGATTGCACTACAGTATTTGTATGAGGTGAATTGAGAAATACTATTTCTTTTTAAAAGATACTTGACATTATTTCTTTTGTTTATCATTTTTGCAATGCAAATATTTGTAATAAAAATAATATAAAATGAACACTGTACACTTTATATTCTGGGTTGTAATTTAAATCAATGTATTTGAAAAAGTGGAAAAACATCCAAGATAGTTAATAAATTTCAATTTGTATTCTATTGTTTAACAGTGTGATTAAAACTGAGATTAATTGCGATTCATTTTTTAAATCGCAATTCATTTATCTGAGTTAATCACATGAGTTAACTGCGATTAATTGACAGCCTTACTAATAATGTATTAATGTAGACGAGTTTCTCATAGGCTTGGAAGAAGAGAGAATATTTAGTGTGATCTCTTTGGAAGTTCTCCCAGCTGGGAAGCTACAGGGATTCCAGAATGATGGTTCTGAGATTGGAGCTGGAGAACTGCTCAGGAAACGCAAGATAAAAAGTAAACAAAAGTTGTTTACAAGGATCCAGCACAGAGCTTCAGAAAGTGAGTGAAATATTTTTAGTGTGGCTTTGACAGCTAAAGCTTAATCTAACTGAAAGACAGAATTTATTGGGTCTGCCAACTCAGAAAGGATGTCAAAAGGGAATGATGTATTTGCATATTTGAAGGCACTTTTAAATATCTGCTTTTGTTAGCCAGGCTCCTTGACTCTGAGGAGAAGCTATGAGTTCATCATGGCACCTCTTTGATTTCAGTTGTGTCCACCATAGTGTTCATCCTTTCCCCTTTAATCCTTGTCTAAAATCTTACAGTACCCGTTTTGTTGCACAAACAAGTTCACGCTTGTTGTTCTGGCACTGTGTGCAAAACAGATTAGCTGCTGCCTTCCATTTGTTCTTAACACAAAGAACTTGGGCTGGATCCATGGACCACGAGTGCAAAGAAGGGAGAGCACTCTGGTAACACTCTGGGTGACGTGCCAGTGTAGTCAGCTATAAGCCAGCCCTGGTCCTCTCCTCTCACATTCCAGTCCACTGTAGGATGCATTCTGGGGTGCAGCTGGAGAGCACAGCAGCCAGCAGAAGTTACAGCAGTCACAAGGCTGCTCTGACTTGCCGAGGGGCCAAACTAGCCCTAAGATTTGGGGGATGAGGCAGAAAGGTGGCAGAAAGCTGAGCTCAGTCCTGTGTATTTATTTCTCTGCTCCCCTGGCACTGGCAGCAGTTTGCTTGTATTGTGTTCTTTAAAAAAATCTGCTTCAAAAAAAAAAAAAAAAACTTCTTACTGCAAGAAAGAATGCACCATCTCTCTTAACTAATGACATTTTCAAGTTGTTGATTGGGACAAGACTGAGGCTCATCTGGCTGCATGCTCTCTCTCTCATGGACTCGGGAAGGCCTTCCTAAAAGTATGTTGACGAGCAAGCGTAAGGCGTCCTACACCAGGTGTAACCAATACAGCTGGTAATGTTGACATCCCGTAGGAGGTATAGTTTATTTATCCTGCATTCTCACTGCTTTCTTTACTGCAGATTGCCTGGACTGAGGGCCATAGAGGAATTTTTTTTTCAGTATCTCTCAGATCTAGTTTCTGGCCAGATTGTGGTACGTTTATTTAGCAAAGATTCAGTCTCTGGGCGCTTTATTTTGGAGTGATTACCCTCCATTTACTTGGACTGAATCACATTTAGCACTTACCACATAAGATATTAAAATGAGCTCAGCTCTGCTTTAACTGCATTTGTATGGGGGGGCCTCACCATTTTCTGTGCTTCCTTACTTGGTATCACCCGCAAACTAGGAAAATCCCTGTTTTCTATAGACTTATCTACCTTATTTATAAAAATAAACTGGTTCACTGCACTAGACTTTGATTTAAAAGGTGCAATTATGGTATTATTTATATGAACACATAAAGCATTGACCAGAATGCACTACCAGAGTTCCCCTATTTAGCATGCTGCTTTGGTGCTTGATTCTGCCATCCTTATGCACCCTGCGTAGTACCTAACTCTGAGCAGCCCCACTGATTTCAGTGAAATTACTTGTGGAACTACTCAGTGTAAGTAAGGATGGCTGAATTACACCTCAAAGCAACAGGCTAACAGAGGCATCCTGGCAGCAGGGCATTCTGGGAAATCTGGTGTGCTCATTGCTATCCAACAATTACAAGGTGGCTGTGTGGCTCTGAACTACCCCCAGATCTTTTGCTCTTATGGGCTGCAGTGGAATGAAAACTCTTTACAGAAAATTGTACCCTGCTTTTTTGATTAATAGGATTAAAACTGGGGGAGGCAGAGGAAGGCACTGTGCCTTCGTATGAACATACAGCACCCAGAATAATGGGGCCCTGATCATGACTAGGGCCTACTGGGCAGGACTGGAACACAAACAGTAGTGATAATAATAAACAATGAAACTTTTAAGTAGCTGTTAGGAGTTCCACACACAAGAATCTCTCTCTCTACTGAAAATTAAGGGATCTTCCTTGTGCTCTACTCTGAAAGACTCCAGAGCCTTGATTGAGTGTGGAAGGAGGTCAGGGCTTTTATCTGCTCCAATCACTCTGGCCGGTCACTCTGGGTACTTTGGTATGGAATCCTGTCACATCGGGGTCCTGGGGTCAGTGCAGGGGCCTTTGCCCTCCAGACATGTGTTCATATCCTAGAGCAGGACACAAATCCCAGATGATGGAGCTCAGCCACTAACGGACGCTCTCCTGAGGTCATGGGGTTTGGAGCGATACCCTATCCAGTTGTCTCTCTACATGCTCTCGACACGTTGATCATGTTATGGTGGAGAGTGCGGGCAGCTGCAAGCAAGGGTGTCACTGATCTTTGGGCAATCGCACACTTCAGTGAAGCTGATGGGTAACCACCCTTCATTCTGGCTAAATAAAATAAGCAATTAAGCACCTATATGGAGTAAAATAACTGAAACAATAGATCCCACCACCCAAAGCACTGGCCACATGGAAGGTCTGAGCAAGAACTCTGGTAGGATCAGGAGTTTCCCTGGGGACTGATTGCAAAACAGGTGTTGGGGCATTGACTGGATTGCAGCTGTGTGAGTTGGAAGCAGACAGCAAGAGAAGCAGTGTGATTGCAGCCCTGAGAGAAGAGAGTTTCTTCTGGGCAAAATACTGGCTGAACAGATAGGCTGAGAAATTTTGAGCAGGGAAACGGCTTCCTGTTGTTTGTTCCCACTGTCGACAGTGAAGAACTTTGTACGCTCTTTGTGAATAACCAGGATTGAACAAAGAGATACTTGACTCCCATCATCAATTTCTCCTCCTAATGGGAACAACCTAGCAAGGCCTCCAAATTAGCTCACCACTCAGCTGAAAAGATTCTGGAAGTGCGTCAATATGAGGAATAGTAAGGAAAAATATGGGACAAAATATGCTAGCTACTACTTGGGAGAGTGGCTTTTCCTATTCCTTGATCTATTTACATTTTTTCAAAATAATTCAATAAAATAATAAGTGATAAAGAGAAACATGCAGGATCCAGCGATAACACTGACCACTCTGCTCAGGAATTGACATTAGAAATCCTTCATGACAGCTACTCAACTTTGAAGCTGTTGTTTTAATGCTGGGTTCAGACAACTGCAAGTGTTAACCAGCATCAAAGGGGTTACACAGATAACCGCAGCAGGAAGTGAACTCAGTGACTTGTGGCAACAGACAGTTTGGTAAACCAGAGAATTTGCCTTCTGAGTCAGTGTCAATTCTAGATAATTGTAATCTTTAAACATAGATCAACTTCCGTCTTTTTTTCTGATTTCTGTCAATTCTAGATAATTGTGATCTATAAACCTAAATCAACTTCCGTCTTCTTTTCATCCGCATTTCCAAACTAAGTGTTGAATACAGAATACTGAAACCCCAGGCTGTCCTTCCAGCATCTGACCCCTCTCTTGCAGTACCTTTCAGCTTGTTCACTCCTCATTCAAAATCAGCATTGCAGGCACCTACCCTCAGTCTTGAGTTTGACCTCTGTGGACAACAGCAGCGTTTAAATAATACTTTTTCTCCATTATGTGCATGTCCAACCAGTGGTGCTAGAACAATTTTTACAGTGGGGGTGCGAAGAGCCATTGAACCAAACTCTAAACCCTGCATATGACAGAAACCATTTCAAACTAGGGGGAGTGGCAGCACTCCCAGTTCCAGCAACTATGTCTCCAGCAGGCCTGAAGTCTAATTTGTGATCCACAAAAATAAGGCAGAGCTGCCCACACACCAGTTTTTGGAGGAGTGTCTGAACGCTCACATTGTGCACAGGAGCTGGCCGTCATCTCCCAGTGAGCACCACTTTCCTCATTTGACTGTCAAACGTGAGGGGGGCCTGATGGTTAGAAGCCGTGGGCCCAGAAGACAGGGATAAAGCTATCCTGGGGTGCTACCATGCCTTAACCCTTGAGGTTACCTACATTGTAGAGTGAGGCTTTAGTACAGCTGGTACTCTCCAGAAAACCTTGGAAAGCATCTAGACTTCAAATCTCCACGCCTTTGGCCCACCGATCACCAGTTCAATCTATTACCTACACCATCATCCCTTGTAATGACTCCATTGTCCTAGAGCTCATCTAAACTTACAGCACCGTAGCGCTTAGTGAAGACTATCTTCTCCCATCAGCGTAGTTAATTGACCTCCCTGAGAGGAGGTAGCTATGTGGAGGGGAGAAGCCCTCCTGTTGACATAGTGTTGTCTACATCAGGGGTTAGGTTCATATAACTATCTCGCTCAGGGGGGTGGATTTTGGTAACGTAGACCAAGCATTCCCCTTCCCCTTGCCCTGAAGCCTGGTGCAGAAAGGAAGATCTCTGTATTTTTCCCTCTGTACCTTTCATGGTTTTACCTCCCCTTTAGACCGTTGTTCCTTGAGCCTTGGTTTTTAACATGACTTTCCCTACCTCACCAAACTTCCAGCAAGCTGGTGCAGGATCGGGCCCTATCCAAGAAAAGCACACAGATATGAACTCAACTAGAGTTATAGTGATGGTGCTGAAATCAGATATACCATGCTGCTCCTGGGGTAAAAACGATGAAAGAGACAGTCATATTTCATGCTGTAATTCATCCAGCTGGGATCCCAAGATCTCCAGCTGCTTGGAATACCACTAGCTCCACTCTAAATGTTATTGTCCACTAGTGACAAATCAGACATCAGCATTCTGTGTTAAAATGAACCCCTAGCTATACACAGCCAATGTGAGTCACTGTCTAGGAACTTGCATAATGACATTTCCAGTGCATCCAAAAGTTAAGTTTCCTTTTCAGAGTCCTCCCCAGAAGATGGGGATAACTAGGTCAGTTTATCTCAAGGAGCATTTTGAGGGGGTATATTTTATAGACGTTGATACAGCAGGAGCAGGGGCCAGATTAATTCCTGGCATAGGTAAACAGAATTACATTAGAGCTGGTAATGAGTAGTGGGAGATGGAAGCAGCGGCGGCCCCAGGCACCAGCACTCCAAGCGCGTGCCTGGGGCGGCAAGCTGCGAGGGTCCCTGCGAAGGCGGCAGGCAGGCAGCCTTCGGCGGCTTGCCTGCGGGAGGTCTGTCGGTCCCGTGGATTCGGCAGCAATTCGGCGGTGGGTACGCCGAAGCAGCGGGACCGGCGGACCTCCCACAGGCATGCTGCCGAATCCGCGGGACCGGGGACCTCCCGCAGGCAAGCCACCGAAGGCAGCCTGCCTGCCGTGCTTGGGGCGGCAAAAAAGTTAGAGCTGCTCCTGGATGGAAGTTGGAAAATGAATCTCATACAGCTCTGCTCACAGCTAATGGGCCAGGTCCCCAGCCAGTGTAAGTCGGCACAGCTTTGTTGATTTACACCAGCTCAGAATCAGCCTGCCTTGCCTTCCAGCCCTTTACAAATATTTTTAAAATGACACAAAACATTGAAGGGGAAATCAGGAACAATTTCCTGTTTAAAGCACAAAATGGTTTCTGCTCTGGCTTCTACACAGGCTCCACGTGCATCTAGGTTGTTTTTTGTTTCCCTACAGCAGCAATGCTCAAAAATATTCCTGGAACAGCCATTGACCAAACAAGACCTTATGTCCTAATCAAGCACTTGAGAATGGATAGTGGCAACCTTCAGGAAATTATAGAGATGCACAGGATGCAGCCTACCTCACAGGATACATGCACAGATGACTTCTAGGGTGGAGGGAGCTGGGCAAAGCAGAACGGTGGTGAAAAGCAACTTGAAATAGGCCCCAAACTTCATGATGCTGAATCACAGCGTAAAGCCATACACAAAGATAAACTGCTCCTGTGCTCATTTATCCTATGCATCAACTTGTAAAAAAAATCTCAAAAGGCCAACTGTTTAGTAGATCAAATATCACAGGGAATTTGACACCCTTTGTCATTCTGGCTGGAAGGAGAATTTGATTTTGGTTTCAGGGATGTGTGTCACTTGTGTTATGCATTCATTAGTATCACTAGAACTGCTGAAAGTTTCAAGCCAGGCCCATTAGTGAGGAGGGATGGTCCAGTAGTTTGGGTGCTGGTCTGGTATTAAGATGACCCAGGTTCAATTCACGCTCTGCCAGACTTCATGTGTGATCTGTTCCATTCTATATAGGCTCTTCTGCCATGCTCATCACTGTAATGTCAGAGTACTTGGGCAAATCACTTAGTCCCTCAGTGCCTCATCTGTAAAATGGGGTTAATGGTTTCCTGCCTTGCAGGAATGCTGGGAAAATAAATACAGTAGAGACTGAGGTGCTCAGACACAATAGTAATAGAAGCCATATAAGTAACTTAGAGAATGTTAAAAGCAAGAGTCCTCTACCACCTGAGCAAGTCTCTTAACCGGCAGCTATAGTAAGCTATTATTCTTTCATAAAGACCAGCCACTAGAGGGGAACAAAGACCCACATTGTACAGTAAAACTCCTCACTTAAAGTCATCCTGGTTAACATTATTTCATTATGTTGCTGATCAAATAGGGAACATGCTCGTTTAAAGTTATGCAATGCTTCCTTCTAATGTCGCTTGGCAGCCGCCTGCTTTCTCCACTGCTTGCAGGAAGAGCAGCCTGTTGCAGCTGGCTGGTGGGGGCTTGTAACCAGGGTGCACCAGCAGCCCCCTTATCAGCTCCCTGTGCTGCAGCTGCTCAGCTGTCCCTTCCCACACTGCCATGTGCTGCTCTCGCCCTCTGCCTTGGAGCTGCTCCCTGAGACTCCTGCTTGCTGTGCAGGGGGGGGGAAGAGAAGGGGCTAATGTCAGGGTGTCCCCCTCCCCCCTGTTCCTATACCTCACTTACCCCTTCTTCTTCAGATAGAGCAGGGTGGGGACACAGACAGAGAGAGCTTGGGGCAGCAGCTGCTGGTCTCAACTTCCTGCTCCACTTAAAAAGACAATGCATTTAAGAGTGGGTCAGCTTACTTAAAGGGGCAGTGTGCATCTCTCCCACACACAAGGTGTGTGTCTGTCTCTGTCTGCTATGCTGTCTCCCCTCCCTTGTGTTTGTGCTGCCTTGTGTGAGAGGCTACATTAACAACAATGGGTTAACCCTTGAGGGCTCAACCGAGTGCTAGTTCAACATTTAGCAGCAAGGCATTCCCTGAGAAATATCCCACCCTCTGACTTCACCACCTCAGCCAAGCTTCACAATCATAGCTGTGAACAGTATTAAATTGTTTGTTTAAAATGTACACAGTGTGTATATCTATAATATATATAGTTTTTGTCTGGTGAAAAGAATTTCCCTGGAACCTAACCCCCCACATTTACATTAATTCTTATGGGGGAAATTGGATTTGCTTAATATCGTTTTGCTTAAAGTCGCATTTTTCAGGAACATAATTACAACGTTAAGTGAGGAGTTACTGTACTAGTGTGTGTTATATGGGAACTTCATATATAAATATTGAACTGAGCTAATATCTGTGGCAAATATATAAATTCAGTTATTAGCACTAAAATTCCTTCTTATAATTCAAAAAATAGGTAAAGAGAAAACAAGCATGTCAATTCATTGGAATTTAGAGGCCAAAAACATCCCTTTGTATCTAATTACAAAAAGAGTTGCCTTTCCTCTAAAGTGGACGTGCTCTGGCACTATTGAAAGTATGACATGAGACAGTGAGAAGCGACCAATGCGACTATCTGATGAAATGGTCTGTAACCAAAAGCAATTAATCAGAGGCTGCAGGGAGCTCATGCTCAAGAAATACAAAGTGTCTTAGTGCTGCAAAAAGTGACTTGGTCTCTTGAATCATAAATAAAAATTTCTGGTGCAGTCACCTGAAGCAGCAGCCACCTGGAAAGTGATGGCTGTGTAAGGAATTGAACCGAATGGCATATATAAAATTCTGTGATGCAAACTCTCATCAGTTCATCACAGACTCCTGGTTAGTGCTCTGAAACTGACCTGCTCATAACTTCAGTACTTGAAAGTCTTCTCCCTCCACCAGCACCCCCATTTTCTCCCATTGCAGAAATTCCTTTCAGGGCACAGCTTTCTGTAAGCAATGCTTGTAAAGTGCAGAAAATGCTCTGGTTTGTTTCATGAGCAATAAGCAATGCTAGGGTGAGGAAGTGTTGTAGGAGAGAGATCTTTATGCATTATGTCAAGGGTCTACAGTTTGAGGGAGTTGCCTGGTTTCCGATTACATTCCTAAACACTCTGGTGTCTTACTGAATTAGGCCCCTCCTGAAACCTGACCCTCTTTCTCCAGTTCCACTCACCATGCTACTATTTGCAGTTACAGGAAGATCACTTAAAGTAACACATTTGAAAACTTATTGTGAAATCACTATGATTATGGCTCTCTGATTCTTTGCCCCCGCCCTGGCCCCAGCATGGGGCAGAACAACTTGGGGGTGAATCTAACTTGCACCAGCTGGTGTGCTGAGGTGCCTGTTGTAATTAGTGAAATAAATGTCATAAGTTTAACCCTCCCTTCACCTTGTTCGGACACAAAATAGGTCATATTACACTTTGTACTTCCTTGTGTGATTAGCGTTTACTGTATCACCCTTTGAACTCTGTCTCAGGCTTACATAAGAGTCCTGCAATGTATGAAAATACAACTGTATCTATTTTAGAATTGTTTTTTGATTAGCTGGCACTTACACACCTGAGGAGGTATCCTTTCCAGGACATAAACTGTCCTAAGCATTTAAGCGCACTGATCTAGCACAACAAATACTGCTCTTGAATTTTCATTGCTTTAAAACACACTTTTTTTCTTTTAAATTGTTTTGAGAGATTTCCAAGCCCAAGACAGCCTTCAATGAGAAAAGTGATCACCTCTGGCCAGGACCTATGTATTTCATAGTACAATCCTTCCTCAGGAAATGGATTTTGTTTTTAGTGGTGCTTTTAGGAATATTATGGATGTGCTGGCAATTTTGTAAACTGTATTATCTGCTTTATATCCCACAGAAACCTTCCACATTAATTTCCAGAGTTTCGTTACTAGATTACCTTCCTTTATAGAGTTGTTCCTATGGTGCTGCATTTATTTAAGCCAGTGTTTCACAAACTATTAATTACTTATGTTAGGTATTTATATGGTTCCCCCTCATTAACAGAGAATCTTAGCATGTCACAATCTTTAACGTACCTACCTTCACAATGCTGCTGCAAGGTAAGGAATTAACGGAGGCACTGATAGGCTTAATGCCTTGCCCCAGGTTACAGATGAAGATTGTGGTGGAGCAAGGACTTGAATTTAGGTTTTCTAAATCCTAGGTGAGTGCCTTAACCCCTGGACTATCCTTCCACTCCTTACAGCAGTGCCAAGCAGCCCCAATGTGGTAGGTGCTGTATGCACATACAGTAAAAGACAGTCCATGCCACCAAGATTTTACAATCTCAACAAACAAAGGAAGGGTTATTATTCCCATTTTACAGGTGGAGACCTGAGGTGCACAGAGACTGACTTGTCCATGGTCACACAGTGATATGTGGCAGAGGTGGGAACTGAAGCCAGATTTCCTGAGTCCCATGCCAGAGCTTTAAATGCAACATCATCCTTCTGCACACTGTTTGTTAGGACCTCCCCAAAGCGGGTCTCCAGGCAGGTCAGGGATTTTCCATTATAAACATTCAAAAATGAGAATTTTCTAGCGATCCCCTTGGGAAAGTCAACATTACCTACAGTTAGCAACAGTACTATCTGAGATACTGAAGATATTTCCTACTTTGCTCACACAGAAGTAGCATGGTATCTGATGGTACATGCCGAGTACGGTATCTCTTCTGTTCTGGAAGATGAGCATGTGCTAAATCACGTAGTCTAAGAGGGAGCATGCATGCTGCTTGCCAGCCTGACCTTTGAACCAGTTAGGGAATATAAGCTGCGGGTGAACACGTCAGCATTGCAGTTCTTACCCTTCACCCCAAGGTAATGAAAGGATCCTGTTAGATTCATAACCATGAATCTTGCTACTCCACTCATCAGCTTGCTTTCCAGTGTGTCTGTCCCTGCTCGTTTTAACTTTTTTGGATGCTTTTTAACTCCCACACTGCAGGAGAGTGCAGTATCCCCTGTCCTATAGGGTAGCCTGGGGCAGGCCTTTCTCACTCCCTCCTATTGAGGCTGTTCCACTTTGTATACATAATTATACAATAATTGGGCCAGAGAGAGGGAGTGACTTTATAGCCAGGCAGGTAGGACACTCTCCTGCAATGTGAGAAACCCAAGCTCAAATCCCTGCTCCAATTATTATTGAATTATACGTCAGGCAAAGGGGAGTCCTGAACACAGGTGTCCCATATACTAGGTGAGTACCCTCACCACTGGGATAAAACTTATACGTAGGCCTAGTAGAATTCAATTTTTATAACCTTGATGGATAACACTGATGGTTATTTTTAAGCCTTTTAAAGATTTTTTTTATTGATTTACATGTTTCACAGTTGTGCAAAAATTATGGGTTTTAAGCTTGTTTTTAATTTTTATCGATCTAGCTTTTCACAGTTGTGGGAAATTATGGGGTGTGTGTCACACAATACTTCATTAATGTCAGCAGACACTGAAATTCAACCAGTTAAAGCTTTATGACTGTTCAAACATCTTCACATGTCACAGCATACAAAAAGAAATCTCTTCAAATCAAAACTCTAATGACTTCTCAAGCAGCATATTTCTTAATTTGCCTATTGGAAATTTCAATTACTGATGGAAATATTTTTACGTCGGTTTGTGGGTGTATGGTGAAATCAATGTTTACCGACAAATCTAACTCTTCCAAGCCCTCTTATAAGGGAGACCCTACCTTCTCCTCCAATCCTCTCCCCACTCTGTGAATCTAGCCCCTTATAAACTCCAAGAAATAAAATGTCTTGTGTTGAATGAAATGTTTGTTCGACCTGATTCACCTATATTTTTTTCAGAATTTTCAAATTCAGTTAAACCTGAGCCAAAATATTAATGATTTTTTTCCATTTTTAGGAACTGCCAGAGAACTGAAACATCAATTATTCACACAGCTCTATTTTCATCAATGATATCAACTATTATTTTGAAGAACACGTCAGGCTGGTGTGAGCTGGCATGAAGGGCACAGAGGACACAAAAGCAAGGGAACTTACAGCTTTCAGGATCCCTACTGCATCCTGCTGAAGCCAGGTTGGGTAAACAACTTCATCATTCAGAATGGCTTCAAAGAGGTCATCTTCATTCTCTGCTTCAAAAGGGGCGTGGCCACATAGCATCTCGTACAGCAGCACCCCCATAGCCCACCAGTCTACATCAGGACCATAGAGCATCTCCTGCAGAATCTAAAATGGGGATGGGAAAGGGGGATAAATATTACTCACTGGGCTTAACAATTGTTTTTCTAAGGGGGAGGGAGAAATGGATTATGGAATATTAATGTGAACAAAACATATCACCGCATATTAACTAAGGGTATTCTCTTCTGAGCTTGCCATTCCTCCTTTCTCAGAGCCCCTACGTGACGTGTATGTCCAGCTGGCAACCCACTCATTTACATCTCCAGTAAACAAGGGGTCTGCCAGTTGTACTCACTTACTAGGAACAGACTCTCTAAAATAATGTGCTGTATTAAAATAATACATTAATTAATGCCAAATTAAGTAGAGAGCTCATTGTGTTGCTTTTAAACCAGATCTACTAACAGCTCAATGGATTTTCCAATGAAGAAGGGTTTCCTGTACCTCTGGAGCAATGTAGTCTGGTGTGCCACAAAACGTTGCAGTAGTAATTCCATTGCAAATCCCCTCTTTGCACATGCCAAAATCTGCCAACTTGCAGTGGCCCTCGTGATCCAGCAACACATTATCCAGCTTCAGATCCCTGCAATAACAACAAATTATTATTGTTATTATTTCAATTGCTGCATACTAGGAGCTGTTCAAACTCAAGCGAAGACACTGTCCCTACTCTCCAGAGCTTAAAATAAAACCTGGACAAACACGTATCGCTGGACCCAGCAGCCAACTGCACCATCATCTTCTGAAAAAACAAACGGTGTGCAGGAATTTGGCACTTGTAGAAGGGAGGAACTAATAATGTTGGGTTGAGCCAGATTTAATGTGGTCAAGTTTTGTATGAACTTCGCCACATGGCTTTCCCAACGCACCACAAGTCTGACTTGCAGAAACCCCGGTTAATTCAGTTTTGAGATGCGTTTGAGCAGAGTGATAGTTCTACATACACAAAGGCCTAAATGTTCTTAGTTGCACTGATTTCAGTGAGGTTGCACTAGTGTATCCAAGAGGAGAATTTGCTGCCAAGAATCTTATTATTTATGTTTTCTTGTCCTGTCCCCATGTTATTGTCAAAATGTTCAGCGGTTGCACCCGATAGAATAGGAACTATGCACTTTCCAGTACACCACCTACCCATCTATCGGTATAGAAGCCCATAGTTTAAGCTAGGTCCAAGAAACAGATTCTAGAAGATCAAGCAGTGTAGGAAGCTTGTCAGCAGTTTGACCTTGAGATGGCCCCAGGGAATATTCCACAGTCATAAGTGCAGTCAGGAGCCTGGCCAGATAGCACTGGAGCCATCTGCAGACCCAGGCAATGCTTTCCTAAAAATATACTCCAGCTCTTGGCATCTGGCCCCTTCAACTGTCAAGCTTATCCTGTGCACACTCGCAGATGGGGGGAAGCAACCACTGTCAGAGAATCGCCCCAGTGATGTTAACATCAAAAGCAGGATGCCTGTGTACATGATAGGAATGGGCTGTGTTTCCTCTTTCTGGGTTTTGGGGAAAAGATGTGACTTGGCTTCTTGAACATATTCTGCTTGCAAAGCATGCTGTCAGATAAGCCAGTGCCTTCCTGGTGTGGTACAACCCAAACGTTCTGGTTTGCTCCCAGAGCAGACACACCAGCTCTGAACTGGACAGGCATTCTGGGTATCTAATGTAGGTACTTATATGGTCCCCATCACCATGGCATCTGGGCACCTCACAGCACTCTGAAGAGGTAGAGCAGGGCTATTACCCCATTTTACCCAGGCACAGAAAGGCTTCCTGTGCTTTAGTCTATGTCAGAGAAGGGACTAGAACCCAGGTCCCTGGCTAGCCACTGGGCCACCATTCTTCTCTACTATGGTGCCCTGAAAATGAGAAGGCCAGTTATCCCACTCTGTCTCAGAAGTCCTATAACCAGAACCACCACAGGAAACATCTCTTAAACTAGCATTGGGTGACCACAGAGTTTCTTCATATCTCTATTACAGTGGAGCAATTGGCCTCGCTGTGCTAGGAAACCGTGTTAGTAAGAGTCAGGTCCTGCCTCAAAGACAAGAGAGTGGGAGAAAGGAAAAATTATTATCCCTACTAGGCTGACGGGGAACAGTGGTGCAGAACGATTAAGTCACTTGCCCAAGGTCACCAGAGCCAGGAATGAACCCTGATCTCCTGAGTTACATTGCAGCGTTTGCTCTGGATGGGGCGCGAGCAAGCAGCAGTTTTTCTTTTTAAAATGAAAAATGGTCATAAAGCCTTATGGGCCAAAATCAACCCTGGAAGGGATTAGGAGGACACAGAGAGACATATTACGTGTGTTGGGTCATGACAACCTTACAGTGTGGCTTAAAGAGTGGTTTACAGTTAGAGCTCCTGGAATTCTGCCATGCGCTACTGGCACATCAGGAAACATCTTCAAGCATAAAGGCAAGCCCTGTTTACCAGAAATTTGCAGGAAAGTGGTTGAAACAGCAGATTATTCTTTATATCCAGTAAAATCCTTGTTGGTTCTAGGCAAGACTGGCTTGGGGGCCACAACAGGTGGGCAAGGCATTTTGATGAATAGGTGAAGGCCTTGGAGATGCCCCAAATAAAATCCAAGTTGTTGTAGATTCACTATTTACTATCAGAGGGGTAGCCGTGTTAGTCTGGATCTGTAAAAGCAGCAAAGAATCCTGTGGCACCTTATAGACTAACAGACGTTTTGCAGCATGAGCTTTCGTGGGTGAATACCCACTTCGTTGGATCCCACTTGCACCCGACGAAGTGGGTATTCACCCACGAAAGCTCATGTTGCAAAACGTCTGTTAGTCTATAAGGTGCCACAGGACTCTTTACTATTTACTATGTTTCTTGGAAACAGCTTGAATGGAAATTCTCTACTTAGGTTCAGGGAAGACAGATACATGAGAGAGGGAGGGAGAAACCAGGTACAGCCACGGTCCTTGAGGGCTTTAGTCCCTATCAGAGGCTGTGAGGTTTAAGCAAGCATCAGGCTTTATAGTGGAGCTGCAACACCGGAGCCTGTTCTGCCTGGAAGCCATATCTAGAATCTCCACTGCCTCCCATCCAATGAGCTACAGCAGCCCTGGGCTCCCTGTTAACTGGGAGATACAATATGATCATTAGAGCACCAATATGAAAGGAGCATTTGCAGGTACAAGCTCATTGTGTCCCCCAAAGGAATCTCTGTTTGTGTAATTCCCATTAAATTTAAACCAGCTGCTGCCTGCTCATGTTCTGGAAGCAAGTATAGTTTTAACTACACCATGGCAAAGCTCCAGCCTGTGGGCTCTCTCAGGCTTGCATATTAATCCTGTTAATAACGTCTGTCCCACACTGTGACAAGGTGGACATTTCCGCCTACTGGCATCTTTTTAAGTGATGTGAAATCTAAAGCTCCCATTTTATTATTTCATGTGGCCCAGAATGGGGTATTAATTGAGCCTTGCTTGGTCACAAGATGCTCCAAGTTTGGCTCCCAATATAGGATATGCCAAAAAGGGTTTATTTCACTCTTCACTAACCCTATCCACAGTCAGTGGTTTTCTCAAGTGATGTCAATGGTATTAATCTGTATACTTGCTGTTTTGCATTCACTGGCCCTACTGTTCTTTATGCCAAATGAACCAATGAGGTCACATTAAAAAAAAACAGACAGGATTCTAAAGATTTACAAGGCGCTCTTCAGTTCAGCAGCAAGAACTCCAGGAAGCTGATGAAACTGGAAAGTAACCCACTCACAAAGCCCAAATCTACCTCAGATTCCCTTAATGCTTGCATTTTCCAGTCAACATTTTTGGTAGTGTCATGCAGCAATAAAGGGAGGGATATTTTTGAAGGTCATTATGCAGTTTTGAGGCAATCCTTTCGCAGGCAAACTCCCACTGGAGTTAAGGACTTTGTGCATACTAAGGAATGAAGCATTTGTCTCTACATGTAGTTACAGGGTGTCAGTTACAGGGTGTCAGTTAAATGCATCCTTTTATTTTAGGCACAGAAGAAGTGACAAAAAGGGAGCTGTTCTAGCCTCTTGCATCACAACATGTGCATTTGCTATGTTGGCATTTTAAAGATCAACATTTTTCCAGAAAAAATGTGCAACTTGCCTGGTCCTCTCTGCAATATTTGCACATTTTGGCTTCCTCTGCACTATTGGGAATTTTGTCATTGACTTCAATGGGAGCAGGCACATGCCTTATACGAGTGAATGCTGGTCAGTCTGGGTAAAGTCAGATAGTTCAAAAGGTGGCAACTGCATTATCGCTACCTTTGCTCCCTCTGAGCAGCACTTTACTCTGAAAGTGGTCACAGGGGCTACTTGCACTCTACTTGAATAGGGATAGCAGAATCTGGCCTAATATTTGTACCGAGACTTCATTTTGTCTCACCCTGTGACACGTTAAAGAGCATGAGCCAAAGCCCACTGAGGTAAATGGAAAAAACTCCCTTGGGCTTTGGATCAGGCCTCAAGTGATCCTTTACCCTATGGTATTTTACTAATGGTATTTGCAAACCCATAACTTGAAATCATGGAGAAGTCATTATTGAGTAATATTTTTTTGAGAGGAAAATCTCGTCTCTTCCAGATTTTTTCCAATAATAAGGCATGCATGTTTTTATAACCAGGAATTACCTATCACACTGCATCATGAGAATGCTTTGCAAATTTCCAGAGCACCAGTAAAGCTGAGTAAGCATCAGCAAACAGTAGCAAATAGTGTCTAAGGAAGACTTCTGCATCTCTTACACTGGAACGCAGATAGAAAAACCCGTCTGAACTGCTGTTCTTTTTGTCAATGTTACCACATCAGTAGGTTTAGCGAGAGATTGAAATCACAAATGGAAAACCAGGGTGCTGGTTTTTGAAAAAGGAAGCCACAAAATGGAGATGAGAAATAGATCCAACTGTTTTTAACATGAGAAAACCAGCTTGAAAGTTTCAGGTCTGTAAAATAAAAGCCAGAAGTATCACTATCTTTCAGCTTTGGATGCTTGCTCTAAGTCTACTGTTGTGGACCTTTAAAGGGAAAATCAGCAGAGACAGAACAATTCTGTAGTGATAAATAGTAAATATGGGGGGGTACACACTGCTCAGAGAAGGAACACTTTCTTTTTGGGGCAGAGACAAATGGAATACTGAAGGTGACACATTAGGTTGATTAGCTAAAGAAAGCCAGTACCCATACCTGGCCATAGTATTCTTGCCTGGCTCAAGTTTAGAAAGTTGGGATTGTTTTATAGCTCTGTGCTTCCAGAACATGATCCCCAAACCTCATCAAGATTTAACTTCAACCTTCTCTGCTACTTTCCCTTATTTAAAATAGGAAACAATTGATTTTATAGGTATGTGCACAGTCCTCCTGATCTTTGAAAATGAAGCATCAAAATAAAGCGTTCAGTTTGCAAAACATTAGTTCACCAACCCCCAGTTTTCTAGATAAATGTTGTTTGTTGGGTGAGTGAAATGCTCTGTCTAGTTTCCAAGTGTCTGTTAAAAGCCTCTGTAGTGCAGGAGCAAATTCTGTTTCAGATCACTAGCGCATTGAATGTGATGGCTGGTCCAACATAACTATGGAACATGGAATGGTTTGCAACTTTAAATACGATAAAACCAGAATGAAATGAAGGACGAGCCTTCATGTGGTGTCATGGCTCCTTAAAAATAAACACAACTTAAAAAAAGAGGAGGAGTTAAATGTAATGATGTGTACATTAAACTTAATGTAAAGATTGTCAATGAAATATCCTGTTTGTTGTAGTGATAGCAGACAGCCATTTTGAAATGCTCGCCAGACCCTAAGATAAAGGAATGAGGAACATTACTGTGAAGGCTCCAACCTAGATCTCCACATTTCTCCTGAATACTGGCATAGAGAATGGTAATGTAATACACAATGAAGTCAGAGGGTCAAATCCAGACCTTGTATAAGTGAGTTTAACTCCATTAAAAATGTACACCAGCCCTCATCTAGAGCCAGACGATAGCAGGTAGCTACTTGCTCGTGACAGAGTCTGGGTGGAGCTGGGAGGAGGGAGAGAAGGCCCTTTGGGAAAGACTGTCCCTCAGGAAACACTGTCCCTGTGGAGCTCCTCCTGTGTGCATGGGGATTATGCACACTGCTCCATTCCTTGGGATTGTACTGCCCGCTCCCCCACCACACAGCCTGTCAGCTTCAGAGGCCAGCGCTGGGAAAGTAGCAGGTGATGGGGGGAGAAGAGAGCCATGGGATGGCCCCATCTTTTCTCCACCCCCTCTTTGATGTATCTTATGCCCTCAGGAGTGTATGGCAAGACCTAGCCCTTGTGTTGGGAAAGAGAGTGGTGTGTGTGAGTGAGACAGAGAAAGAGAAAAGGCTCCTTGCACATTCCCCCACTTGTGGATCCTCTGCAAGGTCCAGGGACCATCAGGTTTATGTTGTTTTATGTACCCAATGGGATAAATATGATTTAGCTTTAGAATTAGTTCCTGCTGCGTCTGTTGAGCAGTATGAAACAGTATCTTCACATACAGAAATATTGTTATTACACGTAATCTTAAAGCCAACTAGCACGTCGAGCCCACAGATAAGTTTTTGCAAGCTGTTTGTCCAGGCCATGCCAATGCCATTCACTTTTCAACAGATCTTGGACTAGAACATAGGAGCTCCTGGCTCTCAGTTTTGCCCTCACATCACTTGATACTGCTGCCTTGTATCTGTAACTGTGTGTTACACGTGCAGTATAACTACACAACAGCACTTGTAAGACCCAGAAGGCTTGGCTTCCCAGGATGGTGTTTACAAAGACGCAATGCTCAAGAGGCTGACTGCAGGTATAATACATGAAGGGATGCAAACATTGATCAGACTTTTCCTGCTTCTGAGACCTCTCTGCATTCATTTTAAATCCCTGCTTCCCCATCTCAGCCCCTTTTGGACAGTAATTGCTCAGAAGAGCTTCCTAAGGAAGGTAACTATTTCTAACACGGCTTAATTTTTACTGAGCCGAATGAGGCCTGATTCTGCTCCCAATTAAATTTGAGCGGGTAGGATAGAAAATACAGCCACTGACTAAAAACCTGGCACATCACAGTATATAATCACAAAGCTTCCTTGATGCTACTGGGCCTGAGAGGTGCAGAACCAATGGGGAGCGGTGGGTGTTCTACACCTTTCAGGATCAAGTCCACCAATAAAACCTGCACCCTTATTATACCAACGGCAGCTATTAGATGGTGTAATGACAGTTTCAAAAAGCGGCCTTAAAAGAACTGAACTACTCTGGTTTATGAAATTGGGCAGCAGAAAAACATCACTGCTGAAGCACAGTCACTGCTAGAGATTGCTACCTTAGGGTAACCCCAACAATGGTGCAATCCACCCGAACGTACATATATAGCAGTTTAGCACAGATTTACTTGCTGCACTTTTTCATGGTAGTCCCCTCAGGAAACAGAAAGAAAAGAGGTCCACTTGAGGCATTTCCCAGAATTCCAATGAAAACATTCCCTCATTTACTGTGTGCAGGAAAGTGACGGAAAAAAGTCATCATTTCAAGTTCATGGTATGTATGCTGTACACATCCTGTCTGGATCCTCAGCCATTGGACTGACAGCCTTGACCTGGAATTTGCTGGCCCAGGCAATGCCATTTACCTAACAGTGCTTCTATTTTATGCTTGCCAAAATAATTAAAAAAAAAACAACAACACTCCATCCTCCTGCCTGAAATCTTCGTAGTAGGTGCATGGTAAGCGTCAGCCATAAATGTACCAACAAGAGTAAGATGAAGATTCATGACTGATGGTGCCAAGAGAGAAAGAGGGAGCGAGGTTACAAAGCATTAGCTGGTTAGGTCACTGTGAACGAAATAGACCCACACTGAATCCTGGCTAATTAAAATGAAACGGCACTTGTGCCAACTGTACATCTGGGAGTGGATGAATTACCTGACAAGATGAATGATTAATGATCAAGCCCAGTTATAATCAGTTGCCCAGTATCAATCCACAGCCCAGCTAGTAGTTAGTATCTGCTAAAAGGCCCAGCCAGAGCTCTGTCCTGGTAGAATCAGAGCTGGTTTATTGAAAAGGATTCTGATTGCACTGAGGGAGAGAGAAAAGGCCCCTTTTTGCCTGAGCCTGTCATTTTGAAACTAGAGGACGGCTCAAGTCAAAGCAACTCTTTCTGCTTCCTGATCACTAATCACACAACTGCCTGTGAAATCTACCTACCCCAGGCCCAGAGTAACAGAAGGAATATTTCATTTCTGGAAGACGCAGCAAACAGTTGGCAGAGTTGATCTGGATCATGTGTGCTGATTGCTGCTGGGAATAGCCGGGACAGCAGACTAACCTGTATCAATATTTATAATGACTAATAGGGTTTTGTGGGAAAGGAGGAAATCCTGAACTGAACCTAAATGTCTGGCCAAACAAACAGGTCTCTCCACTCCCATAGAATATACACCTGCCGTCCCCACTTCCCCAGCCCACTCAAATCAGTGCAAAGACTTCCATTGACCCTGGTGGGCTTGGATCAGGTCCTTAAGCAAGAAAACCCAAACGTTACTGAGGCTCTGATATACCTATAAAGACTTCAGAGAGACAAAGTGGGTGAGGTAATACCTTTTATTGGACCAACATCTGTTGATGAAAGAGACAAGTATTTGAGCTACACAGGGTTCTTCTTCAGACCTTCCTCAGAGCTAAAGAAAAGCTCTGTGTAAGCTCGAAAGCTTGTCTCTTTCAACAGAAGTTGGTCCAATAAAAGATATTACCTCACCCAACCTATTCTCTTTAACATCCTAGGACCAATACAGCTACACCAACACTGCAAGCTCTCAAGGCTTCAGGCTGTTTGGTAGCACTTCCTCTATTACCCTTTTCTATACAGCAGCAGGAAAGCTGACAGTAAATTATGAAATATTCTGGGTGGGATTTTCAAACATACTCAGTTTTTGGCCTGTTTCCACTGAAGCCAATGGGACTTTACTTCCTACTTCAATAGATGCAGTGTCAGGCTAAACACTCAGTATTTCTGAAAATCCTCCCTCCCCTTTGTGTATAGCTTCTGTTTACATTAGGAAGAACAGTCTCTAGGATACACTCTCACTGGCTACAGAGCAATGCACCTGGGGCATAAAGGACTTGTGGTATATCTATACAGCAAAATAAAACAAAACAAAACAAACCGACCAATCCCCTCCCCAGCAGCAAGTTTCAGAGCTTGGGTTAATTGACTCAGGCTTGTAGGGCTTGTGCTGTGAAGCTAAAACTAGCAGTGTAGACATTCAAGCTGGGGGTGGGGGGAGTCCAGGCTTGGAGACCTTCCCCCTTCGTTGGATTTCCAAGCTGGGCTCCAGACCCAGCCTGACTGTCTCCACTGCTATTTCTAGCCCAGCCGCGCGAGCCCTGCAAGCCTGAGTCCGTTGAGACGCGCCGCTGCTGTGTAGACATACAAATATTTTAAAATATTTATTGGGGGAACCTGGCTTCAGATCCAGTTACAATAAAACCCAAGACCAGCATCGGCATTATTGGTACTCTCTTTTCTAAGACTCCGTGGAAGCTGTGGCTAAACAAAAAAAATCTTCCTGTCTCCTCCGAGCTCTCTCTTGCCACAGAAATTGCTTAAAATCCATTAGTGAACTCAAGTGGAGAAATACTTGTCAGAGCCTAGCAGATGGGATATTGTCCAATGTTTTAGCTTCTCCTTTAACATAGATTATTATTGCTATTCACTCATTAACGGTGATTCACTCCACCCCCAAGCAAGGTGCAAGTATCCTGGCTTTCTATGGGTGGAACAAAGTGAGATGAAATTCACCCCACCCACCACAGTGCCAGGACGCTGGGCTACTGTGCAGCCCATCCTACATCTATAGGAACGCCTGCCCAGCTGCTCAGGCAGCCTGCACGTAGCTGGGCAACTGGCTTTGCGTCAGCCCTCCACACTTGAGGCAGATTTCACTCTGCTTGCCCAAAAATGCCGGACACGGACACACACAAAAGAGATGCCAGTCCTGAAGAGCCTTGATTCTAAATGCCACACCTATGAAGCAAAGCAGTGCTGTGGGAGTTGCCACCAAGGGGACAGGTTACATGGCAAAGGTGGTTTGAACAACAGGCTGTTTTAGAAACAGATTAAATATGTATAATAAATAGGTGACTCGTTCAATAAAACAAAGCTGTCTTGGCTGACCCTCCCTTCCCTTTGTAGGAATTGCAGTGGAGGTGGGTCTTGAAGCAGGACTCAATGAGGAGAGGGTGGTGTATGTCTTTACACTGACCGTGATTTGTCCCTCTAGTAATAGGAACAGCAGATAGGGCCTATAAGACAATACTGGGACTGATGATTAACTGTGGTATGAAGTGAAGATGGGGATTTTGAAGGCACCATCCATGAGTAACATGCGCCTGCCTGCCCGCTCATCCTGAGTCAATAACTGCATGGTTCTACTAGGTTCACATTTCCACCCCCTAGAACTAGACCTTTTTGATTAACAGCGGGTAACTGTGAAGGTCTATCACTCACTCTTCACCAGACTGAAACTGAGGGTCTACTGTTCTCAGACTAGACTATTTAAAACCGAGGAAGACCTAAGTTTCAGATGAATCCTTCTTCAATATAGCCCTCAGTTGAGGACGTGCAGTCAGGTGTTTGCATTGTGAGTCACTTTTCTTCACTCCAGAAATGTTTGATTTAAGCTTCTTTTAATCTAAGAAACAACAGGCAAGAAGGAAAGAAATCGTTGCTGGATGGGTGACTAGAAAACACCTGTCAAAATCTGAGATTACATATTCTACCCTCAACTCTTCCCTATTTGCACAATATAGAATTGCATCACCATAAACATTTCCGACTATAATCTGAGGTTTGAATCCATTTTAAAGCAAGGTTTTTAAAAGCACTTCTGATCTATGATGGTTTTAGGTATAATGACCCAGGTGAGCTCTAAAGTGCATTGTATTTCACTCATGTCCTGATTAATGCACAACACTCAGAAGTCATATTTTTTCCATCATTCTCCCGTCGCATTGCTGTGTTTATGTACAATGGAAACTGACCAGCTCTTAAGTTCTGTATGCATAGGTATTGTCAGTAACAAGTACACCAAATTGAACAGTACATTCAAGTGTTGGCACCAATATATTCTGGAGGTCATTCATTCCACCACATAAACTAATGAATTATCGGAATTATTAAGGGCACGGAGCACTTGGCAAGAGGAAAGAATAAGATGCTACTGTGTTCCTGTCTCTGCATTTTGGACACACACACACACACACTTTTATGAAGCCCATGCCTCTGCTCACAAGCAGAATCAACCATATTTCACATCACAATTGGCTCTCAAACTTTTCCCACATTGGATCTAATCTTAAAACAGAGATTCTCTCTTTCCTTCCCAGCCCCACACCTTGCCTGAGGCAACTATATCACCCAGTTACATGATAGCAATGTAATGGAGAAAAGTGCATCATTTTGTCCTATGCATTCTGGGCCAGGGCACTTTCACTGAGTGTGTCTAGGACTTCACAACCATTAGTACGAAATCGCCCTTTGTTACCCTGAATCCTCCTGTGATGGGATAGTTGGTCCCTTATAGGCAGTAGTGCCTAATGATCAGCCCGCCCTGGCACATGGCATGGCCCTTTAAGGGTTTGAAAGGGCAAATGGATAGAGAGGAGAGAGTCCTGGAAATGAATGGTGCATGGGAGGAAATCCTGTCACTTTATCTTTAGGGGGCCAGGAGCTTTGCAGAGAGGCAAAGCTCCCCTCTCACCCAAACGATTGGGAATGAGCTGGGAGCAGGGGACTAGTATATATCACAGCAGACACCAGCAGAAGAAGGCTGCCAACCCTTATAAGCCTGAGGACTAAGTGGGACCAGCTCAAGGAGAAGCTTCCTAATGTCCAAGGAGAAGCTACAACCCAGCTCCAGCAGGACAGCTGGGGATTCCTGGTTTAAGAAGGAGGAGAATAATCCAGCTCCAAGAGGGGGGCAAGTGGCTCCTGCCATAAGGAGACACACACAGACTGAGAGGTAACCCTAAGGGTTACAGAGCTCAGAGAGTGAGCTTCAGAGGAACCCCAAAGGACAGAAGAACTTTTTGTTTATTTGGGACTTTTGTTATGGACTGTTTTGTACAAGGTTTTATATGAAACCAGCACCAAGAAGGGTATCAAGAGGACCCAAAGCAGAGTTACTGGCTTCCTGAGGCAGGGAGTGCCTGGAATGCCACACTTAGCCAGAAGGGGGACTCCAGAGCAGTCATGCCCTGCGACAACTGGGCTGCTCTAATCAAATCATTCTGAAGTTGGCTCTATCCCCTGCAACTGAGCGTTTGCTATCCCTCACATTCTGGCGGTGTCAGCAAATTAGATCATGGGTGCATTTACTCCAACTAGTAAACATTCAACAAAGAAATATACAGTAAGGGAGTTTAGCTCCTGTGCAGCAACCCAAACAGGTTCAAGGGGTGATTCAGCCTGGACAATGACATGCGTAGCTGACACTTTTGTAGGATGTTTGGAAGAGTGGCCTGGCTCTGTTGCTCGTGTGGAAGTGCTCCCACATACCCCATCATCCACACGCCATAGTCAGAGGCCCCTGTAATGCGTGATAGGTTGCCTTGTCCAGCACTTTTAATTTCAACTTTCTATCTCAAAGCAAAGTGCTCTACAGGTTGAACGCTGCAGAGGCCATATTGCATCTTTACAAGACAGAAAGCTAAAATTGGCACCTGGCCACCAGTGACTTGCTACTAAAACATGCAGCGAAGGATAGCTTCTTTCTGTCCTTAGTTGCACCATGGTAGCTGCAGCTCTTCCTGGCATTTCACTGGCAACTGTACTGACTTATAGAGGTGGAAAAACTAAATAGCGAACCAAGCAGCTGCTGGTTTAATTTCTTCCCCTTTAAAGAAAATGTTAAGACACAAAATTGGCTCTGGCCAGCTGCTCAATCACCAGCAGGCCTCTTTTTTAATGAGGTAGTTTTCAGATATATGGTCATGGCGGTCATTGATCCTTCACGTTCTGGTCTCCTCTCCAGTGGTGTTGCCACACGCTTTCCTTACCGACACCTGTCACTTGTGTTTCATCCCGCCTGTGCTAGCTTGCATGCTGTTTGGGGCAATGATTGGGCCTCGTGTGGTGTTTATAAAGCACCACACATCTATGCCTTGCTCTGTAAATCATGACTCAGCTCCCAAGCCCTTTATGCACCTACCGTAAACTCCCTTTGTGGAGCTGAAAGCATTGCATATAGTGTAAATAGGGGCTTCCGGCTGGGAGGATTTTTAAGATAGGCATTTGAATATCTCAAACAATAACATTTCGTAAGTTGCTCTGAGCCACATTTTGGGTGGGGAAGCGGCGCTCTCAGCTTCTCTCCTCATCCACTCATGCAGGGGTGGCCAACCTGAGCCTGAGAAGGAGCCAGAATTTACCAATGTACATTGCCAAAGAGCCACAGTAATACGTCAGCAGCACCCCATCAGCTCCCCCGCCCTGCTCCCAGTGCATCCCGCATCCCGGGAGCCCTGCCGATCAGCACCTCCCTCTCCCTCCCCACACCTCCCAATCAGCTGTTTCTCAACCTGCAGGAGGTTCGGGGTAGGGGGAGAGGGAGGAGCGAGGGCACAGCAGGCTCAAGGAAGGGGGCAGAAAGGGTGGAGTGGGGGCAGGGCCTGTGGCTGAGCCAGGGGCTGAGCAGTGAGCACCCCCCCCCCCCGGCACATTAGAAAATTGGCGCCTGTAGCTCCAGCCCCAGAGTCGGTGCCTATACAAGGAGCCGCATAGTAACTTCTGAAGAGCCTCATGTAGCTCCGGAGCCACAGGTTGGCCACCCCTGCACTCATGCCTCTCTCTTTGCCAGACTGCCACTCTTTCTCGCGCTGAGTTGTGCCTTACTTGGCACTGTTTTCCCATCACATTGAGTGGGGCTGTTTCTGGAGTGAGGTATTACTCAAGGGGAGAAAGGCTGGCAAAAACCTGCCCCCACATGAATGCTATATTCTCGTGTGATTATTCTTCTACCACCCGGAACCCAGATTGGCAGCCGATTTGAGTGGTATGGGCTGCACGTACATACACCATCTTCAGAGGAATCATAGAGGGGTTAAGCCCCTTCCTAGGGCTGAGAGGAAAAACCCAATCTGTAAACACTGCCCCAGGGGGTAAAGCCTGCAGAGAAGGGCTGACAGCTGTGGCACCTCAAAGACTGAGCCAAGAGACATGACTCAGGAGCGGCAGCACCACAGAAAGTTGGGCGTTCGCTGGGATGAAGGTGCTGCTATAGGAGGAGACTGGCGCTTCACTCCAGACAGGAGAGGAGCAATTTACCTCCCTTGGCCTCATGCAAGACAGGGCTGGACTCATGTGACTGCCCTGCCAAGGGAGGAATCTTTATTGCTCAGCTATTTGTTTTAGTCTGATCTTGATAAAAAGGGGAGTGTGTGAAAGATTAATTGCCTCTCAGAAGGAAAACAGCCTGAGCTGTTAGAGTGTGTGTGTGTGTGTGTGTGTGTGTGTGTGTGTGTGTGTGTGTGTGTGTGTGTGTGTGTGTGTGTGTGTGTATGTAAAAAGAACAGGAGTACTTGTGGCACCTTAGAGACTAACAAATTTTGTGTGTTTGTGTTTTCCAGGCTAACTTAAATGGGTTAATGACTTCCACTACAAAGGGGGTGGGGGCAGTGACCCTATTACAATGAGAACATAATCCCTACAGGCATCTGTTAAATTTGCCTATCACTACAACCTCACAGCATTTACTCACCAGACAAGAGTCTGCTGCTCTTGCCTGTTTGAGGTAGCTCCACAAGGACAGGTTTCAGAGTAGCAGCCGTGTTAGTCTGTATCAGCAAAAGCAACGAGGTGTCCTTGTGGCACCTTAGAGACTAACACATTTATTTGGGCATAAGCTTTTGTGGGCTATAATCCATTTCATCAGTTGTATCTACAAGGATAGAATAAGGAAGGAGGCTAAGGCAGGTCTTGAGGGTTTTTTAGCCAGCTGATAGGAATTCCCAAACCTCAGCAGTTTAAACAAACTTTTACGGTAGCTTGCTCAGAAAAATCTCCATGTGACTTCTACATGGCAGGGAAATGAAGTGAAAGTCACTGAAAAAATGGATGTGCAGAGAGAGAGAGAGCGAGAGAGCAAGCACGCGTGCTTAAAGGCTTCTCTGGCTACAGGAAGAAGGGGCTATTTGTAAATTATGTAATGCATTAGGGGATAGGTGGGTCCTTAATTGTGTGTGTTTGTTTCAGTGTTAAAAGGAGATAGATGGGTCCTGAAAAAAATCACACAAAAAATGTGTTACGGAAGGTTTGGACAGCCCCGAACCTACTGGATTGAAAAATCCCTGTAGAAAAAAAACCTCCAGGCCATTGCTTTAATTCTGTATTTGTTTACAGCAGTCCCACTGGGTAATACTCGGGGGGAATAAAAGTAAAGAATTGGGTCCTCAGCCAACTGACACCTTTATTAAGCACAACAGCTATTTATTATCTAGGAGCTCTAGTTATGGCTCAGGGCCCCATTATGGTGGGTGCTCCACAAACACTGAACAAGAAGACAGTCCCTGCCCCCAACATGCCTTGAAGCATTACTATGTGATCTATAATCACATGGTATCCCTTGGTGTATATATTGTGGTGCACTGGGGGTAGGATTTTTCCAAGGAACCTAGGGGAGTTAGCCACCCAGACCCTTAAAGTTACTATGCGGCTAATTCTAATAGGAGATAGGTACCTACATACCTCTGAGGATCTGAGCCTCAAATCCAGACTTTCAAGGGGATCTGGGCACCTAACTACTTAAAATGCCTTTGAAAATCCCAGACCCCGGTGTCTTTTGCTTCTATTAGCTTTTTTTCCTATCAAAATTTCACATTCAGGGCCAGATCCTGCAAATGTACTGAGTTTCTGCTTGGAGATGCTCAGCACTCTCAATTCTATGACTTCAGTAAGTATAGAGGATGGTCAGTTTTTATCTTGAGATGGTTTCCTAAGCGAGAAAATAGAACAGAGGTTTGTCATGTGTCCTGACTTAATTCTGGAAAAAGGGTTTGAATTTGGTTTATTTTATATTTCAAAACACACCACGTTAATGAAATTTGATGAATGTGTAAGTTTGTATCTATATTTTAGCACTTTAACACAACTTTATCAAAAGTAGCTCAGCATCTGGCAGGTCAGGTTTATATAATCACACAGCATTCAATCGCAATCTTTCTAATCATTCTGGACACCAGTTGTTCAGCTTGCTACAAGTTACTAGCTTGAGAGCACTTGTGCAAAACAGTTGCAATTTCCCGCCGAGGAAGAAAGGGATCACATTCTTGTGGCAGCCTCAGTCCAAATAAAATGTTGCACACGCAAGCACTGGGAGTTGTGAAGAAGAAGAAAAAAAAATCCCCCCCACCTTATTAGAGGCTCCTTGTGAAAAACCGCCTGTAGAGGACACATCCAGAGAGGCAGTGATGAAGGGTTTAGAGAAGCTGGTTGTATAACATAGTCGGTGCCACATCTTCTGCAGGGAGCTCCTCCATGCCAGCATTGCAACTTTAGTGGCATGTGGCTTTTTACTTGGTGACAGCTGCTGACACTTTTATGAAGAGAAAGAATGTTTGTTCTGAGGAGAGGAGGAGACTCAAACCACTTGTGGTTCCCAAGAAAAGAGGCTACATGGCAGGAGGTAGGGCACCAGAGTCCTATTAAAACCAACAGAGGTATCAAAACAGCCGTAAGAGGAGATTACAGCATTCTAGACATCCAGATGGGTCTATTTCAAGAGCAGACAAGCTCACCCCTCTATTCAAATAAATCTCACTGAGGGATGGCCAGACTGAAATTATGCATTTCCCACAGACATCAGTAAGCAGCAGGAGGAGCAGGACTTGAACCATGCAACAGCAGACCAGGGTCTGAAGTGCCTTCCCATGGAAGACAAAAACAAAGCAAAGGTTTGGAACATTTTTTTCTAGGCTAGAAATAACAGTGGGAGTAGTGGGAGGGGTTCTGGCATTTTGGTACATAAGGAAGTAAAGAACTAACAGCAAAATCCTTTCCTCGGTCAAATATGTATAACAGCAGATGGACCTAGATATGCCAAAACCTGGAGGTGTGTGTTTGACCCCTGTACAAGGTGAGGGTCTGCCAAGTTTGCTGCTTGGTCTCCAAGGGTTCCACCTGACATCCCTATTGTCCCAAAGCATGCTCAGTTTAGGGTTAGCCTCATGGTCTACTCACAGCTCAGTGCAATTTGGACTTGTTCCTTGCTCCCTGGTCCAGCAGGGACTATGTCACTTGAAAGGCTGCCTCTGGCTGACATTCACATAGACAAACTTTAGAAGAAATCCCATCTGGCCAAGGGAATGCTACCCCCGGCAGGGCCCTTGAAGGTGGTTGTGATGGGAGATGCTCTACCTCTGTAAGTGGGGAGGAGCTGAGAAAACTTTCCTCACAATCTTTATAAAAGAAAAGCACTTTCCCCTTCACTGGGCCTTCAGGTTAGCCAGCAGTTTGCATGGTCAGGTGGAACAACTTCCATATATCCAAAGGGAGTAGGAGACACAATATGGAGAGCTTCCACTCATGAGTCACAGTTGCTGAAATTCAAATCCACTAGAAAAAGTCGAACTTCATTTCTCAGTTTATAAACGTGTTGCAACACTTTCCCCCAGATAGTCACCTGACTTCCATCTGAAACAACAAAGCATTGTGTGCCGCTCCCATTTCTCCACAAAGCATTGCAAAGAGATGTGCCCTTGTGGGCTGCATCTTGATAAAGTTCATGATGTTAATAGCAGAACTCAGAACCTCAGCAAGTTCCTGATCCATGTTTTGAGTTGCAAGAGCTTTGCGGTGTTTCATACAATGAGTCCACGATATATGTGGAGCGGTTTCAAAAACTTTGACTTTCAAGCCTGCCCTACCTCCAGATATAGAAGGGGTCCATCCATGCAGATTTGGATGCAGGCTTCCCACTTCAACACGTGAGAAATTAGGAAGTCGTTTATAACGTTAAATAATTCAGATCCAGTTGCACACATCTTAATTGGCTTACAGAACAAAAAAATCTTCCAATATTGATGTTTCATGAGAGTACCGAATGTAAGCAATTAAATGAGCTTCTTTTGATATAATATATATATATATATACACACACACACACACACACATATATACACACACACACACGTTGCTTCATTCAACAGGCTTGCAAATAAACTGGATTGCAATTGAGAGATCAGCTGTGCCTTGATATTTTCTGACATGTCAGAGACTTGGTGACTGACAGTGTTGGCTGACAGCAGAATCATTTTTAAACTTCTCTGCCATGCTGCCACCAAGCATCGTCCTGCAAATGTCAATTGCTGTTGGGAGAATCAGCTTTTCCCCAATTACATAAGGCTTTTCATTCTTGGCAATGTGGTACGCGACTTGATATGATGCATTTAAAGCACTTGCAAGGGTGGATACCACATTTTTCACTGTGGCTTATGTTTGTTAATTTCTTGTAGATTTTGTTAAAAAAAATCTCTGTTCTTTCCTATCAAATCCATGTTTTGTTTCTAAAAATGGCGTCTTAATTATGGCCTAATTTCTCTGTTAACTGCAAAGGAAGTGAAACTAAAATCCAAAAAAGGCTTCATCATATTTTTTGTTTTTACAGATTTTTCCTCTTTGTCAACTTCAGTAGTTTCAGCTTCTGCCTTTTGTTGCAAACTTCACTATCTTTTAGCAATACGTACCCTCCATTTTTGACCACATAATTATATGAAAAAATATCACTCACCAGCAGAATAAACACTGCACAACTGCTTCCTGTAACGACAGGAAATGACATACTAAACCGGAAGGCGGGAAAGGTAGTTGAGGCTATAGAAATGATCTTCGGCTTATAATTAAATACATTGTTACACACTCCTGTGTACTGCATCAGCAGCCTTCTATCAGCCAAAAAAGTCCATCTGATTAAATAAGTTGCAAAATATTTACTCATACTTAAGACCCTACTTAAATTGCAACATTGTGGATCTCACAATATCAGGTTTCCACCGCAATTTGTCGGCTGGTGGCCAGGGCTCCCACTGTCAGCCCCAGGCAGCTGACAAAATTGCAGTGGGAGCCTAATATTACAGGATCTGCAATTTCTACAATATTGCAAATTAAGTAGGGCCTTAGTAATAATTTTTATAAAGTAAAAAATGCCTTGCACATCGCACCCCAGCAGCATTCCTCCAGGCCCCCCAAGAGGGGCATGCCCCACAGTTTGAAAACCTCTGGGTTAGACACCCTGTCATTGATGGTCTAGGTTTACTTGGTCCTGCCTAAGCACTGAGGGAGGAACTAGATGACCTCTCCAGGTCCCTTCCAGCCCTACATTTCTATGAGTCTATGATTGTGGGTTATGTTAAAGTGCTAGAACATAGATACAAATTTACACATTCTTCAAATTTCATTAACTTGGTGTGTTTTGAAATATAAAATACACCAAATTTAAACCCTTTTTCCAGAATTAAGTCAGGACACATGACAAACCTCTGTTATATTTTCTCGCTTAGGAAACTCTCTCAAGAGACCAAACCGGATTCATATGGAGAAAAAAGCCTGTATGCTACGTGCCACACATCAGCTCAGCCACTGCTTCCAACGTGCTAGAACCTGTGTGCATTGGAGTCTGCAAATGAAATGCTCTGCAGCTTTCCTGTATATATAGAGGCATATTTACAGAAGAGAGTTTGGATTAATGATTTCTGTTTTCAAAGTTCCTTTTTCCCCACAAACTTGCATGCGATGAAATTCCTGACTGTTGCATTCCAAAGTCCTAGCTCTCACTGCATTTCTCCCTCCCACCTCCGGCCCAAATTTCAATTACTCTGCAAAATACAAAAAAGCCATGGCCATTTTGGCAAGGCTTCTCTGACTGAGATGGCATGTATCCAGTGAGTTTGGACACCTCACAATACCACATTCTTCCACTGCTTTAGCAGCTCATATTGAATGTTAAAATTCTTGGATGAGTTTTGCGGTGGCAGGATGCCTGGAAGTGGGATTTAGCTGCAGGAAAGCACTTCCCAAGTGGAAGTCATTTTCCTGATTCCAGAGTACTTTGCTATTTCTAAGCTGTTGAGAGAGAGAGAGACTTATGAAACAGCTCTAGATATTTATAATTTATGCCTCTGATATGGATATAAACAATTGATTCAAATGAGCCCTGTTCAGAATTTGGAATAAGTGTTTCTGTGGTTTCTGGATATATTATACGTTGTATGTACTTCATAAATCTGAAATTAGACTCTGAATAACTCTGTTGTTAGTTTCTGAGGTCAGCTCCTATTGTAGTCAAACAGTTTTGCCACTGGCATCAGTGGGATAAGGATCAGGAAATGCAACTTATGGACTAGACTGTGCCTTTAGGCACAGCTCCAAGCAAGGGGTGGTGGTGTGTAAACTGCACTATCCCAGCAGGTATTGTGACACACCTATGAGGCACGCTTCTCAATTTGCTCTGTAGCTGGGGTAGTGGTTTAGCAATTTGAATTCTGGTCTATACCAGCAGCAAGTCATGACGCTTCCTGCATCAATTCAGCTGCACTTGGCTGGTGTATTATGGGATGGAAACAAGGCTATACCTATTCTCTAACCACCTGCCCTGCCCACTGCAGGGATTAGATGAGCGGTACACACCCAACCACTGTGATTAACTTCATGTACCCTCTCTACATACATGCACATAATAAATTAGACATAAGCTTTTGAATAATGTAAGATGAGGTATGATGTGGAGATGTCTAGTGGTATTGTTACCATAGGAACAGGGATAAACAATAACACCATCAACACGTCAAAATGACCACTTTGAAATATTTGCATTAGTTTCTCTTAGTTTACTGACTCTGTGTATTATTTCAAGACACAACATTGGATTTCTTTGTGTCCTCAAAGCACCATAACAATCTAAAGGGTAAAACAAAATCTAATAAATTTGTACAAGTATCAGTGAAATGTAATAGCGCTGGTGACATTTCTAGTCAACATCTTGTTCAACATTAAGATCTCTGTTGAGTGTACGTGGGTAACCATAGTCTTCATTGCCTTGGCATGTACACAGTTCTGTTCATGGAAGATTGTTCTGACTACAGACATTGTTGATTGTGCAGGGACCCTTACGAATACAGGTATAAATAAGGTTTTGTATAGGCTCAGATGCCACTGGGCTCTTGATGAATAATTTTTTCCATCCCTGTTGCAATGGTAATCCAATATCTAGCTTACCTATGTGTGAAGAAATCCAAATCTTTGTTTGCCAAGATGCTCTTTTGACATGCTCTTCAAAACTGTCCTCACACGGTGGGAGTCTGGCCAGTGACGTGTCCTTTTTGATGGCTAGACTGAAGCACAAGCAACTGAGGTCTCTGTGGGTCTCCTTTTCTTTCTCACTCTGGTCATACAACACTATTACTAACTACTTTGCTGCAAAGATTACGGCTTGTCTGTCACTTTCTCCCAATTTGGCAAGATCTCTGAACCAGTAAGCACCCTTTGCTTTGACAACATTAAACACAGATTTCCCACCCCCGCCCAGTACCAAGTAGGGATGACACAGAGTCACATCCCGCTAATGAACATACAGTAGGAAGTATGTTGGAGAAATGAGGCGTGAGTGCATCATAAATTGCATGCACAGGTATGAAGTGACACTTGTCAGTTATGATGGTAATGCTGCCTGTTTCAATCCACATTATCTGTGCATTCCATTTTTGGAAAGCAGTGAACAGCAAGGACCAAAACATCTATACCAGGTGACCTAATTACTATGGTTCCTTTGACACCAAGAGACCCAAAAGCCATATTGGCACATGCAGCATGCTGAAGCATCCTGGTGTCCACTTCCTCTTGAGTGCTGTACAAGTGTTTGGCTTCAACACCTCTACTGGCCATTGGAAAAGCTTCCTGCAAGAGGGAGTGTTTGTGTTGGGTGTGCTTCTACACACACAGGTGCATTTTGAACCATATATTCACAGAAGAGTTTTACAAGTGACTACATGTTGGATGCCACATTTAGAAAGGTCTTCCTTGGAGGCACAGAGTGTCCACCACTCACCTGGTATTTCTTACATCCAACCTTAGATCCTGTCCAGTGCTGTCCTCCTGCAGTTTTCATGGCGTTACTGTTCTCATATCTGTCAAAGACTTTGATTAAAGAATTAGCTTCGTCAAATCCTTATAGGACCTGTCTCACGTACTCAGCAGCCAATTAAATGAATGTGTGGAAATTGTCTCCAGACATCCATTGTATGCCAGTCATGGCACCTCTGATGTACATTGCAGTTTCTTTGTTGCCTGCAGTTAGCTCATGGATTCTTTCTGCTTAAACTTCCAGCTGATGCCATAATTCAGCATTGTCTGTTTTTTTTTCCATTGTTCCATCAGCATGGAAGAAGGACATAGGCAAAGGTCCTTTTGGGTGACTAAGAACAGTTGCCATTAAAACACTATCTCTGCATTTTGCTAAGGACAGGGCTCTGTAGAAAACAAATTTCTGGACTGATAGCTGCTGGGAGTGTCCCTCCCTTGCCAGACTTAAAGTTGGTCTTCTTGGTCATGTCAGCAAATGGTTTGATGCCAGATATCTTGACCAGTCCCATCAAAATCAAGCACACCTTTCACAAATCTCTCCATTTGTTTTTCACCAACATCATCTGTTTTTTCAGCAGAGACTCTTCTACATCTGATGTTACATGCAGTCCAGTAGATATGTTGATACGCACCTCTGGATGTGATTCTGGGTCAAATGGGTTTGTCATACTGTTGATGACATGGTTGGCAAGGGCTGTAACTTCTTCTTTGCAATGCAGAGGCAACGGCTTGTTTGTGGAGTTTATCTTCATTAGGCCACTTTCTCTCGTAGCTTTTGCATGCTCATAATGTAAAACTGGGTATTGTCACCTCTAACACTAATACTGAGCTGTGCATAAGTGTCACTGAATTTAAAAAGGATAAAAAGCTAGTTTCTAGACTATTTTAAAGGCTAGTAGCACATGCATACACAATTACAAATTAAAACATTCTACCAGGCAGACTAGATGTTACATTCTATGTACAAAAGCTTACAAATGGGGAAGTATTACATTAGGAATTCATGTACATTTATGCCTACCCACTATGCAGTACAAACTGTGGGCACTCTATCTACTGCTACTGGTGCACAATGTGCAGCAAGAGACTGATCTGGAAAGCAAAATTCAACTGAAAATATAGAAAATTATTATACTCGCTTGCGAAATCTTTTGACAATTAAGAATATGATGTGTGAAAACTTTTCATGTTAGTATATTGCATTTTTGCCACATGCTAAACAGTTTATACATTTCTGGAGAAAAATAATACTTGACCATGCAAAATCAATAAAAATGCTCTGATACATTGTTGTCTGGTAGCTTTGACAAATAGACACCACATCAAGCTGTTGAAATTAACTTAATCAGTTAAAAGGGCAGTCAGTCATATTGCAGTGTTTCTGGAACCATGCAAAAACAACGATGCATTCTCATTTTGGGTACCATTGTTTCCCCTCACCTACAGTCTTATAGCACCACTTGACAGCTCCACATCCTATCTCATCAAAACAAACCTAAAATATGTTTTCAAATGATTTATGATGTAGGTGTGTATAAAGTGGGTACAGTAAGCTCCAAAAACATGGCCCTTTTTAAAGAATTGCCACACGCCTAGGTAACAGTGGGGTTCCCACTCACCTGCATAAGCATGGAGTCCAAGTCACAATCGATCGCTATAGCAAGTATTACAGTTACTACTAGTGATGAAGATACCGCCTAGAACACTTGTGAGAGAAGAAAATTCCATAGGAACAATTCTACACCTCACTCTGAAATTCTTGTTCTGCAACTCATAAAAATGTTGGCTATTCATTAGTTAATTCAAGAATGTAAAGTGTCTGATAAATACTAAATGGTATTAGAATTATTATTATTTATTTGTATTGAGATAGCGCAAAGGACTCCCTGTCATGGACCAGGACCCAATTGAGCTAGACATTGTCCAAACACAGAAATGAAAGATGGCCCCTGCCCCAAAGAGCTTACAATCTAAGTAAATAGTAAAGGTAATAAGTAATAATTGGAGATATACCAATCTCCTAGAGCTGGAAGGGACCTTGAAAGATCATCGAGTCCAGCCCCCTGCCTTCACTAGCAGGACCAATTTTTGCCCCAGATCCCTAAGTGGCCCCCTCAAGGATTGAACTCACAACCGTGGGTTTAGCAGGCCAATGCTCAAACCACTGAGCTATCCCTCCCCCGAGGGAAAGCCGAGTAATATACTGCACATACAACGGTTATTCTGTTTCTATGGCTTATTGCTCACACTGAGGCTTAAAGGAATCAGTGACATCAAATTCTGGTAACTTCATTTATGTCTTAAAAATATTTGTTTTCAAGTTGAATTTTAAATAATTGACCTAGGCATAAAGAGAAAAAAGTCACATGCTACACAGAGGGCTACCATAACTGAGAGGTAGGCAATAAGGAAAAGAGAGTGAGAACAGCAAATCATGTATGCCAAGCAGCCTCTGAAATAACAGAATTAGAAAGAAAGGCTTATACAATTCGTGTGTGTGTGTGTGTGTGTGTGTGTGTATTACACGCATTCACGCGCACACACACACACACACACAAAACGTTTTAAAACTTATTGGAGTACTGAACAGGAATTATAGACCAAGGAAACCTCAGTAACTGGACTTTGCTACTCTGAAAAGCTAATTCAGATTTTCCCTGTATAGCTTTTCTATCTGCTAATGACTAACAATATCAATATTGCTGATTTTCTTGCTGCCACTATTACATATATTGTTGTTTCACCTTCTGTAACATGTCATGTTGCAACAATTCTTCTATTTCAGCAAGTAGGAAAGAGTCGATGAAATGAAATTCCGTTGGTATACTGTTTGTTTTTAAAAATATACCAAGCATTCATTGTAATTAAGGTTGACAGAGCCCTTTTCCTCTGATAAATGTATCACCTCTCCTAATGCAAACTTAAGGGTTATATCTTCCAGTATCAATGTTGAAAATTTCCTTCAGAAATTTCAGAAATGATTCAATGTCACCAATTTATTTTAGATGACAGATGTGTACTAAATTGACAAAACAATTATTGTATTAATAATGGACAATTTTAGGGGTGTCAGATATAAGATTTTCAAAGCTGGTTGCCAAAAAAAATCAGGCTCTTAAATCCATAATTAGGCACCTACGTACTCAGCACCTTAGAAAATCACTTATTCATGCGCCAACATACTATAGCTGATTGAAAGATGACAATAGTTTGTTGTGGGAAATTTGTAAAAATAAATAAGTAAAAATAAAAAACTGAAGTTTCCCATGAAAACAATTAATTTTTTTACAAAAAAAATGAAAGACAAAATGTTCCAATTTTCATTTTTTTTGGCTCCTTTCAATTTACCCACCACTTTCCCAGTAGCAAAATGGGAAAAAAGGAAAGGGCGGGGGGAGATTTTACTTACAGAAGAGGCTGTTTGACCAAAAATTGTCCACCATCTCTGCTAAGTATGGATTTAGGTGTTTAACTTCAAGCTTGCATACTTTAAAATCTTGGCTGAAATAGTTATATGTAGCTATCTCTTAATTGTATGCATCAGTGAAAAACTTTAAGGATGTATTATTAAAAATAAGAAAGGCAGATCACCATCCCAAATTTGAGACTAACTTTGTACACCCTTATGCATGTGAATAATATTGCTTATCTGTATTGCATTAGCATCCAAGTCCCCAATCAGGATTGCCCCCCCCCCCATTGTGCTAGGTGCTGTACAAACACAGAGTAAGGAACAGCCTCTGCCCCGAAGAGCTTACAGTCTAAATAGACAAGATGCAACAAACAAATTGATGGCGATCAAGCAGAACAGTAACAGGAACATGTTTTTACATAGACTAGCTATGGGCACAGGTTGCATGTTTTGAGTCAATTTGTTTTAACAATATAAAAAAACCAACAGGCATCAGTGATATCAGTAATCCCTGACAATGACTCCTCTAGCTACTATCAGTTGGTAATTTAGTAGCTCTTACTCATATGAGTAGCCATATTAAAGTCAGGGGAGCTATGCACAATGAAGTCAATGGGATGAGATATGGGTATACAATACGCAACAGAGATCTGAAAGCAGGACTTTTGTCCTCAGAGCAAAACTGAAATTCAGGGCTAAGAGATATTGCAGAATGACTGATAACTAAAGATGGCATGCAAATGTGATAGGCTGTTTTCTCTGCATTTACCGTTTTGTCCATGTGCAGAAAATAAACACCTTATACAGCACAGGTCCAAATGGTGTAAAATAATACAGCACACAAATAAAAAAGGGAATGCATAAAAGCTTTAATCTGTACCAGGTTAAAAAAAAATCAGTTGTAATCAAAGTGCAAAGTATCTGAGCTGTCGGATATTATATAACCTGCCTGCAGACATTACTAGACTCCCTGGCCCTTGATATGTTATGTCTGAATGCCCTTTATTCAGTTGCAAAAAAGGGATTAGGATATGAAGAGAATTTAGGTCTGCTGCATACAAACTCTTGCTCAAGGGGCAAAGCTACTTGTAAGCTACCGTGCTTTATGCCATTTTACAGTTTTTAACTTATCAGCTTTCTTTGTTCCTAATAAAATCTGCTTATTTTCCATTCTTTTTACTACCCTCATAATGGAGCATAGTCCCTGCCTATTCTATCATGTATATTTCAGCATACTCTAAATACTCTTTCTGGCCCACAATTCAGGAAAGCACTTAAGCCTGTGCTAAAATACTTTCCTGAATCAGGGCCTCTAAGATTACAGCAATACTGGATGTATTCAGTCACTGGCGATTCTTGGAGTTACAACGAATGTACAAGTGTGGATTCAAAAGTGTTTCAACATTGGCCTACCTCTGCTCCCCTCCCATCCATAGCTTCCCCACTGGTATACAGACAACATGTATGTGTATACACATATTTATGGGATTAGAGGGAAATACAATAGAGTGGACGTGTAACCCACTGGCGAGTGTGTGTTACAGATCCCCCTTTGTACCAATCCACAGATTACATGAATTCTTGCAAACCCTCACTAGAGACTTTTAGCTGAAGCTACAAAAGCTCATGTGCTTAGCTCTGGAGGTCCCCAGTGCATCAACCAAGATAGCAGCCATCACCGAAAAACTGTCTATGAAAAAATATAACCTGGTCTCTAGATGGTTTACTAGTTGGGATGCATTCAGGATTCTAAATATCTCAGTAAGCAGAAGTTCTATCTTTCCGTGTTAAGAATGCAGAAAAAGCAAAACAATCGTAATTGTGTCTGATCTAGGCAAAGGAATGTCTTACACTCTGAGGCTCCCTCTGCTGGGTGAATAATACAGCCTCACGTGCAGCACAGTGCTGACTTCATCAGCAGCACCAATCTCATCCTTGTTTAAAACATTAGCAAAAGTCCCCTTAACTTTAGGGCAGTGGTTTCAGGGCCTGCTCCAGACCCCAGCGCGTCAAGCACGTGCTTGGGGTGGCATGCTGTGGGGGGCGCTCTGCCGGTCCCTGGGAGGGCGGCAGGCGGCTCCGGCGGACCTCCAGCAGGTCCGCTGGTCCCGCAGCTTCAGTGGAGCATCCACAGGCGTGCCTGCAGGAGGTCCACCGGAGCCGCGGGACCAGCGGACCCTCCACAGACACATCTGCGGGAGGTCCACTGGAGCCGCAGGACCGGCGACCAGCAGAGCGATCCCCGCGACGTGCCGCCATGCTTGGGGCGGAGAAATCGCTAGAGCCGCCCCTGAGTGGTTTACAACCTTTTTTCATTTGCAGACCATTACAGAATTTTGAATGGAGGTGCAGACCCCTTTGGAAATCTCAGACAGTCTGCAGACCCCCCAGAGTCCGCAGATCACAGGTTGAAAATCACTGTTCTATGGTGGTAACCTTTTGCAGATCTCAGACATAATCTGTGAAGCCCCAGGGGTTTCGGACCATGGGTTGAAAACCACTGCTTTAGGGGAATCAGGATCTGAACCCAGATGTATAGACATGGAAACCAACAACACAGACAAAAGGGAAATAAAATCACCATTTGCAAAAACTGAAAAAGTAAAAAACGTGTGTGAGGAGGGTGAATCTCTTGGCTTGGGAAGAAAGGAAGCTATGTACTAGAACAGGGGTGGGCAAACTATGGCCTGAGGGCCACAGCCAGCCTGTTGGACCTTTTAATCCGGCCCTCAAGCTCCCGCTGCGAACGGGGTCAGGGTTTGCCCCGCTCCGCACTCCACTAGAGTAGTCTGGGGAGCAAGGAACTATGATTTGGCATCTGAAAAAGCCTGTCCTTAATTCTGTGACTGAATTTCATTCTAATTTCCCCCCCTTGTATGATGTGATATGGAACTGCAATATACTTATCAACATTCTTCAGAAAGCAGCTATAAATAGTAGGTGCTGACTTGAGAACTAAACCTCAGCTGATATTTCTTTGATAATGCTAGTAAATGTCCTACATCTGCAGCAACACAAGAACATGCATGAAACTGAAAAGCCTCTAAAAAAAAAAAAAAAACAAAGCCACAAGTTTATGGGATCAAGTATCAGAGGGGTAGCCGTGTTAGTCTGTATCTGTAAAAGCAGCAAAGAGTCCTGTGGCACCTTATAGACTAACAGACGTATTGGAGCATGAGCTTTCGTGGGTGAATACCCACTTCGTCAGATGCATGTATTCACCCATGAAAGCTCATGCTCCAATACGTCTTGTTAGTCTGTACGGTGCCACAGGACTCTTTGAAGTTTATGGGAATTATTCTTGAGTCTGTGGTTAAGAACAAAAAACAGACTTTTATCCAGTGACAGCTTCAAAATGAGGTGATCTGAGCAGCCACTGAAAATTAAAGGGCTACCATTAAAGTTCTTTATCCTGAAATGCTTAATTTTGAAAGATGGAAAATTTCAGTATTGTTGCATTTAAAGCTACCCTGGAAGAAGAGTTAATTACGTGGGGCTATTCTGGGTCATCCTCTAAGTTACTACTTTATTCTAATGATAATTAATTAGTGTAGACCAAAGACGATTGTTGGAAAGACATTGGCAAAATGCTTTCATTTCATAAAGTTTTCCCCTCGATGTTTCAATGTCCTTTCTGTTAATAAACAGCACCAATCATTCTAACATCAGTTTAAATGGCTCCCTGCTGAATATTTTCCTCTGCCCTGCAAACTTCCTATGAGTCACTATGTCACACGACCCTCCAAAAAGCAATTTATGAGTTAAAAGACTGACTGATTTCCTCACTGGCTTCAACAATTGAGAAAGCTGAGACTTTCAGACCAGATGGAGGGATCATATTTAATAAATCTGACACCATACACAAAAGCACACTGTTCTTTCTGGCTGCCATCCTTATCTAAACTAAGATAACCTACCATGCATTTATAAGGCACCCATCCTGCTGGGATCTGTGTGCCACATAGACACTTACATTTTCTAACAGTGAGTTCTAAATCAGTTTAATTGCCGAATCAACCTTTGGACATCTCTAATACCGAGGCTTGGTTTTCTATCACGAACTATAGCGACATGTGGGAAGCTCCTAGATATAAACAGATTGACTCTTCTTGTCCAAGGTACAGGCAGCAGGAGAAAACATTAAAACCACAGAGAGGGTGAGGTATTAGATTTTGTGCAGACAAGGTTCTGTCAGTGACTGATTGACAATGACTATTTGAGGTCACTATTTTAAAACAATGTTGGTTGTGTAATTATCTGTCACGGCCTCCCCTTTGGGGCTAGTATTTTATGCAAGGGAAAAATTAGAATGAAATCTAGCCATTGGATGAGTGGACTTGCTTTTACATGTAGGTCACAGGGCTTTAGAAGAGCAATATGCGCAGTAAATACCACAGGTAAAGCCTGGGCTATATTGGAGTTGGGGAATATTAAAAAGACATCCTTTTTCTTTTCCATTTTACATGCTCATGTAGCAGATCATTTTGTACTTTAAAAAAAAAAATACAGCAAACTCTGCTCTGTACCTGCCTCTCTACATATTCTGGGAGCTCCATCTGCAAAGAGAAAGAGCTCTATCACCTTTCTTTTTTTTTTTTTTTTGCCTTGCCCAAAAAAAAAACTTCTCTAACTCCTTCTCTAACTGTTGTTCTTATGCCCATTCTCATTTCCATTTCCAATCAGGTGCCACGTGCGCGGCAGATTTCCCCTAGATTTTCCCCAGCAGCATCTAGGGTCAGCCCCTGGGCCCCCTCAGTCACGCTGATAGTAATAATATAGGCTCCTCTCTCCCCCCCCCCTCCATCTCTTCGGCTCCCCAACAGAGGGTGGAGGGGAGGTATGAAATGAAAAACAACAAACAGATCTCAAACACACACATCAACACAACGTATTTTTTCTTTTCTTCTTTTTTATTTTTCTTCGTTCAATTCCATTCAATCACTCCACAAGTCACAACAAGGGTCGAGTCGTCCACTGATTCAGCACACCACTGATTGCAGCACTGCTCATCTCTGGGCCTGTGCTGGTCTGTGGTAGTGGTGTGAGTGTATATGATGGTGAAGTGTGTATCCGAGGATTTCCTTCCTGGAATCAGCAGCCAGGAATGCCGTTGAGGAGGCCTGAGCCCTGGAGTGCCTGGGCAGAGATGAGAGGAGATTGAAGCAGGCACAGGGAGTGAGGACTCAGGCACTGGATCCAGTGATGATCCATGATGATGATGAGGACAAGAAGAAGGAGACAGATGTCCACTGCTGCCAACTGGAACACATGAACAACTGGTTGAATGGTTTTCATTCTCTTTTATAGAATCTCTGCTAGTAGTGCCCATCTCGAGGTTTGAAGTTCCCTGCTCTGGCTCCTGGCGCTGGGCTGGGGATACAGAGTGAATGATGGATGTCTGATGGAAAATGAAATGTGACACAATGAAGGAAAACCAAAACCGGTGAGGCTGAAGCTGAACCTTATGGCTATGGAATACACAGTGTAAGGGCTCTCTGATGTTAGGGGCTCTGGCCTCTCTGCTCTCCTAGAGCTGAGGCAGGACAGAGCTGACGCCACCTTAGATGAGAGACAGAGCAGGAGAGAGAGGCTCAAATGGTGGCCACATTCCCCATAAGTCTGATAGGGACCAAGTCAAGAGCCAGTTGCCAGAACAAGCCTGACCTGCAGGTAGAGCTGTTGGACCTGCAGGACCCTGAGGTGACGGGTGGGAAAGACTGAGTGTCCACTGCACCTCTGCACCTGAATGGAAGAGGAAGAGGAACCTGAGGAGCCAAAGTCACCGACAGATGAGTGAGGGAGAAGTGTAAGAGTCCCAGTATGGAGAAGTCAGTGACGTGAAGGTGGCACCGAGATGAAGATGGAAAAAAACCACCACTTGGAAAGGTACCTACCTTGTACCAGCTCTCTTCTTCCACTACCTTGTGTGTAGGGTCCTGCTGTCCACTTGTGAACTTGTCTGACTTGATCAGAGCAAGAAAGCTCCACTGGATTCAGCTGGGAAAGCTCCACTGGATTCAGCCATGGAGAGGTTTGGATGTTGAGAGAGACAGATGAGTGAGATGATTATTGGAGGGAAGAAGGGCAAGGACTGGGGCTTCCAGGACATTTTCCACGGACATGCTTTGGAATGATGGCTAGGAGTGCAAATGCAATCAATATCACTTGGTGGGGGCCTCGAATATCAAGAGGAGAAAAATGAGAGAGGAGGTGGGGGGGAGACAGAGAGGGGAGGTGAGGAGGATAGTGGAGGAGGAGCTGGCCTGGAGTGAGGAAGCTGTAGGAGGATTCACACTGTTGTTTGCATCGGTGTTTCAGGAAGGTGGCAAACTGGGAGAAGTGATTGATGAAATCTGATCTAAGATTGAAGACCCTCTGGAGAGAAGATTGAAGAGAGGGTCTACCATCCAGAAGCGGGAGCGGGGAGAGCGCGCCGGGGCCATCATCGGAGCCTTGCCTTGTCATGAGCTCTCTCCAGGGAGTCAGGAGAGGATGGTCTCTCCAGGAGGGGGTCTGAGCTCCTCTGTCCCGCTGGAGCTTGGCTGACCTGAGAGCCCTGGCCTTGGAGGAGAGGGGGACTGACGCCCATGGGAGTCTGACCTGCCAGGAGGAGTTGGTCTGACTAGAGGCGGAGGGGGAGGAGAGAGGAGAGTTTATTGAGGCGGAGGAGTTGTTGTTATGCCCAAAAATTGCTGTTGAGGTGGCGTGGTATTGTTGGGGACAGCGACCCCTCTCTGGCCTTTTCTTTTTCTGGGGCCTCACAGAAGATTGTCTATGGGCAGAGCTGTGGCAGTGCTGTGACTCCTGGGGGTCCTTCCTCGGTATTGGCTCACGCACCGTCGGCGCCGGAGCACTGCGCAACAACAAGGAGGTGCTGGGCCTGGGTTCTGCTGATCCTGGGTTGGATTGTGGCCAGAGTGCTGCCTACATTAGAAGGATCTTGAGCCTTTGCACCCGGTCTTCTAAGGCTCTACTGCGGAACCCTTTGAAAATTCTGCACCTCTCCTTCTGGTGGCTCTCCTTGAGACACGTCAGGCAGGAAGGATGCAGGTTGCTCTTAGGCATATTTTCCACAGTCCTCGCGGAGCTTCAATCCTGGGGACCAGGGCATACCCCAGTACCAGGGGAGTGTTGGATGGCGAACCCCCGAAAGGAAACTTATGGACTACTACTAATAGTAACTAACACTAATACTAACTCACTCATTCCAATCCCTTTTGTTATTTGTTAAGGCTAGTATATATGGCAGCACATATAACTGTAGTACAACATACTGTAGCTCCGATACAATACTGATATCATGTTTTCTTTTTTTTTTAAAGTATGCACAACATTCAAGTGTGCTTTATTCCCCTCCGAGAACGAGCGAACTGGAAAATGCAAACTAAGGGCTAGTCTACACTGGCAATGCTAAAGCGCTGTCACTGCAGCATTTTAATGTGGCTTCTGTAGTCAGGAGCTCTAAAAAAACCACCTCCACAAGGGACGTAGCTGCCAGCACTGGTGCACCGTCTACACTGGCACTTTCCAGCACGGAAACTTCCTGCGCTCAGGGTGGGTTTTTTTCACACCCCTGAGTGAGAAAGTTGCAGCGCTGTAAATTGCCAGTATAGACAAGCCCTAAGAATAAGCTACCTAAAGAAGAATGTTACATACATGCATTACACAGAGTTGTGAGCAAACTCATATATCCTTGCCCAAGCTGATGCTGTTTTCCTTTGGATGTAGATTTTTTTTAAAAAGAGCACACAACTGCTGCACTATGAAAGAGGATTCTACGTGCAACAACCTTAATTGTGATGATACTTTTGCCTAGTAATATATAGCACAAACTGACACAAAATCTGCAACACTAGTATAGTCTGGGGATCAAAGAACTATGATTTGGCATCTGAAAAAGCAAGTCCTTAATTCTGCGGCTGAATTTCATTCTAATTTCCCCCCTTATATGATGTGATATGGAACTGCAATATACTTATCAACATTCTTCAGAAAGAAGCTATAAATAGCAGGTGCTGACTTGAGAACTAAACCTCAGCTGATATTTCTTTGATAATGATAGTAAAATGTCTCACTTCTGCAGCAACATATAACCACAAAGAGTGGACACTGCCCAAACGTGCTTGCAAAGCAAGAGCAATAGTTTGTTCCAGCTAGCCGTAACCGGCAGTTATAAGGAACTGAGGGGGTGGCGGGTTGGCAGGGCCCTATATTGGATGCCACGAAGGCATGACTCCAGGGGGCACCCAGGCTGACCCTATGGATGCTGCTAGGGGAAAAATCTTCCAGCTGTTGCGCACATACCTGATTGGAATTGACATGAACAAGCACTCAAAGAAGAACAGATGATTGCTGAGCACCAAGTTAAATTGGTTTTGAAAACAATTTTTCAACATCGGTAGTGTGAGAAACAACTGGGGAACAGACTCAGATGTGCTAAACCTTAGGAGCCAATGATCAAATGGTGTTTGGCCTGACCTACAGTACAAAATGATACCAATGGCCACTGTCTTCAATGTGGCTGTTCTGCGTGGGCACAGGAGTCTACCCGTGCAGATCCTGTTGCAAGATCTAGCCACAAGTTTGTAACCAGACTGTAACGTAATGTGTTTGAATTGGCACAAAGCATGTCCACACCCCCACATAGTTCCTAACAGTACTGGCATACCATGTAAAGGTCTGGCTGGAGAGTGGGGCTGTGGCAGGACTGTCAGGCCATACTTGGACATGAAACATGACAGATTTGCTATTGGGAACCCCTGAAAGAATCTGTGTAATCTAGCCAGTCCTCCTACTCTCTGAATGGGAGGACATCCTGAAGTGCATTGCACCAAGTTTTATAGACAGTACTCTTTAATCATGTCCTCCTAGTATCTTGTACGCTCACTGCACTAGTCATTCCATCCAGTTCTGTGAAGTGTCTCTCATATTCTGCTCCCTTGCATACATGCTGGAATTCTTAAAAATTTCTGCCATCGTGATCTTTGCCAGAGCAACCGCCATGATCCAGAACCAGTGATCCACTCTGGCCTGATGATCACAGGGTAATCAGATTGGCAGTTGGGAAGCGTTGGGGCATTACATAAGGGACAGCCAATAGGCAAACTGGCCCTGCGGACCCTGATGGATTCTGGGATTGGAATGCTATGTAGCCATGGAGTGGGAAATGGTATCTTGAAAAACACCCAGAATCCTCTAGCCTGACAGGAGCATCGGAAGCAGTGTGGGAACAAAGCTCAGATTTTCCTAGACCTCACTGATACAACACAATCGTGCAAAGTGGTGGCTGTGGACAGGTAAATAAAGATGACGTCTGATACTTACTTGTGTTAGGGGAAAAAAAATGCATGTGGACGTGCTGAATCATGTTAGACATGTGTGTTGGACTCATTGTTCTGTCTGTAGCATAAATTGGCATTGAGGGGGAATGCAGAGGAACAACAGCCCAGGGTGAATTCAGGCCATGCGGAGAGGGCTATAAATGACAAATCACTCACTGGCAGGGGATACAGCCCATTGGATTTATGCCCGAGATAACACAGAATGCTGTCACCTAATCTACTCCCTCTTTGTTGTGACCTTGATTTGTACTGAGCAGCGGCAGGTTAGGCTGATTCCTATTGAGAGGAGACTTCTGTTTTTCAGCAGCTAATGCTCAGCAGCTATCCAATTCCCCATTAATACAGGCGCCTTGACAAGTGCAAATGTCTGTGGGCCAGATGCTGAACTGGTGTAAATCAGCATTGCTTCAGTGACATCAGTGGAGCAATACTAGTTTACACCAATTCAGCATTTGGCCCCACATCTTGGCCATGTAAGGGTGCTATTTTTATATCTGTTCCTATACATATAACAGGTCTTACAATGATGGTTCTCCTCCCCCGCCCCCCATAGTAAATATTGTATCAGGTAGTTTCCCTGTCTCCTACAGGCTGCGAGCACCTTTGACAATAAGTAGCAAGGAAACAGAGTGATTGTCATTACATTTGTTAACTTATTCTCAGTGGCTAGCGAGGGATTATTCACTCAAGTGCAAAAAGGGCAGCTTAGACGAGGAGGGTAAATGAAATCCAGAGCTCACCGATAAATGATGCCTTTCTCATGGAGAAACATGAGGGCCGAAATAATTTCTGCAGCATAGAAGCGGGCTCGAGCTTCATCAAACCGACGGGACTTTTGAATATGGAACATCAAGTCCCCACCATTCACGAACTCCATGACAAAGAACAGGCGATCCTTCACAGACACAAAAACATAACATGGACAAAGAGCATTAATAAACATATCCTGTCCCATGCCGAAATGAATTCAAATCAAAACTATTCTCCCCAAAACAAACCCAGAAAAAACACCAAGAGATGCAGAAAAATGTGATTTTTCCAGGGAGGTTAAGTCAAAAACTAGAAGATCTGTCAAAAAAAACCCTCCCAAATATCTCAATAACAAAATATGCCCATTTGGTCTGTACATATGAGCAGATGCAAGCTTACGAAAAGACTCCTAGAGAATTTAATAGAATTTAAAACCTTTCTATAGGTTTTTATTAACCACCCCCATCTGATTTAATAGAGAATTACATCCCTTCTGTGGATATATCTGGATGGCTCTATCTATAGATAGTATCTCAATCTTTATTAGATGCTGTGGCCTCTTAAAGTAGAATCGTATACAAATTTCTATATATCACCTACTAATTTTACCCCCTACTATATTCTACAGGGATTTGACACACAGTTCCGTGTACACATGATGCAGTAAAAGTAACACAGACGTACATATTGTAATATTTTTAATTCTAGGACTTCAATTTCCCCTTTATTCAGGAAATAGGTGTTGACTGTCAAACTCAAGACCTAAATACACTAGATTTGTGTGCTATGTTTGCTCAGATTGCTTACAGGGCATACCTTTACCATTTTAAAGTAAAGGTTATAACAATAATGATGTCACATCTACAGAATCCCTAGAATCTGCTTCAGATAATTATTATTGCTTTACACGCTAGGATCATGGAAATGGTCTTTAAACTCTTGAAATGTCAGCCTTTCATAATAGTGTTGATTAATCTACAGACCTTTGTTGGATGTAGGAGCTGATGAAGGCTGAGTATACAGAAAAGATTTTGCTGTGTGAAAGTGCAATACATAGTTCCTTGCAGTAAATGAGCAGAGATTCACTGAACTGATGCTAGGTTTCAGAGTAGCAGCCGTGAAGTGGGCTGTAGCTCACGAAAGCTCATGCTAAAATAAATCTGTTAGTCTTTAAGGTGCCACAAGTACTCCTGTTCTTTGAACTGATGCTGTTCTTTGAGCTCCTATATTTTTGGAGAGGTCCATAAATGTGGAGAAAGCTGCTGAATATGCAGTTCATGCAGCTGTGTCTCCAATTAAGCAACCTGGACACAAAAATGAAGATTTTGCATGTGTGAGATTGGTGCATGCTCTGTTTTGGGGGGCATAGGGAGGAGAGAATGCAGTCCAGTGAATGCAGAAAAATTGCATCTGAAAATAAATCAAAGGCTTGTTTGAGCCTAGCTGAAAATTTGCCTCCATGTTTAAACATCATTATGTTCTGTTCTTCTAATTGTTTCATCACTAAAGTTTTCATTCTGAACCACCGAAAAGTCCTGTCTGGAAGGTAGAGGATTAACTTGAGAAAGTTGGATTTCTTTATGATGCTTTTTGACCTGCCCTTCTCCAAATCCCCCTCCCATGATTGAGCATTACTAATCGATGACCCGAGGTTTTAATCTCATCTCTAAATTCTAGGTGTTTGGTTCTCTCCAGTCTGTTGCATCTGGCCAGCTTGAAATGACCACTGGCATTAACATCTTGAGATGCATGCAGTAGAAGAGGAGCAAATCAGGAATCCTTTCATTTTACAGCTGGTGCTGAAGACATAAGAGGGAAGCCAAATGGCTTGTGACTGGCGATAACAGCATTCCTCTCATCACCATCATGGGCCTTTGTTAATCTGCTGCTAGAGACGATGGAATCTTTCAGCTCTCTCCAGAAGGAGCAAAATTAAGATAGATGTGCCCCCAGACCCGGAAGTCTGAAAATACTCAGCCACCATTTGAAACTATTGTGGGGAAAATAATCACATCACAAGAGCCTTAAATGCTGTTTGAAATCCATACAAACAACAAGATCCTTTCCTGTTTCCCTCTGGTCTGATATTAGGACTCGTCTATATGTGGAAATAGCCTGGAATAGCTATTGCACACTAGTTCCCCATGAGGACAATCTCATTCCTTACTACGAATGCCTCTGTGTGGTTTACCTTAATCCATATGTACATAGTTCAGGGTGAAGTAATAAACTGCCGATCAAATAAGAATAACCAACTCTCCCAATTTGAGAATTACCGTCAAGGTAAAAGTTGACCTGAAAAGAACCTAGCCTAACATTAGTAAGCTAATGCTTCCTTGACCCACAGGATTAAGCTACACTGCATAAAAGGTACTCTTAATATGGAATAAGCGTGCGCACACAAGAAGTTAGTGAGGAATAGCTGTTGCGCTTCAAAAATCACATCCTAATTTATTCTCCAATAGCACCTCAATGTAGACAAGCCCTTAAAAGGACATTCAGCAAGAATAACGAACATATACTGCAGTGAAATCTTGTAGAATTTAGGTCAGTTCACTAGGCCATCACCCACCTCTTCATTCAAATTCCTCCTTAAAACTCCTTCCTGCCACATTGCCTACATGAAGTTATTTAATTCACCAGCACCATATTTTTTGGGTATGTGTATTTAGGAACATAGCGATCGCAATAGTGCAGTGTTTGCCACTGTTGTTTTTTTTAAAGCTGAACTTCAGGAAATTGAAACCATGCAATCCCCTCCTATCTTAATTCATACATGCTCTGCCTCCCCACCCCAGCTAGTGCATCTTGATCTCCTTGTGGGGCATACCTCACACTCTGGGATATGTTGCTGCAGATTTTCATAGTCTAATACTTCCCTCCTTTTTCACATGCTTACAGGTGCACTGAAACAGCAATATTTAAAATATCATCATTGGCATCTGAATTATCAGATATTGAAATGAATGGGGCAGTCCACAGCTATTGTTTCAGGCTCTCCGCAAACTCAGGCAAACATCACTACATGCGTTACACTCGGGTCACAGTCTGAAGGTTTTCTTCGCAACCGTAGCAGCTAGAGACTTACCTCTGCATATGCTCACATGCACAGACTATAATCAGGATTGTTTCGCTATTGAGACTCTCCCGTTTAGCCTTCAGCATAATTTCGGCCTACCCAAATTAATTCTTTCCCTCAGGGTTGCTAATTGCCCAGTTTACTAACACATTTCAGTCCTGTGGGCCTGACTAAGTAGAAGAGATGGAGCGGGTATTGTAATGTGTTCACTATCCAGCATCTATGCATTGACTTCTTACATGCATGGTAGCATATATTATAAAGATCAGTACTAAAGAGTATGCTTGGGGGATGAGGAATTAAATACGATTTTATTGGCCCCACTTGTGAATATCATCAACCTGCTAAACTGCAAAGACCAACTAAATAATCTCTCCAAAAGTATCCTAAGGAGAAAAATAAACATTCTGAAACAATGACATTTTATTAAGAACAGGGATTCACAGCATTTAAAATTAGGGAGCAGCATATTATGAAACATCCATGAACCAGGAAGCGGGGGAGGGGGGGTTACATAGAAAATGGCTTTAATAATAAAGTTAGGGGTAGATTATCTGGCACTCCACAGCAATGCTTGGCACGCCTAGAGGATGGGCAGGGATAGAGAGCTTTATATCACTGTTCTGCCTCTCCTGACCTTGGGCTCTCAGCACAAGTTAGAGCAGTCTCAGTGCAGCTCTAACTCGTACTAGTGAATAAAGGCTCCCAAGGAGCTACTCCGCAGGCCACGACTGCCCACTCTTCACTTGGGAATGTCCCCTGTACTGAGGTGGGGCAGAGGGGGAGGGAAAGGTCTTCATCTGCTAGTTTAAGACAGCTTTCAGTCCACTGTGAGTTGCTGGATAGGTACAAATGGGAGTTAGAATAGGCTGAGGATTGGACTGTCTGTGCTTTTGACCGAGAGAGAGACTGCTGAAATCCTCCTCAGTGTTTTACATGCTGTGTCTCAGAAGAAGATTTCCCTGATCTGTTATCTTTGTCTAACACTGGCAATAAGAAGAAATTAAGAATTTGTGTCAACAGGAAACAGTGACGTTAGAGGCTTCACAGCAACGGCAGCCACAACAGGAAATCCTGTTGCACCATTTTGGATTAGAATCAACAATCAATAAAGCCACAGTGCCAACTGTTACTGTAAATTAAAGAAACAATTCAGTGAAAAAAAGTAATCTGGGTCAGACGGGTTTGTTTTGCAGCTGGCCGGTGTCCAGACATGAGTGCTGTAGATTCCTCTGCAGGATAATTCAGTTTATTTCTCATCCTGCTTGCTAAGCTTGCAGGAGTTAGGAACAGAACTGGGCAAATAACAGTGGTGGTCAAACCAAAAAAACAAAAATAATTTGAGATCAGACAATTTTTTAAAAAGTTTTTCTTGACAAAACCAAAAAAACTGAAAAAAAAAAAGTTTCAGATCAAACCAAATGTTTTGGATAGCACCACAAATGAAATTTTTCTGGATTTTTCCCTCCCCCAATTTGTTTTCCAGCCAAAACGATTCGCTGAGTTCAACCCAAGTTTGTGAATAGTTTTGGTCAACCTGAATCTGCATTGTTTGGAGAAAAAAATATTCATGAACACACACAAAATGCCCCAGCTCTAGTCAAGAGTACTGTGGGAGCTACATGCTCTGTCCCTAATGAGGGGGCCTCATGTAACTGAAATGCACCTCCTCCTTTTTGTTTGGAAAGGCACCGTGGGGCCATCCAGTTAGGTCCTGATTCTGCAAGCTGCTCTGGGTAGATTTCCAGGGGGGCTCTGTGTGGGTACTGAGCAGCTTGCAGGATTATGGATTAGAGTTAAGGCTATGTGGAAAAATTGGGAAGAGTCCTGCAGAGGGCAACAAAAATGATTAGGGGGCTGGAACACGTCTTATGAGAAGAGGCTGAGGGAACTGGGATCGTTTAGTCTGCAGAAGAGAAGAATGAGGCGGGGGGGATTTGATAGCTGCTTTCAACTACCTGAAAGGGGGTTCCAAAGAGGATGGATCTAGACTGTTCTCAGTGGTACCAGATGACAGAACAAGGAGTAATGGTCTCAAATTGCAGTGGGGAGGTTTAGGTTGGATATTAGGAAAAACTTTTTCACTATGAGGGTGGTGAAGCACTGGAATGGGTTACCTAGGGAGGTGGTGGAATCTCCTTCCTTAGAGGTTTTTAAGGCTCAGCTTGACAAAGCCCTGGCTGGGAAGATTTAGTTGGAGCTTGGTCCTGCTTTGAGCAGGGGGTAGGACTAGATGACCTCCTGAGATCCCTTCCAACCCTGAGATTCTATGACTCTATGTCTACACAGCCCATTGGAGTGAGCCACACAGCCCAGGCTGACAGGCTTGGGTTAGCAGGGCTCATGCCAGCATTTTCAAAATAGGTGTGCAGACCGTGCTTTGAAGATGCAGCTCTGGATCGAGTTTGGGCTCTGAAACCTACCCCCTCCTACTCTCTTGGGCTTCAGAAGTCGAGCTCCAGCCCAGCCAAAATTTCCAAGTTCTGCCCATAAAACTATTTTTAGAGCGCTGGCATAAGCCCTACTACCCCAAGTCTGTCAAACCAGGCTGTGTAGATATACCCCTTGAGATTAGTGGCTGGGACACTGGCCCGTTTGTGAGTGAGCTGATTCAGGCAGGAATATGGGCACTGATTCCTAGGACTGTCTGGGGCACAGAAGTGTGTGGAATCTGCCTGTGAAAATAAGTTATAGTTGCATAGCATGGAACAGCAAATGAGATGCACTTGCTCTCCAAAGCCTGGCACATACCTATAACCATGTCTGAAACACTCTTCAAAAACTGTTACAGCTAGAGTAAGCTGGAAAACAGAGATCCCTTCCTGTGAAAATTTTTAAGTTCTTGGGGGGAAAAAATCATCCCCAAACAGGACAAAACTTTCAGGCAGAAAATGAAATTAACAAGATTCCTTCCAGCTGAGGAGATCTGATTTCAATTTTCCCCAATTATTCCAAGAGAACTAATTTTTCCACAGACAATTTCAGTTTTGCAAAACAGACATTTTCCATCAAAAAAATGTTGGAGAATTACTGACTGACTCTAGCTATAACATAACACAGCTGTAACGCAGTTAGTGTCCACACACAAAATGGTTACAAGCTGTGTGAGATCAGCATCATTCCAGAGACTTGCCTTAGGCAGTCTATCTGGTCTGAAGCTCAATGATAAAGATTTCTGGCATGAAATCCTCACCTCTGCTCGGACCCCTTTATGTTGAGTCAAAGGACTGGAGGGGCATAAATGGGCCCTAAAAATCCCAGTTCAGGACAGGAGGCAATTCCCCTGATGCAGGAATGGACTGAGAGAGCAGTAAGGCAGCCTCGGGGAAAGCGCCCTCACAATCCCTTGTGTAGGGGGCGTACCTGGAGCGTGTCAGAGCAGGGATGCTCAGAGCGTGCTGTGGAGATTCTGAGACATGATAGGGCCCACAGAGCTGCCCCAAGGAGGCTGCCCTATTTAGATAGGCCTCCAGAGCTGTATAAATTACTCTGGGGCCTCTCCTGCCCTCAGAGCAGCCCCAGATTGAAAGGGTGCAAAGGTGGCTTAAAGTCACATTAGACCCCTCTCCCTTTAGGCTGCAGAGCATAGAATCTCACCCTGAAATTGACATACGCCTCAGTCCTGCAAACAGATCCATGCAGGGAGACCCTTATACCTACTGACTCATGTGGATGCCTTTGCAGGATCAGATCCTTAATTATTCGTTTAACAAAATTTAACTACACGTAATTTTATTCTTTTTGTCCAAAGACTTTAAAGTTTGTAGTGTCCATATAAGGGAGCATTTGGAGGAGACTGAAATCTGGTATATGGTTATCCAGCATGTTCAGAGATTCCACTTGAATGTGGAATTCCACACTGTGTGAGCACTTAATCTTCACATATATGGCTGGCGCATGTGATTCATTGGCAGGCAGATTTAGGGCCCAATCTGAAACCCATCAAAGTCAAAAGACGCCACTAGAGAGCAGGGGACATTTTCACCGTCTGTTCCCTCATTGAAAGTGCTTTACAACAGGACTCAGCAATTTACTCTTTGCCCAGTGGAAGCCAACGCATAAAAGCTGCCTGCATGCAGGGTCAGGTCTGTCTTGGTTCAATAATGGAATTTTATTAGTTCATAAATAAATAAGTAGTAAATAAGCGTACGGTTTGGACAGCTGGTAAAAGTATTATTATAATGCCACCTCAAGGGCAGTCGGTTTGCCTCAGGGCTCCTCAAAACTCCTGATTTATTTATTTTTTTTGCATGGTTCTGCAACCTCACACAACCCTACTCCCTTTAAGTCTTGGCTGGAAGCTTGGAAATCAACAGCCGTTTTCTAAATACCATGGTGATAAAAAACACAGGTCAAACTTCACCAGCACTGCAGTGCTCTAACTACAGCAGAGTCCAGATGCACTAGAGCATGGAACAGGAACAGGGCAAATGATTTATTTGACAAATTTCACAGTTCCCCCCCCCCAATAAGTTATTTGAGTCAATGTGACTGATCCTCTCCCCCACCGCACCCACTAAACCAGCCCTGAAGGCTAATGAGCTCTGGCATTCTAACCTAAGAGGTTTACACAATTACCGAGGATAAACTGATAGAATAGATAGTACTCTGCAGTAGTCCAGAAGGGATTAGCAGCAGCAGTGGAGGGGGGAAATGAAGAGAGAAGTCACTAATACAATCTTTCTTTGAAAAGTGTTCTGAAGTAGATTTAATTTTTGAGTCAGATTCCCAGCTGACTGCAATGGAGCTATACTGACCTTCAAGGCCTTTGCTTTCAAGTCAGAATAATTAATGGAGATAAGCCATTACGTCCACTCCAAACTTTGTCATAGGAATTGTTCATATACATTAGCTATGGCTCTTAAATACAGTCAAATTGATGATAGCCAGTGGCACACGGTTTAGCTAGCCATTTGGAAATCTTGTGGGCACTGACAAGGACTATGAAAATTCAGCAATTAACAGTTAATTGCAAACTGCTTTTGTTGCAATTTCACTGGACATTTTATTTGCATGCTTAAGCCTTCAATCAGTCCCTAAATTCATGCTGCTATCAGCAACAATTTATGCCTAGGAGAAATCAAATTGCAGCATGCCACAAATAGTATTATATAACCTTTGAGGTATTGGTACAGCACAAACAGAAATGAGCTGCTGTAAACCTAAAGGCAGTGAACTGCTGGGATTTTTTTTTAATGTTTTTGTTATCTTTATTGCGCTAATGAAGGCACAATGAAAAACCAACACATTTCAGAAATGACAGAGTAATGTTGCATTTATTTCTCCAAAGCAAGCAAAATCATGCATAGTGGCTGTCCTTTGAGAGGGCACAGACTTCCTGTCACTAGAAGAATTTAATCTAGGGGTTTGCCTGTCGTATATTTAGTGAGTACATTTCTGAGAAACACACATCAGTTTCTCACTCTGGGCCCGTTCTTACAACAATGAATTATTGACGTCACAGTCCCAGCTACAGGAACTGTTGAGTCATCATTTCACAGTGCTTTGTTATTTTACCCGGCTGATAGCAGGCACAAGACGAACTTCCATTCCTAAAACAACTGAACACTACGTAAGGAAGCTCCCTTGAGGCACAGACAATTAAACTGGTTCTTTCCAGCTTCCTATAACATTTCTCAGCGTCTCTCTGAATAAGGGTGTGTGTGTATATACACAACACTAAGCCTGATTTTTCAGAAGTGCTGAGCATCAACAACTCCAGTTAAAGTCAATGGGAGCACCTCTGAGAATCAGTTAACACTTCGCCAGCGCATGAAAAGGCACCCTGAGAAATCACAGTGTTTGTGTATTTTCTTAACCCCTTCCGTGTACTGGAAACCTTGTCTGCTGCAGCAATTTTATGAAGTTTCAAGTCAATCTCATTCATCTCTCTGGAACACTGGACCCTTTGAGGTACCAGAGGGCTCCTGGCCAGTCGCCCCAGTCCAGGAAGGGCTAACACCATGCCCAAAAGTCTGTTTAGGTCTTTCCTTTGGGCCACTGTTTTATTCTTCAATACAAAAGTTAACCAAAGCTATTCTCTTGACCAAAGCAGGCTGAAAAGCAGTTTCCCCTGCTTCTCCCTCCCCCTGCTCCTGAGGCCAGCAACAGGAACCCACCCCCCTCCTGCAGCATTCCTTTTCAAGGGAACCACTTGCTGGCTTTTATAATCACTTGATCAATCTCAGCTAGGAGGCAGCTGATCAGTCACAGGTGAGGTTGGGCCCAACTCCTCTTAAAGGGCCACTCACCCTGTGACACGTACCTCCTGCAAACTATATGTTGCTCCTCCCACTCCTGTCAGTCCAAGTACATCTTAAATGACACGAAGGTTCCATGGTGAACTCATCACATGATCACAAAATTCTACCCAGAATGCACACAAAGGGATGATTTTTATTGCTGCTTATTTATTCATTTCTATTTCATTAAAAAGAACGAACCCCAAAATCTAGGGGTCTAAACATGGAGTTAAACAATAAAAGCACATACAAAAAAAAATTTCTCGGAGTCCTTATCCATAAAGTAAATACTTCCACCCACTGTAAACAAAATATTCTTCCCCTGCTACACATGTCCCCTTGTGAGGAGTGTGGGAAGTTATGTAGCTCTGGCAGGTCAAAGAGTCAGGTCCTTTTGGCTCTAGAAGGGGAATAAATTTAAGAATCAAGGACAATTGATTGAATATGTCGAGCCACCAACTGCTCCCATTCAAGGCAGGGACGTGTGAGTGTATGCATCTCAGCTACTGCAGCTGCCATAGGATCGCACAAGGAGAGAGGGCTCTCCAATGATAACTGAGACCACACCGCATGCAGCCGCATTTTCAAAGGCAGCCACTGAATTTGGGTGCCTCAGTTTGTGGGCACATGACTGGAGATGACTCTGGACCGATTTTCAGAGATGCGGAGTGCCTGCAGCTCCCACTGGCTTCTGATGGATTGTGGGCACTCAACATCTCTGGAAACTAGGCTCAAGATCTTTCCAGTGGGGGATCCAAAACTGAAGACACCCAACAGTCATTTTGAAAGTGTTGGCCTCAGGGCTTGATTGGTCAGGTCTGTGCCAACATCTTAAACATCACCTAGAAAGCAGCGTAGGTTGCCCCCTCAGCCCAAAAAGCATTACCCCTGCCTTAGCGAGGCTGGTTCTCAGCCAAGTCACGATAGCACTAATTTCACCATGAGCTGGCCCCCGGCCACACAGGCTGTTAGTAAATTGGTTCAGTTTCAATCCCTTCTACGCCACAGAGTCACAGATTTCAAGGGCAGAAGGGACTGTTCGATCGTGTAGTCCAGTGGTTTTTGAACGGCGCGTCAGGATCTCAAAGTGGGTTGCGACCCCATTTGAATGGGGTTGCCAGGGCAGGCTGAGACTTGTTGGGGCCTGGGTCCAAAGCCCGAGCCTCACCGCCCGGGGCTGAAGCCCGAGGGCTCAGGTGACAGGGCTTTGGCTTTGATCTCCCCTCCAAAGGGACAGTGGGGGCTTAGGGTTTGGTTTTGGCTCCCCCCCCCACCTGGAGTGTGGGGGGTCAGGTGGGCTCAAGGTTCACTCCACCCTCCTGGGGTTGTGTAGTAATTTTTGTTGTCAGAAGGGGGTTGCGGTGCAATGAAGTTTGAGAACCCCTGATCTAGTCTGACCTCCTGCATGATACAGGCCAAACATCGTCCAGTTACCCCTGGATGAAACATAATAGCTTGTGTCTGACACTAAATGCTAAAACGTGTAACAAACCATTGTAGATGGGGGTCTATATAATGGCTTTCACATCATTCTCCTATCAAAAATTCCCTGTCCACACAGGTCAGGAAAGTCAACCCAGCTAACAACAGTGGTATTTAAAGCATGGATGCAGCTAACACCATATTAATTTCTGTATGGAGAGGATCATATTTTACATGTCACCAATTTAAATCAGGACATGCAGGATCAGATTGATTTTTCCTGTAATAGTCCATGGAGTGGAGGCAATTCGCTCTGCCAACTGGAATTGCACTGCTTTCGACACTCATGGAGTATCCTGTAGACTAATCTACACTCTAGTGTTGGTGATTAACATAAGAACAGCCAAACTGGGTCAGACCAAAGGTCCATCTAGCCCAGTATCCTGTCTTCCGACAGTGGCCAATGCCAGGAGCTCCAGAGGGAATGAACAGAACAGGTAATCATCAAATGATCCATCCCCCGTCGCCCGTTCCCAGCTTCTGGCAAACAGAGGCTAGGGACACCATCCCTGCCCATCCTGGCTAATAGCCATTGATGGACCTATCCTCCATGAATTTATCTAGTACTTTTTGGATGGCCTCAGAAGATACTATTCCACACCTGGAAGGAAGGCAGTAACCTACCCACCCTACCCTTGAGTACCTCAGCTACAGTCTGACTTCAAAGGGCTTTGTAGCGGGCCCCTAACGATGCTTCCCTTTCTGGCCTCTACTTATGACCCAAAGGAATGCCCAGCATTACTGAGCCTCTCGGAACATGCTGTGCTAGAAACATTACTCTCAGCCAAAACCAACTGTTGTGGCAGAGGGCTTGTCTACACAAGGCGTTTAAACCGGATTAAGTCAAATTAATCCAGTTCGAAAATGCTTGCATACACACAATGCAATCCATCACAGCACACAAACTCTGCATTTATCACAAATTCTGGAATCCTCTTCCAAAATGGACTACATTTGCTGCAAATTGAGTTAGACACAATGTTGCTGTTGAGCAGAGCCAGATAATGAGCAAGCAACTCAATAGGACCTATATTAAAATCAAGGATTACCAGAAATAATTTGGCAAGGGACTTGTAACCTACCCATTTTCTGAGGAACTGGACAGGATTTTACATAAATACATAACCACCCAACCCAGAAAGGTTGTGGAACCTTCTGACCACTCTTCTCCATCCCTCACAAGGACAACCAGCAACACTCATTGGAGGATGAGCATGAAGAGGCCAGTGAGGAGTTGTCCCCTGAGAACCAGGCTCTGATGCCAGCCAGGTAGAAAGCCAACCCAGTTCCTGCCCTGCAACAATGGAGCCCAAGTCCCAGCCAAAAACCCAGGCTGGGGTCCACGAGGCAGATCCTCTGGAGGGAATTTCAGCATGTAAGTATCTGTATTTATAATGTGCTATAGTGCTATGATAGCTTCTGTTACAGGTGCTCCATTGCCACATCCATTTTAGGCAGATCTGAGCTAGGAGATTTTCTAAGCCTCCAGCCACTGTCTCCCTCCCTCCACCCTTACTGTCTGCTCACCCTCCACCCCCTTACACATTTCCGATCACCCTGCTCAACCCAGGTAATCAGCCTCTGTCACATGCTAAAGCCCTGATCACTGACCATTTTCGGGCCATGCCACAGAAGGCAAATGCTCTTCTACCTATTTTCCTTTCCCCTCCCCTCATCTGTCCTGCCCAGTGAACACCCACACCTGGCAGTCTTCTAACAGCTGCCTCTTGGGTAGCAGACTCATTGCCCGCTGCTGCCATAAAAAAGATCCAGTCAGCAAGAAGAAAGGATCCAACAAGTACATCTGCACTTTAGGAATCTGTAAATTACTCAAATCTACCAATTATTTCAAGACACTAGAGAGAAAAGGATGGATGTTTACAACACCAGGAGTGGATGCAAGTCATCACGATAGCTGTAGCTTTAGCTCTAATACCCTAAAGTGGCTCCTACAAACCCTTTTCAGGCAGAACCTCCAACGTGTCCCCTCTCTTTCTGATTTACTTTCCCACTAGCACCCTCCATGCCCTGTGTCGTGATGTTTTTCCCTCTGGCTGAGGGAGAGCGAACTGTGGCATTCTGGAGTTCCACATCTCTGCTACTCAGGGCTCTGCCCCGGTGACTGTCACTGCTTTAGTGTGCCCAACCTCTGATTTCCAGGTAGCTGCTAGATTACAAAGCCAGCCTCAGTGTTCACTCCATATGTTATGTAATCCTGGAGAAAACAAAACTGAAGGTGTCCCCTTAAAAAGTAATCACAGCTAGATCCCTTATGTAACATATGCACAGGCTCAAGTTTAGCCTGATCTCTTCCTATATTAAATTTTTAAAAGTCACAGCAGCTGAGGACAGGCCCATCTGTTAAACGTGTGGGAGATTTGTGACATAATGGTCATGTTCAAAACAAGCTGAATACCATGGGAGGCATTAGAGGCAAATGAGTAACTTTCCCAGTCTGTTCAGTCATTTTCGTGGCATGACATCAGCTAGCATCTTTTAAAGGGACAGACGTGTGTACACCTTACAACGCCTCCTGGCTTTGCAAAATGGTACAATTCAGTGATTAGCTCTCTGGAATTCCTGGATTCTCTTGACTTCAAGAGTATCCCTGTTTGTAGGCTATCATTTGAGAAGGTGTTCATTACAGAAAAGCATATCTCAATGCCAGGAACTCAGGTCTCACTGTTTTTTGAATGACACATTCAAGGCTCCTTGCTTCAGCAACTGGCAGCATAAGGGACATGGAAAATAAAGCCACAGGATGACCGGATTTGCTGTCCCGCTAACAAGGACAGGGCCTGAAATAGCATCCCAGGACGAGAGAGTACTCTGAAAGTATCCTGTGCTCACTAGGAGAAAGGGATGAGGACAGTAGGAGCAAAACCTTGAGGCGTTAATTTGGGTGCCATTTGACACCATTTGCATGGGAATCTGATCACTCCAGTCACTTTCACGGGTGTTGGGACAAAGAATTTAAAATCAACCATCCTCACAGAAATAACGGTTCCTCAGCCCCCAAGAAAAGGGGTTGTGTATTGTGCAAACATATGTGATTAATACATTCCAGGGGAAACAAACTCCCTTGTTTTAAATTCCTGTCTAAATCCTTATAATCTCTCTCACTCAGGCTAGGAAGGTATTTATACTGCGCTCGTCATTGTGGTATTTGATGACGTGGACATGATAGAAATAAATACAGAAATAAGAATATTCTTTAGTGATGACTGACACTAAGGAACTAACACATATGGTTCCCTATGAGATCGCTATAGGACCTGTTAGCATACTGTACAGGATACCATTACAGGGGTATAATCCTGTATGCCATTCGATAGGATAGCTTAAAAAACATATAGAAAGATAACTGCATTAGGCTAAGCAGAAATCACCCCTCATGTAAAGATGTGTGACTATAAAATCTGTGAACAGCATTAAAAATACCAGTTGGAAAGGTGGACTTCAAAGAGCAAACATCCATCCACTCAGGCCCAGTTTCAACATGGTTAAAAATCAACCGATTAAAGGAAGAGCATGGCATTTTATTTTTCTGGATGAAAGGAATTCAGGAAATAAAGTAAAAAAAAAAAGTCCTCCATCCTCCCCATCATTTTGTGGGAGTTACAAGATACAGGGTAAGCAAGGAGCAGCATGGATGGGTTTCCTCAGCCAGTCTGCTGTGTTACTAACATTTCTTCATTAGACTTCAAAAACATGTGACCCATTGTGGCTAAAGGTACACTGGCACCTCCTGCCACCTAGTGGTAAAAACATTTCCTTTTTAAAAAAGCAAGTAGATTGCCTTGGGGTCAGTTGACTCCAAGATTGATAACAGAGCTGGGCCTATTTTAGGATTACTACCATTATTTGTATTGTGGTCGCGCCTGGGCTCCCTAGTCATGGATCAGGACCCCACTGTGCTAGGTGCTGTACTGAAACAGACCAGAAAGACAGAAAATTATCTGCAGTAGACACAGGGGTTCTTATCAAGAAATGAACTGCCTCTCTAATCGGCAGCAAAGCAGTTGTCTATGCTTTGCTCCTAACTTGGGGCAGTACAGTTTGTTTCACTGCATCCAAATATTATATAGGGGTCTAGATGATCAAATGGGGCCTGTGTCCATCAACATCCCCAATGCTTCTCTTGCCCATCCACCCTCAAAGCTTCAGGGTATTTCAGGCACTTTTCTACAGTAAGGTCTCAATCACTCCAGAAAGCACTACTGCTGGCACAGCCTCACGTACATTTATGCTACAATTTATGCTTCTGATGCTCATTGCTGTAATTTTCAAACGATGCAACTCTGTGATGAGGAATGGATTTAAAAAAAAAAACTTGCTTTGGATCTTTTAAAGGGAGCTGTTGAGTATCCCCACCTCTCACTGGGGTCGGACCCTATATTTATCCCAGATGTTAAATAGCCCTGCAGGGAAATGTAAAATGGGCACCCCAGAGGAGATGTGGGAGCTCAGCACTTCTCAGGATCAGGCTCTTCATTTCCTTTAAAATATGACAAGCCTTCAAAATGGGTAGTTATTTTAAGATTTCTAATGAGAGGCCTGGCACCTTATCAATTGTAATGTACGGCTCAAGTTTTGAAAATGCATATGAATAATGAATGAATGTCATTTTAAAAACTTCAAGCAATTAAGCTTTATTAATGTAACTTCATGGAAAGAACAGAAATGAATACAGGAGGAAATTCACCCCTGTGCAGAGAGTGAACATAAAGACTATACATCACTTTAGCCCCACTAAGCCCTGTTTTGATCATTTAAATGTCTGCACAGGAGTGAATTTCACCCCCAGTCAATACATGTCTTTCTGTTGTAGCAAAAGGACCCAATCATGCTCTAGGAAACTAACATAAATCCTGTTATTGTGGGTTACAGCTAGCGTGACTGAGGACAGAATTTGGCCCAAGCACTACAAATCAAAATTAACCATGTTAATTTGAAATCTATTTATTGTTTAGTGTCTCTATTATTTTGTTTTAATTTATTATAGGTGCACGGATGTTTACCACTGCTGTCAGGACAATCCTGATAACAAACCAATCTCTCTCAATTCGGGAGATTCTCCCGGGGAAACATTTTAATTAAATAAAGTCACAGCAAAGTAGGGTAGCTGTTACTGGCAGAAAGTCCTGTCAAAGTAGATCTGAGCTCTAGTAATATCTAACATTACCAGACCTTTCCAATCTATGCAATCCATTAGTGAGGTTATTAACCTGGGTCCTTGCACCTTTGTGCTATGAAAACCAAAGGGAGATTCATCCAAGCCCCTCTGTACTTGTGATGGGGCTGATATATAAACCCTGTTTCCATTCAGGATAGGTTACTTTGAAATACACCTCTACCTCGATATAACGCTGTCCTCGGGAGCCAAAAAAATCTTACCATGTTATAGGTGAAACCACATTATATCGAACTTGCTTTGATCCACCGGAGTGCGCAGCCCCACCCCCCCGGAGCGCTGCTTTACCACGTTATATCTGAATTCGTGTTATATCAGGTCACGTTATATCGAGGTAGAGGTGTACATAAACTCTAACAAAAATCTCTCCTCCATTACGTGGGAGTAGCTTCCCAGGGCTCCACCCCAAGCAGGCATGGTGCCTGAGCTCTCCGGCTGGCTGTTGCACCACTCAAATGAAACACAAACACCATCTGTCAGGTTGCTGCCAGAGCACACTCCTTCCCCGTTAGGGATTCACCAAGCAGCAGGGAAGCACGTGTGATTAAAGGATAATTTCTTCTACGGCCCTCTGAGGGAAAAGGCAGGCTCTATGAGATTTCAGTAGAAGACAGACTAGTAATAGCTAGAAATGAGTTGTGGCAGTTTGAAAGAGCATCAGTACCTAAGGTACTTGGATCTCCATAGGACGGATGATTCAACATATGTCCACACGCTGAGAGATAGCTATTATACAGTGGGCAGGCCCAAGGTCCACTAAAGTCAATGGGACACTTTCCATTGACTTCAGTTGGCTTTTGATCAGACCCCGCACTAGCTAGGAAGATGGACAAGAGCCAACAGGTTTTTCCCCAATCCAAAATCTAATTCTTTGAGGTTGCAGAGTTGTGCTGTAGTGGGGACAGCGAAGTGTCATTCAATGTTCTAACCAGGATCTCTAGGTCCGAGATCCCTCACTGACCAGTTCAGAGGATTGTGTGGAGAAGGGAGGCTCAGGGTATGTCTGGGGGTTGGCACTGACACAGGCTCTGTGGCCAGGAAGGATGGCACAGCAGGTCTTCCCCATCATTGCAGTTTTGTTAAGCAACTCAGAACGAGGCAGGATTTTGCCAGGCAAATGGGGATGCTGATGCTAGAGGAGGAACTGGCTGGAACCTTTGCCCTGCCTTCAGCCCCATCATGGCATGAAGAAACTGCGACTACGGCAGGTTTTGAGGGAACTGTCTGCTTATAGCAGGGGAGGAAAAATACTCAGGAAGGCTCCATGCTACCCAGTGCACGGGGAGCAATGTGGAAGCTGCGCCATACTCACAGGAGTCTGAAAGCAGTAGAAAAGCTGGGTGAGGAATGGGTGGCTCCTGGCCAGGGACAGGATGCGCTTCTCTGTCATGGTGCATTCCACATCGTCATCCTGGAGAATAACATCCTTCTTCAGCACCTTCACAGCATACAGCTGGTCGGTCTCTTTTATTTTGGCAAGCATCACCTAAATCAAAGCAAGAGAATGAACCATATGGGCTAAATCCTGCTCTCTCCCACACAAGTATGGATTGGGCCCAGACTAGGAAGGGGTATAGTCTGTGGAAGAAGCTTATTGGACCATCTCTGAGGGTGAGATTTACCTGTAATCAGTTTCTTAAGGTATTAGACTTAGACTTGCGTGTTTTGTTTTATTTTGCTCGGTGACTTACTTTGTTCTGTCTGTTATTACTTGAAACCACTTAATAAAATCACTTTTGTTTATTAATATACCCAGAGTAACTGATTAATACCTGGGGGAGCAAACAGCTGTGCATATATCTCAGTGTTATAGAGGGCAGATTTATGAGTTTACCCTGTATAAGGTTTATACAGAGTAAAACGGATTTATTTGGGGTTTGGATCCCATTGGGAACTGGGTGTCTGGGTGCTGGAGATAGGTAACCTGCTGAGCAGTTTTTGGTTAAAGTCTGCAGCTTTGGGGGGGCATGGACCAGACCCTGAGTCTGGGTTGCAGCAGGCTAGCGTGTCTGGCTCAACAAGGCAGGGTTCTGCAGTCCCAACCTGGCAGGAAAATGGGCTCAGAGGTAAATTCAGCACTTCAGGTGACAGTCCCATGGGGGTCTCTGTGACCGAACCCGTCTCATAGTCTTTCTGCATACTATATGTATATTCACCCTGATATTCACGCATGCTGAGCTCCCGTGCAGACCCCACTGATTTCCAGTCTTGTTTCTCTTGATAGGGATCTTACATTTTATGTTTTGGGAAGCACCTCATGTACTTGGGAGCCATTAAAATAACAAACAACAACACTACTATTTCATGAAGAGCCAGGAATAAAACTTACCTTCCCAAAACTGCCCTTTCCCAACACTCGGATGAAGGTTAAATCTTTGATCCCGAATCTGCTTGCTGAACTTCCACTCACACTGTTGCCATTGTTTGGACTTTCTTTTCCCTGGCGCCTCAGCGTAGACCTTGAAACTAATTTCTGTGGAGGAAAATAACTGAGTTTGCCTAAAAATTGTATCTTCACAACAATATGCCACAGTGTTTACTAAGGATGTATATATCTGTCTGGGTAGGTCTGCTGTGCTCAGCTGAAAGTATGTTGGGCATAATATCACCTCAGGCATCATGCGCAACCACCCACCATCATCCATGGCCATAAAGAAACATAAGAACTGGTGCTTGCTCTGTGTTCTACCTTGTAAAGTCACTTTCCTAAACCTAATGGGCAAGCCAGACCACTCTACTTTGGAAATGGGAGAGCTGAGTGAAAAAACCTGGGAATCTCCTATCTGAATTATAAGGATATGAATAAATATGGCTACCTGATACCTCGCAGCATGAACAGTATCAGCGACATTTGGAATCCAAAAGATTTGTGTCTAGTCACTTCCTCTTCTCAGCCTCCCTTCCTGCTTACTAGCTACCTCCCTAATACTGGGCCGATGGCTTCCTCCTTCAATACAAATTCCTTTGAAGCTTCCTCCTCCCTAACTATAGGGAAGATCCAATTTGATGGTGTCCCTTCACATTTTCAAGAATACTGCCAGTATCAATATCTTTCAACAGCTATTATTTTTGCAGTAGTTAGATCAAGTCAATATCCAGTACTCTCTGTTCATGGCTCTACGGATGTGGTTGAGTAGACAAGCCCCAAATACTTACAAAATATAGGAGACTCTTGCTCCTCCCCTACTCTCCTCCGCCCCCAAACTTATTCACACACAGATTTCTTGAGCTCCACCTTGTAACTGTTTCATAGTAAAGCAAAATTCACAGCTGCACAGCGAGACCTTTGACAAGGCCAATGTTACAGTAATTGAAAATTCAGCCATGCAGAATGAAACAAAACCATTTGGAACAGCTTCCCAAATCCCTAACAAATATAAGCTCCCAACACATCCTGATAACTTAATCACATCCTTTACCTCACAAACAATTAGGAAAGCCCACTACATACCAGGGCACAGATAGGTTGTATCTATATATTGTGCAGATTATACAGAGGACACACTAGTAGTGTCTGGTTATTCAGAGCACAGGCTGCCCCCAATGAAATCAATGGGTGCTTCAGGAGCTCTGTAAATCAGGGAATAAAAGGTTAACTCTATTACAGTTTGTGCTACAGACTGAAGGATGATGATGAGAGGTTTGAAAATCCCTGTAGGCCTATTTTGCTATGAGCTTGATCCAAAGCCTGCTGAAATCAATAGGGGCAAGATCCTCTACTTGTCCCATTGATAGGCTATGAAGATTTACATCATCTGAGGATCTGACCTGGGAATCTTTCCCTTGAATTCAACGGGCTTTGGATCAGGTCCTTTGTAGCTGGAGAATCAGCATATTACTTGTTTCCTCTACATCTCTTTCTTTCTTTCTTACCTTGGTTCTACATGAAGACTAAGTTGGTTTTATGACTTATGCCAATATACAAGTGTTAACTTCCTCTAGCTATATGTTGAAATTTGTCACGTCTGATTATTTAGTCACTTTTTACTTTATTTTATCTTTTTATGTATTTTTTGAGAAATATTAGTAATCATAAAATTGAAACAACCCATTGTAAGTTGATATGTTACCAAGACCCTACCAGATCTTCCAAAAAAATTACCATGGAGATGAAATAGTTTAAGTAGAATACTGCTGAAAAACTTTAAAGCTGCTTTATTATCAGAAAAGACAAGTCACATCATGTTTGTCTTTCTTGCTCTTCTTGACGTAAACACAGTTCTGATGCTATCATAATTTGGGCTCTTTGCAAGATCACACACTGTTAGCATCACTAAGGTCAATGTACGCGTTCTTGGCTCATGGTGGATCAGAGGCAGTTTCTAAATCAGGGCTGAAAATCCTTAGAGCAACACAGGTCTGTGGGAAAACACTCTGCAGTTCTTTTTCATAAATCTTGTTTAATTTAACTGTAGTCTCTTTTCCAAATAACATCTCTCTCTTTGCTTGTTTAAAAAGATGAATTTCCTCTTCTATTAAATCTCTCAAGTAGCCTTTTGATAGTTCTCGAGCTTTTGTGATATTGGAATTGGCATAATTTATAGTTGGGTTCCAAATAAATAAACATGCTATTGATTTTTGAAGTGGGTTCAGCTCTTCTTGTATTTGTGTGGATAAGCGTGTCTAAAGCAACATAAAAAATTTCAACCCTGAACTCAGTTTCTTGGTTTTCATGGTCATACGTGGTGGTCCGGTCTTCACCATGGCATGTTTCCTCTTTCTGCTTCTTTTCTTCTTGAAATCTTGTTCAAGGCCCAGGTCCACTGCTACAGTATTTTTTCCATTTTCTGCATTTTCTGGTCTTTGGAATTCATGTAGTATATTTGGGTTGTGCATAGTAGGGGTGTTTCATCCAATAATTATATTGTTCCTTGGGCTTGGAGGCCCCCTCAAATGGGGGGAGGGCTTGTTTGCTCTCCCCTCACCACCTTATTTTCATAAATATTTACAGACATTTTAACACTTTGTTACATTAAATTTTATAACACTCTAAATAGATTGCAGAATACTTTAAAATACATGAATATACAGTGCACACTTAGGCCCTAATTCTGCAAACTCTTACGCACAATGGGACTAATCAAGTATTCAAAGTTAGGCATATGTGTACTGTCTGCAGGACTGGGGCTGGAAAGTTCTCACCATTATATGAGCTCTCCGCTGAAGGGACAGGGGCTGCTTGCCATATACTCCAATAAACAACAATATCTAGTTCTTATATAGCACTTCCCATCCATAGATGTCAAAGCACTGTACAAAAAAGGTGAGCACGATTACCTCCATTTTACAGATGGATAAATCGAGACAGAGGGAGGTGCAGCGACTTGCCCAAGATCAGCCAGAAAAGCAGTACCAGAGCTGGGAATAGAACCCAGGTTTCCTGAGTCCCTGTGTAGTGCTCTATTCACTAGGCAACACTGTCTCTCTATTTGCCAGCGGACATGTCACTGAATAACATTGACCTTTAAACTAGATTCGGGGTTGGATTCTCCTCTCACTTGCACCACTCAGGCACAGTTCAATGGAGTTTCGCTGCTGTAAGTGTGAGAGGAAAATTAGGCCATGGATTTTGCCACATTTCACATTGATCTAACAAGAAGAAACACACATGGAAGCCTCTGCAATATAAGCTTGGAAACTGAACATACATTTTCCAGATGAGGTGTTTGTTGAATGTCACAGAATGAAAGGCAATTGGTCCAGTGCACCCCACAATGCCCTTCATTCTAATCAAAGCCCTAACCAACTTCTCTTGTGCTTGTACAAATGACCTGGCTGTAAACTCTGATAAAGAAAAGAGAAAGGTCTCACCGAATTTGGAGAAATATTTCCTGGCTGCAGGCCCATGCATGCCAAGGTTTTGGCCAGTTCTGCTGCATTCACCCCACAGTTGGGTGCCACATTGGCTTGGCACCTAATATGTACATTCATTTTACACACTGAGGGGGTGAAAAATAAAATCAAATGAACAATCGAAACAACGCTGAGAGAAAGGCTCAGAATGTTACTGCTGAAAAATAACATGGACTAAAGGATTTTACTCCTGAAAAATCTACATCATTGCCCTGATCCTGTGCTACTGAAGCCAAAGAGACTTTTGCCAAAGGGACTTGCAGTGGAGGCAGGATCGGGGCTCCTATGAGAGAACAAGGCTATGAACAACAGGTGACAGTACACCAAACTATCCAGTATGATGCAACATGGTCAGATGTCCATTTGTGTATATGTATGAGCCTGGTGGGTACGAGGGGTACATGCGCTACTCTGCAGCTATGTCCACAGGTACAAATTAGCTCCAGGATGCCATGGAACTTAGTGACACACTTCAACAGTGGTTGACAAAAAGGCTGGGTGAATAACTGCTGTTTCAAAATGAAAATTTGAACAACATTAACATTTCTAAATGAAGCCATTTCAAATAAAAAAAAATCCAAGTGTTTTGCTTCAAAAATGTTGAAACTGAATTATTTTTATTTTTATTTTTATTTTTTTTAAAGGTTTATTTCAACCAAAACTACTCCGCTAATTTGAGATAAAATTGCAAAATGTTTTGGTGAATTTGAATCTGCATTTTTTGGCAAAAAAAAAAAAATAATAATAATTGTCCAAACATTTTTTCCCAACTCTAGTTTACAACTACATCTCTACCCCAATATAACACGACCTGATATAACACGAATTCGGATATAACGCAGTAAAGCAGCGCTCTGGGGGTCGGGCTGCGCACTCTGGTGGATCAAAGCAAGTTCGATATAACGTGGTTTCACCTATAACACGGTAAGATTTTTTGGCTCCCGAGCACAGCATTATATCGGGGTAGAGGTGTATCTAATTTCGCATCCATATCATTCAACAGAAAATTAAAGTCACACAGACACAGAACACTGGGGGAGGTAAAGGCAAATGGAGATAAGAGCATTTGTTACTTAAATGGCTTGACAATAACCGTCATCAAACAAAAACTAAATGCCAGAAAAGCTTTTGCAGTCAATTAATTGTGTGACAAAGAGCCATGTTAATCCACAAACACTGATGACTTTTCCCCTGTTAATGTTTTTTTCTGCTACCTTGTTACTATTCACTGCCTAAGCAACGGCTCTCAGGTAAATAGCAAGAGCAATGCTGGAAGTAGCAATATCCATGAGTATTTTCAGCTATGTGAGTGAAAGAAAATTGAATCCACTCTGCAGCCTGGAAAAACAAGAGCTATACATCACTTTTGTACCTATGGACTAGAGAGGAATGTAATATTCTTTCAACAGCTTAAGCTAAAAAATACAGGAAATTATCCCCTCAGCTCTTTGATTTTCCACACATCCACAGACGTTTTCCTAAGAAAGCCTGAAGAAAGAATAAGGCTTGCTTACTTTTACACTGCAGTCCTTGTCGCATTATCCCCCACAGCAAAGAACCACAATGATCACAGAAGGTTGGTACTTTGTAGTTGTGGATTCTAAACTTGTGGGGAATGTTGATTCCAAATCTTTGTTCAGAAACCTGAGAAGGAAACAAAAATATAAACACAGGGTAGAAAAATCAGAACATATATAGAAATAATTTTATTAATAAAAAGTACATTAATGTAAGAGCGGGAGGGCAGAGAAGGGGGTTGGACTAGATGACCTCCTGAGGTCTCTTCCAACCCTAATCTTCTATGATTCTATGATTAGGAAGAACTGCAGAATTATTTTAAAAAACCCCAGTTCTGAAAGTGTCATCTCTGCTCTCCACTGCATTGTAATTTACCAAATGGTAATGCTGCAATGCATTGATTGAGCTCTAATCAGCAAACAACCTGCTCTGGCAGATTTTCTGACATGCTTGAAAGTAGAACAAAGTAGATTTTACAAAGGATTCATTAGCTAATTTCAAATTCTTACAATGATCTTGGAACTATTAAAACTAGATGGGACGTATATTTGCCTCATCACAAACCTAACTATGAAACCATTTAAGTACTGAATACAAATTATTGCTAACTATAGGAGTTTGTTACTAACTAATCAGCATTAAAATGTTTAATTTGTGTGTCACATGCAAAAATACAATTCTTTAAAAATGGTGAATCTCTGTATCATTTTTAGTACATGACATCCGTTTTCCCAGGCCTTCCGAAATTCCTCACTCTCTTTTTTCCCCACTTCTTATCAATGTCTATTTCCATTTTGGACCCTGATTTATCTCCACTTCTCCTCCCCCTCCCCACATCTGGGGTTATCCCTCTTTTCCATTGTGAACTATTTAGATCACAAATGCAGAATCAGAAAACCTGTTGTTCCATTAGCACCTATATTTTTAATTACTTAAGATATGGATTCACCTTACAATCTGCCAGGGCCGAAATGTTGAGGCACAAAATAAAATAGGATCCATTTGTTCAACATGTGTAACATTTTCTAAAGTTTCAAGTCAATTATACCTCTTGAACTCTCTCTCTCTTTCTAAGAGCTTAGGTCTTTTTTCGTAAAAGTAATTAATTGCCATCTTGAGAGAGTTGGTATTTGATTGACGTTTTAGGATTGGCGAGGAGTCATTTTAAAGTTTAGCTCAACAGTTCTGGTAAGAAATAGTGAGCAATGGCATATGTTCACATGTTCTGGAAAGAATATTATCGGTTACAATAAACCTTTTGTGGTGTAGATTTACCCCATGACCGGTAATATTCCTCATGGATCTTGGTCCTGGATGGATACTATAGAAACACAGGACATAGGATGGGAAGTGATCATCTGGGTCAGAGTCCAGTCGCCTGCTGTCGCAGGCAACCCCGTCATATAATCCCATTCATAAATTTATCAAGCTCCACCTTAAAATTAGTAGGATTGTTTGTCTTCACTATTCCTATTCAGAGGATTGTTCCAGAGCCTCCCTCCTCTGATGGTTTGGAACCTTTTTCTAGTTTCCAGTCTAACTTTACTCATGGACAGTTTATACTCATTTGTTCTTGTCCCAACATTATCTTTTAGGTGAAACAGCTCTTCTCCCTCCCTGGTGTTTATGCCCTGATGTATTTATAAAGTGCAATCATATCCCTTCTCAGACTTTGCATTGCTAGCTTAAACACACCAAGCTATTTTATGCTTCTCTTTTAAGAAAGATGGGGTCTATAATTCCCCTGATTATCCTAGCAGCCCTTCTCTGAACTTCTTCTGGTTTTATCATGGACTGAACCAGTGGTGAGGGCTGGGGCATGGTCTAGTGGGTACAGCTGAAGTTCTGCCTAGTGGTTGGAGCCAGGAACAGGAACCAGGAGTCAGAGCCAGGAGCCGAACAAGGGCACAGGCCTGGCAGACTGGAACTGGACAGGAACAAGGCATGAACAGGTCTGGAGCGAGGCTGGAAACAAGCAGGTGATCACAGCTGTGGGTGTAAATGTTCAGCAGCATGCAACCTGCTGAGCTTAAATACAGACCTGTAGGCTTCTTGCAGCCAATCGGGAGAGGGGTGGGAGGGGGGGCAGCCAATCAGGTGATGCTGCCACAACCCAACTAGGCTCATGAACCAGCCTGAGAGATGAGCTGGCTAACACCAGGCTCAGCTGAGGGAAATCGGGCCCAGAGTTCTTGACAGTTTTGAATTAATCTTTCTCGGACATGGGTAACCAGAATTGTACCTAGTATTCCAAATCAAGTCTTACCAGCGCTTTGTACAACGGCAGAAATACTTCCCAATTTCTAGGGGAAATACCTCACCTGATACATCCTAAATATTATCAAGCTCTAGGAATGAGCCATAAAAGTCACCAAACAATCACATCCTTACCTAAAAGTGTGCCAAACAGAGCAAAAACTATGGAAGAAGGAAGAATTAATAATAATAATAATAATAAAAGATCAAGAGGTGATTTGATTATGGTGTACAAGTACTTTCTTTGGGGGGAGGGGGAAAACAGCTACTAAGGGGCTCTTTAATCACGCAAAGAGAGATGTAACAAGGAGTCCAAGCAGAGAAACTCAAACTAGAAATAAGACAATTATTTAAAAGTGAGGGTGATTAAGCATTGGAACAAACTGCCAAGGGGAGTGGTAGATTCTCCAGCTCTGGAAGTCTTCATATCAAGACTGAATGCAAACAAAATAGGCTTTAGTCAAACACAAATTATTGGGCTCAATATAGGATGAAATTCTATGGCATCTGTTATGCAGCAGGTTATACCATATAATCTAAATGGTCACTTCTGGCCTTAAAATCTATGAATCTGTGAATGGAGAGAAGAAGCCAAAGAAGAATAAATTCCATTATTTTGCAACCACCACCCACACAAACCTGAAGATTCAGGAAGTTCTAAGATCCAAGTAACCAACTGTGACTTTACCTTGGTGTCTGTCTTGTTAATATTGTTTTGGCACGTGCAGGCTGTAACAATTAGATGATGGCAACGCTTGTGTACAACACAGGTGCATACTAGGAAACAAAAGAAGCATATTGAACTTTATAAAAAAGACTAAAAACGTATCAAACAATAAACTGGGCTCTGCTAGATTCCATTTAAATCAGCAGCAGATAATGGAATGATAGGAGAAACGTACACCCTGGCTGAGATTTTCAAAGCGACCTAAAGGATTTAGATATCCAGTTTCCATTAATTTTAACAGAAATTGGATGCCTATATCCTCTAAGAAGCTTTGAAAATCTCAGCCTATATAAATATCGGGAGATACACGCAGAAATGTCAGTGCAATCCAAACATGACTAAGAATGAACTAAATCAATATGATCACCGAAATCTTCCAATGAAGACTATTACAGGTGACGCAAACAAAGGCCATAGAGGACATTGCTTTGATAAATTTAAGAGCTCAGACACAGTCCAAGAAGTGCCACAGACCTCAGACACAGTGCCTCCAAGAAGGGATATTTGCGAGGCCAAATGTAACTCACTGGTGAGTGTGTGTCTAGAGATCCCCCAGCACCTTACACTAGCTTGCACTCACAAGGGCCTATCAGTATGTGAACCCTTTCTTTTTGTTGAGCTTAGGCAGGAGACATTTGGTTTATCTGCAGTTCAGGTCCACGTAAACACACTGGTGACCCAGCACACCCTGTAAAAGCCAAGCTTCATTA